>NC_141691.1:435729801-436929801 GCF_964263255.1 Lissotriton vulgaris | reverse complement strand
TGCAGCACATCAACCTCCAAATAAAAAGAAATCAATGTAGCAAGCCAATGTGATGCAGTATACTGCATTAAGGGAACAGGGCGGGATTGACACATATCTACACAATAATGGACCCTTCCTGTCCTCATGCACTTAAGCAGTACATTGCAGCACAGCAAGCAGTCTTGCTGTTTTCTGCAGCAGCAAAGGGTGTTTCATATGGTACTCAGTGTATGATGGAACACAATTCTTCCGAAATGTCAGTATCTGAGGCAAACTCCTCATTCAGAGTGTCTCACATATGGACTAGCATGTAGAATACCAGCACTTTGCAGGAGCAAATGTTGCAGCAGATACCAACACATATAATCAGTGACAGTTGTCTGGACAAAGGCCCATTCTCAGGTGTAGAGGTTAAAGCTTTCCTTATCTAGTACATATGCTAGGGCTATCTTGAATATAATAAGATGGGCATATCACCTTTTATATGCTGATCCTGGATCTTTAAGGCAAATTGGAAACTTTCAGAGATGAGTTGTCGCAATATACTTTCAACAAAAATCTCTTAACCTGTCTCACTGCACAATAGCACTTTTACAAACTTGGACACCAGCACATTTGAAGCTCTTTTTAAAGATTCTGACACCAAGAATAAGCTTCGACCTGGCTGTAGAACACTGTATTCAATTAAAACACTATATACAATATGGAAAAAATATAGAATATGAATCCCCTCAGAAATACACTTATTTTTCACTAGATAACAGGGTACGGCGCTGTATTCTTCTACTGAGGTTTGAAATCGTCCCCTTGAAAATATACATAGCAAAGTGGAATAACTCTGAAAACACAACAGGGCTCTGTGACTTGTGTAAGGGAGGAACACAAGATCTACCTCATGTCTTGACACTTTGCCCTAATCCAACCTTGGTAGAAGCCCGACGGCGGTATTTAAGGCCCATTTGTCTCAGATACAATGTCTTTTCTACTCAAGGTCTAATTAAGCTCTTTAAATCACCACCTGATTAATTTGCCTGTTATCTATTCTATACATTCTTATAAAGCTTATTAAATTTGTTTTAAAGTCGGGTATGTTAAATGTTATAAATGACCAAAGCTGTTTTTAAGGGTATTACGATCGTAGCTTTAAAACAAAGTCTGTGTATTTCTTGACCTCAGTAGAGGTCTATACCAAATAAACTTGAACTTGAGGTTAAAATGTCATTTGTAAAGAAGGTATTCATGTCTGTATGGAGATCCACAAAACACTACATATGTGACATCTTTCCTGGGCAGATTGATGTATATACCACATCTGGCCACAGTTGACAAAATACACAATTACCGTGCGTTGCGCGGCAACGTAAAAATGATCAAAGGTCAGAAGCAAAACACTAAAAACAGATGAAGTTGCAATGTGTGGCAACCATAACATCACCTCACGAATACAGATATGGTAAATGTGTGAAGAGTCTATGTCACAAGTTAAGAACACTTGTATGTATACAAACACAATCTTATTGAACATGGTGCAAAGAGGTATTGGGTATGAAATTACGCCTGCATTATAAGAGTAGTAGTAGTGTGCCCTGTACTTAGTGCACAATTGCATAGTTGTGTGGCTCACTAACTCTGATATATTATCAAAGGGGAACAGGGAATTTACATCCTGTGTCATTGATTGAACTCTGGTTGGAACAGTAGGCCCACAAAAACACCTGTCCTAGTATATGTACGACACTGACTTTGCCAGGAGTAAGACAGAGCTAAAGTGGGGGTGGCAGCATGCTGTGTAGTTCACTGGGGTAGTGTAAATTGCCATTCAACACTAGTTCACTTCATCAGACTCCATGACGCCGGCATTCAGGGAACCACCCTTGACTAGATCCGCTCCTTCCTCACCAGCAGAATCCAAAGGATCAGACTGCCACCCTTCCTCTCCGAACCCACGGAAGTCAACTACAGAGTACCCCAAGGATCATCGCTCAGCCCCACACCCTTCAACATCAACATGGCCCCCCTTGCTGCCATCGTCGGACATCATGGACTCAGCATAGTATCCTACGCCGATGACACCCAGCTCATCCTTTCCCTCACCAAGGACCCATTGCCACCAGACTCAACTTCAAGGAAGGAATAAAGGACGTTGCATCCTGGATGAGCAGCAGCTGCTTGAAGCTCAACTCAGAGAAGACAGAGGTCCTTGGCCTTGGATCCCCCACCTCTGCATGGGACGCCACCTGGTGGCCCACCACCCTCGGCAGCCCTCCCAACCCCACGGACCACTCCAGAAACCTCGGCATCTTACTCAACCCCTCCCTCTCCATGACCGACAGGTCAACGGTGTTGCCTCCAGCTGCTTCAACATCCTCTGCATCCTCCGAAAGACCTTCAAATGGATCCCTCCGAATTAAGGAAGACTGTCACCCAAGCACTCATACCCAGCGGATTGGACTATGGAAACGCCCTCTATGCCGGGATCAACAATTCTCTGGTCTACAAACTCCAGACCATACAGAATAACACTGCCAGACTCATCCTCGGCATAGACACAAACACATCACCCAGCACCTGCGTAACCTGCACTATCATCAAGGAGAGAGTCACTTTCAAGATACTCACCCATGCCTACAAATGCCTCCACAACGCAGGACCCCAATTCCTCAACAAAAGAATCTTGTTCCACGTACCTAGGAGAAACCTCTGATCCGCCAACCTCGCCCTCACTGAAACCACGCTCATCTGCAGAGCCAGAACAGGTGGAAGTCTCTTCTCCTACATTGCGGCCAAGAACTGGAACGAGCTCCTGATCGCCATCAGACGCGCCCCCTCCCTGAACATCTTGAGGAAGATACTCAAGACCTGGCTCATCGAATGAGCGGAGCTGCTCACCCCCCTCCAGCGCCTTGAGAACCTCCTGGGTGAGTAACACTCTTAGAATTCCCCTGATTGATTGATTGAGGCCTACCGGCTCACACATATATTTAAACGCTATGTTGCTGTGTGCTACACTCACCTCTGTTAAACATCAGATTGATCAGGAAATGTGAGCATGATAAAACCATGAGGAAAATGCATGTGCAAGCCATACGCAACACATAGCTTGAAATGTGGAAAAGTGTGCACATGGGTAAGTAATGTGTGTGTGCTGGTAGTGTGTGTTATATGTGATACACTCTAGTAAAGTGTTCTAAGGTAGTGTAGAACTAAAAAGCGCTGTAGATTTACTCATGTTGTCACACATTGTAGAAAGACACCTTGCTACACTGCACTGCATGATAGAGAAATCCCAGGAATGTGCTGTATTTAATATAATATGGGGAATTCCTGCCTTTTCCCCTGCACTGGTGCTGTTTTGGTTACCTAGCGCCAATGCAGGCACCCTTGCACCATGGTGCAAGGGTGCTTGTCTTACATGCAGTTTTACAGCATTGTTTTTTGTGCATGAGGTGGCACCCTCCAGGATAATTGAAAACCTGAGAGGCATATTACTCTATCTGCATCTGTTGCGGAATGCAGCACACATTGAAAGCGGAAATAACAAGAATGATTGCAATATTACTCCTTGTACGCCTCTCTTGGGAAGTTGTATCTTTCTGGCGTAATACCAGGTTTACCAGGTCTACTAACTGCATCTGGAGTTGCATGGGAACACTCACGCGATGGCCATTGAAGGCCTCCCTAGTGTAGAGTAAGGTAATGCAGTGATTCATGATGCATTGCTTCACTTGAAATTTATGAAACCACCCAGCACTATGCAAGGTGGCCTTCTGTAGCTTCACAAATATCATTTTGAGGTGTCTTGCACATGTACAACATTGCATGGTGCAAGTGCCACACAACTGAGGTCATACATATACCCCTGAGTTGTGGTATATTACATGGAGGAGCTTGGCTACCTTTGTGCGTAAGACATGGATGTCTGGTCAAAAAATGAGTGAATGAATGAATGAATCTTAACAATGGGAGGGGGAGGGAGGAGTACACTCTCAGTCCCCCAGGGAAATGTATTTCAAACAACAGAAGAGTGTAATTCAATAAATGTATATAAGCACAAACAGGGAGAACGGTCAAGAAAGCAAATCTCATTAGATTTTTACTGGAAGCCCTCACTCACCACCCTGGTTGGTGACATGCTTCATCATCGGGCCCACCGGGAGAAGCCGAATGCCTCCCCAGTGTGCTGCAACACCAGGATACTGCAGAGCTGGTAATTTGTGAAGATTGTGTGAAAAAAAGTTTAAAATGTCAAGATTGTGTCTCACATAAAAACTTTATTCTGTGGTTAAAAATTGGTGTAAAAGTAAGTAAGCACCTTATAGTTTTTACACCAATTTTTAACTTTCACGTCCTCAGGTCAGGATGGGCCTTAGCGTGCCCATACCACCGAGTTACACTTCCAATGGTCCTGAAGAATGCCCAGTAAATTACACATAAAGGGCAGAAAAATGTCGACCCCACTTTAAGTGGAAATACCTGAAAAAATGTGTGGGGAAATTTCCCGAAAACATTGTTTTAATATGTCAGGTTGGCCACAGAATAAAGTTTTTATGTGAGATAATTTGGACATTTTTAACCTTTTTTCACACAATTTTCACAAATTACCAGCTTTCACCAACCAGGGTGGTGAGTGAGGGCTTCCTGTAAAAATCTAATGAGATTTGCTTTCTTGACCTTTCTCCCTTTTTGTGCTTATATACATTTATTGAATTACACTCTTCTGTTGTTTGAAATGAATGAATGAATGAATCAGAATTTCTAGAGCACGTGGTTACCCGGAGGCATCCCAGCGCTTGAAGCTGTCCACGAACTCCGAAACATTGTTTAGGGGAACAGAAAAGTTGTTATGAGTTTTCGAAAGGCCAGATGGTTGGTCTGAAAACGGATATGGAGGGGAAGACGGTTCCACAACTTGGCAACATTATAAGAGAAGAGAAGCCCTCCACTTCATGATCTCTTTATTTTAGGGGCTTACGCCAGATGTTTACTGTCTGAACGCAGAGCCCTATTAGAATGGTAGGCGAAAATAACGAAACAAATGATAGGCGGGCCATTAGCTAACATTACCTTGTGTGCAATGCACAGAGGCTTAAACTGGGCCTTCTCCTGAACTGGGAGCCAGTAAAGAGTGGCAATGAAGGACTTTTCTGATTGACATCTGGGGATGTTCAGGAGCAAGCGTGCTGAGCTGTTTTCCACAGTCTGCAATTTGGGTATGAGTATTATTGAAATTACACCAGATGGAGTTTTACAGTCCAGAAAACATAAAGTTGGGTGAGACACACTGGAGTATGGAGGAGCCAGCCTTTCTCTGTTCGTCCCTAAGTATGTGTTGCATCCGTGACACATCACAAGGAAGGGGTCACGACACATCGCAGTAAGAGAGAGAATGCACTGATTAGGGAATCAAAAAGAGTAGGGCATAAGCCCCATGATCAATCTTTACATGTATATATGACTGTGGTGGACATCCAGGCATGTACCCTGGAAGCGCATGTGTAAATTGATGTGTGAGCATTCCGCTCTTGATTCCTGCCTTGCTGTTCCACCACCCTGCCTGCTGGTACTCTGGCTAGGTGAAAAGGACTGCACATGCATCCCTTGAACCCAAACTGACTCTTAGGGTAATCTGCCTGGCCTCCTGTCATTAAGTCTCATGGACATGCAAGACTTCTAACCACCCTGCTTCAGCATCTGGACACTGGCATCTGTCGCTCTAACCTGCCAAGTGGTGCCATCTCAGTCCTGGACCAATGGAAGTGGGCCGGAGGTATTTGAAACAACAGAAGCCATGCTTCTAATGTAGATTCAGTGCATCAGCCATGTTGCATGGCACAGAACCCGCTCATTGCACAGGTCTGAACCTGCGCATCACCCCTGATGTACAGGTTGGAATCAATGCATCGCACCAGTTGTCGCAGCGATGTCATTGCGTGGAACTGACTATACTGCAGAAGCGCTACTGCGCAGTGTATCCATCATGCAATGTCCATTTGTGTAGGCAATGGGTCATAATAACTGACACAAATGTCTGAAAGGTTTGGAGTAAGAATTTTGATGAGGGAGAGGTTGTGGACCTCCTATGGCATGGTGGCTCCAGAGGGTAGGTTTAGCCAGGGCTAAACTCCTGAGGACAGAAAGGACAGGTGGGAACATGTGCGTTAGAACATGTGCCAAATCTTCAGAGGGTATTTCACAGCCTCCCAGTTAAAATATCAGTTGGCTGATGAAGTGGCACCTGAGGCTGATCTGGTAGGCCTGCTGAGACTGGAGATCGGAGGCCCCATAGGTACGTATGCATGGACTATGTGCATGTAGTAATGTTGCTATAGCAGTAAGGCAAAAGCTAAATATTAAAGGGATATATTGTGATGCAATGCAGGGAAATGGTTATGTTACTATAACCTGCCAAAGGGGACTGTGCCATGTGTTGTGGGTGGTTGTTCACATTCAACACACATGAAATTAGACACATTCACTTATTTAACATACTTGATTGACCATGAAATGCTCCAAAATTGCCAGACCTCCACAGGTGATGGGTTAAGAGGAAATATATGTAAACTCTCCATTTATGTTAAACTTTCTATGTGTGCTGCATTTTGCACCACAGTAGCACACATAGACAGATTGATATGCCTCAATCAAATGTTATTTTGCAGGAAGGTGGCCCTTGTAGGACAAAGCAATCACAATCTGCTTACAAGGCATTCACCCTTGCACCATGTTGCAAGTTAGCACTCATTACCACTAGTCAGCACTCTGTGCAGTAGTGCCATGAAAACTCTGATATAGTCCTTAGAATGTTATATACAGTGTATACCTGTCCTTTCCCATCAAAGCAGTACTTTAGTTAGCCTAGAGCCAATGGTTTCATCCGTGTGTCATGGTGCAAGGGGGCCTGAGATGATCCTGACCAGCTACTGAAAACTTCACTTGCTTGAGGCATGCTTCAGACGGATGATGGTAGATACCTCTGACCGTCAACATTCAGGGAACTCAGCTTGGCAACTAGCTGCATCCCACATTTATACCATGTTTACATTTGTTTGTCAGGAGGCTTGAATAGTTTAAAAACATGGGATGTCATAGTATTTATAATGGAATTTGCACTATTTACAATGTAATTGTAATGTTTAAATCTTTGTCTTGTAGGTAGACATGTCCCATTCAACCGGGGTGAAATCCACACCTTCCAGGACCCCAATGCAACCAGTAAATGTAATTAATAAATTAATGTAGCTCTGTGACATTTGTGTGTGATCCATGTGACTTATAACAATGTGATGTGTATGGGGAGGTATCAATCACCTGCAACTAAATTACAGGCAGGTGCCAACAACAGAAATTGGCCACAGCTTAATTTAGAATTGACAAGCAGCATGTTATTGTGACTTTAGGAGCAATGTAAGCAGGCCCACAGGATACATGTATTTTTACATCTGTATTGATGTTTGCATATCTATAGTCTTGATGCGTATGCACAAGAACCATCACCTGGTGCATGATCTGTAGATGTTCAACAAATCAAATGTAGTCGTACCACAACTGGCGCAAACATAACAAACCACGTTTTAACAGACAGAATGTGGAAGACCGTTGCCAAGCTTGTCTGGGCATGTTTCTGTTGCCTGCGCCCCTACCTATTTCTCTATGAAACAGGTGCTGATGAGGTCCAAAAAGATACCCCAGACACGGTTACCAAATGTTAACATGCCGCTCGTAGCGTGGTTTGTTGTTGCTGGCAAATCGGAGGAGAAACTCAACAGACTACAAAGCCCAGGAGCCTAAAACCTTGCTCACCTGCATCCTGTTGCCCCACCCACAGGCCCTACATAACCATTTGTGGCCCCCGCTTCGCGGGCGCGCGCCGGGCGATGCCCGGGCCGATGGCGGGCCCGTCTGAGCCCGTCCGAGACAGGTAGGGACTGGGCTGGGCCACCCCCCGAATATTGTCATCATCTTAAGACTTTAAATTATTTTTTTTTATATTGTTGATTAATTGAATGTTTTCCTTGTCTTGTAAGGGGGTAATTCTGTGATAAGATAAAACCTAGTCCACTAGGGTAATGGCATCAAGAACAGGGAAAGGTAGAAAGGCAGTAAATGGAGGGACGGGAGGGGGCGTTACTGGGACTCTGGACCAGTTTATAACTAGGGCCACTTCGGTCCTGGAGCACGAAATCGCTTTGACTGAACGCCGCCTGCCCCTAGAACCCATGTACCTGAGACGATCATCGCTGGGGGGTTTAGCATCAGCCCCCTCTCCAAACCAAGCGATTGTTCCCACTTTGCACCTCAACATTAATTTGGTGGATGGAAATAGCCAATATCTGCAAGAGCAATTAGATCAGTTAGTAATTCAGGAAATTAGTGCTACTGCAGCATTAAGTGATTCAACTACAGACAATACATTGAATGTCCCTGGGTCGTGCATTTCCACTAGGTCGACATCTACGCTTAATATTAATCCCCAACTATCAAAACCTTTAGTAAAGAGGAAACGTGGAGGGAGCATACAAAAGAGTGGTTGTACAAAGAAGACAACATTTTCAAAAATAACTAAGGCTCCGGTAAAATCAACAATGGATGCCACTAATGTGTCATCATCCCAGATTACTATTCTTTCTCCAAAGGCACCCCCTGTAAAAGCGGTAGATCCATCTATGATTACGGTTCAAAGTACAGAGGGTCTGTTGGGGAAAATTGAACAACTGGTTAAATCACGTATGCTTCCATTGATGGAGAGATCCAAAAGAATTAGTGAGAAGTTGGGGATGCTTGAACAAGTTACTCAAGCTAACTCTGTGTTATTGAAAAAACTAGTGGAGACTAGATTAATTCAACCAGTACAGTAACTACAGATGAACTAACAAGTAGACCTAGTGGGATTCCGATTATAACTCCATATAAATCAGCTCAGCCATTAAATGGTGTGGAATAAGGTAATATAATATCAGGGGGTAGTTCAATGGCCCCCGGAAGAGGGGGACGACTAGAGGGCAATAGGATGGGGGTTGGAAATGGAATGGGGAAGTAGAAAAGATTGATAAAAACATGACGCGAGTTAAGAAAACAGTACAAATGGATACAGAAATAGGTAGTTCCCTGAAAATAGATCTTCCTCTGGACTCCTATCCTTATGTAGTTGTTTTATCTGGGGTCCCAAAGTTAGGGTATCATAAGACAGAAATCTACCATGAACTAAAAAATAAGGTAACCTTCTGGTTAAATAAAAACAGACGCCTCCGACCGGATTTACATGGAGAAATCCTAAACGTGCGTAGAGTGAGTTGGGTGGGTCACAGAAGAAAGGACTGGGACGGGGACTGTATAATTGTTAACTTTAGGGACAGACGTGTAGTCCAGTATATAGGCGGTTTTCATTACCAAAGGGGACTAGGTGGCATTTATACTTTTGATCTAAGTTACTTTTATCCTTCTTTTTTCCCTGTCCCGTTGGGCTTTATCCCCCTGATAGACGGCGAGGAGGTCCCATGACTCTGTTTGAAAACCAGTTTAATATACCAACAGCTAATCGTTTTGAACTGTTTTCTGGGCTTGAAGGGGTAGATTGACCGTGTATAGAGGTCACCGTTAAATCTATGGAGAACTCAACCAATGAGATCCCAGTGGCCGATGACACTATAATAAGAGCAATTTCTTTACTAGGGGTCCCTCGGGCAAGTATTGAGCCACCGAACCCTGGAAAACTAGGTGAATTCATAAATGAAGATATTGGAATGAATAATCCAGATATACGTACTCATATAGTAGATGAGGGTGCAGAGATTGCACAAAATTAGAAAAATAAGTTGAATAAGAGTAACTGGTCCATTATGTTTTTGAATGTTGCAGGTTTAAGATATAAGACAAGTAATCATATTTGGGTAAAGCTTATAAATGGATATGATAATATTATATAGTCAGTCTACAAGAGACCTGGGCAGTAGAAGTGCATCATTTGAGCGGCTTTAAAACCATATTCTCGCCAGCAATAGGCTCAGTACCTGGCAGAGCCAAAGGAGGGCTGTGCACTTATGTATCTAACCTTTTTAAATGTGAAAAAATAGAGATATCACACAATAATATATTTTATCATATGGTTAGGATACATATTAACAACATGTTGTGTTTGATTATTGTGAATTTTTATAATAATCTTCCTTTGGATGACATTGAAGTAACCTTGAAAACTCTAAAAACAGACATTAACTATTTGCGAGGTGGGAAAGCCAAAGAGACTGTAATCGTTTGGCGTGGTGATTTTAACTGTCCACCATGCAAGAGAGGAGAACAGGGGACTTGTGGTTTGATGTTGGATAGGGAAACTAATCTAATGCATTTTGACCACACTGTCTGTGGTGATTTTCTGAATGACATTATTTTTTCATGTGATTTGGGTTTTGCTAATAGAATGTGCCAACCCGAGATCCCATTCTCTCCCACATTCAATGGTAGAGGAGTGTTTTCAATAATTGATTTTATATTGATGTCTTCTGGCTACAGAGAGAATGTACTAAATTTTAAAACGTTGGATAATCCTTAAAGCGACCATTTTCCTATAAGTGTTGAAGTTTTAAATCCTTATTTTGATCAGGAGCGTGATTGCATACACGGGCAGTATTTGGGTAACATCGCCTTAAAAAGTCAAAATGGGTATTCACTAAAAGGGTAAAGGTAGTCCCCGAAGAAGTTCTATGCCATTTAATTAGGAAATGTGAAACTAGTTTTAATGTTTGTTTGGATGAGACAGCTGAAATTTCGGAAATAATACAAAAAAATTAAGATAATTACCTCACAAATTAAGGTGAGCCTGTGGGTAGAAGTTAAAAACCCTACAGGAAAATCATCAAGCTGGTTTGACACAGCCTATACTAAGGCTTATTCCAACCTTAAGCATGCCTTAAGTGAACCCGATAAGGATATGACTTTAATTAGGGACCTACGAAAGGTATACAAGGTAGCTTTAAAAAAGAGAAAGGATGCCTTGAAAAAGGAAGCATGGGACTCACTGTGTGAGGCCTCTCAAAGCCGAGATTCAGCAGTCTTCTGGAAGACAGTAAACGCCTCATTTTTTAATGTTAACTCTAAGGCGAGGATAGAGATAGCCATTGCCGAGACTGAATGGGTCAGGTTCTTTGAAACTTTGTATAGTATACCAACTTCATCAGAGCGAATGTCTTTGGAGTATGTAGAGGAGGGAGTGACTGTGCCTTATAATAATAAATTGAACTTGAATATAACTCTCGAGGAAGTGATTTTGGGCATTAAAGCCAGTTTGGGAGGTAAGGCGCCGGGCCCTGATGGGTTTCCGGTTGACCTCTTCAAGAATAACATGGCTTTATGGGCCCCACTCCTCACACAACTCTTTAACGCTTCTTGTTCAGATGGCCTGGTATCGACATGGTTTGAGTATATTATTATACCTATTTTTAAAAAGGCTGATAGAACTAGTTGCGCGTGCTATCGCTCCATATCATTGCTAGACTCAACCATTAAAATCCTTGGTAGAGTGATTTTGAATAGGTTACAAACATGGGCTGATAATCATACAATAATTAGTGACCTCCAATACGGCTTCAGGAAAGGCCTTGGCACCGTTGACCAGGGTCTTAACCTGTATATTCTTTTAGAGAAATATACTAAAGCAAACGGTGGCCGGATGTTTTTAACTTTTGTGGATTTATCATCCGCCTTCGATTGTGTTACCCATAGCAAGCTATGGTTGATTTTGGAACGTTTGGGGGTTGAGGAAAATATTGCTTTATTCTTTAGGAATCTTTATCAAGGGGCAAGGGCTTCTATAAGATTTGGTAACAATGGTGAGTGCACTCAGACATTTAAGATAGCTAGAGGAGTCTGGCAAGGATGTGTCCTTGCCCCTTTTTTATTTATCATCTATATCAATGACTTAGAAAGAACGTTAATGCAGGAATGTCGGGATATGCCATTGGCATCAAATCATTCAATACTCGCATTATTATATGCAGATTACGCTGTAGTGATGGCTAGGACTCCAAAGGCCATGCAAAAAATGGTAACGTCTTTTACAAATTTTATGACCAAATTGGATCCAAAAATCAATTGTACTGAAACCTTCTGTATGAACTGCGGTTCAGGGGCAGATAAAATAAAGAAAACAATGTACATTGATTCTAAACCTTTGGATTTTATTAACACTTTCCCGTATTTGGGCATTCTGTTTGATCAATCTGGTCTTTGGAATACTGCAGTAAAAACAAGGAGATTGCTGATCTCCAAGTCTATAATGGCCCTTATAACTTTTAGTAGGAAAATGGGGAGAAAACCGATCAAAGAACTGTTATGTATCTACAATGCAACCTGTGTTGCAATTGCTATATATGGTGCGGGTATCTGGGGACATGCTAATGTGAAAACGCTGCAAGTGGCTGAAAACAGTTTCCTGAGATATCTTTTGTCTGTTCCGAATAGTGTGTCCACTCTTATCTGCCACGCTGAACTCGGACTTTCATACCTAGAAGATGTCATCAAGGTACAACCGATTCTTTTGTGGCATAGGGTATGGACCACCGAGGAGTGTTCTTTTAACCACTTCATTTTGAGGGATGCAGTAAGTCTCGATAACGCTCATAAGATGAAATGGTTACATTACATAAAGTCATTCCTTATACAAATAGGTCACCAAGATTATTATGAAGAACCTTCACTGATGTACCAGATCCCCAGGAAAGTATTGAAATCATTTTGTACGACTTACCTGGTGGAACCTAGGAACAAAGAGGAATTTACAAAAATTTCTGTGGTTTCCCATCAGTTAATATTGACCATGAATGATACCCAACCATATACTACACTACAGATGAGAGACTTTGAAAGGTTTTTCTTAATACATTTTAGATTTAATATCCTATTTAGGCTACTAAGTTTTCCCACTATGAATGATTGGTCAAGGTAACTTATTAAATGCCCATGCGATGAGTTGTCCAATCAATCTGTTATGCATATTTTGTTCTTTTGCAAATTGTACACAATCCCTAGGAAAAGATGGATATTGCTCATATGAAAGTATATGGATTTTAGACAGTGTCGTCCTGCCTTTTTAGCTATCCAGAAGTTAGATATTATATTTTCTGTTGCATCTGTCTCAGCTTTTTAAAAAAAATGTTTGTATATCAAGGAAATCAATACTTGCATTAATTTGTCATGAGCCTATTGTACTGAAAATGATTGATTTTTTATCTTCCTTTTTAACTGGATGTGATTTTATTGCACGTTTATGGTTATCTATGAATAATAACCGAATAAAGTTATTGAACTGAACTGAACATGAAGGTATTCTGAAATCAAATTTTGACTAAATGTGTGTCAATATGCCACATATATTGCTTCATTCTGCAGTATACTATGCTCATTCCAGCTGCTTGCATTTAACCTCTCCTGCTACATAATTCCACTGTGACTGACTATAGGTGTGGAAAGAGATTCCTGCTCAACAGGCTAAGCTCGGTCCAAAGTTCTCGGTCCAGAGAACTTAGGACCGAGCTTAGCCGGTACCAGTTGCACTAACTCATTTTGCATTTCCTGGGAGCACGTGATCCTTTGACACGCTGCCCTTTGACCACTGATGGTTGCTGGTATGCAGCTTATGGGCACAGCCTCCCAGTTAAAATATCAGTTGGCTGATGAAGTGGCACCTGAGGCTGATCTGGTAGGCCTGCTGAGACTGGAGATCGGAGGCCCCATAGGTACGTATGCATGGACTATGTGCATGTAGTAATGTTGCTATAGCAGTAAGGCAAAACCTAAATATTAAAGGGATATATTGTGATGCAATGCAGGGAAATGGTTATGTTACTATAACCTGCTAAAGGGGACTGTGCCATGTGTTGTGGGTGGTTGTTCACATTCAACACACATGAAATTAGAAACATTCACTTATTTAACATACTTGATTGACCATGAAATGCTCCAAAATTGCCAGACCTCCACAGGTGATGGGTTAAGAGGAAATATATGTTCACTCTCCATTTATGTTAAACTTTCTATGTGTGCTGCATTGTGCACCACAGTAGCACACATAGACAGATTGATATGCCTCAAGCAAATGTTATTTTGCAGGAAGGTGGCCTTGTAGGACAAAGCAATCCCAATCTGCTTACAAGGCATTCACCCTTGCACCATGTTGCAAGTTAGCACTCATTACCACTAGTCAGCACTCTGTGCAGTAGTGCCATGAAAACTCTGATATAGTCCTTAGAATGTTATATACAGTGTATACCTGTCCTTTCCCATCAAAGCAGTACTTTAGTTAGCCTAGAGCCAATGGTTTCATCCTTGTGTCATGGTGCAAGGGGGCCTGAGATGATCCTGACCAACTACTGAAAACTTCACTTGCTTGAGGCATGCTTCAGGCGGATGATGGTAGATACCTCTGACCGTCAACATTCAGGGAACTCAGCTTGGCAACTAGCTGCATCCCACATTTATACCATGTTTACATTTGTTTGTCAGGAGGTTTGAATAGTTTAAAAACCTGGGATGTCATAGTATTTATAATGGAATTTGCACTATTTACAATGTAATTGTAATGTTTAAATCTTTGTCTTGTAGGTAGACATGTCCCATTCAACCGGGGTGAAATCCACACCTTCCAGGACCCCAATGCAACCAGTAAATGTAATTAATAAATTAATGTAGCTCTGTGACATTTGTGTGTGATCCATGTGACTTATAACAATGTGATGTGTATGGGGAGGTATCAATCACCTGCAACTAAATTACAGGCAGGTGCCAACAACAGAAATTGGCCACAGCTTAATTTAGAATTGACAAGCAGCATGTTATTGTGACTTTAGGAGCAATGTAAGCAGGCCCACAGGATACATGTATTTTTACATCTGTATTGATGTTTGCATATCTATAGTCTTGATGCGTATGCACAAGAACCATCACCTGGTGCATGATCTGTAGATGTTCAACAAATCAAATGTAGTCGTACCACAACTGGCGCAAACATAACAAACCACGTTTTAACAGACAGAATGTGGAAGACCGTTGCCAAGCTTGTCTGGGCATGTTTCTGTTGCCTGCGCCCCTACCTATTTCTCTATGAAACAGGTGCTGATGAGGTCCAAAAAGATACCCCAGACACGGTTACCAAATGTTAACATGCCGCTCGTAGCGTGGTTTGTTGTTGCTGGCAAATCGGAGGAGAAACTCAACAGACTACAAAGCCCAGGAGCCTAAAACCTTGCTCACCTGCATCCTGTTGCCCCACCCACAGGCCCTACATAACCATTTGTGGCCCCCGCTTCGCGGGCGCGCGCCGGGCGATGCCCGGGCCGATGGCGGGCCCGTCTGAGCCCGTCCGAGACAGGTAGGGACTGGGCTGGGCCACCCCCCGAATATTGTCATCATCTTAAGACTTTAAATTATTTTTTTTTATATTGTTGATTAATTGAATGTTTTCCTTGTCTTGTAAGGGGGTAATTCTGTGATAAGATATAACCTAGTCCACTAGGGTAATGGCATCAAGAACAGGGAAAGGTAGAAAGGCAGTAAATGGAGGGACGGGAGGGGGCGTTACTGGGACTCTGGACCAGTTTATAACTAGGGCCACTTCGGTCCTGGAGCACGAAATCGCTTTGACTGAACGCCGCCTGCCCCTAGAACCCATGTACCTGAGACGATCATCGCTGGGGGGTTTAGCATCAGCCCCCTCTCCAAACCAAGCGATTGTTCCCACTTTGCACCTCAACATTAATTTGGTGGATGGAAATAGCCAATATCTGCAAGAGCAATTAGATCAGTTAGTAATTCAGGAAATTAGTGCTACTGCAGCATTAAGTGATTCAACTACAGACAATACATTGAATGTCCCTGGGTCGTGCATTTCCACTAGGTCGACATCTACGCTTAATATTAATCCCCAACTATCAAAACCTTTAGTAAAGAGGAAACGTGGAGGGAGCATACAAAAGAGTGGTTGTACAAAGAAGACAACATTTTCAAACATAACTAAGGCTCCGGTAAAATCAACAATGGATGCCACTAATGTGTCATCATCCCAGATTACTATTCTTTCTCCAAAGGCACCCCCTGTAAAAGCGGTAGATCCATCTATGATTACGGTTCAAAGTACAGAGGGTCTGTTGGGGAAAATTGAACAACTGGTTAAATCACGTATGCTTCCATTGATGGAGAGATCCAAAAGAATTAGTGAGAAGTTGGGGATGCTTGAACAAGTTACTCAAGCTAACTCTGTGTTATTGAAAAAACTAGTGGAGACTAGATTAATTCAACCAGTACAGTAACTACAGATGAACTAACAAGTAGACCTAGTGGGATTCCGATTATAACTCCATATAAATCAGCTCAGCCATTAAATGGTGTGGAATAAGGTAATATAATATCAGGGGGTAGTTCAATGGCCCCCGGAAGAGGGGGACGACTAGAGGGCAATAGGATGGGGGTTGGAAATGGAATGGGGAAGTAGAAAAGATTGATAAAAACATGACGCGAGTTAAGAAAACAGTACAAATGGATACAGAAATAGGTAGTTCCCTGAAAATAGATCTTCCTCTGGACTCCTATCCTTATGTAGTTGTTTTATCTGGGGTCCCAAAGTTAGGGTATCATAAGACAGAAATCTACCATGAACTAAAAAATAAGGTAACCTTCTGGTTAAATAAAAACAGACGCCTCCGACCGGATTTACATGGAGAAATCCTAAACGTGCGTAGAGTGAGTTGGGTGGGTCACAGAAGAAAGGACTGGGACGGGGACTGTATAATTGTTAACTTTAGGGACAGACGTGTAGTCCAGTATATAGGCGGTTTTCATTACCAAAGAGGACTAGGTGGCATTTATACTTTTGATCTAAGTTACTTTTATCCTTCTTTTTTCCCTGTCCCGTTGGGCTTTATCCCCCTGATAGACGGCGAGGAGGTCCCATGACTCTGTTTGAAAACCAGTTTAATATACCAACAGCTAATCGTTTTGAACTGTTTTCTGGGCTTGAAGGGGTAGATTGACCATGTATAGAGGTCACCGTTAAATCTATGGAGAACTCAACCAATGAGATCCCAGTGGCCGATGACACTATAATAAGAGCAATTTCTTTACTAGTGGTCCCTCGGGCAAGTATTGAGCCACCGAACCCTGGAAAACTAGGTGAATTCATAAATGAAGATATTGGAATGAATAATCCAGATATACATACTCATATAGTAGATGAGGGTGCAGAGATTGCACAAAATTAGAAAAATAAGTTGAATAAGAGTAACTGGTCCATTATGTTTTTGAATGTTGCAGGTTTAAGATATAAGACAAGTAATCATATTTGGGTAAAGCTTATAAATGGATATGATAATATTATATAGTCAGTCTACAAGAGACCTGGGCAGTAGAAGTGCATCATTTGAGCGGCTTTAAAACCATATTCTCGCCAGCAATAGGCTCAGTACATGGCAGAGCCAAAGGAGGGCTGTGCACTTATTTATCTAACCTTTTTAAATGTGAAAAATAGAGATATCACACAATAATATATTTTATCATATGGTTAGGATACATATTAACAACATGTTGTGTTTGATTATTGTGAATTTTTATAATAATCTTCCTTTGGATGACATTGAAGTAACCTTGAAAACTCTAAAAACAGACATTAACTATTTGCGAGGTGGGAAAGCCAAAGAGACTGTAATCGTTTGGCGTGGTGATTTTAACTGTCCACCATGCAAGAGAGGAGAACAGGGGACTTGTGGTTTGATGTTGGATAGGGAAACTAATCTAATGCATTTTGACCACACTGTCTGTGGTGATATTCTGAATGACATTATTTTTTCATGTGATTTGGGTTTTGCTAATAGAATGTGCCAACCCGAGATCACATTCTCTCCCACATTCAATGGTAGAGGAGTGTTTTCAATAATTGATTTTATATTGATGTCTTCTGGCTACAGAGAGAATGTACTAAATTTTAAAACGTTGGATAATCCTTAAAGCGACAATTTTCCTATAAGTGTTGAAATTTTAAATCCTTATTTTGATCAGGAGCGTGATTGCATACACGGGCAGTATTTGGGTAACATCGCCTTAAAAAGTCAAAATGGGTATTCACTAAAAGGGTAAAGGTAGTCCCCGAAGAAGTTCTATGCCATTTAATTAGGAAATGTGAAACTAGTTTTAATGTTTGTTTGGATGAGACAGCTGAAATTTCGGAAATAATAAAAAAAAATTAAGATAATTACCTCACAAATTAAGGCGAGCCTGTGGGTAGAAGTTAAAAACCCTAAAGGAAAATCATCAAGCTGGTTTGACACAGCCTATACTAAGGCTTATTCCAACCTTAAGCATGCCTTAAGTGAACCCGATAAGGATATGACTTTAATTAGGGACCTACGAAAGGTATACAAGGTAGCTATAAAAAAGAGAAAGGATGCCTTGAAAAAGGAAGCATGGGACTCACTGTGTGAGGCCTCTCAAAGCCGAGATTCAGCAGTCTTCTGGAAGACAGTAAACGCCTCATTTTTTAATGTTAACTCTAAGGCGAGGATAGAGATAGCCATTGCCGAGACTGAATGGGTCAGGTTCTTTGAAACTTTGAATAGTATACCAACTTCATCAGAGCGAATGTCTAGTGAGTATGTAGAGGAGGGAGTGACTGTGCCTTATAATAATAAATTGAACTTGAATATAACTCTCGAGGAAGTGATTTTGGGCATTAAAGCCAGTTTGGGAGGTAAGGCCCCGGGCCCTGATGGGTTTCCGGTTGACCTCTTCAAGAATAACATGGCTTTATGGGCCCTACTCCTCACACAACTCTTTAACGCTTCTTGTTCAGATGGCCTGGTATCGACATGGTTTGAGTATATTATTATACCTATTTTTAAAAAGGCTGATAGAACTAGTTGCACGTGCTATCGCTCCATATCATTGCTAGACTCAACCATTAAAATCCTTGGTAGAGTGATTTTGAATAGGTTACAAACATGGGCTGATAAGCATACAATAATTAGTGACCTCCAATACGGCTTCAGGAAAGGCCTTGGCACCGTTGACCAGGGTCTTAACCTGTATATTCTTTTAGAGAAATATACTAAAGCAAACGGTGGCCGGATGTTTTTAACTTTTGTGGATTTATCATCCGCCTTCGATTGTGTTACCCATAGCAAGCTATGGTTGATTTTGGAACGTTTGGGGGTTGAGGAAAATATTGCTTTATTCTTTAGGAATCTTTATCAAGGGGCAAGGGCTTCTATAAGATTTGGTAAGAATGGTGAGTGCACTCAGACATTTAAGATAGCTAGAGGAGTCTGGCAAGGATGTGTCCTTGCCCCTTTTTTATTTACCATCTATATCAATGACTTAGAAAGAACGTTACTGCAGGAATGTCGGGATATGCCATTGGCATCAAATCATTCAATACCCGCATTATTATATGCAGATTACGCTGTAGTGATGGCTAGGACTCCAAAGGCCATGCAAAAAATGGTAACGTCTTTTACAAATTTTATGACCAAATTGGATCCAAAAATCAATTGTACTAAAACCTTCTGTATGAACTGCGGTTCAGGGGCAGATAAAATAAAGAAAACAATGTACATTGATTCTAAACCTTTGGATTTTATTCACACTTTCCCGTATTTGGGCATTCTGTTTGATCAATCTGGTCTTTGGAATACTGCAGTAAAAACAAGGAGATTGCTGATCTCCAAGTCTATAATGGCCCTTATAACTTTTAGTAGGAAAATGGGGAGAAAACCGATCAAAGAACTGTTATGTATCTACAATGCAACCTGTGTTGCAATTGCTATATATGGTGCGGGTATCTGGGGACATGCTAATGTGATAACGCTGCAGGTGGCTGAAAACAGTTTCCTGAGATATCTTTTGTCTGTTCCGAATAGTGTGTCCACTCTTATCTGCCACGCTGAACTCGGACTTTCATACCTAGAAGATGTCATCAAGGTACAACCGATTCTTTTGTGGCATAGGGTATGGACCACCGAGGAGTGTTCTTTTAACCACTTCATTTTGAGGGATGCAGTAAGTCTCGATAACGCTCATAAGATGAAATGGTTACATTACATAAAGTCATTCCTTATACAAATAGGTCACCAAGATTATTATGAAGAACCTTCACTGATGTACCAGATCCCCAGGAAAGTATTGAAAAAATGTTGTACGACTTACCTGGTGGAACCTAGGAACAAAGAGGAATTTACAAAAATGTCTGTGGTTTCCCATCAGTTAATATTGACCATGAATGATACCCAACCATATACTACACTACAGATGAGAGACTTTGAAAGGTTTTTCTTAATACATTTTAGATTTAATATCCTATTTAGGCTACTAAGTTTTCCCACTATGAATGATTGGTCAAGGTAACTTATTAAATGCCCATGCGATGAGTTGTCCAATCAATCTGTTATGCATATTTTGTTCTTTTGCAAATTGTACACAATCCCTAGGAAAAGATGGATATTGCTCATATGAAAGTATATGGATTTTAGACAGTGTCGTCCTGCCTTTTTAGCTATCCAGAAGTTAGATATTATATTTTCTGTTGCATCTGTCTCAGCTTTTTAAAAAAATGTTTTTATATCAAGGAAATCAATACTTGCATTAATTTGTCATGAGCCTATTGTACTGAAAACGATTGATTTTTTATCTTCCTTTTTAACTGGATGTGATTTTATTGCACTTTTATGGTTATCTATGAATAATAACCGAATAAAGTTATTGAACTGAACTGAACATGAAGGTATTCTGAAATCAAATTTTGACTAAATGTGTGTCAATATGCCACATATATTGCTTCATTCTGCAGTATACTATGCTCATTCCAGCTGCTTGCATTTAACCTCTCCTGCTACACAATTCCACTGTGACTGACTATAGGTGTGGAAAGAGATTCCTGCTCAACAGGCTAAGCTCGGTCCAAAGTTCTCGGTCCAGAGAACTTAGGACCGAGCTTAGCCGGTACCGGTTGCACTAACTCATTTTGCATTTCCTGGGAGCACGTGATCCTTTGACACGCTGCCCTTTGACCACTGATGGTTGCTGGTATGCAGCTTATGGGCAGCCATCAGGTCATATTAAAACTGAGAAAAACAGAACCCAAACCAGTAAACCCCAACTTTGCCCTGATGAATTTGCTGAAATAATAGCAATGAAACATGTCGGCATCATTTAAGCATGGTATAATTTGAACCATTTTTAAATTGTGATTCCTTGCAGCAACAGAATAAAGTCAATATAGCTAGCAAGTGGTTCCCAGTTTTAACAGCATTGGCCATTTTTCCTGCTCGTTGGCCATTGTAGGGGTTCTAGGTGCACTCACTGATTTTTGGTCACTTTTGGGAGACTGATGAGTGGTTGATGAGATTGCTTATTTACACAGCACTTTTGATAGTTTGATTTCACACATCTATAACTATTTGGTTGGTTCTTTCTCTGTTTTTCTCTATTTATTTTGTCACGACAAAGAGAGAGTGACCAATGATGAGAAGTGGGTAAACTGACAATACCAAGTCAGGAACCCCCTCGGGTGTTACTACCGTGAGGCGCTCTCTCTTAATTTTCACACGTTTTTGTTTCACGGGTGGGAACGAGATAAGACCTTTTTAAATGTTGTAGCTTGTACACCACATCCTGCAAATTAGTGTTAAGGATACACTTTTTTTGAGTAAGAGTATGACCCATTGTGCAACTCTGCCCCAGGCTCGCTTGACATGTTGGTGTTAGTTGGAGGAGGTATTTTGTGTTGAATACTAACTGAGTGGGGGGCCGCCTCCTCCTCCTTAGTATCTTCCCCCTTGAGCTCCTTTTGTTAGTTATAGTTGTCCGGGTGCGTAGCCAATTCAGCGAAGTCCAATTGCGCCACTGTGCAAAACCTAAACGTTGCAGCCGCCCACTTCTTGCTGGGCAGCTGAGAACCATCACATGGGGCCTAAACGCTGCAGCGGGCACTAAGTGCTGTTAGCTAGGGAAGGTATGGCACCACTGTGCCACTTCTGGGGCTCTCTTAAATCACTGGCAACACGTTGGAGCTACCTAGGCTCTGTTAATAAACATGCCTCTCATCACACAGCTCTGGAAAATGAATGCCACGTAGGAGCGGCCCTCTAGCTAGCAAGGCCGCTCAGGAAACAACCATGGTGCCCTCACTGGCACCCCACGGGGCTTTTAATAAACCTGCCCCCTCGGTGGAGCCACGTGGCTCTTAAAATGAATGTGGCCACAACTAGAGCATCCACAGGCTCCTCTGGCCCTGGTGACAATTACGGGTCCAGCACCACTGTATCTCTGATACCCCACTGGGGCCCTTTAAACAACTAGGCCCCCGTGGGAGCGGCCCACTGTCAGGTGGGGCCGCTCAGAAGATAGACACCTGCACTGATGCCTTGCTCTCACCTCCCCTCAGCCACCCCACTCACCAAACTTTCTCGACTGGGGGGGTAGGTCTCCTTCTCTCCTTGCCTTTTGCCGGCACCGTGATACTCCAGACACCTCTCGGTGCTGTACAACGAGGGGCTCCCTCAGCTCACGGGAGCCCCCAGCAACGCGGCAGCACCTCTTCAGGTGGCAACAGTGATTTTCTCGGCATGGCGGCAGCGGGCACGGCTTCCTCCGCTCATGGGAGCCCGGCCGAGCTGCCATACTCCTTCTCTCCCCGCATGGGAGACCAACACGACACGGCTTCCTCAGGACTTCCCTCAGGCCTCACGAGGCCACACCCATGTCCCACCGAGGGTGCCTGACTTCAGGGGTCGCATTTGCAGCACCCTGGCAATGTTTGGAAAGAGGCTCAGGCAGCAACAGTGAGACGTGGGGTGGGCACCCGCTGTGATTTAAATAATAAATGTGGGCAAAGTCGCGCGGTGGGCACCCGTGCACTAAAGAACGAAAATAAGCGGGGTAGGCTCCCGGGAGACAACGCTCAAGGCGGGGTGGGCACCCGCGGCATCAATTTCGGTAGAGAGGGGGATCCCTACATCGGGATTCCCTCCCCCAAGCTGCAGCTTCTACCGGCCCAGCGCTGCCACGGCCAGTAGAAGTGCTCCTTCCTCCTGGGGGAGAACTAAACATAAAGCGCTCCCAGAGTGTCAAAAACGGCTGCAAAAAGTCTTGGAGCATAGAAATGAAGCAACCAGCTCCTCAGCAAAGGAAGAAGTCCTCCAGGCGTCCATGGGCAGGGCAAAGCCCAGGAAGGCAAGCCTTCCCCTGGGCCCCAGCAGCAGCACGCCCCTGGTTGTTTCAAGTCAAAAGCATTAACATTTTACATGGGGTCGCAGCCCCTTTTTATGCACACTTTTCCTTTGTTTAACAGGGTGCAGGCAATGGGAGAACCAGCTACAACTGGTTCAGGGGAACTCCTGAGCACTTTGTTTTGCTCAGCCCCTCTCTCTCTTTCACTGGCCAGGCTAGGGACATCAGACGCACCACCAGGGGTGGAGCCAGCACTGTGGATGGAAGGCACAGCCCTATTCAGGTCCCAGGTGCAACTCCTCCCTTCCATCAACATGCATATCTCCCTATTCACTTCCGGGCAGACCAATCCAGACTCCTGTAGCCAAGCACACTAGCCAGCCCCTGTCACTCACAAGCCAGACAGTCAATTCACATTCACTGCACACAGAATTGCCAACTTCTAAAAGTGGCACTTCTACACTAGACACATTAAATCTGCGCACACAGTCGCACAGCATTTAATCTCACGAGTCTGTGCACTCTCCTCACATCAGGAATTACCATGGACACACATATCCCCATGAATTCCTATGGGAGGGCAGGCCAGTCTCACCACACATACTCAGAGAGTGCACACGCACTTTACACTGGACCACAATGAAAAGTGCGCAGAGGCCTAAAATCACCAGGTTACAGAAACAGGCTCGGAAAATGCAAACAGTTTCGGGGTGAACCTGCCAAAAGGGCCAAGTTCAACACTCTTGATGTCAAGACTGACTAGAAATGACGTTTCAGGATTGTAGGCAAGGGTGTTGCTGTGTTCAAGTAGGTCCTTTGTGTCCTTCATGTACGTGCTGGTAGACTGCACTATGGGTTGAAGGAAAAAAATCATAGTATCATGAGAGTGGCTCAAGCAAGGACCCAATGCCTGATAATATGGGCATCTGGGTGGTGGGGTCTTGTTTTTATGAATTTTGGGGACTGTGTAGAAATATGGGATTTTCACAGCAGTGGTGGTAAGAAACTGGGCTTCATGTTTAGTGATGTGGCCTGAGTTTTCTGTATCCTCCACTAGGTTCTGGATTTTTGTATTTAGGTTTTCATTTGGATCTTCTTCCAGCCTTTGGTGTCACTCAAAAGGCGATAACATTCTGCTCGATAATCGTCCTTATTCTGAATGACGATACCGCCACCTTTGTCGCAGGTTTTATGATGATGGTGTCATTTGACTTGAGGGTTTTCAGGGCTTCACGCTCCTTAGTGCTAGTATTCTGGAATGAGTGGTCTTCCTGTAGCGTTTTAATTTCATTCAAGACTGACTCTTCGAAGGCTGTGTTTTCAACCAGTATGACTCTGGGAGGGGGATGGACGTGAATTTAATTCTGAAGTTAGTATCGCCCTTTGTTTCTGAGCTAGTCTGGTCTGGAAGGTTTTGAAAGAAAGCTTTTAATTTGAGTTTATGCAATAGATCCCCTAATTCACAGTGTAGTTGGAACTTGTTGAGTTTGGCTGATGGTGCAAAACCCATGCCCTTGTGGAGGATTGTCTCTTTTAAGGGTGTCAACGTGTGGGAGGAGAGGTTCCTGACCAGGCTTAGCTTGTACTGGGGCCCAGCTGATTTTCCCTCGTCTTGCTCCTTGTGTGAGACCCCAGGTTTTGGTCTTCCTCCCAGTGGACTTGGGCTTTTCGTCATCTTCTGCCTCTTCCGCGTCGGCCATTCCCTAAAAAAGGAAACCTTTCATTTGTATTTATGTAAGGTGTTGGAAGTCCAAAGGGGGGGTTCCATCCGTACATCAATTGTGGATTCATCTGTGGATAAGGGTCCTGATAATGTTTGTTGCACCCTGGTGGTAGTTGTGACCATGGTTGTTGCCAGTGGGTGATCTTTCCTCTCCCACGTTGTCTGTTTCGGAAGCTTCCTGTGCTTGAGCCACTGCTCATGGATGAATCCTCATCAAATGAGCCTCCTGACGTGTCCGGGCGCCTCGCCGGTTTATAATCTGTGTCTGCATACGGATAAGTCTTCACATATGAGATTTTTTTCGAAACTTTTTGCAACTTTTAGTATTTTAGCTTGAGTCAGTCCTTCCTTATATTCATTCATTTCTCTGTTGACTTCCTCCAGCATTTTTTTAAAGGCTGTGAGTGTGGCCTTAAAGTGGGCCTCCGTGGCTTGTATCTCAATCATGATGGCATTGGATAATCTCTTCGCTGTTTGGATAATGAGAATCATCCAATCTCCCATGCTGTGCCACGCTATCTAGGCCCAGTCCTTGCGAAATGCGGCGTCTTCGTGGAATATACAAGGGGCAGTGGTCACAATGAAACCCCTGGAGGCGGTGTTGTTTCTGTGAGGATAACCCCGTGGAGAATAGTCCTTATTCTGATGCGCTTTTTTTTCGGAAAAGGTTTTACTAATCTGCAATTTGTGCAATTGTTTGTGCTACGTTGAGGTCTGCAAGTAGGGGTGGAGCTGAGAGGATGAGATTGATACAATCTTCTGTGAAAGAGAGTCCTGGGTTCTCACTCATGGTAACGTATGTGGTGGCAGTCTGATGGTAATGAGTATGAGCTCTCACAGCTGTGCGCTGTAAATTATGGGTAAACAAAGGAGTGAGTGAGGATTATATGGGGGTATCCCCAAGATAAGCTATAAACAAACAGCATGGACGGACCCGCTTGCAAAAAAATGATGAAGCATGCCACCAACTAGGTTGGTGGGTGAGGGGACTTTTAACAAACCTAATGGTATTTCTGGCACCCATGTAAATCTTAATACAAGTGAGTCTGCCTTTTTGTGCAAGCGGGTCCATCCACGCTGTTTGTTTGTGTCATCATTATAACCAGAAACAAAACAGGCAGTGTAGCTTCATGCTCATGTAGAAAAAGTCAGCACACTAGGTAACGTTAGTTCTTATTGTGGCCACAAGGTGGAGCTCCAGGCTTAGACATGAGTCAGAGTCACATGATTAGGGTGTAGGAGACAATAAGGTGAATAGTGGCAGAGAGGAAGGAAAGATGGCTGTCATGAAGGGCAGGAGTTATTGAGTGGTGGACTGCATAAAATGGAGGTGCAGGCTGAACAAAGAACATGAGTACACTGAAGCTTAACATTCAGGAGGGAGGGAGAGGGTTGGGAGGGAGTGGGGTGGGGGCTTTACCTTCCCAATGATGTATTTACACATTTTGCAGTGCCCGGGGAAGCTTCAAGGG
This sequence comes from Lissotriton vulgaris, assembly GCF_964263255.1. Taxonomy (NCBI): domain Eukaryota; kingdom Metazoa; phylum Chordata; class Amphibia; order Caudata; family Salamandridae; genus Lissotriton; species Lissotriton vulgaris. The sequence goes on along the minus strand of NC_141691.1, from coordinate 436,903,425 downwards.
CCCTGTGCAGCACAAATCTAACAATCAAAATGACCACCAATTTTTCCCTTCCCTGGTAAGACCAATCTCTTATTCAGGGAAGGGAAAACATAAATATACACATATTTGGCCCCAGGGGGACGACCATGACCAAAAAGGCTGACATCACAACTTCCAAATAACATTTTCAAGTGTGTAATGGATCCCTGCTCCTGGATCCATGAGCACCCCTGATCCACAGACAAAGATTGCTTTGAACAAGGAAGCAATGGAATGGGAGACTCTCCCCTTTCCAGTAATGCCTCTCTGAAACACTAAGGGCGCAGGCTGCTGGGGAGAAAACCCACCGGACTTGCAGGGAGCTGCCTTACCTTCTCCTGCTTGCACCATTCGGATGTCCTCCTGACATCACTGATGGGTGAGGGGAGGATCAGAGGCTGACATGTAAGGGATTCAGTGTCAGCCTCCACAGAAGCCAGAATAAGGGGAAGTCTCCGGTGGGAGCATCAGAGTTCCCTAGAAACTCCTGATATTGCAGTAGTGCGGACGACGTCAAGTGGGCGACCTCCGCACTAAGAAGGTGGTAAATGGAATCTCCTAATAAGAGCTCCTTTATTTGTATCAATTTTTAGATTAATTAGTTTCTTTTAAAATGGTGTGTTTAGAAGTCACATGTACTGTTTGATGGAATGCACTTTTCGAACTGTACTGGTATTACTGCTACTACTTTTAAACTTTGCCTCTGAGGACAAATTTAACAGCTATTTTAATACATTGCCTTGATGAATTAACTTTTCCTATAGGGGCATAATTTAAGCATGGAGTTGTAGTGTATTGTGGTCTCTTTATAGTGCTTAGTAGTCTGACATGCCCACCAAACATTTGAATTGCAACCAGGTTCCCAGCGCGCTTGGCTGTGAAAGTTTTGATCAGTTGTTAGGTTGCTGGGTGTATTGTGACCTACATGGGAGTTATTGAGTGAAGTTCGTGGAATTCAAAGATGAGTTTTAAATATGGAACAACGAATGCCACTGCTCATAAATACGCACAATAAGCAGAATTGGAGTGGCAGGTAAATTGTTAGGTGGAGTTCACCTGGTAGAGTGTTATAGGAGGTTTAGTCAGAAGTGGTAGAGACCCCTGGAGGCACTATTGAAAATGGAAGTAGATGGGGTGCGGTGTTTATTGATGCCATGACGTACAGCTAGGAAAAACATGCAGCTGGTCAAGAACACTTGTATATATTTCATCATATGAGAAAACCAGAGTACATAAACAGCATATATTTGTCGTTATTCGGCGTTTAGAATGCAATATATCATCGTAGTTTAATGATAGGAATTTATTTAATCTACAACGAGTGAGTTTATAATTATATTATTTAAAAGTGTACCTGATGAAAGGAATGTATCGGGAACAAGAATGCATATTTGCTTATCACGCAAATGTTGCCTTGTTGTTTCACCTGCGCGAGCCGGCTCCATTAATCCCAATCATTTTGACTGTGCGTACCATAATTCCCTGTGATGGTTAAATTGCTTAGAGCCTTTGAGTAATATTGTTAGTGAGAAGGTTATCACATTAGTGCATGAAGTGGCAAACTCGTCTTTTTTCTGGTTGATTGAGTTAGTGTTCTTAAGGTAATGAAGTGTTCCCACCTACTTGCCGTCTTTGCATTTAAAAGGTGTGTAGCATGTGTGCATCCATTTAGTAGAGTTTGTACCTGTAAAGGTGTGTGATGGATTGCGGCTTTCATATTTTCTTATCTATTTTAACAACTATATATCATGAGAAATCGTCCTGTCGTAAACACCTTTTCAATTATTAGAATAACCAGTAGATACATATTCCGATTGTTTTTCAACAATGTATTGGTTGAGTGTCCATACTTTGATACATGCTACTTACCCTACAGTGACGGCTAAACACATTATTTTTCTTTTTATTTCATTAGTCTTAGGGGATACAAAAAGGTAGGGGAGATGGTGGTGGGTATGAGACAATCGTAATGAGAAAATTGCTTGTAGAACAAAAGTACATTCAGGAGTAAAACCGAATATAATCAGCTTGTCACAAATCCAAATACATTTGTGAGATTAGAGGGGTGGGGGATGACATAACGGGCCCCAGAGAGAGAGAGAAGGATACAAGATAGAAAGAGAGAGAGAATGTAGAAAGAAATCTAGGGTTCAGAACTATTGTTGTTGTTATGGTAATCATTTGTTGCTAAATGATTAAAAGCGAGAGGATGGATGGGATAGTGCCAACGTTGAGGATGTGGGAATGTTGTGGTTTCAAGGAGGTTTTATTTTTTATTTTTTTACATATATAGGTCTAATCCATTCCATAGTTTCTGAGATGTCTGGCTAGTGTAATCGTTGGTAGGAAGAATGTTGTCAGCGCTTCTCATGAAGCAGACCCATGCCCACAATGTGTGATATGAGAGTCTTTGGAAAGCTTCCATTCGCATAGAATGTTTTTAATTCCTATCATGAGTAGGAGGTCCATAAGACAAATGGCTGACTGTTTTAATTTCATGGGGGCAGAATGGGACCAGGCGCCTAAGGAAACTGTGTTGAAATTCAAGGAGATATCAATGTTAAAGATTTCATTTATGGTTTTCTGAATCTCCAGGAATATTAAAGTGTTCTTTCTTCAACTGCAAACAGCATGTGGAATCTGTCTGCTGTGAGTCCTCCTCTACCAAGTGGTGCCAATCCAGTCCTGGGTCCTTAGAAATGAGCATAACCTGCTGCATCTGCCAAACATTGCCAACATGGTTGCAGCGATCAGAAACCAACGCATCCCCGCATTGAGGGAACCAGATCGACGTAGTGCACTTGGAAACACAGCGTCGCCTCCTTAACCGCTGCATTGAAACCAATGCATCACCAGCACCTTGTGGAGAAAATACATACATAACATATACAACATGGGGAAATACGGTTCATGGCACTTATAACCGCTGCACACCATAACGGCAAATTGCTCAAGGAACTGAAGCATCACCGCTGCTGCGTGGAGAAATTCAGCGCATCACCCCAACTGCACGGGGATCACCTACACATCTCGGTAGCTACCAGGATCAAGGTACTTTAGCTCAGCAGGACTTATGTGGGCTATCTATCCAACCCATGCTCCATCGCAGTTGACTTGAACTCTTGAATGTGTTCGGGTCCGATACGACCAGTTAACTCTTTAAGCGCTTTTCGACTTGGCATCTTTTGGTGTGTTTCCCCTGAGTTTTTGCTTTCTGACCTCCCAGTTTTTACTCTGTTTTAGCTGGCTTAGAGTCTATGCGCACTTTCTCTCTGCTGATCAGTGTTAAAGTGCAAGTGCTTCTGTTGTAAATTGTGTTATTGATTGGTGTTTCCATGATTGCAATATTTGATGTTCGTGTCAGTCCCTAGTAAAGTGCACTGAGTCTGCCAGGGCCTGTAAATCAAATGCTGTTAGTGAGATGCAGCACTGGATTGTGCCACCCACACAAACAGCCTGTAAATGTAACTCTGGATATTTGGATATTTGGAGGGGTATTTATAGAGCGCGACGTTCGCTCCGGAAGGAGCATCATGGCGCTGTAAATCCTTGAACCAGATCGCAGAGTGATAGGAGTGGGGGTCTAGATGGCCGCTTTTGTCCAGTCGTCAGAGAGATTAAAAATCCAAGTTTTGAGGAGCTTCCTGAAAGGCTTCTCAAGAGTCTGAAGTCTGAGATGTCTAGGCATGCTGTTCCAGGCTCTAATAGCCAGGGTAGTGAGGGTTTTTCCGCCTTTGGACTTCAGATTGAACTTGGTGGGGGTCATGAAGTTTTCATGTGAAGATCGGAGGGAGCGACTCGGATTATAGTGAGGGAAGCGTCTGGACAGGTAGGAGGGACCGGTTTTGTTAAAGCCTTGAAAAGCTACGGTGAGAATCTTGAAGAGTATTCTCTTGTGCAAGGGGAGCCAATGCAGGGTTTTAAGGGCTGCGGAGATTGATGATCTGCGTGGAAGTTTTAAGACAAGGCGGGCAGCGGTGTGCAGAACACTTTGAAGTTTCGAGAGAGTGGACTTATTGGTCCCTGCCAGGAGGCCATTACAGTAGTCTACTCGTGAGAGTATGAGGGCTACCGCAACAGTCTTTCTGGAGTCGAGGGGGAGAAAATCGAAGAATTTTCTCAGGGACTTAATTATGCCGAAGCATCTTCCTGCTACGGTCGAGACGTGGGGATCGAAAGAGAGGTCAGAATCGAAGAGGACCCCGAGGTTTCTGGCTGACGCGACCGTCTGAGGTGGAGCTGCGGAGTTGTCAGGCCACCACTGGGCAGGGCAGAATGAGGCATTCTTTCCAATGGGGAGGATCTCAGTTTTATTTGAGTTGCAGCGGAGATGGTTAGCGTCCATCCATTGAAAGACAGCTGTTAGGCAGTGTTTAAGGTTGAGCTCTGCCTTGTTGGAATTGTCGTCTAGGGGGATGATAAGCTGAGTGTCGTCGGCATAAGAAGTAGCGGTTATGCCGAACGATTCTATGAGGGTGAGAAGAGGGATGAGATAAATGTTGAAGAGAAGGGGGCTTAGGATGGAACCTTGAGGAACTCCGGAGGATACCTTTTTCTCATTGGAATGGAAGGAGCCAAGGGTGACGGTTTGGTACCTATCGCTGAGAAAAGATCTAATCCATGACAGGGCCGTGTTGGAGATGCCGATGTCCATAAGTCTATTGATCAGGATGGAGTGGGAAATGGTATCGAATGCTGCCGTGAGATCAAGAAGGATCAGGATAGCCTTCTTCCTTTGGTCTTGAAGGATTTTGATGGTATCGGTCAGTTCGATTAGGGCGGTTTCGGTTGAATGTTTGGATCGGAATCCGGATTGCTGGGGATGGAGTAGGTTATGGGAATCCAGAAAGGTCTTAAGTTCTTTATGAACTAGCTGTTCCGTTATTTTACCCAAAGCGGGTAGTAGGGTGATGGGACGGAGATTGGTCAATTCCGTTGGGGGTTTGTTCGCCTTTTTCATAAGTGGCTTAACCACGCCTTTTTTCCAGGAAAGGGGAACAGAGCCGGAGTTGAGGGATAGGTTGATTATTTCATTGATGATGGGGTTGACTTCATCAATGATAAGGTGGAGGATCTTGGGGGGACAGGGATCGGAGGGGGAGCCCGATTTGCACGAAAGGATTGCGTCTCTGGTCTGAGTCAGAGTCACCGGGGTGAAGTTTTTAAGGCTGTTAGTGGTCAGGCACGGTTGGTCCGGGTCCAGGATTAAGTGTGCTGGAGGAGGGGGGGGAAGTTTTTTTGAATGGAAGTGATTTTATCGTCAAAGTAGTCGGAGATCTTATCACATAGCTCCTGAGAAGGGAGGATTTCAGGTTGGAGAGCTTTGGGGTTGGTGAAGGTTTTTACAATTGAGAAAAGTGTTTTTTGCTTTTGGCTGGCTTCTTTGATGGCATTTACGTAATAAGTTCGCTTAGCTGATTTGATGGAGGAAAGGTAATTTTTCCTCTGTAGAGTGTAATTACTGCGGTCGCCATTATCATAGGTTCTGCGCCATTTGCGTTCCGCTTTCCTGCAGAGTAGATGCGCGGCTGCTAGGTCAGGCGTATACCAGGGAGCTTTGATTTTAATTTTCTTTGAAGTACTGTCCTGTCGATTAGGTGGGCATCGTTTAGTAATTTCTTGTGAGAGCCAATTGTTAAGGCGAACTGCATCTCTGTCGATGTTACCAGAGGGAGAGGGGGCATTGGATGGGGAGAAGGGATGGAGGATAAGATTATTCTGAACAGTTTTCCAATTTAAAGAGTGGGCGTGATGAAGAGTGCGTTTTTTACTGGGAGGAGGGGGGTAGCTGGAGATGTGGAAGGGGATCAGACAATGATCAGTCCAAATCTGAGGAATGGGGGGCAGGGTGGTGATGGACGGGAAATTAGAGCAAACACCGTCCAAGGTGTGGCCAAGGGAGTGGGTAGGCAACTTGACGTTTTGTCGTAAATTAAAGATGTCCAATGTCTGCAGGAAGTTTCTAGTGTGAGGGTCGGTTGAGGTCTCGAGGTGCAGGTTGAAATCCCCCAGGAGGGTAAAGTGTGGGTAGCGGAGTAGGAAGTGTCCAAGAGCGTCGTTCAGGGAGTCGAGGAATTTAGTAGCATTGCCGGGAGGGCGGTAGATCAGGCCACCGGAAAGGGAGAGGGAGTGACTGAGTTTGATGGAAAAGCCTAGTCCCTCTGCGTCATTGAGAGGGTCAAGGCAGAAGGTGTGGCAGCTAAAGGTGTTCCTCAGAATAATTGCAACACCTCCTCCTCTACCTTTCTGTCTATCCTGTCTATGGAAGGAGTAACCTAGGGGGAGGGCAACGGCTATGTCGGGGTTACTGTCTTCAGTGAGCCAGGTTTCAGTGATCATGAGGCAATCAAGGTCATGGTCAATGATAAGGTCGTGGATGTCCTGACTGTGTTTGCACATTGACCTGGCGTTTATCAGGCCACCTGTGAAGAAAGGACGCTGGGTTTTGGGGGAGGTTGTCTGTTCGGAGTCGGAGTTGAGTGTCCAGAGACATTTATTGCAGCTGGTGGAGCCGAGTACTTTTGACAGATCAAACTTACAGGGCAGCCGGACCCGCCTCGGAGTTGGCGAAGGTCGTTGGGAACATACCTGATGATAAGGGGGATTTGGGCAGGGGTTCCTGCGCCTGGCGTGGTCTTGGCGCGGACGGGCGCAGACGGGCTTGCCTTAGGCGCGCCTTCGGCGCGCAAACGGCGCTCCCGCTGCGCTCGTCCGCTGCGCGTCCTGTTCATGCACATTTATAGGGCAAGGAAGGGGGCGTGGCCTCAAGTGGGCGGAGTAAGCGCGCACGCCGCAGGTGATGGCGGCTGCAAGCAAGGAGCTAGGGACAGCGAACTCTGGCCTGCCATTGCAGAGCCTGTGTGCAGTCTGGGACTGCCATGTCAACTTGGCAAGTGTACCCACTTACCAGGCCGCTTTTCTTACATGTCAGTCACCCCTAAGGTAGGCCCAAGGTACCTCTGTGGGCAGGGTGCAGTGCATGAGAAAAGTAGGACATGCCTTGATGTGTGTGGCATGTCCTGTAAGTGAATTACTGCCAATTTCGTTTTTCACTAATACAAGGCCACCTGTTCCTATAGGAGAGCATGGGGAGTTTGTTTATAATGTCTTATAAACATAACTGGCCCTAGGAGCAAGGTAGGAAAATACAGTTGTGTACGCCTGAACTCAGAATCTAAAGATGCATCTTTTAGTTAAGGTTTTTTTTACATTCTGTGTTTGTAAACACCACTTTTAGAAAGTAGGCATTTTCATGCTCAGTCATTCAGTAGGCTTCTGCTGGTGTTGTGGATTTACTGGCTGGGGAGGAGCACGGGCTCCAGATAGTGTAGGTGGGTCAGGAAAGGGCTGAATAGACCTGGGCTGCATTTAGAGTAGGGGGAAGAGATTTCCTTTCACCTGAATGGTGCTGGTCTACCTCTGACAATGCTGTCTCCACCTCCTGCCAAGAAGCCACACCAGAGAGTGCAGAACTGGTGCTGGCTGGGCACCAACACTCTCTGTCTGAGAGGAATTTAGGCTATAAAATGTGGGGTCCAATCTCCTGAACTTTAGCACTCTTTTGGACCAAAAAGACTGACAAGAAGAAGAGCTGGAGAAGCTGTTAGGAGGAACTACTACTTTGCTGACTGCTGTGCTGTGTTGGCCTGCAGTAGCTGCTTCTGTCTTGGACAGTGAAAGGACTGGTCTGAACTTTCTACAACTTCCTTCTTTGAGTATCTCCAAGGGCTTGAGGTAGAGCTTGTCCCTGTTCAAGAAGTCTCTGGAACAGCAAAGAATTCAAGTTCTTCTGTCATCAACACTAGGGACTATGAGTTTTGTGCTCAACAGAAGAAAGAGCCACCCAACGCCATCTACGACACTGCTGCTGACTTTAACCGTGAGGAGTTTGATCTGCAACGAGTGTGACTTCGAGGGCCGAACGACTCCTGCACCACCCTACTGAACCGACGTCTACAGACGAGCGCTTTCGGAAGCTCAACGAGAGGTCACCGAGGCCCTGCATTTCTAACGGTACTGTTTTGTGGGTCTCCCCAACTCCGTAGCTGGCCCGCGATGCCGCGGTCAGCCAGAAGTGTTTGTATTTGTTTGTTCATGACGCCGTGATAACCCCAAACAGAGCTATCAACTTCAAGTAACTGTATTTCAAGGTTATTTCCGATAACTGAAGATTTCTAAGTACATTTTTGTGGATTTTTACCATTTTTGATTTTGTCTTGAGTATAAAAATATTGGATATTTTTCTAAAGTGGTGTGGTGTACTTTTATAGTGCTTACACCGTACTACTGTTGGTTATGTGCAAATGCCTTATGCACTGCCTATAAGATAAGCCTGACTGCTCGTGCCAAGCTTCCAAGAGGGTGAGCAGGGGTTATTTTAGGAGTGTAACTCCCTCATTCTGAATAGAAGGAAGGATCCCTACTTGGAAAAAGGTGCAAACCCTTGCCAACTAGAGACCCCCACTTCTAACAAGCGCTTACAGCTTATAAGCTCTATGTTTGTATTTAATGCTTAGAAATTCATATCTCAACTTCTACTGATTGGATGTTTGTCATTTTGCTCTTGTCTTATTTATAAAATGATTCTCTATTTTTCGAAAGGGGTGTTGAGCTTTGTGGTGTTTTCACTGTGTTACAGTTTGAAGTGTTGCACAAATACTTTACACATTGCCTCTTAAGTGAAGCCTGACTGCTCTGTGCCAAGCTATGAGAGGGTAAGCACAAGTTAATTTAAAGTGTGTTACTTACTTACCCTGACTAGGAGTTTGGTTCTTGCTTGGACAGAGTGCATACCACTGCCAACCACAAACCCAATTGCTAACAATATCCTTTCCTGGGAATAAATAGAGCTGGTTTAGAGTTTGCCCAGTGATCACTCCATCACAAAGATTACGGATAGTCCATCCACCTTATTACATATGCATTACAAGATCGGGGTGTGTCTTTGTAAACAATAGATAACTCTTCATTGCTGTTTCATGACACTATTGTAATTGCACATGGGGTATTCTTCTTATTTTGGCAAACCCCATAAAGTGGTTTATGAAATATATGTTGTACTAGGTCATATTACGGACAGTTTAGCCCAAAATGTTCCTTTTGAGTGCTGATAAAGGCAGATGAATTAATTACTAGAGCTAAAATGTGATGCCAACAGTAATATGCGAGGTTATCATATAAACAAAATACCTTTCTAAAACTCACAATAAATGAGTAGACAAGATTTCAGGCTGAAAGGCACTGGGCCTAATGTAGATACAATTATCAAGTTCAAATTAATGGAATTTATTTAGTGAAAGGAAATGCACATATGTCAGTAGGACTGTTCTTAGACACATTGGAGTGAGTACTGTATTTATTTGTTCATGTTTTATATAGATTTGTTGTTTTTAGAGATGATTTCAAAAAGTTATATATATGAATAAAACAGTGGCTGAAATATGGAGTTAAGGGATTTTGGAGAAAAAAAATATTTTTATGTTTTTGTCTCATCTTGAAAGAAAATCTCTTGTGAGCGAATGATCTGAGTAAAGAAAAATGCTTGTGAGCCTTATTTCTCTGTTACAAGGTTTCTCACTCAGAACAGCTCTGTTATCTTTCTGTAATGAGTTTGTTGCTTGAATAAGAGTTTCCCTTGAAAAAACAAAAGATAGGAGGCGTTTGATAAAACAGGAACATTTCAATTGAACACTGTGACTGAGAACTGTCTTAAAGCACAATCAATCTAAGCAATTTGTATACAGTTTTGTGAGCAATAACAGCACATCCGTTGATACTTGCTTGGTAACAGAATGCAGGCTTTGTAGGTGGAGTAAAAAAAAGGTCCCTGATAACAAATTCAGGTGGGCCTCGACCTTGCATGGACAAAATGTAGGCCAGTGGGAAGTGTATTCAGATGTATGGCATGAGAGGCAAGTGATCACTGCGTGCACTGCATGTGTTGTGTCTTGATTGGCTGCGTGTTCCTAAATCCATGTAGCATCTGACTTTATGGTGTTTTAGGAATACGCGCACCCATTATGCCATGTGTGCTTTACAGGGCTTTTTTTCCTGGAAAACTGCAGTGAAGCTGCGCTTATCTTGGGGATGGACCTGAGTTTCCTGTTCATGAATCTGTCTGCCGGCTACTTGCCCCCCCACCTCTGACCTGTCAACCAGTTACTGCGGACCTGTGTTGCAGAGCCTGCCTGATTTAGTATTTTCAAGTCGGCGGATGGAGAGTTCATGACTGGCAAATGTAACAATAGCGATGAGATTTCGTTCATGTATGTGAGTGTACCATCATAAACCTTAGCATAATTTTATCAATATCAACAGGTTCATCTGTTTGGAGGTGATGCCTGGTTCTATGGTGAGATTCTTTCTAAAGTTTCTGCTTGGTTACTCTCTAACTCTGACTCAGTCTCTGTGTTTGCATGCCTTTTCTTTGGGCATCCCAGAGAACCAATGTCAGTTTCATATGGTCAGGATATCCACAGTCTTGTCATCACTCTTTACCTAATGCATAAAAAGTTTATCCAGGTATAATCAGATCCACAGTCAATGACACACCTGGAAGAGACATGCCATATCTATGCTCTGCATCCACTGATGTGGCACAGTGGTAAAAAAGCAACTCCTGTGGTGCTTTTTAGGTATTATATTCAAACAAATGAAATTAAACATATCTCGTGTAATTGTTGAATCCTCACCAATGAAATGATGGCATTGCCAGCCATACTGGATTTATAGGAACATGAATAAAAGTAGCCTCTCCCAACTGAATCTGGATTATATGAGACACTTACCTCTTTACTAGAGTAATGATATTTCTTAGAATAGGCTCACCATTCACAGGGTTGAGGTATCAATCAATCAGGGGAATTATAAGCGCACTACTCACCCATGTGGGTTTCAAGATGCTGAGGGGGGATCAGTAGTTCTGTATCAGTCGAAGAGCCAGGTCTTCAGTGCCTTACTCAAGGTGTTCAGGGAGGGAGAGTGTCTGATGTCAATGGGGGTCTCATCCCAGGTCTTGTCCATGATGTGGGATAAGGATCCTTCCCCTGCTCTGGCTCTGCAGATGAGTGGGGTTTTGATGAGGAGGAGGTTGGTGGAGCAGAGGTTGCGTTTGGGCACGTGGAGGGTGATTCTGTCATTGAGGTATTGGGGTCCAGTGTTGTATAGGCATGTATAGGGATAGGTGAGTATCCTGAAAGTGACTCTTTTCTTGATGGTAGCCAGTGGAGCTTGTGTAGGTGTTGGCTGATGTGTACCCGTAGAGGGTCCTCGAGAACGAGTCTGGTGGCGGTTTCTATAATGTCTGGAGCTTGATGAGTCGGGTCTTGTGGATAACAGCGTAGAGGGCATTTCCTTAGTCCAGCCTGCTCATGATGAGTGCGTGGGTGACTGTCTTCTTTGCCTGGAGGGGATCCATTTGAAGGTCTTACAGAGGACACGGAGGGTGTTGAAGCAGCTGGAGGTGACGGTATTGACCTGTTGGTTCATGGAGGAGTTGAGTATGATGCCGAGGTTCTTGGCTTGGTCTGTGGGGATCGGGATTGCCGATGGTGGTAGGCCATCAGGTGTTGTTCCACGTGGAGGGGGTGGTTCCAAGGACGAGGACTTCTGTCTTCTCTGAGCTGAGTTTTAAGCAGCTGTTGTTTATCCACGCTGCAACGTCCTGCATTCCTTCCTGGAAGTTGAGTCTTGTGGTGGGAGGGTCCTTAGTGAGGGAGAGGATGAGCTGGGTGTCGTCAGCTTAGGAGACTATGCTGAGACCGTGCCGTTGGACGATGGCGACGAAGGGGCCTTGTAGACCTTGAAGAGGGTAGGGCTGAGTGATGACCCCTGTGGAACTCCGCAGTCGATTTCGGTAGGTTGGGAGATGAAGGGTGGCAGTCTGCTACTTTGGCTTCTGCCGGTGAGAAACTATCTGATCCAGTCGAGGGCGGCACCTTTTATGCCGCCATTATGGAGCCTATCTATTAGTGTGCTGTGGGAGACGGTGTTGAAAGCTGCTGACAGGTCGAGTAGAATCAGGGCTGCGGTGTGGCCTTGGTCGAGGAGGGTGGGGATGTCATCAGTAGCAGCGAGTAGGGCAGTCTCGGTGCGGTGGTTGCTTCGGAATCCAGATTGGGAGGGGTCGAGGATGGTGTTGTCTTTGATGAACCTTGACAGTTCTGCGTTGACGGTCTTCTCTGCGACTTTAGCTCCAAAAAGGAGGAGCAAGATGGGTCGGTAGTTCTTGAGGTCCGTCGGCTCTGCTGAGGGCTTCTTGAGCAGGGGCCTAACTTCTACACATTTCCAGTGGTAGGGGACAGAGCCAGTTTTGAATGTGGTGTTTATGGCACGTTGTAATATATGGGTGCGATGGCGGCTCTGTGGTATATGTGGGGTGGGCAGGGGTCTGTGGGGGCCCCGAAGTGGATGCCTTTCATGGTCATCCCGCTATCGGTCATGATCAGTGTCCAGGTGGAGAGGGTGGTCTGGCTGGCGTTGTCGCTGGGCGGGCTGACTGCGGGGTCGGGTGTGTGGTCGTCAAAGTTGTTGCAGAGGTTCTTTATCTTCAGGTGGAATTAGGAGCCCAGTTTGTTCCAGAGGTCCTGGGAGGGGGTGATGTCAGTGGCTTGGCTGCAGGGCTTGGTGAATTCCTGGATGACGCTGAAGAGTTCCTTGGAGTTGCCAGAGTTGGCAAGGATTCTGTGGTGGATGAAGGTCCGTTTGGTGGTTCTGATGCCTTGGTGGTATTCAGTCATAGCATCCTTGTAGGTGGTTCAGTTGTTGGGTGTCTTGGTGTTTCTCCAGTTCTTCTCCAGGTATCTGCAGGTACAGCTGGCTTCTTGGAGAAAGGTGTTGAACCAGGCGTCTTTTCTGGGCCGTTGCTTGTCGGGGTTGCGCAGCTGGGCGAGTTTGTTTGTGCAGTTGGCGATCCAAGTGTGGAATTCCATGGCTGCGAGGTTAGTGTCAGTTGCTCCAGTTCCTACGCGGGAGGCGCGGAGCCGGTTCGGGTGTCTTGGGTTTGTTGCCTATGAAGTGTACGCAGTGGTGTAGCGTAGTTCCTATTTTCCCAATAAGCCCTGCGCATTGGAATAACATAAAGAGTAGTATCGACGTAGAAGTGCGGATCTTCCAGGCCTCTAGTGACTATGCTAAACTTAATTGGGTTTGTTACCAACTAGCTCAGAGGTCACTGGAAACTTTCTTGACTGTAATAGGAAGTGATCAGCTTCCCTGGCACAGACAAGAAGGGATTCAGTTTTCCAACAACCGTGCAACATGACAACTTTGCTCCTCAGATCAAGAGTCAATCTCTAGGGTCGTGTGAAACAATAGACAGTTATTTTACTCAGTCAGGTTGGTGCAGATTACTTTCACAATATGTAGAGAATAGAGAGACGGGTGTTTTCAATAAAAGGTAACATTTATTGAACAGTCTTTCTTCTCGTACAAGAGAAATGAATTGCCACAATTGCAAGACTTGTTATTATAAAAAGTACGTACAGTAAGATAAGTATTGCGAAATAATACTGTAAAAGCATTGAAATGGTTTCTTAGCCATACAATGGTTTAAAAGGAATAAAACATATATACATTCATATATACATTAGGCTAAAATACTCAACTGGTGCTTCTAACTACGCCTACCCCAGTGTACCTGACCTAAGCCTAATACTTGGGAGGGGAGTAAGTAAGTAGCTTTAGTTTAAGTTGGTTTTGCCAAGGTTTGCTTCAAGAATTCTCTCTCAAGGGTTTAGTCAACACCATACCTCTGGAATAGAATGATGGAGGTCTGGTATCTCCCTCAGGGCTCGATATCCCAGTCACCCGCAAGGGTAGACCAGAAACGCCGGAGCTGGATTTCTCGGCAGGAGAAAGGCAGCGTCTCTTCTTCAGCGCGTCGAGGAGGAGAAGGAGGGGGGACAGCGTCCGCGGGCAGCTTGCATCTGCTGGGCTCTTGCAGGGGGACGGCTTTTCAGCTCCTAGGTTCACCACACCATCGTTCGCTAGTTAGCAGCGATAGCAGTAGCGATAGCAGCTATGATATCTTCAGCATAACAGCAGCTTCAGGCGACGGCATTAGCGTAAACAGCAGCAGACAGCTTTTGCTTAAGGCAACGTTGGTAGTATTTATACCTGAAAGGTGCCTTGGTTGACGTAAGTTTGCTGGACATAAGACGTCAATAAAGATGCCACTAGGAAGTGATCGTCTATCAGTGCTCATTAGAGTTCTATTACTAATCAAAACACAGCAAGCGGGGATTTCCAGGCTTGCTGAGTTTTTATCTTGTTGAAGAACTCAGAGTGTTAATCTAGGAATCTCAGATAGTGACTTCTGCTCTGTCATTGCACTAATTGGTTGCAAAGGAAGTGGCAGAGAAAGCTATTCTGGAATGTGGCTCTGTTCATGAGAGGCCAGAGATGAGTTTCTGAATATCGCACTTGAACGGTTATGCCAATATAGGGAATAAATGGATTTATAGCCGAATAGGGGCATAAGGTCACAGTATAGATCAGGGTCCTAGATAAGCACGCAACACCCACTCCACGAATTCATGTCCATCAAATTACTAAAACTAGAGCAATAAGATGCATGTGTAACATTGCCCACCCCAAAATACATAAATGCATTCGAAATAGGCGTATATTGTAATACGTGAAATTTTAGGTACTGTACGTTTTTGAAGCATAGAAATCATTCAAAAATTATAGCATATGAAATCAATGAACGATTATGCAAAAAGAATTACACATGAAATATCTCTGAAACAGAAGAAGGGCGAGATAATTTCATCACATATAAATGCATTGCAATAAATGTGCTAGAGGCTGGTGTAAAGTTGTTATGTCTCTAGATGTGTGTAGAAATAGAAGTTTGAAGCTTCTGTTCTCTAGGAATAGTTTTTACTTTAAGCAAAGAATTTTTCGTGCCAAAAAAGGGTGAATATTAAAAAGTGTTCAATTCAAAAGAATTATTGCTTGAACGGGGAAAATAGAGTTCCAACGCTTTTAGCAGTTTTTGTTGTTCAAAACTGAAGGCCGAATTCAGAGTTCATGGGAACGCTGTGTGTCGGAATGCTTCTCCAAAGTTATTATTTCTGCTCGGGTGAGAACATCATATAAGACAGGCTCTCAAAGAATTGGTCTACAAAATCAGGTGACAGTTCGACCAAATTCGATAGTGCTGTAACTTGGCAAGTGTGAGAATGATTGCTGTCATCATAGTCGGGATCAGCAATGCTCACAGAAGGTCGTACCTGGGTGATGCTGCTTTTGTCACTTGCTCCACTGTTACCACCTAGTCGTAGCACAGGAGTCTCAACGAATGCCGTCATCAGGATTGGTAGCCGCTGGGGACAACACAATGCGTGAGCCGTTATCGGACTGAGCAAAGTATCGACGTCCATTGGTACTGCTGATGGAAGTGAAAGACAGATGTCCAACACGCACTCATCTCCGCATAGCATACATCGTAGTACCGGTAAGATAGAGTTCTGCCATATAGGTCTGAATGAAAGGAACTAGGTCATGTTTAGATCTCTCAGCCTGGCCAATCCAAGGACTCTAGTTATTCTGTCCTGGTAGCGGATTGCTAGGATTGTCTCTTCCATTCCCATAGGAGCTATGTCTGAGCTTTGGCTTGCCATAACGAAGCAGGAGGGTCAAAAATAAAATCCCTGCTACAAGTCCCAAAAATAAGGGTATGCCGCCAAAAACAGAGTGGACAAAATTTGGAACGATTCCCAGAATTGCTTGAAATGGTGTAAGCAGTCCTGTAAAAATTGTCTTAAATATGCCTGGGATGCCTGTGGCACTAGACATGTTAAGGAGTTGGCTAAGCATTTCTACGAAATGCACGGGGCAATTTGTTGATAAAAGGTCATGAACCTCCGTAGCTGTCCTTGCAACTAGAAGATCATACGTCTCTTTTGATGACATTATGGGCACTGTTGTCTGTAAAAGCACAGACTTCATTTGCTTAAAGTATCAATTCGTATAGAATAGAGATTCAGATGAGGCCAGATGGGAGTCTCTGTGTCTACAGGCCCGCTCGGGAACAATGCTTTCATACAGCATTTGACAGTGGATGTTACGCTTACTAGATAACTTTTCCCTGGAACAAGGCCACAACATCTGTGATCCGTTCTAAGAATGTAACTCCCGTTAGCAAGTTGCATAAAGAAGGGCTCTATCTGAGTTGCAGGTGTGACAAGCTGGTGGCATGAAAGGTTGTTAGAATTACCTTCACAGGCTCCGTGTAAATTAATACCCTGGCACAAAAGTATACCGCTTAGTGAATGCTTACAGTTTTCACCACTAAGAAATACATTTTTGTCGCTGTCACTATAGCATGAATGTGTGTATGGTAATTTCCATTCTGATTTTACATAACCTTTACCCAATCGTTCATACTGGCCAGTAGGTATGTATTCAAGGCACTTTTTAAATCGGAAAGTTGTTATCGGAATAGTGATAATTCCGTGTATTATCCATTCAATGACAGGACTCTCTGACATTATCAATGGTAATCTCTCAAGTTTTTCGATGCTCAGGATTGTATAGTCTGCTCCTTTCTGTGCCAAACTGATTTGTTTATCAGTAAGGTTAAAAATGGAAAATAATGACGTTGTGTTGATTAAACGCCAAGGCACATAGCCTGAACGAAGATTTTGCGGCGTCCAGCCCAATTGAACAATGGAACGTAATTGAGATTGGCCATGCTGTAACATTAGCAAGTCTCTGTCTATTATGTCAAAGGCAGAAGATACAATATTGTCCAACAAATATATTCTGGAGGACAGAGTCATTAACCCATTGTCCACTATAGAAAGTGATTTTTCCAAATTAATACGATCAATTTCTCGTATTTTTTCAGCTGTTTCAATTTGTGTGACTTTTCAAGCCTCGTTGTACGCAGCATAGATGCTGGCCGCTATGAAACGTTTTTGACGCTGTTTGCGTGGTCCAAGAATGAAATCGCGCAAATCAGCACCATCTTTTAGTAAAGACAAGTGTTGCTTAATTTCAGCCAGTGTGGATGTTCCTAGCCATTCGAGGCAGAGTTTCCCTACACTGTATGGTGTTACTATCCCTGGATGTTGTCTCTGGGAGTATCTAGGGTCTTGTCTGGTCATTTTTAACCCCTGTGTTTTGTTCAGGAATCTATCTTGACAGCTGTTTGTGTCAGTAGGCCAGATTAACCACTTTTGCCAATCAGGATGTGTTCTGTTAAAATGTAGAATTTTAGTTACGTCTATCTCAATATCTGTTGTTGCATTTTCAGGTATTGGCTTCGGAATAGATGGTTTGTTAAGGTCTTTGATCTTAGCTAGGACAAGACAGGATGTTTGGTGAATTGTGTCATTTAAAAACATCATTTGTTCTGGTATCATGCAGGTTCTGAACAGTGCTTCTAGGCCTTGTACCTGCCAATCTTTTGTACCCCAAATGGTTTTTGTTTCAATGTTATTTTTCCAATAATCAAAACCAAATGTCATCATTTTGTCATAAAATGCTTCTGAATATATTAATTTAGTGTTTGTCAGCATTGTTTTCATTCCTGTTTTATCTAACAGTTTGTAATAAAACGTTTCTGCATCACTGGTGTTAAACCCTGAGAAGTATTTGAATTTCGCAAAAAATACTTTAGAACTGCTTTTAGGTGGTGTAGCACAATATTCCCATTGATTATACTTAAAAACATTTCTAGGCTGTGCAGATTTATGCAAATAATGATCGCCATAATGTGTGTAGCAGAATAACTGTTAATAACTAGACGAACCTTGTAAATAATCATGTCTGTGAATCTAGCTGACATTACTAAATCAGACATCATGTCATTAATACTGTTAAAGTCCCAATCATCAGAGAATGTACTAGGTTTTACAAAGTCACTTAAGGAAACCTTCAGTTGATGAGGATACTTCAGGATTTCGACCGGACCATAGATCTCATAGTCAGTTTTCTCCCATACTACCCCACCAGGTATTGGAATGGCTGTGACATTTACTGTTGACAGTTCTCTTTTCTTCACGTGTGATGATCTGTGTGGTTTGAGGACTAGGTTGATGTTCTGACTTGCTGTGTCCATTCAATTGTAATAAACTTTCCTAAAATTAAAACTAAAATTAGGCATAGTAGGAGTATGAGTGCCCCTGAAATAATCCAATGCTCAATCAACGGTGTATCCAGATATAATTCTTTGATTTGTTGAAGGAGTCCTGCTGTATTTTCTTTTGAAGTCTCTTTTGTTTCTGGCATCACTTCGGGGTCGTTTTGATCTTCAGAGAAGTTGTCAAAGTTGATGAAATAACCAGAGGCAGTTCTGTCAATTGTTGGGATTGTTCTTTCAATCTGTCTCTCGGTAGCAATTTCCGATGCCACATTATTGTAGACTGGTGTTTCTTGACGAACTGTTTCAATCTGTGTCTCAAGAGGCATGAGTTCCATGGCATTATTGCATAGTCCTTCTCTGTGCACTGCAGGCTGATCGAATTTGATTAGTCTTTCAGTTTGAACCTCTTGGATTGTTGCAAGTTTGGGTATTCTGTTGTTTCTTGGGAGTCCACTGGGCCTACTGTTGATTATAGGCAACATGGTTGTGGTTTTACGAGGTCGATAGACACGACTCTGTTTTCCTTTTTACCAGCAAGGGGCGGTAGTACAACTGATCTTGTTCCGGTGACTGCCAAGACAGGTACTGCTTTTCTGTAAGAAGGCCCAAATTCCTTCTTCACCGCGATTTTTTCTCTGACTAGATCCCCAATCTTTGGAATCCAGACAGGCCTTGCTGGGGCTGTTGCTTGTGGTGCCTCGTCAGTGGTATCTGGCTGTTGCTTTAACTTTATGTTGCTTAAGGATTTTCTTGTTTCATTCAGTCCCTGTAAAACAGCCAAACGATCTTTGATGTCAAAGTCTGTTGTTTTTTCTTGTACCACTGACACCTGACTATCTAAGTCCTAAATTCTCATTCTAATTCCGAACAATAGCTCGTATGGGCTGAAACCTTTTAGAAATTTTCTTGGCAAATTGTTAAGACTGGTCTCGAAACTTATTAAATGTTTGACCCACCCAGCGCTTGAACCTAATACCTTCGCTGTTATAGATCGCTTTATGTCTCGGTTTTTTCTTTCTACCACACTATTCCCTTCGGGGTGCGACGGACAAGAATACCGCAACCCAATTCCCATGCTGGCCATGGCCTCCTTATAAGCTCGAGAGCTGAAAGCAGGACCCTGGTCAGAATGGAACGTGGTAATTGCGTATGTGCCGATAAAGACTCGCAGATCTTTTATAACCGTTCTAGCGTCAGCCGAGCGCTGGGGCCACATCCTTTAAGTGTGTTTAGCCTTAACGATGTACAATGGGACACGCTTCTCTTTTTAGATAGCGCGGATAGATTGCCTGATGCTTTCTATCATGGCTTCTGACACTATACTGGCCGGTTCTCCACTGCGATCTCTGTTGCAGTTTTCACAGTTGTTTGCAAAACATTGAATATCTATGCTCATTCCCGGCCACCAGTACTCTGATTCTAATTCTCTCAGAGAGTCCCTGATTGTTTGGTGTCTCAGACCCAATCCCATGTGTGCTTCCTGTATGAGGAAGCCCCTCCGGTCCCTGTTTGGAATTACCCTTTCCCCCACTCCAGGGATTCGAGCAAAAGGAACGGAGTTTGCATCGATTACGTATGCATAATTGAGTGGATAGTTCACGGGCAGTGCTGCACAGTCGCCTTTTACGGTCGTTTTTACTGCCAGCATGGTTTCCCCGTCTATGTATTTTTCTGTACGCTTTTTTGTAGCTACGGAAGCCGGTTTAGTTGCTTCCGCTGTGGCTGTATTAGTCAATGAATTCCCTGCAACGTGAACGCCATCACGTTGAAGACTCTGTGCGTGTATCACGTGAGTCTTTTGTAGTTCTTTCTGTAAAAGAGCTACCTGTTTCCAGAGCAATTTATGCTTTATTGTGGCACCTGTGTCATCTTTGTACTCGTTTTCAATCCAACTCTGCAGTTTATTATTGTAAGAGTTGACGCAAAAATGAGAATCGCACACGATAAGTGTCGGGAATTCACGTTCTGCATTTTCGAACGCCATCTTTAAACATCTGATTTCAGCTCTCGGAGCCGAACAGTTTCTCAATGATTCAGTTTTTGTTACTTTCGGTCTGAATTTACCGCACAGCCAACGACCTTTAACAATCGCACAGGCTGCATCCTAGGATTTACTCTCTACCTTGAAATGCTGTACAAACCTATCTGTATAGATTATACAGGCGTAATGTGGGAGAGGCAGAAGTTCGATTGGCAGAGGATATTCTTCTTCATATTCTAAATCATTCAGTTCTTCGAATTGGGGGGTGAAATAGTATTTCACATCTTCCGCTCATAGAGAATCTACACACTGTATCCATTTCGGATCCAGTGACACTGTAGGCAGGTTTACTGGGCTGAATAGCGCCTCGAAGGTGGATTCCGCTGTGAGGATATTAATCCGTTTGCCGTGTGCTAGTTCTCTTTCATTTGCTAATGCAACTTGCACTGCTTTCACAGTTCTTTCTGTGTGACTGAATGTTTTTTCTACTTGTGTGTACAAGTGAGTATTAATTGAAATTGGTACCTTTTCTCCCTCATTAGAGGTTAGGTACTTGAATCCGCATCTTCCTGGGATGACTCGGATTACAAGATCGCGTGTGTTGTCACGTGTATCTAATTTTGTTTTAGCTAAAATGTCTGTTTGCAGTGATCTCAAAATTTCTGTGTTTTTGAGTCCAATTGATTTGTTTAAAATCAGGTGTAATTAGTTCGTAGAGAGGTTTAACCCTCTCTGCGTAATTTAGAATGTAAGTTCTTCCGAAATTCAGAAAATCTAGTATGGATTGTAAATTCTTCAGCGTTTTTGGAGCTTGGAGTACAGCGCACTTCTCTAAGAAGTTGTCCGCTATGCTTTTTCCTTCACTTGATAACTCGTACCCTAAAAATAGTACTGTCAGATGGGCAATTCGAGACTTTTTAAAGTTGAATTTGTAACCCTCTGCTGCGAACCCAAGTATAATGGTGTTCACTCTTTTCAAGTGAGTATCCAAGTCGTCGTCTGTGAGATAGATATCATCTACGTAAGATAATGCCTCATCATCATATATTTGTAGTAACTCTGTTACCCTAGCTGAGAATAGTCCTAGGCTGTTCTTGAACCCCTGTGGGAGTCGACAGAATTTTTTCTACGACCCAAATGCTGAGAAAGCGGTCAAATATCTGCTTTTGGTGCAATGTTTTGACAAAAGAAACCATTAGATATGTCTAATGTCGTTTTATATTTTTTCCTAACTATGTTATTCATTAGGGCTGCACTATGCGAGTTTTGTACTGCAAAGGTTTTGCAACATGCATTAAGGTGTCTGTAGTCCAGAACTAGACAATATGAATTGTCTGGCTTGGAGACAGGAAACAAAGGATTGTTCATTTGAGAGGTGCATGTTTCAATCACCCCCTGGTATTCAAGTTGATCTAAGATCTCCCTGACTTGTTTTTTAGCTTCTTGCTTAATGGGATACTGCCGTTGGGCAGTTGGTTCACTTTTTAACTTGATTTTGTGAGGAGGAGAGTCCTCATCCCATCCTACATGATTTTTATATAATGCTGGTGCCTGGGCTAGTGCCCATTTCCTAGCATAAGTATATTTTTTGTGAATCGGAATGTGATTCGAGAAGGCAGGCATAATCATTTCTTCGCCACGAGGGTACTCCCTGACAAACTCTGGGGGCCAATCTTTTTCAGCTAACAGAATATTGTAGCCTTTTGAGAGTTTATCCCAAAATAGACATCTTATTTTCCTAGTCTTATCACCCTCTATACGCAATGTTATTTTGTAAATCTTATGGGGCACGCTAAGTCTGGTGTCGGCAGTTTCAACCTGAATGTATTCATTCGTGTCCACTGTCTCCAGATGACTCATCAGGATCTTGCGGGCTATACTGATTTCTGCTGCACTGTCCAACATTGTCAATGCCCACTCCCCGTTTTTCAACTGTGTCCTCAGTATTCTCGGCATGTTCGATTACTCTAATACTGGCTACCTTCTTTTTTGGAAATTGAGATTTTTTACTCTGAGCAGGTTCCTTGTCTTTGAACTTGGTGTGCTCTCCTGGGTCTGACCGTCCTCTTCTTTCCGATTTCTGCTAAAAAGATCGAGAGGGACGTGTATCAATACTTTGATATCTATCAGGTTTTTTCAGATTATCCCTATTTCTAAGGGTATATCTTTTCTCAGAGGGCTCCCTCTGGGGAGACTGGTGTTCTCGAGTCTGAGTTCTTTCCCTCCGTCGAGGAGACCTTCCTCTGGACTGGAAAACTTTTTCCTTGGGAGTGGATTGTTTATTTCCATCCCAGCTCTTTTTAGGAGTGTTTAAATTATTTTTAATAAATAATTTTTCAGGATTTTCGAGCAGTTGGGGCTTTACTGGTTTCCCACCCAAGCTGTCTCTACCTAATTCTTCATAGCATTTTTCTATGGTTCTGGCAAGCTCAACTGGCTGATCTGTTATATCTGTTTCCTTCAACTTCTGGCGGATCGCCACAGATGCTGCTTCTCCCTTTATGTTGGCTAATAATATAGCCGAGACCTGCTTGAAGTCTTTCGGTATTTTCATACCAAGATTTAAAGCAGGCTCTGGACCGTATTCATTTTGAATCTGTTTTAGCACTTCTGGTATTACCGCCATAGACGGAACACCATGTGTTTTTGTGTAAATGGAAGAAAAGACTGTACCCCAAGTGTCGCAGTCCTCTATGTGTGGTGCGATTCCCATAGGAAGGCAGATGGTCAAGATTCTGTGTTTCTCAATAGGGGTAGTATCAGGAAATACTGCCTCTATTTGAGTGATTTTCTGTGCTAACCAGAAAGGAATTTGTTCCCGTTTTATGGGTGTTTTACCAAGACATGACTGTATGTTCTGTGGTGTAATTTTATTAGTGTTCCCCTGATGAGGGGTCAGCTGTGGTACATTAACAGCTGGCTGGACTGTTGCAGTCCGCATTACATATTGGACTAATTGCCTATGTATTTTTATAAGTGTTTTTAGCTGTACTAACAGCTCTTTCTTTGACATTTTTGCAATGTCCGGATGTGGTGTGTAGCTGGCTAGAACCGGCCACGTTGCTCCTGGTCTACCTAGTGGACCGAGCCTGGTAATATGATCATTATGTTTTAGAGCGCCATTAAACCAGAGCAGGTGCTCTTGGAATTTTAGTGGGATTTCAGTCTCCTCGAAAGGAGCGTACTCTTCCGGTGGTTCCTCTATTTTGTAATAGTGAAACTCTTTTGTTCTAGCGTTTGCCGCTGGAAAGTTTATCCATGAATAGAATACCTTTGTCTGCCGATATTCGTGTGCCTCTATCACGAAAATTACTGTACCACCTTGTGGTGTCAGTCCGTTTTCTATAAGTTTTAACGTTATAGACTTTCTTATGTGCACCGGGATGATAATTGCATCCGGGTCAGTGTCTTCGGGACCCTGCTGAGTCGCATCTGCTGCGGCCCCAGTGGTTCCGTTTTCTCCTGGCATTGTATAAATGCAAGGTTTGCAGAGTAGGTCTCCAAGGAGACAAAGATTAGGTGCACAATATTTTGGAACACTGTATCCTTCAACGTTGAATAAACCAGAGCTTTACATAGGAATCTCTTCCTACTGATTTCGGGCGGATTTTAACCTTTCACCCACTCCAGACGTCTATTGGAGTATTTACGGGAGAAAGGGGTCTGTGTGAAATATGCACGACTGAGTTACTCTAACGTCTTGCGTTCGTTTATCGCCTTACCAAACGTTGGGCGCCATGTAGCGTAGTTCCTATTTTCCCAATAGGCCCTGCGCATTGGAATAACATAAACAGTAGTATCGACGTAGAAGTGCGGATCTTCCAGGCCTCTACTGACTATGCTAAACTTAATTGGGTTTGTTACCAACTAGCTCAGAGGTCACTGGAAACTTTCTTGACTGAAATAGGAAGTGATCAGCTTCCCTGGCACAGACAAGAAGGGATTCAGTTTTCCAACAACCGTGCAACATGACAACTTTGCTCCTCAGATCAAGAGTCAATCTCTAGGGTCGTGTGAAACAATAGACAGTTATTTTACTCAGTCCGGTTGGTGCAGATTACTTTCACAATATGTAGAGAATAGAGAGTCGGGCGTTTTCAATAAAAGGTAACATTTATTGAACAGTCTTTCTTCTCGTACAAGAGAAATGAATTGCCACAATTGCAAGACTTGTTATTATAAAAAGTACGTACAGTAAGATAAGTATTGCAAAATAATACTGTAAAAGCATTGATATGGTTTCTTAGCCATACAATGGTTTAAAAGGAATAAAACATATATACATTCATATATACATTAGGCTAAAATACTCAACTGGTGCTTCTAACTACGCCTACCCCAGTGTACCTGACCTAAGCCTAATACTTGGGAGGGGAGTAAGTAAGTAGCTTTAGTTTAAGTTGGTTTTGCCAAGGTTTGCTTCAAGAATTCTCTCTCAAGAGTTTAGTCAACACCATACCTCTGGAATAGAATGATGGAGGTCTGGTATCTCCCTCAGGGCTCGATATCCCAGTCACCCGCAAGGGTAGACCAGAAACGCCGGAGCTGGATTTCTCGGCAGGAGAAAGGCAGCGTCTCTTCTTCAGCGCGTCGAGGAGGAGAAGGAGGGGGGACAGCGTCCGCGGGCAGTTTGCATCTGCTGGGCTCTTGCAGGGGGATGGCTGTTCAGCTCCTAGGTTCACCACACCATCGTTCGCTAGTTAGCAGCGATAGCAGTAGCGATAGAAGCTATGATATCTTCAGCATAACAGCAGCTTCAGGCGACGGCATTAGCGTAAACAGCAGCAGACAGCTTTTGCTTAAGGCAACGTTGGTAGTATTTATACCTGAAAGGTGCCTTGGTTGACTTAAGTTTGCTGGACATAAGACATCAATAAAGATGTCACTAGGAAGTGATCGTCTATCAGTGCTCATTAGAGTTCTATTACTAATCAAAACACAGCAAGCGGGGATTTCCAGGCTTGCTGAGTTTTTATCTTGTTGAAGAACTCAGAGTGTTAATCTAGGAATCTCAGATAGTGACTTCTGCTCTGTCATTGCACTAATTGGTTGCAAAGGAAGTGGCAGAGAAAGCTATTCTGGAATGTGGCTCTGTTCGTGTGAGGCCAGAGATGAGTTTCTGAATATCGCACTTGAACGGTTATGCCAATATAGGGAATAAATGGATTTATAGCCGAATAGGGGCATAAGGTCACAGTATCGATCAGGGTCCTAGATAACCACGCAACAGTGGTGGCCAGTCCATGTGGGCTGCATGGTGTGGCTGAAGATGACGCTGCTATCCCCAGCGAAGAGGGTGGGTCGGTGGGGTGACAAGTTGTTTCAGTCCAATGTTGGTGAGGTTGTCCCAGAGGGCGGCAGAGTTGTGGTCGCTGAGGTTGTCGAGGTGGAAGTTCAGGTCTCTGATGAGTATGTAGCCTGTGGTGGCGATGGCGTGGGGTGCAATGAGGTTGGTGACGGTGTTGGTGAAGGGTGCTCTGGGGTCTGTAGGTAAATGTGCCGCAGAGTGTGGAGTTAGGGCTGGTCTAGACCTCGAAGTGCCGATGTTTGGTGCCGGGGAAGTTTTCGCTGACGGTGGAGAGATGCTGGGAGCTTTTGTGCCTGATGGTGATGCCTCCTCACGGGTGGTTGGGGAGGTCCTTCCTCTGGATCTTGTACCCATCCAGGATGGCGATTGAAATGCGGTGTTGGTCCAGGTTTCTGTGAAGAATGCGATGTCGGTCGAGAGCGAGTCCAGGAGGTTCCAGATTTCCATGGCTTGTCGGTGCAAGGAGCGCACGTTGAGGAGGATGCATCTTATGGCGTCGAGTGTGTTGTTGGCCGGGGCGGTGGTTAAGGTTTGGCAGCAGTGGTGGCAGGAGAACTGGCCGTGGGTAGTGATGGGCGTGGCCTGCTGGCAGTTGTTGTTTCTTTCGGGCTTGTGTGTGAGGAGGGTGGCTGGGTCATAGCGGTGTATGGTGGGAGATCCAGGGTCCCTGGTGATAGTCGCATTTGGGTCACAGACGGGCACCGAGAGGCTTGCATTTGGGGGGCCAGCGGCGTGACTGCACATCAACGCCATTAAATAGGGGAGGGGGAGGGATGAGAGGCTGTGAGGCAGGAGCTGGGGCTGTCGGGGGGAGGGGCTGCAGGGGCAATAGCAGTGGGAAAAAGGCAAAGGAAAAATAAAGTTAAAACCGCTCTGCACCAATTGTTTAATAGCACTTTATTAACGGACCTTCGTTGGACCCTCACTAGACAGGCATTGCAAACTTTCTACTTGGCACCTGTAGGTGGGCGGAAACTTCAAATTCCCAGAGACGGTCCTTCAGGACAGGGGACCTCTCAGCCCCGAATCGCACAATACTTTGTACCATCGCCAGATCGGCATTGCGAACTTTCTACTAGGCTCCTGGAGGTGGACGTACACTACAAAAGCCCAATTCCGGTCCGGCAGCGCGGTAGTCCGCTCTGCACTGAATCGCACAATAGCACTTTATCAACAGACCTTCGTTGGACCCTCGCCAGACCGGCATTGCGAACCTTCTACTTGGCCCCTGGAGGTGGACGGATACTTCGAAAGCCCAGAGCTGGTCCCACAGCATGAGACGCGCACTGGGCTCTGCCCAGGTGAAGACCGGGCCAGGATGGGCCCGTCTTAGCCCGTCATAGGCTGGTAGAGGCTGGGCTGGGCCCAAGCTCTTGGTTTTGTTCTGTGGGTACTGTGACTCATTTACAGAATTATTCCATCAGTGTGGGCGAGTTCATTTGCTCTGCTTTGCCTATATAGAGTTAGTTTGTCAAAAAAGGTAGGAGGAAAGCTACAAACCCACAGGCCAAAACATAGCCCAAGCTGGTGAGGAGATCTCATTAAACTTTGCTGAATTACCTAACGGGGGCAATGGGGGCCATTGAAAAGCAGATTATCTCTGTCGACAGCCGTGTAGCTAGGGGGGGGGCGAGGGGGGCGGACCGCCCCAGGCGGCACTCTTTTAGGGGCGGCGGCGGCAGCGCGTCACTGGTGTGCACCGTTGGGATGGCCTTTTTATTGTACAGTGCTGCTCTGACACCTTCGGGTAAAGTCCGCGCTTTTTTAGAATGCATTAAATAAAATCCTGACGTTAAGGCCCTGCAATGATGACACACCCGTTAGTCTGGCACTGTGGGGGGACGTCACATCACGTCACGTCCTGCTTCCAAAGGCGGGGAAGTTGGTTTTTGGAGCAGGAAGCGGCTCGGCCTGGCTCTGCGGGCGCCACCTTTATTATGGAGCTTGAAGCACCTGCCTCCTGCTCACAGCTGCAAGGCCGCCGTCCTGTGCTGTCTCACCCATCCATTACCAAGGCGAGCTGAGCTCACATCATGGAGTCGGTGACCGGCGGTTCCAGCAGCGGCCGCCAGGACAGTCGAGACTCTGAGGACAGCCCTGGACCAAGAAAGCGGGTGGCAAACTGACTAGAAGTAAGTACCAGCCACCCGACTTTCTATTAACACCATGCTGCTGCAGAAATACACGATCTTTAAAACGGTACCGTCTGCAGAGGCACACGCTCTTTGGGGGATAAAATAATCAATAGAGGAATACAGAAGACTGGTGACTGGCAAGATGGGATGCACCAAAGAGGGCCGTAAATAAAAAAGAAAGTAAAGAAATAGGCGGCCTTCAGGGAGAGGCTGCGAGCAGAAGCAAGAGAGGGGGCACAAGAGATGGTAAGCCATGGAAGAGGGAAAGAAAGCACCAGCAGCAACAAGGAAGATGATGGGGGAGTGAAATAATTGAAGAGGGTCGAACATGAGACACGGGTTTGGGACAGTGGTGAGTGGAAGGTTGGTGATGTAAGAAGTTGAGAAATGAAGGGCAGGGGAGAAAATTAAAAGTAAAGCAGGAGGGGCTGATTGGTGGAAAAGAAAATAATGAAAAGAATGTAAGGGGAGAGCAATGGAATGAAAGGAGAGCGTAAAGGAGACAAGGGGAGTCTTCCTTGGCCGGGGGACATGGTGACTGCAGACAGAAGTGTGAGAAAACGAGAGTAAGAAAGAGAGAAGGAGGCAGGAAGGGAAGGACTGAGGACGTGAGAGAGGGAAGGGTAGGGTGGAGATACAGGGAAATAATTAGTAAAGAAGTGAGGAAAGAATGACCGTGTGAGTGGGAGGGAGACAGAAGAGGAGGCTAAAGGGGGAAGATTTGTGGAGAAATAAGAAAGGGACTGGGAAATAAAAGGAGAGAGAGGAGGAAGGGTTAGAGAAAAGGGATAGGGCCTAGAGGGGTGGAGGCTGTCCTATCATGGAGAGGGGGGGTGGCTGTGTAAATAAGGGAATCGGGCAAGAGGAATAGGGGAAGGGTAAGGGTCGAAGAGGGAAAGAAGGGGTGTAACGAAAAGTACGAAGCAAATGTTGGAATCCAGGAGGGACAGAAGGAGAAAAGATTGTGAGAGAAAGTATGTGAATAAGGGCAGGAGTAAAGGAGTGAGAATGGAAGGGGAAAATAGAGGTTAAACAATGAGGAAAGGAGGCTGCTGAAAAAGAGTGGAAGGGAGAAAGGGGGAAAATATAAGGACAAAGGGAGTGAATGAATAATGGGACGTATGAAGATGGACGAAGGAAGAAAGTGAGAAGGAATAAGGCAGAGAGACCAGACTAGAAGAATTAGATACATACTATGAGCAGACGTGTCAGTAACAGCTGTAGTGTTCCTGGTATATCCGCTCTACGAAGTAGGGGAACCAGATACCCATGTTTCTAGCAGGAGCAAATCCCTGAACTTTCCAAGGATGGGAGTGAAGTGGGGGACCAGTGCGTGAACACATAACACCTACAATTGTTTGCATTAGTTCACAATCACATGATATTACCGTGGTGAGTCGAAGCCTACTTCCTATCCAATTCTCGTAGACATACAAAAACCTTTTCCGTGTTTTGACAACACATTCTTTTTGTCTTTATTTTGCACCTGACTTTTATACAGTGCGAATCTGAACCGAAGAAACGCTTAAAAGTAGCACCAGTCACGTGGCACTGTTCACAATTAGTTTTTAGGCCTGGGCAAATTTGAGTAATGGAATGATTTGCAGGTCCAATATGCTTCATGGCCGGGTGTGCGCGCTATCTACCATACATTGTGTTATGCGAAGGCCTGACGATCTGGGAAACTGTCATATCAGCTGAAGTTGCATTATTCTGGGCTGATTAGAAAAGTCGCTGTTTAGCTACAGGTACACATAAAGAGGAAATATGGAAATTGGAGGGTTTTGGAGGAACGTAAATTCAGTTTCTACTAAGTAGAACTGAAGGGTTTTTACCTATGTGCTTGTTGTTATGTTACACACAACATCTAAAGTAGGTAATTTGCATGCTTTATGACGCTTCAATCAGCCCGAGTTTCTGTTGCACATACCTTGCCACGCATTTGAGGTGAGTAAAATATGCACATAACACCAGCACCATCTCAGGCAGGAGACACCCGATTTTGTTATGCCAAAAATTGCTTTATTGTAGCTGTCTCCTGCCTTAAATGCCTCTGCTTCAATATGGGAGTGCTGGCTCACAGGCCACATCGATGTGCCTGCTGTCTCGTAACGGGTCTCTATCGGGCTGTTTTGGGCCCTGGCACTTTTTTTCCAGACTGCAGTGACAGCAAACTGCTGTTACTGCAGTCCGGAAAAAAAAATGGACCGCCTGTGCCAGGGCTCAAAACAGAGCCCGATAGAGACCCGTTTCGAGGCACCCTTTAAAAAACTGCCGGTGCTCAGACCCTTTGAGACCCGGTCCACTTAAAGCCCTGTCTGAGGCTTTCATGCACCCCCATGCTCTATTGTGTCTCAGTGATAATTGCTTAGACTAGCAATACAACTTCAGCCTCAGGTTGTGAATAAATAACGGTCGGCACCGCACACCCTGCTGTTATCTGCAAATTCATTTTTATCAAATTGCTCAGTGTGTCTTTTTGAGATAAATTACAGTCTGCAGAGGGGTTGTGCCCTCTAAGCTACGCGTGTACCCTTCCATTACCAGTGCTTTGCAGCCGTTTAACAATCTTCTTACAGTTTCTCGGTGCTCAAATGGGTGTAATTTTGGATATTTATGTTTCCCTTGTTTTTATTGCTTGATTTTCCTTGCGAAAAAAGTGTCACTCATAGTTGAAATGTCACTCATAGTTACGCTGACATTATAAAAATGTCACACTTAGCAATCTGAAACCTTGGCAGCTATGCTTCCTTTATGTCCGGCCTGCTGTTGTTCTCCATACTTCCGGTGCAAGCTGCGCCCCTCCACGTGCACAAACCATGAGCTGAACATTGCAGGCATTGCCCTGCAACTGCAGAAACGTAAACATGGCTATCTGTTGTACAGTAAGGTGTCGGAGAACTTTCCATAAAGTATAGAACCCTGCGAATGCTGGTAATTTCTAACTTGCACAGACGTACAGTTTTACAGCTAAAACTAATATAGCGCACAAACGATGTGTGGAAATCAGGTGTCAATCAATCAAACAAACAGGATTTGCATAGCGCTACATATCACCTGTGAGGTTATCTAGGCACTGTGGGGTGGGGGCAGTGCTGCTGCTGAGGGATGTTAATCGAATAACCATGCTTTTAGGCCCTTCCTGAAATCCTGCCGGTGGCAGTCTGTATGTTCTCATTTGTACTGCTGGTCACCGGTGTATTTAACTGTGTAGCCTTGGACCGTGTCATGTATGTGCATGTAACTCGCATGATCAAGGTAACTATTAGCGGCAATACTACGTGTTTCTCGGTCCTTTTTCCCCAGCACCCCTCACCCTCCTCCCCAGGGCGGCAATCTGAGGGATAGCCCCGGGCGCCACAAGCTCTAGCTACGCCCCTGTCTGTCGAAGAGGCAATGAACCCAGAAAAAACTGGCCTCGTATCAGGATTAACTACTGATAAGATTGCACAGGATTTGTGTACCCCTCCAGTAGAAGCACCCAGTAGTAAGTCAATAGTAAATGGCTGCATACTGAATGTGTCCGAGCACAGTTCAGTAAGCAACCAGGAGAGCAACATCCAACTGCCTACAAAGCGCCCAAGAAACCCAGACACCCTCCCATACATAACATAGGAACTACTACCAGATTTAAGAGCGTTACCTCATAATTCTCGTAAAAAGGATAAAATGTACCCTATACATAAACTAGGTAATAAGCAAAAACCTCTATCTAGTGTTAATTTGTGCACTCAGAGCAATTTCTCTTTGTTAAATGCCAAATTGGACACCTTAAATATCTACCTTAGAGACACTTTAACCAACCTAACTAGTAGAGTCGGAGTGTTGGGAGATTTACTAAATAGATGCCTAAATAATCGCCAGTTAAATACCACAAAACCGGCCAGTATTGGTAACATAATTCTGATAATCCAGAAGGCAGTAGTCGGACGCATACTCGTTTTGTATGTATGGCATCTATTAAACAAATACATTCTGGGGAGGCTCTTTGCAACAAGGACCAAATTATATGGACTTTTGAACCTCTTACTCTTTATCCCTCAATAACGGTAGCACCCGCTAGGTCTTTGTATACCTATACGTCTTCTGACGTGACTGAGATTAAAAACCCAGGATCGTACTCTCTTGTCAACTCTGACGCTGAGAGATTGCCCATTCCTCCAAATAGACATGAGTCCGAAAAGACCTACTTGGATTTACCTCCAGCTGTAACCCTGTATACTGTAGTGCTAGCTAATGCGTCTAGACTATTCTCTGTGGTGACGGAGTCAAGAGACACTTTGAGAAACCAGTCCCTACTCTGGCTGGGAACAAAAACAAAGCTTAAATGAGAAGCTGAAACAAAAATGCACAGGTGCACCACTTAAACAATAATTTAAAATAGGGCTGGATATAGGGTTCAAAAACAATAGATAGCGAAGGCAGAGATCTTCAATTTAATTTCTTTTTTCCATTTTCTTGTTGTGTAGAAAAAACAATACAGCCGACGCATTTCGTCCTACTATAGGACTTCTTCAGGGCTATTAAACAAACAGATACATATATATTTACATGAATAGATATTTACAACAAATATACAACACCAATTACAAACTCACATGTAAACAATGTTAAAAGACATTGCAAGGGCTTTATACATGTTTTTCGACTGTTACTCTTTTTTAAAAATTCTTAGGTTATAATCCACATTAAGGGTTTACGAATCCAGAGGGCCAGTTGTCCAAAATGTCCTAAAGTTGCAAGGTATGACAATGGTGGTATCCCACTTAACTGAAAAGCTCTTCAAAATTCAAAATGGCCAGAAGAGTAAGTTGAATAGGTAGAGAACGTGAGAACCTTTATGGAGATTGTGTGGTATTGAGCTTTAAAACCCTGCACAAATGTTATTGAGGAGAGCAGGCAAATATCCTATCTCATTGCAAGGTATTAACCTAGTCCCCTTGGGATGTTTTTACCAGCCAGCTAATAATAACAATATCAAAGCATTTAGCGTCCCCCATAAAGCTAATCAAGGTTCTCTACATAACTTTCCAGTTCATAGCCGATTTGACATACTCCCAAACTTAGAG
Organism: Lissotriton vulgaris; assembly: GCF_964263255.1. Classification (NCBI taxonomy): domain Eukaryota; kingdom Metazoa; phylum Chordata; class Amphibia; order Caudata; family Salamandridae; genus Lissotriton; species Lissotriton vulgaris. Next base: position 436,870,820 of record NC_141691.1, on the reverse strand, counting down.
GAGGTAGATTGACTACCATCAGTAGGCACTAGGTCTGAGGAATTAAGGGAAAAACACAGATCTTCACACAAGTAACACACTTAGACATTCACCCCTTAGAACCATCAAGTGCCTCGATTAACAATCAACCTACTTTATCTGAACTGTTATCACTGACTTGCAGGGTCCTTGACACTTTAATTACTTTGGATGGCACTGAGACAGATAACAATAATCCTCCTCCTTCAGCCCCATCTGATGTTTCCATATTATCTCTTAATGGTGCCAAGATAGAGATGAATAAATGACATAGGACGAAAGATCATGGCCATGTAATGTTTTGGAATGTTGCAGGTTTAAAAGCTACGGTGAACAGCCAGGTATGGTCACAATTTGCCGGGAAATTTAACATAGTTAGCCTCCAGGAAACTTGGGTGGAAGAGTCTATCTATGTCAATGGTTACGAAACCTATCATACGGCAGCAGTTACATCGTCCCACTGAAGGTCAAAGGGGGTCTATGTGCCTATGTTTCAAACTGTATGAATATAAATAAACTTGTATTCAATGTCACAGATAGGTATTTCCAGCTTATTACCATTGATGTCGACAACATTCTCTGTTCCCCATGAACTGATTGAGGGGCTACTGAGAAGAATAAGTTATCATCTACAAAGTCTGCAGGCCTTCACAACAAAGGATTTATTTATTCTCTGGGGAGGGGACTTTAATTCTGCTTTATGTCAACACGCTGATACAGGTGTCTGTGGTATCTCAATTGATGAAAGACATTCCTCTTTTACATTTCCCACACACAATCTATGGGGATCTCTTAAATTAAATTATCTTTATTGTTGATTTATGATTTGCTAATAATCTATGTTCACCAGCTATTTCTTTTAGCGCTACTTTTAATGGGCATGGTACGTTTTCAACTATAGATTTTATCTTATTGTCAAGGAGACATTCTTCTAGAGTCCATGACTTTTGTACCCAGGTGATCCCCCTGAGTGATCATTTTCCATTGAGTGTAAGTTTATCAATACATAAAAATGTAATTAACTCAAGCGAAAACTAAACTCACATTATTGAGAACATAACTTTGAGTAGGTTAAAAGGGTATTCACTCCGTTGGGCAAATGTGGACCCTGACAAATTTACAGAAAAGGCTTTGGTAAATTGTAATGACAACTTTCTTGCTTGCCTTGACTTCTCATAGTGATATCATAAAAGGCTTCACTAAAATATCAGACCACATTAAAATAGCACTTTTAGTGAAGACCAATAAAGAAGCTACTAAAGGAATAGGGTGGTTTGATTCTAAATGTACCAAGACCTACTCAAAACTTAAACATATTTTACAGAATTCAGTTAAAAATTGAGATGATATTAAAGAGGCCAGAAGGAAATATAGGTGTGCATTAAAAGAACTGAAACATGCACTAAAAGAAGAAGCTTGACGTGCCCTGCATATAGCCTCTGAGACCAGAGATACTTCAGCTTTTTGGAATCCAGTTAATACTCCCATTCTGGTTAACAGAGATACAGCATCAATAGAGATAGCTATTAGCAAGACTGAATGGGTGGAACATTACTCCAACCTGCACAATAAACCACTTTGTGATTTATCTGGAGAAGCTGGCATAGTCAACATGCTAGAATTACCGCCAAGTAGCAACCAAATCTATATATATTTCGACATTGCTCAAGTAAATCAGGCTATTATGTCAAGTATGGGAGGAAAGGCCCCTGGACCCAACGCTATCCCCGTGGATCTTTTTAAATCTAACATCTTGCTGTGGGGACTGATTTTATCGCAAGTAATCAATATATGTTGTTCGACCTGTTTTTTGCCACCCTGGTCTGAATTCATTGTGGTGCTGATTTATAAAAAAGGTGACAGGTAGAATCCAGCATGCTATAGACCAATTTCGCTGCTGAATTCTACGGTCAAAGTTTTGGGCCAAGTCATTTTAACTAGATTGTAGGACCGGGCTGAGGACCATTTGATTGTTAGTGATGTGCAATATGGCTTTCGCAGGGGTTTGGGTACTTTGGAACAGGGTCTTAATCTAACTATTCTTCTAGTCAAGTACACCAACGCAAAAATAGGCAGGTTGTACCTGGCATTCATTGATTTAACCTCAGCTTTTGACTCTATTATTCACGAAAAGCTATGGAAGATTTTAGAGGGAATGGGGTGGAAATGTCACTTTTATTATTTTTGAGGCAACTTTACTCAGAGGCGAAGGCAAGAGTCCGATATGGGGTTGGGGTGGAGTGTACAAAGTTATTTAGTATGAGAGGAGTAAGACAAGGTTGTGTGCTGGCACCCTTCCTCTTTACACTTTATATAAACGATCTGGGGCGCGTTCTGGAGAAAGAGTGCCAGGACCTATCATTAGTTAATAAACACCCCATACCCGCACTTCTGTACGCGGATGATGCATTCCTTATGGCTCGCACTCCGCTGGGCTTCCAACGGGAAGTTACTAGTTTTGTTACGTTTAAGTCTGACCTAGGTCTCACCATTAATACCTCAAAAACATTTGTAATGGAGTGTGGGGTAGGCAGTAATAAGAGCACAGACTTCTATATAGATGCTAGAAGGATTGAATGTTCAAAAATAAATTCTTACTTAGGGATTTTGTTCGATCTAATGGGTACCTGGACAGAGGCCGTTAAAGCCAGGAGATTATTATTTACAATGGCACTGGCAGCCCTATCAAGTTTTAGCAAGACAATTGGGCAGACAGCCACCGGTAGAACTGCTGTAAATATAGAAATTAAAGTGTGTATTAATTGCCACTTGTGGTCCCGGTATCTGGGGCCATGCTGATGTGAATTCTTTACCGATTGCTGAGAACACATTTTTTAGGTTTTTTAGGCCGCCCCAGACAGTACTTCCAGCTACATTTGTCATACAGAATTGGGTATGCCATATTTAGTGAAAATTATAAAAATCCAGCCGATCCTACTGTGGCACAGGATCTGAACCATTGAGGAAATGTTATTTAATCGCCAAATCTTGAATGACAGCAAGGGGTTAGATGGGGCCAGGCAAATTAGATGGTTAAATTATATGAAAACATTCACATGCAATCTTGGCCACCCATAAATATTATAATGCCCCCAACACCATATGTACAGTTACCAGGAAAGTCCTTAAAAGTAGTTGCCTGCGTTTGTTGGAAGCAAATAGAATTACCACTGAAATGATAAAATCAACTGCACAGGCGCACTATCTTACTTTAATTACATTCAATATACAACCGCATATAAGGACGATCGCAGGTGACTACAACAGGTACCTGTTAACCCGCTTTAGATTAGGCATTATATATAGAACAATTAGTTTTCCCTAATTCAATAATTGGTACAGACTGATGTGTAAGTGCCCGTGCGGTTATTCATCGCCACAGTCATCATTGCATGTATTTTTCTTCTGTAAATATAATTCTGTCCAGAGAAGGAGATGGCTCCTTCCAATTTTAAGATCACTTGGTCTTAGACAATGCCACTCTGCACTTCTGGTCCTACAATCTCTAGAGAATAGATTTGCTATCACTTCCATTATTGTGTTAAAAAAAATAGTAATAATTATGTAGGAAAACCATTATGATATGAGACCCCTTGAGTGCGACTAAGCGAATAGAATACTGTTTTTGCACACAATTAATTTCTGAGACTGTATAGCTCACAATTTTAAAAACTATTTTATGAATTGACAATCATGTATTTATATGTGCTTTTATGATTCTCTTAATTAAGAAATCGAACAGAGCTTTATTGATTTTATTTTAAGTTAAAACGAAGAATAAATAAAGCAGGGGAAAACAATGTGGTTAAAATAAATAAACATTGCGGAATAACAGGCAGGCAAGATCCTTGCAGGCAGGATTGGGCGGAAGAGCGGGCAGCAGGCGCAAACCTCACCAGGAGGAGGTTGAAGGACTGGGGCGCGGAGAGGGCACATCAGAGCTGCTGGGGAGATTTGACCCAGACCAGAGGTTAAGGTCTTACACGCACTCGCCCGCAGTGGCCGCCATTAAATATGGGAGGGGTAAGGGAGGAGAGGCTCGGAGGCGGGAGAGTGGGCTGTCCGGTGGGGAAGGGGCCCCAATGCAGCAGTGGCAGGAAACAGGCAAAGTTAAAAAGAAGAATAGATTGTGGGAAAACAATGTGGTTAAAATAAATAAACAACGCAGGACAACAGGCAAAGGCTAAGGGCTGAAGGTGGAGCGGGCTGAGGCAGGCAGGATCTGGGCAGCGGAGTGGGCAGCAGATGCAAACTTCACCATGAGGAGGTTGAAGGACTGCGGCGCAGTGACGGCACAACGGAGCTGCTGTTGAGAGAGTTGACACAGACCAGAAGTCAGGTTCTTACTGGGAGGCGGGAGCAGGGGCTCTCTTGGGGGGGGGGGGGAGCAGAGGCTGTCTGAGGGGAGGGGAGCAGGGGCTGTCTGGGGGGGAGCAGGGGCTGTCTGGGGGGGTAGGGGCCACAGGGGCAGCAGCTGCAGGAAACAGGCAAAGGAAAAATAAAGTTAAAAAGAAGAATAAAAAAAGCAGAGGAAAACAATGTGGTTAAAATAAATAAACATCGCGGGACAACAGGCGAAGGCTAAGGGCAGGATGTGGAGCGGGCTGAAGCAGGCAGGATCTGGGCAGGCAGGAACGGCAGTGGAGCGGGCTGCAAGCGCAAACCTCACCAGGAGGAGGTTGAAGAACTGTGGCAACGGCACTGCGGAGCTGCTGGGAAGAGAGTTGACCCAGACCAGAGGTCATTGTATTACTCGTGCTCCCCCGCCATCTAATAAGTAAAGAAGGGAGGGACAAGAGGCTGAGAGACAGGAGCGGGGGCTGTCCGAGGGGAAGGGGCCAGAGGGGCAGTACCTGCTGGAAACAGGCAAAGGAAAAATACAGTTAAAAACAAGAATAAAAAAAGCAGGGGAAACAATGTGGTGAAAATAAATAAACATCGCAGGACAACAGACGAAGGATAAGGGCTGACGTGGAGCGGGCTGAAGCAGGCAGGATCTGGGCAGGCAGGATCGGGCAGCGGAGCGGGTAGCAGGCGTGAACCTCACCAGGAGGAAGTTGAAGGACTGTGGCGCGGCGAAGGCACAGCAGAGCTGATGGGGAGAGAATTGACCCGGCCCAGAGGCTGACACTGCATTTTCTGCAGAGTAGTATTTTTCTACACTAGTTTTTAGGAGTCATGTTGGTCTGAGGGTTTATTAAACACTTTTTCTTATTTATGCGATCAGCTCAAAAATAGGCAGTGCCACCATGTGGTGGGCTGTCATAAGAAAGTGCCATGATAAAAATCGCCATACACCAGGGCAAATTATGCACTATTTATGGCCACTTAAATAAAAACTTGCATTATGACTGAGATTGCATCAACCAGACCGGAGGAGGCATCACCGTAGTCCACAAGAACACCATCCGCATCACGACCAACTCCGACGACACCTTCACCGCCGCCGAGCACCTCCACTTCCAGATACACACCGACCCCAAGACCAGCCTCAGAGGTACCCTCATCTACAGACTCCCGGGACCATGCACACAATTCAGCTAAGCCATCGCAGACTTCAGCCCGCACGCCCTCACCTCCTCCGACTACATCCTCCTAGGGGACCTCAACTTCCACCTGGAGAACAAGAAGGACAGCAACACCACCACCCTGCTGGACAACCTCGCCAACCTCGGACTCAAGCAATGGGTAAACACTCCACCCACTACGCCGGCCACAAGCTCGACCCCATCTTCTCCTCCAACAAGCATATCTCCTTCAACCACTCCACCGGACTGCATTGGACTGATCACCGCTGCATCCACTTCAGCTTCAGGAGAACCACGACCCACCACCACCCGCAACAAGTTCCCCACAGGAGCTGGAGCAAGATCACCGCCGACCAGCTCACCACCTCCCTCAGCCAGAACCCTCCCGCCAGCACAACGGACCCCAATGACGCAGCCAGCATCTTCACTCAGTGGCTCGCCAACTGCGCCAACGACCTCGCACCACTGAGGAACCCTCCCAGCAGACCAGGCAGCAAGAAAGCCTTGTGGTTCACCGACAAACTCAAAACATCCAAGAAAAACTGCCGCACCCTTGAAAAAGCCTGGCGCCACGATCAGACTACAGAAAACATGACTGCCCTCAAGAACGCAACCCGCACACACCATTGACCAGCTGATCCGCACCACCAAAAGGACAACATTCAAAGAACGACTGGACAACAACACCCACAACAGCAAGGAACTCTTCAGCATCGAAAAAGAGCTCTCCAACCCCAGCGCCGGAAACAATGACATCACTCCCTCGCAAGACCTCTGCGATTCACTCGCCTCCTTCTTCCACTGCAAGATCGCCGACATACACAACAGCTTCGGCGCACCAACCACGCACCCCACCACCGAACCAACGCCCCCCACCACCACCCTGCGCACCTGCACCCCGGTCAGCACCGAAGATACCACCCGCATGATGAACACCATCCACTCCGGATCTCCAACCGACCCCGGCCCCCACCATGTCTTCAACAAGGCCGACTCCATCATCGCACCCCAACTCCGGGACATCATCAACATCTCCTTCAACACCGCCACCTTCGCGGAGTGCTGGAAGCATGCTGAGCTCAGCGACCTCCTGAAGAAACCAACAGCGGACCCCAACGACCTCAAGAACTTCCGCCCCATCTCGCTCCTCCCTTTTCCTGCCAAAGTCATCGAGAAGACCGTCAACAAACAGCTCGCCGCCTTCCTCAAGACGAACGAATCCCTCGACCCCTCACAGTCCGGTTTCCGAGCCAACCACAGCACTGAGACCGCCCTCATCACAGCCACCGACGACATCAGATCCCTGCTCGACAAGGGGGAAACAGTAGCCCTCATCCTCCTGGACCTCTCTGCAGCGTTCGACACTGTCTGCCACCGCACCCTAATACAGCGCCTCAGCAACATCGGAATCCAAGAGAAGGCTCTGGAGTGGATCATCTCATTCCTCACCGGAAGAACCCAAAGAGTCCGCCTCCCCCGTTCAGATCTGAGGCCACCAAAGTCATCTGCGGCGTACCACAAGGATCCTCACTCAGCCCCACCCTCTTCAACATCTACATGAGCCCCCTTGCAGCCACCACACGGCAACACAACCTTAACATCATCTCCTATGCCTACAACACCCAGCTGATCCATTCCCTCACCAATGACCCCGCCACCGCCAGAGCCAGCCTACACGAAGGAATGAAAGACGTCGCCGAGTGGATGAAGAACGGCCGCCTGATACTGAACTCAGACAAGACGGAAGTCCTCATCCTGGGATCATCTCCCTCCGCCTGGGACGACTCCTGGTGGCCCCCTGTCCTGGGCACCACCCCCAAGCCAACAGACCACGCACGTAACCTGTGCTTCGTCCTGGACTCCTCCCTCTCGATGACCAGACAAGTCAACGCCGTCTCGTCATCCTGCTTCAACACCCTGCACATGCTACGCAAGATCTTTAGATGGATCCCCACCGAACCCAGGAAGACGGTCACCCAGGCACTCGCCACCAGCCGACTGGACTATGGGAACACCCTCTATGCAGGGACCACTGCCAAACTACAGGAAAGACTCCAGCGCATACAGAACGCCTCCGCACGACTCATCCTGAACATCCCCTGCCACAACCACATCTCCGGCCACCTGAGAGACCTGCACTGGCTCCCCGTCAGCAAGAGGATCCTGGAGTTCTGGACTTTTTGGTTCCGTCCAGAGGTGTCAGGGAACAACACCCAAAGACCCCGGAGTTCCACCTGCCTTGGTGCGCAAATGAACAGAAACACGGGCTTCTCGATGGTGGCGTCAAAGACCAAAGGTTTATTACTGCAGGGACACAGAAGTCACAGAAACTACGCATGGGCAGTAACTAGGAGCCTGTTCAAATTGTACAAAGAGGGTTGCTCCTTATATACTAAATTTTGGCCTTCAGGCGAATTCTTCACATGTTGGTACATTCCCAAAACCTTTGTGTCATAAACAATAAATATTTGGCGTACACAGGAACCGTTGATAAAATCTGATACAAAACATCTACGAAGAGGGGTTCCCACTAGTTCATCACAATCCCTTGTCAATATTGTATTCAAGAGCCGGACCGCCTCATCGTAAATTTCGTTACCTCCCCCTAATAAAGATTCAGAAAGAAAGGAACGGAGCCAGGTGTGGAAGATAGAAAAGCGGGATAAGGGATGTTTGTGGGTTGTAAATGGGCAAGGCTACCGGCTTCGGCTGCCTAATCATGATCGGGACAATGGACACGAGAACCAGTTCAGTTGGGCTGGCCTCGGGCAGAGGAGGCAGCCTTTGTCGAGTCATGTAGCTACAGCGTGATCTGGTTTAAGGTGCACGTGTCATGAAAGAGGTGAATCTCCGGCTAAGGCTACGTGTCCTTAATCGAAATGAGGTGATCAGAGGTTATTGCGTATGTGAGGGCAAGAAACACAAAATGGCTGCCATGATCTAAGATGGATGCCGTGGGTAGATCAGAAATGTGTTCATAACAGGAGTACTCTTGCTCGTAGCATAGCGAAAACACCAGGATATGCTAAATGGATCATTTGCGGTTCGTTGATACCAATATTATGTATTTCCGACAACATTGAAAACACGGGTTCAAATCGTCACGGAACCTCAGACCCTCCTTTTGCCCTTACATAGGCAATTAATCAGTCTATGTCAGAATCTAATTCTATGCTCATCAGGTCAGTGACATGTTGTTGTATCATCATCCTTTCTCGTGCCTTTTCTCCAAACGCAGGTGGTTTCCTAAAACAGGTTGCAGCACAAAGACTACACAGAGCAGGACCACACTGGATAATCAGGCAACATGAGAATAGGAATACTAAGATGACACCAATGACCATTAGAACCTTCCATCCCCACGCTGAGATCAGAGTCTAAAACCACTCCATGAAGGACCAGTTTCCCTTGTCTACGTGTATAGAGTCGGAAATCTTGTGTAGCTTAGAGATCGTCTCATAGACTGTTGGAGCATTATTGGGAATAAAGACACAGCAGCTCGATTGGATCATTCTGCATACCCCACCTCGATCTGCAAGTATAACGTCTAGAACCATACGGTTCTGCAACGTCATGAGTCTATCCGCCTGAAGCTCAGCTGTCAAATTGCTAAGGGCACCAGCAGTTTCGGTAATAGTAGATTCAACTACCCGTGTTAGCTGACGTATGTTTCTACTATTGGCCATAGGCCCCCAGAACGGAAGGAAGCCTTTGAAGAAGTCTCCAGCTTCCTGACCAGCGGTATCTTCCTTGCTGAAGACACCTCTCGCTACTCTGGTTCTGTGGTATTCAGATGAAGCAGTGTCTGTTGGAGGTAACAATCGAGCAATATAACATGAACCTGAAAAGTCGGCAGGCAACCATGTATACGCTCTGTCTCGACAGATGAAGTAGGTACCCCTAGCAGTAAGAAAGGCAGGGGAAGAGTTAGCCGGAAACACATAAGTCTCAACGCACTCACTCCTCCCTAGCTGAGCTCTCGGATTTCTCCCATTACCTTGCAAACAGACCTGACCTCGGTGAGGTACGACCCAGACTGGAGTTGAGCTTTTACGCTTGCTTTCTCCCAAACTAAGGCGATACTCTGAAGAATTCCAACTTAAATATACTCGCAATTCGTCTCTAGGGTATGATGGAGTATTATTGACGTCCTTGATCATGTCAATAATTCCCTGGACTAAGGCTTTGTTGGCAGAGTTATATTTAGTGGAGCGTGGTGGGCGTGGAGGATAGGTTTCAAGGGCATAAGCAAAGATCGTTTGAAGGGCCTGAAATGATCCATTGTAGCTGAAAGGCAAAACCAGATAAGGAATACCTTTATCCATAGTGTGGGGTATCAAGCCACACACCCAGCAGTCTGTAGTGTTAACTACTAGTTGGTGTTGGTACAGGAGCTGTACAAAAGTGTTGTTAATGAATTTTGAGCGTCGGGCTTGCTCATGTTCAGGAAACGAATGAAAAGAGTGTATAGAGGAAATAGTAGAAGTAACAGGATTAAGGGGAGGTACTGTAGTTACTGGCACAAAAATCAAACTTATACCGAAAACGATTCCACCCACCAACGTTATCAAAACAATTAAAAATGTAATGGCACATTGCATCAAAAAGCATTTGCTGTGAAGAATTCCGTAAAGTCTGTTTTTGCGAACATAAATCACATTTTCTCGTTGCAGCGCAGGAAGCTCCATCTTCTACAATCCGCTCGCGACCACTGATGATGTGTACGTAGATGAAAATGCCTCTATCAGCCCTGGGAGTTCCCAGAACTAACAGAAAGATCGACCTTGTGTCAGACCCCCGCAGATTCAACTAGGCACACAGCCACGACCCTACGGCTACCCAGACGGCAAGGCAATTTCAAAAACAAACAAAAACAATAGCAAACTTCCTGGCTGAAGGCAAAAGTTCAATATTTCAAAATATCACAATATGCAGTTGCCTGCTTTATTTGTCCATTTTACGGTTTCGTAAATTATATCTTTGCTTCGCAGGTACTGTTTGATCGGCAAATAGCGTATCACTGGTATCTGTTGCAGTGTTCAAGTTCGCAGATGACAGAGTTTTTTCTGATGCAGGAGACAAATGTTCAGAGTTCAAAGGAGTCTTTTCAGGAGGATAGTCAGATTTCGGAGTGTCAGTAATCAATTCGGCATCGCTGAAAGGGATGAACTTTGGCGTGCGTTCAGACTCGGAGGCACCAATTCCCTTCTTCACCCAGTCGTCGTAAGGAAGTGGCAAAGGTACACGCTTAACATGGGATGCGTGCACCCAATGCTTGCGACCAGCTACACGAACTGCTGTCCTCGTCGCAAGCAGGACCTGGAAGGGGCCGATGTATCTGGGCTGAAGATTCTTCGTCCTCGCGAAATTCCTGATAACCACTTGATCTCCTGGTTTCAGCTGATGCCCTGGACTCTCCGGAGGCTTTGGTAAAGCATCGAAAACCTGTTGGTGAATAAGACTCAATTTAGCAGTCAAGTCGTAAAGGTAGTCTATCAACATAGGATATTCTAGAGAACAAAACTCCTTAGGTCTCGGCACACCCCAAATATTTGCCGGGCGGCCAAACACTATCTCATAAGGGCTAAGCCCCACTCTAGAATGTACAGTTGCTCTCGTGGATAACAAAGCCAAAGGAAGTGCGTCTGGCCAGGCTAAACCTGTGGATGCTTGTATCTTAGCTAATTTCAGTTTGAGGGTGCCATTGTAACCCTCCACTAAACCAGCAGACTGGGGATGGTTCGCACTGTGAAACTTTTGTTTCAGACCTAGGCCGGCACACACACTCTGCATAACTTTCCCTATAAACTCACTTCCGTTATCTGACCATACTATCCGTGGCATACCGAATCTAGGGAAATATTCTTTGAGAAGAATTTTGGCAGTTGATAGGGCAGTATTGTCCTTTATTGGGTATGCTTCGATCCACCTGGAAAAAGCACAGACTACCACCAGGACATATTTCAAATTATTACAGCGATCCATGTGAATGAAGTCTAACTGAATCACTTCAAAGGGGCAGGAAGGAGGAGCGAAGTGACCAGCAGGAGTTGGAGTTCCCTTGCCAGGATTATGCATCAGGCATACCATACAATTTTTCACCACTCTCTCTGCACACTTACTGATCCCATCATTCTTCCAGACCGGAGCCAACATCTTACAGATTCCTTTAGAACTTATATGCGCTACTCCATGCGCCATCGTCACCACTGCAAGCACATACGCATCAGGCAACATCCAACGCTGCTGTTCTGTTAAATCAATCCAACACCCATTCGAATCCAATTTGCCCGTACTCTCTCTCCATACACGTTTCTCTTCCTCAGTTGCTTCTTTCTGAATCTCTTTCACACTTTCCATTGTATCCTCACACATTCCAGATTCAGCAATCCACCTTGCGGACGTAGCAACATACATTCTACTCATCATGTCTCTAGCTGTCTGTTTAGCGATTTCATCAGCAAAAGCATTTCCACGACCAACATCATCCGTGATTGCTTTATGAGCACTGCACTTCACAATCGCAACTTCAGTCGGCAAGGTTAGAGATTCCAACAAGTCGTTAACTAGCTGACCATGTTGAATCTTAGTCCCATGGGACGTAATGAAACCTCTTTCTCTCCACAACCGGCCAAAACTATGGGACACGCCAAATGCGTACTGACTATCTGTAAAGACATTCACTCTCTTTCCCTTAGCTAAAACACACGCTCTGGTTAAAGCTATTAATTCTGCAGCTTGGGCAGAATTCTGATTCACTCTTGCAGTCTCCACAATCGTCTTCAAAGTCGTTACTGCGTAAGCAGCAGTCACATCACCATTCTCCAATTTAAAACATGACCCATCCACATACAATGTGCCATCTGGATCTGATAATGGAGTATCCTTTAGGTCAATTCGTCCTTTTGTCTCTTCCTCCGTTCTAAAGCAACAATCATGTGGCTCGGAATCACTCGACTCTTGATTAGCCGGCAACAATGTTGCTGGATTCAATACATTACATCTTTTGATCTGAATATGACTCGCTAGTAATGTCAGCTCGTAACCAGATAGTCTCGCACTGGTAAGATGTTGTGTCTTTGTTCGATTCATGAGTGTATCCACCGCATGAGGAACCATGACCACTAGCATGTTGTTCATCACCAAACCAGCAGATTGTCGAATGGAAGCCGCAGCTGCCGCTGTAGCTCTCAAACAACTAGGTAACGCTCTAGCTACCGGATCTAATGTTGATGAAAAATACGCACAAGGGCGTTGTTTATCACCAAACTTCTGTGTCAGAACACTCAACGCGCAACCTTCTCTCTCGTAAACGTAGAGCGTGAATGGCTTACTGTAATCAGGTGTACCCAATACAGGAGCTGAACACAATGCTTTTCGTAATTCAGTAAAACTCTCCTGACATTCATCAGACCATGGCACCGGACTCGGAACATTTTTCCCAGTCAAAGCTACCAATGGTTTTGCTAAAAGAGAAAAATTTGGGATCCACTGCCTACAGTAAGAGGTAATACCTAGAAAGGCACGTACTTCTCTCTGTGTGCGAGGAACACTCATCTGCGTAATTGCTTTTATTCTCTCTGGGGTCAACTTCCTTCCCTCCTTTGACAAGAGATGACCTAGGTAGGTCACTTCTTGGCAGCAGTATTGCATCTTTGAAGGTGATACCTTGTGATTCAAAGTAGACAAGTGATGCAATAACGAAACCGTAAATATCTCTGCTTTCTTCGGCTATCGGAATGCTGAAAAAGGCATTCTTCAAGTCGATAACTGAAAACCAAGTAGCTGTAGCAGGAATCAATGTTAACAAGGCAGTAATGTCTGGAACCACAGGAAACTGCGGGACCACAATCTTATTGACTTCTCTGAGGTCGATGACAAACCTATACACTGGAGGCTTTGTAGGATCAGTTCGTTTCAAAATCGGTAATACAGGACTATTACAAACATTTCCTCTAGTTTCTTCAACCACACCTTTCTTAATCAAATCTTGCACAATCAATAAAAGTGCACGCTCACCTTCACTAGATATTTTGTATTGCGGAATTCTTGGAAATTTCACATTTGCTTTCAAAGTTACTACATATGGTGGTATTTCTAAAAGGCCTACATCATTAGGACCAGTCGCCCAAAGAGAGTCAGGGAGTGAACGCAGCTCTGGCGGGAGTGCATCCATTGACAAGTACATCGGAGAGGTGATTCTTTTACCCAATGTAAGCTGTACCCCTTCCGGAGAACAGTACAATGTCGCATATAGTCGTTTTAACAAGTCTAAACCAAGCAGATTTTCATTACAACCCGTCGTCAAAATCAGGGGTGCTTTCAATTGACACGGTCCAACAGAAATAGACAAAGGACCAGATATAGGGTTGTAAACAGGGGCGCCTGAAAAACCTACAGAAACATTTGTTGAGCCGGACAAAGGTGCGCCAGGGAGTTTCGCATGAATGATAGAACTTTTTGCGGCACCAGTATCCAACAGAAACGGTTCGACTACACCTGATGTTGCTACTGCGACATAAGGCCCACTCTGATCCACTGGAACTGATACCACTCCCTCTCTCTGTCCATGGCTGTCCTAGTACCCATTTTGCTGAAATCCCTCATCCACTTCACAATAGTCTTCAACAAGATATTGTTGAGATCTATTTTGCTGGGCTGACTGTCCATTTCGTTGATCAAAGTGATTGGAAGGACGATCATTCGTCTGTGGAGGCATAGCACCTCGCCCTCGTCCTCTAGAATTCTGCACAAAACCACCACGACGTCTCTGAGCTGCTGCTGCATTATTTTGCGCTAAGATCGGACATTCATTCTTGTAGTGACCCTCTTTCTTACAATACGCACACTGGTTCCACTGATATTGAGGCCTCGTTGAACTATAATCTGTCCTTTGATACGAACCCTGTTGCGTGTTAGTCTGATTCGTGCGAGGCGGATACGCCTGTTGCAAAAGAACTTTAGTCTTTAAATCTTTCGTTTTCTTGTCTGATTTCTCTTTTTCCTCTTTATCCCTATTTTCGTAATATTGTGCAGTTGCAAGTATTTGCGCAGTTGTAGAAACAGCCCACGCACTCTCTGAATCCTTTAATTTATTGCATAACTCAGGTAACAAATTATGCACAAATTTATCGACAAACAGTCTCTGTCCTCCTTCTGTGCTCATATCTTGACCACTATGATCTACAAAAGTCTCTTCGAACCTCGTGAAGAAGTCGGAGACACTTTCGTCTTTCTTCTGCCTGCATGCAGATAACTTGTCCCAATTAACACGTAATGCGGGCATCAGAGTCTTCATTAATTCGATTATCCTACCCGGAAGATTAGCAATTAGGGGTTCAGGTTTTGCACCACCCGTTTGCTGACCATCCGCTGCAGTGATAGCTGCCCAATCACCACCTAAGGCAACTTGATGATCCTCCCTACGAATTTTAGCCCACACTGGTTGAGGAACTACATTTCCAAATAACATATCAATGTCTGCTAAGTTCATTATACAAGCCTCAACTGTCTGTGTCAGTTCTTTATAATATCCAGCAGGATTCTTACGCGGATCTGGTAAGGCCTGTTTCACTGCTAGCACTTCGGCTCGCTTCCACGGAATGTGTATCCACACCCTTTGGAATTGGGCTGGAGCAGCTACAATACCATTAACATTGTCAGCTTGCACAGCTTCGCGCCAAATTGGAGGAACCTCCCTCATTGGATATTGGCGACTCAGCTTCGTTTTACCTTTGTCTAAATCTCTCGGTGAACGAAGAGATGGATCATTCCTAAAACTTAAGATCAGTTCCATCGCTTCTTCTATATTTTCACCTACTATCATACCTGCAGCAAACTCTTTCTGAACCTTAATTAAGTCTTCTAAATTTGATTCAACATCATCTTCTTCTATCTCCTCACGTAACAACGAGCACATCTCATCAAAGACATACCGTTGCGTTGGTTCCTTCCACTGCATAAATGTATCTAGCACATCTCTCGTACTATATCTCCTACTCTTCGAGATCCATCTGAGAGCCGTGGAATCTAAAATTCCCCGTTCCTGAGTGCTTGGATGCTGACTACGTCTCTGAACAGAGTCGGAAGTAGGAGTCTTGATTAAAGTTTTATAGAAAGGAGACAGCATATTAGACACAGAATCAGTGATTCTTCGACGAACAGAAAGTGGAGTCAACACACTCGCAGACGTAGAGAACACAGTGGAAGTAGGAACAGATAGCGGAACAGTAGGAGTATCGAGAAAAATAGTTTGTGGAGCAGTAGGTGTAAGCGAGACAGATACAGGTATAGAAGTCGGCAACCCAGGAAGAGGAGGAGCCGTAGGAACATTCACATTAACTACAGGAGGTACAGGGGCTTGATTCTGAGGGGCAGGAGCAGGAATACCAGGTTGTCCAGCAACCGGCAATTGAACATTTGGAACAAGTGGAGCCGTAGCACCTTGTGCATACGGTGGAGGTGACCGTAACAGATAAGACAACAGAGGATCGTTTTCGGGGTCCTCTAGTATCTTAGCTGTTTTCGATGGCAAGGCAGGATAGCACTTGTTGATCGCTAAATTATGCTCTTTAATGGCCACCTCTATGGCCTTCTCACACTCATTATCTTGCAACTGTTTAGTTGCTTGCTCTAGAGTCAATTCTTCTTTCTCTTTCTGTTCTTTCTTTAATCTCTTCATTTCTCTCTGTTTGGATTCTTTTCGCCAGTAACGGAAAGAATCAAACATTGCCGGCCGGACTTTCTTCCTAAACAATTTTGCTTCTAAATTATCAAGAATTTCGGGTTCAAAACTACCATGCAGTGGCCAACTAAGGACACCGTCTTTCTCAGTGTAGCGGACCCACACCTCATTATAAGATATAGG
Organism: Lissotriton vulgaris; assembly: GCF_964263255.1. Classification (NCBI taxonomy): domain Eukaryota; kingdom Metazoa; phylum Chordata; class Amphibia; order Caudata; family Salamandridae; genus Lissotriton; species Lissotriton vulgaris. Next base: position 436,854,407 of record NC_141691.1, on the reverse strand, counting down.
ACCCACACCATGTTTACAATATAAATCATATAGGGGAGTCCCAATCGGAGGAACCAGACATGAGTCCTCCAATCGTGAGTCACTGTTGCAACCGAAACAAGACAACATACAGTTTCCCCGACTTACCATTTTTCAGTCCGGAACACAAAACAAACAAAACACGAAACAAATATGTGCACCTGAACCAAGAACTTTTAGGCCTACCAAAACCAAACTGATGTATCGATACCCAAACTGAACCAAATAGATTATCGTAACCAGAACAACCAGTGATAATCTTACGAAACTAAACCAAACCAAGAACCAAAAAGGATTTTAACAACTCTCACAAAGTAACCAACTAGCTAGCAACCACTAAATACTTAACTGAGGCACTGAAGACGTCACCAAGGAGAAACCCGTCACGTTTCGCTGTACTAAGGGCTGCACCTCGGGTCCAAGACAGGGCGACGGTCAAGGCAACGGCCCACTGCAGCCGTCCTGAATGTGAACCCTCGTGGAAGACAACTTCGGGCCACTTTTGCGATATGCCGGGATCGATGAAGTGGGGCGCCTCCCTCAGGAATCTTCACACGAAGCTTCTCGAACTCTTCAGGCTTTTGGACCGGTACCGAATGACGTCGCCCCACGTTGGGCGCCAATTGGAGTTCTGGACTTTTTGGTTCCGTCCAGAGGTGTCAGGGAACAACACCCAAAGACCCCGGAGTTCCACCTGCCTTGGTGCGCAAATGAACAGAAACACGGGCTTCTCGATGGTGGCGTCAAAGACCAAAGGTTTATTACTGCAGGGACACAGAAGTCACAGAAACTACGCATGGGCAGTAACTAGGAGCCTGTTCAAATTGTACAAAGAGGGTTGCTCCTTATATACTAAATTTTGGCCTTCAGGCGAATTCTTCACATGTTGGTACATTCCCAAAACCTTTGTGTCATAAACAATAAATATTTGGCGTACACAGGAACCGTTGATAAAATCTGATACAAAACATCTACGAAGAGGGGTTCCCACTAGTTCATCACAATCCCTTGTCAATATTGTATTCAAGAGCCGGACCGCCTCATCGTAAATTTCGTTACCTCCCCCTAATAAAGATTCAGAAAGAAAGGAACGGAGCCAGGTGTGGAAGATAGAAAAGCGGGATAAGGGATGTTTGTGGGTTGTAAATGGGCAAGGCTACCGGCTTCGGCTGCCTAATCATGATCGGGACAATGGACACGAGAACCAGTTCAGTTGGGCTGGCCTCGGGCAGAGGAGGCAGCCTTTGTCGAGTCATGTAGCTACAGCGTGATCTGGTTTAAGGTGCACGTGTCATGAAAGAGGTGAATCTCCGGCTAAGGCTACGTGTCCTTAATCGAAATGAGGTGATCAGAGGTTATTGCGTATGTGAGGGCAAGAAACACAAAATGGCTGCCATGATCTAAGATGGATGCCGTGGGTAGATCAGAAATGTGTTCATAACAGGAGTACTCTTGCTCGTAGCATAGCGAAAACACCAGGATATGCTAAATGGATCATTTGCGGTTCGTTGATACCAATATTATGTATTTCCGACAACATTGAAAACACGGGTTCAAATCGTCACGGAACCTCAATCCGGTTCAGACTCCTCACCCATGCACATAAGGCTCTCCACAACCTGGGCCCCAAGTACCTCAACAACCACCTCACTTTCTACACGCCCACCCACCAGCTGCATTTGGCCAGCCTCGCCCTCGCCACAGTACCACGCATCCGCAGAGCCACCACCGGAGGAAGATCCTTCTCCTACCTGGCGGCCAAGACATGGAACTCCCTCCCCATCCACCTACGGCTGACCCACGACAATCTCTCCTTCAGGAAGCAACTCAAGACCTGGCTTTTTGAGCAGTAACGAACCCCTCCCTCCCAGCGCCTTGAGACCCTCCCGGGTGAGTAGCGCGCTATACAAATTGATTGATTGATTGATTGATTGATTTCATCACTCTCTCTGAACCATTGGAGGTGATTATCATCAGACAGATTTAGCACAATGAAAAGCATTGTCAACATGACAGCGGGCAAAAATAAAGTCAACTAGATTTTTCTGGGCCTTCTCAGCAAGTCGCCATTGCATAACATTAGGCAATTTCAAGCAGCCTCAGGATGTGAAAAAAACCATCATGTTTTCTGATACATTCAGGCCTCTTTCCAGACACGCTTTCTTTAAAGCTTAAATGTCAAGTCTCTTTGTAGGGATTTGCCCTATTTAGAGCTGAATGCATGTACTTTCTACTTAGTGAAGCAACCTCAGATTATTTCGCTGCTGCATTTGCCAATGTTTTTGCATGGCGTTAGCAGTGTGTCAGTTTCTGAAAAACAACAATTCATATCCTTTTCTGGGAAGCCTCATGACCTATAGGACTTCCAGTTGGCATGTTATATCAACATTCAGGACCCAGCATGTCCTCAATCTGGGCAGGAAAAGGCACACACAGTATTCTCAGATATTTACTTCATGTTACACCTGCCTTGGCTTCCAGATGTGTCATACTCTTCAAATCTCCCGATCTTCCCATACTCATTCTACGCCGCTATTCTCTCCACCTCTAGCACTGATTCCACTTGATCTCGGTAACCCAATGCCTGTTCATTTTTATTTATGTGGCCCTTACATTTCTCTGTGACCCATCCATGAAGACCATGTTCATGTAAATCAGCTTTCTTGAAGTCTGCAGTTCTCTCAATAATAACATCATGACAATCTCTTCCCATGAAAGAGTAGACTCATCTGGTTCCATCCACTCTCCTCCCTCACCCTATGCTAATTTAAGAGACAGCTGGTTTAATATAAACTTATAATAACAACGGGGTTGACCCTGTGTCCCTCAGAATATAAAAGCATCATGTTTTTCATTAACATTCCTCCATTTCAAATCTTTTGGTGACATGATGCTTCCTCCTGGGGCACACCTGTATCTTGCGCCTGTGATATGTGCACCCATTGCATGTATAATGTTACAAACCAACTTACGATGTGTTCACTATATAAAACCCAATAAACAATTGTTGAGAGAAAAAAAAGAAAAACTCTGCCACCTAGGTGAGGAGCAAAACGTGGGATTTTATTGTTCATCCTGCATAGAGGGATGTTGTCATCGGTTACGGTGACTTCACCAACACCCAGAATTTCCCTCACCGAATACTCTATCTATTTCAGCACCCTATCACAACTCCAGAGAGGGATCCTGTCAAAGCCTCAAAGAAAGGTATCCTTATGGGACCATGGCTAGCCAGAAGAAAATGTATCCGAAGGTTAAGTTCAGTGGGGTAAGGCTGCAAGCGATGTCCAAGGAAGAAGCGTCTTCATAAGGAGGTAGAGGGACCAATTCGCAGTGACGATTCCTGTCTTTGGACAAAGTCACTTTTATGGAAGTAAAAAATCTCCAGTAGGATAAAGCAGGAGACTGAAACTGATGATAATTTCAGGAGGCCGAATACCACTTTGGTGAAGGATCATAGTACAGGATTTGCTATTGCGGAGAAGAACGTAGCAGGAGCTACCGCAAAGTCGGACCGACCGGATACGAACCTGGGGCAGATCAACAAGCAGGTTAGTACCAGTCTTCCCTCAGTTCTCAGGGCAGGTTTCATCTTAAACTTTTTAACTAAAAAGTTTTGGATTTTGTCTGTGTGTGCACATTCAGCACCACCACAAAGGGTCAAAGACTGGATGGGCACCACTTGCGGGTTAGGACTCACGCAGGTTGTCTTCAGATTCAGGAGCCTGTTATGTCCCTGTGGCTCTGAACAGAAGGCCAGCAAACTAGGTCTTGGATTCAATCTGGCAGACCTCAGTTCAGGTGAAGAAGCTGGGGTTAATCAGCAAGGCAGGCCTCTGAGAGTTCAAGGAGGCTCATGGCAGCAAGTCCTCAGTCCTAGGCTTCCTCAACTATAGTCCCCATTTCTAAAAATGACGATAGAAGTAGTACCCACTGCTATAGACCAATTTCACTTATTGACGCAGTGGTCAAAGTGGTGGGTAGGGTTCTCTTACAGCAACTAAACACCTGGGCAGATGAGAATAGGATTATGACGGATGTCCAGTATGGTTTTTGGCTGGGGCATTCCACCGTTGCACAGTGCCTCAATTTATATATGGTTCTGAACAACTACACCGTCGCTCATACTGGAACCATCCACCTTGCCTTCATGGATTCGTCATCTGCCTTTGATTGCGTAAATAGGGCAAGGTTGTGGCAGTCCATGAGGGCAATGGGGGTGCAAGACAGCATTGTTAATTTTCTTGAGAACCTGCACTCATTGGACAAAGCCAATGTCAAATTCTCACAAGACCTGAAGGTAACAAGGGACTTTGAGATTAAGAAGGGAGTCAGGCAAGGCTGCATTCTTGCGCCTTTTTTATTTAACTTGTATATTAATTATTAGAAAGTGTGTTGAGGGCAACTGGAGTTGACTTTCCTTATGTAGGACGGCGGGCATCCCCGTTTTGCTTTACGTGGATGACGCCGTCCTAATATCCAGAACGAAACTGGGCTTACAAACCCTTTTCACTGCATTCTCGGGTTTTATGTCAGAACGGGACTTGGCTATCAATAATTTGAATTCCTATGTTATGAAGGTGGGGAAACATACAAAAAAGAGTGTTCAATTTAGAACTGGCAATGATAAGATTCCCCGTACAAGTGTTTTCTCCTATCTGGGGGTCTTATTTGATGATCAACTTAAATGGGAGCCCCTAATACAGAGAAAAAAGGGGATCTGATCTGGGTTAATGCAGCTATTTTTAAATTTGCCTCTAAAGTGGGGAAGAAACCGACTGGAGCCATGCTACAAGTGTACCAAGCAAAAAGCTTAGCCATAGCAAGCGACGGTAGCAAGATTTTGAGACACTCTGCAATAGAACCCCTCCAGGTGGTGGAAAATGGGTTCCTAAAAAGATTATTATGTGTCCCGAAAGGGCTCTCATCAGGGCTTCGGAGAAAAAGAGAGTAGTTCTAAAATTAGTTATACATTTTTAATTTTGTTTTATAGATCACACTAATGTTTGTAAATCAGAAGCCCTGATGAGAGCCCCAGGAGTTGTACCAGGTCTCGAAAAGCGTCAGCATTTTTTTTAATACTGAGGAATCATAATGGATGGGTTTATGTATAGCTTGAGGGATATGTATTGAAAGTGTTATCCCCCACTCTTTTGCATAAATCGTTCCCAGTATTTGACATATTCCCCGTTTGGTTTGAAGAAATGTTAAAGATCAAAGTGTTTGTAAATTGTTTAATTGATATTGGTGGATGAATTCATTTATGTTTTGTGTTGTATATTGTAAATACATGTAGATTATTGTCAAATATTTTCCGTAAATGTATGAATCTCTTTTGTATGGTTCTCTGAAATGAATAGGTGGCATTGCCATTCAAACATTTAAGAATGTACATAAATATAAAAAAAGTTTTCTAAGAAAATAGGTTTAATAAATAACCAAGTCAAATTGAATTATTATCTTTTGACCCTTGCTGAAAATAGGTGGCTTAAAAGGTTAAAGATAACCAGGTCCTCATTTTTCCTAGCTTTCTAAAAGTAGCATTTTCAAAATTGTAATTTAAAGTCTGACTTTACCATTAAAGATGATTTTTAAGGGGGGCGTGGCTTGGATGGCGAGAAGGCAGCAGACCTAAGTCCGGAGCTCCCGACCCCCAAGTCGAACGACCGGCGAGCAACCGAGGGGAAACACCCCCAAAAGGGATAAAAGTGGAACAAGGAGGTGGATGAAGGCCAGGGCCCTCCGAAACCAACAAAGAAGATGTTTTATGCAGTGGAACAAAGGCTGAGGGAGAAGGGACCGCCGCCCCAAGATGGCGGCGAGAGGGAAGTAGGCGATCAAGCGACAACAGAAGAAGCCACCAGCGGAAACGCACCCAACGCTGTCACCACACAGCAGGTAACCACCGAGAGGTGCGCGGGAAGCGATCGTACAAAAGATCATACAATAGGGACATAAGGTAGCCAAGCGCTGGGAAGGCTCAAGAGGCAAACCGAAACCGAAACCAACAAGCAGGCTCAAGGCACGGCCATATTCAGGCGCCCGTCTCACCCCGGCACACAAGCAGGAGAGTCCTCACTAGCCACAGCGCGTGAAGAGCGGGAAGCAAAAGGCAGAGCGCAGGGGAGAGGAGGGAGATCAGACGCACAGAAGCAAGCGGTGGTGCGATCAAGCGACACCAAGTCGCAAAGACACAAGCCAGTGATGCAAGGTGCGAATTAAGGGGTGCAGCCCCCACTAACCGGCCCACGCCTAAGCGAGATAAGCGCAGAATCCAACTGTTAAAATCAAGAACAGCGGCAAGCGCAAACCTGCACTAATAGCACCGGCGGCCAGAGACCAAACAGAACCAGGCGGCGGCCATCTTGGGACGGGAATAAGAATCGATGTAGGCGCGGCTTCAACAGAAAAGAGGATAGGATTAACAACTCCCTCTGAGCCAACAAACAGGAAACAAGCGGGTAGAGCCACCACACCCAAGCAGAGACAAACCTTAGCACGAAAAGGCGGTACGGAACTTGGGTACACAGTTGCCTTTTTGAATCAGACTGGCACAACAGTCATCAGAGACCATCTTGGTAAAGGCAAATCCCAAAAGCAGCAAGGTGCGAGGAGCATAGTGCTGCAGCGGCCATTTTGAGGTGGGACCAAACAAAACAAAAAAAAAGAAGAAGGGAGACTGAACACTGCGACTCGCGGATGCAACACGACGCGCTCTCTCTCATTAACCCATCATACCAAGCCAGAGGCACAAGAGGCAAGCGACCTGCTGGGGGGGGGCACTAAAAGACGCAGTGGATCAAACAAGAAATACACAAGGTAAGAGGAGCAAAGTGCAGCGGCGGCCATTTTGAGGGGGGACTAAACAGACAAAAGAGAAGATTGAACACGGTCTGCGACGGGTGTGTGACTAGCATAGACAGCGCGACGCGCTCTCACGAGCACGTCCCATCACCGGATCTTGGTGACACAGCGGCCATTTTGGATCGGGTTGGCACACCAATCATCGAAGGCCATCTTGGTGAGGGCAAACATAGCGCTGCGGCGGCCATTTTGAGGTGAGATCAAACAAAGGAGACAGAAGATTGAACACGGTGTCTCGTGGACACAGTGCAACGCGCTATCAAGACCGCAGCCAATAAACGGGGGAGTAAAGGCAGCAAGTACATTTAAAACAGACACAAAGAGCTGCCACCCTGAGACGAGGCCATAGGTATACCCCCCCAAGAGACAAGCACACGAACAAGGCCACAGCAGCAGAACAAGGCGTAGTAAACGCAGCTAGACACACCCCCAGGCCAGGAAGACCAGACAAAAGAGCTGGCGGGGGAAAAAAACAGAACCAGGACGATCAAGTGGCCGTGTCGCTTCAGAGAAGAAGTCCCCGCACCGCAGGGGAACACCACCACTAAGGCCGCCAAAACAACCAAAGCTCCCAAAGAAGACCCAACTAAACAGCAGCAAAGAGAGGGCAGGCTCCTAACTCACCAAATCAGAAGGGGCTTTGACACCATGGCAGGGAAAGACGAGAAAAGAATCTCAAATGAATCAAAAAAAAGCAAGAACGAATACCTGGACTCCCCCGGGACATTCAAAAACGGCCAAGGCGGCGAAATAATAACACTAGATACACTCCTAAAGAAAATTACGGAAGGTAACGACCTCGCTAAAGCCAGGAAAAAAACTGTGGAAAACATTGAAATGGATAATAACAATAGGGGGGAGGTAGAGTATAGAGATAGGATTCTCACTCCACGGGCACTGTTAATTAAACAAAATGAATCCTACTCATGGTGGACAGAAAGAGTGTAGACCACAGATGTGGGGGACACTCAGTGTTTTGTAAAATACCCCTCACACACCAACAGGCCCCTTGGTGTCATGCTTCATCATCGGGGTCTTCGCACCCCTCTAACGGGATGCGGCGTGCTGCGACCTGCGACTACGCTGGAGCGCTAGAAGGGTAGACTATGTGTGGTTTGTGTGTGGTGTAAGTGAAAGGGTATTAATGAATGTGAATGGTGGGGTATAGTGAAGGTTTAAAAAGTACCTGGCTCGTAGGTATCAAGAAAAAACTTTATTCATAACCTTCGGGCTCGTACTAGTAAAAGAAGTGCAATGTGAGGTTAATTGTCAAAATTATGGACATTACCTCTGATGTGCGTCAACATGTTTCGGAACTTGTGTTCCTTCTTCGGGACGAGGGCACAACTTCCCCACTTTACTCACGTATCTTTATAGAAAAATTTCTTGGTGTAAATAAAAATTAAAAAGTGAATTTATTTACAGTGATAAATTAGGCTATGGTGTGCCTACAGCGGTATAAGTCTATGCAGTTGCATAACCTAAAAAGAGAAAAAAAAATAAAAATGATTTTGGTTGCCTCAGTGGGCTGGCTCAGACAGGTGCAGTCACCTGGAGCCCCAAATGATGCATTGATCCTGTAAGAAAAAAAGACACACAGTACACACAACATATATGACACACTTAAGTTTGAAGTAGCTCTGTGAACATACTCATTATGTAATATTTTCTGGCTTCATGAGCATATCCAGAACGTCGGGGTTGGTTGGCAGATTCGTAATCTATGTGGATAGAGAGGTGGTTTCAGTATCCTTTACTCACTGTTTTGGTCGAAAATGGTGATATCTGTTTTGTTAGCCCACTCAATACTCACCGAATCTGGACGAGATTACCTCCGTGTTACCCCTAACGCTGCTCCGCTGGTAATGGATACAAAGCTAAGCCCAGTCTTATATAGGCCTAGTTTTTGTGATTGGTTAACCTGTCATACGTTAATTGTCAGATGTTTGTCAGAGCCCATATAAGGATAATCCGTTTGTGCACCTATCAGAATAGAGACACTCCAAATCATAGAGGAAGTGCTTTTCAGTAACTCGTGGAAGTACAAAACTCCGAGAAATTTGGTGCTGGAATGCATCTCTCTGGCTCTACAAGAGAACTTTTTCAGTACAACCAGACCATCTACCTACAAACCCATGGGACAAGTATGGGAAGCACATTTGCTCCAAGTCTAGCTGGTTTGTATGTCCACCACCTGGAACAGCACAAAATCCTACACATAGACAATCCATACAGATCACACATCAATACCTGGAAAAGGTATATTGATGACATTTTCATCATTTGGGATGGAGATTTTGAAACTGCTTCCAATTTTGTGACCTGGTTAAACAACCAAAATATATACCTGAAATTCACAAGCACTATCTCTAACACATCTATGGTATTCCTAGATCTGAACATCTACACAGAAGATGGCAGACTAAAAAGTACAACTCATTTCAAACCTACCTCCAGAAACTGCCTGTTTCGGTATGACAGCTTCCATCCTAGACACCTGAGAGAGAACCTACCGTATGGACAATTTCTGCGTCTGCGACGCAATTGCACGGAACTGAATCAGTTCAATGCACAAGCAAAAGATTTGAAAAAGAAATTGATACAAAGACAATACCCCATCAGAACCATTGATAGGGCAATGAAAAGGGCCAAGAATACTCATAGGGACGCACTCCTAGAAGTCAAACCACAGGACAAAGGAGTAAATAAAAGACCTGTATGCGTCACGACTTACACGATCATGTCCAATCAGGTGTCGAAAATCATTAACAAACATTGGAGGATACTTAACTGTGGAAGCCTGGAGCTCGAGAAACCGATGCATGCAAATCGCAGGGGAAGAAACCTCAAGGACATACTGGTCCACACCAGACCTCAACAAAATCCGCAGAATAGGCAGACCACAATTGGACTTCAAGGACATTTTCCGTGTGGCAATTGCAGTAGCTGCCATCTCACACAAAAAAGCAATATTCTGACCTTCAGAAATGGAACAACATGGGAACAATGGCAATTCACGAATTGCAACACGAAAAATGTTGTATATATGATAACATGCCCATGTGGCTTAAAGTATGTTGGCATGACCACCAGACCTGCAAAAGTGAGAGTGGGAGAACATAAGAGCAATATACGCTGTAAAAAGTCAACCACAAAAATGGCGTCCCATTTTTTGGAAAAACAACATTGTGTGAACGATCTGCGATGGACAATAATTGAACATTTGCCATCCGAAACTGGCCTTTTTCAGAAAGAACAACAATGGGTTTTCCGTATGAGTACCCACACCAATGGTCTCAACGATGATGTTCCCTGGGGCCAACTGTCAATCCTGAATTAACATAGATAACTCATTCACAACCCACTGGTTACTATCAGAATCCGAGATACCTATGGCCACTCATGTTGTGATATCGTATATCATTATGAACAGTACACACAGAGAGCCTTTACAAACTACCATTTATTATTTTTATACCACCTACAAACATCTCTTGGAAACTGCCCCTGGCCGTGGTACTGAATTATCTGTTTCTTTATTTAATGTTTCTTTCACGCATTAGCTACCAACTTATAGAAATGTGAGCAGCGTTACAAAAATAGAACCCTAAGGAGCGTTCTCGCCACTTACTGTAAGTGTCACACTGCCCAAGCTTTTAAAATCTAAGCACAATGTACCATCACAGAGTAGTGTGACCAGTGTCGGTTAAAGGGAACACAATGCGCATTTGCGGAGGTTTTAACTAACCATTTGGAAATAACAAGAAGCACCACGCATGCGCATAGACTAGCATCACTGTGAGGCGAGTATGCGCATGCGCCCTACGGAGCCGTCAGGGGCTTACGCATGCGCACTGCGTGACCGGCAGACACTTGTCTAAGGACACGGACACTCGGCGCATGCCTTTTGCATGGGTGACACGGCCACTATTCTGATAGGTGTACAAACGGATTATCCTTATATGGGCTCTGACAAACATCCGACAATTAACGTATGACAGGTTAACCAATCACAAAAACTAGGCCTATATAAGACAGGGCTTAGCTTTGTATCCATTACCAGCGGAGCAGCGTTAGGGGTAACACGGAGGTAATCTCGTCCAGATTCTGTGAGTATTGAGTGGGCTAACAAAACAGATATCACCATTTTCGACCAAAACAGTGAGTAAAGGATACTGAAACCACCTCTCTATCCACATAGATTACGAATCTGCCAACCAACCCCGACGTTCTGGATATGCTCATGAAGCCAGAAAATATTACATAATGAGTATGTTCACAGAGCTACTTCAAACTTAAGTGTGTCATATATGTTGTGTGTACTGTGTGTCTTTTTTTCTTACAGGATCAAAGCATCATTTGGGGCTCCAGGTGACTGCACCTGTCTAAGCCAGCCCACTGAGGCAACCAAAATCATTATTTTATTTTTATTTTTATTTTTTCTCTTTTTAGGTCATGCAACTGCATAGACTTATACCGCTGTAGGCACACCATAGCCTAATTTATCACTGTAAATAAATTCACTTTTTTACTTTTATTTACAACAAGAAATTTTTCTATAAAGATACGTGAGTAAGGTGGGGAAGTTGTGCCCCCGTCCTGAAGAAGAAACACAAGTTCCGAAACATGTTGACGCACATCAGAGGTAATGTCCATAATTTTGACAATTAACCTCACATTGCACTTCTTTTACTAGTACGAGCCCGAGGTTATGAATAAAGTTTTTTCTTGATACCTAGGAGCCAGGTACTTTTTAAACCTTCACTATACCCCACCACTCACATTCATTAATACCCTTTCACTTACGCCACACACACACCACACATAGTCTACCCTTCTAGTGCTCCCGCGTAGTCGCAGGTCGCAGGTCGCAGCACGCCGCATCCCGTTAGAGGGGTGCGAAGACCCCGATGATGAAGCATGACACCAAGGGGCCTGTTGGTGTGTGAGGGGTATTTTACAAAACACTGAGTGTCCCCCACATCTGTGGTCTACACTCTTCCTGTCCACCATGAGTAGGATTCTTTTTGTTTAATCAACATTGAAATGGAACTAATTGCTATTAGGGCTGAACAAAGTAGAGCAAATGAGAGGTCAGATGCGGCTGAAAGAAGAGTGAGTGCCATGGAGGACCGCATGGAAGTAATGCACAAAGACTTGGGCATGGTCATAAGAAGAACGAGCATCCTGCAAAGAATCCAAGCAGAACAAGACGACAGAAGCCGCAAGGGGAACATAAGACTGCTGTGGGTGCCGGAAGACGAGGAAGACACCCCCGGATCGTGTGCAGCCATGCTAGAGACCATAATACCGAAACTCACAGGCCTCAAGTTCGACAGGCCCTTTGAAATTGAGAGAGCATACCGTATACCAGCTAGGAAACCCTCCAACAGCAACAGCCCAAGACCAATAATATGCAAACCACTTCGACCAAACAGATGCAATCTTCGCAGTTGCAAGGAAAGGGCAGCCTCTTCACATCAACGGCCAGAAAGTAACAATTACACAAGACTTCTCCAAAATAATGGTGGAGATAAGGAAAGAGTTCCTAGCCCTCAGAGACAAAATGAGAAGGAACAACATCACGTTCAGCTTAGCAGGGCCATCCAAGATGAAAATAACAGACAGGAATGGCACCAACGCCTTCGAGGACCCTAATGAACTAAGGAGATACCTAGAGGGACCAGTCCAGGAGTAAATGGACCAGCAGAGCCCAGGAGCAAAGAGAAGAGCATCGTCAGATGATGCCACGGATTGGTGTCACTACAACGCATGCTTTTACATCGCATGCCTTTACAACGCGGTTTTTACCACGCAGTCCATTACAACGCATAATGCTTTTAGGCGCTGGATAGTGAATTATTTAATTTACTATTCCAACTCCAGTCCCCGTGGATAGCAGGGAAGGTGTTGGATAGTAAATTAAATATATTCCCTATCCTAGAGCGCCCCCCAGCGCAATGCGTTGTAATGGTATGCGTTGTAATGGTTGTGATGTAATGGTAGTGCGTTGTAAAAAATGCGTTGTAAGTGATGTTCCCCGATGCCACGGGCGGAGCAGAATAAGAATGCACTGAATATAAACAATAGCCAACCGCAAGTCCTACATGCACAACTTCCCGCAAACTTTGAACAACATACCTACCTCAACCAGGAAAAAGTAGCGACACGACTATCATGCAGCCCCAAGAGGGACCCTTGCACAAGCACACAAAAAGACAACCTATCTACCTTTATCTACCTCAAGTTCCCGACGACCGCAAACGTGACAACTACGACCACCCCATGACATTAGCAGCAGAGGGGTAAAAAAGGGCGCAGACACCTCGGAAAGCAGCGGCGGAAGAATGCAAAGACACTCCAGAGTCGACATATCCTTTTTCTCTTTTCCACATGTTCGAACAATGGGGGGAAAGCTACCAGGCATGGGACACAAGACCTCCTCACCTTACTAACAGACAAGGACTTGGGGGGGGGGGAGGGAGGACCCTTGCTGTCACACGCTCACATTTCAATAGGCGGAGGGAGGGGGGGAGGGAGGGAGGAGGGAGGGGGAAGGAATGGGAATGGGAATGGGAAACTACGGGTAAAAACCACAGTACATGTATATGCATCTCACTCACTGTACATCTCTATCTTATCTACATCCCCACTGTCACTACCCCCCGGCCGGGGGGGGGGGGCGCTAGAAGAGGAAACAACAGAACAATGCTACAGATAGCCACACACCAAACCCACCCACTGAGCGGCGAAACACCGAAACCACCATGAACCCACCAACGCAAGCAGGGCGGGCCACAAACCTCAAAGTAGTGTCCATGAACGTCAAAGATCTCAACCACCCCATCAAGCACAGGAAGGTGCTAGACCACCTAGCCAAACTGAAGGGAGACGTCTACGTACTTCTGGAAACCAAGCTATCACAAGAAGAAGCATCCCATCTGAAGGCAAGATGGATAGGAGAAGTCCTATGCTCTCCCGCCAAACAAAAAAAGCGAGGGGTGATCACCATAGTGAGCAAGAAAGCTAACCTAATCCTAAACACCTCCCGTACGGATGAAGAAGGCAGAGTACTACTCGCAAGCCTGGCCAGAGGAGATGAACGGATACATATAGCCAATATTTACGGCCCCAACTCAGAGGACAAACATTTCTGGCAGGAGGAAGTCCCTCAAGATGAGTTTCTATTAGTGGCAGGCGACATGAACCAAGTTTGGGACCAGGCAACAGACAGACACCCACACAGAACAAGCCACGACTCACACAACGCCAACACCCTGAAAAACCTCTGTGCCAAGCTCCACCTCGCTGATCCATGGAGACTTCAAAACCGAGCGCTAGGGAGTACACCTTTTACTCACACCCACACAACTCCTACAGCAGGATAGACTATATACTGATGTCCAGCTCACACACACACCTTATAGACCACACTGAAATAGTGCCGATAACCATATCAGACCACGCACACACCACACTGTCACTGAGCGGAAGACACAATGAGAAACCAACGAGCAGATGGAGATTAAACAGTGACATCCTGCAAAACCCAAGCATTGTGAAAGAAATCGAAGACACCATACGAGAGTACCTGGACCACAACAACAATGATGAGGTGGAGAAGAGCACTATCTGGGACGCCCTAAAAGCGACATTGAGAGGGAAACTGATAAACATCAAGGCCAGAATGAACCGTGGCAGGAACAAGAAAATCAAGGACCTAGAAGAAGAGATTACCCTTCTGGAAAAGGGGCACTGAGCGAACCTGACAGACAGGAACACCCTAACGGCCCTAACCAAAAGGAAATGCGAACTAACAAGATCCTAAGCGAGAGGGCAGGTACGTGGATAAACAAATTCAGGGTCATAAACCTATGCGCAGCCAACAAGGCGGGGAAACAACTGGCGTCTTACCTGAAGGCAAAACAGAGGCAGCACACAATCGTGGCTATAACGGACAAATCAAACAAATCACAAACAACAAACAAGGGTATCCTAGAGGTCTTCAGGCAATTTTACCAAGAACTATACTGCGCTGACAAAAACCTAGACGCCGATGGAGGCTCAAGCCTACTCAGCAAGACCAACATGCCAGCACTCACAGTGGCTCAAAGGGACACACTTGAGGAAGACATAATGGATGCGGAAATTGACGCAGCAATCACCCAACTCAAACCCAACAAAGCTCCCGGACCGGATGGGTACACGGCAGCCTTTTACAAGACATTCATCGACCAACTGAGACCCATCATGGCTGTAACCTTCACGCAATGCATTCACAGGGGCAGAATGACAGAGATTAATGGCCGAAGCCAATATCATTGTGATACCCAAAGAAGGGAAAGATCTGCAATTCCCACAAAACTAGAGACCTATATCCTTAATCAATGTAGATTGCAAAATATACACGAAAATCCTGGCAAACAGACTGAACAGGGTCCTACCACTACTCATCCACAACTCGCAAGTGGGCTACATCAAGAACAGACTTTCCCAGGACAACACGCGACTACTATGCCATCTCATCAACCACACAACACACAACGAGGACCAGGCAGTAATGATAGCTCTGGATGCTGAGAAAGCCTTCGACAGAGTATCATGGCCCATCCTCAACGCATGCATGGAGAAATTCGGACTAGGTACAAAATACAGAACAATGGTAATGGCCCTCTACAACAAACCAAGAGCAAAGGTGGTGGTAAACGGGTGCACATCGGAGACACTAACGCTGGAAAGAGGCACAAGGCAGGGCTGCCCCCTATCACCCGGTCTCTTCCTCCTGGCACTAGAACCACTACTAGCCAGAATAAGAAACAACAACGACATAACCAGTGTCAAAATCAAAAACAAGACGGTGAAACTAGCTGCCTACGCAGACGATATCCTCATCACCACCACAGAGCCCACCTCATCAATCACAGCCCTAATGGAGACCATAGGGGAATACGCAGCAGCCTCGGGATACAAGCTCAATAAGGACAAGTCGGAGTGTAAGCCAATGAACGTGCACACCACTAAAGAAGTACTGGGTCAGTCAGCCTTAGCCTGGCAAAACAAACCGCTCAAATACCTAGGCCTACTCTTCGGCAGGGACATAAAGACAACACTGGAACACAACGAAGAGGCCATCCTGAAAAAGATAAAGGAGGGACTGGACACCTGGTCGCCCTAATACATAAGCTGGTGGGGCAGGATTGAAACGATCAAGATGATGGTTACACCAGCTATCAACTACACGCTCAACATGCTGTCCCTGGCAATGACAGACAACTTCCACAAGAGACTTGATAAACTAATCAACGGCTTCATCTGGAGAGACAAAAGACTGAGAATAAGTCTAAAAAAGCTGAGGTTAACAAAAAATTTGGGAGGCCTCAACCTAATGAACTTCAAAAACTTCCAGACGGCTTGCTTAGCGAAACAGGGCACCTTTTGGTTGACCAGCTTGCAGGAATACGAACCAGAGTGGCTGAAGGTGGAAAAGAACATCTTGGGGGGGCTCAACCCCATAGCGCTACTCACAGCGAACCAACACCCTCACCGACTCAATCAATCCTCAGACACACCAAAGAGGCACTAATGAAAATAGACAAACGAATGGAACAGAAACTGAAGGGATCAACCTGGGAGTCGATCTGACTAAACACAAAAATAACGTACCAGGGTAAGACACTAAGCAGTGAAACGTGGATGGAAAAAGGCATAACCACACCCAACCAACTGGAAACAAAAAACTCGCCAAACACATTCTAAACCTTGCAACAACTACACGACCTCCCGGCAAAGGACTATACACATTCCTGGAAATCAAAACGGCCACTACAAAGCCAAACCTAAGCAAAATCCCGCCAACCATCATCAAATACATGGAATCCCTCAACGCGACTGGCCACCACACAGCAAAAATATACAAGCTTCTCAACCCTCAAACATCCTCGCTAAACAAGAAAGTAACGAACACATGGGAATCACTCCTTGGAAGGCAGCTAAACGAGGAAGAAAAGGGAAAACTGTGGCGGTCGGCAACAACAAACAAGGTCACGCCACAACTGGCACAAACTAAGTTCTGGCTCCTCCACTGAGCATACTGGACCCCGGCGAGACTCCACAAAGTAGGCATAAAGGACACGGGTATCTGCTGGAACTGTGATAAAGAGGAAGGGACCCGGGAACACCTCACCTTCGAATGCCACAAAGTCAAGAAGTTCTGGGCGAAAGTAAACAACTTTATCAACGACATCACCAACAAGAATATAAAGCTAACCTTCGTGAGGCTTGCCACAGGTTTCATGACGGACTGCCTGGACAGCAAAGAGGAGAGAGACCTGGTAGACATCCTATTAACGGCAGCACTAAAAATCATCCTAAAAAACTGGAAGAACACAGCCAAAGCAAACTTCAAAACTTAGATAAACTGGGTCACTTTCCTCAGAGGCACAGACAACATCACCAGCAAGTTCACAAAGGAGCACAATGCCAAAGATAGAATGTGGGAGCTCCTTGACACATACCTGGAGTCACGAAGGACTTAACGACAGACCCCCCACCTCTTTCTCTTTCTTTCTCTCTTCTTTCTGCATAATAAGTACTGTATGTAACTTCTGATATGAAACTTATATTTTAATAAAAACATTTGAAATCAAAAAATCAAAAAAGATGATTCTTAAATACAGTTTGATAGATTCAAACATGAAATGCTTATCTGTTCCCAATCAGGCGTTAGCTCCTATTAAGTATGATAATACAACCCAATGATATCCTATGTGACAGGTAGGAATTTTGCAGTTTTTCACTACCAGGACATGTAAAACTTAAGAGTAAATGTTCAACTTTTTAACTCCTATACACATTGTCCTATGGGTTACCTAGGACCTACTTTAAAGACGACTTCTATGCAATAAAAGCAGGGATTAAGGCCTGGCAAGTCAAATTGGCAGATTAATACCGCATTTTGGCTGCAATAGCAGATGTTGGACAAGTTTTAAGGGTCTACTTAGGAGGGTAGCACAATAAGTGCTGCAGGCCCATTAGAAGCATGTAATTTATAGGGCCTAGGTATATGGTGTACTACTCTAAAAAGGACGTATACATAAATTAAATATGCCAGTTAGGTGTAAGCCTAATTTTACCATGTGTGAGGTAGTGAGAACACACACTTTAGCACTGGTTAGCATTGGAATTTTCAGTAGAAACATTGGATGGAAATAGGAAAAACATTTAGGGGAGGACCACTCTAAAGCTAAGAAATGTAACATTTACTTTGATCACTCTATAATTAGAATTTAGGAATTTACAGGTTCTTCATCTGAACTTTCAATCATGTGTAATTTGTGTTCATGTCTTTGCATCTTATCTTCACTGTTTCCAGAAAAATCTTCACCTCCCCTTTGGATTCACACTATGAACCTGCTCGTGACTCTGAGCCTTATGAGCAGAATGCTTGATCATTTGTCTTATCCACTGCTCCAACTAGTCTTACTCTCTTTGTGTGAGCAGCATAGATTCACTCATGTACATCTTCCCACTTGGCAGCACTGTTTGTTGTTAGTATGATCTGTAAGGGATCTCTCGAACTCTAATTGAAACAACCTTTATGGACATGCTTTTGCATAACTACCCAATCCCTCACATTCAGTCCATGACAGGATGTATTCTTGTAGTCTTCAGTTGATACATCCACCTGATGAGAGATAGATTTCACGAGCCAGACTTTTGTAATATTTCAAAACAATATCACCAGTCACTGAAACTAGTGCAGCTGAGGGTCCTAATGCAAGCATCATTACCTTATCCAGTATTACTTCATTGGAAGAAATGCCAATCTTTCTGTCAGGAGTACTTCTCATATTCAGCAAAATTAGAGGAAAAGCGTCAGGCCATTTCAAATCAGTTGAAGCATGGATTTATGTCACCTTATTCTTGAAAATGGCATTTGCACACTCAGCCAAACCTGAAGATTGTGGTTGATATCTGCACTGGAATCTCTGTTTGAGCTCAAAAGCTGTACCAATTATTTGCAACACCTAATTTACGAAGTGTGCACTACCATCAGTCTAAATAAAAGTTGCGAGGTCGAATCTCTGACTCAATTCCCTCAACAGCAATTTGGTAACTGTAAAGCTGTCTGCTCTTTTCATGGGGAATGCTTTCACCCATTCGGTGAACAGGCAGACTACTACCAAGACGTATTTTAAACCATTACAAGGTGGCATCTCATTAAAGTGTGCCTGCAGTCTAGTAAATATGCCTTCTGATCTGCCAATGTGAATTATGACTGTAACAGTTTTCTGTCCTTGAATATTCAACTGACAAACAACAGCTACATACATTCTCAGCAACATGCCGAAATCTTGTATCAATATGTTCTAAAAGTCCTCACAAAGCTATATCTACCTGCATGAGTTTGACTATGCAAATATTTACACATGGGCTCTAATACTGTCCAGCAAAATATATTTCTACTTTGGATTTGGATAATTCTTTTTAGAGCCCAATTTTCCCCATTTCCTTTTCTTATTTTCACCAACATCTTTCTGAAGACCTCTTAGTTCACATAATGATATTTGCATTGAACCCTTAAAGAAACAATTCATATTATTTGAACTACTATGTTGCATCATTTGTGTCATCATTATTCTCATTCTCTTGAACAATTTACTCTTCTTATAATGCACAATATCTCACCATCTGATCTGTGTACTTATTTCCCAACTATGTCCTTACCAGCTTTATGGGTTAAGTACTTTACAACAGTCACCTCCTGCATTCAACAAATTCAATATGTACATAATATTTTGATTGGAGCTCCTGAAGATGGCATTGCTCCCATCTGTGGCCAAAGTTGTCCATAATTATGAACAAAACCAAAACCATATTGGCTATGGATTCAGATAGTCACACTCAAGCAGCAAGCTCTTGTTAAGACAATCAATTCTGCCAACCTCTTATTGTTCTCTCAGACAAGAACCTCAACAAATCTGCTAGTGCCACTTCTTTTCTGTCTAGTCTTTTTTTGTGCATAATTCATCATAATTCGGTCACCTTCATACAATCATGCTCTAACTCACAATCATCTTCGTCCTCCCTGTTCCTGTCTTCACACATCTTGTCTGAAATTGAAAGCAATGTTGCTGGATTCAAGACATTTCATCTCGGGAAACAAATATTTTCAGTTGCAAGAATGTGTTGCTTATAATAAATTAATCTACAGCTCATTATGTGTTGTGTCCTTCTTTTAGTAAAAAGGATCTCAACAAAGTGAGGGGCATAGACACTAAACTATGGCCTGTCACAATTACCAAATAAACTGCTGCAACCAATTTCAAACAACTTTGAACACTTACGGCTACTGGATCCAATACACCTGAAAGATATGCCATCAGACACATAATCCTCCATGTTTGTGGGCGAGGATTGAAAGCACCCATCCACCTTTTTTTGAGAAAATAGGAAAAACATAATTTTGTTATCAGACATCATGAGTATGGGTGCATGACACAAACTCTCTTTTAATTTCTTAAATGAATCAAGACACCCATTACCAAATGGTAGCGGATCTTGTACAGTATTACTTGTCAACCTCAACTTTAATAAAGGTTTTGTAAATAAAGGAAAAGTTTTAAATCCACTGACAACAGTACCATTGTAGATGGTTGGTGGGCCCAATTTCAGAACTGCAGATACATGTTTTTTAGAGACTTTCTGCACACCTTTTCAATGTGGTGTCTGGGATAAATTATTTATTTCTGACAATATTGCAATTTAGTCGGAGAAAAGTTATGCTCATTCTCATCTAGATGATTTAACAAGGCAATGGTATGCAATTTACAGTCCTCTTTTGTTTTAGATGCTATTAACAAATCATCAATTTACTGAACAAGGACCAAATGACCCGGTAATTTATACTCTCTAAATCTTATTTTGGCATATGTGAGTAAATTGAATAACGTTCAGTATACCCCTGTGAAAACTCATACCACACAAGGGGGCATATTACCAAGCAATAGCGATAATTATCGCTATTGCTTGGTTAGAGCTAAAAATTTACCACTGAGCTGTGGCGATTTTTACCGCAAATAAACCTTGGTATTACCAAGGTTTATCGCAAATGCGATAAAAATCGCCGCAATGCATGAATACCGCTGAAAATTCAGCGATATTCATGCATTACTGAGCTAATGCTCTTAGCCATGTTATCCACCTCCCATTGGATAACATGGCTAAGAAATGCACAGGGCAGGTTTTAGCTTTTGGAGATATTTGCGCTTAGCACGAATATCTCAAAAAGTTGATAATAGGAGATAGCGATGTTAGCGACTGTTTTCAGTCTCTAACATCTTGGCACGCCCACTTTGCATGTCATTAGTGATAAATATCACTGACATGCAAAGTGGGGCCCTAGA
Source organism: Lissotriton vulgaris (assembly GCF_964263255.1). Classification (NCBI taxonomy): domain Eukaryota; kingdom Metazoa; phylum Chordata; class Amphibia; order Caudata; family Salamandridae; genus Lissotriton; species Lissotriton vulgaris. The sequence goes on along the minus strand of NC_141691.1, from coordinate 436,833,120 downwards.
TGGTCGCTATCTCCTACTAGCTGTCGCTAACTGGTGTTAGCGACAGCTAGGTAATAGGGAGATAATGTTATCTCCGCTTTCTTGGCTTTTAAAGCCAAAAAAGCGGAGATAAACCCCCTTGATAATATGCCCCAAGGACTTTTATCAAAGATTAGACTGTGAATAGGAACTGTGAGTCCTCGTGTATTGGACTTAAGATGAACATTTGGCATAAGACAAGGACTGTATACCATTTAGCATCTGATTACATATTACACAATATAACTACTGGATTTAGTACCACAGGACAGCAAGAAACAACATTTTTCTATTTATCTTTTGGAGATCCTGCATGATTCTCCATTTGCCTACAGGTTCTACTTCTTTTCTTGAGAGGGGTAGGTTTCAGACTTCCACAGAATGAACTGTAGAAGGAGTAGCCTTTGTATCAATCAGAAATTAAATGGGGTAGCCATTGACTTAATCAGTGAGTCAATCTATGGGCCACTCTGGTCTACCTCTAGGACTGCACCAAGCAAGCATCCTCCCCAACCCAGAAACTGTCAATATGAACTACTCCCTATCATATCATCATTTAATAATATAGCATTTTGCTGGTACCCTGGACTATATAGAATTTTATTTCTTATGTTTTATTGCATTACCATGGCTGTTGGCATTGACATTCAAAATGATTTCGGATTCTGCATAATCTGCTTTGTATTTTTCATGTTTAACCTACATTGCCCCACTGGTTGTGCTGAACTTGTTCCAAATTCATATGAATCCTATTAGGATTTTGCCTACATTCCCTGTTCCAGTGAACAATTCTCCCTCAATAGTGACAAGCTGTATTTATCTTTAGAATTTAAACATTTCCATCCATGCAGACCCTTCATCTGTTGACACAATTCTCTATCCTGAATGTGATTACTGATCTCAGTCCATTTATGAATGCAGACACAAAACCACTAGCTCCATCCTTTTCAGATTCTTGACTCCGCTATGTTTCATTAAAACATGCATCAACCTTCAATAATAGGAGTACGCTTATTCCTTAGGTTCTTTTGCGATCCTCACTTTTTGTTTCCACTTTACAACCTTTTCAGGACCTAGTATTTTCAAATAGTCAATCACACCCCTGTATTTATCTGATATCTCCACTGCTGCTGGTGCATTATTGGGAACAATCCTAGCCGTTTCTTGTATTGGCAATCCAGTAAAAATTTTACACTCTAGCCACAGATCAGTAGGAAACACAATTTCAAACAATATATTTAAATCAATCTATAACATTTGGGAAATGTACTTCCTCAAATCATTTTGGTGGAATATCTTGCAATTTTGAAAAGTTATTAGTAAAAGCGTATAAATCAGCACTCCCTCCATGTGCTTCTTTCAAAGTAAACTGTCACCGAATTTGCATGTGCTTTATTGGTACATCTTGCTGCTTCATTTATCATGTATCTCATTTCCTCAGCATTGTATATCAAAAGTCTGCTTGAATCCACATTCCCTTGTAGCATCTCACCAAATTCTATTTTGAAATTTCCAATACAAATTACTTTAGGCAGTGGCTCTACTACCCCTATCCTGTCATGGGAAACCTTAGTCTGAACGTCTGGTACCCCATCTCTACTTGCATTAGGCATAGCCAGCATAGCTGTAACCTCTGCTGGCCCACTTGTACAACTCCAGTAGGAGCTTTGATTATTCTTTTATCTCCTCCAGCATCTCTATCAACCCCTACTGCAGTCTCTGTTGCTTCCTGTGATCTGTCGGTATATGGAGGGGGTCTAGAATTCAACAATTCACTTATGATTTGATCATGTTCGTCATCTGACTATGCACCCCTCTTTTTGTTTTTCCTTTTTATTCTGCTTTTTTCCAGGCAGGAAATGTTGTTACACATTCCATCATCTCTTCTCACCAAACTTTCTCTTATCAGTCTTTTTTACTTTCTCGCTAACACCTGAATTACTTCTTTTAGGATTTATCTTTCCTTTGCCTCTCCGCTTCAGTCACCTTGTGATCCCATTTTCTTAGCACCCAATACAGTGGACATCTAGACCCTGGGTTTATTTCATACAGGGTCTGTTTTTATAAAATATATCTTTTTAATATTAAATGTGCCCTCTTATGGAAATTGTAAAGCCTCAGCATGTTCTGTGTGTTTATCCCACTCAGATATTTGGGTGCACATATAATACACAGCTTCTGCCATCATTTAATCTGCTTGCGATCTTTCACTCTGCTATTTCTTACAATCTCTTGGTATATCTTTCTTTGATTAAGACTTTGTAAACATATTACCAATGATTTATGCATGGCAAACTAAAAAATAAGCCCAAAATCACAATAAAACAATGAAAACAAACTTAGCATGCAATAACCAATAAGACAGGGGCTCAATCAAAGGTCAACCTGTCACAGTACAACTATGTCTGCAACCAACCAATCAAAGCTCAGCTCAGCTCTGCGAGTGTACACACGATTTGAAGCCCAGTAATGAATATTATGACCGGCAGAGATCCTCAAGAATAAGAGAGAATCTCTCTCATTCTTGAGGACAATACATCCACTCTGACCACAGAAGCAGAAATCCATCATTAGAACTCATTCTTCAAGTTACTTTTACAAACACAATTACTACCAATTCATACTTAAACTTTAAATTAGTTTAGGAACGTACAACCAATACATCCGGTCACTTTTCAGGATGATCTGACACCCAAAATTTCCCATTTGTTTATAATATTAAGGGCCTAATTACGATGTCGGATGGATGAGCGCTCGACTGACACTGTAGCAGAATGGAACTGACAGACTATATGTCGGCGGTTCCACCTGCTGAATTAGGATGCGAAAAACAACCATTTTTCAATGGCAGATTATGCAGCAGCTGGAAAAGGGCCGCAGCAAAAACTGCAATCAAAAAATATATATTTTTCAAACATCTCTGCATTGTGTGGCAGGCACCATGTGTTGCCTGCCGCACGGTGCAGGGATATTTTGGTGCCCCCCAGACCTCATAAGGGAGGGCCAGGGGGGAAGGAGTCCCTCCTGGGGGACTCCAAGCCACCATGAAAGGGCAGGTGGAATGCAACATCATAATCCCGACGGAGGAGCAGAGGCTTGCTCCGCCAAAACTTTGGATTCTATTCCACTCGCCCTCTTCCGATGGGCTCTGTGAGCCCATCGGAAGCAAAGTGGAAGTCCCCCGCAAGTCTCTCTCTGACCGCTAGTACCATAATACGGTGGTTAGACAGGAACCTGTGATGTCAGTCGGGAAGCCTCCAACAAGCTGTCGGAAGACTTTACGCCCGACATCATAATAAAGCCCAAAGTGCTCAAAAGCTACAAATAAACTTTCATAGACCCCTTAAGAGGAGGGGCTTACAATTCTTACACCCCAATTTGGACACTGGAGAATCTGGTTCTGGTGTCTCGATTGTTGAGTTGTGATAACAGACTACATTCCACCTCAATCACACAAATGTAGTAGTGTAAATCATAAAGAAACTGGGACCACTTCAGAACTGAGTCAAGAATTAAATTCAGAATTAAGTTTAAAAGGGTTTATTACAGAATTGATAATGAAACATTATAGAGCAAAGTGCATAATTTGCCATGAAATCTCCGATACAGAATACAAAATCAAAAAGAATAACAAATCACAAGATTAGGCAATTAAGTACCGCTAAAAACTATTGGGCAAACTTCAAAAGAGTACTGACATCAAGGTAAGGAAAGTCTCGAAATAATCCGACAGAGTATCAGGAGGGAAATGAGGAAGTTGCCACTAATCCTTCAAAAACATGTTTCTTTAGACACACCCAATGCATATCTATTGATAAAACTGCAAATTCAGCATGATATCATCATGGTTAGGTTGCATTGGCAAATCACAAAAAACATTGTAATTAATTAACTCTTTCTAGCACTAATCCATTTCTTAAGAAAAGAGAAATCTTCAGTTTGCTCCCTCAACAACTCTACTCCAGAGTTGTACAACATATTACAAAATGTTTCTCCAACAAAAGCCCATAGAGTGATGGTCTTCTGCACGCTTGCATCAAAGCTACTGGCAGAAATCCTTCAAAATGAAACATCAGGTACATGATGGAAAGTTTCATTCACAGTTCTCTTATTCTATTACAACAGTTCATTTGCATCATATCCCTCTGTATTCCACAGAAACTGTAAGGAGAGAATAATTGCAGCAGACCATTGATTGGAGGGGTAATGAGCAGGAGCAAAATGGCCAAAACACCAGTAAATCACATACATTTTAAATAAACAGCTTCTAACGTAAAAATGTGGCATAGCTTTAGGACATTATTGATCACACTTTTGAATGAGATAATTAAGTTGTTGTAAGTACAACATCATTAATTCATCGGTTACAACCATAAGCATCATTACAATTGCTAATTCACTCAAACAGTTTGTCTCCCAAAATTGCACATAAGAAAAACCTTAACAGTCATATGCTAAAACATGGATTTTTTTAAATTTTGTACTGGGTATAAACTAACAAGGAATATGTTATAGTGGCAGACATGCTTGAAAGTGTGTCTGTTGTTACTTTAAGTGGTTCGCCTTCTCGATCCAAAAGAGGGGAAGGGGGCACAAACCTAAATACAGATTTTTTTTGTTTATGGTGTGTGTGTAGTTTTATTGATTTGCTGGCCTCTTGTGAACTGTAATTTCAGAAGTGGCTGGTTGAGGGGGTTCACTGCCCAATGTTGTTCCTGCTCATTTGTGTTGAATTATTCACCTATGTCTGGAATTGCAGTGTTTGTAGATGTGATAGCAGCGGTGCACTTCCATCAGGGGAAAAATGGAATCAGCAAATTACTAAAGAAGGTCGAAACATGGATGTTTTCATGTTGTTTGAGGAGCACTCTAAGGGCGCGATTATGAGTCTGGCAGTCCATGGACTGCTAGAATCACAGGATGCAGCTATGGCAATCTTCCAACCCCCCTTCTACAATTAAAGCAGTCGAACCACAATTGCCCCGCCACAGCTGCCAGGGAACCACGATTCCCTGGTGGTGGTGTGGCGGCAATATGCTTGCTGGACTGCCCATACCATATTACAAGTTTCCTCCCGTCACCCTTTTCATGGTGGTTTCTCTTTCCTGAAAACCGTGGCAGAGAGGATACAAGGGGGGGCTTCAAAGGGCCCTCTGTTGCCTCTGGGCCATTGGGTGCACACAGAGGGGCACACCATGTGCTAACCTGTGTGCATGCATCTTAGTTCCTGCACGGCATGGATTTTATGGGCCTTCCCATTGCGGTGCCAAATTATGAGGCACTGCAGGGGAACAAAAAAAAAACTTTCCAAACACGAGAAACACTCAGAACCTGGTGGTGGCCCGACCATGGGTTTGGTGGTGCGGTGGTTGGGCGGACCTGGCACCACACCGCCAAACTTGTAATCAGGCCAATGACAATAGATCATGTCTTGGTCCCCAATGACATAAAACAAAACCCCTCTGTTATGTATGAAATCTTCTCTTCTGTAACTAAAAATGTTCAAATGACTTACTATTTTTTGTTGACTGTAACAAGTCCAGAAGAACAATATTTCTATGGCAGCAGCAACTGTAATTAAGAGGTATCCTGCAGTGCATGATTTCTATGTTGTTATGTTGCCTTTTCGAAGTAAACACGCCGTATATTTTGTAAGACAGTGGTTACACTTCAGTTATACTATAAAAAAAGAAAACGTGCAACTTTATTTGCTTTTTATATTCACTTTCAATGCTTCTTTTTTTCAATCTTTCTATCTTTCTAAGTAACCAAATCTATATATCAAGTGCAAGCAAAAAATATTAAGCCACAGAAAAAATGATTACTCTTCCTTTTCGCTAACTCCAACTAAAGTTGTAGTAATTATTGATCTAAACACTAGTTGAAAGCCAGTACTTATGACTTTGCTTGTTTGGACTGGCAAGGAGTCAGCAAAATTTCTGGCTTAACTATAATATACTGTTAGTTTCATATGTTACATTTTAGTTAGATATGTTTGTTTGTTTTTATATCAATGTATGCAGCAGTGCTGCATATTTATACTTTCAGACTAATATTTGTGTTGTTTTCTATTTTTTACTCTAATGATTATTGCAGATTTACAATTTCTTCCCTAATAGCCCAGGTATAAACATATGGCCCATTTATTGCCACTATGGAAGAGCTTTTCAACAGGAATCAAGAGAAATCCAACATCACATCATGTTGTGTAATTTCATCATTACAAGTGTGTCTTTTGCATATTTACAAAAAATACTACAAATCTAAAAAATAACATTATTCAGCCAATGTAGGGAAAATATAAGAGAATCAACCATAGTTGACTAAGTTGAACATGTTAAACAATTGCATTTTAGACTTATTTTAAGTTTGCTGTGAAAATCTAAGTGTAAGTTAGTCAGTAATGTTCCCATTAGACAAAAAAGCAGTGTTTCCTGCCAAAGTCATGACTCAGCAGTAAATTAGATCTGTTAAAAATAAATCACAGGACCGCAGTCCATAAAACTGCTATATTTTATGGAATCCTGTGTCAAGTAAGATAATGGAAGAAAAAGGAATGAAAACAAGTTTAACTAAGAGCTCAAGGAGAAGCCGTCAATTAAAAATATATGATGTGCAGAGTACGAGAACAGTGAGGCTGTGAACTTTGTTGCTAACATTCATTGTTAGGGGATCTTGGAGAAAGATAGCTTCTTACTTTCTCCCTAGGGCCTTGTGGGTTAATGAAGTGCTATCATAACGTTACATTGGACCTATTGGCCATCAGCATCACAACTTTATGATGACTAAGAAGAAAGACATTTCTTTCTGCCTTTGAAAACAAAATATCTGATCAACTCCTCCAACAAGAATTTGAGACCAAGCTGTTGTCTTGTAGTTTCATCTGATAGGTTAGCACCTTAAACTATTTCAATAAACTTGTCTATTAAGTGCTGGTTAAGACTGTATTTAAGTCAGAGGCCCACATTTACTGTCATCAAATATCGGTACAGTACAATTCAAAGCTGCAGATTTATCTGGTTGGATCAACAGTAGCGAAACGGTTTCATTGGCGAAATTCCATGCATCGCAGTGTTATGGGTGCAAACAATCCCATAACAATGAAAATCAATGCAAACCAAAGTCACCACAGACATGTAAGTCTGCACAAAATGTCACAAATGTGCATTGTCTGAATAAACAGAGCAAAGGGGAAAGCACTGACGAGCTTTAGCAGGATATGTTCCAGGTAAAGAGAAGGCGGGGACAATTATACCAAGATCATACTGTTTAACCAATGGCAGTAATATAAAAAAGCAACAATATTGTTTAAGCAGATCTCACATTTTTTACATGCTTGATCAAATATCGCCCTTCTTTGAACTTACTGCAGCCACTTCACATGTTATTGCAGCACATATGAGGTTACACTGTATTTGACCTGTTTTCATCTGGCTAATTTAAGAGAATATGTGCTAAAGTGGCAAGTGTGTTGCAAAGCGCACAGTCTGCCTTCCTGCCACATGTCCTAGAAACTAGAATTTCTCTTGCACTACAGCATCTCTGATTTCTCAGACCTCAACATAATTGAAAGAAGGTGAAGTCGGACATCCATGTTATTTTCTACTTCCCCACAATCTGCATACCATAGATTACATACCTATACCCTTGCTCCTTCCTCGTAAGCTTCAACATTTATACAGGTACCGCAAACATACCCACTCAATCAACAGCCAAGCCATCTTTGATCCAAAGCATCCATCTCTCATAGTAGTGGCTAATAACCATGTCAACACCCATGACTCCTATATCTTCCAACACTCAACTATCAAACAACGTACTCAGAGTATCATTTATGGATAAGGGGTATGGCCAAGTTGGCGTTAAGCAGACGTAGCTATGTCTCCGCCTGAGCTCTGGCCACTGCCCGGCTGATATCCTACATCAGCCTGGGTGCCCCAGCCCATCGACACTGGTTACAGCGCCACCCCCATGCTGCCCAGTGCCATGAGGTCCGCTGTGGGGTGCAAGTGATCAGCCAAGGGTGCAGGGAGGTTCCAATCAGGCTGACACTGCAGAGTGGCTCCTCTTGTAGAGACAGCCTGGGCGAGGCCTCCTGGGAGTGCAGACAGATGGAGGTATCTCCAAGGGCCCAGGGTGCCTATTGGTGACGACTTTGACAGTGTGGTGCCCTTTGGCCATGCCTGCCATCGCAAAGAGGCTGGGCATGGTGATGCTGAGTGGGTCCGCTGCAACCTACCCTCGTGTTAGCAGCCTAACTTCTTTGAAGTCTGCTGGATCCCAATTGGGCTGGGAGCGGCGGGGGAGGCTGTGTCACGGGAGCCTGCCATGTGACTGCATTTGGAGTGTTGGTCCTGAAGAGCATTCTCACCCTTGCCTGCTGGGCCCTGCTTGGAGACAGACCCGAACAAAGAAGCCTGCTCTCTTGATGCTGCATTGAGGACCTGGAGCCCACAGTGGTCGGCCCAAGTGGGGGAAGATTATCCACCTGCCCAAGGGGTTTTGAGAGAGTGGGGGCCTGCCCCAGGATCTGGTACTGGAGAGCGGAGTGGCGGCTAGAGGTGACCCACTTCCGGGGCCCAATGTGGCCTGGTGGACTAGTGTGATCTTTGGCAACTTGGAACTGGGTTGCCAACAGGAAGGGGTCAGTGCTTGCCATAAGAAACTTGCTGACGTGGTGTATCTGAACAGAAACAACCCATCCCAGCAAAAGTTGATGGGGGTCAGGACGGGCCCGTGTTTGACTAGCGCAGTGGAGATGCTTTGGGCTGCTAGTGAGTGCCTGAGTTATTGGAGGCCTCCGGAGTGATTGGGGCTTGCCCCTGGGTGACATAGTGCTGCAGTTGCCCGAGCCTCGCATTGACGTGAGACAAGGGTGAAACCACAGCAAACCAAGAATTCCTCCCCAAGCATTGGAGTAATCCCATGCCAGGATGTGGAGCGGGCGAGGGGTATGGCGCACTGTGCAACCTTTAAGTCAATAATATCTGCTTCTTTGGTTTCCAGAGTGATCCGAGTGACTGAACAAAGGAACCTTTCCTGGAAAATTGGTTAATGTCCACAGTGCTGTCTTGTAAGGTGCCTAAATTCCTTCTGATCAAGCATGTACACCACCGTCCACGATGCCCTCCCATGGTGGGTGCTTGTCTGCAGCCCTTGATTGCGAAGCTATTCATTTACAGAGACAGGGACTTGACACTGATGGAGCGAGTTTCGGAATTCATTTTATTCTGGCTCGTGAAGTTATTTCTCTGTAACATGAACTAATTTATTAATGAATTGTTGCATGATTTGTAATATTAAACCAACTTAGAGTAAATTTGCATTCACAAACACGCGGGACTAACATTTATGTGCTCGTGTTGCATTTGCGAGTTTGTCTTGTAACACATGATTAATATTGTCTTGTTTGTCCTATTGTCTTTGTCACTATTAATGCGGCTGATCATTTTATGGCATGTGCTTTTATTATGTGTGCTTATGTGTTTGTCTAATGTTGTGACTGTTTATCCATGTTTTGTTTGTCTATCTTTTTACTCTGTCAGATATATAAAGAATCCAGCTGGACTTTAAGAAGAATGGTAGATATTAAATGTGCTGCTTTATTTGTTTGCTTCTGCTAGGTGACATATACTAATGGGTAAAAATATTAGCAATGGAGGGTGGGTAACAGAAGGGTTTATTTTACTTGAATTAATCACCTTTTTGTGTTTGTCTAAATACTAGCTCGAGAGAAAGGTTTGAGGCCTAGTTCTAATGAAAGTTGGTTGGCCTGACTAAAAGGAGCTGAGCACGGCAGTGATGGTGCTTTCATTGAAAAACTTCCACGGAAACGTGCAGAAACTCAAACAATGGATGATGTGTGCATCAAGCTCCGAAAGCAAAAGCGTCAAGGCCAAGGAAGCGTGTAGAGGCAGCTTGGCTAAAATCCTGGAGGAAATAACTATGAACATTTAGTTTAATGTTGCAACTCTGGGAAGTCAGTGTTGCTTCGTGTCAATGGACAATGACATAATGATGTCACCAGAACTGATGTGTTGGCCTCTCGGTGGTCTGATGGATGACAACCAATTAGGTTGCTGCTTTTTACTAGGTATCATTTTTAGTTAGATTAGTGAGCAAGAATAGGTATAAAAACTTGGCCTCTTGAAGGGAGCGGGGCTGACTGTTTCCTGAGGGCGAAGTGCTGGCTGTTTTCCTTTGGACACGTAAGATTTGGTATGCTTAATAAATGATATTCCCCTTTCAGGTCAGAAAGCTAACATAGGGTATAGGGTTGATGTTTTCTTTAACCCTTTCGATGCTGATGACGAGCTCAGCTCGTCATCACCCACGGGTGTCGTGTGCTGATGACGAGCTGAGCTCGTCATGAATAATGGAATATGAGCATATCCAGCACAGCGCAAAAATCCCCGCAGCAGCCATGTGGTTAATTCGTTATTTCTGTGCAATGTTGAAGTGCCGGACCTTTTGAGCCAATAATCTAATGGTTAAAATTGAATTAATAAAAATGTTTGAAATTAATAAATGAGCTAATAAAGATTTGAAACTTTGAAACTTTAAAAATAAAAGACTTAAAACGTCAAGCTGGTCTTGATTATTTAGTCGTTACCATTAGCTGATTTCATTGGCCTCAGTGGTCTAATATTTCCTTAATAATCTAATAATTTAAATGTTATACTGCAGTTGTAAATAATGTACATATTAGTTTCATAGTGTGATTAATTAGGCCACATGATTCAGCTTCATGATTTTCTGTCATAAGTTGTATGTGCCTTGGTATTGATTAGTATGGTGAGTATTAGGTAGTGAATGGTGACGCATGTGTGACAGAATTTCTATAGTGACGCTGGATCAACACCTAGTTCACTACGGCTTGCGGGCCAGGCTCATTGACTATAGCTTACCACACCCCAGATCACCGTAATGGACTTGAGTTCTGTTGTTGGGTTTACTATTGTTCTTCTGCATATGTTGCATTTATGTGGCGGGGCACTAGGGGCTTGCTTGACCAGGAGGGTGAGAGTTGCTGTTTTTACTTTTAGTGTAGTATTGGAGTTGCATGCCGAAGCTTACCTGTAGGTCATTCCCACCGTGGATACTCATTTACATGCTGGGGGACGGTTACCCACTATTGGGGGGGCTACCACATGCATGAGATGCAACCTTCTACCTCCAAATAACAATAAACATTCTGCCTGGGGATACCTGAGAGGGCTACAATGCCACATTACAACTTCTTGACATCGAATGTGCGGGGCATGGCCATTGCGATTCAGCAGTACTGCATTCATATTTATCTTAAATGACCTCACACACATATAGCCTTCCTACAAGAGACTCATTTAACGCAAAAAGAATTTCACAGTCCACTGACCAAATGGAGAGGGCCAAAAGGGTTCTAGTTTATGGTTTAAATATTTTATTGAGTTTTCACAAGAGACAAAACAACATGACCTAACTGTGTTAAGCATGTGTAACGCAGTAAGCTTGAATGCAGTAATAATAAGTATACTCGGTGCTAGAGGAAGCAATTCGGCGTTGTAGGTCACAGATAACACCCCCCAACATAACAACAGGTCCCTTCCTCCTCCCCGCCCCCTTTGTCCACAAAGCAAAGGGATAACCCCGGTATGAAAAGGAAAGTCAATGAGTGAGGGTAACATCAGCGCGTGGCTGCAGTTTGCGCTTGGGCGCCTTCTGATCCGGGATTGGGGTGTCCCCCAATCGGAGAAGGTGTAGATATCGGGGGCAACTTAGTTCACGGAACTCCACTGTGAGGAGAGTCAAGAATGGCCTCCACAGCTCCAGGAATTCGTCTCCCCGACCAGCCTGTACCAGGGATAGCTTCTCCATTCCAAGCATCATCCACAGCCTGTGTAACCAGCCTGTATGTGGGGGGGCCTGTGGTGTCCTCCAGTGTGCTAAGATGTTTTGCGTGGCCGCCGCTAATGCAATAGCAATCAGGCGGGCCCTCCGTGACTTCAAGGGATACATCAGGGCATTTGGCAATCCCAGCAGGATGTAAGCAGGGAATAGAGGAAGTTGGGTGTCTAAGTGTGAGGCTATGTCAACCAATATTGTGTCCCAGCACCCCTGTAGGTGGTCACAGCTCCAGAGCAGATGTTCCAGTGTGCCCAACTCCCCACACCCTCTCCAGCAGTGATCGCTGATGCCGGGGTCAAACCAATGCAAGCGCTCAGGCATGTGATACCAGTAGGTGGCCACTTTAGTCAAGGTTTTGGTCAGTCCAGCGTGATATGCGGAATGCCGTGCTCTGTGATAGACACTGCCCCATTCTTTATGCGTGAGGGCCCTCCCCAGCTCCCGCTCCCACCGGCATCTGCCTGCACTGTATGTGTAAGTGCTCGAGAGGAGGAGGTGTTGATACAGGTCTGAGATCAATTTCTTCTCGGAAGTGCGGGTGACTAGCCATTTCTCGTAGGGAGTTAGATGTCTTTGTGCTCCAGGTCGAACTTCAGGGTGGAGTGCCCAATGACGCACCTGTATGTAGGATAGCCTGCTATCCTCCGGGATGCCATAGTCCTCCTTCATCTGTGGAAAGGAGAGGATACCATCCACATTAAAAAGATGTCCCAGGGCATTGCACGGGGACTGTCGCCAGGCCGCAAAAGCCTTAAAGATCCAGTCCCGGGTTGAAGTCGGGGTTAGCAAATAGCGGTGTTAAAGGGGAGGGGAACAATGTCAATTCATGTTTGATGGCGACCGGACGCCACACCTCCATAACTGTGCCTGTGATCTGGGATGTGTAGAGGTTGGGCGGCCGATGGCACCTGGGGAGAAAGGGGATCCCCTGGAGGGGCATGCCCGCTACAGCCTGGTCCTGGAAGAGCCAAGTCTTTCCGGATTCCAGTTGATACCACTCCACCAAGATTCGGAGTTGTGTTGCGTTAAAATTAAGTTGGAGATCCGGTACGCCAACGCCGCCGTGGTCAGGTGGGAGAACTGCGATATCATGTTTAAAGCGTGGGCAGCGTCTCTGCCAAATGAAGCGTGCCAGATCGGACTGTGTTTGTTGGATACAGCCCTTCGGTGGCTGTACGGGAAGGGTCTGGAACAGATAAAGTATCTGTGGCAGAAGGGTCATCTTCATAGCAGCTATCCTCCCAAGCCATGAGAGGGAGTGGCGCTTCCATCGCCTGAGTTCTTCGCGGAGCTGCGTGCGAAGTCTGATATAATTTGCCTCAATGGTAGCTGGAATGGTGGGCCCAAGGGACCGTGGTGCAGGACCATTGCACATCATGTTCCCCTTGAACCTCTGCCAGCGTCTCCGGTGACAGCGATACATTAAGGGCAATCGATTTGTTTGTATTGATCTTGAAACTGGAAGCGAGTGCAAAGGTATGGAGTTCAATAAAAAGCGCACAAAGTGATTGAACTGGTTCGATGAGAGAAAGTAATACATTGTTTGCGTAGAGGTTGAGTTTGTGAGTGTCTCCTCCGAACGGAATGCCCTTGATAAGGGCGTGCTGCCTGATTCTCTGCGCCAGCGGTTCCATATAGAGGGCGAATAAGAGAGGGGAGAGGGGGCATCCTTTTCGGGTCCCCCTGCCAATAGGGAAGCAAGAGAAAGTGTGGCCGTTGATGCGTACAGTGGCAGTAGGTTGCCTGTAGCAGTTTAAGATACGAGTACAGAGGACATCCCCCAGGCCGAAGTGACGCAGAACTTGTTTCAGATAGGGCCAGTGCACCCTATCAAACGCCTTTTCGGTGCCGATAGTGAGGAGCATGCAATCTGGCCTCGTGCGTGAACCTGCTTCAATGAGGTGGAGGACCCTCCTAGTGTTGTCACTAGTTTGCCGCTGCGGTATGAAGCCCGCCTGATCCGGCTCCACCAGTTGTTGCATGTAAGGTGCAAGCCGGCTCGCCAGAATTCCGGTGTACAGTTTGAAATCAATGTTTAACACCTTGGGTGCTAAGGGTTTTCGCCCTCCGGTGCTGATATTTCAGGATCCCCATTGTTCATGACAAGGTCAACTCGTCATAAGCACAGGGCAGGTAAAACCCATGACGAGTTGACCTTGTCATGAGCACTGAAGAGGTTAATCGCAAGATCAGCCGATATGAGCTACAGCGGGCCCCATCCTACCAGGTTTCGGTATGACCAAAATGCCGGCCTCTAGAAGGTCTGCGGGGATCACGCCAGGCTGGGCAAAGGAATTAAAAAGATCACGCAGGAGGGGTGCCACCTGATGACAGAACATTTTGTAAAAGATCGCTGGGTACCCATCGGGTCCGGGGGATTTCCCAAGCTTCAAGCGTGAGATCGCTGACACCCCCTCCTCCAAGCCAATGGGTCGATCCAGAAACTCCGCCTGTGCCTGGTTCAGGGATGGGAGACGTGCCCTGTGCAAATAAGACTGGCCCACCTGCAGGTCAAGAGTGTCGCTGGCATAGAGGGATTTATAGAACGACCCGAAAGTCTCCGCTATCGCAGCGAGCGTCGTCCGCGACTACATCCCCTTCTCCATCCGTATGGCCTGTACCCCCTGCCTCTGGCGTTGTTCATGCAGCTTGTTCGCCAGTAGTCATCCGCACCGGTCTCCCCCTGCATAATAGGCGTGCCCGAGACCTGGAGGGCCGCGTACTCCGCAGCGTCCTGATCTAACGCGGCAAACATCTTCCACTTGGCGCATAATTGACGCCAAGCCCATGCATTTGCTCCAGCTCCGTCACCCGTTGCGCTATTTCGGCCCTTTTGTTCGCTTGCTCGCGATTGTTGGCCGTGGCGATGGAAATAAATTTGCCTCGTAGGACCGCTTTAAGGGCAGCCCATTGAGTGGCCCGCGTCGTGTCTGTGTTATTGTTGTGTGTCTGGAAGTTCGTAATGGCGGTTTTAATTCGGTCTACTGCCGACGGGGTGTGGAGAAGGTTCTCCCTAAGACGTCAGTGTCGTTGTGGGGTTGGTGCAGCTGGGAAGAGGAATGTGGCCACCACCGGGGAGTTGTCCGACAGTGAGGCTGGCAAGAATTCCACTTCCTGCGCTCGCAGTACCATCGCAGAGGCGCAGAGGAAGTAGTTGAGCCTGGCGCAGGAATTATGGGCCCCGGAATGGTAAGTGTATGCTGTGCTACGTAGGTGGATGTGTCGCCACAAATCTGTGAGGCCTAGATCTTGAAGGGGTGCATGTCCAGACTTGGAGAGGGCCCCCACCTGGCCTAACCTCTGGCAGGAGCGGTCCGCTATGTTATGGAAAACGAGGTTGAGGTCGCCCCCAAGCATTAGGTGTTGTTCAGTGTTGGCTGTGGCAGCCGCTAACGCTGTCTGGAGAAAAGTTTCCTGTCCCTCGTTGGGCACGTAAATCAAACCCACCAGTAATGTCAGTCCCGCTATCAGGAAGTAATACACCAAAAGTTGCCCTTTTATCTCCGCCTCTCGCTGTAGGACTCTGTAGCCACTTTTTTGGAAGAGGACGAGAAGAGTTGCGTAGGAAAGGCCCGTGTTCTAAGTCGGTGCTGGTCTTTGGGCAACAAGTGAGTCTCCTGGAGGAGGCAAATGTCAGCCGAGGAGTGTTCCAAAAGGGAGAGGACCGCTCGGCGCTTAATTGGGTTGTTGAGCCCTCCCACATTAAGGGAAAGGACTTTAAGGTTGTGGAGTGCCATAGCCCGTCACGTTGGACTCCAGAGCTCTGTGTAGCGTGTGGGAAAGAAAACAGAAAAGGGAGAAAAAAAGGTGGACAAAGGAAAGCCCCACCCCTCCAAAACAACCCTCCCAACAGCCCCCCCTCTCTGAACTGCCCCAACCCCCTCCCCCAGAACCCCCAACTCCAACTCCCCCCTCCTGCCCCCCGTGTGATACCCCAACTAGTGAACATAGTCCCAGTCCTGCCTCCCTGCAGTGCAAGTCTGTGGTGTATTACCTGTGTGGATGTCCAGCCACATCGCTCCCCGTGGTGCCCCCTGCCCCCCTCGTACCTGCGGAATGACTGATGCTGTTGGTTTCTCCCCCGGAGGCAAATCAGTCTGCAAGAGCGGTGTCCTTGGCCACCTCTTGGATGGCGTTGTCCATCTCTGTCTTGATGGTGTGCGCATCGGGCCTTGAACTTGCTCCCGACGAACGTCGCCGAACAATTTGCTGCCAGCCATCCCTAGACGGCCGCCCAGGTGGATTCGGTGATGTGCCCTCCTCAGTCTGGTTGATGCCCAACAGGGTGCATGCTTCCTGAAGGGATCGGAGCTGATGCAGGGCGATGTTGCACCGGAAGATCAGGCGGAAGGGGTGTCCCCAGGCGTATGGTGTCTCTTTGCTCCTCAGAAAGTCCGTCGCCACCTTGAAGGCCTTACGTTTTTGGAGTGTGATTGCTGACAAGTCCTGGAAGAGGGCCACTGGGTGGCCCCGAAACCGCAGTCGCCGTGCCTCCCTGAGGATGCGCTCTTTGAGAGGGTAGTCCAGTAGGAAGGCCAGGATGTCCGGAGGTGGCGCCGATGTCTGCCGCATTAATCCCACTCTGTGAGCTCTGTCTATTCTGATTGCAAAGTCTGCAGATTCGCCCAGGATGTCTTGGAATAGGGCTTGTAGGTACCCCGCGATGTCTGTGCCCTCTTCTTTAGTTGGAACGCCTCGGATCCGGATGTTGTTCCGCCGGGACCTATTTTCCAAATCCTCGGCGTGGGCCTGGAGGTCGACTTGTTGTTCCTTCAGCCTTACTTCCTCTTGCTGTAGCTGTTCCACTTCCTCGTCCCTTGCGTGTCCCGCCTCTTCCATGGTGGATTCCCGTTCGCCAAGGCCATCAAATTCTCTTCTGATCTCTCGGACTTCCCCTGCGACCTCTTGCTTCAAAGTATGGAAGTCCTCTCTAAGCGAATTGAAGAGAGTATCCAGGAAGGATTTGGTGATGGGCACTTCCCCTTCATTGGCCTCTTGGTGTGGCTTGGGTGCGCCCGGGGATGATTGTCCTTTATCCCCTTTCAACTGTCTTTTGCCCAGGGGTGCGTTCTCCCTTTTTTCCCCTTTGGCCCGCCATCGTGTGTCTCGTGGTGGAGGTTATGGCCCTGCAACCCTCTCAGCTAGGCCTGGGTTCCTCTCTTCTGGGTCCCTGTCTTGCTCGCCCGTCCCAGCTCCCGGGGGGGAAAAGGTGGGATGGGACAACACGGAACCCCTCTCCAGGCGGTTCACTCGGTCTGTGCGATGTGGATACAATCCAAACGGCGATGGCCCCCGGGGGCACTGACCCCTGCACTGCTCTGGTCAGGTAAACACGCAAGGGTGGCTGCTTTATGAAGGATCTCTCTTACCTCACCACTCTTGTGTCTGCGGGGTAGGCCGCAGGGGCTCCCACGTGGGTCCGGCTGGCCAGTGATGCTCACCCCGTTCGCCTTTCGGGCCCTTGGTATCTTCTCCGGATCCTGGTGCCACCAGCTCAGTAGGACAGCCTCTAAGCAGAAGAGAGGACAGGCGATCATGCGGCAGGCCTCCGGCTCTGCTACGGGTGCTATGGAGGCGGTGCGTTCAGACCAGGCCCTAGGCTGTGCTCCGGGCCCCCAACATGGCAACTCCCCCAAGGCCGTCTGCAGCTCCGGTGGTGGGTGTGAAGCAGTCCTCGTGGTCGCAGTAGCCCCCGCCGGGCGACTCGCTCTCTGAGGCCGCAGTGCAGGCCCACGCGGGTAGGACCCGGCACCTCCAGATGTAGGCCGCATCCCTGGCCTCAATTTCTCCGGAACCCTAGGTGCGCCAGGGGAGTCTGGGGAGCATCTCTGTGTCCCCCGATCGGTGCAGGAGAGTCTGGCAGGCCTCCTCTAAGCGGCAGGGCAGGGCGGGAGGGGCGCGGCGCCTCCACTCACCGGCTTCCTCTGGGCCGCGGGGCCTGCTCCTCTCGGCCCCCTCAGGAGTGGCATTGCTTGGGGCAGCCGTGGCCCCCTGGATGACAGCGGCGTCCGCCGGGGGTCTCAGCGGCCTACCGCGTCCCTCTTCGCCGCGGTCCCGAGGCCTTCCGGCGGGGCGCCCCAGTTCGCGTCCCCGCCGCTGGCGTGCTCCCGCTTTGGCTTCCTCCAACTCGAAGGAAGTGAAACTCGCCCCAGGAGCGGCGGGGGTGAGTCTCTGTCCTCTCCCGACTCCGTTACAGCGTTGTGGGGGGGAGAGATGCAGTGGTAGGCGGCCCGGTAAAGTTGAAAGCGGAGGAGCTCACGGAGTGGGCGACTCCTCACTCTGCCATCTTGGCCACGCCCCAGAAGGGTTCTAGTTTAGATAGCTCCAGGGTTTCTGTTTGTGCAGGAGTCTGGACCCAGAGGAGAGATATGTGGTAGTGGAGGGCCATTTAGATGGCAGGTCCTATGTGCTGTTAGCTATTTATGCTCTCAACTGACTATTCCTCCTCAATCATGGACATGCTGACTCCAGCTCATTTACATGATCCACATACTTCTAACATTTGGGGAGGGAATTTTAACTGCATGCATAGATATTGATAGGGACCGCTCTGTCCTTCCACCAGAAGGAGCGGCCTGTAACAGAGCCATGCTGCACTTTCAGACTAACTGAGTGTGTGATATATGTTGCAGCTCCAGCATCCAGTGAGTAGTGCATTCTCTATTTAATTCACTGGTTCACAACTGCTGGTGGTGGCATTGCTCTATTTCAAAAAAACTTTTGATACCCTGGGATGCAACTACTTATTTGCAATGCTTGAAGAGATGTTTGTACTATGATGGCTCTTATATCTTGATATGGCCCTTCCACTTGTTCTTCCCATGTGTTTTCTCACTGATCTTAACAAGCTTTTATTGGAACTGATATTGATCATGACAAACTATATACGTTACTAGATGAGGGAGGCCTTGGTGCACCCAATTCAGAACTATACTATGCGGCAACTCAGTTGCAGCAGCCACTGTGATGGCTTGGATGGAATCATTATGGGGCGGGTGGAGGCATGGCTCCTCCTGGACGGGTTACATATCTATACCTGGTTGTCGTCTCCTGGACCCTATTTCTTGGGCGAGATGCAGCAGATGTGGTTCATCCGGTGCGAATTTAAGGAGGTCCACCCTGTACTCACCTTTGATCCCTGATTGGCATATGACACCTCTGCCGGCTGCTGGCAGTCATCACAACTCAATGTACATAGGGTACTTATCAGTCCTTTGATCAGCTGATTGATGCATACGGTTTACCAATGGGTCAATTTCAGACGTATAATGTTGTATATCATGTGATCATCGAGTATTGAGGGCAGGGACGCACTGAGCCATCCATTGTACTGCCGCTCCACATGATGCTGTTTTATGGCGGCACATTATAACAGCCCTTTACATAGTCATGCTGGCACAAAGGCATGCATTCGACATTGCTCCTGTAATCTGTGCTTTCACTAACCCAATTTAATTATCTTCAGCAAGTGTATCTGTACCAAGTGTATTTCACACTGCTGCACATTGCAAGCATGTACTCCACTGCCCCTCAGGGGTACTCTAAATGTAGGGTTTTAGATGCAGGCTTTCTCCATATGGTGTGGGAGTGTCTGGTGATCTGGCAGACGTGGGAAAAGAATACAAGGACTGCCTCTGCACTGGTTGACTGTGCAGGTTTGGCCACCTCAGAATCTTGTTTGTTGGGCATTAGACCTAGGGCTAAGTGAGATAAATATCTTCATAGGTTCATTGATTTGGCATGTATCCCAAGCATCAGAAAGCATTGGTGTGGAAGTCTCTGGCTGCCCCCGACGTGCAGTGCTTGCTCTGCATTTTGTTAAAGTGCACAAGGGCTGAGTCAGATGTTCTAGCGGAGTCCCACAGGCGGGGTGGCTACAGACAGGAGGTGACAGCATGGGACCTGTACATCTGAAACCTGTAAGTGAAGAAGGACATGAAAACCCCTTAGGCACCCTGTTGCACACTTCTTTATATCTTCCTTACCTCAATTAGGAAATGTGGCTTTTAGTATTGGGACGATCCGACTTGAACCATGCTTGGGAGGGGGACTTCTTGTTATGGTGCTCTAACATGGATCGGTTGTGAATGTGGATAGTAACCAGGTTAGGAGGTGATTGTGTACTCTAAAATTGACGACCCCCTATACGGCGTTGCTGGTTAGGGATGTGGTGGTATCTTATGGGGTGAGATGATGTGCATTCTCACTGTAATGTTGCATAAATTATACTGTGGGTGGTGTGGGTGTGCTAATATGTCTCCATTAGGTTTGTTGTAAAACAAATAAAGAATTAGAAAAAAAGGATAATGGCTATTCTTGGGTGTGTAACACACAAATGACGACTGAAAATTATTGACTCATAAGGTACTTAATGAAAAGCTTTGTCGTGAGCCAAATATATCTGAGTAGCTACATTGCCATCACTTGGACTCCAAAAACATGTTTTTATTGTGTGTATCTCCTTGCTCTTGTTTGGAGGAGTACAATACAGACTGACATCTGCTGTATGCTTGACATCAGTAGTGAATGTGTAAGCCACATTCAGAATAAATGGTTTCTGAACATTAAGTTTCTTGTGAGAAGGGGAAGCTAGAAATAGGTAAAAAGAAGATGCCACCCTTGGGTTTCTTCAAGGTGACTGCATTGAATTCTTCACACTTGGAGATTACTTCAGGATAGTGGAACGCCTGCAATATTATAAATAGATTTTGGCACCCTTGTCTCTACAGATCAAGGAGGAAAGGATCACTTGTCCTGCATAACCTGAGTATGCAGGTTGCGTACCTATATGTCCCAAATAAAAAACTCTCATGCACGTGTTTGATTTGCGAAAAAGCGATATATCTTGATTCTCCACTAGTTGGTCACGTGTTTGCATAATCATAGGGTTAGTGGTTATGCATCCTCCAGCCGGAGGTTTACCCCTGGTTAAAAGAAGTAGGGATCAGTGATGTGTAGGGTATTTCAAATTAAAATACTCGTACAGCCAGAAGTTAATCTTTATTGGATCTGGATTCGAGATAAAATTAAAAAGTTTGTGACGTGTGTTAGAGAGTGATTAGGGCTTTCGCACACTGTAGTCAGTGATTAAAAGAGGTCGACATGTTTCAGCCCTTGGTTGCCTGGTAGGTCAGGTGGGCTT
Source organism: Lissotriton vulgaris (assembly GCF_964263255.1). Classification (NCBI taxonomy): domain Eukaryota; kingdom Metazoa; phylum Chordata; class Amphibia; order Caudata; family Salamandridae; genus Lissotriton; species Lissotriton vulgaris. The sequence goes on along the minus strand of NC_141691.1, from coordinate 436,812,074 downwards.
TCTTCAGGACCAAAGTGAAGGGTGTATTGAGACCGAGGGTGTCCCAGTGAGCGTTATCTCCTATAAAAGAAATTGTCTATTCATATGGAGAAGTGAGAAGAATGATCTATTAATCCTTCTCCGGGTTAGGTCTCAAGGTACCTGTAATACAAAATTGACAAACAGACAAGGGGAGGGGGTAGTGTTTTTTTTTTAGGACTCATGTACAAAAGTTTCTGTGTTTTGATTAAAACTTATCTTATTACAGCAACTGGAAAATGGCAATACTTCAGAAGAACACACACAGTCATGGCAAAGAATAACTCACTCATTCTATGTTAGATTTACCCCATGGTACCTGGGGTGCCGCTCACTGACCTGCTCTTGTGTGACCAGCAAAGGATTTCTTCCCTTCATTTTCCAAACCGCATTCCCTGAGGCTGAGGTCGGCTGGTGGGAGCACGACTGCAATCGGCAGTCATTCATCTTGCTCTCAGCGCGACCCGCCCAGGTAGCAGTGCGTTGTCTGAGGCCAGGAAAAGCCTACCGGGGGACTGCGAGGCCCAGAAAACACCGCTCCTCGTAGCCGGCGCCTCTTCCCCCGGCGGCCACGCCCATTGCATCGAACGCTGCCTTAAAACCTTTCGCGACACCCGCTGCGCGGGTGCCGCTCACTGACCTGCTCTTGTGTGACCAGCAAAGGATTTCTTCCCTTCATTTTCCAAACCGCATTCCCTGAGGCTGAGGTCGGCTGGTGGGAGCACGACTGCAATCGGCAGTCATTCATCTTGCTCTCAGCGCGACCCGCCCAGGTAGCAGTGCGTTGTCTGAGGCCAGGAAAAGCCTACCGGGGGACTGCGAGGCCCAGAAAACACCGCTCCTCGTAGCCGGCGCCTCTTCCCCCGGCGGCCACGCCCATTGCATCGAACGCTGCCTTAAAACCTTTCGCGACACCCGCTGCGCGGGTGCCGCTCACTGACCTGCTCTTGTGTGACCAGCAAAGGATTTCTTCCCTTCATTTTCCAAACCGCATTCCCTGAGGCTGAGGTCGGCTGGTGGGAGCACGACTGCAATCGGCAGTCATTCATCTTGCTCTCAGCGCGACCCGCCCAGGTAGCAGTGCGTTGTCTGAGGCCAGGAAAAGCCTACCGGGGGACTGCGAGGCCCAGAAAACACCGCTCCTCGTAGCCGGCGCCTCTTCCCCCGGCGGCCACGCCCATTGCATCGAACGCTGCCTTAAAACCTTTCGCGACACCCGCTGCGCGGGTGCCGCTCACTGACCTGCTCTTGTGTGACCAGCAAAGGATTTCTTCCCTTCATTTTCCAAACCGCATTCCCTGAGGCTGAGGTCGGCTGGTGGGAGCACGACTGCAATCGGCAGTCATTCATCTTGCTCTCAGCGCGACCCGCCCAGGTAGCAGTGCGTTGTCTGAGGCCAGGAAAAGCCTACCGGGGGACTGCGAGGCCCAGAAAACACCGCTCCTCGTAGCCGGCGCCTCTTCCCCCGGCGGCCACGCCCATTGCATCGAACGCTGCCTTAAAACCTTTCGCGACACCCGCTGCGCGGGTGCCGCTCACTGACCTGCTCTTGTGTGACCAGCAAAGGATTTCTTCCCTTCATTTTCCAAACCGCATTCCCTGAGGCTGAGGTCGGCTGGTGGGAGCACGACTGCAATCGGCAGTCATTCATCTTGCTCTCAGCGCGACCCGCCCAGGTAGCAGTGCGTTGTCTGAGGCCAGGAAAAGCCTACCGGGGGACTGCGAGGCCCAGAAAACACCGCTCCTCGTAGCCGGCGCCTCTTCCCCCGGCGGCCACGCCCATTGCATCGAACGCTGCCTTAAAACCTTTCGCGACACCCGCTGCGCGGGTGCCGCTCACTGACCTGCTCTTGTGTGACCAGCAAAGGATTTCTTCCCTTCATTTTCCAAACCGCATTCCCTGAGGCTGAGGTCGGCTGGTGGGAGCACGACTGCAATCGGCAGTCATTCATCTTGCTCTCAGCGCGACCCGCCCAGGTAGCAGTGCGTTGTCTGAGGCCAGGAAAAGCCTACCGGGGGACTGCGAGGCCCAGAAAACACCGCTCCTCGTAGCCGGCGCCTCTTCCCCCGGCGGCCACGCCCATTGCATCGAACGCTGCCTTAAAACCTTTCGCGACACCCGCTGCGCGGGTGCCGCTCACTGACCTGCTCTTGTGTGACCAGCAAAGGATTTCTTCCCTTCATTTTCCAAACCGCATTCCCTGAGGCTGAGGTCGGCTGGTGGGAGCACGACTGCAATCGGCAGTCATTCATCTTGCTCTCAGCGCGACCCGCCCAGGTAGCAGTGCGTTGTCTGAGGCCAGGAAAAGCCTACCGGGGGACTGCGAGGCCCAGAAAACACCGCTCCTCGTAGCCGGCGCCTCTTCCCCCGGCGGCCACGCCCCACCGCCTCCCTCTATATCCACGCAGTCTCTAACGCGCCGCGGGTCGCGCCGCGGGTCGCAGCCCGGGGCGAAGACCCGGGCAAAGACTGGGCCGTTCTAGGCCGTTAGAGGCTGGTAGAGACTGGACTGGGCCACCCTTCTTGATTTTAAAATATTTATCTGATTTCCCCTTTTTAGCAATACTTTTATGACCCACCACACCCCAACAATCTGATAAGATTTGCAATGGTCCTTACGCGAGGGAATAAAACTAAAACTAAAACCCCCAGCGCAGCAGGTAAATTGCTAGGCCCCATGGACGATTTCCTAGCAAAGGCAAACACTCTTATAGATGAAAGTATCACACTCATAGAGGAAAGGGTATCATTAGATCTAGCATTTGCAAAAAGATCCTCATTAGGTATCCTGGCAGAAGCTAGATCCCCACATGTAGAGCCGATTCTAACTAGAGAGAGACGCAGCCTACCAAATACAGTGGACCTGTCGGTATCCCAGCTAGCGGACTCTCAACTCAGCTTTGACCTAGAAAAAACCCCCGAACTACTCCCAATAACGCCCGTAGAAATTTCTTCGGCAGAAAAAAGACTAGAAAGGGGGAGGAGGGAAGGAGCAATCAGTAAGAATAGGGCATCAAAAAACCCAACCACCCAAGTAAACCCGCCATTAACATCAACTATCCCACAAATCCAAGACGAAAGGGTGACCCACGTTGAGGTCTTAGCGTCAGTTCACCAGGCGGTAACGGAGTCTTCTCCTCTGATAGTTTTGGACCCTAATCCCACAGAAGTAACCCAGGTGGAGTTGAACGCAACTGAGGCACACGATTTAACACTCTCTAATATAGTCACAGTAGTCAAACATGCCTTACAACCTTTAGAACTTCGGCTAGCAACCATAGAACTGCAAATATCTAAGCTTCTAAAAAACCACCATCACTTTTTGCCACCATGCCCTCAAAAACCATCACAAATTAATAGCAAAAAAACAGCAAACAATAATGTACCAATGGTTAACCCACCCGCACTTAACCCACAACAAAAGTCTCTTCGGATAACTACTCCAAACCCTTTGACCAACAAAAATAGTCTAAATCTAACTAAAACAACAAAAAGCGCAGTAGCCCAAAGCTCTACCAGTAATTTACAACAGACCACTGCTCCGACTTCTCCAGCTGTGTCTGCCACCGCGGTACCTGTCATAACTCCCGCAATTCCGACGGCACCGAGCAGTACAGCTAATAAAACCTCAGGGAAAACCACTCACAACGCAAATACAAAAACCTTACCCATTCCCCCTGTACCCCCAAAAACACCTGCGGGCAGGCCCAAAAGAAATACTGCGGGAAATCCCGGTCCCCCAAGACGCCCAGCAGATTTCCCTCCAGAAGCCTCATCCTATGTGGCAGTCATGGCCGGAGTGCCAGAACTAACAGACTCTACCCCAGAACCAGTTTGGTCCCTAAAAAATAAAGTTCAGCACTGGCTACAGACCAACCGCCCAATTCCATCTTCTTGGCGCGGAAGAATCAGATCTGTAGCCAGAGTCCCATGGGTGGGTAATACCCGTAAAACTATTCCCGGGGACTGTATCGCAATCACTTTCGAGGATCCTCGAATAGCGGATTACGTCTGTGCCTGGGAAGACATCACCCCAAATGGAGGAATCAAGATTAAGTCCCTCCCCTTTTTTTACCCCTTTAGACAAGCAGACAGCTATCCACAGGAACAAGAGCCCCCCTGGTCTGTTCCATTCCCCAGGCAGGATGATTTTCCAAACACCAGTTATAATGGCCCCTATAATCAATACGAGCCAGATTATTCGTGGCACCCAGTGAGGCAACGCCGCCACGGAGGAAGGTGGGATGAGAGAAGACCTTATACTCACTGGCCCCCATATAGAGAGCAACCACGATGGGATCCATGGCAAAACATCCCGCTAAATAACAGATTCAGCGGCCTAGAAATGGTCGACTGACCATCAATAGTAGCTCCTCCCACCGATATCCAACTACCTTCCCCTCTGCAGCCCAAAACCCTTCCCTCACCTACCAGTAACAAAGTTACGACAATCTCGGACGTAGAACTGACCGATGACTCCCCATCCCTCACAGTTTGTTATTGGAACATCGCGGGCCTCCGAACTAAAATTGAGGATGGCGCCGCGCAGAAGTTTCTAGCCCCATATCAAATAATCTGTCTCCAGGAGACATGGTCCGTAGAAGAATTTCATCTACAAGGCTATAAAACTTATAATGTTCCAGCCCTACCCAGTACAATGGGCAGACCAAAAGGCGGGCTAACAATTTATATCTCAAATTCCTTACCTCTTAAGAAAGTGGCCACACTTTCCCAGGATGATAATCATCAAATATTATCACTTACTTTTCCAAACAAAGATACCATTATTCTGACCAACATATACAATAACTTATTGGAAGACAATTTTATAACCCTCCTTGCCACTATAACCGACAAATTAAAACAACTACTCTATCAGAGCCCGGCAGACAAAGCAACCCATTTAATCTGGGGAGGTGACTTTAATCTCCATCCCTGCACAGCCCCTAATCCAACGTGCTGTGGGATTGTAGACGAACTTAATGTCCCATTAGCACACCTTGCACACACCAAACTAGGAAATCTAATTAACATCGCCCTATCAGATCTGGATCTCCAGATTGCTAACCATGGAAAAGCTGATTCAAATGATTTTATACCAACTTACGTGGGTAGAGGACACAAGACAACCGTAGATTTCATATTCCTGTCCCAAACCCTAACGTCAAAATTTAAAGACTTTGAAGTCATACCCACTCCTTACAGCGATCATGCAGCCCTAACACTAACAATGCCAATGCCTGCCAACTCTTCCTATAAAACAGAGATGGCGACCACCCTCAGGCAAAATAAGATCGAGATTAGTAAACGTAATGGACTAACTATCAGATGGGCTAAAATCAACCCCTCTGATATTATGAAAAAATTAATAATGCGGTCCTACTCAAACATAATGAAATGTCTTGACCTTACAACTAGCCACAAAGAAGTCTTGAGAAATTTTAACTTAATTTTAGATGTCATAAAAGACCTGCTCACTACAAAACCTAAAATAAATCGCCCCACAAAACCAAAGTGGTTTAATCACAACTGTACAGCGGCACTATCTGAGCTGAAATCAGCACTTAAAAATAATCCACGTGATGCGGCTCAGATACAGTCGCTTAGGCGAAAATATACAGAGGAAAGAAAGTTGAGAATTGCCCAATTAAAGCAGAAGCTATGGGATGATCTTCACCATGGCGCAGTCTCACGAAATAGCGAGCTCTTCTGGCGTACGGTCAGAACCCCATATCTCATAGAAAGAGATACTCCAAAAATAGAAGTCGCTATCGATGAGAACACCTGGGTTTCTCACTTCGAGGAAATCTTTAGGAATACTTTTCCAACAGAATCCCCTCTTCCCAAGGTAAAATACCCCATTATGGTCCCGTTTGATATCCCAGATCTTATAGTTGCTTTGCAGAACAGCAAAACAGGCAAGGCACCAGGACCCGACGGGGTCCCGGTGGACCTTTTTAAAAGCAATCAAGACCTCTGGGCCCCCATTTTAACCAGAGTTTGTATAGCAGCAGCAACAGAGGGAATCCTAACATCTTGGACAAAATCAATAATGGTCCCCATTTTCAAAAAGGGGGACCGACAAGATGTAAAGTGCTACCGGCCCATTTCACTGCTGGACTCGCTCGGGAAAGTAGTGGGGAGAGTGATTCTAGAGCGTCTCCAGCAGTGGACTGAGGATCGGGGTATAATCTCGGATATCCAATTTGGATTCCGAGAAGGATTTGGTACCCTAGAGCAGGTCCTTAATCTTACATTAATAATAGGGAAGTACACACAGGCCATTCCTACCAAGATATACTTGGCCTTTGTAGACCTTTCCGCAGCTTTCGACTGCGTGTCGCACAAGAAGCTGTGGAGGGTCCTAGCCGAAATGGGAATAGACCCACCCCTTTTAGATTTCCTTAAAGAACTCTACTCCGGGGCCACAGCTAGAGTTCGATTTGGCCTCAATGGTGAGTTGACGTCTCCGTTTAGCGTAGGGCGTGGGGTCAGGCAGGGATGTGTCCTGGCCCCCTTCCTCTTCTCACTCTACACCAATGGTTTGGAGGAGGAGATGTTGGGGGGGGCCCAGGACCTCCCACGCATAAACCGCCGCCTGATCCCAGCCCTGCTCTACGCGGATGACGCCGTCATCCTAGCACGAACACCCAACGAGCTTCAAAAAGCAGTGAATAGATATACGTCCTTTATGGGCAATTTAGATCTCAAGGTGAACGTAAAAAAAACGTTCATTATGACAGTTGGCAGACACCGGAAAAAAACCTACCCCATAGTCCTTAACAACCAAAAGCTTGAATCCACGCCACAATATCCCTACCTGGGAGTAGTGATAGACGATCAACTCTCTTGGAAGCAAGCAGTGAACACAAGGGCACTTTTATTTAGGAGATCCATTGCAGCACTAAAAACCTTTTCTCAGAAATTAGGCAAGAGACCGCCAATAGAGTTACTTAAGATTTATAAAGCCAAATGCCAGGCTATAGCGATATATGGTGCAGGAGTCTGGGGGTATGCTGATGTCAGCCCTATTCAAAGAGTGGAAAACACTTTTTTAAGATTCTTGCTATCAACCCCCAAGGGCACCTCAATCTACGCAATGCACCAAGAATTAGCCATACCCCACTTAGAGGATTTAATTAAAATTGAACCTCTGATGTTGTGGAGACGCATCTGGAAATCAACTAAAAATGTTTTGACTCAAACCATTATTACAGATGCAATGCATATGGACAACGCAGCAAAAATAAAGTGGCTCCTATATGTTAGGAACTTTCTTACTGACTTAGGCCTTGAAAGTTACTATTCAGACCCAACAACTATAACGGACATCCCAAAAAATTACTTGAAACGCCACGCAATATCACACCTGGAATCGTTAAGACTCACTTCCAACTCTACAAAAGCGGCAGTGATCCATTCAAATATGATCCAAATAGCCCCTGTCATTCACCCGTACCTGGAACTCCAAATTCCAATTTACGAGAGAATGCTCATTACAAGATTCAGGCTAAATATGTTTTTTAGAATGGTCACTTTTCCGTCACAAAATTGCTGGGATGCTATACTCCCGCCTTGTCCTTGTGACGGCACTTCAACGCAGTCGAATCTGCACGTGATCCTCCTTTGTAAATATCATCAAGCCCATAGAAAGATCTGGCTTTTACCGATACTGAAATCCTGGGGATTGAGACAGTGCAGACCTGCTCTTTTAAGACTGCAAATGTTGGAAACACCGAATGTCTGTTATTTTGTCAGTAACTTTTTAAAGTGCATTATGAAGCATAGAAAGAATCTTTAAAAAACCTTGCCAGTCTGAGAATAAGCGTACTTTGCACATTTTTTCTGATTAACTTCTCTCTTTTAACCGTGAAATGAATTTTATCTGAATCATATGTAATATGTTTACTTTTACTGTGCTTTGATATTTTGTGTACTTTTATGGTTTTTTCCACTGTGAATAAGCCGAATAAAGATTTATTATTATTATACATGTTTTCTATAAAACTATGGCAAAATTGCTCTACTCATTCTGTAGGCCTTATACCTATGTTCACTCTTAAATTGTGAATAGTGGTTCAATTTAGTCTCTCATTCATGCGGTTCAAGTGGCGGGATGTTGTGTGTCGAATTGCCGATCGATCTATTTTGTGTCACACTCCACCATTTTGTCAATATTGAAAAAAGTGCCTCGTTTAAGGGAACACCAGTGCCTCGGTATGGGCTTACGCTAGCGCAATAGTATAATTATATGGGAACACTGGCATCTGCACACTCAAAGGCTTAGTCACATATATGACTACATTAGCAACGGGATTCCGCACATACCTTCAGTGGTTTTATTTTCGGGCCTCAAAGGGTTCCCAGTGAGTCGAGGAGGCCTACTGAAAAAATATTTACAAATATTTAAAACAAGGGGGGGTTTGATAATACGTTACAGTTTTTGGCGGCGTTGGCGTGTCCATCTGCTACCTGCGGTCTCGCTCCAGTCACGGCTTGTGCTGACTCCGGCCCGGGAGACGAGTATCTCTTCCGGGGGCCGGTATACGCAGAGGAGAGTTTGCAGCAACCAAAGAAAGACTAGCGGTTATGTGCGGAAGTCTATCTTCCGGTTCTGTTTGCATTCAGTGCCTTTAGTTTTGGGGAATTAATTTTATGTGTCTGACATAAAAATAATACTTAGATAATGCAAGACTTGTGATTAATCGGGTTTTTAGCTATTCATTAGTATTCCCGAACTCAAATCGACAGCGGAAGAAGACTTCTAGTCTTTAGGCAGTAGTCTGTCTTCCAGAGGTGTCAAAAAATGCCCTTAGTATATAAGGGAATTAAGAATTATTAAATAAGTTAGGTGTGATTTCTATTAATTCATGGACGACACGGTTTGTGCAATCAATAGTGATGGGATCAAAATTCAGAATTTAGAAGTTAAAGATAAATCTGTAAATGTTTATAGACTGTTAGGTAGGTAGTGAAAATTCCTTAAATCTGTTACAGCATAGTACTTTGGCTCAGTAGTTCCGCCGTCAATATCTAGTTATTTAGGCTCAACCATGGGATGCTATTGTTCAGTCGCTGAGAAACAGTTTTGAGCATATGCACCCACCATTGTTCTTTTTCAAAGAGGATTTTATCAGCATTGTAGTTCTTGTTGTTGAGGGTTTCTAAAACAATCCAGTTCAGATCTTCAATCGTATGGCCTGCCTCAATGTAGTGAGTAGACATTTTAGTGGTATTTTTCCTGCATTTCACATTACTACGGTGTTCGCATGTGTGCTGTTTCACCTTTCTGCACGTCATGCCAATGTAGCGCTTGTCGCATGGGCATGTGATCATATAGATCACATGGCTGGTGTTGCAGTTGGTATGGTTTCTTATTGTCCATTTTAAGTCAGGCAGTAATTGTATTTCTTTTACTGTTTTCGTCAGTGCGCAAACTGAACATGAACCACAGGGGAAATGTCCTGTTACTGGACGGTGATCCCATAGACGAGAGAGCTCTGCTTTGTGTTTCATTGGTGGTGGTCTGGTATGAACCAGTATGTCCTTTAAATTACGCGTCCTTTTATTGGCAAACCTTGGTTTGGGCCACTTGATATTTACAGAGGTTAGAATTCTCCAATTCTTGTTAATTATCTTCTTTACTTTGTTTGATGCAGTGCTAGGGTAGGAGGGTAGTCACTGTCCTTTAGTTTTGCACACAGTTCATTTGCTTGCTTTTTATATTCCTTTGTCTTGCTGCAATTCCTACGCAGTCTTAATATAAAAAGCAAGCAAATGAACTGTGTGAAAAACTAAAGGACCGTGACTACCCTCCAAGAGTCATCGACAAATGCAAGAAAAGAGCGAGAAACCAAAATAGGGACAGTTTGTTGGAATCAGCACAAAGGGCCCCAGAACCAGACCTGATGACATGTATAACCACATGTAGCACTGCATCAAACAAAGTAAAGAAGATAATTAACAAGAATTGGAGCCAATGCTGATGTTCTGACAATTCCGTCCAACACCCTGTCGAGTCCAACATTCCTGTACTTTCTTTCCACTTACTCAATTCCTTCTCAGTAGCTTCTTCTTGAATCGTTCTCACACTTTCTATCGTGTCCTTACACATTCCTCCCTCTCTGACCCATCTTGCAGGGCCCGCAACGCACATGCGACTTGTAGCATCTTTCGCCGTTTCTTTCGCTACCTCATCTGCAAAAGCATTCCCACGACCCACATCATCAGTAATCTTCTTATGAGCACTACACTTGATTATTGCTATTTGGGTAGGCACCCCAAGTGATTCGAGTAGGTCAGTCACCAACTGACCATGCTGTATCTTAGTTCCATGGGAAGTAAAGAATCCTCTTTCCTTCCACAAGCGACCGAAGCTATGAGCCACACCAAAGGCATATTGGCTGTCAGTGTAAACATTCACTCTCTTTCCCTTAGCCAACACACATGCTCTCGTTAGGGCAATTGGTACAGCTGCTTGGGCTAAATTCTGTGCAGCGCATGCTGTCTCCACTACCGTATACAAGGTAGTAACAGCATAAGCTGCAGTCGTCTCGCCATTTGGAAGTTTGAAACAAGACCCATCCACCCATAGGATCCCATCCGGGTCCACAAGTGGTGTGTCTTTTAAATCTATTCTGCCTTTCGTCTCCTCCTCTGTTCGGAGAAAACAATCATGCTGTTCTTGAGTGTCTTTCTCATTCGGGATGGGCAACAATGTTGCTGGATTTAAGGTATTACACCGCTTGATGTGTATATGGCTAGTCAAGAGCGTCAGCTCATATCCAGACAAGCGAGCACTTGTGAGGTGTTGTGTTTTCGTTCTATTCAAAAGAGTATCTGCTGCATGTGGTACCATGACAACAAGAGTATTATCTAATACCAATCCAGCAGATTGACGAATGGAGATCGCTGCCGCTGCTGTAGCTCTGAGACAAGTAGGCAATGCCTTGGCTACTGGATCCAACGTAACAGAAAAATAGGCACATGGCCGTTGTTTGTCTCCAAATTGCTGCGTTAAATCTGACAACGCGCAACCTTCTCTTTCATGAACGTAGATTGCAAAAGGCTTACTGTAATCTGGAGTACCTAACACAGGGGCAGGCAGTACGTAAGTCAGAAAACTCTTTTGAAATTCATCAGTCCAAGGAAGAGGTTGTGGTGTATCTTTCAACGTGAGTGCTAACAGAGGTTTAGCCAACAAAGAAAAATTCAGAATCCACTGTCTGCAATAAGAGGTAATGCCCAGAAAGGCACGCACCTCCCTTTGTGTGGATGGCACATACATTTGCGCGATTGCTTGAATTCGTTCTGGGGTCAATCATCTTCCCTCCTTTGACAAGAGATGACCTAAATAGGTAACCTCTTGGCGGCAATATTGCAACTTAGAGGGGGACACCTTGTGATGCAGGTCAGACAAATGACACAACAGTGAAACAGTCACATCCTTACAAATATCCTCTGAATCAGCAGCAACTAACAAAACGTCCACATACTGAATCAGAGTGGCACCTGGAGGCAAAATGAAAGCATCAAGAAGAGATTTCAAAGCCTGACTGTAAATGGAGGAACTTTCACATTAGCCTTGAGGTGCACGCTTGAACCGGAAACTTCGGCCTCCAAGAGAGAAGCCAAAAATATCCCTACTTTCCTCAGCAACAGGAATACTAAAGAAATAATTTTTGAGGTCAATAACCGAGAACCATGCCGCTGAAGTGGGTATCATAGTAAGCAAGGCAGTGATATCTGGGACAACAGGAAACTGGGGGACAACAATCTTGTTGACCTCCTGAAGATCGATCACAAAACGATATACAGGAGGCTGAGAAGGATCAGTGTGTTTAATAACAGGTAGAACAGGACTGTTGCAAACATTACCTCTCGTCTCTTCCACCACACCCTTCTGAACCAGATCATAGATAATAGCCAACAAAGCTCGTTCACCAACATTGGAAATCTTATACTGAGGAATGCGTGGCAATTTAACATCAGGCTTAATAGTAACCACATAAGGTGGAATCTGGAGCAGACCAACGTCATTCGGACCTGTAGCCCAAAGCGTAGCAGGGAGAGACTGCAATTCAGGCAGGAATCGATCTTGAGATAAATACATAGGAGAAACCAATTTCTCACCCAAGGTAAGATGCACACCAGAGGGGGAACAATACAACGTTGCATGAAAACATTTCAACAAGTCCAAACCCAACAAGTTCTCTCCGCAACCAGTCGTTAGAATAAGCAGAGCTTCCAAATCGTAAGGACCAATCGAAAGAGGCAAAGGACAAGAAACCGGGTTAGCAACTGGGGCGCCAGAAAATCCTACAGAAACGTTTGTTAAGCCAGACAAAGGTACCCCAGGGAGTTTGGAATGAATGATAGAACTTCTCATTGCACCAGTATCCAAAAGATATGGCTCTGCAACACCCAATGCAACAACTTCAACATAAGGCCCATTCTGATCCACTGGAACTGATACGACTCCCTTACTGTGTCCATGGCTGTCCTAACTAGAATGAAAATCCTGAACCTCACCCTCAACATAATAATCGTCATTATATTATTGCGCAGACTGAGTATTCTGCTGATCAAAATAATTTAAAGAGTTCTGAGGGGGAAGGAATGCTGTCCTTGAGGCAACATACCTCGCCCTCAACCTCTAGGTGCTGATTGAAAACCACTACGGCCTCGCAACCCTGAAAATCCACCATTGCGCTGTAATAAAACCGGACAACTATTCTTAAAATGGCCTTCCTCTTTACAATAGGCACATTGATTAGGACCAAGCAAAGGGCGTGGAACAAAGGGTTCAAGTTTCTGTAACAGCCTCTGAGGCTGGGGAGGCTGTTGAAACTGACGCTGGCCAGAACGAGGGGGATAAGCCTGTTGAAGAAGAACCTTCATTTTTAATTCCTTAGTCTTCTTCTCCATCTTATCTTTCTCTTCTTTATCCCTATTCTCGCAATACTGGGCAGCGGCTAATATCTGTGCAGACGAAGAAACAGCCCAGCAACTTTCGGAGTCTTTCAACTTATGCGATAATTCAGGAAGTAAATTAAACACAAATTTATCCACAAATAATCGCTGTCCACCTTCAGTAGTCATACCCTGACCACTGTGATCGATAAACGTCTCCTCAAAACGAGTAAAGAAATCGGAGACACTCTCATCTTTCTTCTGTTTACACGCAGCTAACTTATCCCAATTAACGCGTAAGGTAGGCATCATCATCTTCATTAAAGCGATGATTCTACCAGGCAATTGTGTAATCAAATCATCTGGCTTAGCACCACCCACTTGTGCTGCATCCGCGCCACTAATAGCGCCCCAATTACCACTTAAAGCTTAGTCTTGGTCCTCTCTACGAATCCGAGCCCACAACGCTTGTGGAACTACATTCCCCACCAGCATATCAATATCGGCCAAATTCATAATACAAGCATCAACAGTCTGGGACAGCTCTTTATAATATCCACCAGGATTTTATGAGGGACTGGTAGAGACGGTTTAAGTGCCCAAACTTTAGATCGTTTCCAGGGGACGTGTACCCATATACGCTGGAAATGAGCAGGAATAGCCTGAACAGCAACCGCTTGCGGAACCTCTTCTCTCCATACTGGAGGAACTTCCCTCATAGGATAATTTTTTGTTTTCTGTCTAACTGCAGGATCAGGTTCAAGAATAGTCTGAGAAGAACATAAAGACCTGAAAGAAACAAGTGTCTTTACAGCGTCCTCAACTTCAGAACCCACAATAAGTCCTTTATCAAACCTATCCTGTATATCTAACAGACCCTGAGGAGTTAAATCAAACTCCATATCCTCCCATCCTTTGACAAGAGCGTCACACATTATATTAAAAACATATCTCTGCGTGGGCGCAGTCCACTGGAGAAAGGTATTCAGAATATCAGGTACACTATACAGTGGACCACTCATGATCCATTTGTGAGCAAGAGAGTCCAATGCAACTCGTTCGGCAGAATCTGGAATTTGACTACGGGATTGCATTCGAGAAAAAGCAGGAGTCCTATTAAAAGACCCAAAAAGAGGGGAACAAAGACCAGAAACAGTGTCAACCAACCGATTACGAGTCGGGGAAGAAGCAGACAGTAAAACTTTTAGATGCAGTATTAAGCAAAGGAAGAGAAGGACTAGCCGTCACAAGAGGGACCGGAAGTGAAGGGGACTGAGGTACAGAAGTTGGTGGCAAAAGAGGTGCAGGTTGTAATGCAGGAAGAGGCAACTGCGGAAAAACCGGAGCACCTGGCTGAACAACAGGTTGCTGGACAGGCGACAACAATACAGGTGCATAAGCTCCTGGCACATAAGGCGGAGGCAATCTCAACAAATGGGACATTAAGGGATCTTCGTCAAGATCCTTATTCTGTGGAGAAGTAGGCAACACAGGGTAGCATCTATCTATTGCCATACGATGTTATCTGTCTGAGACTTCAATCGCTCGATCAGTCTCGTTATCCTTAAACTGCTGGGCAGTCTGTATGATCGTCATATCTTTCGTTTTTCTATCTCTTTTCGCCTGCTTAATTTCTCTCTGTTTGGCTTCGTTACGCCAAAGGCGGTAAGAATGAAACATTGCCGGCCGGGCTTTTCTTTTAAACAAAATTGCTTCAAAATTATCTAGTATATCAGGCTCAAAGCTACCATTTTGTGGCCACCGTAAAACACCATCTTTCTTCTTGTATCGGATCCATGCCTCATTAAAGGCAATGGGGCCAACACCATGTTTAGAATAGAGCTCATAAGTGGGAGTTCTAACCGGAGGAATCGGACATGAGTCCTCGAGCCGGGAATCCCTATTACAACCAAAACAACAAAACTTCCTAAATCCGCTAAAACCAGGCATCTTAAGTTCACTGGTCTGTTTACCAACTTCAAAGAGTGAAAACAAAGAACACAGTACAAATGTACTCACCCCTTGCCTTCGGCTATTGCAATGGTCAAATAACAAACCTCAAAAACAAAACAAAGAAGTGGGCGCTACCCACGAATACTTAACTAAATGGTCTTTTCACGCCAACAGAGGTCCGTCTAACGTCTCGCGATACCAGTCATCACCAGAGAGTCCAAGGCAGGGCGGCAGTCAGGGCAGCAGTCGTCAGCAGCTGTCGGAAAGGAGTAGCTAAGCTGCAAAAGACCTTCGGTCCACTTCGACATACAGAGGTCAGTTGACGTGGCTCACGAATCCTCTGGAATTTTCTCGCGGGGCTTCTCACGACCCTCGGGCTGAACCGCTACCACTGAAGCCGCCCCACGTTGGGCGCCAGTTGGAGAACCAGGCCTTTTGGGCCTGGCAGCGCAGGGCACGCCTTAAATCCCCGAGTTCACCTGCCTTGTCGAACAGAGACACGAGACACTCTGTTGAGCGTGGAAAACCAGGTTTATTAGCTCCAGCCAAGCACAGTTATCCCAGAAGTTACATGCAAGGTGGGTTCTGAGGAGACTGCCACTTCAATCCGTGGTGCACAATCTTTTACAAGAAACACATTTACAGAGTTTACTCCTTACACATACAAAACGAACCAATAAGAAAAGTTGGAAAACAAGCTATCAGGTTTCTCAAATACGCCCCTCTCTCAGACCCCGTGTGTTACCCCTCCCAACAAATTAATCAGTACTAGTACCAACAATCCAATTTGCAGGTGGCAGGACGTATTTGTGTGCCTCAAAGGATAGTTGTGTAACAGGAGAATACAAGGAGAGAATAGCGAAGGCCAGTCGGGTAAGATAATGTAAGGAAAGAATAGGAGAAGGCAAATAGTCAGTCGAGATGGGGATTAATCAACCCAGACATGGATTAACGAACTCGGCCAGACCCTGACATCGGTTGCGTAAACAAGGGCAAAAGGGTTACTCTTTAACAGAAAAGACACGCAGCAGCTGAGAAAAGCAAAAACACTCCGTCCGCCGTGCTGCCTGAGTGAGGGCAACACAAAATGGCGGCGAGACACAAAATGGCGGCTGAATACAGGACGAAGTCAGAAATCGAAGAACCTCACCATGCGACAAGCGCTACATTGCATGACGTGCAGAAAGGTGAAACAGCGCATATGCAAACACCGTAGTAATGTGAAATGCAGGAAAAATACCACTTAAATGTCTACTCACTACATTGAGGCAGGCCATACAATTGAAGATCTGAACTGGATTGTTTTAGAAACCCTCAACAACAAGAATGCTGATAAAATCCTCTTTGAAAAAGAACAATGGTGGGTGCATAGACTCAAAACTGATTCTCAGGGATTGAACAATAGCATCCCATGGTTGAGCCTAAATAACTAGATATTGACGGTGGAACTACTGAGCCAAAGTACTATGCTGTAACAGATTTAATGAATTTTCACTACCTACTTAACAGTCTATAAACATTTACAGATTTATCTTTAACTTCTAAATTCTGAATTTTGATCCCATCACTATTGATTGCACAAACCGTGTCATCCATGAATTAATAGAAATCACACCTAACTTATTTATTCACTCTTCATTCCCTTATATACTAAAGGCATTTTTGACACCTCTGGAAGACAGACTACTGCCTAAAGACTAGAAGTCTTCTTCCGCTGTCAATTTAAGTTCGGGAATACTAATGAATAGCTAAAAACATGATTATTCACACGCCTTGCATTATGTAAGTATTATTTTTATGTCAGACACATAAAATTAATTCCACACAACTAAAGGCACTGAATACAAACAGATCCGGAAGATAGACTTCCGCACATAACCGCTGGTATTTCTTTGGTTGCTGCAAACTCTCCTCTGCGATATACCGGCCCCCGGAAGAGATACTTGTCTCCCGGGCCCAGAGTGGTGGAGTCAGCACAAGTCGTGACTGGAGCGAGACCGCAGGTAGCAGATGGACTCGCCAACGCAGCTGAAAACTGTAACGTATTACCAAACCCCTCCTTGTTCTAAATATCTGTAAATATTATTTCAGTAGGCCTCCTCGACTCACTGGGAATCCGTTGAAGCACGAAAATAAAACCACTGAAGGTATGTGTGGAATCCCGTCGCTAATGTAGTCATATATGTGACTAAGCCTTTGAGCGCGCAGATGCCAGTGTTCCCATATAATTGTACCATTGCGCTAGCGTAAGCCCATACCGAGGCACCGGTGTTCCATTAAACGAGGCACTTTTTTCAATATTGACAAAATGGTGGAGTGTGACACAAAATAGATCAATCAGCAATTCGACACACAACATCCCGCCACTTGAACCGCGTGAATGAGAGACTAAATCGAACCACTATTAACAATTTAAGAGTGAACATAGGTATTATGCCTACAGAATGAGTAGAGAAATGTTGCCATAGTTTTATTGAAAACACGTATATAATACCAGGTACCATGGGTAAATCTAACAAAGAATGAGTGAGTTATTCTTTGCCATGAATGAGTGTGTTCTTCTGAAGTATTGCCATTTTCCAGTTGCTGTAATAAGATAAGTTTTATTCAAAACACAGAAACTTTTGTACACGAGTCCTAAAAAAAACCCACTACCCCCTCCCCTTGTCTGTTTGTCAATTTTGTGTTACAGGTACCTTAAGACCTAACCAGGAGAAGGATTAATTTAATAGATCCCTCTTCTCACTTCTCCATATGAATAGACAATTTCTTTTATAGGAGAACACAGGCACTGAGACGCCCTCGGTCTCAATACACCCTTCACTTTGGACCTGTAGAAAGCCAACCTGACCTACCAGGCAACCAAGGGCTGAAACATGTCGACCTCTTCTAATCACTGACTACAGTGTGTGAGAGCCCTAATCACTCTCTAACACACGTCACAAACTTTTTAATTTTATCTCGAATCCAGATCCAATAAAGATTAACTTCTGGCTGTACGAGTATTTTAATTTGAAATACCCTACACATCATTGATCACTACTGCTTTTAACCAGGGGTAAACCACCGGCTGGAGGATGCATAACCACTAACCCTATGATTATGCAAACAGGTGACCAACTAGCGGAGAATCAAGATATACCGCTTTTTCTCAAATCAAACACGTGCATGAGGGTTTTTTATTTGGGACATATCGGTACGCAGCCTGCATACCCAGTTTATACAGGACAAGTGATCCTTCCCTACTTGATCTTTTGAATTTGAAATTTAAGGAAGCTCAATAGATCACGTCTTCCTTCTCCCTCCACAATTGATTATTAGACCCTTGTCTCTACCCCATGTATATATAATTACATATAGAACACTGATTTGGAGAGTTGTGTTCTTACCTAATACCTCCCACTTTCCCAATAAAACCTAGTAATTTGAAGGTCCCCTGAGGACCTAATGTAAATTGTGGGAGAAAACAAACACAGAATAAAGAGTAAGGACACCACAACTGTCGGGCACGCCCCATAAGCCAACCGCAGTCAGAGGGCGGGGCAGACCCGGACACCAATAAAAACAGGCAGACTGAGAATGGAGCGCGCTTCGCATTCCATCTCGGTTGCTGCCGAGCCTTCCTGTTTTCTTGATGGTGACTGTAGTATACAGTATTTATTTCAACATTGCTTTATCAGTTAAAAAAGAGGAAGGTTTTCATAGCTACGTAATGTCTACTAATTCTAACATCAGTGCTCCTGTAGCATTTTTAACTGACCTAGGAAAACCAGTTATGAAATGGAAAAACTGGCTACGTGCTTTTGAGAACTACTTGCTTACTATTGAGGGGAAGAAGAATGAGCCAGAAAGGAAAAAGGCTATAATGTTTGGATTGTTGGGTGCTGCTGGTCGAGACTTTTTTGACAGTTTGCCTGAATACGAGGTACCCCCAGGTCAATTTATACATCTGGATAAGTACCAGGAAGCTATTAAATGATTAGAAAAACAGTTCAGAGAGGAACCTAACATAATGATAGGCAGACACAGTTTCGCTATGCGCAAACAATTGGAAAAGGAAACCATTGAAGAGTACGTTGCTTGCTTATGTGTTTTGGCTACTAAGTGTGAGTTTAACGAAATGGTTGATGTTTACATTAGAGACCAGTTTGTTTTTTATTGCTTTGAAAAATAAATACAGGAAAGACTTTTAGCTTGCAGGAATCCTTCTCTCCAGGAAACAATAGAAATAGCTAAGGGAATTGAGTGCTCTCTCGAAAGCTCAAAGGAACTTTCCTCTGAAAGGAATTAAAAAACTACTGTGTACTATATTCAAAAGAATAAGAAAACTGTAGTTAACTATGACAAAAGAAGCAAAATGGATAAAGGTACAGAGTCTAATGTTTTTATTTGTTTTAGGTGTGGTTCAAAGAATCATAAAGCAGATTTCCCAGGATGTCCAGCACAAGGGAAGAAGTGCACTAAATGCTTCAAGGTAGGGCATTTTGCAGGTGTATGTATACATTTCAAACCACATAGATCCCAGTAAGTTAAAGTTAGTCCAATAGATGTTTTTGAAGAAGACATGTGCTCTAATATTGTGTTGACCATAGATGATCAGTGCAATTCCATTAAAGGTCCACTTGGTATTGCACACATATGTAAAGTTGAATTGAATATTATGGCGGATTCCGGATTGCCTATTACCATTGTTTCCAACAAGAAATATGAAATGCATTGGCCACATATGGATTTACTTGCTTTTGATGTCAATCCTAAAGCATTCTGGGATTTTGACATAAATATGTTGGGCTATTTTCAAGATATTTTGAATATCAAAGGAAGATCCATTTCTACAAAGCTTTATGTCGCAGAGCATGGTAGAGATATTGTAAGATGGGAAGATTTAGCACGCTTGGGCATAATTCTTAAACCAGGTACAATTACCCCATTGTGTTGGACGATACTTTGTTGATGCCGTTTCTCCTTCTAATTCATTGTCATCTTTAGACAAAGTGGAATCTGTTCCAAGCAAATATGAGTCTCTTTTTGAAGACAGGATTGGATGTGTCAAAGGTTTTGAACATTCAATTAAGTTAAAGAAAAATGCTAATCCAGTAAAGCACAAGGTTAGACCCATCCCTTTATCTGGTAAAGCTGATTTGCAATAGGTTCTCAACAAGTTAGTAGAAGAAGGGGTTATTGAACAAGCCGATTCAGCAGAATGGGTTTCTGCTATAGTTTTGAGTAATAAAAAAAATTGCGAGATGCGTCTATGCGCAGATTTGAGATCAGTTAAACAAGAATATCTTGGTTGACTCTTTTCCTTTACACAAAATTCAGGAAAATATAGTGGCCACTAAAGGGTCAAGGTATTTTTCTCTAATAGATCTCAAATTGGCTTATCACCAAGTCCAATTATCAGATGAATCCAAAGACTATACCACGTTTATTACTCAGTTGGAGGCATATAGATTTGTAAGACTCCCTTTCGGTTTGGCTTCATCAGCCAGTGTCTCCAAAAAATTGATGGAATATATATCAAGGACTGATGGGTGTACAGAAATTTCAAGACAATATACTTATTCACGCTAGTTCTATTGAAGAGTATAATTACATTTTCAGCACTGTGCTGACCAAATTGAACAAGAGAGGCATGACAGTTGCTAAAGACAAATGCAAGTTCCTTCAAACTGAAATAGAATACTTGGGCCATATTTTAAGTGGAAACGGTATCAAACCAAAACTCAACTTGGTCAAAGCCCTAACTGATGCCCCAAAACCAACAGATATAGACTCTCTGAGATCCTTTTTGGGGCTCAGCGAGTACTATTCACGTTCGAAGACATCTACTCTGAAATGGTCGAGCCGTTGCGTATGTTACTACGCAAGGGAGAAAAATATGTGTGGTCTGAAAGTCAAGATTTGGCATTCACAGAGATCAGAAGTGCCATTGTGAAAGCCCTAACTTTGAAACCTTATGATCAGGACGGTACCAATATCATCACAGTGGACGCAAGTTCAGTAGGTATAGGTGCTGTTTTCACTCAGAAGTTTGCATGTAATGTACATACCATTGCTTTAATTTCCAAACAATTACTTGATGTGGAGATTCACTCTAGTACAATAGAGAGGGAAGCACTTGCCTGTGTTTGGGCTGTTGTGAAGCTTAAAATGTACTTATGGGGTAAATGGTTTGAGTTGATCACTGATCACACACCATTAACTTTCCTAATGGATGGATATGGCAGGAGTAATGGCAAAGCGTCTGCAAGGCTGGTTAGGCTGTTAGCAAAACTTCAAGAGTATAAATTTGCTATAAAACATATTGCAGGGAAAAATAATGTAAGAGCAGAATTTTCATCAGGTCTCCCTTTAGACAGTACTGAATCCAAGGTGGAAGAAGACACTGAGTGTGTAGTGTCGTATACAAGTAATTTTAACCAATCAGTACAAGTCCACAATGAGTCTGAATGGCTGAGCCTTATAGACAAAGACCCCATACTTCTCAAAGTAAAAGAGTACATATTGGGTAAGTGGCCGCCAATAAGGAATGTATATTCTGATCTAAAAACGTATGTACAAGTTGGCGATGAGTTAAGCATTGAGAAAGGTTTTCTTTTAAGGGGGGATCTATTAATTCAACCTACCAAAGCAAGAAAAGGTCTAATAAAATTAGTTCACAATACCCATTTCGGGTCAACCATGACCAAGAAATTGTTAAAACAATATTATTGGTGGCCTGGATTGGACTCATATGTCAATGTATTTGTAGATAATTGTTCGATTTGTTTAAGGTCAGGCAAACATTGTAAGCCCAGAGTGCAAGAAATGCAGTTAGTCAACATTCCCAATACCTCTTGGAGCAAGATTCCCATTGATTTTGCTGATCCGTTCTATGCTTTAGAACATAACTCAAGATTTTTAATAGTATTGTGCAACTATTAAAGTAAATGGACATATTTCAAATTTGTGTCAACCATAGACTCTAATTGTGTTACAGAATTTTTGGAGTCATGTTTTTCTGTACAAGGTCTGCCGTACATATTGGTTTCTGACAACCGAAAACAACTTACTTCTGAAAAAATGATCGCATTTTTAAAAAGGAACGGAATCCGTCAGGAGAAAACTCCCTGTTATTCGCCAAAATCCAAAGGACAGGTAGAAAGAGTCAACCATTTCCTTAAAGATGGTATTCAAATGGCACTATCTGCAGGTCTTCCAGTGACAGAATTTACTCAATAGAGAGTTGATATGTACAACAACACAATCAACAGCATAACTGGACATACTCAATTTTTTCTCATGTGAGGAAGACAGGGTAACACGACTATCACTCCCAAATTTACTATTCATTAGAAAAGAAGTTCTAAGATGGTAGAAATTGAGGACTCTCAGCTTAAAGTGAAAGATAGAATTCTGGAGCAACAACTAAAGTCAAAAGAGTACCAGAACAAGATTCACAGAGTCACAGTTAAGGACATCCACAAGGGTGATTGGGTTATAGTCAAGAAGCCTTTTATCATGCAGAAGGGAGAATCCAAATACGACGAACCTAGTGAAGTTGTGGAAGTCACGAGTGGTACAGTCGCTTGCTCAATTTAGGATGGAGAAACAAAAGCGATGTTATCAAACTCAAATGTGGACAAAGAGACCTTGTATTTGATGCTTGTAATGAAAGGGCAGCCTCAGAACAAAGTAACGTTTGGTTTGAACTGGATGCATATGTTAATAATTATTTTAGAAATGATGACAAGTCTGTAAACATTGAACACAATAGATATGTCGCAAGTTCGCAACTACAATTGAGAAAATAGAGCTTCCAGCACACGTTTGTTCGGGAATTGAGATTGAATGTAACAGTAGTAGTTCATGTGAACCTAATGTCAAAGATGTGCATGTACCAAATGTCAGAGTTACAGATGTCACTGATATAGTGAGTAATGATGCATCTGCCGCAAATGTTTTTGAGGGTTCTTGTACCAGTTCTGAAAAATGATACCGGTTTCCAAACATGTATATTATGTTATGTATTAGCTTCTCTTGTTAGAGAAGGGAGATGTAGTATACTGTACTGATATCAAGGTGTTCTGCTTGGTTTGTCCCTACTGTATTCCCATTGGTCAGCGTCCCTCCACGTTACTTCGAATCCTCATTCCCCTTTTAGCTCACGTCATTGTAGGCGTGTTGTTTATTCTTACCGGCTGTTCCTTCAGAGCCACTCCTCTCATTAGCTGACCGCGGGCCTTAATATTATGATAAATAATTATATAAAATACTTACCGCTGGTATTCGAGTTATTCCATATGCTTGACACTTCAGTGACTTACCTGTTTTGTGCCTGAAACCATCAGGGTCGGGAGACGTCTCTGATGCGTTCCCTAGTCCGGAAGAGTCTTCTCATCTGGGTCCCTTGATTCCTCTTCCGGGTTATTCTCCGTCGCTGGCATTCCCTCACTGGTAGCCTCCTCTGCAGCTGTGGCTATAGAGCAGCTGGTATTCTGGTTTTTTCGTCTTTCCTGGCAAGCTGTGATAAAGAAAGAAAATGAGATATTATTTAAAGCATTCTAGCCTTCATTTTGTAAGCGGTAGGATCGTGATATTTATTGTCATTTGATGAATACTTATCTGAGTGATTGGAATCCATGTAGAGAGTTTTCTGTTTCTTTTTTGGTTGTTTCTGCTTTATTCCCTGAGCTGGAATTACAGAGAAAACAGTAAAGGTTATTTCCAGAGTCTTCTGGAGTAGCCTATTTACTAAACTGACCCTTCACCCTTTATTTGGCTTTTTTCTTTCCTTAAAATATCCTATCGAGGGAAATATGTTTTTTGTTTTTTCCCTAGAATTACAGGATATACTTATGTATGTTTTCTGGGTCTAGTGGATATTACGGTGGCATTCATTAAGGTGGTGATTATGCACTTTTGATGTTGATGTATCTGGTTTCACAGCCTTAAAGTTAATGCATAGTACCTTCCACTTTTATAGACACAAGCTGTATCAGTTGGTTATCTGCATATTTGTACCTTCGGATGCAGTAGAAGAGGGATGTTCATCAGGTACATTATTTCTACCCATTTGCTCTATAACTGTTTAATGTTACCCCTATAGGAAGAATACTCATTGCATGGTTATTTCACTTAGGGACACCATGTAATCAACCTCCTAAGGACTTTGTGCCAGATGTGTCCATTGTGATCGACTCCTTTCCTTGTTTCAGTTTCCCCACATTCACCTCATTGGCCTTGTTGGGCTAATCTGGTGGGTGAGGGAAGTAGGGATCCAGCATCAGTTCTTCCACCTCGCTTGTCCCCACCTACTAGTTGCCTAAACAATAACACTTCCATCCATGTCTTGCAAAAACAAGATTCCATGTGAAAAGTGATATAGTAATGTTCCAAATGATCATCAGAATAAACAAAAAGTTTCTGAGAAACAATTGTCTTGGTAAATCTCAATTGCTGTACTTTAGTTGAACAAATAACAAATCATAGACTTGTCCTTCTTTTGTAGTGAATGTCTATCACATCCAAGGGGTTTAGGATCAAAACCAGGACAGTCCCAAGAAACACCCACCACAAGGAGAAGCCACAGCTGAAAATACAGACTCCTGGAATGTAGCAACATGAAAAATGGACAGGAGCCCAGGACACGTGGTAAATATTTGCCAGATAAGTATATTTACAGGCAAGAAAAGGACTCCCAAGAGCAGTTTTTATACTATTGCCCCTTGGAATCGTAAGCATGACTAGGGTGAATAATGAGAGGTCGGGCTGACGAAATGAATGTGGATAACTAGACTGCTTCTCTGCCTTGACCTAGACTCACTTCCTATCATTAGCAGCACCAAAAATTCCTGTTTGGGACAAGTAGCCATGGCAGAAAGAAAGGTTTTTGTCTCAATGCTCATACAAAGTGATGCCATTTATGATATTGTTGGTTGCGTGGAGTGTTAGCTCTGCTCAAGCAATAGGCAAAATCCATGTCAGAGTAGACCAATAAAGTTAATAAATGAACCTGTGATTAACCTTCTTGAAGCTTGGCACAAAGCAGTCAGGCTTAACCTAGAGGTAGTGTGTAAAGTATTTATGCAGCACACAAAGAGTAATAAAGTGAAAACCCAACACAAGGAAAATCACACAAAAATTATAAAAACTAGAGTTAGTTTTATTGTGTTATTTGCCACCAAAACAACAAAAATACAATTAGAAGAACCTAGCCTACACATTTTTTTATTTTGAGTTGAAAACTACAGCTTAAAAGATCAAAGAGCCTACCGCACACATGTAGTGGCGCAAGACCAGGTTAAAATCGAAAAATATGGCAGACTATGATAGAATGCAAGTCGGACACAAAATGTGGGTTGGTCCTGTCAGCGCTTACCTTTAGACTTAGAAGAAAAAAGAGCCAGAATTACGAATCTGGAGGTCTGTGACTACCAGGTTTGCTGTGGCACAGCGATGGTGGTTCTGCTGCCCCTGTATTACGAGTCAGCCATTTAGACTGCCATCACTGAGCCAGCTGCAGCAGACAGGGGTATACTTTACAGTCCATGCCATGTTGGAACTGCTTTTGCATTCCCATTGCTGATCTGTGATTGGGGGTGAGTGTCTGAATAGTTACAGCGCTCCGTCCATCATCTCCTTATGTTTGCTTTGTTCGCCCTTAGTTGGCAGGGTATACCCAGACGTGGGTCCCTTGCTCACTTTTCCACGGGATTCATGCCAGCCTGGCTGATGAAGGGTATTACCCAGAAACCGGTCCAATGGAGATTGTTAACTGTTCAGGTAGGACCTGGCTTGGCAGTTTGGGCTGGACGGTTCCCATGAGGCACAGGGCCAAGATTGATTTGCATTTAGCTGGGTCTGAACTGAGGAGGCGAAGTGAGCTTAAGAATGATGATGGATTCAACCCAGATCTGTGACTGGGAGTGAGTGTCTGAAAAGTTTCAGCACTCCATCCATCATCTCCATGTGTTTGCTTTGCTCGTCCTTAGTTGCCAGGGTATTCCCAGGCGTGGGTTTCTTGCTCACTTTGCCACTGGATTCAAACTACCCTGGCTGATGAAGGGTGTTACCCAAAAAACATTCCCAGGATGCTTGCTTGCGGTTCAGGGAAGAAATGGCTTGGCCGTTCGGGCTGGACTGTTCCCATGAGGCACAGGATCAAGACTGATTTGCATATAGCAGGGTCTGAACTGAGGTGGCAAAGTGAGCCTAATAATGATGATGGATTCAACCGAGATCTTTGACTGGGGGTGAGTGTCTCAAAAGTTTCAGCACTCCGTCCATCATCTCCTTGTGTTTGCTTTCTTCTCCCTTGGTTGGCAGGGTATGCCCAGACGTGGGTTACTTGCTCACTTTACCACTGGATTCAAGCTAGCCTGGCTGATGAAGGGTGTTACCCAGAAACCGGTCCCAGGATGCCTGTTTCTGGTTCAGGGAAGACCTGGCTTGGCAGTTAAGGCAGGACTGTTCCCATGAGGCACAGGGTCAAGACTGATTTGTTTATGTGTCCGAACTGAGGTGGCAAAGTGAGCTAAATAATGATGATGGATTAAACCTACATCTGTGACTGGGGGTGAGTGTCTGAAAAGTTTCAGCGCTCCGTGTATCATCTCCTTGTGTTTGCTATAGCTATGTCTTCCTCATAAGCAGCATTAACCGCCTCCATCCCAGTTAAGACCTGGTTCACCAACCTTTGGAAGGTGGCAGGGGCATTCTTAAATCCAAATGGCATCACCTTACACTGAAAGTGGACCTCTTGGGTAGAGAACGGTGACTTGGAAGATTCCTGTTTTCCAGAGGGACAGAGAGCTTTTGCAGATCCTGATGTGATTCACACCTGCTGATCTTGGAGGTATGGGGTCCCCCTCACAAGCCTAAGAGACCTTCTATATTTTATAAAACATCGTTCCTAGGTAGGGAGGGTGATGTACTAAGCGCTATAAGACCTTTTTTCACCATCATTGTAATATGATTTCTCCTTTTGTGTTTTATGGAATTGTAACAATGCTGATCATATTATTTCTAATCATATGTCCTCATGTTAGCAAAGATACTGGATTTTAGAGCACATCCTTAAAATAGATATTTTAACCTTTCCCTTGTCTCTTTTTTACTCCTGTTGTTGACTGGTATGAGAGTATAACGAAAGAGTGTTCTTGCTTCCCACCATTCCTGAGTAAAACCTAAGTCACATATCATGGATTTTCTAATCATTGGTTCCTTTGCTATAGGACGAAGAGCTAATGAGACACTGATGCTAGCTGGTTAGGGTTTCTGGGCACTGAGGCGAGTTTTTTGGTCCACCACAATTCACTGAGGTCCTGGGCCTCTATGCACAGTTCTGTGTAGGAGCAGAATCCCTGCAACAAAGCCTTTCTGCTCACAGCCACTTTACCAAGGGTTGAGCATGGGAAACATTTTCTAAGACCTATGCTGAGTCCTATCATGTATTAGTGGCCTTATTGCCATTAATACATGATAGGCCACCATTACTGCCGATACAGCCATCATTACTGTTTACTGCGAAAAATTGAATGTGTTGTGGAAATGAAGTAAAAAAACATATAAGGTGGCAGCAGAAAAGCATGTTGTCCCCCTAGATTTGAAGAAAAGGTGTCTAAGGGATAAGTACTGGGATACATTTATATTGTTTTTAACTTATTTTTCACAATCTTGCGGGATTCTCGTGAGAACGTTAATAGTAAAAAGGAGTTAATGAGTTCTCAATACACTCTATTAGTGCATATTGCAGCTCTTGTTTTTGAGTGGAAGTGTGCAAGAATAAGTATTTTAAGGATTAGAATGTCAATTTAAAAAAACATATTTTATGATCTTGCGGGATCGTGACAAGTAGAAAGGAGTAGGTGATCTTTGAATACACTTTAGTATATACGCTTCCTCCTGCAAGAAGGAGTAATATTGGAGAGAGTGTTTATGAGAGTCTACTATTTAAACCCATCATCTTGGTAAGAGTTGTGAGTAGAGTACAGTCTCTTTCAACACCCTACTTTATTATTATAGAAAGGGATGTTAGCAGGAAGGGCAGTCCCTCTCCACTCACTATTATACACAGCTGTCAACTGAGAGAGAGGTGTCAGCGGAGAGGCCAATCTCTCTCAACACACCCTACTGTGCACACCCATCATCTTAGAGAGAGGTTTGAAAGGATAGGCCTGACATTCACCACGTACTACTACACACACCAGTCAGCCGAGGCAAAAGTCTGAAATGAAAGGCCAGTCCATCCACACATTCTACAAGGCACACCTGTCAAGTCAAGTCAAACTTTATTCGTAATATTTCCATTGCATAAAAGTCACACAGTAAACTTGATATAAATGTGACACTTTAAAGATAAAACAGTACATCTAATGTTAAAAACACATCCCAAGATACGTTCAAGGTTAAAAACTCTCCATCATATCTAGCACATAAGTACGTACAATTTTAAAGTGTTAAATGATGTGTCAAATAGCAGCAAAATCAGTAAACATGTAAAATTAATCACAAATATTAACAGTACAATGGGTTCACATTAAAACATATTGGGCCAGATGTACAATGAGATTTAGCATGCACAAACGGGTTTGGGACTTGTTTGCGCATGCTAAATCTGATAGGGCCATTTACAAACACTGTTTTGCGACTCACAAATAATTTGGGACTTGCAAAATACTGGTTTGTGACTCTCTATGAAGAAGGAGCACTCCCTTCCTAATAGCGACTTACAAGCCATATACAAATGTTTTGCAACTGCAATTGCGGTCGCCAAACACTCTCAATTTACTGCCCTCTTCAAAAGGGTGGTAATACAGTCACAAATGGGAAGGGGTCCCCAGGGGACCCCTTCCCCTTTGAAAATGCAGGCGGAAATGTTTTTAGGGGAAGGCAGTGGTCCCAGGGACTACTACCGGCACTTAAAAAATGAAACAACAACGTTTCTTTTCTTTTTTTAATGCATCCAGTTTTCCTTTAAGGAAAACAGGCTACATTTAAAAAATAAACTGCTTTGTTTAAAAGCAGTCCCAGACATGGAGGTCTGCTGAGCCCAGAAGGCCACCATCCCTGGGAGGGCCATCCAATCCCAATGGAGTCCCAAATTGCAAATGCCTCATTAATATTCATGAGGCTCGCAATCAGTGTCTCTGACACTGTTGAATATTGTAAATTGCAACTCGCAATTTGTGACTCGCAATTGAGCGCAAATTTGGAGTTGCAAGTTACACTGGTCAAACATCTGGCCCAATAAGCCTCTAAATCGACCAATTGAACTTAAACATTTACCTCATCAAACCAATTAACTTCTTTCCTACTTAGCGAGGCTACACAAAGAAAAGAGGCCATTATATAACACGCAACAGGTTTATCGAGGAGTTGTAAAAAGTATAACGCATCCTTATGTTGCAATTCACCTCTACTGCGTAAGACAGGAACTAAAATACAGTGCCTCTGCTGCTTAAAGAAATGGCAAAAGAACAGAATATTCGCTGTGGATTGATGGGAGACCATCAAATGGGAAACTTGAAAGATTATTATAAGAATAGGAGTTAACTAGAAAACCCATCATCAAAGAAATTAGGTTCAATATGAATCTCACCACCATAAAACGATGCTGTAGATTTGAAACATATGCCAAATATGAGTAGAACCAATGCCCCCCTAGAAAATAGAATGGTATAGGACTACATAGGTCTTGTTCTTATACTTATCCAGTCTTTTTTTTGCTGCTGAAACCAGAGAAACCTCTTTCAGCTTAGCACTATGGTAAAATAGACAGATAGCAGGGGGGGGGGGTTGAACAAATCGCTAAATTCCAGTTCTTTCAAAGTTTCCTGGGCATACTTTAACTGGGGAATTTCCTCAACCAGACCTATCGTCTGAGATAGAGGTGTTAAAGGAGAAGCCAGTCCCTCCCCACACACTATTAAGTGCAGCCATCATCTGAGAGAGAGGTCTGAAAGGAGAGGATAGTCCCTACCTGCACTTTACCACACACCCATCATCCTTGAGAAAAGTCTCAGCGGAGAGGCAGGTCTTTCTCCAGACACCCTACCATGCACATCTGTCATCTGAGAGAGATGTCTAAAAGAAAAGGTCAGAACCTCTCCACACCCTGCTACGCACATCCATCATCTGAGAGAGAGGTTAGACAGGAGAAAGCAGGCCCTCCCTATACACTAATATGCACACCTGTCATGTGAGAGAGAGTGTGAAAGGAACGGCCAGTCCTTCAACAAACCTCACTACGCACACCCGTCATCTGAAATGAGGTCTCAGTAGAGAGACCAGTCTCCTTACAAACCCTACTATGCACACCTGTCATCTGAGAGACAGGTCTGACAGGAGAGGCCAGTCTATGTACATACTTTAATATGCACACCTGTCATCTCAGAGAGAAGTCTGAGAGGAAAGCACTGGACCACTCCACTCACTATTACACACACCCATTATCTCAGAGAGAGGTCTGAGAGGAAAGGGTAGTCCCTCTCTACTCACTACTCCGTCATCTGAGAGAGGTCTAGAAGGAGAGACCAGTCCCTCCCCACTCACTACTGTGTCCAGCTGTTATCTGAGGGAGATGTCTCAAAGGATAGGATAGTCCTACCACACATCCTACTATGTACACATGTTATACAAGAGAGGGGTCTCAGCGGAGACACCAGGTCTTGCACATACCCTGTTATGCAAAGTTATAATTTGAGAAAGTTTTAAAAGCAGAGCATAGTCCCTTCTTATACTCCAGTATGCGCACCCATTATCCAATAGAGGCTTCTCAGTGGGGAGTCTAGGGCTTCCCAAATACCTTTTCACTACAATTGTGTTGCGATCCCGGGATAGTCTCTCAAGACTGAAGTGCAAGCTTTAAGGAGTGAGGTTTGCTGCATAAGGCTCATGCAATCCTGACGCAGACTCGCATGGAAAATTAGTGGGCCTCCCACAAGGTCTTGTAAGATCATATGGGGTAGTAAAAAAAAAGTACTAGGGATCAATGAATAGTTACCATTCTTATTACATGGTTGAAGAAATGCTGTGATGTGATTGGCTGCAGAACAAGAGATAGCTCAGTTTGTTCTTGGTGCTTTGGAGGAGAAGGAAGTCTTTTGGAGTTGTGCTCAGCAAATGTGACTTAACTTGGAGCTGAAAGAGACTGGTGCCTTTATCTTCATCAGGTATTTAATCATATATTTTATAAACATTGTTGTGAAGTGTCAGCAATTTTAATAATGTTGATAAACATTAGGTTCCCAGTGATGTCATCAATGATGTAATTTGAGATGACATCAGTGATTTCATAAATGCTGTCATAGAACATGTCATGAGTGTTGTCAAATGTGAGGTCATAAGCAGTGCACAAGTCATATTTGGTGCTACAAACTGTAACAGCTGAATTTCTGTATTTTCTTTAACGTTATCATTGTCACTGAGAAATTCCCCTAACTATTCCCACTATAACGCTAGTTTAACATTTGTTTATTATAGTAATCTCTCTCTACGTATATATATATATATAGCAGCGTTTGTTTGTTTAAACAGGGCACTAGACCCGAAAAACATTGATTTACTGAAATAGTGACTAAATTCACAAATGAGTTGAGTACAACCGTAAAATCTACATAGAAACTATACCATGCCTAAAACATGATGGTTAGTATTAACATCATTGATGAAACTTAGTTTATAAAATAACAACTTTGTGTTCATTATCGATAAAGTTCTTGTTGATAAGAGCAGAGGAGTGACCACACTTAGTGAAGTATTTTGTTTATGTTTACTTTAAATACATTGTTTCACATTGCATAAATACAATAAACAAAGAAAAAATCGGGTTATGTGAGAAAAATCGTCAGATCGAAACGAGTCATTTTTGTTTGCTCAAAAGAAAATACCCATGAAAATTTCACCGCGTTGATGAGGCTGTTTCCTCTGGAGTTACTGGCAAGGAAGAATATGTGGGGAATATGTATATATATATATATATTCCGAACAGTCCACTCCAATTGCGGCTAGACAAACGACCAGCACACCATGCCTTCAATATCAAAAAAAGGGTTTATTCAATATATATATATATATATGACACAACCAACGTCTCCTCCCGCAGTCGCTCTCACCACGATCACGCTGTGGACACAGACACGGACCAAAATTTCGGATGCTGGTTAGATTTTATTCAGCTGTCGCCATAACGTTTCGGCACAGAGCCTTGATCACATGATAGCGTAACCACATTTTTCGTGAATTTTTAAAGTGCACAGTGCTGTTTCATGATTGGCCAATTACAAACATGAAAATAAAGGAAAGACTCATTGTTATTTTGAGGCATATCGTTCCCTAAATTGCAGGTACAAGTTACTAATACATATAAAACATTGTTATAGTACATAGTTATGCCATAATACGTTATTGTATATACATTTGTGATAAAAAATCATGGGTTAAATCCCGTTACGGTTTTTCAACATATTGATACAAATTCAAAATTGTGGGTTAAATCCCTTGGCCGTATTACAGCACAAATGTAAACATCTCGGTCTTATATATATAATGTGTGTAATTATAAATCTTGAGCATGTAAGGGTTCAGAGTAAACAATCAAGCGGGGTCTGAGAACAAGGGGGCTCAAAAAAAGTGAGTTTTCCAATGTTATTTCCCATAGGACTTGTCAACACCCCTAAAGCTCGAACCGCTAGACAGAATTACAC
This sequence comes from Lissotriton vulgaris, assembly GCF_964263255.1. NCBI lineage: Eukaryota > Metazoa > Chordata > Amphibia > Caudata > Salamandridae > Lissotriton > Lissotriton vulgaris. The sequence continues at coordinate 436,779,500 of NC_141691.1, read as the reverse complement.
CAAATTTGTCAGAAAGGTAAATGTGGTTACACAGATCATGCTTTCAGTTATTTAGTGGAAATCCATTCAGTAGTTGTTGAGAAATATAGGATAATCAAGATAATGAAATCTGCACTGCTTCTGACCTCATATATTACATCACTCATGACATGGTTACTGACATTAGTGATGATATCACTGATGATATTTCAAATGACATCACTGATAACATTTCAAATGACATCATTGATGAGATCATCCAGTGACTGTGAGTGCTTATAAAAGGTTTCTGTGTGTTAAATGTATATACCAAGGTGTATTGGTGACTCAATGGGGTTATTAGTGCCTGTTTGGATGATTCAGTGAATGCGTGATTGACTGTATAAGTGACTGATTAGGTATGTAAGCAAATGTGTGGGTGAGTGACTGTTTGTGTGAATGTCTGCATCTGTCTATCAGTTGGTGTCTAAGTGACCATATGGGTGTGTGCATGGGTAAGCTAGTTTCTGTATGGGTGAGTGATTGGTTGTCTGAGTACCTCTATGTGTGTGTGAGTGTCTTTATGGGTGGGTGAGGGGATGTGTGACTGCCTGTATGGATGCATGAGTGGATGAGTCAATAACTGTATGGGTTAATGAGTGTATGTGTGAGTTTCTGTATGGGTGAATGTGTGTATGCCCTTGTCAGGGAGGGAGTGCATGTGTTAGTAGTATATGGGTGAGTAATTAGGTATAAGAAAGTCAGTATAAGTGAGTGATGGGGTATTGAGTGACTGTATGGTTGAGTGAGTGAATGTGAGTTTTTATGGGCGAGTGCGTGCTTTTGTCAGTGTCTGTTGGTGAGTGAGCACATGTTTGTTTCTGTATGAATAAGTGAGTGAGTGTATGTATAGCTAGCTGTATGGGTGAGTAACTAGCTGTGTGATTGACTGTATTGGTGAGTGAGTAGGTATGTGACTAGCTCTTTGAGTGACCGGTTGTAGGGATATACGAGTGGATTTGTCAATGGCTGTATTAGTGAGGGAGTGGGAGTATGAGTGGCTGTATGGGTGTATGATTGGATGTGTGTGTTGATCTATGAATCAGTGAGTGGCTGTGTAAGTACTGGCATGGGTGTGTGAATAGGTTTAAGAACGGTAGTGTGGAAGTTGGAGAGGGTGTTTGTAAAGTTATATGGGGTATGAGTGGGTATGTCAGAGATTCTGTGGATGATGTCAGTGTTAGACCTGGCACCTTGGCGTGAGTCTCCCTTCCACTTTTTGCTGATGTGCCTCCGACGTTTTGTTGGTTTTCCGATACTCAGGGCACTGCGGCACGGCTGACCCGTGCCACAGTGCAAGTGCTCCCTACTGTAAATTGTACATGCGATTGGTATCCATGATTGGTTCATTGGATTTACTGTCAGTCCTTAGTAAAGTGCACTAGGAGTGCCGGGGCTTGTAGATGCCAATACTGCTGGTGGGCCTGCAGCGCTGGTTGCGCCACCCACCGAAGCAGCCGTAAAGATGTGTCTGGGAACTGCGACCGCAGAACCCGCGCGCGGTCTCGTACTGTCACGCTAGCTGGGCAAGTGCACCCACTTGCCAGCCCCCGAACCTTCCCTTGACTACATATTAGTCACCCCTATGGTAGGCCTGTGGGCAGGGTGCGTTGTAGGTGTAAGGCAGGACAAGCCCTGATGTGTGTGGCCTGTCCTGGTAGTGACTTACAACCAAGACCGTATTTCACTATTGAAGGCTACCTGCTCCATTAGGCCAGACTGAGCTGCTGGAATTATTACACCCTATAATCCCAGCAGGCTCAGGGAGCATGGTAGCGAGTCGTGTTTAGTATGCCTGAACTCAGGATGATAAAATATTTCTTGTAGTCAAGTTTATTTTAGTATCCTGGGTTTGCAAATGCTACTTTTAGAAAGTTAGCCTTTGCTTGCCTAACCATTTCAGCCGCCTCTGCTGGTATGTGTATCTGACTGTCTGGGATGTGTGAGTGACAGGGCTGGGGGGATGACAGGTGGTGAATGCGCAGATTACACCTTAGTGGGAGGTAGGAGTGGCTCTTGACTCTGGATCTTGCTGTGCTCTACCACCACAATGCCGGCTCCACCCTCCTGGGGAGCGACTGATGACTCAGCCGACACCTGGCCCAGGAAGGGCGAAGCCCCCATCAACAAGGTACTCTGGCGGCCCCTGTCCGCACAATGCTGGCTCCACCTCCTGTGGGGCGTCTGATGCGCCTGCCCCTCACACTGAAAGCAGAAGCCGGAGTACACCCACCAGAGTACTCAAGGACTGAAAGTGGCTATGCAAAGGCCCCCCTGGCCTGCGAGAACAAAAGAAATGCCATATAAAAGAAGGAGCCCTGCTCCTTGGAAGTTAGATCCAGTTTGGGCTACAGAAGGAACTCTGCCCGACGAGAAGGACCGTGAAGGACAAGGAAGGGTGCTGTCTCTTGCCTGTGTCTGGTGCCTTGCTGCCGAAGGAGAGGAGAAAGGAAAGACTGCGAGAAGACTTTTGCTTTACAAGACTTTGTGCCAAACTCTGCTGAGAGATCTCCAAGGGCTTGCTGTGAACTTGCCCCCTGACCAGCGCCCCAGGACCAGTGGGCGCTACACCCTGACGAAAGTGACTGTGTGTGCTGCCTATCCCTGCAGTACCGACGGAGGAATCTCCTCCAAGGCAACGACATCCACCTGACCACCGTGACCGGGGCCCAAAGCAACAGCGGAAGCAAAGTGAGGTCCAGCCGCCGCTGGCCCAAACACCGTGACCGCAACTGCACCGGGAGCCCGAGAGCAAAGCGAAGGAGCACCCGTCCGGTCCGAGCTCTCGAGTTGACTGCGCCACGAGCAGCCAATCCACTTGCAAAGACAGACAGTCGCCCTGTGAGTGTCCTCTGGGTCGGTATCCTGCCCGACAGCGCAGCTGTGAGCGCACAGCTGCACCGGCACTTGGCTGGGTACGTCCTGCACTTGGGGACCGTACTGCCACTTGCCGCCACCACACAGCCGCCGCCTCCAGGGTCGGAGCGAACGACGAGGAAAGGACCCTGCCGCCACAGAACACCGCTGCCCCGGATGACCCGTGACCTGCTCGGCTGAGAGCCGCAACGAACAGCGACCCCGGGAAGGCAACGCGACGTGGGACAGCTCCCCTGGAAGCCGCCCGCTCTACAAGAACTTTGTTGAACTGGCCAGAAGGCCCTAAGAACTCTTATTGCTAGAAAGAACTGTGGCAACTTGAACTAAGTAACTTGAAACCGCTATTTGAAAGCCGGATAACTGTATTCACAAGCCTGCTTGAAGTTATATAAAGAGATATATTTTCAACGAATACAGTTTGGTCTCATTGTGTGGTGGGTTGGTTGGGACGGTGTGATATTGCAAGTGTTTAACCCTATGTGCCCCAAAGATTAGCCTACGACTGCTTAAGCCACACTACCTAGAGGGTAAGCAGAGGTTGTCTGGAAGGTAACCCTCAGCCCTGACGAGGAAGAGAGAGTCCCTGCTTGTCGCTAGTGTCGCCACTGCGCCAACTAGAGCCTCCCCCTTCCTACATTGGACGCAGCGGTGAGGATTTTTCGAATTTACACTTGCGGTATCTATACCTTAACTTCTGACCATTGCACAGTGATTACAGTCCAGTACTTAGCCACAGACTTTGCTTTTGAATTTTGCCGAAAAGAAGATTCCGAGTGTGAGAACCATGCCGGGCGCGAAGAGCCTGGATGGAGCGGAGTCCACGACCTCGGAGGTGTTGGAGGTCGAGTGGGATGCCGCGAAGCTGGAGAAATACACCAAGGATGAGCTGAAGTTTTTTTGCAGGAAACTCAATGTCCCGCACGCTGGTTGCAAGAATAAGCCAGAGCTCTACAAGGCCCTGAAAGCCTGGATAGAGTCCAGAAAGGCCCCGGAGGATCAAGACGCCCTCGCGGAGCAAGTTGCAACTGAGGAGCAGAATGCACTTGGAGATCTGATAGATCTCGAAAGACAAGACAGCGTGCACAGCTTTGGTAAAGGCCTGTCGCCAGAGGAGCTGGCAGATAGGAAAGAAACAAGGAATCACGAAAGAAAGCTGGCAGAATTAAAAATCCAACTGGAGCTTGAAACGAAAAGAATGGCGCTGGAAGAGCGAAAGCACCAAATGGATTACGAAGTGAAAATGAGGGAGATGAGCCTGAAAGAAAGAGGCTTGGATCGTCCTCCCTCTGGTGGCAGCACATCGCCAGTGCAGGTAGAGTCAAGAGTGCACATCCCGAAGGACGTAGTTAAAGAGTTCTTTAAGGGGGATGACATAGGACAGTGATTTAGGGCATACGAGGTAGCCATGTCCTCCCACCGGGTCCCTGACAAGGATTGGGGAGCGGGGTTGTGGGGAAGGTTCCTTAGCGAAGGGCGAGATACCTTGCTAGATTTGCCCGTTGAGAATCAGAGATCCTATTCCCACATGAAAGAAGCTTTAATGAACAGGTACGGGCTTACCCCTGAAATGTATAGACAGAAGTTTAGGGGATGTACTAAGCGGCCTGGGAATACGTATGTGGAGTATGTGACTTACTTTTGCAGAGCACTGGATGGTTGGGTGAAGGATAGCAAAGTGAATGATTTTCAAGGTCTCTTTGATTTAATTGCATGGGAGCACTTGTCTGATCACTGTTTTCCTGAGTTACGCCAACACCTGATCGATAGCAAGCTGTCCAACCCGAGGAAGCTTGCTGAGGAGGCGGACCGCTGGCTCAGCACCAGGGTCCACAAGGGTCCCGTGGGAGACTCCGCCAAGAGTGGGCAGGGTCCCCAGCAGAAGAGTGGGGGGGACAAGGGGGGAAAACAGAAAGGGTTCCAAAAAGGCCCCCAAAGTAGTTCCCAGGGGAACCAGCAGCAAGGTTCTCAGCCTCCCCCACCCCCGAAGCAGAATGGGGCCCGACAGGTAAACCTGTTCCAAAGGGGCCCTTCAATTGTTACAAATGTGGCGAGCCTGGGCACATATCCAGTGACCCCAAGTGTCGCCTGTTTGGAAAACCCGCACCCACTGGTGCTCCGCCCCGTCAAGTGACTAGTGTTCACTTAGGAGAAGAAGTGATGGTCCCGGGGGGTGGAGATCCCGTTCACATGACCCTAGTCTCGCTAGGAGACAGTGAGATGATCCCTACGAACTACCTGCCCTCTAACACTAAGAAATATGGGCAGGTGGTGATCATCAATGGCAAGGAAGCTGAGGCTCTTAGAGACACAGGAGCCAGTGTGACTGCAGTGAGGCAGCACCTGGTGTCTCAAGAGCAGGTTGTACCCCATGCCTACTGTAGGGTTATCAACGCTGATAATTCTGAGAGTCAGTGTCCGATGGCTCAAGTTCCCTTCGAGTGGGGGGGGGTCTCTGGTACTCTGCAGGTCTGTGTAAGAAAAACCATGCCTGTTGACTGTTTGCTAGGGAATGACTTGGAGCACTCCCCTTGGGAAAAGGTGGAGAAAACGACTCACCTGCGGATGGTGGGTCTGCCTGACTGGGCGTGCGTGACCACCCGGTCAATGGCAGGCAGTAGGGGTGATCAAGAGGTCCTGGGGCCTGAAGGAGAGGCCCAGGAACCGGCCTTAGGGAGAAGGCGCAGGGGGCGCGGGAAACCGGTCCCTGAAGTTCCCACGGTCCAGGAGGAAGCAGACCTTGAGGGGGATGCCCTGGAGCCTACAGGGGAACAGATCGCCGAACTGGGGGACCTGCCTGAGCTGACCCATTGGCAGCAAGAAGGAGGACCCTCCAGGGAGGAATTCTGCAAGGAGCAGAAAGAATGCCCTTCTCTCGTGGGTATGCGGCAGCAGGCTGCAGACCAGGCCAATGGTGTTCAGGCCAAAACACATTATGTGTACTGGGAGAACGACCTCCTGTATTCAGAGCCTAAGGCTGCTGAACCTGGGTCAGCCCGTGTGCTGGTGGTACCCCAGAAGTTCAGAGCCTTCCTACTGGGTCTGGCTCATGATGTGCCTTTAGCAGGACATTTGGGGATGGACAAGACCTATGACAGGCTTGTCACCCACTTTTACTGGCCCCAAATGCACAAGAGCTCAGACGCTCATTGTAGAACCTGTCCGACTTGCCAGGCAAGTGGGAAGACCGGAGGGAAGAACAAGGCTCCCCTCCAACCCTTCCCTGTGGTCGGTACGCCATTCCAGCGAGTGGGTATTGACATCGTTGGGCCGCTGGACCCCAAGACAGCCATGGGCAACAGGTTCATCCTGGTCTTGGTGGACCATGCCACCCGGTACCCTGAAGCCATCCCTCTGAGGACAGTGACGGCCCCCGTGGTGGGACGTGCACTGATGGGAATTTTCTCATGAGTGGGATTCCCTCTAGAGGTGGTGAGCGACAGGGGGACCAACTTCATATCCAAATATATGAAGTCCCTTTGGCAAGAGTGTGGCGTAACGTATAAGTTCACCACGCCTTACCATCCCCAAGGTAACGGGTTGGTTGAGAGATTCAACCGAACCCTGAAAGGCATGATCATGGGCCTGGAAGGTCCGATGAGGCGTAAGTGGGACGTCCTCTTACCATGCCTACTCTTTGCATATCGCGAGGTACCACAGAAGTCCCTAGGGTTCAGCCCCTTTGAACTGCTGTACGGTCACCCCGTGAGAGGACCGCTGAGTTTGGTAAAGGAAGGCTGGGAGCAATCTCCCAGGAAACCTCCCCAGAATGTATATAGCTACATGCTGGCCTTCAGAAACCAAACCAGACGCTTCAGACAACTTGCCGAGGCAAATCTGGAAGCGAGCCAGGAGGAGATGAAGCGGTGGTACGACCAGAATGCCACTCTGGTCGAGCTTCAGCCTGGACAAGAGGTGTATGTCCTGGCCCCGGTGGAGCCCTGTGCCCTTCAAGATAAGTGGACAGGCCCATTCGAGGTTGTGGAGCGCAAGAGCCCAGTGACATACTTGGTGGACATGAAGACGCCCAGGAACTCTTTGAGGGTCCTACATGTCAACCGCCTCAAGCCCCACTTGCGAAGGTCCGAAGTGGGCATGTTGTTGGCGACTGATGACGGAATGGAGGAGGAGTCGGAGCCTCTTCCTGACCTCTTAGTGGCCTGTGAGAAAGACGGGTCAGTGGATGGAGTTAACCTCTCATCCACCCTGACCCCCGAACAACAGGAAGACTGCCGCCAGTTGCTGGGGCAGTTTCCAGATCTGTTCTCCCTGGTTCCGAGTGTCACAGATTGGTGCGTCCATGATGTGGACACTGGAGACAGCTTACCTGTGAAGCATAAGGCTTACAGGGTGACTGACAGGGTCCGGGCCTGCATCAAGGAGGAGGTCTCCAAGATGCTTGCCCTTGTGGTGGTTGAGTCTTCCAGCAGTCCTTGGTCCAGCCCCGTGGTCTTGGTCCCAAAGGCTGCTGCGCCGGGAGCCACACCCGAACTCCGGTTCTGTGTGGACTACAGAGGACTCAACTCAGTCACGAAGACTGACGCGCACCCCATCCCCAGAGCTGACGAGCTCATTGATCGGCTGGGGGCTGCCCGGTTCCTCAGTACGTTTGACTTGACGTCTGGGTACTGGCAGATCGCCTTGACCGATGGGGCAAAGGAGAGGTCGGCATTCTCGACACCAGATGGGCATTTCCAGTTCCGGGTTATGCCATTTGGGATGAAGAATGCCCCTGCCACCTTTCAGAGATTGGTCAACCAGGTGTTGGCTGGGCTGGACGAGTTCAGTGCCGCCTACCTGGATGACATCGCGGTGTTCAGTGGCACCTGGCCAGAACACCTGCGACACCTCTGGGAAGTGTTGATGGCCCTGCGCAGAGCAGGCCTCACAATCAAGGCAAGCAAGTGCCAGATTGGGCAGGGTTCAGTGGTGTACTTGGGACACCAAGTGGGGAGTGGCAAGGTAGCACCCTTGCAACCCAAAATTGAGACCATCCTGGCTTGGGAACCCCCCAAGACCCAGACTGCAGTGAGAGCCTTCCTGGGGCTCACTGGGTATTACAGGAGGTTTGTCAAGGGCTATGGCACGATTGTGACCCCCTTGACAGAGCTGACTTCGAAAAAGCAGCCCAGGAATGTGATTTGGACTGACACCTGTCAGAAGGCTTTTGACACCCTGAAGACTGCCATGTGCACGGCGCCCGTGCTCCTGGCTCCCGATTTCTCCAAGGAATTCATAGTGCAAACAGACGCTTCAGAGCATGGTGTAGGGGCTGTTCTTTCACAGATGACTGAGGAGGGCTTTGACCAACCCGTAGCCTTCATAAGTAGGAGGTTACTTCCTCGGGAAAGTAGGTGGAGTGCAATAGAGCGTGAAGCATTTGCTGTGGTCTGGGCGCTGAAGAAGCTAAGACCCTACTTGTTTGGGTCTCACTTCCGAGTTCAGACGGACCACAGACCCCTCAGATGGTTGATGCAAATGAGGGGTGAGAACCCGAAACTGTTGAGGTGGTCCATTTCTCTACAGAGTATGGAATTTACGGTGGAACACCGCCCTGGCACCGATCACGCCAACGCTGACGGTCTGTCCAGATTTTTCCGCCTTAGTGATGTGGAACTCCCTGGGGAAGGGTAGTTCCCCCCACATTTCAGCTGGAGGGGACACATGTTAGACCTGGCACCTTGGCGTGAGTCTCCCTTCCACTTTTTGCTGATGTGCCTCCGACGTTTTGCTGGTTTTCCGATACTCAGGGCACTGCGCCACGGCTGACCCGTGCCGCAGTGCAAGTGCTCCCTACTGTAAATTGTACATGCGATTGGTATCCATGATTGGCTCATTGGATTTACTGTCAGTCCCTAGTAAAAGTGCACTAGGAGTGCCGGGGCTTGTAGATGCCAATACTGCTGGTGGGCCTGCAGCGCTGGTTGCGCCACCCACCGAAGCAGCCGTAAAGATGTGTCTGGGAACTGCGACCGCAGAACCCGCGTGCGGTCTCGTACTGTCACGCTAGCTGGGCAAGTGCACCCACTTGCCAGCCCCCGAACCTTCCCTTGACTACATATTAGTCACCCCTATGGTAGGCCTGTGGGCAGGGTGCGTTGTAGGTGTAAGGCAGGACAAGCCCTGATGTGTGTGGCCTGTCCTGGTAGTGACTTACAACCAAGACCGTATTTCACTATTGAAGGCTACCTACTCCATTAGGCCAGACTGAGCTGCTGGAATTATTACACCCTATAATCCCAGCAGGCTCAGGGAGCATGGTAGCGAGTCGTGTTTAGTATGCCTGAACTCAGGATGATAAAATATTTCTTGTAGTCAAGTTTATTTTAGTATCCTGGGTTTGCAAATGCTACTTTTAGAAAGTTAGCCTTTGCTTGCCTAACCATTTCAGCCGCCTCTGCTGGTATGTGTATCTGACTGTCTGGGATGTGTGAGTGACAGGGCTGGCGGGATGACAGGTGGTGAATGCGCAGATTACACCTTAGTGGGAGGTAGGAGTGGCTCTTGACTCTGGATCTTGCTGTGCTCTACCACCACAATGCCGGCTCCACCCTCCTGGGGAGCGACTGATGACTCAGCCGACACCTGGCCCAGGAAGGGCGAAGCCCCCATCAACAAGGTACTCTGGCGGCCCCTGTCCGCACAATGCTGGCTCCACCTCCTGTGGGGCGTCTGATGCGCCTGCCCCTCACACTGAAAGCAGAAGCCGGAGTACACCCACCAGAGTACTCAAGGACTGAAAGTGGCTATGCAAAGGCCCCCCTGGCCTGCGAGAACAAAAGAAATGCCATATAAAAGAAGGAGCCCTGCTCCTTGGAAGTTAGATCCAGTTTGGGCTACAGAAGGAACTCTGCCCGACGAGAAGGACCGTGAAGGACAAGGAAGGGTGCTGTCTCTTGCCTGTGTCTGGTGCCTTGCTGCCGAAGGAAAGGAGAAAGGAAAGACTGCGAGAAGACTTTTGCTTTACAAGACTTTGTGCCAAACTCTGCTGAGAGATCTCCAAGGGCTTGCTGTGAACTTGCCCCCTGACCAGCGCCCCAGGACCAGTGGGCGCTACACCCTGACGAAAGCGACTGTGTGTGCTGCCTATCCCTGCAGTACCGACGGAGGAATCTCCTCCAAGGCAACGACATCCACCTGACCACCGTGACCGGGGCCCAAAGCAACAGCGGAAGCAAAGTGAGGTCCAGCTGCCGCTGGCCCGAACACCGTGACCGCAACTGCACCGGGAGCCCGAGAGCAAAGCGAAGGAGGACCCGTCCGGTCCGAGCTCTCGAGTTGACTGCACCACGAGCAGCCAATCCACTTGCAAAGACGGACAGTCGCCCTGTGAGAGTCCTCTGGGTCGGTATCCTGCCCGACAGCGCAGCTGTGAGCGCACAGCTGCACCGGCACTTGGCTGGGTACGTCCTGCACTTGGGGACCGTACTGCCACTTGCCGCCACCACACAGCCGCCGCCTCCAGGGTCGGAGCGAACGACGAGGAAAGGACCCTGCTGCCACAGAACACCGCTGCCCCGGATGACCCGTGACCTGCTCGGCTGAGAGCCGCAACGAACAGCGACCCCGGGAAGGCAACGCGACGTGGGACAGCTCCCCTGGAAGCCGCCCGCTCTACAAGAACTTTGTTGAACTGGCCAGAAGGCCCTAAGAACTCTTATTGCTAGAAAGAACTGTGGCAACTTGAACTAAGTAACTTGAAACCGCTATTTGAAAGCCGGATAACTGTATTCACAAGCCTGCTTGAAGTTATATAAAGAGATATATTTTCAACGAATACAGTTTGGTCTCATTGTGTGGTGGGTTGGTTGGGACGGTGTGATATTGCAAGTGTTTAACCCTATGTGCCCCAAAGATTAGCCTACGACTGCTTAAGCCACACTACCTAGAGGGTAAGCAGAGGTTGTCTGGAAGGTAACCCTCAGCCCTGACGAGGAAGAGAGAGTCCCTGCTTGTCGCTAGTGTCGCCACTGCGCCAACTAGAGCCTCCCCCTTCCTACAGTCAGCAGTAATGTCACTGAGCATGTCATCAGTGATGTAATATGTGAGGTCATAAGCAGTGCAGTGCGGGGGAACAAGTTATAGTTAGCTTACTAACTATAACTGCTTAATTTTACTGATTTTGTACCAGTGAAACCTGAGGCTAACTATAACGTCTCTGTAACCTTTGGTTTGTTCAGGGAATTTATATGTTTTTTTAATTACTTGTCGCATTTGCAGAGCGGTGGAAAAAGGGTGCAGGGCCTCCACCCAGCTCTCAGGAATCCCATTGTGTAGGACTGACAGGAGGTACTAGGAGGGCTTCTTGGCCCCATAATGACCCTCTGCAATAAAGTGAACTTCACCTCCCAAACAGTAGTGCACCAGAAATCTTCTTTGCAGAGTGGTGGAGAAAGAGGGTGTGGCCTCCGAAGACCTCTTAGCAATCCTGATGTGTGGGACTTACTGGAGGTAACAGGAGGGGTGGAGGGGGCAGGCCTCTCTACTTGGTGTCCTGGTCCTATCGGGATACCAAGTCATTTTTGTTGGGGAAAGTTGTGGGAGCCTGATGGCCCCATGGTCCCTGTCGGCTCCTCATGTCCTGAAGGAGCTGGCATTGCTTCTGTCCAAAAGGAATTCTGCTCCACCACGTGCAAGTGAGAAAATGTAAATGCTCTTGCTTGCACAAAGTGGAGCAGTGTTTTCTTTTCCTTTTTTTTATAATTTTTTTTTATACATTTTTTTTATTGACAAACTGATGGGAAAGACATACCAATATACATGAAAAAAGACAACCATTGTTTACAGAATAAAAATAGATCATTCTCAGGACAAGACTTAATTCAGTTTCCACTTGGAACACATTATAACATAGTTCATTTTTTGCGTGCAAGTGGCAGAGCAACAAAAAAAAGAAGGAAAAAGGAAAAATGAGAAGAAGAGAGGAGAAGAAAAAAAGCAGTCTATGTACAATCTTCAAATAGTAAAATTACCCCAAATGTTCTCAATTTTTTTTAATGATCGTACTCCTCTAAGTTTTGCGAGGGATAGCTCCATAGAGTAGATCTCAATTACTAGTGTCCACCATTCCCAGATGTTAGGCGATTCGGGGCATATCCAAGTTCTAGCCAGTGTTAATTTGGCACAAGATATAAGAATCGTCACCAGAGCGGGCCGGGGTATAGAGGCAGGATGGATGTCGAGTAATACTGATAGAGCAGTGATAGAAGGCAGCTGAATCTTCTTAATTTCCAAGACTTTATGAACTTCCCCCAGAAGTCCCTAAGGTTAGGGCAGGAAAACAGCATATGTTCCAAATCTGCAGCTTCAGCTAAGCATTTAGGACATTTCGTGCGATCGCTATGGGTATTGTTGGTGGACAATTTAGAAATCCTTACCGGTGTGTAATACAGCATACAAGTTGTTCTAAACTGTTGCAGCCTTAAACTAGATGATCGTACCGAGTTATTAATATTGAATAAGGAGCATATTATCTGTTTGATTGTTATGTTTAAACCCATTTTACTGCTCCATTTCTCGGCTAGTTTTGTACAGTCATCAGTTTTAAAGGCACAAAGATGCCTGTAAGCTTCACTTATAATTGACTTTTTTTTATTTGAGTATAAACAATTCCAAATATCATAATCTGAGATATCATAAAGTTGATTTTTCCTAATCAGAAAGTCATGAATTTGTATATATTTGAATCTCATTGTTTCGGGTAAATCATATAAAGTTTAGAGTGTGTGAAAATCTAAGAACCCTTGTGTACCATATAGGTCGCCCAAAAGGTTAATTCCCTGCCTAGACCATCTAAGGGCCGTGTCATCATTAAAAATCCCCGGAAGACCTGGGTTTCCCCACAACTGGAGTTTTGGATGATAGAAGGAAGTCTTACAAAATGTTAATATATTAGCCCAAATCCTAACTATGTCCCGGGCGGTCTTAAATTTCACCCTCTTGTGGTAATTAGGGTTGTTTGCTCGAAACAAAAACATGTTTGAGTCAATTTTTAGCAGGAATACATGAAAGAAAAATGTGTCTTCGCTATTGAGTAAAGACCGAAGACCAAAAATATAGCTTAACGTTGGGAAAGTTAAGACCTCCCTTATCCGTACTATTTTTTAAGAATTTCAATGATCTTCTAGCTTTTTTGTAGCCCCATATAAAACTAATACATTTTCCATCTAATTGCTTGAAGAACGAGTTGTTTAGTGCTAGTGGAATGGAGCGAAAAAGATACAGGAACTTGGGTAACACCTTCATTTTGATTATATTGATTCTGCCAGTTAGATTCAGGGGCAGTCTGTGCCATTTTTTTAAAAGTAAAGTAGTAGATTTAATTAGTTCGTTATAATTAATGTTATTGATTTCCCGTACTTTTGATGTAATTTTAACACCTAAATATGTGGCAACCGTACAGATCTCAGGGACTACTACCATTGGTGCATAATTAGCTATAATCTGTGTCTTGTTTATATTAAGCTTATAGCCTGATACTTTCCCAAACTTGCAAGCGTCAGTGGTGATCCCTTGTAGTGCCTCGACGATATCGGAGGAGTAAATGGTAGTATCGTCGGCATATGTGGTAATTTTCAATACCTGTGAGCCGGACCTAAATGGTACGATTCGAGGTTGAGCCTGAAGAGCAAACAAAAATGGTTCTAATGAGAGGGCAAATAATAAAGGTGATAAAGGGCAGCCATGACGGGTGCCCTCAGAAATTAAAAAGTATGAGGAGGTCAGCCCCCCGTAGCTGATACAAGCTGAGGGATGGTCATAGAGTGCCTGTATACCCTTTAAAAAATGCCCAGCAAACCCCATTTCCAACATAGTGTGCCAAAGAAAGTCCCACCCCACTCGGTCAAAAGCTTTCTCGGCGTCCAGCAAAATCATGCCGAGTGGGGTGGACTCTGTCTCTGCCACGTCAAATTCCGTTATAGCCATATTGACATGGGTGGTGGTGTCTCTCCCGGTCACGAACCCGTGTTGCTGCGGGTTAACTATTTTAGGCATAAGGGGGGCCAACCTAGTCGCTAATATTTTCGCAAATATTTTTGCATCAGTATTAAGCAGAGAGATGGGTCTATATGACCCCCCCTCCTCTTTTGGTTTACCCTTTTTAAGAAAAAATATAATTTTCGCCCTGTTCCATGAGTTGGGAGCTTTTCCATTTGACCCAATAAATTGTATAACCTGTAGTAATAGGGGTGTCAGTTCTTCTAAGCAGACTTTATAGATCTCGAGGGGAATAGTGTCTTCACTTGCGGCTTTTCCTGCGGGCAGGGCGGCAATAGCTTGACGGAGTTCTAGCCCTGTTATATTTTCAGAAAGTGGGTCTATTTCTGAGGTATTACAAATATTTGTTAAGTTCTCGTCTAGATAATTCCGTATTGCATCTAAGCTTGGTGTAAATTCCGGAGTATACAGAGACCTGTAAAAGTCCACGAATTGTTCTAGTATATCGTGTGGCTGATCGTATAACTTGTTATCGGGTCCTCGAATATTAGTAATCAGAGTACTAGCTCTGTCCTCCGCTACTTTGTATGCCAAATTTACCAATTTTGTCCCCACCCTCGTATTGCACGTATTGCGCTTTTTTTTTGGATGAATTTTGCTTTAGTTTCAGATTTTAATTGGCCAAGTTTGAGACCTATTTCTACAACCGATGATGAGTTTAATCGTACTGCTGAGACCAGCAGTGCCTCCTGAACAGTGATGTTAGAAATCAGAGATTCATTTAGTTTGCGACGTTCAGAGTTTTGTCTAATCACATATGACTGTGTAAAGCCCCGAATACTTGCCTTTCAGGCATCCCAGACCATATTACATGTTGCAGAGTTCTGATTGATTTCTGTAAACTCAGTAAGGTGTGTTTTTAACTGTGATATATAAACAGAGTCTGACATTAAATATCTAGGGAAAGAAAATGGTCTGAGACATGTACGAGTGTGTGGGGTAGAAAACATCAGGATTATAGGGTTGTGATCCGAGGAAATTCGGGGACATACCTCCATTAAGCTATTGTTCAACAAGTTGTCACTGACTAGAGCCATGTCCAGCCGAGAACATAGTTTATGTGGTGCTGAGTAATATGTGTATCCAGGAATATTTGGATGTAAGTGCCGCCAGGCATCTTTGATATTATGAATTCAACATATCTAAAATAGAATTTCTGGTTTTACGCATCCGCTGGAAACTCCCGGGTCTGGTGGTATCTAGTTGGTAGTCCATAATACAATTGAAGTCTCCCATTATAATGAGCTCCCCCTCCCAGTCTAAAAGTTTTTTATTTAAGTAGTCAAAAACCCTAGGTTCGTCTTGGTTTGAGCCGTATATCACACATAAGACGTATTTATTGTTTTCAATGCACAATTGAGCGATAGCCCATCTACCATCTTTATCATGAGCTGTTTGCAGAAATTCTACCCTGAATCGTTTATCCTTGAGGATTGCTACCCCTCTAATTGAGGCCCCAAGAGTTGAACAGGTTGCAAGATCGTATCCTAACTGACAGAGTAGTTTTTTTATCCTTGCCAGCTATATGGGTCTCAGATAATAACGCAAAGTGAGGGTTGTGTAATCTCAATTCTTCAGACACAAGACGTCTCTTATTTTTACTGTTTAGCCCCGATACGTTCGATGCTAGACACCTTATTTTATGCATTCAGAAAGAAAAGCATGCATCGAACCAAAAACCAAGTGGATAATTTATGTCCATAAACTACACAGAAGTAAATTTTTACTAATATTTTCATTCCTAATAGCATGTCTCCCCATCAGATTGACAATACAGTTTTCTAAGTTTTCACCCCCCAAACTCCCCACCCTGCGGACAACAAAAAAGCCTCTCCCTCCTACCCCCTGTCTCCCACCCCCACCGGGGAGGAACCACCCTTCAACTTCTGCTGCCACTGTGGTCGCAGCGCCTACGGTAGAGCGCCTGGTGTGGGCCCCCACCTCCCCCTCTGAAAAGAATTTCTTTTTTTTTTCCTTTTTTTTTATTAATCTGAGTGATTATTCCTGAGAACTGGGAGGGAGAAGTAACAGTAGATTAGAGCGCCTAAGATTTTTCTAACCTTAATCTCCCTGACTATTATACTCGCATGGCAGTAATTCTGTTCTGATCAGTTATATAGTTTAAGCCTATCTCCTACTCATACAAGATAGAAATGCCTCAGCTTCTTTTGTATCAGTAAAAAACAATGTGTGCCCGTCTTTAATAACCTTAAGACGGGCGGGTTCTTGAAGAAAAACCTGTCCCCCAGTGGATTTGATTGGGTCTATCAGTTTACGGAGCTCCCACCGTCTGTCCATAGTGGCTTTCTCAGGTCAGAGCGGGCGAACAAAGAAAGATTCCCTATAACTATAGGAGTATTAGGGCATGCTTTCTGCCAGACAGCCTGTCGTAATAAAAAGTTACCAAAACAAATGAGGAAAGGGCGTGGAAATTTGCTCTCTTTGTTATTCTGAACTAGAGGCAAACGGTGTGCCCGTTGGATTTGGGAGTCCCAATCCCAGTCTGCTAAGTCCGGGAAAGCTTTTTGTAGTAAGCCAACAAGGGAGGCCCTCGGGTCGGAGCCTTCAGATCCCTCCGGTATCCCAAATAGTCTCAGGTTTGATCTCCTCTGCCGATTTTCCAAGTCCTCGACTTTCAGCTGAAGGGACGTCAGCTGATTATCGTGTTGGCCCACTACAGTGTTCATACGTGTGGTCACCTCCTCTACACCCACCACTCGATGTTGCAGTTCTTCGATATCCTGCGAGACCCCACTAAGATTAGAGGTCAGCTCTTGTAAAGAGGTCTGCAGTTTGTTATTGTCCTCCCTCAGCTGCACATAGTGTTCTTGTGCTTCTGCGCGTTGGTTAGTAAGTAATTGCAATATAATATCCAGTTGGGAGGAGTCAGTCTCTTGTTTGTCTTCATCTTTAGGCCCCTGAAACATGGTTGGGGTTTTATCAGCTATAGAAATGGCTGGTAGAGTTGGGGTTATGGCAGAAGAGAAGGCATCACATATGGCTGGTAGCTTTGTATTAGTGGTAGACATCGAGCTGTTAGATAATAATATTGCTGGCCCGTACTCTAACATAGGAGGCGCCTCTTGCTCGGTTGGTGCTATATATGGTGCATTTAATGATTTGCTTAGCTGAAGAAAGGTCCGTATCCGTAGGGCTTCTCCCCGATAGTCTTAGTGTCATATTTTTAACAAGTCCCTTGGTCTGGATCCATTTTCTTAGGGGGCTTTTATCAACGAGGATTTTCTTAACGGTCAAGTTATTGCTTGTAATTTGCCGATTTAAAGTAGTACCAGTCTTTCCCCCTCTTTTAGCTTTAGGCTTATTTTTCATTTTACGTCTTCTTTCCACCAGAGATTTTGTTGTGTTATCAGAGGGGTTACCTGTCTCTTCCTCTGTCTCCACTTCGCAGTCTTCACAATCTTCATAGGAGCCTGGGTCGGTGTTCTCCTCTTCCACCTCTTCAGTGGTATAATGAGTAGTTTGCCCATCGTGCCCCCCAGCAGTGAAAGTCGTCTGATTAGCTTCGGCGTTTGCCTCTTCGTTGAGTTTTTTCAGATCCATGCCCATTGCCATGTCGTTTAAGTTAAAATTTGAGTTCATATCATTAGCTATAGCCATAGCTAGTGTTTCTGTGGTAGGTATCTGTTTATTATTTAAATTGGTGTGTGTCTTTATTGGAGCTGAAACATTGTTGCTAGATTGAGTTACAACTCCTTGGAGTTTCAGCGAGGCTGTTACGATTAGAGCACTTGCATCTGCCGGGGAGATTACGCAACCCGTTTCACCCCCTGTCATAAATCCTGCTGGGACCCCCGGTTTAGCCCCTGATTTAACAGCATTTTTGTGGCATTTTTCGAAAGGAAACCCACAGTGGTCAGCATCGGGGGTCGTGAGATTTGCTTACCCGCAGTCACTCGATTCGAGCCCTTGTCTCGCCTGCCGCCACCACTGCTGCTGCAGATGGCGTTTCTTTGTGCGCTGTAGCCTCTCCGTCCAAGGAAGCCGGTAGCGCCGAGAATCCAATGGAGCCGCTTCTGCTGCCGCTGCCGCGGTGGGGGGGGAGCAAAGCTGCTGCTGTCGTCACGGCTGCGGGGGGAAGGGATACATCAGCGCCCATTGTTTTCTTTGGCGACATTCTGCCTGGCTTCCAAGCATGGACAGCCAACCGGAAACCGAACCAGCCAAGCCCAGACCCGGCGAGCAGACTACAGATCGTACGCCGAGTGCTCCGTGAAGCACCTAGTAGCCAGAGCATCGGTATCGTCCGTGTCTGAGTTTTTCTTTCCCAGTTTTCGGGTTTTGTTTTAATTCAGGTTTGATTAAGTTTAGAAATCTTCAAAGTCCGGTCCATTCCTCAGTTCTCATCAGAGGGGGTGGGGAGCCTCCAGGCTAGCTACCACTTGGCCAAGTCCTCACTCCGCCATCTTGGACCTGACCGAATAGTGGAGCAGTGTTTTCTATGGCTTGGCAGGAGCTGTGTTCCCACATGCAATAGCAAATTGCAATGTCCCTTGGGTGGTCACCGAGGACATTGCTAAAGCCAGCCCTGAGGGTGGCAGTCCCTAGGGACACCTAGGGACTCATGAGTGGGGTCATGATGCCCCGATCCGTTCTTTATATTTGCTCTAGTGTGCTGGCCGTCCCTGGGCTGTGGGGGGCATGTTGTCTCCCATATTCTTTTTCTTTAAATCCCGGGTGAAGTGTCAGGCCCCAAGGCTGCAGGGGGGGTCAGTGCGGCTCCCCACATTTTTTAATATAAAGCCTTGGGGAGGTGGGGGCCCCGGGCATCAGAGGTGTCCATGTGCCCCCCACTTTCTTTCTACATAAAGCCCCGGGAAGGTGGTGTTCAACAGACTGATGTTGGCCCAGGAGGCCACCCCATTTATAAAAATATAAGCCTCAGGGAAGTGGTGGTAAATGGGGCTGCATTCTTCGCTAAAAATGCCCCGGAGTGGTGGTGGTCCCCGGAGCAATAGTGAGCCCTAGGAAGGGGGCCAATGCATCCCCTCCCTTTTTAAAACAATGCTGCTGGAATCTAGTCCAATTATATATCGATATATATATATCCACAAAACCTCCTTTACTGGTGGTCATCAGCAGCGGAATATGTATAAAGTTATGTTATGAGACAGATATATATATATGTTCACTGAAAAAACCATAGGTTTCACACATGTTATAGTTAGCTGGACATTTCACTCATACAAAACCATTGAAATTCCCCTGTTATAGTTAGTTCAGCTAACTATAACTCGCGCGCCCGCAATGCACTGCTGATGACGTCACAGACTACATCACTCATTACATGGTCAGTGACATCACTCATGACATCACTGATGACCTCTCAAATTACATCACTGATGACATCATCCTTGTGAAAGAGTGGCAGACCTCCTCTCACCCTAATATAACCTTTGATAGACACATTCAAAAATAGAAACTAAAATTTTCAAAGCAATGGAGATACCAATACCAGCTACAACAACCTATTCAGTAATTCCAACATCTACATACACATCCACTCATTCACCAACAGTTTCTATATAGTCACTCATACATGTACTCACTCATCATATCTACTCATACACCTATACATCTTGTTACACACTGATACTCATCCATAGAGTTACTCACAAACATAATCACACATGCAAATAAACTATCAAACATCCATTTACTTGCATATACAGCTATACACACACCACTACACTTTCTTCTACAGAAACGTACACATACTTACTCTCTTAAACAATCACTTATAGAAACACATACTTATTTATACAGGACCTCTTCCAATCTCTCACTCTCACTCTCACATATACTCACTTATATACATCAATGCTCACATATACTAGTTTAAAACATATGTTGTTACTCATGAAGATACTATTGAGGCATTCATTCACTCACTAACACACCCATACACACACTCATCCACCCATACAGTCCTGCACACATGATGTCTTCAAAACACATACAAACAGTGAGTCAGTCATTCATGCATCTGTGCGCTAAGTAATACCCCCAACAAACCATACAGACACTCATTCTGATACTCAAAAAAACAACTAATAACCCATATAGACACTCATGTAGCTACTCACCAACCCATGCAGCCACTTATAGACAAAGTGAGACACTGATACAGATATTTACATATTTAAACATTCTCGCTAAGACATGTATTTACTAAGATACACTTAATAAGGCAGTTATACAATCAGTTTTACAAAAAAAAATCCATTTAGACACTTATTTACCCATTTATACTTCCATCGACCTTTAGATATGCATATATAAAAAATATGCATTTTTCAGAAAGACAAACATTCAATGGATAATGTCATCAGTGATGCCATTTGAGATGTCATCAGTGATGTCATGAGTGATGTCACTGACCATGTCATGAGTGATGTAGTATGTGACATCCTCAGCAGTGCATTGTAGGCGCGCATGTTATAGTTAGCTGAACTAACTATAACAGGGGAATTTCAATGGTTTTG
Organism: Lissotriton vulgaris; assembly: GCF_964263255.1. Taxonomy (NCBI): domain Eukaryota; kingdom Metazoa; phylum Chordata; class Amphibia; order Caudata; family Salamandridae; genus Lissotriton; species Lissotriton vulgaris. Next base: position 436,759,107 of record NC_141691.1, on the reverse strand, counting down.
TATGAGTGAAATGTCTAGCTAACTATAACATGTGCGAAACCTATAGTTTTTTCAGTGAATTTCTAAGCTTTTTTAAATGCTATTTCCTAACTATAACGTGTGTGAAACCTATGGTTTTTTCAGTGAATATATATATATATATATATATATATATATATATATATATATATATATATATATATATTCACTGAAAAAACCATAGGTTATAGACCATATATAGTTAGGGATTAGCATTTAAAAAACCTTATTTTATTTGCACAAAACCATTGAAATTCCATATATAGTTAGTTGCACTAACTATATATCGCGGACCCGCAATCCACTGCTAATGATGTCACATATTACATCATTCATGACATGGTCAGTGACATCACTGATGACATCACTGATGACATCTCAAATGACATCACTGATGACATCACTGATGACATCTCAAATGACATCACTGATGACATCACTGACATCTCATTTGACATTACTGATTACATCACTGATGATATCATTTATGTGATAATACATCTTCAGACTCTAATATAACCTTTGATACACTCAGTGTAAACAGGCACTCACAGACTGTCACACATCCATGGAGTTACTCACACACCTATTCAGTCATGCAAAGAGTCAATCACATCTCCATTTCCTTAACTATACAGTTATACACACCTTACTTATTCAAACATATACTAACACATATTTACTCTCTTATACAATCCTTGATACAACTTCACAATGATTCATACAGCCACTCTCACATTCACTGACTCTTATGTTCAGTTATTTATATATGTCAACTCTCACATGGAGTGTGTTTTACATATGTACTTACTTTGACATGTAGAACTGAGATATCCATTCACTCACCAATATACTCATGCACACAGTCAACTGTCCATACAGCTGTTTCTACATGCACTTTGAACCCATACACCTAGGGAATCAACCGCTCACACATCTATGCACAGAGTTATACACCTCCCAGCCACCCACACACACACTCAGTCTCCCATACAAATACTTGGGCAACCATTCAATAACCCATATAGTTACTGATATAGCTACTGATTTAAACATGCAGCAGTTTACAGAAGAACATAAATATTGATTGCCAAATTAAGACACTTTAATCACTAACCCATGCACTCAGTGAGACACATTTAATCATTCTCTCATACAGTCATTCATGCACCTACTAAATCCTTCATCCAGACACTTATACATCCACTCATTCTTCAATATGTAAGACATATTTTAACTTTACAGAAACATACAGTCACTGGGTGTTGTCATCAGTGATGTCATCAGTGATGTCATTTGAGATGTCATCAGTGATGTCATCAGTGATGTCACTGACCATGTCATGAATGATGTAATATGTGACATCATTAGCAGTGGATTGCGGGTCCGCGATATATAGTTAGTGCAACTAACTATATATGGAATTTCAATGGTTTTGTGCAAATAAAATAAGGTTTTTTAAATGCTAATCCCTAACTATATATGGTCTATAACCTATGGTTTTTTCAGTGAATTTTCAAGGTTTTGTAAATGCAAATTCCTAACTATATATGGTCTATAACCTATGGTTTTTTCTGTGAATTTCATTGGTTTTTTAAAAGCTAATATCTATAGCTGTAAAATATATTCTTTATTAAGTGACGTATCACGTAGCCCGTGAGACGCCTCATGATGCATCGCATAACCGTGACGTATCGTCTCTGCAGCGCAAACCAAACCCAAAACGTAAGCGCGCCAGAACACGCTTAAAGATATATATATATTTTTTTAACCTTAATTAGACAAAATCCACACGTGCACATATCACAAACGTTCAAAAAACACAATATGTCGCACTACCGTTACGCTGCCGGTTAGCTGCCCGGTTAACGTACCAGGAAGCACCTTTACCGCGAAAATCGCAATTTTTTTTTTTTCACCCCCCAGGGAACTTTAATAGCCCCCTCATCAATCCTAGGGGTTCAGGAGGGGTCTGCCTTACCCCTTTCATTCATTTACACCTTTTTTTTTTCCACCTCTTGTCTCTCGATCCCACAGAGAGACAAGATGGCGGCCGCTCCAGACTGTTTACAATGATAACAGCCAATCAGCTTCTCCTCAGACTCCCGTTACACTGCCGATTAGCTTCCCGGTAGCTGCCCGGTTAGCTGCCCAGTTCGCGTACCAAGACGCGTCTCTACGGCGTTTGTTTTTTTTTGGCCCCACGTGGCTTTATAATATCCCCCTCATAAATCCTAGGGGGTCAGAAGGGGTCTACCTTGCCCTGTTTCCTTCATTTCCCCCTTTGTTTTGGCCTCCTCTTGTCTCTCGATCCTACCGAGAGACAAGATGGCGGCCGCTCCGGACTGTTTACAATATTGACAGCCAATCAGCTACTCCTCAGACTCCCGTTACACTGCCGGTTAGCTTCCCGGTTAGCTGCCCGGTTAGCTGCCCGGTTCGCGTACCAAGACGCGTCTCTACGGCGAAAAAATCTGATTTTTTTTTTTTTTTTTGGTTACACTGCCGGTTAGCTTCCCGGTTAGCTGCCCGGTTAGCTGCCCGGTTCGCGAACCAAGACGCGTCTCTACGGCGAAAAAATCGGATTTTTTTTTTTTTTTTTTTGGGCCCGGCGTGGCTCTATAATATCCCCCTCATCAATCCTAGGGGGTCAGGAGGGGTCTACCTTGCCCCCTTTCCTTCATTTCCCCCTTTGTTTTGGCCTCCTCTTGTCTCTCGATCCTACCGAGAGACAAGATGGCGGCCGCACCGGACTGTTTAGAATGTTGACAGACACCGGAGAGCCAATCAGCTTCGCTTTGCAAAGTTCCGATACGCGAAAAGTTCGCGAACCGGTTAGCTGCCCGGAGCGCTGTTACAGATATATATCTTGATTTAAACGTTAATTTCTCAAAATCCACTGAAGCACATATATTGAGACCTAGCAAAGGCACATCGGGGTACCAGTCCCTACAATTTTGCCAAGTTTCGTGGAAATCCATTCAGCCGTTCGGGCTAAAAGTGAGTCCAACCGCCCTATGGAAATTAACATGGGAAAAACGCGTTTTGGGACCCCCCTTTTTTCTCGGCCCCCCCTTGACGAACCCCCCCCAAATTTTCAGGAGCTGCTCAGAAACAAAATGTGCCATTTTCCTGAAAATTTCAGCCGATTCCGTCCACAAACGCCAAAGTTATTAGACATAGAATTTTCAAAAGTCCCATAGGAAAAAAATCCTAACTATATATACCTACTGGCTATCGCCAGTAGGTAATATATATATATATATATATATATATATATATATATATATATATATATGCTAGTCAACCCAGAACATGCGACTTAGATTACCTCAAGTAAGGTGGATAAAAAGAGCACCCTTTAGTTATAGTCTTACAGCAGTCCAAAAGGAGGAGTAAATAAAGACACGTGCAAGTTTGAAATGTTTATTTCTAACGCCGTAATCTCATGCGCAGTACCTTAGATAGTACAACCAAACATATTATCAGAAACAAGGTTGTCAGCATTGTTACTATTCCATAAAATACAAAGGGAGAAAGCATTTAATATTGCTAACGAGAAACAGGTTTAAAATATATCTACATTTCACCCTTCCTGCCTACCAGATTAGTTTATAACTACAGAAGGTCTCATAGGATTACATGGACGGCCCCATACCTCTGGTACTCAGCAGTAGTGGATCACATTGAGTTCTGCACAAACTGTCAGGATACGAATGTTCTCCAACTGTGTGTAATTATGCCTCCATAATACATTATTAAACGTGCCAGTATCAGACGTGGCCACAGCTGCATATGTGTTATAGGTCAAACGTGTGAGGATCATTCCGAATAAAAGACACAGTATCCAAGATAACCTTGATGTTCCATGCTCTCACTATACACAGTAAACTAGTGAGGCAGTCTAGAAATGTAGCATAACAAATGATTCTCATGTGAAATAAAATACTCAGCCTTCTCTAAACAATATCACAAGTGTGTGTCGTGTGCAAAGCAGAGCAGGAAAGTAAAAATGGCGTTTAACCTTCTAATAAACCCATGCTAACTTAACACAGTGTGAGTGCAAGGCTCAGCCCGTGACACCCTCCCTCGATCGAAGCACGTGATATAAACGTGGGCAAATTAGGAACGCAGAGTCCAAGCCTGAAAAGCGGAGTCAAGTTCAAATTTGCATAAAAAATTATTCGCTGTTTGATAGAAAATAGTAACTAAATAATAAAGAATAGGTAGAAAAATCAAAGAGTCTTAATCCAACAGCGTATAAGTACAGTATGTAGCAACAGCCTCCAAGAGGAAGTCATTGTTCTCATCTGAAAACATTTCAGCCATACAATTCAATAGTGAGAATGAACATACATGTTCCTCAACGACCGGAGCCTCTATCACCATCGGAGGAAAACTCGAGTCATCGTCAATGTAACTGCGTGCCAAGAAGTCATGCGCCACTGCAAAAACATTCCAATGCCCCATTATTCCATGTATCGCTCCTAAGGCCATAATCCCACCGCCAGAACAGAGCAAGTCATGGGGATCATCAGCTGGTCATAATCCACGTTGAGAAACACTGTACTGCAGAGACACAAATCCAGGGCCCAGTCGCAATCTCAGCTCAGGCAATGGAAGACAGGTTGAACGCCTGTGAAAAAGGAAAATCGAAATGATAATCCATAAGCTGAACTCAATGTAGCCAGAGGCAGTGCTCTGTAATAACTAAGCATTCGGTTGCTGAGTAGCAACAGCTGGGACATATTGTCGTGTGCTGCAAGATGTGCATCCATATTTAAGTAAACAAATTAATAAAAGCACACCGGCAACTAATGCGAGTATTAAGCGAAATTCACCAAAGATGCTGGGAAACATTGAATGAAAAAATGCAGAGAAGACACCAAATATGCTTTGAAAAGAAGTCACTAGGCCACTGCTTCTAACTTTAAAAAAGTAAGTTAACCCCATAGTCAAGGACGCATTAAAGATACTCTGAATTAACTCCCAAAAATACTGAGGCACGTCTCTATTTAATAAATCATACACTTCTGTGCGGGTGTTTGCTACATGAAGGACAAATGTTTCTCTAGCAGATGTAAGAGCGACCTCTTTTTGAGACAATAGCACTCTTAAATGGCTCATTTGGTTGACTCTTCATTCAAGGTCGGAATCGACGGCCAGATGGAAACATCCAGCTTCCCATGCAGAGGAGTAAACACAACTTTTTTATAGCAAACCACACACTCAGTTACCGTAATCATGTAACCGATGTCTGCTAGCATTGCACAACAATCTGCATTATTTCAAATTAAATAACTCACATTTCTAGTAAACTGAACGTTGGTATGATAGCAGGTGTCGGAGTGCCGTTCAAAACTCAGGCCAAATTAGGCACATCTTGATTACAAGAGCCATGCAATTGTATGAGTCTACAAATTAAGGAGTGATCTGGTGCTATTGTGCAATCCTCGCCATTCACATAGACTTCTTTTCCCTCCCTCAGGCACCTATATGTAAATGATAATAACCAAGCTTCATGCAGATAAGCACTGCCTAAAGATCCATATCAGCCTATAGCATAGTATTTCAGGCAAACCTCAAACTTAAACAGGCTAAAAAGTAACGTTATGATACCGTGGATAAACCACACAGTTGAATCGATCTCCAATGAGTGACCACTTCTAACCATTCTCATAGCGCGCCCTGTGCTCTGATTTGACAGTGAGAGAGTGATCGTACCATAGTTTGTACTGCTAATCAATCTCAGCATACGCTACGAATACGCTTTCACATTACACGTCGCATCAAAGCTTCCATGTGACGTCATGTACGGGGCCCCGTACGCAAAGACGCGAATGTTTTTAATTGTTTAAAAACATATATTTATGTATTTATTGAAAATACTAACAAGACATTATCTAGGATGATTATGAAAATACATGTTTTAAGTTCCAATAATCGTATATTACTTTTAAAAGCAATTACACAAATCACAGTGAAACGTTATGCGTACTCACATCGTAAGAGCGCTGTAATCAAAGCGTAAGCATACGCAAAGCCATGTGACTTTAAAAGAAGAGATTTCATTGGTTCATAACACTTCCTATTACAACTGTTGAAACTTCCGTCCCATTTTAATAATTCTACCTTGACTTTCTAAGAAGAAGCATCTCTTCTGAGAATCTTGTCAAATAGAACAAAGTTTACCATAATAACAGCAATGGACTAATCTTACAGCCATTCTTCAGAGGAATATTTAATTCCTAAAGAAACTCCAAAGAAGAGGAAAGAAGCTCTAATTTGGCAGTTTTTACTTTTCCAGATTTCAAAAAAAAGGTTAAGGCTCCAAAAGTAACCTGTACAATTTTCCAAACTCTTTTAAGAGGTGATCCATCTCAAAAATACTCCTTTGGCACAGCAAATATGGAGCGACACATGAAGACCTTACACCCCAACAACTTTTCTCGAGCTGCAACACAGAGTTTGAAGGACAACCCACCTGCTGCTGCACCAAGCACATTAACTGCTGCACCAGCATTTTCAGCAAGCAGTCCACACCCACAAATTCATCCTTATTTTGCTCAAGTTAAAATTCTATACTTTTATTGCAATAAACTTTTGTGTTATGGGAAACAGTCTATTGACCTGATAAAGCGCAGGAAGCAAGAGCATCGCTGTCCTCAACATTACTTTTTTTTAAATTCTTTTGTTCCTGTTGGACACTTCCAAGCCCCCCATTATAGAAAAAAATGCCCACGGGATTTGGCCCCCCGGGAGCTAATTAAGAATAAAACGAACTTCTAGTTTTTTTTCCTTTTCCACCGCATATGAGTACAATACTCGTACAATACGTTTTTTTATTTAAAAAAATATATACATTTTTGCGCCTAAAGATCCATGTGGGACACCCTGAGCAGGCCTAGAGGGTCAACATGTTTCTACCCTGCCCCCTTTCCTTATTTTTCAACTTCGCTTTACTGTTTTCTTGTGACTAGGTACAAGATGGCTGCCAACACTTCCTGGTTTGGAGTATTGACAGACATTTGACATCCAATCAGCATGCAGCTCGTGCTCGTAATTGTACGGTTTACGGTACGCGTGCTGTACTTCGTCTCTAGATATTGCTATGATTTTACTTTTGATTTTCTCAGGAACTACTGAACGGATCACACCATTTTACAAAAAGCACAATCAGCGAACCGAACTCTACCTCTCTGCCAAATGTGGAAAACACGTTTTGGGACCCCCTTTTTTCTCGCCCCCACTTTCAGGGAAGGCGCGGAGCGGAGCAGGCCCTTTTCTTGGAGAAATTCACGAAGATTCGTCCACCAGCGCCAAAGTTATTCCAAATAGAATGTTGAGGATTTCCTATGGAAACGAGTTCCTAACTATAACTACCTACTGGCGACCGCCAATAGGTAATATATATATATATATATATATATATATATATATATATATATATATATAATATATATATATATTATATATATATATATATATATATATATATATATATATATATATATATATATATATATATATATATATATATATATATATATATATATCCAATTACCGCTCCGGCGCCTGTGACCACCAATGGAGAGAGACACGGACTCACTAGTCAGTTTACACTGCTGGTTGCAATGACTTTATTCCATCACAAGAAAGTGCGAGATGTCGGGCAAGATGACGCTTTTCGGCTAGCGTGTAGCCTTGCTCACATGGTATATATATATATATATATGTATATATGTATATATATATATATATATATTCACTGAAAAAAACATAGGTTTCAGGCCCGTTATAGTTAGGAATTAGCATTTAAAAAACATTAGAAATTCACTGAAAAAAACATAGGTTTTAGGGCTGTTATAGTTAGCTGGACATTTCACTCGTACAAAACCATTGAAATTCCTCTGTTACAGTTAGTTCTACTAACTATAACTTGCGCACCCGCAATCCACTGCGGACGATGTCACATATTACATCATTCATTACATGGTCAGTGACATCACTGATGACATCACTGATGACATCTCAAATTACATCCCTGATGACATTACTGATGACATCATCTAGTGAATGTGGTTTGGTTTGATATTTAAATATGTTTTATTATATATATAGCAATCTGCATTGAAGAATGAGTGGATGTATTAGCGTCTGGATAAAGGATTTACTAGCTGTGTGATTGACTGTTTAAGTGACTAATTTAAAGTGTCTCATTAAATATATGAGTTAGTGACTATACTGTGTGAATGTCTGTATCACTCTGTCTGTTGTTGTGTACAGTGCTGCAACAGTTGGTTAATTGGTGCATTAAAGTATATATTAGATATTGATCAGTTAGGTAAGTATTTGTATGGCACAGTGAATGTGTGTTTGGTTGGGTGGGGGTGTGTGACTGTGCAAAGATGTGTGAATAGTTGATTCACTAGGTATATGAGGTTAAGAGTACGTGTGGAAACAGTTGTTTGGGTGAGTGAGTATGTTTATGACTGTTCATGAGCAAATATATTGCTTAGTGATACATGTGCAACAAAGTAGAAAAAATAAAAGGCAGTGTATGTGACAGTTGTTGTATATAAATAACTATACATAAGAGTCAGTGATTGTGTAAATAACTGTATGGATGACTGTGTACTTGTAATAGTGATTTTATAAGACACTAAGTACGAGCTACTATCTGTATAAATAAATGAAGTAGTGTTTGTTTAAGTGTGTAGCTGAGTAAATGTAAATGTGATCAATGGTTTGCATAAGTGAGTAGGATGAATGTATAAGTGAGTAGGATGTCTGCTGGTGTGTCAATGTGGATTTATGGGTGTTCTATTGATTTGTAACATCGTGTATACGTGAATTTACAGGTGAGTGTATAGATGTGTGTGCAGACCTAGGAATCACTGAGTGGGTTTTTAGAAACTTGTATTGGTGTGCCAATGATTTCAAAAATGGTACTTTGCAATTTAAAGTGAGTGATGAAAGGTTATACTACTGTGTGATGAGGTGTTTCAGAGTGTCACATGGTTGATATCATCAGTGATGTCATCAGTGATGTCAATTGAGATGCCATCAGTGATGTCATCAGTGATGTCATCAGTGATGTCTCTGACCATGTCATTGATATCACTGATGACATTAAAGAAAAATAATGTGGGGGACCACGTGCCCCCCCCACAGCTCAGGGACGACCAGCACCCTAGAGCAAATATAAAGAAAGGTTCGGGGCATCATGACCCGCCTCATGAATCCCTAGATGGCTCTTGCATTTGAGATGTCATCATTGATGTCATCAGTGATGTCACTGAACATGTCAGGAATTATGTAATATGTGATATCATCAGCAGTGGTTTGCGGGCGTGCAAGTTATAGTTAGCAGAACTAACTATAACGGAGGAATTTCAATGGTTTTGTACGGGTTAAATGTCCAGCTTAATATAACAGCCCTGAAACCTACGTTTTTTTCAGTGAATTTCTAAGGTTTTTAAATGCTAATTCTTAACTATAACGGGCCTAAAACCTATGGATATTTCAGTGAATTTCAAAGGTTTTTTAAATGCTAGTTTCTAATTATAATGTTCATTAAGAATTCCTTTTTTTCTGTCTTTTTTAATTATCATCCCATTTTCAATGTGGTAAAAACTGCAAATCTCAACACTCTTCCATCAATACCTTCCAACATTAAAATTGCCACAACTAACACTAATGATATATAATTCCAAGTGCACCAGTGATGTGCTACACAGACCTCACTACGCAAAGCACAAACCTCACCATGTGGAGATATAGTATTAATACGTGTAGTATACTGCACAGTGGACGCAACCATATTACCTCAGACAGTGGGTAACATCTCAGTCATAGAACTGTGTTGTCCCCCCCTTGAAGCGGAAGCGGAGTGGGCTGGTCCAACGTACGCAATTCCAGCATAGGAGTATAAATATATAGGGCACGCCCTGGGCGTGGTTCACTTGTGTGAATACAAATGAGTCTGCCAGAGCAGCGGCCCTCACCCTGGCACGTGGCTGCCGCCATGACTGCGGGCCTCCTCCACACAAGCCCTCTGCGAACCCAGTGCCACAACACCAGAGACTTATGTCTGTACCGACTACTTTGTTCAATCTACACTGCGGACAGCAGGGTTCACAACTTCAATTCAACCTTGATTTATTAATTGCTCAGAGAATTGTACTCTATGTCCTCGGATTTTGTGTAGAAGAAGTCTCAAAACGCATTCCTCGATGTCTATGCTAACTACTGCCTTCGATCTGCACTGCGGACAGCAGGGTTCACAACTTGAATTCAGCTTTGGATCTACACTGCGGACAGCATTGAATTCAGTCTTGATTTATTAAATGCAGAGAGAATTGTAATCTATGTCCTCGTATTTTGTGAAGAAGAAGTGAGAAAAAGCATTCCTCGATGTCTATGATAACTACTGCCTTCGATCTGCACTGCGGACAGCGTAGTTCACAACTTGAATTCTGCTTTGGATCTACACTGCAGACAGCATTGAATTTAGGATTGATTTAATAAATGCAGAGAGAATTGTACTCTATGTCCTCAGATTTTGTGAAGAAGGAGTGACAAAAAGCATTCCTCGATGTCTATGATAACTAATGCCTTCGATCTGCACTGCGGATAGCAGGGTTCACAACTTGAATTCAGCTTTGGATCTACACTGCGGACAGCATTAAATTCAGCCTTAATTTATTAAATGCAGAGAGAATTATACTCTATGTCCTCTAATTGTTTCAAGAAGAAGTGACAAACAGCATTCCTCGATGTCTATGCTAACTACTGCCTTCGATCTACACTGCGGACAGCAGGGCTCACAATTCAGATGCAGTGGCAATTGCATATGATGCAGTCCAGTTTGCAACACACATTGCACCCACTGTGGCCCACCAAGACCACCACTCATCATAGAATGCACAGACTCTGTGTGCTTCAGGTGCTACTAACTCACTGCACCATAAGTCATCCCCATGTGACCTTATCAAGTCAATACATTGCTCACACTTCAGACCTCCGAGACCACGTATCATTGCAGTGTGCGCACACGCCCACTACTCCAGGTGCCACAAACTGTGCAGCTCAAGTCAACGCCACGTCGCTGTGGGCCCAACCAGACCGCTGGCTCCGGCCTACACTGGGATTACACAGTTCACAATTCTAGATTAGTAGCAAAGTAAATTGTGTAAGAGACTATAATGGATTAAGAAGACGAAATGCTCGCAATATGTGCAGTGTCACCTGCCTGTGGACCTTTGCTTACCGCTGCCTCTGGCTTGCACTGTGGAAGACCAGTGACACGTGGTGCCAACTAACCCTGTTCAACGCAAGACCGATCCCACAAGTGTGACTGGTTCCTGAGTCCTGAATAACAGTGACCCCCAACTGAGTGAGACAACCACAGCAGCAGACTCCTTTCGAGGCATATTTCCATATGGAAGTCTGACGACACGTGCTGCCACTAACTCTGTTCAACACAAACCGATCCCACATGTGTAACTGTGTCCTGAGTCCTAAACAGCACTGACCCCAACTTTGTGGCAGCGACCACAGCACCAGACTCCCTTCAGTCTTATTTGTTGTTCTTTTCTTTAAATATTTTTTTTATATGTAAATCTATACATGACTAAGATTCTTTTTTGTTCAACTGCGCAGGGATACTTCTGGGCCCAAGAAGGTTGTTGGGGGTTTGCTGGTAAATTGGAAAAAGGGTATGTTACCTCCTAATGTGGGGAGAGGGAGCATCCAAAGGGCGTTCACGCACAGAAATAACTCAGATATGTTTTCATAAATGCCTCAGACAGATACCAGCTGACGGACTGAATCACAAAATAGTTTTTGAATACTTCTGTAGTGTGAACTATGAACAATTCCGACCCAGGCTCACAGAGCGACAGCTGCGGCCCGTTCGCTGGACTCACAGATGCAGTACTACGAGCCGTCCATGTCATTGTGTCTATCTCTGCCCTGTTCCGTCCTATGCCACGCCACTCCGATTATGTTCCAACATTGGCCCCACTTACCTACCTGTCGCAGGCATACTCGCTGTTGGTGTTCAGGTCAGTGGTCTAGTTCTGAACACCTCACAGCCACTCCATGAGTACAAGCAAGTTTGCACACACACCACACTCATCCGGAACATGTGGCACAGGCCATGTGACCATGCACATATAATAGATCGACAACTTCACATCCTTTATTGCCGATGCTGACAAGTTGGCAAACGGTCCACGGGTCTCAACCATGAAGACTCCACCAAAACTTGCACATAAGGTTAGTCGCACCCTCAACTATATGGCCATCAGCAGCCTACCATCCCCTTGGCGCGGACTTCATATGCATAAAGTTACTGCCACCCCAAACTCATGCGACCATCAGGAGCCTACCACCACGTGCCACTATCTTGAGTTCCACAAGGTTAGCGGCACCAAACCCTAAGGTGCTCTCTGCCATTGACGACTCACGACTCAGCGACATGTGTAAGATATGCCAGGTCGCACAGAAGTTCAAGTGGTCTCCACCATACACTACTCAGCGACATCTATCAGATCCACAAAGAACCTGATGTGGTCTCCGCCATTCAAGACTCAACGACATCTGTAACATGCGCGCACAATGTGATATGGTGTCCGCCATTCAGGACTCAGGACTCTGTAACACATCTGAGATCAGCTGGGTTTTGACAGGCACATGCAGTCTGCCCACTACTGCACACTCCAATAGCACCAAGTAAAAATTTACTAATCGATGTACAGAGGCGACAGTCTCTCTCTCTCTTTCTCTCTCTCACTTCCCTCTCTTCTCTCTCTCCCTGTCTCACTCTCTTCATTCATTTCCTTCTAACTCTCTCTCCCTTATCCCTTTCTCACTCCCTTTCTTTACTTCCCTCTCTTTTTCTCCCTGTCTTGTTTTTCCTTCCCTTTTTTTCTCTCCTAGTCCTTTCATATGCACATTACACACGTCCTTATTTTGTGCTTTATTTTCCAAGCTTTGTCATCGACATCCATGGGCCCCACAGGAATCTTCCACCTTGTTGTTTTCTATTATATTTCTTGAATTGTATTTTTTGCTTTATTTTATATATATATATTAATAAAAATAAAAATTTGAGAATAGTTTATGGTTTATATCCATACTAATATAATAAAGAGAGAGCCCAAACCTTTGAGGCGGGTAATCTCAGGAACCACAGCACCAATCACAACACCCAATACAGCGTTGGAAAGGGCAGTTGCAGCAGAAGGACATAGGCTATGCAGACGTCAACCATATACATTTAAAAGGTAAACGAATCGTGCCAGCAAAGTAGTCCCTTGTGGGCGTGTCTGCATTGTGCTGATTGCGTGTGCTGGGGGCATGACAAACGCTGGGGGCGTGTGGTACGTTCCGCCCTTCATGCCATGTCTCATATCGTGTGCTAATCCCACCCTGCTCCCTTTTAAATACCCCTGCACCCCATAATCATAACCCACCCTTACTCCTTAAACCCCAACACCCTTAAACACTAACCCATCTTAACCCTATAAATATACCCTGTACCCCAAAACCCAAACCTATCCCTAAACCCTAAAAATACCCCTGTACCCCAAAAACCCAAACCTAGCCCTGAACCCTTAAAATACCCCCTGTACCCCAAAACCCAAACCTACCCCTGAACCCTAAAAATACCCCTGTACCCGAAAACACAAACCTAGCCCTGAACCCTAAAAATAACCCTGTACCTCAAAACCCAAACCTACCCCTGAACCCTAAAATATCCTTGTTCCCCAAAACCCAAACCTAGCCCTGAACCGTAAAAATACCCCTGTACCCCAAAACCCAAACCTAGCCCTGAACCCTTAAAATACCCCCGTACCCCAAAACCCAAACCTAACCATAAAAATACCCCTATACTCCAAAACCCAAACCTAACCCTGAACCCTAAAAATACCCCTGTACCCCAAAACCCATACCTATCCCTAAAACTACCCCTGTACCCCATAACCCAAAACTATATCTGAAACCTTAAAATACCCAAACACCCCAAAACATATACCTAAGTAACCCAAAACATATCCCCCTATACCCATACTTACCTTATCCAAACATAAAAAAACATGCTTTTACCATTCATGCTTTTACAACGAATTTTGTTGTAAATGTATGAGCGGTAAAAGCATATAAAATGTAATGCCATGCGTTATAATGGCATTGCGGAGTCATGGTACTTTCGTAATGAAAGTATGCGGAGTGATGATATGCGGAAAGAAAGTTGCGGAATAATGTGTGTTTACCCTCCCCCGGTAAGTACTTTGGTGGCACGGCGGCACACATCTCCAGCAACATACTCATATTTTTTCATCACCCGTTTGAAAAATGCACAGGTCTCTCTCATTGATGGCCAGCACCGACATACACTTTTAGACACACCTCCCGCCACAAGTTCTAGAATTGCAAACTTTAGAGCTGGGGAGCTAAGTTTGAATCTCGGCATCAGCTCAACATCCTGTGATTCCAGGCAAATCGCTTTGTGTCCCCATGCCTACCACTAATGAATGTGTTCTTCTGTAATGTAAATTGTGCTCATGCCATGTTGTCGAGTTCGCGCTATATAATATTGCAAGGAAAAATAAAGTAGGGAAACTCGAGTTCACACACTACTGAACGCGCACTCTTAAGTGCATCAGCAGTGCACTGTGAATCGGAGCGTTTCACAGGCCTGTCACAGATAAGAAATGCTATCAAAACGAAATCCTACAAAACAATATACTACTGCCCGGCAGCAATTCGTACCCGGACAACGTCGGGACGGGCTGCTAGTAACTTTATACAAAAATAAAGTTTGACAAAAAAATTGTAAACTTTTTCGATATTTTTAATTAACTGCTGTGTGACTCTTTCTTGTTCTTATTACTGTTATTTGCTGGTATCCACCATGGTGTTAACTTTTAGAGCACTTATCACGGGAATACTATTAATCTCTCCAGTTAGCACCAACTTCTAAATACTGTATTACATTTATCTCAACTTTAGTTGCATTAAAGTGCTAATAATGAAATGCAAAGTAGCTGTTCCCGTTCAAAAAGACACGAGGTGCACCTTTGCGATTTATTCCCAATACTAAAATCCTGTATTGAATTGCACTGAGGTAGTCCCCACGATTACAGTGTACACAAAAAAATCAATGAAGAAATCTCATTGTATTTTTATTGATTAGAAATAGTTCATCAGAGGCTGGATCTTGACGGGATACACTACCCAGTCCATATATTAGTCTACACATGAACAACTGATATCACAACTTTCACAACTACAATACAAAATTAATTCCGGCAATAACCCACATTACTACCAAGAATTTTACACATGCTTTCTACTGGTGTTAACCAGGATGACTACCTGCAGCATGAAAGGAAACCCAGCGAAGAGACACACCAGAACACCCACAGGTACCACTGAGTCAATGACCACGATACAGGGATACCCATGAGGGCCACAAGACTCACTACAACAACCCCAGGACCACCAACGCCCCCCAAACCCGCATCTGAGCAAGTGTGTCCGTGTGGTCATTGTCTTAGCATGATAAGGAAATACCCTGCAACATCACAATGTGCTGTCTTCAGCAGACATTACCATGTCACGTCAGCGATAGCAGTCACCATGGACATGTAGCTACGCTTTCATCCTCCTACAAGCACAACACACGTGTGCTGGTCCAGCCAACACAAGTCAGCGCAGGGGTGTGCCTATCCGACAAGGGAAACGGGGTATCTCCCATATGCCTGTGTGCAGGAAGTGAGGTACCTGTGTCTCTGTGTTCTGATGTAGTCTGCCACAAGGGCCTCAGCAGACAATGTTGTAAAGTGGCATCCACCACCACCAAACGGCCCTCTCATGGTATAGTTCGAATGCCGCACGACATGCCGAAATACGGATTACAATGCTGTGCACGGGATTCAACAGCACACCATACAAAAATATGCAATGCGAATGCATAATCAATGACTGGCTTCTAATTCTACTAAAACCTGAGAACAGGATAGGTTTTTAAGCAGTTATGTGTCAGCAAAGACATGAAGTTACCAAATGCTTCTCTCACAATGGTTGCCCAAATGCAGACAGACTCACAGTCTGATTCTAGACAAGCAAGACTGTTCCCCTGACTTTAGCAGAAGTAACAGTTGTCTAATTAAAAACAAAGGCACCACATACAACAACTGACAAATTAATAACTCACCTTTCAAATTCATTAGTAGATTAGGAAGTATCTGAATCACACACCAGATTTTCTTATACAGAATGTCTGTAGTGCACTGCTCTTAGCAAAACCAAAAATGGCAAACTTTCCCTCTCATTCTGCACAGACATACATGTAAATATCAAATCACATTGCTACCCACAATAATTCAAAAGCTAACACACATTTCTATCGGTTACACATTTCAACCCTTTCCAATTGACATAATTTTGAACCCTACCCCCACTCTGCTTAATGCCTGTTACCATAGTAACAGGTCATGGAACACTCAACTGAACACACAATTCACATGTTCAGCACACTATGTTGAAAATCCAAACAACAAGTGTGCTTGACATTTCAAAATATCAGATTATCCTATGTAATGTTGCTTTTACACAGTTTTCATTAACCAATAAGAAACATGCTTTTGAAACACAGAAACATGCACCCTATGTTTCAGTCTATAATGTTCTCAAACAGCCAATCATTTCTCTTTTTTTTAAACTGCATCTTATCCACCATTTTAGAAAAATCTTAGTTTTAAAACTGCCCATTTCACATACAGACACCTTCTGAGTGCATCCAGACCTCCCTTCAAGATGCTTAGAGTGGTGGTTGTGGGTACAGCTATATTTTCTGGAGCCAAAGGTATGCAGAAAACAGAGGTATTGACAAAGACCTAGCTTTGCTAAATGTAGACATTAAATGGATTGGACAGGGAGGATTAAAGTGGCACCAATTGATGCCATTGGTTAAATCCTTTTTGCATCTCCAACACCCTGACCTCATAACTGTGGTGGCAATGACCTAGGCGCTTTGACTGTGGTAGGTCTGGAAATGCTTATGAAGGACACCTTTGGAGAATTGATGTCACTTTTCCCCCAAACTGCCTTTGTCGATTCTAACATATTCCAAAGACAGAAATGTAACTGGTCTAATCAATTTTGTCCACAGATTGAGAAAGCTAGGAAACATGTCAATAAAGCTGTTTCTCCTTATCTCAGAGATTATAGAATGGGGTCCATTTACAACAACAATCTGCATTTTAATATGGACGGCATCTATAGGAGAGATGGTGTACATTTTACAGATGAGGGTAACAGAGTCTTCCTCAACAACTTTAGACTTTGCATTGGTACTTACTTATAGGAACCAAAATCTCCCAATAAACACAACGGCTCTTTTTAGAACCACCCAAGATCTAAACACATAAGCTTGATTAACGTTGTGCTACTACACACGCTGCCGGCTGAAACAGGAGGCTCACCGTATCTGGGAACCTATCACGTATTTTAACGGCGCGGGTCTGATTGCATGACTGCAACTGAAGAATCCGGGATTTTTAAATCGGACTCATCTCACCCGACCGGGCAGAGTCACCATTTATGCAGAATTATAATAATACAGACAAAGACGGAATATCCATATCGTTGTGGTGATCCTTAGAAGACCCACGCTTTTCATGGGATAGCCATTTTTATGAGGACAGCGATGTGAAAGAATTTCCAGTTTCATTCACATTATGGTTCAATCAGAATAACATCTTGGGACAGTCTGTAGAGAACCTAGAAATAATCACAGGTCTCATTTGCTCGCACTAAGGAGGTTATTCAGCTGTATTCTAAACTGGGGAGCTCTGAGTAAAATCCGCTTTTGGGGGCCATTACACTTTACCTGCTGGAAAAAGGAAAACGGACATCCCACGGACGCCAGCTGTGATACCGCCAGCGCCGGGGACTGTAAGCTGCTGCTTGTCTCCTCCACCGCCGCTAACACACCAACGCAGCTGCCAAGGGGGGGACTACAGCTCCCAGGACCCCTAGCGGCATTGCCCCGCCCACCTGCACAACTGCGACCACTCCCGCGCCCGGAGGCGCTCAAAGGGACGGAACTCCCTCCGCGTCGCGGGACGTGCGCGGGAGAAGCCCGGGACAAGGGCGGGACCGTCTGTGGCCATCCGAGGCCAGATGAGACTGGGCTGGGCCACCTCTCTGATGTCCTAATTAACGGACAGTAAGAACTTTAAATTTGGACTGTTGCATTTGGTTGCAGGGAGGTTTGCTTGTTTGTAGGTCGCCATTGTCTTGGTTTTTTCTTAAATTTTGTTTTAAAAACTCTCACTGTAACATTTGTGCTTACATTTAAAAATTTTCCTTAAGCAGTCAAAGCTTTGTTTTTTTTAGTAGGCCTTGTGTATAAGTGGGTCTTACTAAGAAAATATCTCTTAACTATATTAATTTTTATATAGTCCAACTTGTTTTAAAACTTTGGGTTAGTAGGGATAGAGGCATTTTGGCTTATGTAATGAACAGTATGGGGAAAAACACTAAGTCCTCCACTATACGTCCTATGACTGGGCAATTAGCAGCCACGACCCAACCACTCCCGAGCCTCACAGCTATTGATATAATGCTCCAAAAAACTATAGGAGCAGTAGCAACGGCCATTGAAAACACAGAAAGGCGTTTATCCATCACCCCCGCAATGACCCTCCCTCAGCCAGAAGGGGATGTCTCCGCAGCCACAGCTAATCCTTTTGAATCTACTTCACTTCTATTGCCCTCATTTTTCGAGATACCGTGTGCCCAGATTGCACCGGATGTGACTGTCTCTGCCCTAACCTCTCCGCTTACTCTACACTCAGTAGAAAGAAGTGACCTAAGCCCTGCCCCAAACGTAAAAGATCAAAACTTACCAGAAAATACGCTAAAAGGATAGTACCTCCATCTACTGGCTCGCAGTCCGCGCCTGCTCTTCCCCCCCCCCCCACTGGTCCACCTATTTGGGTTTCACACCTAGTGATTGACCTGCAGGCCCATATTGAACAGGCCATGTTAAATCTTTGTCATCCAGGATAGATAGAATACTCTCCCTTATCACCAACAAATGCACAGGGAAACCCCAACCATCTAGCTTACAGGGGATTCTGACTTGGGGAGAGCGCTCTGGCACTGCCTGGAACACCACTACGGGTACGGGTTTGGGGGAAAGTACTCTTACTACTAAATCACACATGTTATGGCTCATGTAGTCGTGCAAAAATCTACCCCATATTAAGCAACTCTGGTGGTCCTATTTGATCTCTTGCACCTCTAATTGTAGCTGCCCCAACAACATGTGGCCCGCTCCCTCCCCCGGTAGTCCCTGGGAAGAAGCAGTCTGCTGGTAGTAGACCCGCGCCTGCTGTTCTTCTGAAACCCCAGGTAGATAGCCCAATAAAACCCACTACCTGTCCCCATTTTTTTGGCTAAATAGCCAGAGACCATTAGTGGGACCTGGGGAAGGAGAGATCTTATTTTCACGTAGAGTCAGCTGGCTGGGAACTAGACTCAAAGATATAGGAGGTGACTGTGTAATCATCAACTTTAGGGACACAGAGGTGGTCAAACACATTTTAGGTAGTGGTGGGCCGGAAATCATGGGCACAATATGCACCCGCCACCTGGGGCATTTTTATTCACAAATCGCGGTACAGCCCTATTCTTCCTTTGGTGGGCTTGATTTGGAGTATAATCTCCCAGTGGGCAATAGATATAGGGGCCTGAGTAATGTGGATTAACTCCCTTCACCTAGGGGTGATGATCTAATGGCCATGTATTTACTTGAGAGGCAGACTGAGGGAAACTTATGTGGTGAGGCGGGGCCTGCGGAACCAAATCTGAGTCCTTTGGTGGCTTGTACTTCGACCCTTTTGTCACCCCCCATTATGAGTTCTCCAGGAGGTGGACGGGGGCTGGGTACCTACCAATATAGTCCAACAATTCCCCTTGACATACAGCAACCTCTGGAGGCCTCTCTCGTGCGAGCATCGCACTGCCGCTCATTGATTGGGACCTGGAATGTAGCTGGGTTGGGGGCAAAGTTGAACATTCCAGAATGGGGAGATCTGATGGATGATTATGACATATGCCTATTTCAAGAAACCTGGCTCCTGTCTCCCCCCCTTAAGGATAGGATTTGCGTCCTATCACACAGTGGCAGTACAGGGTCCCAGGGGAAGACCATCGGGAGGACTGTGCATCTGGGTGGCTGTGCACTTGGGGTGCACAGTCAAGGTAGTTGATTCACACAGTCCAGACATCCTTTGCATTCTACTTACCTTTAAGGATGCCTCGGTACTGGCAGTGATCAACATTTATTTACGCCCAAACCCACTTCAGCTAGGATTATCAATTTTAGAGGCTCTGGAGGTACTACTCTTTTCTTTCCCATTGTCCTATAATATGATAATAGGTGCAGATTTTAACTGTCACTTTGAACCATTTTTGGGGATCCCCATGGTAACCGTAGAAGAGGATGAGACCTGGGTAATCCCTGAATGCTTCATGTATCCAGAAAAGCGCCTATCACCTTTGGCTCTTGCGAATAATAATTGGTTGTAACTAACTCCCTCAGGGCATGCAACGGAAGACTTCTTCCCGATATCCCGGGTGCCCACACTTTTAATAGACCAGGGAAAAGTACAACAATCGACTACATCTTGGTCAATGTGGAATTCTGGGCAAAAACTAAAACGTTTTCTGTATTCCTAGTGTTGATAGTGACCACAACTTGCTAACACTGGAATTGGTCACTTATTTAGGGCACCAAAAAACTCAGGGAGTAGTGGCGACCTCAAGTAACGAGAATTTGCTCTAAATGGCGGGAGGTAGATGAGTTAGGTGGGTAAAGGTGGCACTAGCACCGGATACGTTAGCCGTGATTTACAATCATGTAGTAGGTGCCTTACTAGTGGCCAGTGATTTGTCAAGTTACAATTCAGAGCCCTCCTATTTTCTGGCCCTACAGTGTACCCATAACGAGCTCCTCAGCGTATTGGCTGATTACTTTTATTCCACCAAGATCGACAGGACTGGGGCTCGTAAGAACGATCAACACTGGTTCAATAAAAATTGTAGGGCAGCTAAAATTGCCCTGGTAAAGGAGGTAAAACTGGCGTCACCTCTACGGATTAGGAATGCTAGACAAACCTATAAAAAATTAGTCACAGAGGCCAGGTCTGAGTTCGAGGCTGACAGATGGGAAAAGGTGAGCAAGGCGCTTGCCGCCCATGATTATAGGTCCTTTTGGAACTTGGTCCGTGGGGGACCGGTGGCAGGGATGACTGCCATATTGCCCAATCTTAGCGGAGATGTTTGGCTTGCCCATTTTAAGCCACTATACTCACTTGGTCCCCTAGATTCCCCTGCTGTCACGCCCAAATTACCAAGAATATCGGCAACAGTACTTCTGAAGGGTATGGCACAAGTCAATCCTTCCTGCACGCTGTTAGAAGTCAACGCAGCACTTAAAAGTCTGGCTGCAGGGAAATCACCGGGATTGGATAGAATTTCCAGCGATCTCTACCGGAGCGAGCAAAGGGTGTGGGCGCCCTACCTTTGTGTCCTCTTCAATGCTATCATGCAGGGTCTGGATATCCCCGCGACATGGCTGGGAGCAGAAATCATCCCCATCTACAAGAAGGCCCCTCCCCTCGACCCGGTGAACTACCGCCCCATTAGTTTGATTGACGTACTTCAGAAACTCTTTGCACGTGTCCTCCTAACTAGGTTGCAGTGTTGGATGGACGACAACCACATCCTAACCTCCCTACAGGCAGGATTTCGCGCTGCGGTATCTACGATCGGTCAACTGTTTAGGCTCCAGCTTATATACTGGAGGACTGTCACCTTAGGGGCGGGTAGTTTGTACCTGATCTTTGTGGAACTCAGGTCCGCATTTGACCTGGTCCAGAGGGACAAGCTTTGGGCTATACTTTTAGAGATGGGCGCCCCAGGCCTATATGTGTGAGCTCTTTAGACGTATGCACCAGGGTAACTATGCTAGGGTAAGGTTTGGGAGGGGTGGGTAGCTGTTGGCCCCATTCCCTGTGGATAAGGGCGTGAGGCAGGGGTGTGTTTTAGCCCCCACGCTTTTTTCACTTTTCCTTAATGGGTTGATCGCATACTTACTTGGTGCTAGGGACCTGGACTCCCCTTGTCTAGCCGGGCGGAAAATACCTGCCCTACTGTTCGCAGACGATACCTTCTTATTGTCTAAATCATTTGGGGGTATCCAGCGTACATTGGAAGGTTTCTGCTGTTTCTTCTGAATGAGGGACTTGGAGATTAACATCTCCAAACCAAGTACATGGTTTATAACTTGAAAAAATCTAATTGTCCCCACCCACACTTGGACGGAATGGCCCTGGACCGAGTCTCCACATTCGATTATCTGGGGGTTACCCTAAATGATAGAATGGACTGGACCTCTCACATCGCCAAGGCCAACCTGAAACTGGCTCAATCTTCAGGTGGTATTTTAAAAGTTTTTAACGAAACCTCCCAGAAATTGGTTGGACCGCATGTTGAAATTTACAAAGTTCCGGCGAGAGGGGGTGCGATCTATGGTTCGGATCTATGGGGGCATGCTAGCACTCTTTCGCTATCCCTCACTGAGAACAGCTTTATTAGACACATTTTGAGACTCCCTCGGAGAACCCCCCTAAGGTTCGATCTAGGTTTAGTGCCTATACAAGAAATCGTCTTGAATCGTCCATTATTATATTGGAGACGACTTTGGTCCACTCCGGAGCTAGAGAGCTACAGAGAGGACCTGGGGGATCTCTTGTCCAGAGGGAGTGTGGGGAAGATTCCCTGGTTGAGTTATATCAAGCACCTCACCCTAACACTTGGCATGGGGACATGTGGGCGTCCCCTGAGGTGGCTTGTCCCCGGATATCCACAAAATCCTTGAGTTTGGCCCTAAGCCAACACCACCTTGCTAGTGTTTTAACAAACTCTTCTATGGGTAGGTTGACCAATAACTTTCTTGATTTCAAGGCACTTCCCAAAGTTGAGAAATTCCTGGATGATATCCAGCCTCCTCTGGCAAAGAAACTTTATATCCAGTTTAGGCATGGTTTACTGCCCCTTATGGGTCTTACGCACAAGTGGTCAAAGGCTACACTGCCAGCGAGTGCTTGCCCTGGGTGCACGGGTGCCAAAGAGATGGATCAGCACGTTCTGCTCTTTCGCCCCTCGTACTATAGGGCGAGAGCTAAGTGGATAATCCAATTCTGTAACTCCAGGGGTCTTAGGGATTATAGGGAGGTGTACAGAATTTTAAAAGTCGATACCATGGCTTTGGCAGTGTTTGCAACATCAAGATTCCTCTTGTCCATGTGGTATTCTAGGTGCGCAATTCTAAAAAATATTAAATATTAAACCACTGCCCATTATTATTAATATTATTATTATTGCATTTATTGAGCGCACAGCTACCCGGAGGTTTCCCGGCGCTTCCCTTGGGAACCCGTCCTGGCTTTTTCCCTGTGAGATAGCTCCCTACAGGGCATCCCCAAGGTGAAAGCCAGGCATCCCGCCGCAGGGGGGCCGTTGTGGAGATTAAGCAAGCTTAATGCCCAGAGTTGCAGAGTGAGAACCCATGATTAGAGCAGGCACCGAAGCGAGAATTATCGAGTCCGTGGACATTTGAGCTCAAGACCCTGCCGCGTCGGGAATTGAACCCTGGTCCCGGGTCTGACCTCAGCTTCCGGGTCTGCCTGCTCTACACCGTGAGCCACACTTCTCCCATTACCCATGGGTCTGTTTCCTGATTGTGGTGGGGATATTTTCTACTAAGATATTGTGTGGGGTCATCAGACCTATTTTACTGTACACTGTGATATCGATGTTTGCCCTACTTGTGCCCTTCTTCTCCTAATATTTTATGACATAGTATTAATTGAGGTTTTTTTTAACACTGTAAATATTTTTATCTTGTCTGTAAATTTGTAACATGTCTTTTTATGGTTTTTAATCGATAATTAAAGCTTTTTGACTGACTGATATATATCTAAAAAAATAACTTTATTTTGCTCATAGTCGCGCACCCAACCTCTTTGGAGCCGTGCACCCAACTCGTTAGAAGTTGCGCACCCAACGCGTTCACATCAGGGGGCCGCGCTGGGAGTTGTGCACCCAGCGTGTGCACACCAATGGGGCGCACTGAGCGCCGCGCTGGGTGCGCAACTCTTAATTTTACCTTAAAATTTTTTTTACCACCTACCTCTAATCTCTATTATCCCTGGGGACCCCATCCAGCGGGCCAATATACAACGTTGGGGACCGTGGTGGGAGCCCCAATGCCCCCACAGTCCCGCCGGCTCCCCGCGTCCTTCCGGAGCCGGCACTGCTTTTCCACATGGGGAGCTTCTAACATGCAGCTCCCGTGTGGAAAAGCAATCTGGTTTGCATTTTGAAAGAGAGAGCAGGTTTCCCTGCTCTCTCTCTTTCAAAATCCCAACCAAGTTGGCACAGTGCCGGGGATGGGCACACCAGGAAACTGCAGGAGCTGGCCCTGGGAGGTGGTGGTCCCCAGGACCCTTGACGACTCCAGGAGGGGGGGCTGCATGGCCCCCTTCTACAATGTACAAAGCCCCAGGGGGTAGTGGACCCCGGGGTTTGGGGGGCCTTTGACCCTCCCCACCCATTTATTTGAAAGCCCCAGGGGCTAGTGATCCCCGGGTTTGGGGGGGGCTTTTGAGCCCCCCACCGATGTATTTTGCTGGGGGGGCCTTTGAGCCTCCCACCCATTTATTTTGTAGCCCCGGGGCTGGAGGTCCCCGGGGCTGGGGGTCCCCTATGACCCCCCATTACATTCAATATTTTTGCCCCTGGGGATAATCATTAAAGAAGCACGGGAGCCCGCACTTCGTTTTTTTTTTCACTGCAGGATCCACACACCCTGCGCTCATTTTGCAGTTTTTAAAAATAATTGGGCCCGGGGGTCCTTGTGTAACCCCCTAAGCAGGTCTAGGGGGTCAGGGTGTTTCTGCCCTGCCCCCTTTTTACGTTTTGCACTCTTGTTTGACTGATTTCTTGTGCCTCGCTTCTACTGAGGCACAAAATGGCTGCCAACACTTCCTGGTTTGGAGTGTTGACAGCCAGTTGACAGCCAATTAGCATGCAGCTCGTGATAGGGAGGGTGTGCGCAAGGTGCACGGATCCACCGCGCCTATAGATATATATGTGATTTTACTTTTGATTTTCTCAGCAACTACTGAACAGGTTTACACCATTTAACAAAAAGGCACGAGTCTGAACAAAGGGCTACCTCTTTGCCAAATTTGGTGTAATTCCATTCAGCAGTTTGGGCTGTAGCTACGGCTAAAGGTTCCTATGGAAAATTGCATGGGGAAAACGTGTTTTGGGACCCCCTTTTCTCTTGCCCCCTGCTTGATAAACCACCCCTAAACTTTCAGGATAGGAGCGGACCAGAGCGCCCCACAAGTTTTGAAAATTTCACGAAGATTCGTCATTCAGTGCCAAAGTTATTCCAAATAGAATGTTGCAGATTTCCTATGGAAAATAGGCCCTAACTGTAACTACCTACTGGCAACTGCTAGTAAGTAATATATATCACACTGTTAGTCTTATATGCCTAGAATATAACCTACAAAAATCTTGTGGCCGAAAAATATGTATATTTTAATAGTAAGCATACATATTCAAATGTACTAAAGTTTAAAACAAATGCTAAAACATTCAAAACATAAATTTGACAGCTGACCACATGCACAACATGCACCTATTATGTATATCCCCCAATTTACCAAATAGAAAATATTAATAGAATGTGCACACAATATCAACACCTGCTGTAAAGATGTAATGACATACACATTTTGTTTTATATTTCATAATTTAATTTATTAACATGTTGATTTAGATATATGTTTGCAATAATAGGTAACACGTTTTAAAAAGTTAATAAACGTATGTTAATAAAAGTAAGGTTAGAAGGATGTTATGGTTAGGCTCAGATTTCACTTGTACAAAACCATGGAAATTCAGCAGTTATAGTTACTTGAGCTTACTATAGCATAAAACAATGCACTGCTTATGACCTCACATATTACATCACTCATGACATGGTCAGTGACATCACTCATAACATCATCTATTGATTGTGAGTGTGTTCTAAAGGTTTCTGAGTGTTAAACATATATACTAAGCTATCACAAAAGTGAAATTAGTTTAAATTGTGTTCTACTAATGAGTGATTCGATTTTAAAACAGTGATTGTGTGAGTGTCTGTGTAAGTGTATAACTCCATGTGTTAGAGTGTGTGTGTGTGTGTGTGTGTGTGTATGGCTGTATTGTTGAATATGTGGATCTGTGAGTATCTGTATGGATAGGTGAGTGGTTGTGTGAGTGTCAGTATGGATGAGTGAGTGGTTGTGTAAGTGGTATGTGGATGAATGAGTAGGTAAGTGAGAGACTGTATAGGTGTGTGAGTGGCTGTGTGAGTTTTTGTATGAGTGAGCGAGTGGCTGTGTCAGTGGCTGTATGAGTGAGTGGTTGTATGGGTGAGTGAGTGGGTGTAAAAGTAGCTGCAAATGGTGAATTAGAGGGTACATGAATGGATGTCTGAGTGAATGAGCAGGTATGTGAGTGGTTGTAAACGGTGAATGAAAGAGTGAATGGGTGGATTTGTGGGTGAGTTAGCAGGAGCTTCAATATCTGCATGGGTGAGTGTGGTAGTACATGAATGGGTATGTAAGTGGGTGTATGGGTGAGTGAGTGGGTGTGTAAGAGGTTGTATGGATGAGTGAGAAGTGGTGTGAGTGCCTATATGGGTGAGTGAGTATAAAAGAGGCTCTCTGGGATACTGTGTGGTTGAATCAGTGACTAGGTAACTCAGTATATGTGTTAGTGTATGCATGAGTAAGTGAGTGGATGTGTTGACATCTGTATGGGTGAGTGACTAATAGTGTGAGTGCCTGTACTAGTGAGTGAGTGGATTTGTGAGTGGCTCTATGCATGAGTGAGTGGTGTATGAGTATTTGTGAATAGGAATGTGAGTGGTTGTGTTGGTATGTGAATGGGTGTATGAATTGTATTGGGGTGCGAGTGATTCTATAGTTGATGTCATCAGTGATGTTATTTGAGAGGTCATCAGTGATGTCACTTACCATGTCATAAGGATGTAATATGCGAGGTCATAATAAGTGAACTGAGGGAGCATAATTGATAGTTAACTGAGGTAACTATAACTGCTGGATTTCCATGGTTTTGCATAAGTGAAACTGAGCCTAAATATAACCTCCCTGCAGTCTTTGGTATTTTTCAGTGAATTTCTAAAGGATTTGTTGGTATTTTTCCAACTATAACATCCCTGTAACCTTTGCTTCTTTCAGTGAATTTCTAAGGTTTTTTTCAATTCTATTTCCTAACTATAACTTCATTGTAACCTTTGTTTTTTTCAGTGAAGTTCTATAGATTTTAAGTGTTATTTCCTAACTGTGGCCTATAACCTTTAAGATTGAGTATGTGAGTGAGGTATTGAGTGTCTTAGTGGGTGTGTGAATGGGTGGGTAAGTGTCCCACTGGCTGTGTGAGTGGATGTGTGAGTATCTCAGTGGGTCTGTGAGTGGGCGCCTAAGTGTCTGAGTGGTTTCTATAAATGTTCCGTTAATTTTCTGCCTTTCTCCTGCTGTCTAATGACCTTTATTTTGCCTCTTTCTGGTTGTTGCTGATCTTTATTTTCCCTCTTTCTGCTGGCCTGAGAGAAGCTCGAGGGGTTTCTAAACACAGAGAGTGGGCAGAGCACAGCTCCACCATCCCTAATTAAGTCCCCTTGGATGCTGAAAGTAGTTAGGGGGTCAAGAACCTTGCCTGTTACCAACAGTAAGTCCTTCACAGCGGGATTTGCTGAAACCTCATTGGAGGCACCACCAGGTTTATTGACCACTCTGCAAACTCACCTCCTCACACACTACTGGTTGAAGGATCAAGTCCCCTTGGCTGCAGAGAGTATGTAGGGGCCAAGAACCCCCATTGTTGTCACCAATATGTCCCTCAACGTGGGATTTCTAAGACCTTGTTGGAGGGCATGCACCTTTTCTCAACCACTCTGTAAACACGCCTCCTGGTGCACTACTGGTTGGGGGATGAAGTCCCCTTGGCTGCTGAGGGTCCGTCGAGGCCACAAACTCCAATTGTTGCCACCAGTAAGTCCCCACAGTGGAATTGCTGAGACCTTGTTGGAGGTCCCATCTTTTTCTCCTCCAGTCTGCAAACATGGCACCTGGACACTACTGGTTGGGGGGTGAAGTCTCTTTGGCTGCTGAGGATCCTTGGGAATTCCTGAGACCTCATCAGAAGCCATTCCCCCTTTTTCAACTACTTTGCAAAAAGCACCTCCTATTGCACTACTGCTGAGGGTCCTTGAGGACGAAGAATCCCAATTGATGCCAACAGTGTGTTCCCCACAGAGGAATTGCTGAAACCTTATTGGAGGCCCATCCTCTTTTTCAACAACTCTGCAAAAACAGCTACTGGCACACTACTGGTTGGGGGTTGAAGTACCCTTTTCTGCTGAGGGTCCTTGAGGCCAAAAACCCTAATTGTTGCCACCTGTAAGTCCCCCACCATGGGATTCCTGAGACCTCGTCAACAAAGTACTCCACTGCTTAAACTCAGAAATGCTTGTTTATTTATAATAAACAGCATCAGAGCGAGTCCTGTGCAAGCCAGCATTGTTTTTATTTATTTATTTGTTGGGCTTCTAAAGCGCGACAGCTACCCAAAAAGGGTTTCCCGGCGCTGAAGGATAATTGACCAGTGAGCAGATCATAAAACTTAGTGGAGAGGCAGGAGCAAATTACTGATTAAAAAGCCATGTTTTTATGGCTTTGCGAAAGTGGATGTAGCGAGCTTCCAAGCGTAGATACAGAGGGAGAGAATTCCAAAGCCTGGGGCCGAGCAGGGAAAATGATCTTCCCCCCATCCTCGCTCGGCGCACTTTAGGCACACAGAAAAGGCCTTGAGAAGAGGATCTCAGGCAACGAGCCGGCGTGTAGGTTTGCACGAGGGCTTGTAAATATCTGGGTGCATTTCCCCATTTAATTCTGTGCATGAGGCTCAGTGTCTTAAATTTGACCGTACTTTCAATTCGTAGCCAATGGAGTGCCTTAAGATGACCGGACATGCGTTCCGTTCTGTGGCACTTGCAGAGTAGTCTTGCAGCAGCATTCTGCACAAGTTGAAGGCGTTGCATGACTGCCTGTGATGACCCCAAGTAGAGGACATTTCCGTAGTCTAAACGGGAGGTGATTAATGCGTTGACCACAGACTTCTGTGTATCGACTGGTAACATCCAGATGATTTTCCTGAGCCACCTCAGGATGGTGAAACAGGTGGATGTTAGGTTAGTGACTTGGGGCTCCATGGTTAGGCCATTATCGATGATAATGCCTAGATTGCGTACTTGGTTGGACGGAGTGGTTAGGGAACCCATTTCAGAGGGCCAGTGACTTGGGTTCCAGAGATGTTGGTTTGGACCTAGTATTACCACCTCCGTTTTGCTACCATTTAATTTGAGCATATTGTCACTCATCCAAGTAGCAATTTTCCTAAGGCCCGACTGCAAGAGGGAGGAAGAAACATGGTCTCCGTTGGAGAGTGAAAAGCCGATCTGCGAATCGTCGGCATAGGTAAACATGTTTAGACCTGCTGCTTCGGCGATCTGGGCGAGAGGGGTTACGTATAGGTTAAAAAGCAGAGGACTCAACACTGAGCCCTGGGGGACTCCATAGGGGGATAGATGGACATTTGAGGCCGAGGTGTTGGAGGTAATCTGGAATGTCCTGAGGGTCAGGAAAGATGCTATCCAGTCCAATGCTTTGCCCCTAATGCCCATGGCAGAGAGCGATTTAAGCAGAATGTCGTGGGAGATGGTGTCGAACGCTGCGCTGAGGTCGAGTAAAATCAGCGCAGCGGAATCCCCTCTGTCTACTAGAAGACGAAGATTGTCCACCATGCCAAGCAATGTCGTCTCTGTCGAAAAGCCAAGGTGGAAGCCCGATTGTGAGGGGTGAAGTATATCATTTTCCTCTGAAAACCTGGCAAGGTGACCATGAACATGTTTCTCCAAAACTTTGGAGAAGGCAGGTAGGAGGGATATGGGGCAGAAGTTGGCCAGGATTTTGGGGTCTGCTGATGGTTTCTTAAGCAGTGGTGAAACCATGGCATGTTTCCACATGGATGGAACCTTTGCCGTGGAAAGGGATAGGTTCAGGGCCTGGCAGATGATGGAAAGTTGTGTAGTGTCCAGGAGTTTGAGTACAGAAATTGGTAGGGGGTCAACTGGAGAGCCAGATTTCAATTTCCCTAAGATGTCTTGAAAGCCCTGAACATTGATCCCAGGCCAGGATGTAAGTCGCTCATAGGACAGTTCTGGCAAGAGGGAGATGACCTCCTCCTTCGTGCCAAGATCTGGATTCATCACGGTTTGTACCTGGTGCAGTTTGACGATGTCCTGATAGATAGTCTCGATCTTATTAGTGAAGAACAACGTCTTGTAGCTAGGCATTTCGTTTACACCACTCTTTTCTGTGTGGAAGTCTCAGCCATGGTGGCAAAGATCTCCACACACACATGTGTATGTTATAGTGGTAAATGTGGGACCAACAAGGAGGAGTGGTTCGATATTAGGGAAAATTTGCAACTAAGGGGCCGATTCCAATGTGGTTAGGAATGGCTCCAACCCTCAGTCAGAGCCATCCTAACCGCATCAGAGTCACCGAGTCAGATTCCTTTCCGTCTGAGCCCATCAGAATGGCTCGGTTGGAAAGTAATCCGACTCGGTTTTCGGCATGTCTTCCAACAGGCTCAGAGAGCCTGTCTGACATCCAGAAACCCTTCAGTACTCCCCCAGCTGGCTCTTTAATGCTGAGGAAGTACAATGACAGTTTTCCACTGCCTTTCTGACACAGAAAAGCATTGGGGAAAGGGGGTGTGAGTACGCCGAAGGGCAGCCTGGGGCACCTATGTTGCCCTCCTATTGATACCTGAACCCAGTGGCAGGCACCTTGGGGTGCCTGCCACAGGGTGCAGGGATGAACTGCACCTCTGCTCTTTCAATGAGAGCATGCATTCCATTCGTAATGCATGCTCCCATTGAAAGTTATAGGCATGCGACCGAACAGGGTTCGGCTGCATGCTACTTGGACGTCTGGAACCGATGACAAGAGGTCGTTCAGTTCCAGTTCCTGACCGATGTCGAGCAGACTCCAGTCCGTCTGACATCAGAATCGGCCCCTAAATAGGAAATTTAAGAAGGGATTTCGTAAAGGATTTGCTAATACAAACCCACCCAAAAAGAGTAAGACAAATGCTATTCAGAAACTTCACTCTAATGTTTTAACCACCCTTAAATGTGTTAACAGGTGTAAATGTACTCCAGCTCAGTATTGGAGTAATGCAAGTACCGTATGCTTGGTCCCCCACAAGCACTGCAACACTCAAAAAAAGCAATGGAGGCAGGGAAATAAACTAACAAGTTATAGGAACTAATATTCAATATCTTTTGAAAATTACACATAATGTTTAGCAAAATGTACTAAACTTTAAAAAAAATAGAATGTTATTGTGGGCCTGATTATTTTAAGTAATTTTTAAATTGTATGTATAGGTTACATTTATATTTTTACTCTTATTTTAAAATAGACAATTAATATTACGAATTAATGTACTGCAATTGTTAATTTAATTTAAATACAATATTTTATTTAATTAGCTCGGGGTTATTAATACAGATTTGTAACTAATTTGTACGTGCTATACTGGTGCTGAAGAGTAATACACGTGAATATTTTTCTCTATGCTTTCCAATAGGGAGACCCCAGTGGTGTCTGTCGATCCCCATCTACATTGTGCAAAGATACTAGTAGAACTTTGCATCATAAATACTCTTCAGGGAGGCTCCAACCCCTGGAGACATAAAGGTCTACACCTTGCTGTAACTATACACTCAAAAATGGTAATTGACAAAAAAGTGTAGTTTACACCTATTTGTGGTAGAAAATGTAGATGTGAGTAAATATGAACGTGTATATGTATCTTTCTGAATAAGCGCCAGTAGGTCTTTATGTGTAAAGCATGGAAACGCGAGCATGCACAAATGATGTTTGCAAGCACGTCAAATTTAAGTTCCACGTCTACAAAAAATGTCCATGCCATTTGTCCTCAGAGCAATGCTTGTAGTAAATTGTTATTTCATCGCTTTCTTTACTGCAGTTCAAATTCAACAGAATCAAAATGTTTTGCAAACATTTACCTTACACACTTTGGGAAGATGGTGGGGATGTGCATCACTTCGCAGTTCCACTTACGTGCATTAATTACATTTTGGGTGTATTCATCACCTTTGTTTATCCTCTTAGTAAAAAGAACGTTGATCATTTGGACCCATATTCAAACCGAAGATAAAATACACATATTTATTATTTTTCATTGTAATGATCTGCTTAGTTGTAAAATTGTACCTTCTCATATCAGGATTAATTATTTAATTGAGTTAATTCTAAATGATTTTAACCTTCTATTTATCAGGGATGTTAAACTAATAAAATAGCTTTCTAAAAAAGAGAAAAGGATAAGAATGGGTGTCTGGAGAGATGGGTGTTTGTGTGTCTATGCTGCAATCAACAGTGACGTACGTGTTGTTTTCATCACTTTCAGTCTCTTTATTTATATCTATTGTCGTTTGGGATAGTATTGATATATAATCTGTCACACACGTTCTTATGGTATTGGCGTATTCCGTTAAAAAGATTTGTGTAAGTATGTTGTTACAATTTAGAACGATTTCGAAAATATTTTGTACAAACTTCACTATGTGTTGGATTCTAAATTAATATTCAAAAGTCTCTTTGGTATCTGACTCGCTCTGAAAACAATAAACTGACAAGGCTAGCGATCAAATTTGGCTTAAACTATCCTCAAATCATAGCAAAAGCATCAATAATTTCCTCGTTAACTGTAGATGCAGATGCTTGCCCATATGAATTTATAATATGCACTGCTGTTGCTATGGTAATTTCCAATCGTGACACAAAATCAATGTACTGCTAACACAAAGAGCTGTTTTATAATATTTTCTCCTAATGAATAATCCTTTCAAATAAGCATGTTTACTTTGTTTATACCGTTAATAGCTCCGGGGTATGAAGTACTAAACGTGATGCTGGCCATCTTTTTGTACTCAATAAGTTAGAATATCTGCCCATGTATGATAATTTCCTTTCGATATATTATATTATTTCCACTTAAGCTAACATAGTTCTTAATACTTTTCGAAATATTGTTGCTATAATGATGGTGTTGGTCGATCTATACAACAAGCGTATACATCGCTAAGCGTTCCCCGCATAAGCCTTTATGAAGAGAAGTTGTGTGCTATACATGTGAATCATTATACCATGTTTTTGCGAATATATCCTCAAATGGCCCTCTTCCATGACTGTAGGAAAATGTGTTAATTGTAACAAATGAAAAGCAGGGTTCCAAAGGAGTAGTGAAGCCCCTGTTTTTCCTGGTTAAGGAGGAGACTGTGACGGTTTAGATTGAATTACAGCCCTTCTTAACCATACAAAAGGAATAAATAAGCACAACTGTGGGATGGAGAAGTGGTGGAGAAGTTAAAAAAATGGCGACAGAATAGTAGATAACTGTTTTGAATATAAAAGAAAAAATAAGTTAGAGGCAAATCCAACGAAATAGCTTGAAGGAAAAAAAGAAGAATGCAAATAAGAAAAGTTAAAATGAAGTAGGATGGAAGGCATGCACAAAAGAACAATGGAAAGAAAAATAGAAGGATGGAAAGGGGCAAATGGGAGGCAAAAGAAAAGAATGAAACTTGGAGAAAGGGGTAGCAAAAAGAAACAAGGAAACAAATTACATAAAAACAGGAGGAGAGAAAGAATGGAATGCAGAAAAGAGAATGAAATACGGCAAAGAAGAAATTAGAGAGGGGTGGTAGGGTGGTGGAAGGAAATTAAATAAGGAATTAGGTAATGGAAGGAATTCAAGAAGAAAGAGGGAGGAGAGAAGGGGCAAAGCAGAGACAGGAGGATGATAAGAGGAAAGGAGGAACATGAGTGTGAGAATAGGACTAAAGAAAGGAAAGATGGAAAGCAGGAAGGAAAATTTAACATGAATATAAAGAAGGATAGAAAGTGCAACACACCCGAATGAAGAATGGACAGAACAAAAGAAAGATGGAAAATGGAGTCAGAGGGGAATGACAAGGTAGGAAAGAAATACATAGAATGTGGGAAAATAAGATGGAGAGATAAAAAGGAAAGAATACATCAATGAAAGAAGTCAATGCTAGTAAAGTGGATTCTTTGCATATCATGCGGAAAAAACACATAATTCTGAAGCTTTTTCCTGAGGGAACCAATGCCTACTGGCTATTTAATAGAAAGGGTCGAGATGATTCACTTTGCTAGGACATTCAATTCATGTATCTCAAAGTGGGGGTATTTTATTTTTCTGGCTACTCCCTTGGAAGGGTTTTCTCCCAAAAAGAATAGATTGCATGAAATCACATACTATAAACCGTGTGTGATTTCAAATGAAACATAACTGTCACATAATTTCTTAAAATGACTAAAGGTTCTATAAAGTTGAATCACAATCCAAACTATCTTTTATTGTAAACAGTGTATTGTAAATCCACTAGTTCATAGTGGAGACACGTGGTAAGTACGGCAACAGGAACGCATGTCATTTTTCCAAAGCCTCAATGCAAACATTTTACTTAAATGTGCCATGCACAAATCAAATCAAATCAATTAAGCTTTATTCGGATCATACAAAATGTCCATAAAAAGCATACTATAAAATGCAATAAAATCAATTTATGACCAAATATATCAAGAAGGAAACAGCATCTTAACATATTTAAAATAGGCATAATCATTATACAGTTATACATATCATAAGAAATATACACTTTATATTATTCCATAGTTCAGTTTTTCTAAATGAACAAGTTCATTTCTATGTTTAGTTGCCAACGTTATATAACAAATTACTGAGTTTTCCAAATTTCGTAAATAGTTAAAACCAGCTTTATAGGAGTACAGGCAATTATATTTAAAAGTTGGACGGAGAAAAATGTTCCTAATTTCCGTATAAAAATTACAAAAAAGTAAAAAGTGAAGGGTGCTTTGTTTGGACCTACCATCACACGGGCAATTTGGAAGCTTAGCACACCACTTGCCCCTTTTAAGGAAAGCAAAAAGATAATGTAATGTGTTCATCCGTAGTCTGGTTAGGTAGAATCTATGCTGAACATTAGTTATAACAATGAGGTATGGCTGTATACCCATAGCAATTGGCCCCTCAAGAAAAGATACAACAGTTATCTTGGTACTTGAAACCTTGTCTCTTGAAGCTGTTCTAATATTCAAAAGGCTCCTTTTTAAATCAACCTTACTCGTTTTTTGTTTGTCTTCAGGTTGCTTCCAATTCAGGGTCAGATTACATTCTTCTAAAAGACCACTTACTTCGGTCTTGGGACAAACAGTCTAATATAATATCCCTCATAAAACGAGTTTCTTCCCTAGTCCTGACACAGTGATACAGATTTAAAGCGGCCATACTAATCGAATCATGTATGTATGATGTTCCAGGTTCTCTACGCAGAATAATGGAAGGGGTAGAGGCAGGTACGGCTAGCAAGCATCTTAAAAGGGTATTTTCAAGGATTTGTAACGGCGAGGTATCTGCCTGGCCCCATAGGGCTCCTCCGTAACAACTCCCTGTGATACACTTTGCTCCGTATAACTTAAGAATCTCCTGTACAGGTTTTTTTTACCAATTTTTGGGGAGAATCTAAAAATGGCCTCCATTAATTTCACAAATTTCAACTTGCATACGGTTATATGTGTATTCCAAGTGCCCTTACTGTTAAAAAGAATCCCTAAATAGGAAAATGTGAATGTTCTCTCTATTAGTGTCCCGGTAATATAATGTGATTTTGTTTTAATATTTGCCACAGGACATAACCAAAGTCTTGCTCAGGGTGATTTTTAAATATTTTTCCGTCATAAAACTAGTAAAATTATCCATCAGGTTTTGTAAGCCCCTAGCTGTCCTTGAAATTCGGACAGCATCATTGGTGTACGATAATAGGGGTGTAGGCCGTTTACTGACCTTAGGAACATCTAACCCCAAGTTCTGTAATAAGACGTCAACACCATTTATATAGAGTGAAAACAAAAGAGGCGCAAGAGTACAGCCCTGTCTTATCCCACGTATAATATTAAAGTGTTTCGTGTATTCCCCATGTTTCCCATAGCGTATCTTTGCAGACAGATGAGCGTAGATTTTGGATAAGAAACTCATAATATCCTTGGGGGCGCCCATCTCTCCCAGTGTCTCCAATAACTTTGAGTGATTCACCAAGTCAAAAGCACTTGACAAATCTACAAAGCAAAGGTAAAGGGAGCCCTACCTTTAAAGGTGTATTTTCCTATTATTAGTTCTGAATTCAAACCTTGTTAGGTTTTCCAAAGCCTCGTCTGAAGCCATACTGAGCTACAGATAAGATATTTTTTTCTTCTACCCCTTGCTCTAGCCTGGCAAACAACATTCTGCCCATGACTTTAGATGTTGAGTCAAGCAAAGATATTGGGCAATAGCAACTAGCACTACTCCTATTCCCCTTTGAAAAATGGGGACTATCAGACCCTCTGCCCGAGTGGCAGGTATCACCCCGTCAATGGTTGCATTAAAAAAATTGTGCAAAACAGGTATCCAAAAATCTATATTATATTATATTTAAGTACATCAATTGGGACCCATCGGGGCCAGCCGCTTTGCCACTAACGCTATTCTTAAGGGCTGTTCTGATTTCATCTTGACTTATGCTTCCTATTTTGGTGTTTTTTAAGATCATAATGGTTTTATCCTCATGATTTATTATACCCTGATGTGTTTCATTAAAAATTGTTTCAAAATGGGATAACCTGTCTGCTGGAGTCACTAACGTATCAATTTTTATTGATTGGACATCTTTGAGGAATGGTTGATCCAGGGTTTTCCAAAAAAGTGTTGAGTCTTTAGTCTCGGACGCTTTGATCAGGTTCTCCCAAGCATTATCCCTGTTTTCTTTGGGTAAGAGCTTCTTTATATGATTTCCCGGAGAATACTAATCTCCTCCCTATTACGCAGGATAGTTTTTAGTGTGGACTTTAAATCTCTATTTAATCTAGAGCTTTGGTTATCGAACCATCTTGGAGAGTGCCATACATTTGACTTGGGATTCATTCGCAAATTATCAGAGATTACAGTGGAAATACTTAGGAAGGCCATAACTATGTCCATGCTATTAGAGGATTTATCAAGGCAGGTTATAATAGGATGATTAACTTTTTTGTTGGATCCAATTTGTAAAGGCTTCTGGGTCGACACCTACCCATTTAATTGAAATCCTATTTTCACCTTGTGTTTTTATATCCATAGTGTGAATGCTTGGTCCAGATTTTTTTTTAAAAGGAGAGTTTAAAGTTATTAACAGGGGGTGGTGATCACTCAATAAACTTGGAGAAACAAAGCATTTAGATATAAAGGACCTAAGATTTATTGAAGTAATAAAATGATCAATACATGAGGATGATCTTACTCCTTCAAATGTATTAATAATACCCCTATCCTCGCATCCACTCCCCTTTATAACCTTCTCTGTAATTTCCAAGTTATACTTAGACATGACAAAGTTTATACTTTCCCCATAGTTGTTATGTGGAAAATGTGCAGAAGCACTGCCTAATTCCTCTTCATTACCACATTGAATCCCCGGTATAAGATTGCATGGTTCAATATTAAAGTCTCCCGCCCAAATTAAGGAACAATCCGGACCTACACTCTTCATGAAGTCCATCAGCTCCTCATCTAGAAATGTGATAACCTTATATCTTGAAGCATTAAATTATTATTATAACAATGAATTACAATAATGTCCTGTAGTCCCTTTGCTGAAAAAAAATAAAAACTGGAAATTTGGTGCCTTTGTATAAAACAAATTTAAAGTCAGCCTATAAGACAATGATATAAGTGCTGCTAAACCCCCACTAACCCTTTGAGGGGATAGCATTTGTTGAAATCGTCTTAAACCTGTTCACAAAGAAATTATCTATGAGTCAAGTCTCTTGTATTAAAACCACGTCACATTGTTGGATGCTTTTGAGCCAGTTTACATCCTGCAATTTGTTCCTTGCGCCAGCTACATTCCATGTCATTATATGAAGGCATTCCTGCTGTGAGTTGCTAAAAACGTTTGACTCAGCCACCATGATAGACCTTTTCTTACATCTAGCAGTACTAACCTCCCTAACTGTGGCTATCTGACTCAAACTCCTTCCTGCATGATTTGATGTGTCTAGCTGGATAGCAGGGTTAATCACAGGAGATGAGGGCGACCGAACAATGATGTTCTCCAAGGGAGACGGACTTGCAGATTGTAGTCAGTCACAACCGTCTAAACCGGACAAAGGAGCAAATCTATTAACTAGATTTAAATGAGGTAGTCTCTTTGTGGTTCCATACAGTGCTCTTGAGTAATTTGGTACGCGAGGCATTGACCGCCCTTTCAGGGTGAAATGACGGTGTCTATAAAAGAACCTTAATGGCAAAAGGGAGATTTTACTAGGATAATACTTTAAGTTGGTACTCCCTATATGGTCTAGCAAAAAATCTCACAACCTGCTCATTATTAAAATTGGCATCTACACAATCCCCTCCCCCATTCTTCCTATTATATCCAAGCGGAAAGCCTGGCCATGATCATTTGGTTACAGATGTCCCAATCCCAAACCCCAACATCCTTCAATTGAGTTGTAAGCCAATGCATAGTTTTGGCCATCAACTGGTCGGTAGTTTCGGTCTGTCTATCCTGTAAAACTGGGACATTATGCAGAACCACTACAAAGAGGACAGCGGCTGGAGGGAGATCTAAGACCTGAGAGCCCTCTGAAGCTGGACTATGATCCACTCCATCATGTGTCTGTGGGGGTTCTCTGCGTTGAGATCCCGGTATCAAACTGGGTACTTTGTCACCCACAATCCCCACACATGGTCTGCTTTCCTCCCCTCCCTGAGTGCAAGAGTTGGCCTGAGCAAAGCCACTGGAAATAGCTCCCAGCTCACCCACTTTACCTCCCACTTTACCTCCCACACACACTAAACCAGCATCATAAATACTAACAACATCCTTATTCCTCACAGGTACTATTGGCATTGATGGTATTTGTATACACATAGGTCACAGTATCATGTTTAAATCCAAATAACCAGCATGTTCATTGACCACCACACTCCCCACCTTTCATACAATAGAAAAATGTGGGGAAGAAATAGAGCACCTCACGGAA
This sequence comes from Lissotriton vulgaris, assembly GCF_964263255.1. NCBI lineage: Eukaryota > Metazoa > Chordata > Amphibia > Caudata > Salamandridae > Lissotriton > Lissotriton vulgaris. The sequence continues at coordinate 436,719,649 of NC_141691.1, read as the reverse complement.
GAACCGCCACAAGGGGTTACAGGCCAACAATTACCAGTTTTACCCGCTTATCATCATTGGTAACTCTCTATCGATTGTTAATAGGAAAGAAAAGAAAAGGGAAAAAGAAGTGAAACCAACAGCTGGTTTCCTTTCTAAAGAGACTCAGTCAATAACTCCTACTTGTGCACGAATCCACAAAACACCCCTCGTGAGAAAGAATAAGTGTAATTCTCAACGTTAAAATTGAGACGCTTGCTAGCCACTCCAGTTTTATTCTGGGCTGCAGACCTCCCAAGTTAAAATTGGTCCTTATTATACCAAACCTAATGACGAATCCCCACATTTTTCTATTGTATGAAAGTTGGGGAGTGTGGTGGTCAATGAACATGCTGGGTATTTGGTTTTAAACATGACACTGTGACCTATGTGTATAAAAATTAATGAATATTAAGAAGGGGATGTAAGGACATTGCACACCCTGATGTGTCACGTTGTAAAAGAAAATAGTGTCGTTAAGGTGGGGCCTTTTGTTGTTTATAACGGTTTGAGTGGGGGGCGGCCCTTTCCTTACTTCCCCCTTGGCTCCAAGTAGATTGAAATTGATGGTATTTGCCCAGCTAAGGGTGATTTAGGAGGCATGGGATTTCCAAGTACCATATTACTCAGCCCGTTAGAGGTATTAGCCAGTAACCTATTACTAGGAACTAGAGAACCCTCTAAATTGCAAAGGTTCTTCATAACCTTCAGTTCAAAATTAGTTATTCTTTCCTCGATTTTTGACAGCCTGTGGATGATAGGGGACAAAGATGATACAATTAAAGTACCCATTTTAGACAACATAGCGTCATTGTCTTTAACAGAGGGATCGCCTGAAAGATCTAAAATCATGTCGCCAGGCATACTTGGCAGTGAGTCCACCATTATTGGAGATGGAAATGATGATGTTCTTCCATTTTTATTCGTCCTTTTAATTTTTTCAGGTTTCTGTCTCTGGGGGCCACCCCGCTTCCTCTTTTGTGATGGCTCTGGGGTTAAAGCAGAAAAATTGATTTTACCATGAGGGCCAGATCTTGTAGCTATGCATGGGGGTGGGCTATTTAGGGTGTTTGCTGTAACCACCTCAACCAGCTCAACAGATGGTAAAATATGATGTATTCCCAGTCCACCTTGTATTTCCGATGATTCATTTAAGGCAGGGGTCTCCAAACCGGTCCTGGAGGGCCGGATCCATGCCAGATTTTTAAATTTACTACATGTATCTCAATGGGGATATCCAAAAAATCTGGCATGGATCTGGCTCTCCAGGACCGGTTTGGAGACCCCTGATTTAAGGACTGTCCAAGATTACTTGCTTTGACTAAAGGGTCAATATCTGCAACCAAGGAACAGTCAGGAGTATGAGCAAGTGCCAGGGCACCCAAAAAGGACAGTTTGGCCGTTTGTGGATCAAGAGATAAACGGCACTCTCTCAATGCTATCTCATGAGCAAGGAATGAACTGTCTCTAATTAAGAACTGGTCCAAAGTCCCCACCATGCTGCCAGAGGGCTGCGCAGTTCTTCCCTTGCCCTCACACAAATTCATCATCGCTGTACTTCTGGTGTAATAAAGGATAGAAATAACAGTTTAGTGGGTTCAGCCTACCCAATTGATAACACCTCTCCCAGAACAAGCCGTATGCCAAGTTGGACTGACTTTAGGATGATATCAAGCTTAGAGAATGGGCCTGGCCCGGCCTCGTCCGGTCTCTAACGGGCTCAAACGAGCCTGCCGTTGGCCCGGACTTCGCCCGGCGCACGCCCACATGCGTCCCGCAAAGCGGGTGCCGCAAGCTGCTAAGTAACGTCCAGTAGGTAGGCACAGTTGCGGGCAGTTGTTGAGTTGGTCCCAGGGACTTGCAGTCCCAACAGAAATGCAGACGTTCACCTCATCAGTTCACGATGCGGCTCCCGCGAAGCGTGTGCCGCGAGGCGCTAAGTAACATCCAGCAGGCAGGCACAGGTGTGGCCAGTTGCAGCGTGGGTCCCTGGGACTTGCGGTCCCAACAGAAATGCAGGCGTTCACCTCCTCAGTTCGCGATGCAGCTCCCGCGAAGCAGGTGCCACGAGGCGCTAAGTAACGTCCAGCAGACAGGCACAGGTGCCGGCAGTTGCAGAGTGGGTCCCTGGGACTTGCAGTCCCAACAGAAATGCAGGCGTTCACCTCCTCAGTTCGTGATGCGGCTCAAATGCACATATTCTTAACATCCACACCATTAGACCTTCAATTTAGTGAACCCTTTGCTATACATCAGGGACCACAACTGATATAAAGTAACCAGTGAGGTTTACACCGTAATAATGAGCAGTCTGCATGGGTTTAACTCATATTTCTGTTAGAACTCTAGATTGGAAAAGAAAGTCACTAATTCTGAAAGGGTAACATGCCAAGATGTGTCTTTCATGTCTTTCACACAGTTGAGTGAATCAGACACAATTTCTATCTGTTTGGCATCTACGTCCCTTCCGAATTTCTTCTGAATCCAGTAACACACAGACATCTTCAAGATGAGGAATGTCACAGTGGTTAACAATTTGACATACATACATACATATATGCAATTTTTTTATTTTTTGGGGTACCTGCTTCCCTCTTTAATATGTCTTCTGAATCCTGTAACACACCAGCTTCAAGCTCAGAATTGTCGCAGTGGCAATCAACCTGACATACATGCCCACACTGGACAATGACTCACTACTGTTGCATACAGTAAAGAAAGTGACAAATGGCAATACTCCTTTAGAGAAGAGGGGAATGAGAATGGACTGGTGGCTATGTTAAGGTTACAACAGGAGAATATTGTTACAAGCTCTAACTGTTAAAAAACAATGATTTATGTATGAATATGTTGGGTTTGGAGATTGCAGACCTAGGCACAGGATGAATGTGGAGGCTGTAATGCCCTGCTTTTGACATTTTCTCACAACTGTGAGACTTTATTATTTAAATCTCAAGGTCTCAAAGCTGTGGCAACCAAACTTAGCTTCCCCACCTCACTGATGAATTAAACACCAAAAGTGTCACTCAATCAATTAAACGCCAAGTCTGGATGTTAAGAGGAAGAGAATTGGAACCTTGCATTCTTGAGTTCTCCGCTAGACTCTGAACTCTCTACTCTTACATCTCAACCTAGTCCTAGCCTCCAGGGTATCAGAAAAGAGTTGAAATCCTTCTTCCGCCATTTTGAAATGCTCATTTAATGATTCACATGTCGTTTCTCGCATCACAATTACCTGTCTGTAGTACATGTTATACCCAATGTGAAAATTGCTACTAATGCTATATGTCAACAACAAATGGTACTCACAGTTTGATCCTCCTTTATCTACATGCCTCTGAAACATGTACATAGCAGTAATTCACATCTCCTGTCTATACTTGACCTTCTCTATGGGCAGTGTTTGAAGAAAAATTTCTAGAGCTCAATTCCCTTTGGCTAGTACCACAGAATATGCAGACTTCAATTGGCAAGATTTATTTACAAGCGCCCATCTGTCTGTCAATCTCCAACAAGCTCTACATAGAACGGGTTAACTGTACACTGCAATACTGTCAAATGCTTCTGTATAAAGACTCTATCCAGAAGACTATGTCACACTTCATCATACTTTCTCCTTTTGATAAAACGAGACTAAGAATACAACAATAATAATAGTAACAGAGAAAAAGTAGTTCAAAACAAATAATGCTTTTTAATTGCAAAATGAAAAACTCAGGAGAATTTTTCACATAATCTACAAAAATAAATGGAATAACAATTACCAGGAATTCAAACAAATAGCAGCTACCTAGGAATACAGGTTTTTGGGCTATGAAGATTTGCATATCAATCTTTTGTCTAAACTCCTGTTTTATATTCCAATGTATTCTTTTCCAGTAGAACCAGTGAAGCCCAACGCCTCAGGCTGAGCCCCGCACTTGACATTGAATTTCCCACATAACATAAATCTAGGTTTAAGTGTAGCACCAGACCCAACAGGTTTCAAACTCATCACATAACACAAAAACCCCTTATATAAAAGACTGAAAGAATTGGTGAAGTTGTTATTCCTGAAGATTACCAAATAAAAATAAAAAGAACACAGATGGCCTCTAATAAACAACGCCTGATATGCAGGGCTCCCTGAGTCGATAGCAGATACTTCCAGCCTGAGATTTGTTTTTCCCATATAGAAATGCCACCCCTGGCTCTCTGATAGGAAGAGGGTACAGAAAGGCAAGAATGGCATGACAAATCCCTCCATGTGATTGGGTTGGTGGTAGCCCAGGTTTCATTCAAAAACACTAAATCAAATGTATCTATAAAGTCCAAACATTCTGGGTTTAGAATCTTATTGTTTAACCCTGCAACATTCCACGTCACTAGGCAGACAGCATAGCTGGGCCTTACAGCCCCTACATCAATCTCCTTCACCACATGTTCTGCCCATTAGGCACATCAATACACAGGCTTCATTCAGGTGGGAGATTGTGAGAGGCAAGCAACTTCAGATAAAACATCAAACTGGTTCCCTATCGTGTTAGTCTTGGCATCTTTTGGCGTGTCTCCCCTGATTTCTTGCTTTTTGACCTTCCAGTTTTGACGGTTTCTCACTGCTGATCAGTGGTAAAGTGCAAGTGCTCCTGTGCTAAATTGTGTTATGGAGTGGTGTTTCCATGATTGGCTATTTGATTTACTTGTTAGTCCCTAGTAAAGTGCACTGATTGTGTCAGGGCATGTAAATCAGATGCTTCTAGTGGGTCTGCAACACTGCTTGTGCCACCCATGTGAGTAGGACTATAAAGGTAACTCAGACCCACCATTGCAGTGTCTGAGCACAGTTTGTAACTGCCATGTGGACTTGGCCAGTGCACCCACTTGCCAGTCCCTCACCTTCCCTTCTCTTACATGTCAGCCAACCCTAAAGTAGGCCCAAGGTAACCCTGTGGGCCGGGTGCAGTGTATGTGAAAGGAAGGACATGCCCTGGTGTGTTTGGCATGTCCTGATAGCGAATTACAGCCAAATGTCGTTTTTCCCCATTGTAAGATTACCTGTTCCCCATATGACAGAATAGGGAGTTTGTTTATAACATCCTATAAACATAACTGGCCCAGGGAATTAGTTAGGAAAATAAAGTTTAGTATGCCTGAACTCAGTATCTAAAAATGCATCTTTTCATGAAGGGGATTTTTACATTCTGTGTTTGAAAATACCACTTTTAGAAAGTAGGTATTTTCTTGCTTAGTCATCCCTTGTGCCTCTGCTGGAATGTGGATTGCCTGCCAGGGTTTTGGAAGATAGAAGGCTGTGGAGCAGGAGTGGCTCCAGACAGTCTAGGTGGGTCAAGAAAGGGCTGAATAGGCCTGGGCTGCAATTGGGGAAGGGGGAGGGAGATTTCCTTGCACCTCAAAGGACCTGGTCTGCCTCTGACCATGCCGTCTCCACCTCCTGCCCGGAAGTCACAACAGAGAAGGCAGAACTGGTTCTGGCTGGGCACAGACACTCTCTGCCTAAGAGATCAAAGGATTTTGGAATATAAATATAAGGGCCCAGACCCCTGAACTTTAGAACTATTTTGGATCAAGAACACTGCCAAGAAGAAGAGCTGGAGAAGCTGTGAGGAGGAACTAACACTTTGCTGTGTGCTTTGCTGTGTTGGCCTGCAGTGGTTGCTTCTGTCTTGGGCAGTGAAAGGGCTGGACTGAACTTTCTGCAATCTACTTTTGTGAGTTTCTCCAAGGGCTTGAGGTGGAGCTTGCCCCCTGTTCAAGAAGTCCCAGGAACAGCAATGACTTTAAGCTCCTCTGCCACCAGCACTGGGGACTGTGTGTTTTGTGCTGCAACTGAGGAAAAAGCAACCAGACACAGACTATGACGCCACTGCCGACTACTTGTCCTGAAGGCACCGCTGCAACGTCGCACCGTGACCCTGGTCTCACCGACGCCACCTGCTGATGCTGCCACCATGCCGCTGCTTGCACCGTGACCTGTGGGTTCCGCACTCTATACTGCCTCGCTTCACGACGACGCGTTGGTATCCCCAAAACGATGCTCCATGCTGAAATCTCTGCGGCTGCTTGCACCGTGGTTCCAGGGCACCGCTCATAAAGTTACATGACGCACCGCCCTCATCCCGCACTGCAGCCTTGGCCTACCAACGCCGGCCCCATTGACTCCAGTTCGTCAGCCGACGACAGCGCTTCAGCCATGACTACACCTCTGCTTGCACCGTGACCTGTTAGCACCGCAACGAGCACCGCCTTCACCTCACACCTCAACCCCAGTCTCACCAACGATGCCATCTGACACCGGCACCAAGCCACTGTGTGCACAGTGACCTGAGGGCACTGCATGCCGCACCACTGTACTTTGCACCTCAGCATCCGACACCTGCCGATGCCAGCGCTCCTGACTTCAATAGAGGGGAGTTCGACCTGCAACACGTGTAACTTCAAGGGCCCTGAAGACTCCTGCACCGATCTCTGGAACCGAAGTCTGCGGACGCCGTGCTTTCAGACGCTCAACGAGAGAAAGCCAACACCCTGCATTTCTAAAAGGTATAGTTTGCGAAACCGTAGCTGGCCCACACTGCCCCGGTCAGCCAGAACTTTTGGATTTGTTTGATTATGACGCAGTGATAGACCTGGACAGAGCTATTCACAGAAAGGTACTATTTTTCAAGCATATATTGATAATTAAAGATTTTTAAGTACTATATTGTGGATTTTTGCTTGTTTTTGGTATTGTCTTAAATATATCAAAATATTGGATATTTTTCTAAACTAGTGTGGTATAATTTTGTAGTGCTTACACTGTATTACTGTTGGTTATGTGCAAATGCTTTACACACTGCCTTTAAGCTAAGCTTGACTGCTCATGCCAAGCTACCAAGGGGGTGAGCAGGGGTTATTTTATGAGTGTAACTTCCTAATCCTGACTAACGTGGTAGCCCATGCCCTAGTCGACCAAAAATCCAATTTCTAACATTGGTTGTCAGCGGTGAGAATAGGACTTGCGTTTGCACTTGACATACGGTGATTGGTGTGCACTGCTACCATATCACAAGCCATTATGTGCCACATACTGGTTCTTTTTCTTTGGCCTATTTTTAATCCTGCCAGTTTGAAGTTGCTACTTCATCATGCCCGAATCAAGAGCATGATCTGTTGCATCCCTGGAAATTGCCTTTGAGGAGGATAGGTTGGAGTCCTACAATGTAAGGGAATTGAAATCAATTTGCAAAAACCTAAAAGTCCAAGTCAGAGGTCTCATGAGGAAGGAGGAGCTACAAAAGGTGCTGAGGGCCTCGGTAGCAGCCAGACATGCCAGCGAGCAGACTGGTGATCTCAGTGGAGAGGCGCAGGAGCCTATTCCTAGGGTGGATGTGCTTTTGAGAATGCGGGACCCTCCAGGCCTGGCAGCGTTTACCTTTCCCCAGAGGAGCCGAAGGACAGGTGGGAAGCAAGAAAGTTTGAGTTGGAGAAACTCAGGATAGAAAGTGAAAGGGAAGAAAAAAGAATAGCCATGGAGGAAAGGACGATGATCTTAGACCTTGAGCGAAGTCTTAAGGAGCTGGAGCTAAGGAATAGAGCCAGCTCAGGTGGTGGCAGCAACTCGTCAAAACAGGCAGACAGAATTGTACACATCCCTAAGAATGTAGGCAAGGAATTCAAGAAGGGGGACGGCATACAAAGATGGTTTCAGGGTTACGAGGCAGCGATACACATGAATGGGGTCCCTGAGGAGAATTGGGGAGCAGGAGTGTGGCCTCTCTTTCCGGAAGAAGCCCAGGATACTTTAATAGCTTTGGGTAAGGGGTATCACCTCATCTATCCCGACATGAAGGAAACCCTTCTCACTAAGTATGGTCTTACTCCTGAAAAGTACAGGGATCAGTTCAGGTCCAGTAAGAAGTCTGATGCTAACACTTGGTTGGAATGTGTGAATGTGTTTTGCACGTCACTGAATGGCTGGGTGAAGGGCAGTAATGTGTCAGATTTTCAGGGGCTCTACAATTTGATTGCATGGGAGCACTTGTCTAGTCTATGTTTTAAGCTCGCTATGGAGGCGGACCGCTGGGTGAGTACCAGGGTCCACAAGAAAGCATTTGGGGGAGACTCAGTCAAAGGAGGGCAGGGTCCCCAGCAGAAAAGTGGGGTGGACATGGGTAAAGCACAGGAGTTCTCTAAAGGGCCCCAAACTAACACCCAGGGTAAAGGTTCCCATCACCCCGGAGATAAGAAAAAAGTGATCTTCAACCCTTATTGATGTAAATTTTCTCTTGCCGGGATCACACGCCATTATGTGTTTGCCGACATTTCTAAGCTACAATTGATTTAGACAAAGTACTGTACCAGAATACATAAAGCAGTGAGAGTCCCTGCCATTAAAAAAGCATCATCAGTGTATAGTAATGCCTGAACGAGTGACTTAGCAAATTTTGGTACATCACTAGTTGCTGCAGACAAGGAGACTCTTACGTCGTTATTATAATTTAAAAAATGCAGAGGTGCCAAAATGCACCTCTGACAAACCTCACTGACTACAGGGGAAATATCTGCGGTTTCCCCTGCTCGACCATATCGCACCCTGGCCCCTTAGTTCTCGTATAACCTATACAAAAAGCTTACCAGGCAAACTTCCACTCCCAAATCAAAATCAGCCATAGCTTGGTCCTATTCATGCGATCGAATGCTATGGATAAAGCCTGCTGAGACTGGCTCCTGCAAGTGTTTTTCATGTGACCAGTTGGGTCACAAGAAGGGGGACGACAAGTGCCCTAAGGGGGCACAGCCACCCACCGGTGGGCAGTCCAAGGTGTTGGCTAGTGTAGCACTTGGGGAGGAGGAGTACCCACAGGAGGATGGGGACCCTGCAGAAAGGACCCTCGTCTCACTAGGGGACAGTGAGATGGTCCCAGGAAACCCAGTGCCCCCTAACACAAAGAAATACAGCATCTGGGTGACCATAAGTGGGAAAATGGTAGAGGCTCTCAGAGATACTGGATCCAGTGTGACCTCATTCCGGTGTCACCTGGTCTCTGAGAAGCAGGTAGTCCCAGGAGCATTCTACCAAGTAATTGCAGTGGACAATTCAGAGCACCAGTTTCTGGCGGCTCAGGTTCCCTTCGAGTGGGTGGTCTCAGGTCCCTTAAGGGTAGTTGTGAGCCCTTCCAGGCCTGCATATTTCTGCTAGGTAATGACCTGGAGCAGTCCTTATGGATGGATGTTGAGCTCAGGTCTCACTTGGAGATGCTTTGGTTGCCAGAGTGGGCATGCGTGTCTACTGAGTCAATGGCGGCCAGAGAGGGTGATCAAGAGGACTTGGAGCCTGAAACAGTGGCCCAAGTCCCTGCCAAGAAGAAGGGCAATGGACGCAGGAAACAGGCCCCTGAAGTTCCCATGGACCGTGAGGAGGCGGACCTTGAGAGGGACGCCCAGTGCCTACAGGGGAGCAGGTAGCTGAACTGGGGGACATCTCTGAGCAGACCTATTGGCAGCAAGAAGGGAGACCCAACAGGGAGGAATTCTGCAAGGAGCAGAAGGAGTGCCCTTCTCTGGAGGGTCTGCGGCAGCAGGCTGCAGCCCAGGCAGCTCCTGATCAGTCCGGATCACATTGGATTTACTGGGAGAATGATCTTCTGTACAGTGAGCCTAAGGTCGCTGAGCCTGGGTCAGCCTGTGTGCTGGTGGTACCCCAGCTCTTCTGGACCTTCCTACTGGGTCTCGCTCATGAAGTGCCTTTGGCAGGACATCTTGGGCAGGACGAGACCTAGGACAGGCTTGACAGCCACTTTTTCTGGCCCCAAATGCGAAGGCAGTCAGATGGTCTTGCCCAACTTGCCAGGCAAGACGTAAGAGTGGGAGGAAGGTCTAAGCTCCTCTCCAACCTTTTCCATTGGTTGGAACGGCCTTTGAAAGAGTAGGGATGGACATTGTGGGGTCACTGGATCCCAAGACAGCCATGGGCAACAGGTACATCCTGATCTTGGTGGACCATGCCACCCGGTACCCAGGGGCCATCCCTCTCAGGACATCATCAGCGCCAGTGTTGGGCCGGGCATTAATGGTGATCTTTTCCCAAGTAGGGTTTCCCAGAGAGGTGGTTTCTGACAGGGAGACCAATTTAATATCCAAGTATATGACATCCCTGTAGAAGGAGTGTGGTGTAACCTATAAGTACACCACCCACAAGGTAACGGTCTGGTGGAGAGATTCAACCAGACCTTGAAGGGCATGATTAAGGGTCTAATAGAACCCTTGAGAGGTAGGTGGGATGTCCTCTTGCCGTGCCTTCTCTTTGCGTACAGGGAGGTACCACAGAAGTCTCTTGGGTTCAGTCCCTTTGAGCTTCTGTATGGTCACCCTATGAGAGGACCTCTGAGTTTGGTAAAGGAAGGATGGAAAACAGCTCCCAGGAAAACTCCCCAGTGTGTGTTTAGTTACATGCTGGCCTTAAGAAATCAAACTGCCCGCTTCAGGAAACTAGCTCAGGTGAACCTGGAAGCAAGCCAGGAAGAAATGAAGAAGTGGTTCTGACCAGACTGCCACTCTGGTCGAAATTCAACCTGGGCAAAAAGTGTGGGTCATGGCCCCAGTGGAACCTTGTGCCTTGCAGGACAAGTGGACTGGGCCGTTTAAGGCGGTGGAGCGCAAAGGTGATGTCACCTACCTGGTGGATTTGCAGGCTCACAGGAACCCTTTGAGGTCCTCCACATGAACCGCCTCAAACCCCACTGCAAAAGGTCCGAAGTGAGCACGCTCTTGGGGACAGATGATGGGACGGAAGAGGGAGTGAACCCCTCCCTGACCTCCTGTCTACTGAAGAAATGACATCTTCATTCTCAGGGGTCTCACTAATAGAAAGAAGAACTTGACACAGAAGCTGGAATATAAAGAGAACATTTTTATTAAACTCAAATGAGTAAGGCTACGTCACACAGAAGCCTTAGCAACTGAATGAGGCAGTCTGAGGAGTACAGAAAACAGAGGCCTTATATATGCTTAGGGTTACAAACTCAGCATAAAAGTAAGGGGCAGTCTTAGCTTTTGCAAGCATGCAAAATGCCTAACATGGACATGCAAGATCTGCCAAATATTAGCCAATAGGAAAACATTCAAAACAAGGCATCATGTAACCAGAACATCCCCCTTGAGCCGTGTCTATGCCCGATCCCACAAGTCAATCAATGACAGCACCTATAGGTCAATCAGTAATGGCAGAACATGTTTGCGTGCTTCAAAGGGAAGGTTTGTGGAATAGGAAAACACAGGGAGAGAATAGCGAAGGCCAAAACATAAGATACAGCACGAGAAGAATGCTAAAGGCTAACAGATAGTTGATACAGGGATTAGGTGGTCCAGACAAGAATTAGTTTAGGCCGGCTGGTGTCTGAGATGAGTTTCAAGACAAGGACAGAGAGGGTTTTCAACACATTGCAGTCCAAAAGGGCAGAGACACTTCGTGAATCATGCAGCCTGTGTAAAGACAACACAAAATGGAGTTGAATGTAAAATGGAGTCAAAAACCACGTAACCTCACTACCAAGCAGCACGATTGGTCAGTGGAAGGTGTGATCCTTTTCCCAACACTGAGCTCAGAACAGCAGAGCGGTTGTCACCAGTTCTCAAAAAAAGCACGGGTGCACAGCACAGAAATCAGAAGAGTAATAATCACAGGAATAAAGTTCCTCAGTTTTGATTTTCTTTTTTATTCCAAACTGTGATGGAAAGTACAGCTGACGCATTTTGTCCCTTACTAGGGACTTCTTCAGGGCCCCGTGGTCTTGGTACCAAAGGCTGCAGCCCCCGTTGACACTCCAGACCTGTAGTTTTGTGTGGACTACTATTGGCTCAATGCCATCACTAGGACTGACACACACCCCATTTGCAGAGCTGATAAGCTCATTGATCGGTTGGGAGCTGCAACGTTCCTCAGCACTTTGATTCAATGTCTGGGTACTGGCAGATTGCCTTAACCAATGGGGCCAAGCAGAGGTCAGCATTTTCGACCCCATAAGGACATTACCAGTTCTGGGTGATGCCCTTTTGGTTGAAGACTACCCAGGCCACCTTTCAGTGGTCGGTCAACCACATGTTGGCTGGGCTGGAGGATTTCAGTTCCGCCTAACTGGATGACATCTCAGTGTTCAGTTCCAGCTGGGAAGAACACTTGCAGCACCTCAGTGAAGTGTAGAAGGCACGGCAGAGGCCATACCTTCTTGAACAGCCACAATTCCTTTGCGCAGTGGATACATCCATACAGCAGATTCAAAAGGAAGTGGTAGGGTGAAAGTCAGACCATTCATACCCTAACATACAGACCAAACCTGTGGTCATGTTCATGGAGCAAGATCAGGCAGGACACAGGTTGGGGCCGTCCGATGACAGGACACTGGTGGGGCTGGCTTGCCTTTTACTCCATTCTGCTTGATGTACACAATGTACCAAAGCCCCCTCTTATGCTTTTTCCCCTTAGCAGGTGACTTATACTCGCTGGCGTTAGAAGGAACAACCTTTCCCACCTGGGAAAATCAGAATTTAATCAGGCTGGGCGAAAGATCCAGAGGTGCTTCATCCACAGACACTGAAAGGAACTCAAGGACAACCTTCTCTCAGTGAGGGCTATTTCTGTACGTTTGCGCCCCACTGCCCTCTTCAGCATCAGATCAATCGAGGTAAACTTCACTGGGGGAGCGAGGGCCAACAATGGCAGGCAGCAATAAATAAAATGAAGATAAAGGTAAGCCAAGAAAAAAAAAAACATTAAAATGGAACACCTTTAAGGAGTCCAAACAGAGTTTGCCCAGACTCGCAGGTGGCAGACCTGCTCTTGGCCCGGTTTCCGCTCTGGCACGACGCGGGTCACGTTTTAACGTCTCACGCCACTAAGAATGTACACCACTTTTATGTGCTGGAGTTAGCATGTAGGTGGCCTATTTGCGGCTAGAGCAGTGGCGGATGCTGGGGGATGAAGTTCCACCCCAGTTCGGTACGTTTAAACCACCTCTCTGTCATTTGTCATCAATTAAAATCTCTTTTGGTGTCCTTTGATGCAGTTTCCCCAGTAACAGGGAAAATTGCAACAACAACTTTACTAACACTCATCTTGCTACTTAGTGCCATCACCCACACATAAAACATAACTTTTTGTGGTTCTGGAAATGTTTCCTTTTACATTTTTTATGCGTTCTGCTTAGTTTCTCTTTCATTCATTTCGCAAATATTTTTCCTTTTTTTCACTTCATTTAAATATTTGCCTTGTAGAATACATTCATCTATAATAAATTTTTATTATTTTTAGCTTTGAGCTTTGAATTCTATATACATATACATAAAACAATGGGGCATATTATCAAGAAACAGCGTGAACATCATCGACGCTTTGGATGCAGGAAACTGCCGCTAAAGCAGCAATAATGGGCTTGATAATATGACCTTGTGAATTCCCTTAGAAGCCCATGTTCTGGTGTGAACATGGGCTTCTATTGTAATTCTTGAGGGCATATTATCAAGCCCATTATCGTCGCTTTAGCGCCAGTTTCCTGCCGCTAAAGCAGCGATAATTTAAACTCTGTGCTTGATAATATGCCCCTCAATCCGCAGTGCACTTCAAACTCACTGGCTTGAACCTTGGGAGATAAGTCTTCTTTAATACTCAAAACACATTTGCACATGTTACCAACCTCTTTACTGTCCTTCCATGTATCTTACATATCTCAGCACTAGATGCAAGACTTCATTATTTCACAGTTCTTCTTTTCATATGTCATTCAGGGCCTTATCTCCACGTAAGTCTTCCTCGCCACATCACTGACGTAGGGAGTTTCAGCTCCACCACAGAACCCACCAAGCAAATTTGCGCTCTATCCACCCCCATCGCTCCCTAATGTGGCCGACCTCCTTCACCCATGACCTACCATTAGAGGTAATGCAATTTGCCCATGGCTACCTGTGCTGTTCTAAGATGCACAAACACAAAGATCGTGACTCACAATTGGATTCAACTTTAGGTGGAAAAATTGTAGCATATTTTGTGAGGACATAAAAGTAGGAAAGAAAGGAAGAAGAAGGTGGGGAAAAGAATTGAAAGGTATTGGGGCCTTTTCAAAAATCACTTTTTTTAAAGTAGAAAAAGAAAAATGGAGAAAATACATAAATACAATTCAAGCTGACATCCAAAATTTGCCTACTGCAAGAGCCTTTGCTAATAGATTGGGTTGAGATTGTTTAGAGAAGAACGTGAAGAAGCGAGTTTTGAATGTTGGTAGAGGAGATGCGATTGCCAACATTAGTTAGATGCTCTTCTTATTTGTGAAAAACATTTTAACCGAATATTGTTGAAGTAGCAGGCTCCTAGTGGGAGTGCTGCGGGGCAGTGGGGCGGGGAGGGGCAGTGTGTGGGGTAGTAAACTCCAGCATCTGGCCGACCCTAGTTAAAAACATAAATAAATAAATCGAATTACATTGGGCGCCCTGCAACGCAATTGGCGTTGCAGCGCGCGCAATGTAATTTGTTTTATTTATTTATTTATGGACTTAACTCCAGTTGGCTGTATGCCGGAGTTTACTACCAAACCCTGCCTTTCCCCCAACACCATCATCCCGCAGCACTCCCTCGAGGAGCCGCGACTGTGAAGTAGATAAATAGCATGCCATGGTCTCACTAGAAAGGTGACACATCTTCAGTAGCATTCTCTCTGGCTTTTCAGATTGAGGATAATGGTTTCTCGTCTAAATCCAGGTTTGCTTTTGAGCAACGTTAGAAAACACAATTGTGGTAAAATTAAATAGTGTAAGATGTCTCTAAAAGAGTCTTTCATACTGATTGTAAGATTACGACCAGTGTAGTCACCTAAGCTGGTCTCACCACAGAGAATGGGGAGAACATTAGGCTGTTGACAATCCGACATGCTTTTCAACACTCCTGGAACATCACACCACTTGATCCCTCGATTGCCAGTGTAAATAATGTCCACACTAGAAAAAACACAAATGACAAGGAACCCAGTCTATCTGTGTTTTTTCACAGATAATGTTGTGCACTCCCTTGCACCCGGCACTTAATATTTTTTATTGCCTTCTCTTCAAATTGTGTATTGGGAATGTATTCAAATATTCAATGAATTATTATCATATGAAATATGTCCCTGTTAGATATAGCCAGCTGTATGGTGGTATTCTGATTGGGACCAGGTTGCCAGTTTAAGTATGGTATTTATAAATATGTAATAAAAAATTCCCTTTAATGATAAAGTTGGATGTTTAATTACAATTTAGAAAATGCCACTTTTAGACGGTTAGCATTGTCCCGCCTGTTTTAGCCTGAAGCCTGCCTTGATCACATGACTGGGTGTACCTGAAATTTATACTTTGAGAATTCCTCCTAGATTTTCACTCAATAGAGGTATTAGATGCTCCTGGAAGGGCCATCTGTTGGCAGGATGAAGGGCGGAGTTGAGCACAGCCCACTTACATCTGATTAGGATGTCCTTTGCCTTCACACAAAGGATGTATGACCTCCGCATTGTCACTGCAGCCAGTTTGGTGCCAGGGGAGTCTCTATCTCATTCCCTTCCTCCTTTCCTACCATCCTTCTTCATTTTGTTCTCTCCCTCCTTGCCTTTCTCTTTCACTACCTCTCTTTTTCCCTCCCTTCCTACATCTCAATCTTAGTTTCTGTTCACTTGTTTCTTGCTTGGTTTCTTTTTCTCTGCCTTTCCTTTTTCTTTCTCCCTCTCTTTCTTTGCCTCTTTCTGTCCACCTGCACTCTTCTTTACTGCCTCGGTTTTCGTCCCTCACTCTCTCTCTTTTTTCCCTACGATTTTGCTTCCCTATTTCATTTTCTGTCCCTATCTCAGCCTCCAGCCCTCTCTCTCTCCCTCTCTCTCTCTGCACCTCTCTTTCCCTGCCTTCCTTTCTCTCTCTCTCCCTCTTGGGTTTCCTCGCATTTCTCCCACCCCTCTCTCTCTCTCTCTCTCTCTCTATTTCTGTGTGCCTTCCCTTTGATACTCCATCTCCCGGAAATTCAGCTTGGCTACCTTTTGTTTTTTGCACCTCTGTCTATATGTAAGTCTGATTTCTCAGACTTCTATACGTCACTCTTTCTGTTTAAGTTTCACTCATTCCCCATATGTTTGAGAAATTGGGAATCTTTGGGTTGTTTAATATTCATATAACAGATATCTTGAAAAGTAGAGCATGCAAGTTGTATGTCTCTTACTCTTATCCCCTATCCCACTGAATGCATTCACTTGCACATCTTCTTTTCCTTTCACAACTTCCTTCCTTAAGTGTTTTTGTTCCTGGCTCTTTGTTTTTCACCATATTTCACTGTTAGAATTGGGGGTCACTAGTTGGCAGAGGTAGGTACCACTGTCCAAATAGGGACCCTTGCTTCTAGTCAGGGTAAGGAGGAACCACTCTTTAGATAACCCCTGGTCACCCCCTTGGTACCTTGGCACAAGCAGTCAGGCTTATCAAAGGCAATGTGCTAAATATTTGTACCAACACTCACAGTAACACAGTGAAAACACCACAAACTGTCTCCACAACAGTTTAGAAAAATAAAGGTATTTAATCTAAACTACGCAAGACCAAAATGCCAAAAATCCAACATACTCAGTTCAAGAATATGGTTTCAAAAGAGTTCTTAAGGTTGCGTTAAAATAATCCACAGTTGCGTCACGTTTTAGCCAACAGTACCTTTAGATGTGACAAAAGTTCCAAGTGAAAGCTGTAGCGGACAAAAGCAAGCAATGTGTTACTCCTGACACCCTGGGGAGGCGATGCGACAACACAGCTGGACGCAGCGGGAGTGTTGGAGTGACTCCGTCTGTATGGGGACGGATGTGATACCTTGCGTGGATTCCGGTGCACAGGTTTCGTTGGAAGCGGCTCACAAAAGGTACAATCCGACGATCTTTGGGGCAGCGACGATCTCCGGTGCGGTGATGATACGCAGCTCAGCACCGATCTTCTCCTCTCGCGGCCCCTGATGCGATGGCTCTGTGACGACTCTTGCACCAATGTGACGTGGTCCGCAAGCAAGCGGTGCGACGATCTCACCCAGTGACGACAGGCTCTGCGACGATACTGGCAGCAATGGTAATCTTCCCGCACCGGACTGGTGCATCCCGCAAACGAAGGATGCGACGACTCTGGCAGCAGCAACAGGCGCTGCAACAATCTGGGCCTTCATAGCAGCGGGAATATGCTCGCACTGACGGGGATGTGCTCCGCAAGCGAGCGATGTGTTAAAAATTGCAGATAGTCTTTTAAAATATTGGTTTCCAGCTTCCCAACACAGGTACAACTTCCAGAGGCACCACAACTGGCCCAAGCACTCTAGGAAGGACAGAATTCTCTCAGCAGAGTTCAGGGAAGCTGGGGGTGAAGTCCTTTTGTTCCTGGGACTTCTTAACAGGGAGCCAGCTCTTCTTCAGGCCCTTTGAGATTCCTTCAAGCAAGGGGACACAGCACAAAGCAAAGTCCTTCCCCTCTCCTTGGCAGCAAAACAACTGCAGGTCAGTCCAGCAAAGCAACAGCAGGACAGTCTTCCTTCTTCAGTCTTCCAGCTTTCTCCTTGGCAGAGGTTTCTTCTTGATTCCAGGATGATCTAAATTTCTGTAGTCTGGGGTCCTATACTTATACCCCTAAAAGACTTTGTTCCCTTTGTGCAGGAGGGCTCTGTGCCCGGTCTGAACTAGTTCTGGATGTTCCTTGAGCACTTTGTTTTCCTGGCTTCTTCTTTTCCTTTCAGAGAGAGGGGCAGGGTTGTCAGCCGCCCAGCAGGAGGTAGAGCCAGCATTGTGTAAGGCAGGCACAGCCCTATTCAGGCCCAGGTGCTATCCCATCCCACCACTCAAGATGCATATGCAGTCATTCAGTCTAGGGCTGACTCAGCCAGCCTCCTGGGGGCTCCCCAGTCCCTGTCACTCTCAAACCAGACAGTCAATTCACAAACAAGCCAAGGCACACAAAAAGGTCAGACAAGAGAGCAGTAACTTTCTAAAAGTGCTGTTCTCAAACACAAGATTTAAAAAACACCTTTCCTAAAAGATGTGTTATTAAATTCTGAGTTCAGTGATACTCGACTTTTATGTCCTACCTTGCTCCTATGGGAAGGTATGCTGGTAACCACTGTAGCCAGCATTCCACATGATAGCCTATGGGCAAGGTAGCCTTACAATAGTGAAAAACGAAAATGGCTGTCATTCACTACCAGAGTATGTCACCTGCACTAGTACATGCTCTACCTTTCACATACACTGCACCCTGCCCAAGGGGGTACCTTGGGCCTTCCATAAGGGTTAGGCCTGGTCAGTAGGGACACTGAACAGGAGGACATGGCAGTTCACAGACTGCACACAGGCAGTGCAGTGGCAGGCCTGAGACACCATTTTAGGGCTACTCATGTGGGTGGCACAATCAGTGCTGCAGGCCCATTAGTAGTATTTGTATCACTAGCCCAGGCACACTCAGTGCACTTTACTAGGGACTTCTTGGTGATACAAATATGCCAATCATGGATAACCAATCACAATAACAATTTACACAGGGACCACTTGCACTTTGACACTGATCAGCAGTGGCAAAGTGCCCAAAGCATCTAAACCAGAAAAAATGAAATCCAGCACAGTGTAAAAAATACAGGAGGCAGAGGCAAAAAGACAGAGGAAACCACGCCAAAGATGCCAGGTCTAACACGTGTCCCCTCCAGCTGAAAGTTGGGAGAACTGCCCACCCTCTTGGGGGTTCTCTCCACTAAGGAGGAAGAATCTGGACAGACCATCAGCATTGGCGTGTTCTGTACCAGGGCGGTGTTCCACGGTAAAGTCCATTTCCTGTAGAGAGATGGACCACCTCAACAGTTTTGGGTTCTCACCCCTCATCTGCATTAACCATATGAGGGGCCTGTGGTCTGTCTGAACCCAGAAGTGAGTTCCTAACAGTTAGGGCCTCAGCTTCTTCAGAGCCCAGACCACAACAAAATCTTCCCTTTCAATTGCACTTCACCTCTGTTCCCTGGGTAGTAACCTCCTACTAATGAAAGCTACAGGTTGGTCCCAGCCCTCGTTGTTGATTTGTGAGAGTACTGCTCCCACACAATGCTCTGAAGCTTCTGTCTGCACTACAAACTCACTGGAGAAATCAGGTGCCTTGAGCACCGGTGCTGTACACATGGCAGTTTTCAGGGCATCAAGAGCAGTTTGACAGGCTTCGGTCCAATTCACTCTCCTGGGCTGCTTCCTTGAAGTCAGCTCTGTCAAGGGGGCAACGATGGTCCCATACCCCTTGACAAATCGTCTGTAATACCCGGTGAGACCTAAAAAGGCTCTCACCTCTGTCTGGGTCTTAGGGGGCTCCCAAGCCAGAATGGTATCAATCTTCGCTTGTAAGGGCGCCACCTGGCCGCTCACCACCTGGTGTCCCAAATACACCACAGATCCCTGCCCTATCTGGCACTTGCTGGCCTTGATTGTTATTATTAATAACAGGGGGTACCCGGTAAACCAAAGGGCATCTGGGTGAGGAATATGAATTACAAAAAAGGTGATGCCAAGGTGTTTTCTTCAAGAAAATTAATTATGAGAGCAAAAAATATTAATTATCTGTCTCGTCACAACATCAGTTGTATGATATATATCTGTCATCTATTATAACGTTCATCCGATGGTTATTACCAGCAATTACAAATACAAATAACTAAACGACAAAACACAACAAAACAGTGATTCGGTTTGTGAATTATTTTAAAGATCCTTTTTTCATTTTATACATTCTTAATATAAATCAGTCAACCAAACAATATTCAATCTTGTAAGGAATGACATGTTTGAGTCCAAAAACCAAATATTCAATTCTAGATCCAGGCGGTCCAAGTGTCCTATTGTTGTGGACCCTCAATCCAAGGTTTGTGTAAGAAGCCCGATGATTTATTTACAAGGAAAACATGGCAATGTTTTTTCTTAGCCTGATTTCCTTTTCGGACACCAAACTAGCAAGAAGCACGGGAAGCCAAACAAAGTTTTTATGGCTTCAGGACCAAATGATGCTCTTGGGGAATATATCCACACAGTCTCCAAATCAAAACAGGTGCCGAAATTAATAATAACTGTTGACGCGTTTCGGCCTTTCAAATAGTTATAGGCCTCATCAGGACAAAGGGCAACATTTCATTTAAATGATCCAAAATGTTATTATCCAAATAACAAAACCAATTATGGGTAAGGTCGTCCAATGTTGCGGATATAGTTCAAAAATGTCACTCAAATCAGGGCGAACTTCATATATTAGGCACACCTGTACAATCCAGGTTTCTTTGGAATCTCATAAATGTGATGTAATCACCGGCATCTGCAGGGTATCCAAACCCACATTGCATACAGGAAACGAGCCAGAGTCTCCTAACCCTCGGCGTGTATCTCAGCCTTGATAGTGAGGCCTGCCCTTTGCAGAGCCTTCAACACTTCACAGAGGTGTTGCAAGTGTTCCTCCCACGTGGAGCTGAACACAGCAATGTCATCCAGGTATGCGGCGCTGAATTACTCCAGCCCGTTCAGTACCTGGTTGACCAGTCTCTGGAATGTGGCAGGGCCGTTCTTCAACCCAAAGGGCATGACTCAGAACTGGAAGTGCCCCTCTGGCTTTGAGAACGCAGACCTCTCTTTGGCCCCCTCAGTTAAGGCAATCTGCCAGTACCCAGAAGTTAAATCAAAAGCACTGAGGTACTGGGCAGCTCCCAAACGGTCCACAAGCTCATCAGCTCTGGGGATGGGGTGTGCGTCAGTCTTGGTGACCACATTGATCCCACGGTAGTCCACACAAAACCGGAGTTCTGGAGTTGCACCAGGCTGGGGCCAGAAGAAGTGGGTGACAAGCCTTTGGAAGGTCTTGTCTTGCCCCAGATGTCCTGCGAGAGGCACGTCATGAGCCAGACCCATTAGGAAGTTCCTGAAGCTCTTGGGTACCACCAGCACACGAGCTGCACCAGGCTCAGCAAACTTAGGCTCACTATACAACAACTCATCCTCCCAGTAAATGAGATGATCCTTGGACTCTCCACCTGCTGCCTGGCCTGCAGCCTGTTGCCGCACGCCAATGAGGGAAGGGCACGCCTTCTGCACCTTGCAGAATTCCTCCCTGGCGGGGCCACATTCTTGCGGCCAATGGGTCAGCACAGGTAGGTCCCCCAGTTCGGCCACTTGCTCCCCAGTAGGCTCCAGGACATCCCCTCAGGTTCTGCTCCTTCCTGGGCCGTGGGAACAGCTGTGGTGGGTTTCCCACACCCCCTGCCTCCTCCTCTCCTGGCTAGTTCCTGGGCCACTGTTTCAGGCTCCAGTTCTGCTGAATCACCCCGACTGGCTGGCATAGCCCGCGTGGTCACGCAGATCCACGCAGGCAAACCCAACATCTCCAGATGAGTCTGGTGTTCCACATCCTTCCTTAGGGAACTCTCCAGGTCATTACCTAGCAGACAGTCTACAGGCAAGGCTTTACTTGCAACGACTTCCAGGAGACCAGAAACCCCCCTCCACTCAAAGGGAAAACGCGCCACTTTGCAGAGGCGCACTGGGATGTCAGCTGCAACTACTGGGCAGAGTATATTGGGAATGACCTGCTCTTCAGACATCCACTGACACCTCACGGATGTCACGCTGACTCCTGTGTCTCTCAGAGCCTCTACCTCCCTCCCATTGATGGTTACCTTCTGCCCATATTTCTTAGTGTTAAGGGGCAGAGAGGTATCCTCAACCATCTCTTGGTCTCCTAGAAAGACAAGGATCATGATTGCTAATCCCTCCTCCCCACTGGAAATCAAATCCCCTCTAAAAAGCTACACTTGCTAACCCCGGGACTTGAGCACCACCATTTCTGGAGATTACTTATGGCACCTATTGATAACATGTCCCATCTCATTGCAGTGATAGCAGGTAGGGGGGCCTCTGTTATCCCTTCTGACCCTAGGGGGCCATGGTTGTTTGGGTTTGGGGGGTTAGGACTCCTTTCCCAGGGAACTATTTTGGGGCCCATGAGAAAACTCCTTTTGGTTACCCTTATCCCCCCCACTCTTCTGTTGGGGACTCTGCCCACCTTTGGCTGTGGTACCCACAATTTTTCCGTGGAACCTGGTACTAGTTCAGCGGTCCACCTCCTTAGCAAGCCCAATGGGGTCTGTCAGCTTGCTATCTAAAAGATGCTGGTGCAGCTCTGGAACACAAAGACTACTCAAGTGCTCTCAACTAATTAAATGCAACAACCCCTTAGAATCAGTTACTTTGCTGCCCTTCATCCAACCTTCCAGTGCACACGAGTACAAATTCACACACTCCATCCAAGTCTCATACTCTCTCTTCTTAGAGTTTCTAAACTGCAGTCTGTACTGCTCTGGAGTAAGTCAATACCTGAGACATAGGGCCTCCTTCATATTGGGGTTGATCATGGGACCTGCTAACTCTAAGGGCTCTAGAGCACTCCTCCCAGAAGCCTCACATTTTTTCACAGACTCGCCCCCCAATGCTGTTCAGGCACACCATTCATTCTCAATGCAATTTCATAAGAAGTAAACCAGGCATAAATATCCTCCTTCCTATTATTATTCTGGACCAAATCCTTGGAAATATATACTTTACCCCCTGGCACTGGCTGTGCGCTGCCACCATTTGAACTGGCATCCACCTGCTTGGCCTTGATATCCAGTTCTCTCATGCTCAACTCATGAGTCTAAAGCAATTTATTTTCCTCGCGGGCACAAGCATTTTTGCTCTCCTCCGCCGCCTTTTCTTTCTCTACTTCTAACTGCTTCATTTTCATTCTCATGATTTCAAGTTCATGGTCGCTCACTTTTTGGCTCTCTTCTATTTCCTCTGGGGTTAAAACCCGGCTGGAATGGTTGCTGCCAGGACTTGAGCCTGGATTGCCCACTGTCAATTCATGGGGCTGAAACCCCTCCCTTCTATTTGCCTTATTTCCTTCTTGGGCATCCCACCAGGCCTTCAAGATTCTCTGTAGCTCATCCTTCCTGAAGCTGCTTTTTATGGGGCACTCAAACTTGTAACAGAATTGCTGAAGCTCCGCAACTTTGTATGAATATAAATCTTCAATGACAAACTCTAATTCTACTTCCACACTGGGTGCCTTCCCATTCAGAGACATGATGCTTTGAAGAGTTACTCAAAAATAGAACCGACAAAAAAACTCAACCGTAGTTTGTGGTGGCGTAGAGGTCTGCACTCACTAGTGATGTACACCAGTCACTGTGGGTCTAGTACAAATACAAGTTCAAGATCCCACTGCCAACCAACAATGTTAGAACTGGGGGTCTCTACTTGGCAGAGGTAGGTACCACTATCCAAATAGGGACCCTTGCTTCTAGTCAGGGTAAGGAGGAACCACTCTTTAGATAACCCCAGCTCACCCCCTTGGTAGCTTGGCACGAGAAATCAGGCTTATCGAAGGCCATGTGCTAAGTATTTGTACCAATACTCACAATAACACAGTGAAAACACCACAAACTGACTCCACAACAGTTTAGAAAAAGAAAGGTATTTAATCTAAACTACACAAGAGCAAAAGGACAAAAATCCAACATACACTGTTCAAGAATATGGTTTCAAATAATCCACAGTGCCATCACGTTTTAGCCAACAGTACCTTTAGATGCGACAAAAGTTCCAAGTGAAAGCTGTAGCAGTGAAAAGCAAGCAATGCCTCACTCCTGAGACCCTGGGGAGGCGATGCGACAACCCCGCTGGACGCAGCAGGCGTGTTGCAGTGACTCCGGTCTGTATGTGGAGGGATGCAATACCTTGCGTGGATTCCGGTGCACAGATTTCGGTGGAAGCGGCTCGCAAAAGGTATGATGCGACAATCTTCGGGGCGGCGACGATCTCCGGAAAGACGACGATGCACAGCTCATCGTCTATCTTCTCCTCTGATGCGATGGCTCTGCGACGACTCTCACAGCGACGTGATGCTGTCCGCAAGCAAGCGGTGCAACGATCTCATCCAGTGACGACAGGCTCTACGACAATACTCGCAGCGATGGTAATCTTCCCGCACTGGACTGGTGCGTCCCGCAAATGAAGGATGTGACGACTCTGGTAGCGGCAACAGGTGCTGCGACGATCTCGGCCTTCGTAGCGGCAGGAATTTCCTCACACTGACGGGGATGCGCTCTGCAAGCGAACGATGCGTTAAAACTTGCAGAAAGTCTTTGAAAATCTTGGTTTCCAGCTTCCCAACAAAGGTACAACTTCCAGAGGCACCACAACTGGCCCAAGCACTCTAGGAAGAATAGAACTCTCTCAGCAGAGTTCAGGGAAGCTTGGGGTGAAGTCCTTTTGTTCCTGGGACTTCTTAACAGGGAGCCAGCTCTTCTTCAGGCCCTTGGAGATTCCTTCAAACAAGGGGACACAGCACAACGCATAGTCCTTCCCCTCTCCTTGGCAGCAAAGCAACTGCAGGTCAGTCCAGCAAAGCAACAGCAGGACAGTCTTCCTTCTTCAGTCTTCCAGCTTTCTCCTTGGAAGAGGTTCCTTCTTGAATCCAGGATGATCTCATTTTCTGTAGTCTGGGCTCCTATTGTCAGAGGTGCTTCCAATACTTGCGCAGGAACAGAGATGTTCTTTCCCAATGCCCCACTCAGGAGACCTACCGGTACAACTAAGCAATACTGAGCAGAATCTCCCCAGAGGGGAAAGGGGAGTGGATAAAATAATAAAGAAGACAAAGAGACTGTCTGCGGTAACTGCTTCCAACTTCTTGTCTCGCCTCACACTTGGCTGTGCTCCTGACAGTAGAACCTGGAAACTGAAGACAACAATACTTATCACTTTTGACTATATTAATTCTTAATTGGGAATCTTTCTCTCTCTCTGACCCACATACCAGTAAAACCTTAGACCTTTGCCTTTCTTCTATCGTCTTCTATTCTTCCTGCAATTTGTACTTAACTCATTCTTCCTTGCACGAAGAATTACTACAATTAGATTAAAAGAAACATTTACTAAATTATTTGTTTACTTCCTACACTATTGTTATTTCTACGGGAAGCGCCGCTTACAACGGCTATATCGCATCGCGCTGACATTGCATCGCGGCGATTACATCGTGGACGACATCGCATCGCATGTCAGCACGACGCATGCAAGTGCATCGCATTGCCATAGACATCGTTAACGATTACATCGTGAATATACAAGGGACGCAGCATTACATCGTGCATCGGGAGGAGCATTTGTTTATTTAAGACATATTTATTTAAAAACATATTAGATACCGGGAATTACGAGGGAAGCATCATTTGTATTTTTAAGAGTGGCACATCGTGAATATACGAGTGGCAAAAGTATATCATATACCGGGAAGCAGCATTTGTGCATTTGTAGACGATTACATCGTGTGTTTATTTAAAAGACTTGTGTTGCAAATAAGGGAAGCAGCATTTGTTTATTTAAGAGACGAAGGTTCGAGCCTCCATTATTTAAGAGACGAAGGTTCGAGCCTCCAATCATCCACTCGCATATGCGACCAGAATCTGATTTTGAGCGCAACTTCTTTATTAAAGTACATTGAAGCTCAATACAAATATTAGTCAGGAGATCATATTTTATAAACATCTGATGGGTGGATGGATGGGTGGGTGGCTGGGTGGATGGATGGGTGGGTGGGTGGGCGGCTGGGTGGGATTGGTGGATGGATGGGTGGGTGTGATGCGTGTGGGTGGATGGATGGGCGGGCGGGTGGGATTGGTGGATGGGTGGGTGGGGTGGATGGATGGGTGGATGGATGGGCGGGGGGCTGGGATTGGTGGATGGGTGGGTGGATGGATGGGCGGGGGGCTGGGATTGGTGGATGGGTGGGTGGGGTGGATGGATGGATGGATGGATGGGATGGGTGGATGGGGCGGGTGGATGGGATGGGATGGGTGGGTGGGGCGGGTGGGTGGGATGGGTGGATGGGTGGGTGGGGTGGGTGGATGGATGGATGGATGGATGGGTGGGTGGGTGGATGGATGTTGTGGGGTGGATGGATGGATGGGCGGGTGGGTTGGGATTGGTGGATGGATGGGGTGGGGTGGATGGATGGATGGATGGATGGGCGGGTGTGAGGGGTGGGTGGATGCATGGATGGATGGGTGGGTGGGGTGGATGGATGGATGGATGGATGGATGGGCGGGTGGGAGGGGTGGGTGGATGCATGGATGGATGGGTGGGTGGGTGGATGGATGGATGGGTGGGTGGGTGGGATTGGTGGATGGATGGGTGGGTGGGGTGGATGGATGGATGGATGGATGGATGGGCGTGTGGGTTTGTATCTTTTATGTAACATGTCTAATGCAACGCAAAGTTCTTCTGTTTTGATGCTGGTTCTTATTTAAAGCGCTCTGACACCTTGGGGTAAAGTTCACGCTATTTAAAATCGCATAACATAACACTTTAACAAAAAAAACAGGCAGGAGGCCTCACAAAAACGAGGGAAACAGAGGGCTGGGGTGCACGAAAAACGAAGGAAACATTAGGTAGGAGGGCACACAAAAACAATGGAAACAGAGGGCTGGGGTGCACGAAAAACGAAGGAAACTTTAGGCAGAAGGGCACACAAAAACGAGGGAAACAATAATGTTTTTAAAACGTACATTCAAATTTGCTTAGGCTCCTGCTTCTAAATGTTACACAATTAATTTATTTTTACTGCAGTGCAGATACAACAATGGCAATTTGTGGTTAACAAGAAAAATTATTAATGCAGCCCAACAGACGACCTCCAGCGCCGTACCACCTGTGGGGAAATTATTCGTACTTCCTCCCCCATGGGCACCTGAACCCCAGTGTCTGGGAGGAGTGGTGGTGAAGCCTAGCTCCCCTGGATGATGGAAGGCCCCCCCCCCCTATACGGAGAGAACAGCCAGCCCCCGGGTGAAAACCAAAATGGTTGGTGTAACGCCGGGCCGGTGGTGACCAGCTCGGCCCGGCAGCCGGAGAGAATAGCCCATAGTGAGCATTGTTGAGCATTGTTGAGCAGTGTAGGAAGTGTGTCCCCCCCACCCCCCTTTGTAAAGTGGACGGCGGGGAGCGGCGAGGCTGGTACCGAGGTCCTCCTAAGTTGGCAGCAACACTGAAGTACCAGCAGTGCTCACACAGCCCCGCACGGGGGGTGCAGAACAGCAATCTCGGCAATCGGGCACTAGCTTAATATGTGTAAAGCTAAAGCGTGAGCAAATAAAAATTAAATGTGGGCCGCACGCTCTCAGTATGCCAAGCCTCTCAAACCATGCAGGAAGTGGCCTTCCCTCCAAACAGTAAACAATACTGTGCAGGGCTCCGTGCAACACATGGCGGAGTGCATGTTGCGGTACATTATTTCATGGTTTTTCTGAAATGTTGATAATCCGGCGCAAACTCCAGGCTGGAACTGAAAAAATCTTGCCCCTTGCAGCTTTTCTAGTGTGATCACTATATTTAATGCACCGCTATATTTTGCTGCAAAATAAGGCCTGGTGACAGTGAGCAGGGATTTCAATCTGAGTAATGGAAGATACAGTTCACGGCGGGCAACACAATATATACCCCCAACAACCCATTGGCTACAGCGCATTGGAACGTGCGGGCTAAACCATCGCGTTGTCATGTCGCGCGATGTAAGGTCGCCGATGTGACGCGCGATCCTATTGCATGGCCGCATTTGCGTTGAAACGTCGTGCGATGCAAAAATGCCCGATGTGAGTGCAATTGCGATGTAGTGACGGCGATGTAAATTACCGCGATGCGATTAAGTGCGATGGATTGTCATACAACCTATTTCTACTGCTCATTTATACATACCTATATTCTAATCTAATGATTGCCTATTTGCTCTCTTCCTCAGGTTACCAGCACTATTTTGAAGTTCTTATAGGGTAAGTGTTAATTTCTCTTGTGTTTTCTTCAGTGCTTCAAAAGTTAATGATAACAAAGTTTGTTATTACTTATTTACATTTACATTACACTGGTACTTAGCTTGATGCTGTTTCTTGCCGTCGTCTCGTTGCTAAGTCCGCAGCGTTGAATTTGTCTATGCGAAGAACACTACTCTCTCGACTGTCTGCGTTATATTTCAGTCAAGCAGTGTTCTTACTTGAACCAATTGCGCAAGCGCTCGAAACCTCAAATGCTAATCCCTCGAAGCAAGCTGCGTCCCTCAGGCTGTTGCGCAGGTCTCTGGAGGCAGTGTTTAATGAGGAAAATTTGGCGCATGTATTCTGGAGAGACACCTCTTCGACGAAGAGGTGTCCAGAACGGAGTCAAGACTCGAAATAGAGTTCAGAATTATATGACACAAAGGTAATTTACCGACGAAATCCACAATACCCTGACTAACTAACTAACTAAGCTGGGAGAGATTCTAAGGTGTGTGCGCTTCTGTTGACAACTCAGGTGAAGTGCATCAGTGTTCTGTAGCGAGCGCTCCACGGAGAGTTCAGCATACAGCGGAAGACTAGACCTGTACTCTTCATGCTCTGTCGGCCATCTTGGAGTTGTTTAATCTACAAGCTTCTTTCCAAGTGATGGCTTTTAATCTGGGTGTCTCTGAGACTGTTTGTGGCTGACTTGTTACACAGACGGTGAGGGTTTGGTCAGTAGGAGACCTGACAGTACCGCCTCGCAAGGGAGGCTCTTCCGGTCTGGGTTTCCTTGGAAATTTTTTGTGGAAGGCCTTCACCAAACTGGGAGCATGTACATCAGTATTCAGCTCCCAGGATCGCTACTCTGGACCATACCCTTTCCAGTCAATCAAGTAATAGACTTCTGCTTTGCGTTTTGCAGAATCCAGTATTCTTTTAACTTCAAATTCTTCTCCAGACTCTAATTGTACTGTTTTGGGAGGTAGTGTAACTCTCAAGTCTGGTGAAGTTTTCTTTAACAGAGAAACGTGAAAAACTGGGTGAATTTTCATTCTTTTGGGTAGTTTTAAACGATAAGTCACTAGATTAATTATTTTCTCGATTTGATAGGGTCCCACAAACCTAGGCTGGAATTTACGCACCCCTTTTAACCAAAGGTTTTTGGCGTTTAACCACACCTTATCACCTATTTGTAAGGTTGGACCTGCTCTTCTTTTTTTATCTGCATATTTTTTGTAATTCTCCTTAGGTCTAACCAGGTTTTCTGTAGCTGTTTGATGGATGTGTGTCAAATCTTTTACCAAAACTTGCGCTGCTGGGACTGAGATTTTTCTAAAACTCGCAGAGAACTTTGGGTGTCTTCCATAGTTTAGATAGAATGGGGAGAAACCTGTAGAGACATTTTTTGTGTTATTATAGGCAAACTCTGCGGGCAAAAGATACTCTGGCCAATCCCCCTCTTGATCGAGTAAATACAATCTTAAGTACTGTTCAAGCTCTTGGTTCACTCTCTCTGTTTGCCCATCTGTCTCTGGATGAAAACTAGTAGAGCACTGGATTTCTACTCCTAAACCTTCCATAAAGGCCTACCAGAAATGGGATAGGAATTGGAAATCCCTATCTGAGACCACTATCCTGGGTATGCCATGAGCCCGCACTATGTGGAAGTTAAAAAGAATGGCTAATTATTTTGCGGTTGGGGTTTTCTTCAGGGCAATAAAATGGGCCATTTTGGTGAAAGCATCAACAAAAACCAATATAGTATTAAAACCTTGGTCTGAGGGTAAATCCACTATTAGATCCATTGTGACTGTATGCCATGGATGTGGGGGAGTGGGACTGTCTCTCTGATTTTCCCCGAGCACAGACCTCACATGACCTCACGTAGGAATCTTTATCTTTAGACATTTGTGGCCACCAAACATTTCTCTTAATCAATTCTTCAGTTTTCAGGGTTCCTTTGTGACCAGCCAGCTTGTTATCATGTTTTTCCTCTAGGACCAATTGTCGTAGCTCTTGATTGGGTAGATACAATTTTCCTGCGTGGAGCTGTAAACCGTGTTGAATTTCTCTTCCAATTTCTTGCTTCGTCCATTCTACCATCTCTTCTAATGACATAGTTTTCATTATTTTCTCCTCTATGGTCTCTTGATCCACTATTGCCACAATTTTGTCTTCTGAAATGATGGTTTGTTGTTTTTGATGTTTTTCCATTTTTTCAGTATCTAATCTAGATAGGGCGTCAGCCTTTCCATTCTTTGTTCCTGGGCGGTAGGTGATCACAGAATCATAATCTGGGAAATATAGTGACCACCTAAGTTGACGTGGAGTGAGGTTTTTGGCCGATTTCAAAAACTTCAAGTTTCGATGGTCTGTGAACACCGTCATGGTATGCCTTGCTCCCATCAAGTAGTGTCTCCGCTCCTTAAAGGCATCCTTGATGGCCAATAACTATTTTTCTGTAATAGTATGGTTGATTTCAGCTGGAGTCAACGTCCTCGATCTATAAGCCACCGGTTGGAGTTGTCCTGTTCTTTTATTTCTTTGAGAGAGAACACCACCAATTGCCAAATCAGAAGCATCAGTCTCTAAATAAAAGGGTTCCGTAGGGTCTGCATTTAACAGAACTGGCGCAGTGTTGAACTCTTGTTTCAGCTGTCAGAAGGCCTTCTCTGCTTCGTCGGTCCAATTAAAGGAAGCCCCCTTCTTGAGAAGCCTAGTAAGGGGTATGAGTTTATGCGAGAACTCATTTACAAATCTTCTATAGAAATTGGCAAAGCCTATGAAGCTTTGTAACTCTTTTACATTCTTTGGGGATTTCCAATCCAGAACGGCCTTTAACTTTTTTGTATCCATCGTTATTCCAGAAGGTGTAATGACAAATCCAAGGAATTCTACTTCCTTGGTGCTGAACACACATTTTTCCAGCTTGACATACAAATTGTTTCCTCTTAATTTTTGCAATACTTTTTTCACTTGATCTGGATGATCTTCTTCTGATTTTGAATAAATCAAAATGTTGTCGATATACACGATAACAGATTGGTCTATGTATTCTCTCAGTACACTGTTTATAAAGTGCTGGAAGGCAGCTGGAGCATTACATAATCCGTAAGACATTACTTGGTATTCATACAACCCCAGGTTTATCCTGAAGGCTGTCTTCCACTCGTCCCCTTCTTTTACTCTAATTAAGTAGTAAGCACCACAGAGGTCCAATTTAGTATATATCTGTGCTCCCTTGACTTGATCTTAAAGCACCGAAAGGAGCGGTAAGGGGTACCTGTTCTTAATGGTGACCTTATTTATTGCACAATAGTTGCTACAGATTCTGAACTCGCCTCCTTTCTTAGGGACGAAAAACAACGGCGATGAGACTGGGGACTGGGAAGGGCAGATAAAACCATTGGCCAAATATTTTTCGATATACCCTTTTAGATGTTCGTTCTCATTTTGTGAGAGTATACACTCTACTACATGGTAGATTTGCCCCAGGCTCCAATTCTATCTGGCAATCAAACGATTAATGAGGTGGAAATCTCTCTGCCGCAATTGCATCAAAAACATCTTCAAACTCCTTGTATTCAGGTGGAATTTCAGTTGTGTGAATCACACAAACAGATATATCTTGTTTGCTCAGAAGCGAGGCCGGCCCTGATTCTCTCGTTCTGGTTTGAGAATCGAAACGATTTTCCTTACAAAAGTCGGAATTCATCTTCACCGTCCTCGTTTCCCAATTGATACCTGGGTTGTGCTCCGTGAGCCATGGTAACCCTAAAATAATTTGAAATTGAGGGGCATCTATGAGATTGAATTGTATGACCTCTCAATGGCCTTCTTGGAAGATCATTTCTACTTGTTCTGTATGGCTGGTGATGGGCCCGAAAGAAAAATTTGTGCCATCCACCACTCTTACTGGTTCACTTTTTGACTTTTGAATTGCTCTCAGACCAATTTTCTTGGTGTACTTTAAGTCACAAAAGTTTCCTGTGGCTCCTGAGTCTAGCATAACCGAAACTTCAGTCAATGTAATGTTTCTGAATTTCAATATCATAGATATCACCAGATGGGGGAAAGATGAATGTAAGGTATTTGCCAAAAGATGCTCTACTGGAGTTGATTTAATCTCTGCAACCACCAGTCCAACTCCATTTACTGGTGGTGCTTGAAGTTTTCCTTCTCTTTTGAAAACATTTTGGGTTCCTCTGGACACATTCTCACAAAATGTCCATTACCTCCACAATACATGCATAAATTATTCTGTCGTCTTTTTTCTTTCTCTTCTTTAGTCAAGGGCCCACGGACTACTCCAATTTGCATTGGTTCCTCCCCGGATTGACCTTAAGTTGTTCTTGTCGATTCTGTCTTGACTATGTCAAATCTTGGAGTGTTGAACCTGAATTCCTTTCTCTTCTTCCCTCTTCTCTCAGTTTGTCTAAAATCAATCTCCAAAACTAAGTCTATTAGGGCCGATATATCTGTGGGACGATTGGGAATTTGGGATAGAATGTCTTTCAACTCATCTTTAAGTCCTCGGTAAAAGACTGCCGCTCTTTTGCTTTCTGGCCAGTCTGTTTCTACTACCAGTTTGTTAAACTGAGCCAGGTATGCCACTAGATCTTTATTGCCTTGTTTTAATTCTAGTAGTTCATTATAGGTAGCCTGTGAGATCTTCCGTCGATCAAAAATCCGAAGGAATTCGTTTTTAACGTCCTCAAAGTTATATAGTAGTGCGCCATCTCTTTGAGACTAAAGGCATGGACCAGCTGGTGGCGTCACCACTGATGTAAGACAGAATAAAGGCCACGCGGGACTGTGCATCTGGACGGCACATAAAGTGTAACGAACATTGGGCCAAAAACATTTGGGCCTTCTGTGGATCCCCACTAAAACGTTCTGGTGGTGCTAGAGGAATCACCGGGGACAGGGAATGTACTATGTGGGTTGCTAACCTAGATGTGGAACCCAAGGCTTCCCCTTCTGTCTCTGAAAATCTCTGACTAGACGTTTGGGCCATGTTGGTTAATCTAGCCGCTAACTCCACAGTTTCTCTTCTAGAATAATTCATCTCTTGTCTCAACCCTCTATTTTGTTCTCTGACTGCAGTTAATTCCTTTTGAATTAACCCAAGTACTTCTCCCAGATTTTTTAAGCGTATGCCCTCTGCCATTTCTGCTCAGGCGCAAGTTTCAATATTTGGGGACTTCACTCTGTCAGAGGTGCTTCCAATACTTGCGCAGGAACAGAGATGCTCTTTTCCAATGCCCCACTCAGGAGACCTACCGGTACAACTAAGTAATACCGAGCAGAATCTCCCCAGAGGGGAAAGGGGAGTGGATAAAATAATAAAGAAGGCAAAAAGACTGCCTGCGGTATCTGCTTCCAACTTCTTGTCTCGCCTCACACTTGGCTGTGCCCCTGGTTGTAAACCCTGGAAACTGAAGACAACAATACTTATCACTTTTGACCATATTAATTCTTAATTGGGAATCTTTCTCTCTCTCTGACCCACATACTAGTAAAACCTTAGACCTTTGCCTCTCTTTTATCGTCTTCTATTCTTCCTGCAATTTGTACTTAACTCGTTCTTCCTTGCACGAAGAATTACTACAATTAAAGGAAACATTTACTAAATTATTTGTTTACTTCCTACACTATTGTTATTTCTACTGCTCATTTATAGATACCTATATTCTAATCTAATGATTGCCTATTTGCTCTCTTCCTCAGGTTACCAGCACTATTTTGAAGTTCTTATAGGGTGTGTTAATTTCTCTTGTGTTTTTCTTCAGTGCTTCAAAAGTTAATGATAACAAAGTTTGTTATTACTTATTTACATTTACATTACACTGGTACTTAGCTTGATGCTGTTTCTTGCCGTCGTCTCGTTGCTAAGTCCGCAGCGTTGAATTTGTCTATGCGAAGAACACTACTCTCTCGACTGTCTGCGTTATATTTCAGTCAAGCAGTGTTCTTACTTGAACCAATTGCGCAAGCGCTCGAAACCTCAAATGCTAATCCCTCGAAGCAAGCTGCGTCCCTCAGGCTGTTGCGCAGGTCTCTGGAGGCAGTGTTTAATGAGGAAAATTTGGCGCATGTATTCTGGAGAGACACCTCTTCGACGAAGAGGTGTCCAGAACGGAGTCAAGACTCGAAATAGAGTTCAGAATTATATGACACAAAGGTAATTTACCGACGAAATCCACAATACCCTGACTAACTAACTAACTAAGCTGGGAGAGATTCTAAGGTGTGTGCGCTTCTGTTGACAACTCAGGTGAAGTGCATCAGTGTTCTGTAGCGAGCGCTCCACGGAGAGTTCAGCATACAGCGGAAGACTAGACCTGTACTCTTCATGCTCTGTCGGCCATCTTGGAGTTGTTTAATCTACAAGCTTCTTTCCAAGTGATGGCTTTTAATCTGGGTGTCTCTGAGACTGTTTGTGGCTGACTTGTTACACAGACGGTGAGGGTTTGGTCAGTAGGAGACCTGACAGTACCGCCTCGCAAGGGAGGCTCTTCCGGTCTGGGTTTCCTTGGAAAATTTTTGTGGAAGGCCTTCACCAAACTGGGAGCATGTACATCAGTATTCAGCTCCCAGGATCGCTACTCTGGACCATACCCTTTCCAGTCAATCAAGTAATAGACTTCTCCTTTGCGTTTTGCAGAATCCAGTATTCTTTTAACTTCAAATTCTTCTCCAGACTCTAATTGTACTGTTTTGGGAGGTAGTGTAACTCTCAAGTCTGGTGAAGTTTTCTTTAACAGAGAAACGTGAAAAACTGGGTGAATTTTCATTCTTTTGGGTAGTTTTAAACGATAAGTCACTAGATTAATTATTTTCTCGATTTGATAGGGTCCCACAAACCTAGGCTGGAATTTACGCACCCCTTTTAACCAAAGGTTTTTGGCGTTTAACCACACCTTATCACCTATTTGTAAGGTTGGACCTGCTCTTCTTTTTTTATCTGCATATTTTTTGTAATTCTCCTTAGGTCTAACCAGGTTTTCTGTAGCTGTTTGATGGATGTGTGTCAAATCTTTTACCAAAACTTGCGCTGCTGGGACTGAGATTTTTCTAAAACTCGCAGAGAACTTTGGGTGTCTTCCATAGTTTAGATAGAATGGGGAGAAACCTGTAGAGACATTTTTTGCGTTATTATAGGCAAACTCTGCGGGCAAAAGATACTCTGGCCAATCCCCCTCTTGATCGAGTAAATACAATCTTAAGTACTGTTCAAGCTCTTGGTTCACTCTCTCTGTTTGCCCATCTGTCTCTGGATGAAAACTAGTAGAGCACTGGATTTCTACTCCTAAACCTTCCATAAAGGCCTACCAGAAATGGGATAGGAATTGGAAATCCCTATCTGAGACCACTATCCTGGGTATGCCATGAGCCCGCACTATGTGGAAGTTAAAAAGAATGGCTAATTATTTTGCGGTTGGGGTTTTCTTCAGGGCAATAAAATGGGCCATTTTGGTGAAAGCATCAACAAAAACCAATATAGTATTAAAACCTTGGTCTGAGGGTAAATCCACTATTAGATCCATTGTGACTGTATGCCATGGATGTGGGGGAGTGGGACTGTCTCTCTGATTTTCCCCGAGCACAGACCTCACATGACCTCACGTAGGAATCTTTATCTTTAGACATTTGTGGCCACCAAACATTTCTCTTAATCAATTCTTCAGTTTTCAGGGTTCCTTTGTGACCAGCCAGCTTGTTATCATGTTTTTCCTCTAGGACCAATTGTCGTAGCTCTTGATTGGGTAGATACAATTTTCCTGCGTGGAGCTGTAAACCGTGTTGAATTTCTCTTCCAATTTCTTGCTTCGTCCATTCTACCATCTCTTCTAATGACATAGTTTTCATTATTTTCTCCTCTATGGTCTCTTGATCCACTATTGCCACAATTTTGTCTTCTGGAATGATGGTTTGTTGTTTTTGATGTTTTTCCATTTTTTCAGTATCTAATCTAGATAGGGCGTCAGCCTTTCCATTCTTTGTTCCTGGGCGGTAGGTGATCACAGAATCATAATCTGGGAAATATAGTGACCACCTAAGTTGACGTGGAGTGAGGTTTTTGGCCGATTTCAAAAACTTCAAGTTTCGATGGTCTGTGAACACCGTCATGGTATGCCTTGCTCCCATCAAGTAGTGTCTCCGCTCCTTAAAGGCATCCTTGATGGCCAATAACTATTTTTCTGTAATAGTATGGTTGATTTCAGCTGGAGTCAACGTCCTCGATGTATAAGCCACCGGTTGGAGTTGTCCTGTTCTTTTATTTCTTTGAGAGAGAACACCACCAATTGCCAAATCAGAAGCATCAGTCTCTAAATAAAAGGGTTCCGTAGGGTCTGCATTTAACAGAACTGGCGCAGTGGTGAACTCTTGTTTCAGCTGTCAGAAGGCCTTCTCTGCTTCGTCGGTCCAATTAAAGGAAGCCCCCTTCTTGAGAAGCCTAGTAAGGGGTATGAGTTTATGCGAGAACTCATTTACAAATCTTCTATAGAAATTGGCAAAGCCTATGAAGCTTTGTAACTCTTTTACATTCTTTGGGGATTTCCAATCCAGAACGGCCTTTAACTTTTTTGTATCCATCGTTATTCCAGAAGGTGTAATGACAAATCCAAGGAATTCTACTTCCTTGGTGCTGAACACACATTTTTCCAGCTTGACATACAAATTGTTTCCTCTTAATTTTTGCAATACTTTTTTCACTTGATCTGGATGATCTTCTTCTGATTTTGAATAAATCAAAATGTTGTCGATATACACGATAACAGATTGGTCTATGTACACTGTTTATAAAGTGCTGGAAGGCAGCTGGAGCATTACATAATCTGTAAGACATTACTTGGTATTCATACAACCCCAGGTTTATCCTGAAGGCTGTCTTCCACTCGTCCCCTTCTTTTACTCTAATTAAGTAGTAAGCACCACAGAGGTCCAATTTAGTATATATCTGTGCTCCCTTGACTTGATCTTAAAGCACCGAAAGGAGCGGTAAGGGGTACCTGTTCTTAATGGTGACCTTATTTATTGCACAATAGTTGCTACAGATTCTGAACTCGCCTCCTTTCTTAGGGACGAAAAACAACGGCGATGAGACTGGGGACTGGGAAGGGCAGATAAAACCATTGGCCAAATATTTTTCGATATACCCTTTTAGATGTTCGTTCTCATTTTGTGAGAGTATACACTCTACTACATGGTAGATTTGCCCCAGGCTCCAATTCTATCTGGCAATCAAACGATTAATGAGGTGGAAATCTCTCTGCCGCAATTGCATCAAAAACATCTTCAAACTCCTTGTATTCAGGTGGAATTTCAGTTGTGTGAATCACACAAACAGATATATCTTGTTTGCTCAGAAGCGAGGCCGGCCCTGATTCTCTCGTTCTGGTTTGAGAATCGAAACGATTTTCCTTACAAAAGTCGGAATTCATCTTCACCGTCCTCGTTTCCCAATTGATACCTGGGTTGTGCTCCGTGAGCCATGGTAACCCTAAAATAATTTGAAATTGAGGGGCATCTATGAGATTGAATTGTATGACCTCTCAATGGCCTTCTTGGAAGATCATTTCTACTTGTTCTGTATGGCTGGTGATGGGCCCGAAAGAAAAATTTGTGCCATCCACCACTCTTACTGGTTCACTTTTTGACTTTTGAATTGCTCTCAGACCAATTTTCTTGGTGTACTTTAAGTCACAAAAGTTTCCTGTGGCTCCTGAGTCTAGCATAACCGAAACTTCAGTCAATGTAATGTTTCTGAATTTCAATATCATAGATATCACCAGATGGGGGAAAGATGAATGTAAGGTATTTGCCAAAAGATGCTCTACTGGAGTTGATTTAATCTCTGCAACCACCAGTCCAACTCCATTTACTGGTGGTGCTTGAAGTTTTCCTTCTCTTTTGAAAACATTTTGGGTTCCTCTGGACACATTCTCACAAAATGTCCATTACCTCCACAATACATGCATAAATTATTCTGTCGTCTTTTTTCTTTCTCTTCTTTAGTCAAGGGCCCACGGACTACTCCAATTTGCATTGGTTCCTCCCCGGATTGACCTTAAGTTGTTCTTGTCGATTCTGTCTTGACTATGTCAAATCTTGGAGTGTTGAACCTGAATTCCTTTCTCTTCTTCCCTCTTCTCTCAGTTTGTCTAAAATCAATCTCCAAAACTAAGTCTATTAGGGCCGATATATCTGTGGGACGATTGGGAATTTGGGATAGAATGTCTTTCAACTCATCTTTAAGTCCTCGGTAAAAGACTGCCGCTCTTTTGCTTTCTGGCCAGTCTGTTTCTACTACCAGTTTGTTAAACTGGGCCAGGTATGCCACTAGATCTTTATTGCCTTGTTTTAATTCTAGTAGTTCATTATAGGTAGCCTGTGAGATCTTCCGTCGATCAAAAATCCGAAGGAATTCGTTTTTAACGTCCTCAAAGTTATATAGTAGTGCGCCATCTCTTTGAGACTAAAGGCATGGACCAGCTGGTGGCGTCGCCACTGATGTAAGACAGAATAAAGGCCACGCGGGACTGTGCATCTGGACGGCACATAAAGTGTAACGAACATTGGGCCAAAAACATTTGGGCCTTCTGTGGATCCCCACTAAAACGTTCTGGTGGTGCTAGAGGAATCACCGGGGACAGGGAATGTACTATGTGGGTTGCTAACCTAGATGTGGAACCCAGGGCTTCCCCTTCTGTCTCTGAAAATCTCTGACTAGACGTTTGGGCCATGTTGGTTAATCTAGCCGCTAACTCCACAGTTTCTCTTCTAGAATAATTCATCTCTTGTCTCAACCCTCTATTTTGTTCTCTGACTGCAGTTAATTCCTTTTGAATTAACCCAAGTACTTCTCCCAGATTTTTTAAGCGTATGCCCTCTGCCATTTCTGCTCAGGCGCAAGTTTCAATATTTGGGGACTTCACTCTGTCAGAGGTGCTTCCAATACTTGCGCAGGAACAGAGATGCTCTTTTCCAATGCCCCACTCAGGAGACCTACCGGTACAACTAAGTAATACCGAGCAGAATCTCCCCAGAGGGGAAAGGGGAGTGGATAAAATAATAAAGAAGGCAAAAAGACTGCCTGCGGTATCTGCTTCCAACTTCTTGTCTCGCCTCACACTTGGCTGTGCCCCTGGTTGTAAACCCTGGAAACTGAAGACAACAATACTTATCACTTTTGACCATATTAATTCTTAATTGGGAATCTTTCTCTCTCTCTGACCCACATACTAGTAAAACCTTAGACCTTTGCCTCTCTTTTATCGTCTTCTATTCTTCCTGCAATTTGTACTTAACTCGTTCTTCC
The DNA here is from genome assembly GCF_964263255.1 of Lissotriton vulgaris. Lineage (NCBI taxonomy): Eukaryota > Metazoa > Chordata > Amphibia > Caudata > Salamandridae > Lissotriton > Lissotriton vulgaris. The sequence continues at coordinate 436,680,437 of NC_141691.1, read as the reverse complement.
TTGCACGAAGAATTACTACAATTAAAGGAAACATTTACTAAATTATTTGTTTACTTCCTACACTATTGCTATTTCTACTGCTCATTTATACATACCTATATTCTAATCTAATGATTGCTTATTTGTTCTCTTCCTCAGGTTACCAGCACTATTTTGAAGTTCTTAGAGAGTAGGTGTTAATTTCTCTTGTGTTTTTCTTCAGTGCTTCAAAAGTTAATGATAACAAAGTTCTTTATCACTTATTTACATTTACATTACACTGGTACTTAGCTTGATGCTGTTTCTTGCCGTTGTCTCGTTGCTAAGTCAGCAGTGTTGAATTTGTCTATGCGAAGAACACTACTCTCTCGACTCTCTGCGTTATATTTCAGTCAAGCAGTGTTCTTCCTGGAACCAATTGCGCAAGCGCTCAAAACCTCAAACGCTAATCCCTCGAAGAAAGCTGCGTCCCTCAGGCTGTTGCGCAGGTCTCTGGAGGCAGTGTTTAATGAGGAAAATTCTGCGCATGTATTCTGGAGAGACACCTCTTCGACGAAGAGGTGTCCAGAACGGAGTCAAACCTCGAAATAGAGTTCAGACTTATATGACACAAAGGTAATTTACCGACGAAATCGACGATACCATGACTAACTAATTAACTAAGCTGGGAGAGAGTCTAAGGTGCGTGCGCTTCCGTTGACAACTCAGGTGAAGTGCATCAGCATTCTGTAGCGAGCGCTCCACAGAGAGTTCAGCATACAGCGGAAGACTAGACCTGTACTCTTCATGCTCTGTCAGCCATCTTGGAGTTGTTTAATCTACAAGCTTCTTTCCAAGTGATGGCTTTTACTCTGGGTATCTCTGAGACTGTTTGTGGCTCACTTGTTACACAGAGGGTGAGGGTGTGGTCAGTAGGAGACCTGACACCTATACTTATACCCCTAAAAGTCTTTGTTCCCTTGGTGCAGGAGGGCTCTGAGCCCGGTCAGAACCAGTTCTGGGTGTTCCTTGAGCACTTTGTTTTCCTGGCTTCTCCTTTCCTTTCAGAGAGAGGGGCAGGATTTTCAGCTGCCCAGCAGGAGGTAGAACCAGCATTGTGGAAGGCAGGTACAGCCCTATTCAGGCCCAGGTGTCATCCCCTCCCACCACTCAAGATGCAGATGCAGTCATTGAGCCTAGGGTTGACTCAGCCAGCCTCCTGGGGGCTCCCCAGTCCATGTCACTCTCAAACCAGACAGTCAATTCACAAACAGGCCAAGGCACACAGAAAGCTCAGACAATAGAGCAGCAACTTTCTAAAAGTGCTGTTCTCAAACACAGGATTTAAAAACATCTTTCCTAAAAGATGTGTTACTAAATTCTGAGTTCAGGGATACTATACTTTTATGTTCTACCTTGCTCCTATGGGAAGATATGCTGGTAGCCACTGTAGCCAGCATTCCCCATGATAGCCTATTGGCAAGGTAGCCTTACAATAGTGAAAAACGAAAATGGCTGTCATTCACTACCAGAGCATGTCACCTGCACTAGTACATGCTCTACCTTTCACATACACCCTGCCCAAGGGGGTACCTCTGGCCTTCCATAGGGGTGACCAATGTGTACAGAAAAGGAAGGGTTAGGCCCGGTCAGTGGGGACACTGACCAGGAGGATATGGCAGTTCACAGACTGCCCAGAGGCACTGCGGTGGCAGGCCTGAGACACCATTTTAGGGCTACTCATGTGGGTGGAACATTCAGTGCTGCAGGCCCACTAATAGTATTTGTATCACCATCCCTGGCACACTCAGTGCACTTTACTAGGGACTTCTTGGTTATACAAATATGCCAATCATGGATAACCAATCACAATAACAATTTACACAGGGAGCACTTGCACTTTGACACTGACCAGCAGTGGCAAAGTGCCCAAAGCATCTAAACCAGCAAAAACGAAATGCAGCACAGTGTCAAAAATACAGGCGGCAGAGGCAAAAAGACAGGGGAAACCGCAGCAAAGATGCCAGGTCTAGCATTCACAATTTATTTTATTTAGTGTCGCTATTCATATATCACCGTACCACTTTCTCTGTATGTATTTTGTGTTGTACTTATTTCATTTATTATCTCTCTATATGACTACAGCAAACAGCATTGAAATGCAAACCAGAGCAAAGCCTGCAGCTACGTAAATACCCATCAACAGCACCCATCCTCTTTGGAGACTGTTGAAGTGCTAAAGCTTAACATCAATGTAGGTGCTATTTAAAAATGATTGTACTTCATGTGCAAAGATCAGAATGCTAAATGTAGAAAGAAATGCTCAAAACTTTATGAAAGAGATATATGAACACCTAAAACAAAGGTACAAATTAAGAGATAGTGGACATGATTCACAGCGGTAAACGTACACATTTGTGTATGTTCATGAAATTTTGCAATTCATAAAGGAACTTTACGAGTAGTATCTTTGCAGCAGCCAATTGTTTTATGTGTGTAGTTTCTGCCGTAATTGTGGAGACTGCGCAGTCATAAAGATACTTCCTTTCTAAATTGCGTAAAATCATAAACTTACACAAAAATGTACGTTTACCTTTGTGAATCAGGTCCTGAGTAAATTCTTTTGGACTTCAAATGTAATCACTCTTTCATATTCAGGCACGGGTGGTTTCTAAATGGGGGCACAGGGGCACTGACAATCTGTATTTCATTGCCACTGTATGACAAAAATTTGAAATATACATTTATTGGCACTTTTATTTCAGCCGCGGGCCAGCAGGATAGAGTCAAGATGCTCACTGAAGGTATAATCATTAGTGTGCCAGCAGGGAAGGGTAGTCTCTGCTGTGCACTTAAGGGAAGTGTGCATGTCGGTTTGGCCGGTGCTCACCTGTGACCAACCCGACATGCACACTGGAGGCCTTTGCTATTTTCACAACTTGGTGAACAAGGGAACACAGTTGCAACTTCCACAGTCTCATAAGGAGCGCTGGATGTGCCTGTTCCAGCCAATCCATGTTCTGCTTTCATGCTGTTAGTTAAACAGCAAGAAAGCAGCCTCTGGATTGGCTGAAGAATGGAAGTAGCTGTAGTCCGACATACAATGGCAGAGATTAAAGTAAATAAATAAAAGCACTTACTTTGCACAAGGTAGGTGGTTTTATTTATTTATTTCTTTACATTAATCTTTGCTGTTGTATTTCGGACTCCACTACCCCCTCACCCCGCACCCGCCCCGCCTCACCGCCCCACAGCATTACCTCTGCCAGCCCCCAACAACATGCAGCGTTTGCACATGTTCTGTGTCGTGTGCTTTTAATGAATTCCTCATGTCAAGCGCATTGCTCAAGAGGCGACCGAGGGCGAGGCCTGATAGAGAGGCTTATGAAAGTTACGAGCCCCGGACGTTTGCCAGCATCTTCATCCACGGCGGCATGGGGTAAGTGAAGTCTTGATTCAATCACGACTACAGAGTGATTTATCACCAGCCGTCTCATCGATCAATTAATTCCAGCTAACATTCCATAAGAGACGCCATTTTTTTACAGCCTTCTGCCTATAAAAGTTGGCCTCCGATGTTCAAAAGTCATTCTAAATACCGGATGATAACTATATCTGGTGAAACATTTTCTTTCCATACAGTCTTTGAGCAAACGTTTGTGACTCTGACATTTAGAATTCATGTAACATTAATTATATAGACTTTGCTGACACAAAAAAAACAGATGCCCCCTTTGAAATCATTTATTTCACGTGTTCCTTGTTTGAATTTTAACTGCGGTTTTTCACCCCTCTCCCATTGTTGGATTTCCTTCAAGCATGATAAATGAACATTTATAAAAACGTCCACATTCCATTATCTGTGCGACTTCCCCAACAGCTTTCAAGTACAAAATAACTATAATCTAAACAGCGCCTACTATAATTCTCCTGTGTGTTTTCAGAATTAAAATGTCACATATAGTGCTCAACCCTACATACTCCACAATACAAGAAGAATTCCCTTACACTGTTCATTCTAAGGAGCAGGGTCGGCTCTAGGCATGTGCAAGCTGTGCACCTGCACAGGGCCACCAAATCCCAGGGGCCACCACGCCAATATATACCCTTAATATATTAATCCTCTGAGGATGGATACATATTTGCGTGGGGGCCCCTGGCAGGGATTTGCCGGCTCTGTTCCACTTCTAAACTCCCTGACCCCCTCCCCTCTTTACTGGCTTGCGCACTCCGCCCGGACCCCCTCTTCCGGGCCCCCTACCTACGCTCCCTGCACAGGGCCACCATGAGCCTAGAGCCGGCCCTGTAAGGAGGATGACAGTCCTGGTTGCTGTTGAGACCAGCAGCCTTCCCCGAAGGCCGCGCTTCTTTCCCCTGTTTGTTTCTTCTCCGAGTGCTGTGCTGGGTGCGGTGCTGGGTGCTATGCTGTTCGTGTCACATCCACGCGCTGCAGATAAATCCCACTACAACTGATGGTGCTCTTCTCACGTCCGGCTCACTCCCACTGTGCTATGGCATGACAGCACACACAGCACCAGTCGACCCTCACAGATAGGCCCCTTGGTTCATCGGGCTGGCAAGTATGTACTGTCATACAGAGCCACCAAGTTCATGCTATATTTAAAAAAACTGCCTAAAAGAGAGCTAAGAGGTAAAAGCAAAGCCTTAATATAAGGAAAGATAAATAAGTACACATAAGGAAAGATAAATAAGTACACTGGCTGAATTGTACAAAGTGAAACCAGAAAAGCTGGATAAATCATGGCTTCCACCACGTAAAGTGTGTGATCTTGGGCACATATTTAATTTCACCAAAACTCTTTTTTCTTCATTATCGCAAATGATACCACTTTCAAATATGTGCGTTCAGACTACCGGCTGTACATCGCAGTGCCTTCTTAATGTCAATGAGTCCACATGTTAAAGAAATACACTTTTTGAATTTGGAAGAGACTTTCATCTTTTAGGTCATGTTTGTTGTATGTTTTACATAGCAAATATTGTCAGGGCTGGGCTTGTGCATGGGCTCTAAAATCAAGGTAGACTCTTGGCTCAGCTCTCACTGTTAATGTTGGCTCGCCCACCTGTAATAAATGTCCTGTAATCTGGCTACAGACACTTGCTTTCTTGTCATAGGGGTTGGAGCACCACGCGCCTCTTGTGTTACTTATCACACAGATGCATCTGCCTGCACGGGCTTCATTTTGCAATGAACACGCTTTCAGGACCCTCGCTCCTAGTGACTGAAGACGAAAGTGGTCGACGAAGCACGCAGTCCCGCCTGGACAGACACAGAGGTATACAGAAATCAGGTCTTTTGTTGGGTGTCTATTCCTGCTGTAAGTCATCACCGCCAGGAAAATTGATGACTCCTTTGACAGGGCATGGGGTTAAGAGATGTACAGTTTCTGAATGAACATTATTAATAGCGCAGTTGTCACATGTTAGTGCTACAATGCTGTTGTTTTTAGGCGGGTGCATTGTTTTATTGTATATGGCTACTTAGTGAGCGAAAACTACAGAAACCGCAGTGTGCATTTACTAGCTAAACACATGGGAATATACATGATAGTTTACAATTTTCACAGGTCAAAAAAAGATATGGATTCATTTTAATAAGATGAGGAAAATGGGTATTGATACAGACTGAAAAGCCAATAAAATAACAGCGTGCTTAAAATTGTGATGTTGGGTTCGGGAAATGTTAAAAAATAATGTCAAATTCACCACGCCCTCTACATGAGTGTCACCCATTACTGCCCAGTCTGCAATATTTACCATCAACTAAGTTTATAAAGCTTACCACGCCCTCAATAAATTAATAGTTGTAGGCTGGTCTCATATCTCCAGATGCACCAATATCCAGCCCTGGCTTTTTAACCCCTCAGTCATTTGTGGGCCTACAGTTGGCAAGACTTCAAATCCCAGAATTCCAAATGTTTGCTAAAAAGTTAGGTCCAAACAGAAATTCCTTCTGGGTACTTTAATAAACAGAACCACATACAATCATACTCTTAATCAAATTACGATAACATAACAGCACCACCGTCAAGGGCCAAGTGCTAGAATAATAAACAGGTATTTTATTTTGGTATAAAAAACATGGAAAAAGACACAATAACAATTGCATAGGCGAATAATGCCCACAATATTTAAAACCAAACAGACTAGTAAGACAATGGGAGAACCTGCAAGAAAAAATAGTTTCTAATCATAAAAACAGGACAATACATCAGACCAAATTCATTGTTATGACATTTGATTTTTTGCCATAGACTTAACAATAATAACAAATAACTATCACTGTCTACAGTATGCCTGTCAATTCAATAAAATCATTAATGTCAAGAATGGTGCTAAAAAGTTAGTCCAAGAAATCGGTGATCAACGGGGCTGATAGGCAGCTAATCATAAACCTACACCCTCACATTATCCGTGAGAAACAATTCTATTGATGATCCTTCCTTGTACATGAGCAATTGCTAATTATTGAATTGACCGCCAGAAGAGGCATCTTACAAGAAGTGCTGAGATAAACACACTTGCCTCCCCGACTAAGAACTGAAACTTTTTTCACTGAAAGCTCAGGTGCTTTTTGGGACCCAATACAATCTTTCAGAACTGACACAGCGGCCAAATGGGGTCTGTCATGCTCAACGTTGTGTCATGTTTCTGAATCTTGTGGCTACCAAGCGGCTTGCATATTTTCCATTCCGTCTTGTATTTGTGCCTTTTTACCTTCATATCCAGGCTAGCATATTTTAAGCCTGAATAAGGGCACAAATGAGACAGCTCTTTCATCCTTGTTAGGTCAATAAATTGACCAGCGCTGACTTACTGAATAAGACTAGGCAACGTTGCTATCTAGTGGTTGGGCTTGGCTACTTGCTTAGCTAGGTAATGCATTTCTTTCAGAATTATAATTTTTAGGTCGAGCCTTGGCAGCGCATCCACTGCTCTGGGAGGCATGCTGTATTCAGGTAGGGATTTGAAGCTCCACCCATTCTCCCACCCATATTTTTCATTGGCTTGTGTTATTGTACGCTGTAAACTGTGGCTGTTCATTGGTCAAAAGGCTTAGTAGTCCCTCCTTAGTACTGTCTTGTCTTATTTTGTACATCCCATGGCAACACACCCTGTTGCATGTATTGTTACTTGGTAGGCTTTAATTACAGCCTCCGAGCACTATTTTCTCAAATAGCTCTGTCCTACCTGCTGCTGGACACGCTGTCTCCCAACGCTTTTAAAAAACTGTATAGTACGGGCGCCGAACGCATTTTGAATGCAATAGGCCTCGCATTTACGCGAGGTTAAGCTATTGGCATTGTAAATGCATGCATTTTATTCATCTGTTTTTAAAAACAACACATACATTAAAGGCACTGTCATTTACAATGCCAATAGCTCAAACTCTCGTAAATGCAAGATCTAGTGCATTGCAAATGCTTGTTTCAAAATATGCCTCCTACTATGGTTCATGGTCTAACACACTGAACTTGGCTTATACAGACACTCACACTGATTGTGATTCTTCATGTCTGTGTTTGTCTTACTCTATATTTCCTTCCCTCTGTTTCTTGGCCTCTGGCTCTTCATATACCTCCAACTCTGATTCTATATGTCAAACTTCTCTCTCTCTCTCTTGCTCTCTCTTTCTCTCTAACCCTCGAGCTTTCTCTTGCATTGTGTTTCACTTTCTGTGTGTATTTCCAGCTCTGGGTTTCAACATGTCTATGTTTTAGAATGTGTCTCTGGTTCTGTCACTTATCTCACTATATCCAACTATTTCCATATCTCATACTCATTCTCTTTCTGTCCTCTACCCTGTGTCTCCTTTCCTATTGTTTACACTCCTTCCTTACCTGTTTCTTTCTCTCCTCATGTTTTTCACACTTAGTCTTCCTCACACTCTGTCTTTAATTCTGTCCCTTTGTCTTTATCTAACTCCCTTTCTATGTTTTTTCTACTACCCTCTTTTGATCTTATTCCTTCCTTTTCTCTTTTTCTAACCCCTCCCTTTTTCAATCATGTTCTTTCTGGCCCTCTTAATTGCTCTTTAGCTCTCTCTATGTCTCTGACACTTCCTCATTCTGTTACTCTGTCTGCATTCTCTATAACCTTTATTTCCCTAAAACTCAGTATCTCTCTCTGTTGACCCCAGCCCTACTCTTCCTGTCTCCTTTTCCCGTTCCCACACCCTTACCCACTTTCTTATTTCTATTTCTCTCTGTGTTTTCCTCTGTTTTTATGGCTTCCTCCCTCACGCCATTCTATCTCCTTTTCTAACTCTCCCTTCTTATCTCTTTTGCACTCTCTTTGCTTTCTATTTCATTGTATTTCTTTCTCTATCTGTCCCTCTTTTTATTTATTTTATTTTATTTTTAGAGTTTTCTATAGCGGGAACCAGACCCAATGTAGGGTAATAAAGTTTGGTGGATAAAGGTAGGGTAGGGAACAGTTCCGCAATAGAGAGTCAATTCGAGCTTGTGCAAGCCATATCTTCGATATATCAGAGGAGGAGGAGTAGGATAAATGAATTAGAAGTTGAAGCTGCCCTGGTGTTTCTGCTGATATTACAGTAGGAATTTGCTCATCGGGAATGATTTTGCTTCCTTTTTGAAGAGGGCCGTCAAGGTGATTTTTCTAATGGATGGCGGAAGGGAGTTCCAAATTCTTAGCGCCGCTCCCGAAAATGCTCTGTTGGAAGTTTTAGTCTTGTTGAACCTTGCAGGTTCCAGGAGAAGATTGTCTGTACTCCTAGAATGTCTGTTTCTCCAAGATAGTTTAAGTGTTTGGGCAAGGAACTGCGGGGTGTTGTGGTGTAGCGCCTTGTGAGTAATGCAAGCAATCTTTAAGTGAATACGAGCTGCATAGGGTAGCCAGTTGAGTGCCTTCATGTGTGGTGAAATGTGGTCAAATTTCCTTGATCCTGTAATGAGTCTTGCTGCGGCGTTGAGACAGGCTTTTAGGGGCGCAGTAGAGATTTTGGGAAGACCTGGCCTGCACTGCCGTTTTGAGGTCAGGGATCTCGATAAATGGCTTCATTTTTCTGAGATAGTTGATGTGAGACCGGGCGTTTTTGGCCATCAAGTTAATGTGAGCTTGCATGTTAAGGTTCTTATCCAATGTGATCCCAAGTGATATTGTGGAGTCCACCAATGTTGGCGTGCAATTCAGAGCAGTGATCATTTTGGTCCATTCCTTTATTTCTTGTGATTTATTGGTGGGGGAGATTAAAAGAAATTCATTTTTTTGTGAATTTAGCTTGAGGAAGTTGGTCGTTAGCCATTGTATGTTTTTTTTCAAGAGCTAGATTCATTACCTTTAACTTTATCTCTTCTATGGAGGTAATTTTAATGTAAAGTTGGGTGTCGTCCCCGTACATGTGGTAGGAGATGCTGCCCTGCTGTAGTAGATCAGTGAGAGGTTCGACATATAAGTTGAAAAGAGTGGGTGAAAAGGTAGAACCTTGTGGTACACCTAGAAGGTTAGGAGAAGAAGGAGAAAGGATCTTGTCGGTCATGAATGATTGTGTTCTATTTTCCAGAAAGGATTTGAACCATAGAAGGACTGTGCCAGAGAAGCCCATCCTGTCTTCTAGTCTTCTTAGAAGTTTGTCGTGGTTGACCGTATCAAAGGCAGATGATAGGTCGAGCAAGACTAGCAAGCATGTTTCAGTGCTGTCAAGAGCTAAGAGAGCATCATCTACTACATGTAGGATGGCTGTTTCAGTGCTATGGCCAGGTCTGGTGGTCACACTCTCTCTCTTTCTCTATCTTCCAATGCCTTCCTGAGCTCCCTCCATTGTCCTGCCCCTCTTCTCCTCCCTCCTTTTCTCTATACCTCGTATAATTTCCTGCCCAGCCTGGGTACATGTAAATGAACATGCCATACACGGAGCTTAGTATTATACGTCTTTAATCCTCAGCATGTAACATTTAAAGGAACATTCTACATCATGAATTCCATCACCCACACTCCAGCACTTATGTCACTGTTCTAGGGAGTCTGTCATGAACCAAAGGGTCCCATCATCTCCATCATCTCCAACTCATAAGCCACTACATCTCCCTCTGTGTTAAATAAAATAGTACAAAAAATACATACATACATCACAACTCCTCAATAAGTTGTTTCGGTGTTCGAATCAATCGGCTAGATCTGGTCATGTGAGGTTGTGGTGATATAGGAGAAGTGTAATAATCATAAAGATTACAAAAGAAAACAATGTGTTTTCCTTAAATAATACCTCACCCACCAGTGTTGTCCCTTGGTGGCATGCTTCATCATTGCGTTCTTCCCATCCCGCTGCGGAACACGGTGTGCTATGACCTACGGAGATGTGGGAACACTTATAGTTGGTACAATGTGTAGATGCCCCTCAGGGCTCAGCACTCAGCCCATCTCTATTTAATCTCTATGTTCAGCCGCTTGCAGCAGTGGCTAAAGAGTGGGACCTTACGTTGGTATCATATGCTGATGATCCTCAGCTGGTCATCACTCTTGCTGAAGAGCCATCGACATCGTCTATGAGATTTAGAGACGGGATGGCTGCAGTAGCTCAATGGATGACTGATAATTGCCTGCAGCTTAATGCAGGCAAGACAGGGGTTCTGCTTGTGGGGAAGAACATCGCCCTCTGAAATGAGCACTGGTGGGCGACCTCACTGGATACTATGCCAGCGTCTAAGTCACTAGTCAAAAACTTGGGAGTTTGGATAGACTCCTCGCTTACCTTTCAGACCCACACCAAGAGAGTGGCAGCTACTTGTGTGGGTTTGTTAAGAGGCCTTAATCCCATTCTGAAGTTTTTTTACTCTAAAGTGCGTCAGCTCATTGTCCAAGCCACCATTCTATCACGTCTGGACTACGCCAGTGTGCTGTTTCTGGGCGCAAATAAAGCCGAGATAGCGTGATTTCAGAGAGTCCAGAACTTGGCAGCGAGGACCTTGGTAGGACTTCCTCGCAGGTGCTCGGCCAGAGCTACGATCAGAAAGCTGCACTGGCTTCCGATCAATTCCCAAATTCAGTTTAAAGCTCTCTGTCTGGCGTTCAAGATTCTTAAATCCGGGAGCCCAGTTCTCCTGCGTCCTCTTTTGATTCCGTATGAGCCCCAGTGTAGTCTGCGCTCACTAGGACAACATCAAGTGATTGTACCTCGGACCAAACTCTGTTGCATGGGTGGTCGCTCCTTCTGGGTGCTGGCGGCCAAGCTCTGGAACTCCCTGCCGGCTGGCATCCGTGGAATGGAGAACTTGCTTGCCTTCCGGAAAGCCATCAAAACCCTCCTGTTTTCTTCATCATAGGGATGTACAACCTAGGTTGGCCAGCTACTAACTGCTCAGTACCTTTTGATCTACCAGCGTCGGGACGCCTCTTCGCTGGGGCAGCTGTCTCGCTTACAAAATTATTAACATAACATGAAGTGTTGAGGTCTGAGTAGCCGGAAAAAAAGGAATTAAAAATACCTGGATAGGGGAGGAGCCTAGCCACGATCCAGTATGGCTGCGTGAGCTAGTAGCTCCCGGGACCCCCGCAGCCCCCGGGCAGATCCTGTAACAGATCCTGGTGTAGGTCCCCGAATTCTGGTTGCAGATGAGTAGCAGTGCAGCGCGCTGTGTTCTGCATCTTTGGCAGCCACCGTGATCAGCTTTGAGGAGGATCGTAAGTTTGCGGCCTGCCTCCGGTGAAGCCGGGGTCTCGAGTTGTGATCAGACCCCGGCCGGAGTGTAACAACAGCGGGCCCTAATCTGGGGGTTGCCGGCTCGATCCCAAGGACGTCCTATACTCATCCCAAAAAGCTGCAAGTAGCCCGCCACAGCCACTGCCCCCCCCCCCTGTGCGGGGACCCACAGGGAGGACACGCCTGTGTCGTGGTGGCGCTGCTGCTGGAATTGCTGTATCACAGGCCCCAGTATTGCTTGGGTTGCACAAAGGCCTGTCTGCATGCATTTGGATGGGCAAGGCAGAGGTGTAATGAACTGAAGGCTCTTGCTCGGACCGAGGTATGCCAGTGTAATCCGGAGATGCCCCCATCCATCCGCTCTGACTCAGTACTGGTGAGGATGATGCTGGTGCAGAAGGCTTGATGTGTCTGTGCTGGGGGTGAAAGCAGGTGACTCTCCCGATTTGTGGATTATTGCTATTGATCAGTGGACTCCCGCGCTGGGGGGACCCCCTGTGGGCTAGCGGTCCGGCTGGTTGCGACCATCCCGTGAGGTGCTGGGGTCCTTGCTGCGAGGTTGAAAATTGCCTTCCTCCTGGAGCGCACGTGTATGTGGCTGATGGTGAACCATACCGGATCAACGCATGCAGCTTTGGGCTCGCCCGCACAGTGCCACCTTTGACCTGGTACTCCAGTCGAGAGATTGGTATTAAGACCGGAGCCGCTCTTTGTGTGCCTTCTAGATGGCAACTAAACCCGAAGCAGAGAAGCAACAATCTAAGCCGCCCAGGAGATCGAGGTATGTCCAAGCCAACAAGTTGGATCGATACACACTACCTAAGGGTTCACCGACTAGGTCTGGGAAAATGCACGATGAGAATATGGGGGCGGCTGCCCCTGCGACTGAACCAACGCTGCAAGATGTGATGGCCACTATCAACGGAGTAAAAACATCCCTCTGTTGGAAGATGGAGTCCTTAGATCACAAACTGGACACAGACACGATAGAGGTCAACTTAATCCATGCAGATCTCACCAAAACTGGTGAAAAGGTTAAATCGCTGGACATCAAAACCTCCAGTCTAACGGACGATGTGGCTTAGTTGCAGCAGGAAGTGCATGATATTCAAGCCAAGAGCGCACTCACAAGTCATAAGTTGGACGAGTATAAAGGGAGAGCCCGTAGAAACAACGTGAGCATTATTGGTGTGCCGGAAAAGGCCGAGGGCCAGGCCATGGACCTCTTCGTTGAGGATGTTATACTCAATCATTTACAGCCCAATGGACTGGGGAATTTCTACGGTGGAGAGAGCACACAGAATACTGAGAGGGAGACCTAGACCTGGAGCGCCGCCCCGTCCGATGATTGCACGGGCGCTTAATTTCAGAGACAGAGACGCTATCCTGCAGGCCTCCAGGAATTGGGGCCCTCTTCAGTATGAAAACTCTACCCTAGGATTCTTCCCTGATTTTACGGAGGCGGTACAAAAACAGCGGCAATCCTTCATGGGTGTCAAAAAGAAACTTTGAGATAAAGGGCTGAAGTATGCCATGATGTACCCTGCCAAGTTGAGAGTTGAGCATGCAACTAGGGATTTTTTTTGTGACAATCCCGAAAGTGCCTCAGATTGGTTGGAGACTCTTTCCTTCCCAGATGGACAGTCGCGACGTGACGGAGATGAAGATAAAGGCGCACAAGAACGAGAATAAGAGCTAACATGTTCACAGGTGGTCTCAGTCTGGGTGGGGGATTGGAATCCGGTCACATAAAAATTCGCAAAAAAGATATTGGTGGACATGGTTTGAATGGGTCCGATGATATTCTTGGGGTTGGGCGGGAAATCAGGAGTCGTACTCCTCCTCGGGTTTACTTTTCGATAGTTCAGTAGTTACAATATGGGGCGACAGGCACACTGCGAGTTGGGGGCGGATGAACACCGTGAGCAGGGGTGCAGGGAGGGGGATGGTCAGGGGGGAGGTTTGGGGTTGGTATTTTTGCTGTGTTGTGTTGATGATTTTGTTGTTTATGTTTTTTCAAGGCATTACTTCTCAAGGATTGAATCTAAATAGTTGCTTAACTATGGTGCTGGGATCGGAGAGGGGTTGGGCCTTCTTTATGTTCTGTGATGGGGGTAGGGGGTTTAGGGTCCTGAGTAGGAATGGGCTGGGGGACAAAACTAAATGTAGTGTGGTTCTGCAGTTCCTTAAAAGACATTACCCTGATGTGGTCCTGCTTCAGGAAACGCACTTGATAGGAAACGCATGTAAGGCGATGCATAGGAAGGGATACTGATTGGTAGCGCATGCGGGATTTACATCGGGGTCTCGAGGAGTTGGGATCCTCCTTATAAATTCACTCCCATTCGTAATAGACTCGATTGTTGCGGATGATAGGGGCCGATATATAGCTGTGTCTGGACGCTGGGAGGGATATACTCTCTCCTTGGTCTCGGTTTATGTCCCCCCAGGTCTTCAAACCACTACTTATGCAGACTTAGTGAAGATTGTACTGGACCTTCCTAGCGGATTACTGATTCTGGGTGGGTATTTCAATGCTGTGGTTTCGGGTGCCATGGACAGGTATCCGCCCCGTGATGCGGGGCGGGTGCAAAGATGGCTACCTGATTTTATGCAGGTGTTGGGTCTTGCGGATAGCTGGAGACTGTTTCACCCTAATCAGTGACAATACACTTTTCACTCTGGCACCCATGGCAGTCTCTCTCAAATGGATTATTGTCTAGTACCAGCGGCCCAGGCATCATATATTGCAGAGGTGAATCATTTGGCTAGAGGCATTTCTGATCACTCGCCTTTCTGGATTAGAATTGAGATGGCCGCGGGCTCAAGCGGTAGAATTGCCCCCATCAATCCCTGGTACTTGCGCAATCCTAAAATTCACAAGGATTTGTTGAAAACGTTAGAGCATTACTTTCAGGAAAATGAGGGGTCAGTGTCATCACTGATATCGTTGTGGGAGGCGTTTAAGACAGTGGTTAGAGGTCAAGCATTGTCCCTGATTGCGGGAGTGAGAAAGCAGAAGGAGGAGGAAATTGTGAGAATTGAATCGGAAATAGCCTACATCGAAACTGAAATGGAACAGGAGGTTACCCGCGCTAGATTGCATGTTTTCCAACTTAAGCAGCTTGAGTACAAGACGCTAGTCACTGATAGTGCTAGAGCCCTGAGTAGGGAACAACAGGGGCGTTTATATGATGTGGGAGATAAGGCTGGGAAACTGATTGCTTGGTTGGATAAGAAAGATAGAGCGGATCGAGTGTTTCCTGAGATTGAAACGGCGGAAGGGTTACACATCACTGACCCGCAGGGGATTGTAAATAGCTTTGCAGATTATTTCCATAATGTATATACTTCCGTCTCAGATAGGCCTGAGGAAGATTCGTGTCTGCTGCTAAGGGACATCCAACTTCCGTGCCTTACTAAGGAGGACTGCGACTGCATGAATGGTCAACTCCCCACAGATGAGGTAGCCCTGGCAGTGCGCGCCTTGAATTCAGGGGAAGCGATGGGTCCTAATGGACTCCCGATCGAGCTGTACAAGCTTCGACCGGACTAGATCGCCCCTTATATCAAGGAGATGTTTTTGGAAGCCCGAGAGCGTGGGGTATTGCCCTATGATCAGAGAGTGGCTTAGATAGCGGTGATACATAAAGAGGGAAAGCCGAGATCCAACTGTGCATCATACAGGCCGATCTCATTATTAAATGCGGAACCTAAGATACTGGCCAAAGTGTTGTCTAATAGGTTAATGAAAGTGATTAGTGCGCTGATACATCCCGATCAATCGGGATTTATTCCGCACAGGAATACGGCTTTGGATCAACGAAGGTTGCATGGAGTATTGGCTGGAGCACATACCCTGCGAGAGCCGGCCATAATAGCATCCTTAGACGCAACAATGGCCTTTGATACAGTGTAATGGCCTTACTTATGGGCTGTTTTGGCCACGTTTGGTTTTGGTCCGGTATTCATTAGTTGGGTGCGTCTTTTGTATACTGAGCCTCTTGCGCAGGTAGTTGTGAACAATCGTGTCTCAGCCCCATTTTGTCTAGGGCGAGGCACTCGGCAGGGTTGCCCGCTTACCCCCCTTTAGTTTTCGCCGGCCCTTGAGCCTCTGGTGGCCTGGATTCGTTGGGAGCCCTCGATTCGGGGTATTCGTTGGGCTCCACAGTTTGAGGATCGGATCTCTTTATATGCCGACGATATCTTATTATATTTGACCTCACCTAGGAATTCCCTTATCGTTGTATGTGATGTGTTGGCCTCTTACGGTAGGAACTCGAGACTGATAATAAGTTGGGCGAAATCTTATCTATACGTCCTCTGTGGTGACGCCCCATTCCACCTCGGACCTGTCCTACTCAGATCGCCTCGGAGGGATTCAAATATCTTGGAATTTATATCTCATTGGATCCCACGATCAGATATGATAAAAATGTTCTCCCTCCACTGGCTCGCTTGAAAAGCGATGTTGCCGGTTGGAAGAAACCTCCGCTCTCACTGTTGGGACGGGCGGCCCTTTTTAAAATGATGTCCCTGCCCCGTTTTCTTGCCCTCCAGAACACGTTAAATGTGGTGCCAGCTGGCTACTTTCGAGAAGTGGAAGCACTGCAGCGTAATTTACTGTGGGAAGGCAGGCCACGTATAGCGTTAGCTAAATTAACACTCCCATGGTACGATGGAGGTATAGCTCTCCCTGATATTATGGGGCCTCGCAGCTGGGAGCTGTCAACCATGGTACCTTCGGGTCCAAATCGGATCCGGGATAGGCAATGGATAGATGGCTGCTCCCTGGTGGTAATTATAATATAGCGTTGTATACTAGGTCTGTGGAAAGAAGGTTGACGGGACCTACCAGAGTGGCGGTGCAGATATGGCACAATGTGACTAGTTCATTGGGGTGGAAAAACCATTTCACTTTGGCTACCCCACTATTTGGATCTGATAGGCTGGGCAGGCTCTGGAATACGAAGGGTTTTGACAAATGGGTCCCTCGGAAGCGCAGCGGACGAGCGCAGCGGGCGCGACGATGGCGCGCCAAAGGCGCGCCTAAGGAAAGCCTGTCTGCGCCAGTCCGCGACCGACCGGGACTAGGGGCACCCCATTATACTCAAGCCTTCCATTATTCGAGGGCCGACCTCCTGGAGCGCAATAAGAACATCGATCATCTACTCCTATCAAAGGACACACTCCATCTGCTTTGTAAGCATGGTATCCTGCGCCAAGGCTGTCACCTTACCACCCGTGCAGCATGTGTAGCTACGCCCAATCCACCCCTTAATACGCTCTCTATCCTGTACCTCAACACCCGTTCCCTTGTCAAACATCAAATGGATATCTTTCTGCTACTCGCTACGGAAAAACCTGACATCCTCCTGCTTGCAGAAACATGGCTATCTCCTACCTCGGCACCGGATATCATAGCAGCTCTTCCATCTGACTACTATATTATCCAGGCAGATCGCGCAAGTGCGAAAGGAGGAGGCGGAGTTGCGGCCATTATCCACTCCAGCCTGGAAGTCACCAGTCTTACCGGTCTGACACTAGCCAACACGGATAACGTTGTACTAAAAATTGTCACTCCTCACATGACTATAGCATGCGTGCTGCTGTACAGACCACCTACCTCAATGCCATTGTTCCCCGTGGCACTTAGCGAGCAGGTTGCCAACCTAGCCCTGGACTACACCAGGGTATGTTAGTAGGCGACTTCAATTACTGGTATAAGGATCCCTCAGAGGGCCCTCAATCAGCAGAACTGACTGACCTTCTGTCCAACCTCAACTTCAAACAATTGGTACTCTCCCCCACTCACGAAAAAGGACACATATTGGATCACGTGTGGTCTAACACTACCTGCGTGACCCCCCCACTTACCCTGCCTTGCCTGTGGTCAGATCATATGATCCTTAAATTTGAGATTCATGTTACTCAAAACAGAATCACTGTGCCAACTGCCGGCAGACTAGCTAGGAATTGGAACGCTTTGGATAGGACTGCTTTTTTACAGTCACTAGCTAACGATGTCCCTTCTTTGGACAGAGACATAAATCTGTCAGTGGCTTCTCTAACCGACTGGCTACAAACGGCCAGCAATCTCCATGCCCCGTACAAAAAAATCAAACTTGCTCGGCGCACAGATGCTAACAGATGGTTTTCTGCCGAGTTAAAAAACAGGAAACTGGCTCTCCGTCAGCTCGAGCGCCTTTGGCGTCGTGACTATGACATTGAGAAAAAAACCAAATATACTAGGGCGAGGAAGGAATACATGAATGCCATCTCTGCTGCAAAGGTGGAGTACTTTTCTTCTTGTATTCTGGACTCATCAAATAAATCCAAAGACATCTTTTCTGTCTTCAACGAACTGACCAATCTGGAGAATGTTCGTCCTAAAGTAATCCCCACCCAGTGTCTGTGTGATTCACTCAACTCCTACTTTAGTGACAAAATCACAGACATTAAAACTAGCATTCCTCAACCAAAGACCCCACTCACGACTGGGATGGCAATAAGGACAGGATCTGCCACCCTTACCAACTTTCAACCTATAACCTACGACCAGCTCCTTGAATTAACGATGAGAGTCAAATCTGGCTCCCCACTAGACATCTGTCCCCCTCGCATCCTGAAAGAATGTTTCTCCACCTTCCCAACCCCTATTCTTGCCCTATTAAATAACTCTCTTTCTTCGGGCATTGTCCCGTCTACTTTCAAAGAAGCGACGGTTATACCCCTGTTAAAAAAACCCGGGGCGGATCCTGGATGCAAGGCAAACTTCAGGCCTATCTCCCTACTGCCTTACTTGGCAAAAATTTTAGAGGCACATGTGGCGAAAAACCTCTCCAACTTCCTGGAGGAGTCCTCTTGCTTTGACCCTCACCAGGCCGGATTCCGGCCAGCACACTCTACGGAGGCAGTGATCACCGCAGTCTTGGATACTCTCCGAGACTGCGCAGACAGACGCTCTCCCCAGGCCCTGGTACTACTGGACTTGTCGGCCGCGTTCGACACGGTCGACCACAACATCTTGATCGACCGTGTCGGACAGACCGGCATACAGGGCGTGGCGGCCTGCTGGCTGAGGTCCTTTTTGGAGGACCGATCCCAAGCGGTGCGCCTGGGGGACCTGACCGGTGTTAAACAGGCCATCGCATGTGGAGTGCCACAGGGCTCCTCCCTGTCACCTCACCTTTTTAACATATACATACTCCCCCTCATACAAACCTTGAGGGACAAACAGGTGAGAGTTTTCAACTACGCAGATGACCTGCAGCTACTCTTCACCATTGATAACTCCGAAGACTCTCTGAGTCATTTCCAGTCAACCATGAGGTTTATTAAATCCTGGATGGATCAAAATCAACTGAAATTAAATCCAGGTAAAACTGAACTGGTACTGACGGGGGACAGTGCTAAGTACTGGGGCCCTCACTATTGGCCTGCAGATCTGGGTCAAGCTCCGCAACCATCACCTTCGGCCAAAACGCTTGGAGTCACTGTGGACAGTGATCTTTCACTAAAAACACAAGTGGGACAAGTGGTCTCCAAATGCTTCTACCAGCTAAAAAAAATCAGGAAGGTCAGGCGATTATTAACGCCTGAAGCGACTACCCAGGTTGTGATCGCCACTGTCCTGTCCCACCTGGATTACGCAAATGCCATCTACCTAGGTCTCCCCAACTATTTACTTAAGCGCCTCCAGATGGTGCAGAACTACGCTGCTAGGCTGATTCTAAAGCAACCTAGATGGCAGGCGGCGACTCCTCTCCTCATCAAGCTGCACTGGCTTCCAGTCATACAACGCTGCTATTTTAAAGCAGGCTGTATGATCTTCAAATCACTACATGGCAAAAGCCCTAAATTTATTAATCAACTGATCACTAGACACGTCCCCTCCCGTAACCTTCGCTCACTCCATCTAGCCCTGCTTCAGAGCCCCTCCTTTAAACTCAAACGCTCTGGCGGACGTAGATTTGCAACACTAGCCCCCTGCCTATGGAACACTCTTCCCCGGGAGATCCGATCTTGCCAAGACCTTCTACCTTTTCGGAAAGCACTGAAAACCTGGCTCTTTAGACAAGCTTTTTAATTCACCTCCTCCACCTTGGGTTATGTTACTGTCAATTTCAGCGCCACGAAACTAATCAGTGTTAGCGCGCTTTATAAGTGACTTAATAACATAACATAACATAGGGATTGCCACTGTGGGCGATATCTGGACAAAGGGGAGAATTAAGTTGTTTGCTAAACTACAAACTGAATACGAGCTAAGTGAGACAGAATACTTTCGCTATGCACAAGTCAGTCATGCGTTGAGGTCAGTATTCCATGCAGGGGAAGAGATACCAGAGGCATCCCCATTGGAAGTTAGAATACTGGACGGGCATCTGCCTGATAGCACCATTTCTCTCATTTACAAAAAGCTGATTAGCCATAGAGCGGATATTCTAGCAGATCTGAGGAATAAGTGGACCAGGGAGGGCATTGAAATCGACGACGAAGACTGGCAATCAGTGGAGTCTTCCCCTAAGGAAGTCGCAATTCCAGATAGATTGAGGCTTGTCCAGCTGAAAATACTGCATAGGGTATATGTCACTGGTCCACGTCTGATCAGGATGGGTTTAACGGAGGATGGTCTGTGTAGGCGGGGGTGTGGTCAATTGGGGACGTTTCTTCATATCCTGTGGGACTGTCGATATATGGTGGAATACTGGAGCTCTGTACATGATGTTATGCATGAAGTACTAGGTGTGGCTCTCTTGCCGGAAGCTAGGAGATTTTTATTGAATATTTGGGAACCTACGGATTTGAATACTGCACAAACCCAATGGGTCACCTTAGGGGCCATGATAGCTAAGCGCAATATAGCACAGCAGTGGGGATCGGAGAGGCCGCCCACTATAGAGGGGTGGAAAGAAAGTATGGACTGGTGCAGGTTCCGTGAAAAAACTGTGTATTTGGCAAGGGGTCGCTCTCGGAAGTGGAACAATGTCTGGAGTCCATTGAATCAATACAGAGGGAATATTTGTGTACCACCCGCCAACGTGACTTTTGATGTTTCAATTTCCCCATGACCCATGCATGTGAATAATTTTGACCCATGTGCTCCCCCCCCCACTAATGTTTATTGTATGACATATTGAACCATGAGAACGATCTGTCTCTGTACAAAGCACCTGTGTTTTATTATTGCCTTGTTTTAATAAAAAGAAACATAAAAAAAAAATACCTGGATAGTGGGAAAAATTATTTATTATTACCCCTTTCATGTATTGTTAAAATATGGGGAATCAGGAGCATAAAGGAAACAATGTGGCTAGATTCCACTGGTAAACATGTCTCTAGCCCTACCACAAGTCTATTCTTCAGGACTAAGGATTAGAGAGTTCCCTGGTACCTCTCATTTTTAATAAATAGAATAATAAATGTATACAGCACCCATTAGTGTAAAAATCATGATAGATAGGAATAACTGTAAGGGAAACAAAAAGGCATGTTTAAAATACATCAAGAGCACTCTACTCCTTGCCCCAACAGAAAAAGAAATACACCTGTGTTGGAAAAACATGATATATTTTTCTTAATAAAGGTGAGAACTTCTAGTGCTACCATAAGCGATTTTTCACCTTAAAATGAACACACAAGGGACTCAGAACACATACAAACAGATAACATATATGATAAGAATTGTGTAATGGGGAAAAACACCCATACAAGATTAGTTGCCTCTTAATTGTAACAGGGGACCATGCAGGGGGAAAGGACGCCTGTAGTCCCACTATGTATATGGAAAATTATTCAGACAATATCCCTGTAAATAAATATCTTTTGGATTCAAATGCATTATTGTTAAAGGTACGATAGTTGAATAATTATTGTTTGCGCCCAGGAAGAGGCTACTCACTTGTTTTAAGGTGAGTGCCTGCCTGTGTCTCCGAGGATAAAAGAAGCCCAAGGTTGCTGGCTCCTTTTACTACGGGATCGCGGTGAGTCAGAGTCCTAATGTCTTAGGCAGCTAGTGTGCTGACTTTCAAAATGGTCGCAAACTTTTGTAGTACTTCTTGGTGTGCAGGCGGTGAATAAAGGTGCGCCAAACAAATCACTAAAATGACAAAACACTTTTTTGATATGAAACACGGACAAGACTCTTTGAGCTGGACAGTTCTAGACAGTTCTAGACAAACCTAACTTGAATGCAAATACTCCCAATCGCACAACCAAGCTCCTCAGACTTGAACAAAAGAGGGGTATACAGGTTGGGGACTCTCTGAAACGGGCCTCAACGACGAGATTCCTTGGTTGTCACTTTCATAAATAGCCCAGCTCAGTACACTTCCCCCCTTCAACCCGTACCCATGGGTATGAGTACCCACCATTCCCCTCTTGAGCGACATGAGTAATTTGCTTACGGCAACTTGCTTCACACAATGTATTACTTTGAGTTCTAATCAGAGGTACACCTCCTTGGAGCCCTTTATACCACCAACAAGACTCAATGTGGCTGTGACCATTACCCTCCCCTAACCCTAACAAGCTGCACTGGTTCCCCACTGCATGCTACCCCATGCATTTCCAGACTCCCTGAGACCACAAGCCCCTGAGACCACGAGACCCCTCCTCTTTTCCTCCCCCTCCTCTTCCCCCCTCCACCTTTTTCTTTGGCCGCACTTCATTCATAGGCCTTTTTAGACAACTGACGCCTCATAAACTACAACCCCCATGAGCCTTTGGCACCTGCCGCGGAAGTGAGCTGATCCGTATCTACCTCTCACAAACAGCACAGGTGCCCCTTCCTTCAGTAAACTCCATGTATTCATAGGCCCTCGGCTACCATGAGCCCTCGGTCTAGACGTAATTTCTTCTACGGGGAGTTGTAGACCGCCCACGTCTTACATATACTACAAGTCCCATGAACCTCTGGTCCTTCCGGGCTTCTGCCGCGGAAGCCAGCTGCACTGCAATAAGCACATAAGCCCTCCTTTTTGTATAAAAACCGGAGCTGCTATGGCATCCATGTTTCCTGCCCCTGGACGTGTGCTGTCTACTGAAAACTCCACAAAGCTGTGGTAAGTGTTGCCCCAGCTTTTCTCATCACCGAAGCTCCATGCTTTTTCCACGAGTGCCTGAGCTCACCCCTGCCCCAACCCCCCCCCCTGCCACCCCAGACAGCAACAACCTTGCCTTTCCTTCAGGCGCTGCCGCTGTGCACACCCGCCCCCCCTTGGCCTGCCGGCAGACAACTATGCCACCACCTGGCACTGGCGCTAGTCGCATTTTGGAAGCTCCTTTACGCAGGAACCACACATGACTCCCCTCCAGGGTCATACACGTCTGTTGCCAGCTGCGCCGCGTCCTGCCCCCGGTGCCCGACTTTGCGAATGCCCTTAATACTGGCACCACGCATGCCTCCCCACCAGGGTCATACACGTCTGCTGCTAGCCGCGCCACGTCCTGCTCCCGGTGCCCGACTTTGCGAATGCCCTTAATACTGGCACCACACATGCCTCCCCTCCAGGGTCAAACACGCCTGCTGCCAGCCGTGCCGCGTCTGCCTCCCGATGTCTTACTTGCGAATGCCTCCGAGACACCGGAGTGCACTCTCCCCTCACTTGCCGACACTGGTCCTCCACCGTAACACAGCCATGCCGCACACAGCATTATGAGGCATCAGCACCTCACTGAGTACCACCCTGTCGCCGAGTTCAGTGCATGCAGGCTCCCTTAGGAGCAAGCTTACTTTCAAGCAGCGAGCTCACACCCTTGGCCGCAGTTCCCACCAGTTGTCTCTGGCACAACCAGCCATGATCCGCCAGCTAGATGGCGATCATCCAGGTCCCCAACCGGGTGTTTTCACGCCCCTTCCAGCCCCCACACAAGTGGCACACCAGCCTCTTTGTGCTGGCAGCCATTATTTAAGGCCCTTCTCCCGCACTTATTTTGCAAGCCAGGCCCATCAGTCATCTACTCGTCCGCAGTGCCACTGATCATGATTCGCCAGCAATTTGGCAACCATGCATGCCTCCAACCGGGTACATTCACGCCCCTTCCAGCCCCTACACTAGTGGCTCCCTGCTCAACCCAATACAGTTTCCCTTCACGCTGATTGCCATTATCTAATGCTCCTTTCACACTATTGCTTTGCAAGCCAGGCCCAACAGTCAACAGTAGAATCTTGTCGGTTAATGACATACGTCTGGGGTCTTCAGCTTTGATACACATCTGCGTGCACACACCAGTACCTTTCACTTGACAGCAAATTATCATTCATATCTTTCGCAGAGTCCTAACTTGTGCCATCTGACATCCTACTCGCACTCACGCTCTCTCTTTGAATCCCTCTCTTGGTATCTCTTGTTTTTAAAACCATATGCCTCCTTTTAGCAGGTTTTGGTGCATGTACCACATGGCTAATATGCCGGGCCAGACATGGTGAATTGGACAACCGACAGTGGTGAGTCACACCTCCTTCATGACTACACATTTATCAAATATGTGCATGTGTTATAGAAAATTATCATAGGAGGTTTCAAAATTGTATGCTTGACTCTGGCTTTATGTACATAGAGTATGCAATAGGTGACATCATGCCTTTTTGTCTCCATTATAGGTTGTATGCAATACATACTGAACAGTCAATTATACTGGTTCAGTATTATACTCTTCATTTACTCACATGTTTTTTCATGTTTTTTTAATGTATTTGCACGTATTTATTGCAGTAGCTGAATAACTGATCATGAAGAAGGACGTGACACTATCTATGTTTTTTGGCCGAAACATGTTGGTCGAGTGATTTACACAACTGTCTCTAATGTCGGCACTTGTATTATCAGCTTTTCACTGTTTTTAATCCTGACACCGGGTAGCCGTATCAAGCTACACATAGCTAACCCTGTAGCCAGTTTTAAATTGTCACATCACAGGACTGCACTTTCTTACACACACAAGCTTTACATAGGGGTTTAGTATATCCCACCTGACTCATTAAAAACATCTCTGAGCTCCTCCTTCGTAGAGAGGGGGTTGTAGCCCACGTATAGACTAGGTCTATCACGTGAGGTGGCACCCATATGATGAAGCACGACACCTCTGGTGTGTGAGGGGCACCACCCTGAAAACTGGAAACCCCTTGTTTTTGCATGTCAGAGCACATTTAGACAGCTAGACTACCTCCTCTTAGTCCGGACTCGTGGCCCCTTTTCTGTGTGATATTAATTTGGCAGGGAGCTGGTCCCCACAGGTCCTTAAACCTCCTCCAGCCCCCAAGTGTATTGATGGGTGAATAAACCTTCCTGCTTGGAAAGGTTTATTTGTTAGAAAATTGGTGCAGAAACGGATTAATATGTATAGTTAGTCACAAGACTTTTCAAATAACAGGTAGAGAAACTTTCATTATGAAAAATCATGGATAGGAGTTTGCAAGCTTTATTCTGAAGTAATTAGAAAACTATATCACTGATGGGTACACTGTGTCTTTTCAAATATTTTGGTTTTGTAAATAGGTTAGCCTTGGATAAGGCTGGATAGGCCATTTATGATTTGGATGTACATATTGTTCACTGCCCTCCCTCTCTCACTAACCTTCACTTTCGCACATTGCTGCACTTATCCCTCCCTTCCCTTTTAGGGCACCTCTTCACTGTTTTATTGACACATGTGCTGCTTTTGAACATGAAAATACATGTTCAATATGAATATATATGTTTAACATGAAATAATATTGATTGCAATTGATTTAAAAGTGATGCTGATGTTCATGTTATAATTCGTTCTCACTGGGACCACTCCCTTTATGTACCTTCCACAGAGGAGAGTAAAGCATCAGGGACATCCTAGTACACACACGACCGAAAACCAATGACACAAGGGGATCCCAAATGCGCCTCTTTCCAGTGCAAGGACACCACTCATGTGGGAGTTGCAGTGTTTGCTCCCTCACAAGAACAACACACACCATCACATTTGACGACAACACCACTTGGGATCTGAGACAGTTTACCAACTGCAACACGGAGTGCATGGTATACATGATAACCTGGTGTTGCAATTTACACCACATTGGGATTAAGTATGGGCGGAAAATCCGTTCCGCTCGCGGATTTTGCGGATTTTCGGTAATTTCGCAATCCGCGACATTCGCGAATTTCCCGCAAAATCCGCAAATCCGCGAGCAGCGGATTTTATGGCTTGCTCGCACTGTTCGCGTGAGTTCGCGGCTTCCCAGTTCAACTTCGCGCCCCGCGAATAAGCGCTAAATTGCAGAAATACGATCTTAGCAAAACTGAAACTACTTACCAGGTTCAAAAGTTCAAGCTCATCATTAGTAGCCATTTCCTGTAGTGCTTCCTGAGGGGCCCCTCCAGAGTTCAGTTGCCTACTTGCAACTATTATGTGACCCTGCTCTGACCCTCAGAATAGTTACACATATGCCACAAAGGTCCTGAATTACAGCTAAGGGAGACAAGCAGGAGCCAGGCTGGAAGTTCAAATCCAGTGACACATTAATCAGCCCCTAATTCATTATTGTCAGTTGGGGCAGGGCAGGTGTTGTAACTAATTTTGCAACAATGAAAGCACTTAGCAAGTGCAAAAGATCACTAATCAGGAAGCACTAAGGAAGCAGGTGCCAGCTAAAAAAATATTCTGTGACACATTAATCAGCCCCAAATTAATTCAGGTCACTTGAGGCAGGGAAGGTGTGCTTTGCTTTGCCACAATAATGTACACTAGACAACCAGAGGGTGCTGTGATGAAACAGAGGGTGGCATGGGTGAGCCAGAGGGTGGCATGTGGTGACAGAGGGTGGCAGTGATGAAGCAGAGTGTCCCAAACAGGCTGGACACGTAGAAACAACAAGTTCGCAAAACTTGCGACCCGACAGGTAAGTTCGCGTTTGCGAAATTGTACAAAAACCCTCGCGACCTGGCAGAAACCCGCGCGAACACAAAAAAAATCCGCAAATTCGCGAGAATTCGCGGATTTTGCGGATTGCGAGTTCGCAAATCCGCAAAATTCGCGAACGCGAGATTCGCAAAATTCGCCCATGCTTAATTGGGATGACCAGCAGGAAAATCAAAGTGAGAATCAGCCAACATCGCAGCAACTTACGATGTAGACAAGCTACCACAAAAATGTAATCTCATTACATTGATCAGAATCACACCACAAGTGACTTCAACTGGGTCATCCTGGAGCGGGTGCACCAAGAATCAAATCTATTTAAAAAAGAACAACAATCGATATTCCGCCTAAAAACGCACATTATTGGTCTTCATAAAAAGATATCCCCTGAAATCACTTCATTAAATAATATGGCCCCCTATTTTTCCACAACATCAACATCTTAAACAGAGCACTAATCTCCCATTTCTCCTTTGTCCAATATTTAGGCATTTAAGAATTTGTCAATCTTTTTATTCATCTACCCACGCAGAATCAGGGTCACAAACTCTTATCCCTGATTTCATATTGTTTTTCCTAATAATGTTCATAATGCAAGTTTCGGTACCCATATTTTACTTTATAAATTGCATAGTTTTGGTCGGTGAATAGTGTACATTTGTCCACCTTGTGGCTGTTGTTTTCCCACCCCGCTACTTGTACTGCTATATGGATCCTTTCACTATTGCCCATATGTTTTGTTTGAATGCTCTATTTCTTTCATCCCTCTCCTGCCACTCTGCTGGCACATGGCACTCCTTGCATTTCAGTTAATCTCCCTTTGCCTTCCTCCAACAACACCTTCCACCCCTTGCAGCGTATTTCTTTCCGGCGTCAATGTTGATGATCGCACCACTCCCCTTGTGTCTCTCTTTTATGGTCGTCACTCTCTTCATCTTGTGTTTATTGTGCGCCCCAGCCTAACGTGTCTAGCGGCTACTCTTTTATTAATCCTTCTGATCATACAGGGCTACAAGTATTCAAAAGAGGTCTGAAGTTTAAGGTAAGCAGTTGCAGCATTTACATTACTCCATTCAGAGAGAAAATGTACTGAGTTATTACAAAATAAGCACAGCTTATCTTTCGAGCAGTGACCTCTTCTCTGCATATGCTTTCACTCCTGTTTATACCTTAAACCATGATTGTTTTATGCAGAGAACATAACTACATGTAGGAACAGATTAGGAACGCACAACTTCAAAGAGATGTTGATAACAGATTATTTTAAATTGAGCGCCCACCAGGGACTCAAAATGGAGGACTATAGTGGTCAGCAATACATTGGCGTTTTGTGCCGCAACAGATGTTACAAACGAATTGCGCTGTATCTATTTACCCCTGTGAGTAGTCGACTCCTGTCAAGACTGCAGTGCCCGGGACAATGTCTTTTAGAGGGAGACCATTACCGTCAGTGAAGTGGCAGCAGACGCACAATATGGTCATTAAGTGTAGGGTGCTCCTTTGTCAGACAGGGCACTGGAGCTCTTCAGTTGCAAGTTGCAGACTCCCAGTTGTCCAATCTGTGCTATGATGCTGCTTGTTCTGGATGTGCTCTGGGTCAGTATCTTTTATAGACAGACCTGCTTCATTGGATCCAGAAGCAGCGCGTCTGTGCCAAGAGCTTGCTCGTCTCTACAGTGAGCAGGCTCTAGGTTGCTGTGTTGCTAGACTGCCTCTGGGCTCTCACTGCATAAGTAGCCAGGTCTGGTGGCTCAGTGGACTAATGTGTCCACTGCAGGGGCCTATGTTCGAGCTCATGGTCACAGGCTTAAATCCCGGCGGTACACTCAGCCTTTCATCCAACTGAGATCGATAAAATGAGTGCCATTGAGATGGGTAACAAGAAACATCTGTTATTCAGCGCCAAGTTACCTACGGGTGAACGTGCGCTTTACAAATACACATGTTAATCTGTTTGTGTTTTGAAACACAGCGGTGCTGCTTTGAAACATCTTTTGATTTCCTCTTGTAAGCATTTACAATCCTTTATTGAAACTGGTGCATGGAACTAGCAAAAACGTTGTAAATATTTGATGTCATCTGCACCAAAAAAATGGTGCCTTTGATGTTCTTCTGTATTTAAAGTCTGTTCAGTATGTTTGAATTTGAATAGGGTACTTGAGATCCAGGGCATATAAAAATAATGGTGCAGCCTTGTGTTTGTTTGAAATGATGCAGTACTTTCTGTGTTTACACTTCTTGAATGTAGTTGGCTGTGCAAGAACGTATGCCCATGGATGGAACAATAACAATACATAAGTGATCCTTGAGGACTCATTTAACTTCTTTTAGAATTTTGAATTCGTCACATCAGTGAACATAATTCCACATAACTCAAGAAATGTTATCAAAGCAAGTATTTTTTATCATAGATTTGATCTAGACACATAATCAAATATCTTTATAACAAAGCATGGGATAATAATCCATCATTCAAATCATGTATGGCAACCCAATGTCTACTGCCTTATCGTTTCTAACATCTGAAGTAGTATCTAACACGTTTTGCACCAAAATATATGGGCAATGTTAACACTTTAGCCATATATTCACATTACTTATTAGTATTCATGCAGTTTCAAACACATTCAATGGTAATTGTATACACAAGAAAATTTTGTTGCGTCGACGTTTCGGTCTCACAAACTTTAAATCCTAGAGACCATCCTCAGGACATGTTTTGCACCACGAATAGGGATGACAGGTAATTAAAACCTCAACTGTAGTGTCCTTCCGCCTCTCTTTTTAGTAGGTACATGAAGACTGCACTTTAATCTGCCAGTATTTTATTTAAGGAACGCTGTGTAAATCTGTTCTATACTCGCCAAACTAGTCGACTCGAAAAAAGGTGCAAAAGGTGTCAAATACTACTGCAGATGTACGAAACGATAAGGCAGTAGACATTGGGTTGCCATACATGATTTGAATGATGGATTATTACCCCATGCTTTGTTATAAAGATATTTGATTATGTGTCTAGATCAAATTTATGATAAAAAATACTTGCTTTGATAACATTTCTTGAGTTATGTGGAATTATGTTCACTGATGTGACAAATTCAAAATTCTAAAAAAAGTTAAATGAGTCCTCAAGGATCACTTATGTACTGTTATTGAATATACCCAGTTCCTTGTGGAATAGTGGGTTGCCCTATTGCTGTGTTGGACATGGATGGAACAGCTTGGAAACATAATGCCTCAGGATGCTTGCATAGTTTAACAACAGTCCATGTCCATGTACAGAGATAGAAAGTGATACCTAATTTTGT
Source organism: Lissotriton vulgaris (assembly GCF_964263255.1). Lineage (NCBI taxonomy): Eukaryota > Metazoa > Chordata > Amphibia > Caudata > Salamandridae > Lissotriton > Lissotriton vulgaris. The sequence goes on along the minus strand of NC_141691.1, from coordinate 436,650,587 downwards.
TTTGCCTTGTCTGCCCCTTCTTCCTGCTCACTGCTTTCAGCCATTCACTCACAGTTGCCCCCCCCCCCTTACAGCTGTGGATGGCACTCCAGGAGAGACCAGCTCATGAGAGTGCCCATGCAGCCAGGACTGAGCAGTGGGTGTGACTTCAAACAATTATCATATTTCAGGCTTTCAAAGTCTCACTCACCCTCAGACATCACACACTGAATGCCAGTTGGTATGCGCTACTGGAAAATGTTCCACACACCTTTACATTATCATATAACAGAGCGTTCCAAATGTACATCTGATCAGTAGAATTGGCACACCAGTGGCAGCTGGTTCTTGGCCATAATACTCTGTCCGTCTTCTTGGAGGTTTTTTTTCCAGATCAAATCATGCAGTTTAATGTTATTTTTCTAAATTAAATGTGTCAAAAAGCCACGGGCTCCAAAAGGGCAGTTATTACATATTAAAGTCTTTTTTATGGCATGGCACCCTAATGAAGGTTAATGTGCACCATGAGCTAATCTCATATTCAAAATGTGCTGTGGATTCCCTGTATGCTAATAATTATAAAGATTGTGCCAGAATAAGTATTTTGTAATAGGTGCACACAATGCTAAAATTTACATACACTGTCCAGAATTTTGCCAATGATTGCATATCTATTCATGACAATAAATAGCTTGGGGCCCACCTACTAGAACAGTTACATCTCCTTCCACCAACCATCCAAAAACCTGCACTCCACAGGACTCCTACTCACACATCGTACACACACATAGAACCAGATCAGGAGAATGAGCATTCTCTCATCGCTCCTAAACCATAGAACGACTTTCCACTCCACATCAGAGCCTCCTCCTCTCTTCTTGAATTCTGAAAAACCTGGCTTATCAATTAAACAACCTACCATAGACAGGCCTAGGCACACATCTAGTCAGCGCCAGGATGCCCTCACCACGGTCTACCCTCAAAATCTGCAAAAATAACAGTTGATGGACAGAATGCAGAACAATGTCATACATTCACTCCAGTACAGAGATCTGGGCCTAAGCCATCGTTTTTTTGCTTACCATGCCATTCCAATTTGAACCCAGCCATATGCAAATCAGTCTTGACCCTGTCCCTCATTGGAACAATCCAGCCCGAACTGCCCAGCTAGGTCCACCCTGGACTGGAAAAAAGCATCCTAGGACCGGTTTCGGGGTTTCACCCCTCTTCAGCCAGTATAGCTTGATTCCAGTGGCACGGAGAGCACGGGACCCATGTATGGGCATACCCGTCCCACTCGGGGTGAAAAATGCAAAAACAACAGTTGATGGACAGAATGCAGAACAATATTATACATTCACCCCAGTACAGAGATCTGGGCCTAAATCCATTGTTTTTTTCCTCACCATGCCATTCCAGTTTGAACCCAGCCATATGCACTTCAGTCTTGACCCTGTGCCTCATGGGAACAGTCCAGCCCGAACTGCCAAGCCAGGTCCTCCCTGGACTGGAAACAGCCAGAATAGCTTGATTCCAGTGGCATGGAGAGCATGGGACCCACATCTGGGCATCTGTTGTGTCTCTCATAGTGTATGTCTGATGAATGTGTTGTAATTCAGGCACTATTTCCCAACCTCCACCCTCCCGTTTATGCCCCCCCCCTATAGCATTTAAAAATAGAAAAACAGCAGGGGGTTGGCTTACCGCCAAGGGGAATAGCTGCTCGGTAGCTTAGCTCCGGAGCGCCACTCCAAAATCATCCTGTTTTTCCTGGGTTCCCCTGGCATGATCGCTGCCCCGTTGCCCTTACAGTGGTGCATAGGACTCCAGCGCTCTCTCGGCGAACTTTGAGGCAGATTGGCAGACCGGAGCGCCGTGGGCAGTCCCGCCAAGGGCCGGGCGATGCGACCCCGGGCAAGAAGCACGCAAGACTGCGGCTGTGGCTTAGACCTGCGGAGAGAAGGAAACTGGTGAGAGGGGCATGAGAGGGCACGGTGCCCCAGCCGAGCGTCGGCGACGTCGGCAGTGACCCACTGGGTGCCGGTAGGGGTGCCGGTGACTTGGCCCCACATGAGCGCTACGTGAGGCCGCGGCTGCGGCCCACTCCAGCAATACCTGCGCAACCAGGGAGTGAGGCCTGAAAGTTGCATACAGCCCCAGCGTAGAGTCTGGCATAGCTGTGGGGACCCTCCGCATGACAATAGGAGTAGCGAGAGCCGAGTGAGGACCGAGACGGCCCCAGCAGCGAGACACCACTGACCCTGTAAAGAGTGTGCATATGCAGGAGCGGCCGGCGGCCCTAGGCACTTTAGTCCGATTTATTGTGGTGGGCAGCCTGAAGATAGCAGTGTCACCTTTGGGCAATCGAAGGGCCGTATGAGTGGACCTAGAGCAATCTACGCATATCACAATTGGATGTCCCTGAACTGTACTTCCTAACTGAAACACTGAGGCCAGGTGGCAACTTTGGGTGGGTGCCTGGAGGCCCGAAGGACAGCTGACCCCTGCAGAGAAGCAGACCCTGATTTTGGTGGGCTAAGAGGATAAAGGCTGTCTCGGCGCAACACGGGGGCCCCGGGCGCCTGGTGGGAGAGATCTGGGTGTCTGGACCCCCTGAGGTTTTTTACCCCTCTCAGGGCCTGGTCAGAGCCCCTGGTGTGGACGGTGTTGCTGACAGCCGGCAGATAGGACGCATAATCTAGCCTTGGTCCCCTACTGCGGTGCATCTTGTGTGAGCGTACACCACTGAAACTGCCTCAGCGCAGTGCTTTCAGTGGTACGCCCGGGGGTCTGGGGTGCTCCCTGAAAGCCGACAGGCCGAGTGGACGACCCCACTGTAGGTGGCGTGGAGTAACGGGCGCACCACAGCTCAGAGGGTTAGTAACGACACAGGATCCATTGCGTCCGGGCGCACTAACCGTACTGTGACTCAGTAAAAGAGGGCAACCGGCAAGGCTACCATCCAATCCACGCCTTTTTCTGCACAGATCTTTGCTACTTTTGTCTTAATTGTCTGATTATGTCTTTCTACAAGGCCTGCTGCTTCAGGGTGTCGTACACAATGGAACTTCCAGTTATATCCTAACAGAAGAGACACTTGTTTCATTAATTCAGAAGAAAAAGGCTGACCATTGTCTGAGTAAACGACACGGGGCAATCCGTATCTAGGAAAGAATTCACGCACCAATTGCCTGGCAGTTGTCATAGCAGTATAATCTGGGACTGGATACGCTTCTGTCCATCTAGTTAGTGCACACACAACTACCAGGACATACTTGTAACCTCTACATCTGTCCATTTGGATATAATCCATCTGGAGGACCTCAAAAGGGTAGTCAGGAGGATGAAATCCGCCTTGTTCCACCGGGATGCCTTTACCTGGATTGAACTGACAACAGATCATACATGTTCTTACTTTTTGTTTCGCTGCTGCACGCAGGTGCTTGTTAAACCAGATATTCTGTAAGCTGTCTATCATTGCCTTCTCACCCAAGTGTGCTGGACTATGTGCTGTGTTTATGATCACTTGTACCATTGCATCAGGAAGAAACTATGTGGCTTTGCCCTTAGTCAACCAACCTTGGTCAGTCTGGACCCCTTCTTGTTCAGTCCATTTCTTTATTTCATCTGAAGTGGCATGTGTCTGTATGTCGAGTACATCTTGAGAAGGATCCCTGACTGTCATACTTTTTGTCAGTAATGGTACCTCTGTCTTTGTCGTGTCTGTTGTCGTCTGGGCTGTAAGTTTAGCAGTTCGGTCTGCCAGGTCATTACCCTGGGAAATGGTGTCTGTAGCTTTGGTATGTGCTTTGCATTTCAGGATGGCTATGGCTGCAGGTAAATGTATTGCTTCCAACAGGGCCTGAATAAGCGGGCCGTGCTGAATTTTGGCCCCATGAGAGGTCAAGAAACCTCTCTCCCTCCATAGTACTCCAAAATCATGAACTATGCCAAAAGCATATTGTGAATCTGTATAAATGTTCACTTTCAAGTGCTTAGCTCTTATGCAGGCTTGTGTCAGAGCGATGAGCTCTGCTGCTTGTGCTGACAGTATGTCTATTCTTTGTGTCTCTATGACTTCAGTAGCAGTGGTCACGGCATATGCTGCCACTAATTCTCCCGCACTCGTTCTCATGCATGATCCATCTACATAGAGTGTTAGGTCAGGGTCTGGGAGAGCAACATCTGTCAGGTCTTGTCTTGGTTTCGTCACTATATTCATTATTTCCACACAGTCATGTGGTCCGGTGTCTACTGTACTTGAGGGCAAAAGTGTAGCAGGATTAAGAATGTTACATCATCTGATCTCTATGTGTGGTTGAAATAACGTCAGTTCATATCCTGTCAGTCTCGCTACGGTCAAGTGTTGTGTCTGTGTCCTGTTCAAGAGAACTTCCACTGCATACGGTACCTGTACTGTCAGGGGGTGTCCCAGCACTATCGAGTCACTTTGTCTTATGGCTAGGGCTGTTGCCGCAACCGATTTCAGGCACGCAGGCAGGGCCTGGGCCACTGGGTCCAGTGTGCTAGAAAAATAAGCACAAGGCTTGTGCTTTCCTGCTTGATCTTGTGTGAGGACAGATAATGCTGTTCCATCCCGTTCAGTTACGAAAAGCATAAAGGGTTTGCTGTAACTAGGAGTCGCTAAAACTGGCGCTTGACATAAGGCTCTTTTTAATTCCTCAAATGCCAAGGTGTGTTCTTGTGTCCAAGGGAGGACAGTCGAAGACGCTGCCTCCTGTGTTGTCAACTGTATGAGTGGTTTGGCTAGATAGGCATACTGGGGAATCCACTGCCTGCAGTATGAAGTGAGGCCAATGAAGGCCCGCACTTCCTTTTGTGTCTTGGGCTGTGAAAGGTTAGAAATTAACTGAATACGTTCTTGTGTCAGCTGTCTACCCCTCTTGGACAGCAAGTGTCCAAGGTACACCACTTGCTGTGCACAGAATTGTAACTTTGAAGGGGACACTTTGTGCCCCTTGTCTGCCAGAAAGTGTAAGACCGTCAGTGATGCATCTTCGCAGTCTGTTTCTGATCGTGCTGTAATGAGGATGTCGTCTACGTACTGGAGCAGTGCAGTGTTGGCAGGCATATTAATACTGTCCAGTTGTCTTTTTAACGCTTGACTGTAAATGCTAGGACTTTCTGTAAAGCCCTGTGGTGCTCTCGTGAATTTAAAGCTGCGTCCTTTTAAACTGAATCCGAAAAGGTATTGGCTGTCTGGATAAATTGGAACTCTGAAAAAGGCATTCTTCAAGTCAATGACTGTAAAGAACGTGGCCTCAGAATCAATAGCAGTCAGTAATGAAGAAATGTCTGGGACCACTGGGTATTGTGGGACTACGCATTTATTCAAATCTCGAAGGTCAACAACTAGTCTGTAAACTGGTGGTGCATTAGGGTCTGATCGTTTAAGGATAGGAAGGACAGGTGAGTTACAAACATTCGAGTCAGTCTCCACCACCACCCCTTGTGCAATGAGTTTGTCAATAATTTTCAATAAGGCCACTTCGGCATCAGGTGGTAACTTGTACTGTCGTATACGTGGTAGTACTACTCCTGCTTTGAGAGTGACCCTGTGTGGTGTTATGTTCATGTAACCTACGTCAGTCGGACCTTGTGCCCATAGTTGCTTTGGTACATTCTGGAGTCTGTGGTCAAAATCTGTCAACACATAATGACCCTTAAAATCACATGAGAAGAATCGCACTTCCTCTGGAGAACAACAGATAACTTCTCCTAGTTCTTTTAATGTCTTAATACCAAGTAAGTTTTCTGGACATGATTTAGTAAGTAACAAGTCTGTGGTACGTGACAGTGGACCAACCCCGAGGGAGACTGGTTTTGATACTTCATTAACAAATGGCTTTCCTGAAAATCCCAGGGAAACATTCTGTGAGCCCGAGAGAGGTGCCCCTGGAACCTCGTCATGGCTGATGGTAGTTCTGCTCGCCCCTGTGTCAATCAGAAATTTTCTGTCCTGTCCCAGTACACGACCATGTACATAGGGACCTTCTTGATCTACTGGAACCTGAATAAGGGGCAAGCCATCTTCCCTCTCAAGGCTGTTTCATGAGAATGATTGGTATTCTGGATAATCTGACTGCGTGTACTGATACATTTGTGGTGTGGCATGAACAGGCGGTGGTGGGGGTGGAAAAGTCGCTATTGTCTGTTGTGTGCTCTGTTGGGTGCTATTTTGTCTAGGATTGTGTGGTCGTTCTTTTGTTTTGCCTGTAGCTATATTGTGTTTCAGGACAGCACATTCCTTTACATAGTGACCTGGTTGTTTGCAATAATTACAGTTCCCTTTGACAGGTGTCGTGCCATTTTTGTTCGTGTTTGCCGGTACCGTTTGGGCAACCAGCACCTTCATTTTTGTCTCTTTCATGCGTCTCTTTTCCTGATCCTGCTCTTCTCTAATCCTGTTCTGGTGATATTGTAGCATTTGCAACATTTGTGAAGGGCTGTTTGCTTGCCAAGTACTCTCAACCTTCAGTACTCTATTCTTGATCTGGGGTAGGGAATTCTCTACTAATTTGCTCACGAAAAGATGGGGATATGATTCGCTACCGGCCTTAAGGCCACTATTAATAGTAAAGCATTTCTCGAATATAGAATAGAAATCACTTGTGTCCTCTTCTTGTTTTTGTTTACAGGCTGAAATAGCATCCCAGTCTTCCTTTTTAGTAGTCAATAGTCTCGGCAAAACCTGTATTAGGAGTTCAGGTAGTTCTTTAGCTTTGTCACCAAGACCAACCCCCGGGGCTCTGTCTTTATCCTGTTTCCAATGCTTCCCAGCTTAACTTTTTCTCGCCCACCTCCCAGTCCTTTTCCTTAAGCTTTTCATAAATGCCTGCTGGCAATAGTACTTTCAATAGTTTCAGAATGTCAGCGTACGTATAATCTCCGATGGGGAGAATGTCTTTTAATTCTCGGTGAAACCCCCCCGGGTCATTATCATGGGAAGGCAACATCTTTTTCATTTCTAGTATTTCTAACCCGTTGAAGCACATTGTTTGCATTTTTGACGGGATGTACCTCTCGTAGGGGGTTCTGTCTGTCTACGTATAAGTGCTTTCTGTCGTGGTGTGGGACGGGAAGCATGCATGTGGTCAGAGAATTTAAGTACTTATGTCGTTGATCCAGGATGACGTTAATTAATTCAGTACCCAGGCCTGTCCATCTGTCTAGAAGTATGTCGTCCAGTAATTTATACAATTGACCTGGATCGGAATATTGATTCTCATACAACGTTATTAAATGTTGGACCATGTAAATACCGGCCAAACGCTGTTCGTTCGGCGGGAGGCTCAAGAACGTTTGAGCCACTATATCATTGCTATATATATTAGAATTGGACACCCACTGGGTGGCTGACCGGGCCAATTCCATTTCGTGAGGGGTGTGAGATCGCTCGTTCTTTATCCGTCGTTCCAGTGCTTTTTCAGTAGCTTGGAATAGATTTTCAAGGGAATATCTTTCTTTTATAGCCGGCCCCTGTTTACGGTAGTCGAGGCACTTGGGCCTGTCAAACCGTCGTGCATTGCCTACATAATTTATCTTGTCCTTTGCCTCGTCTACCTCTTCCGTTGATGACTCACCCTTCTCGTCAGGCTCTACCTTGTGTGTTGCTAGTATTTCCTTTCGTATTTTGTTCATCATGCTGTCTGTCTGTCCCATTTTATCATGCCGACCGGCATCTATGTTATCACTCCATTCTATCAAACCAGGCTTTACATCCCCGTCTCCTTTGTCTTTTTCTCTGATAAGGCAGTTAACAATAAAAACGGAGGATGTGGTTCTTAACCCCCACCTTTCTGTTTTGCATGGCCTGTGCTATACTCTCGGGTCCCTCCCCCGTCCTAATGAAACCGTATATTTTATCTAGGTGGTCTTTCATATCTGGTAGTTTGTCCAAATATGCGACGGCTTGTCTTAGTCTTAGTGAAATCACGAGCATTGAGCCCTTTCCTGGTTCTGGATCGTATATACAGTGGGGGATTGCTACATCTATAGTAGGCCCCACTCCTCCTACGGCCCCGGGCACATGGTCATCTTTCACGAGCTGCTGGAGCTGTTGGAGCTGGTCGGCTGGTGGGGGCGGAGGGAAATCTGCGTTTGCGTAGTCCGGTGGGGACTCTTCTAGATAGGAGGAAATAAACGCCTCGGATGCTGTCGGCTTTATTCTACGTACTCTATAGGGTACAGGTGGTGGCGTTCGCGATCTACGGGGTGTTTCTGAGGGGGTCCCTCTAGCTAGTTCTTCTGAGAGGACGGGATAAATACCAGCAACAACGGCATTTCTTTCTCTATCAGCCTGTTCTGCTTTGACCCGTTCCCCCTCCTCCCGCAGTTCTTTTTCTTTGGCTTTTTCCGCTGCTTGTTTAGTTCTCTCTGCTTTGTTGAATTCTTTCTCTTTTCTCCTATGCGCTTCTTTGCGCCATAACTCAATGGCATCTTTCTGAGAGTGTCTTGACTTCTTTTTCCATAGCGCTTTCTCTACTCTCATAATGCATTCAGAATCCCACCTTCCCGAGACGGGCCATCTGTACTTCTCTTCTAAATCCTTTGTGTAATCTACCCATAAGTCTAAATACAATATGGCATCTAGCCCGTGTTTATTATACATATAATGACCAGGTGTGTCTCTAGGCGGGATGTTAACTGGCTCCTCTAATATACCTTTCCTGGTCCCTATCTGACGTAATCTTGAAAACAGTGGCATGTTGAAACCAACTTAACGAAAACACAATACACACCAAAATAGTCTGACTGAAACAATCATTAACACTAAAACACTAAAACAATAAAACAGATACAGTTTAACTCTATGTACTTGAAAACAATTAACTTTATGCACTGGAATACAGCACAACCATACCGGTCTCGTAAATGAGACACGTCTTTACCGTGTTCGTGTGAACGAACCCGTCTTTACCGTGTTCATATAAATGAACCCGTCTTTATCTTTATGCGTTCCCAATAGTGGTACTCACCGGGAAGCAAAACTTGAAGGCCTCGGATGCTTGATATTGCGCATGCGCGGAACAGGTGGACCTCTGGAAACCTCGGACCTTGCTCTCTCACGGGTTGGGCTCTGGTTGGGATGATCCGCGATCCTCACCGCCTCGTGTGGATGCCTGGTCGCAGTCCGTCCTCCTCCGCGGGCCTGAGGGAGTAAGCGGAAAGTCCCGCTGGCGTGCACTTTGAAGTCCGTCACGGCTGTAGAAGGGGGCTAACGCTGGACCTACATCTCCGGCGCGTGGGGAAGGGGATTTGTCCCTATTTGGGCGCCAGATTTATGTGGTAAATAAAGTATTACCCTGTCATAATTTCTATAAATAATCAAAGGGTCATGCATAAAATGAGAGGCAGAGTCAGTGGTGGCTGATTCAAAAGGGCTTTATTTCAATAACCCGAGTTAGGGGAGAATCGGTTCCATCACCACTAAGGTTCAGGAAGGGTCTTCTAAACTTTATTCACAGAGTACAATATTTATACATTCAATTCGTACATAGGGAGGAGCGCTCCAGGCAGAGCAAGAGAAAGAGAGATAAGAGCATGTGGGCGTGCATGAGGGCGTACATGTGGGCGTTCACTTGAGGAGTCATAGGTGAGTCATAGGTGGGTGGATACATGGAGGGGGGTTGCATGGCCAGCTGGAACTTTGCCCTACTTGTGTGCGCAACTTGATCATGACGTGCAACTGACGTGTAACTGGGGGGAGCTGACTTTCGGTCTAGTAGGGAGGCCTTCAGTGTCAGGGCGACCAGCACATCTGGTATTATCTGATATCTTATGTCCGGGGATGTATTATCTGAAGCAAAGGTCGCTCATCACCAAGAGCCGGTGTGGGCATCTATTTCTTCGTTCATTGCGTGGGGGCCTTGAGCTTTCTATGGACGCGAGCTCTGCAAATCATTTAAACGGAGACAGAAAGGCTAGGCCCTATCTCTGCAGACGGGTTCTGTTTACCTCCTTCACCAGGCAGGAATGTGATTCTGTAGAGCAAGCAGATAACTGTTGTGCAAAATACTGTCTTGGCACCCCGTGCTGGGCCCCTCTCAGCTTAGCCAAAGGTATGCGAGGTCAGGGATGCGTAGCTGCAGCGCTCAGAGTGTCTGGAGGCATGAAACTTCAATTCGGGGACTGGCTGAGCCACAAAATGGAGAAATGGGTTCTTCGCGATATATTAAAAGTGCACAATGCAAACACATAGGCCACATGGGCCTCAGTGCAAAATTAACGTTTCATTTATGGAAAACTTGGTGACTGGCATCCTAATGTGGGACGTAAATGCAGAGGCCTCATTATTCAGGCCACTAAGGGAAAATGCATGGGTGACATGCACATACACTAAACGTTGGGGTACACGCAGGGGACACATTGGCCATGTAAAATTTCTTTTTCCTCACAAGGTGGAAAAATTCACCTGGCAAAAACAGCAGAACGAAGATCGAGGGGAGGTGGTAGCCCCGAGTAGCATGGCAGAGCCCACAAACAAAGATCTCCTCGACGCAATCACGGCTATCAGAACCTCTCTTGAGGTAAGGATTGATTTGGTTGCCACTGATGTAGCTCTGATCCGCGAAGATATGAAGAAGATGGCGGAGCAAATGGGTGCAGTAGAAAACGTCACAAAGGACCTAGTTATTGACACGACTCTTCTAAAGCAACAAGTCGCCGAACTACGTACCTCCCACGAGGCGATGGTCCTGCAACTGGACAATTATGAAGGCAGAATGTGGAGGAACAACATCTGCATTCTAGGCGTTCCGGAGCGCGCAGAAGGACAGGCGGCAGATCTATTTGTCGAAGAGTTAGTCCTCAAACATCTACAACCCTGCGGACTATCCAAATGCTTCACAATTGAAAGGGCCCATCGTGTTCCGGGAGGCCGGCCGAAACCGGGCGCACCCCCTAGACCGCTTCTGGCGCAGGTGTTCAACTTTCGAGACCGTGATGTCATTCTCCAGGCGTCCTGGGCGGCCCCGCCATTGACCCTAGAGAACAGCAAAATCATGTTCCTTCCAGACTTCACTTTGCAAGTACAGAAACAGCGTCACAGCTTCCTTGAGGTGAAGCAGGACCTCAGGGCCCAAGAGGTTAAATACGCAATGATGTTTCCCGTTAAGTTGAGAGTCGAAGCCAACGGAAAATCCTGGTTCTTCGCCCGCCCAGAGGAAGCTTGGGACTGGTTGGAGGGCTGGTGCACAGTGGAAAAAAAGACTAAGAAAGGGTTCTCGGCTGCCGATAAGGATGCGGACTGGCGGCAGCAGAGACGCTCTCCTCCGCATTCGAACTTGGACTCCCAGGGACACACAGGGGGACGTTGATCCTGAAGGGTGGTAAGACTAGTTGATATCTATCCAGATCCCTGGAGGCTCTCCGGAACTGCACTGGGGCTCGAACACAGAGCCACTGCCTTCTTAAATATGGGTTCACTAACTTTGGACTTGGGCCGACTGGGCAGGGGGGTCCCCCCCTGATGTTTGATACACCTTATTGTTATTTATGGGGTTGACCCGGTGCTAAATGGATCCACTTAAGTCTTAATTGATATGTTCTTTCATTGTAGCGGACTGTTTTACAATTGTTAGTTCTTTAATGGAGCCACCACTGTACTGATCCTTGCCCAAATTCATAGCAGAATGATACAGGAGAGTAATATTGGGCCTATGTGCTGTGCACGGCTGCGGGGGTGGGGCGGCGCGGGGGGACCGGGCATCTACTGATAGCTGATGGTTGTTTTGGGAGTGGGGTAGCTCACATTCCCTGGAGTTGTTCATGGGTGGGCGACAGGCACTCTGCATGTTGAGGGTGGCGGGCGGTTATTGTCCCATCAAGCAGGGAGGCAGAGAGAGGGGTGCGTTCCTAATGGTAGAGGTAATTTGGGGTTTGATCTGTTGGGGGGGTTGTTCCAATAGGGTTATTGCAGCAGGACATAATGACAGCTTCTTTATTGATCGGGGGTGTATTTGTTATTATTTAAATGCAGCTAAAAAAAATGGCATCTGGAATGGGTACTTCTCTGCTGGAGTTAACACTCAAAACGCTGATTGCATGCTTCAAACTGTTGTATTGTGCTATCACATTCCTGGAGCCACTCGGAAGGATGCAGGTGAGGGTTCCACTTGTCACGAACACACCGCATACTTTATTATACATAAGGTAGAGACCGATGGCTGGGGGTAAAGGTCTTAGACTCATGACATGGAATGTCAATGGGTTGAGGGACAAAATTAAGCGAAGTACAGTGTTACAATACATCCACCGTCAAGGGCTTGACATAGTGTTGTTCTAAGAAACCCAATTAATAGGCAACTTTTGTATGGCTCTTAACAGGAAAGGTTATCACATGGTAACACATTCAGGCTTCACAACGGGGTCCCTGGGGGCGGGGATCCTCCTCCGTAAAGGCTGCCCCTTTGTCATACAAAACACATTGTCTGACCCGCACGGAGGTACGCCGCCTGCACAGGCATTTGGGAGGGAAGAGTCCTCCATGTTGTCTCGGTGTATGCCCCACCGGATCTCCAATGCCTGACGTTAACTGATGTAGGAGCTATGTTACTGCATTTGCCTGTGGGTACACTGGTGTTGGGGGGTGACTTTAATCTGACAATGAATGATCAAGTAGACCGATCCACGCCAGGCGGGACTCGACACATGGTTCACAGTTGCATGACTTTGCCAATGCCCTGGGTGTAGTGTAGTTCCTAGTTTCCCACTAGGCCCTGCGCATTGGAATAACATAAACAGTAGTATCGACGTGGAACTGCGGATATTCCAGGCCTCCACTGACTATGCTAAACTTAATTGGGTGTGTTACCAACTAGCTCAGAGGTCACTGGAAACTTTCTTCTCTGCATGGGAAGTGATCAGCTTCCCTGGCACAGACAAGAAGGGATTCAGCTTTCCAACAACCGTGCAACATGACAACTTTGCTCCTCAGATCAAGAGTCAATTTCTAGGGTCGTGTGAAACAATAGACATGTATTTCACTCAGTCAGATTAGTGCAGTTTACTTTCACGAGATGTAGAGAATAGAGAGACGGGCGTTTGTCAATAAAGGGTTAACATTTATTGAACAGTCTTTCTTCTCGTACAAGAGAAATGTATTGCCACAATTGCAAGACTTGTTATTATAAAAAGTACGTACAGTAAGATAAGGATTGCGAAATAGAACTGTAAAAGCATTGATATGGTTTCTTAGCCATACAATGGTTTAAAAGTAATAAAACATATATACAGTCATATATACATTAGGCTAAAATACTCAACTGGTGCTTCTAACTACGCCTACCCCAGTGTGCCTGACCTAAGCCTAACACGTGGAAGGGGAGTAAGTAAGTAGCTTTAAGTTAAGTTGGTTTTGCCAAGGTTTGCTTCAAGAATTCTCATCTAAGGGTTTAGTCAACACCATACCTCTGAATAGAATGATGGAAGTCTGGTATTTCCTTCAGGGGGCACTCGATATCCCAGTCACCCGCAAGGGTAGACCGGAAACGCTGGAGCTGGATTTCTCTGCAGGAGAAAGGCAGCGGCTCTCTTCTCAGCGCGTCGAGGAGGAGGAGGCGGGGGACAGCGTCCGCGGCAGCTGGAATCTGCTGGATGTCTTCGCAGAGGGACGGCTGTTCAGCTCCTAAGCGTACTGCACCATCGTTCGCGCTTTAGCAGCGATAATGGTATCAGTAGCTTCACCACCAAGGGGACAGCAGTCTGCAGCGACAGGGTGCTAGCTTCACCAACACGGGGTCTTGCAGACAGCTAACAACAGGCAACGAGCAACGAGCTATTGCTTAAGGCAACGTTGGTAATATTTATACCTGACAGGTGCCGGGTTTGACGCAAGTTTGCTGGACATAAGACGTCAATTAAAGATGTCACTAGGAAGTGATAGTTATCAGTTGCTCATTAGAGTTCCATTACTAATCAAAACACAGCAAGCGGGGATTTCCAGGTTTGCTGAGTTTTTATCTTGTTGAAGAACTCGGAGTGTTAATCTAGGAATATCAGATAGTGACTCCTGCCCTGTCATTGCACTAATTGGTCGCAAAGGAAGTGGCAGAGAGCTATGCTGGAATGTGGCTCTGTTCGTGTGAGGCCAGAGATGACTTTTCTGAAAATCGCACTTGAACGGTTATGCCAATATAGGGAATAAATGGATTTATAGCCGAATAGGGGCATAAGGTCACAGTATCGATCAGGAGCCTAGATAAACACGCAACACCCACTCCACGTATTCATGTCCATCAAATTACTAAAACTAGAGCAATAGGATGCATGTGTAACATTGCCCACCCCAAAATACATATATGCATTCGAAATAGGCGTATCTGTAATACATGAAATTTAGGTACTGTACGTTTTTTGAAGCATAGAATCATTCAAAAAATTATTGCATATGAAAATAATGAACGATTATGCAAAAGAATTACACATGAAGTATCTCTGACAGAAGAAGGGCGAGATAAATCATCACATATAAATGCATTGCAATAACATGTGCTAGAGGCTGATGTAATGTTGTTATGTCTCTAGATGTGTTTAAAAATAGAAGTTTTGAAGCTTCTGTTCTCTATGAATAGTTTTTACGTTAAGCAAAGAATTGTTCGTGCCAAAAAAGGGTCAATATTTGAAAAATATCCAATTCAAAAAGAATTAATGCTTGAACGGGGAAATAGAGTTCCAACGCTGTTAGCAGTTTTTGTTGATCAAAACTGAAGGCCGAATTCAGAGTTCATGAGAACGCTGTGAGTCGGAAGGCTTCTCAAAAGTTATTGTTTCTGTACGGGTGAGAACATCATATCAGACAGGCTCTCAAAGAATTGGTCTACAAATTCAGGTGATAGTTCAACCAAATTAGATAGCGCTGTAACTTGGCAGGTGTGAGAATGATTGCTGTCATCGTAGTCAGGAGCAGCAATGCTCACAGAAGGTCGTACCTGGGTGATGTTGCTTTTGTCACTTGCTCCACTGTTACCACCTAGTCGTAGTACAGGAGTCTCAACGAATGCTGTCATCAGGATTGGTAGCCGCTGGGGACAACACAATGCGTGAGCCGTTATTGGACTGAGCAAAGTATCGACGTCCATTGGTACTGCTGATGGAAGTGAAAGACAGATGTCCAACACGCATTCATCGCCGCATAGCATACATCTTAGTACCGGTAAGATACAGTTCTGCCATATAGGTCTGAATGAAAGGAACCAGGTAATGTTTAGATCTCTCAGCCTTGCCAATCCAAGGACGTTAGTTATCCTGTCCCGGTAGCACATTGCTAGGATTGTCTCTTCCATTCCCATGGGAGCTATGTCTGAGTTTCGGCTTGCCATAACGAAGCAGGAGGGTCAAAAATAAAATCCCTGCGACGAGTCCCAAAAATAATGGTATGCCGCCAAAAACAGAGTGTACAAAATTAGGAACGATTCCCAAAATTGCCTGGAAGGGCGTTAGAAGTCCCGTAAAGACTGTCTTAAATATGCCTGGGATGCTTGTGGCACTAGACATGTTAAGGAGTTGGCTCAACATTTCTACGAAATGCACAGGGCAATTTGTTGATAAAAGGTCATGAACTTCAGTAGCTGTCCTTGCAACTAGAAGATCATACGTCTCTTTTGATGACGTTATAGGCACTGTTGTCTGTAAAAGTACAGATTTCATTTTGCTTAATGTATCAATTCGTATAGAATAGAGATTCAGACGAGGCCAGATGGGAGTCACTGTGTCTGCAGGCCCACTCGGAAACAATGCTTGCATACAGCATTTGAAAATGGACGTTACTTTCACTAGATAACTTTTCCCTGGCACAAGGCCACAACATCTGTGATCCGTTCTAAGAATGTAACTCCCATTTGAAAGTTGCATAAAGAAGGGCTCTATCTGAGTTGCAGGTGTGACTAGCTGGTGGCATGAAAGGTTGTTAGAATTTCCATCACATGCTCCGTGTAAATTAATACCCTGACACAAAAGTATACCGCTTAGTGAATGTTTACAGTTTTCACCACTAAGAAATACATTTTTGTCGCTGTCACTATAGCAAGAATGAGTGTATGGTAATTTCCATTCTGATTTTACATATCCTTTACCCAATTGTTCATACTGGCCAGCAGGTATGTACTCAAGGCACTTTTTAAATCGGAAAGTTGTTATCGGAATGGTGATAATTCCGTGTATTATCCATTCAATGACAGGACTCTCTGACATTGTCAATGGTAATCTCTCAAGTTTTTCGATGCTCAGGATTGTATAGTCTGCTCCTTTCTGTGCCAAACTGATCTGTTTATCAGTAAGGTTAAAACTGGAAAATAATGACGTTGTGTTGATTAAACGCCAAGGCACATAGCCTGAACGAAGATTTTGCAGCGTCCAGCCTAATTCTATAATAGAACGTAATTGCGACTGGCCATGTTGTAACATTAGCAAGTCTCTGTCTATCACATTAAAGGCAGATGATACAATATTGTCCAACGAATATATTCTGGAAGACAGAGTCATTAACCCATTGTCTACTACAGAAAGTGATTTTATCAAATTAATACGATCAATTTCTCGTATTTTTTCAGCAGTTTCAATTTGTTTGACTTTCCAAGCCTCGTTGTAAGCAGCATAAATACTGGTCGATATGAAATGCTTTTGACGCTGTTTGCGTGGTCCAAGAATGAAATCGCGCAAATCAGCACCATCTTTTAGTAAAGACAAGTGTTGCTTAATTTCAGCCAGTGTGGATGTTGTTAGCCATTCAAGGCAGAGTTTCCCTACACTGTATGTTGTTATTATCCCTGGATGTTGTCTCTGGGAGTATCTCGGGTCTAATCTGGTCATTTTTAACCCCTGTGTTTTATTCAGGAATCTATCTTGACAGCTGTTTGTGTCTGTAGGCCAGATTAACCACTTTTTCCAATCAGGATGTGTTCTGTTAAAATGTAAAATTTGTGATACTTCCAACTCAATATCTGCAGTTATATTTTCAGGTATTGGCTTTGGTATAGACGGTGTTTTAAGGTCTTTGATCTTAGCTAGGCCAAGACAAGATGTTTGGTGTATTGTGTCATTTAAAAACAACATTTGTTCTGGTATCATGCAGGTTCTAAATAGTGCTTCAATGCCCTGTACCTGCCAATGTTTTGTACCCCAAATTGTTTTCGTTTCAATATTATTCTTCCAATAATCAAAACCAAATGTCATCATTTTGTCATAAAATGCTTCTGAATATATCAATTTAGAATTTGTCAGCATTGTTTTCATTCCTGTTTTATCTAACAGTTTGTAATAAAACGTTTCTGCATCACTGGTGTTAAACCCTGAGAAGTATTTGAATTTCTCAAAAAATGCTTTAGAACTGCTTTTAGGTGGTGTAGAACAATGTTCCCATTGATTATACATAAAAACGTTTCTAGGCTGTGCAGATTTGTGCAAGTAGTGATCCCCATAGTGGGTGTAACAGAATAACTGCTCATAACTAGATGAACCTTGTAAATAATCATGATCTGTGAATCTAGCTGACATTACTAAATCAGACATCATGTCATTAATACTGTTAAAGTCCCAATCATCAGAGAATGTACTAGGTTTTACAAAGTCACTTAAGGAAACCTTCAGTTGATGAGGATACTTCAGGATTTCGACCGGACCATATATCTTATAGTCTGTTTTCTCCCATACTACCCCACCAGGTATTGGAATGGCTGTGACGTTTACTGTTGACAGTTCTCTTTTCTTCACGTGGGATGACCTGTGTGGTTTCAGGACTAGGTTGATGTTCTGACTTGCTGTGTCCATTCAATTGTAATAAACTTTCCTAAAATTAAAACTAAAATTAGGCATAGTAGGAGTATGAATACCCCTGAAATAATCCAATGCTCAATCAACGGTGAATCCAGATATAATTCTTTGATTTGTTGAAGGAGTCCTGTTGTATTTTCTTTAGAATACTTTTTTGTTTCTGGCATCACTTCGGGGTCGTATTGATCTTCAGAGAAGTTGTCGAAGTTGATGAAATAACCAGAGGCAGTTCTGTCAATTGATGGGATTGTTCTTTCAATCTGTCTCTCGGTAGCACTTTCTGATGCCACATCATTGTAGACTGGTGTTGTTTCTTGACGAACTGTTTCAATCTGTGTTTCAAGAGGCACGAGTTCCATGGCATTATTGCATAGTCCTTCATTGTGCACTGCAGGCTGATCGAATGTGATGAGTCTTTCAGTTTGAACCTCTTGGATTGTTGCAAGTTTGGGTATTCTGTTGTTTCTTGGGAGTCCACTGGGCCTACTGTTGATTATAGGCCACATGCTTGTGGTTTTACCAGGTCGATGGACACAACTCTGTTCTCCTTTTTACCAGCAAGGGGCGGTAGTACAACTGATCTTGTTCCGGTGACTGCCAAGACAGGTACTGCTTTTCTGTAAGAAGGCCCAAATTCCTTCTTAACCGCGATCTTTTCTCTGACTAGATCCCCAATCTTTGGAATCCAGACAGGCCTTGCTGGGGCTGTTGCTGGTGGTGCCTCGTCAGTGGTATTTGGCTGTTGCTTTAACTTTATGTTGCTTAAGGATTTTCTTGTTTCGTTCAGTTCCTGTAAAACAGCCAAACGATCCTTTACATCAAAGTGCGTTGTTTCTTCTTGTACCACTGACATCTGACTATCGAGGTCCTGAATACGCATTCTAATTCCGAACAATAGTTCGTATGGGCTGAAACCTTTTAGAGAATTTCTTGGCATGTTGTTAAGACTAGTCTGGACACTTATTAAATGTTTGACCCACCCAGCGCCAGAACCTAATACCTTCGCTGTTATAGATTGCTTTATGTCCCGGTTTTTTCTTTCTACCACACTTGTGCGAGGGACAAGAATACCGCAACCCAATTCCCATGCTAGCCATGGCCTCCTTATATGCTCGAGAGCTGAAAGCAGGACCCTGGTCAGAATGGAACGTGGTAATTGCGTATGTGCCGATAACGACTCGCAAATCTTTTATAACCGTTCTAGCGTCAGCCGAGCGCTGGAGGCCTCATTATTTAAGTGCTTTTAGTCTTAATGGTGTACACTGGGACGCGCTTCTCTTCTTTGATTGCGCAGATAGACCGCCTTATGCTGTCTAGCAGGGATCCTGAAACTACACTGGCCTGTTCATTACTGCGATCTCTGTTGCAGTTTTCACAATTTTGAGCAAAACATTGAATATCTATGCTCATTCCTGGCCACCAGTACTCTGATTGTTATTCTTTCAGAGAGGCTTTGATTGTTTGGTGTCTCAGACCCAACCCCATGTGTGCTTCCAGTAAGAGGAAGCCCCTCCTGCTCCTGTTTGGAATTACTCTGTCCCCCACTCCAGGGATTCAAGCAAAAGGAACGGAGTTTGCATCGATTACGTATGCATAATTGAGTGGATAGTTTACGGGCAGTGCTGCAGTCGCCTTTTACGGTCGTTTTTACTGCCAGCACGGTTTCCCCGTCTATGTATTTATCTGTACGCTTTTTTGTGGCTACGGAAGCCGGGTTAGTCGCTTCCGCTGTGGCTGTATTAGCCAATGAATTCCCTGCAACGTGAACGCCATCACGTCGAAGACTCTGTGCGTGAATCACGTGAGTCTTTTGTAGTTCTTTGTGTAAAAGAGCTACCTGTTTCCATAGCAATTTATGCTTTATTGTGGCACCTGTGTCATCTTTGTAGTCGTTTTCAATCCAACTCTGCAGTTTATAGTTGTAAGAGTTGACGCAAAAATGAGAATCGCACACGATAAGTGTCGGGAATTCACGTTCTGCATTTTCGAGCGCCATCTTTAAAGATCTGATTTCAGTTCTCTGAACCGAACAGTTTCTTACAGATTCAGTTTTTGTTACTTTCGGTCTGAATTTACCGCACAGCCAACGACCTTTAATGATCGCACATGCTGCATTGTAGGATTTGCTCTCTACGTTGAAATGCTGTATAAAGCTATCTGTATAGATTACACAGGCGTATTGTGGGAGAGGCAGAATTTCGATTGGCAGAGGATATTCTTCTTCATATTCTAAATCATTCAGTTCTTCAAATTGCGGGGCGAAATAGTATTTCACGTCTTCCGCTCCTAGAGAATCTATGCACTGTATCCATTTCGGATCCAGTGACACTGTAGGCAGGTTTACTGGGCTGAATAGCGCTTCTAAGGCGGATTCCGCTGTAAGGATATTAATCCGTTTGCCGTGTGCTAGTTCTCGTTCATTTGCTAATGCGATTTGCACTGCTTTCACAGTTCTTTCTGTGTGACTGAATGTTTTTTCTGCTTGTGTGTACAAGTGTGATTTAATTGAAATTGGTACTTTTTCTCCCTCATTAGAGGTTAGGTATGTGAATCTGCATCTTCCTGGGATGACTCGGATTACAAGTTCACGTGAGTTGTCACGTGTATCTAATTTTGTTTTTGCTAACATGTCTGTTTGCAGTGATCTCAAAATTTCTGTGTGTTTTTGAGTCCAATTGATTTGTTTAAAATCAGGTTTAATTAGTTCGTAGAGAGGTTTAACCCTCTCTGCGTAATTTAGAATGTATGTTCTTCCGAAATTCAGAAAACCTAGAATGGATTGTAAATTCTTCAGCGTTTTTGGAGCTTGGAGTACAGCGCACTTCTCTAAGAAGTTGTCCGCTAGGCTTTTCCCTTCACTTGATAATTCGTACCCTAAAAACAGTACTGTCAGATGGGCAATTCGAGACTTTTTAAAGTTGTATTTGTAACCCTCTGCTGTGAACCCAAGTATAATGGTGTTCACTCTTTTCAAATGAGTATCCAAGTCGTCGTCTGTGAGATAAATATCATCTACGTAAGATAATGCCTCATCATCATAGATTTGTAGTAACTCTGTTATTCTAGCTGAGAATAGTCCTGGGCTGTTCTTGAACCCCTGTGGGAGTCGACAGAATTTTTTCTGTGACCCAAATGCAGAGAAAGCGGTCAAATATCTGCTTTCTGGTGCAATGTTTTGACAAAAGAAGCCATTAGATATGTCTAATGTTGTTTTATATTTTTTCCTAACTATATTATTCATTAGGGCTGCACTATGCGAGTTTTGTACTGCAAAAGTTTTGCAACATGTATTAAGATGTTTGTAGTCCAAAACTAGACGATATGAATTGTCTGGCTTGGAGACAGGAAACAAAGGATTGTTCATTTGAGAGGTGCATGTTTCAATCACCCCCTGGTACTCAAGTTGATCTAAGATCTCCCTGACTTGTTTTTTAGCTTCTTGCTTTATGGGATACTGCCGTTGGGCAGTTGGTTCACTTTTCAATTGGATTTTGTGAGGAGGTGAATCCTCATCCCATCCTACATGATTTTTATATAATGCAGGTGCCTGGGCCACTGCCCATTTCCTTGCATATGTATATTTTTTGTGAATCGGAATGTGATTCGAGAAGGCAGGCATAATCACTTCTACGCCACGAGGGCACTCCCTGACAAACTCTGGGGGCAAATCCTTTTCAGCTAACAGAATATCATAGCCTTTTGAGAGCTTAGCCCAAAATAGACCCTTAATTTTCCTAGTCTTATCACCCTCTATACGCAATGTTATTTCGTATATTTTATGGGGCTCGCTAAGTCTGGCGTCGGCAGTTTCAACTTGAATGTATTCATTCGTGTCCACTGTCTCCAGATGACTCATCAAGATCTTGCGCGCTATACAGATTTCTGCTGCACTGTCCAACATTGTCAATGCCCACTCCCCGTTTTTCAACTGTGTCCTCAGTATTCTCGGCATGGTTGATTACTCTAATACTGGCTACCTTCTTTTTCTGAAATTGAGATTTCTTATTTTGAGCAGGTTCCTTGTCTTTGGACTTGGTGTGCTCTCCTGGGTCTGACCGTCCTCTTCTTTCCGAATTCTGTGAAAGAGATCGAGAGGGACGTGTATCAATACTTTGATTTCTATCAGGTTTTTTCAGATTATCCCTATTTCTAAGGTTATATCTTTTCTCAGAGGGCTCCCTCTGGGGAGACTGGCGTTCTCGAGTCGGAGTTCTTTCCCTCCGTCGAGGAGACCTTCCTCTGGACTGAAAAACCTTTTCCTTGGGAGTGGATTGTTTATTTCCATCCCAGCTCTTTTTAGGAGTGTTTAAATTATTTTTAATAAATAATTTTTCAGGATTTTCGAGCAGTTGGGGTTTTACCGGTTTCCCACCCAAGCTGTCTCTACCTAATTCTTCATAGCACTTTTCTATGATTTTTGAAAGCTCAACAGGATCTTTTATATCTGTTTCCTTCAACTTCTGGCGGATCGCCACAGATGCTGCTTCTCCTTTAATGTTGGCTAATAATATAGCCGAGACCTGCTT
This sequence comes from Lissotriton vulgaris, assembly GCF_964263255.1. Classification (NCBI taxonomy): domain Eukaryota; kingdom Metazoa; phylum Chordata; class Amphibia; order Caudata; family Salamandridae; genus Lissotriton; species Lissotriton vulgaris. The sequence continues at coordinate 436,628,292 of NC_141691.1, read as the reverse complement.
GAAGTCTTTCAGTAATTTCATACCTAGATTTAAAGCGGGCTCTGGACCGAATTCATTTTGAATCTGTTTTAGCACTTCTGGTACTACCGCCATAGACGGAACACCGTGTGTTTTTGTGTAAATGGAAGCAAAGACTGTACCCCAAGTGTCACAGTCCTCCACGTGTGGTGTGATTCCCATAGGAAGGCAGATGGTCAAGATTCTGTGTTTCTCAATAGGGGTAGTATCAGGAAATACTGCCTCTATTTGAGTGATTTTCTGTGCTAACCAGAAAGGAATTTGTTCCCGTTTTACGGGTGTTTTACCAAGACATGACTGTATGTTCTGTGGTGTAATTTTATTTGTGTTCCCCTGATGAGGGGTCAGCTGTGGTGTATTAACAGCTGGTTGGACTGTTGCAGTTCGCATTACATATTGGACTAATTGCCTATGTATTTTAATTAGTGTTTTGAGCTGTACTAACAGCTCTTCCTTAGACATTTTTACAATGTCAGGATGTGGTGTGTAGCTGGCTAGAACCGGCCACGTGGCTCCTGGTCTACCTAGAGGACCGAGCCTAGTTATGTGATCATTATGTTTTATGGCGCCATTAAACCAGAGCAAGTGCTCTTGAAATTTAAGTGGAATTTCAATCTCCTCGAAAGGAGCGTACTCTTCCGGAGGTTTCTCTATTTTGTAATAGTGAAACTCTTTTGTTATAGCGTTTACCGCTGGAAAGTTTATCCATGAATAGAATACCTCTGTCTGCCGATACTCGTGAGCCTCTATCACGAAAATTACTGTACCACCTTGAGGTGTCAGTCCGTTCTCTATAAGTTTTAAAGTTATAGATTTTCTTAAGTGTGCCGGGATGATTATTGCACCCGGTACCTTATCGTCGGAATCCTGCTGAGTTGCATTTACTGCGGCCCCAGTGGTTCCATTATTTTCTGGCAATGTAAAAATGCAAGGTTTGCAGAGTAGGTCTCCAAGGAGAAAAAGATTAGGTGCACAATATTTTGGAACACTGTATCCTTCAACGTTGAATAAACCAGAGCTTTACATAGGAATCTCTTCCTACTAAGGTCGGGCGGATTTTAACCTTTCACCCACTCCAGACGTCTATTGGAGTATTTACGGGAGAAAGGGGTCTGTGTGAAATATGCACGACGGAGTTACTCTAATGTCTTGCGTTAGTTTATCGCCTTACCAAACGTTGGGCGCCATGTAGTGTAGTTCCTAGTTTCCCACTAGGCCCTGCGCATTGGAATAACATAAACAGTAGTATCGACGTGGAACTGCGGATATTCCAGGCCTCCACTGACTATGCTAAACTTAATTGGGTGTGTTACCAACTAGCTCAGAGGTCACTGGAAACTTTCTTCTCTGCATGGGAAGTGATCAGCTTCCCTGGCACAGACAAGAAGGGATTCAGCTTTCCAACAACCGTGCAACATGACAACTTTGCTCCTCAGATCAAGAGTCAATCTCTAGGGTCGTGTGAAACAATAGACATGTATTTCACTCAGTCAGATTAGTGCAGTTTACTTTCACGAGATGTAGAGAATAGAGAGACGGGTGTTTGTCAATAAAGGGTTAACATTTATTGAACAGTCTTTCTTCTCATACAAGAGAAATGTATTGCCACAATTGCAAGACTTGTTATTATAAAAAGTATGTACAGTAAGATAAGGATTGCGAAATAGAACTGTAAAAGCATTGATATGGTTTCTTAGCCATACAATGGTTTAAAAGTAATAAAACATATATACAGTCATATATACATTAGGCTACAATACTCAACTGGTGCTTCTAACTACGCCTACCCCAGTGTGCCTGACCTAAGCCTAACATGTGGAAGGGGAGTAAGTAAGTAGCTTTAAGTTAAGTTGGTTTTGCCAAGGTTTGCTTCAAGAATTCTCATCTAAGGGTTTAGTCAACACCATACCTCTGAATAGAATGATGGAAGTCTGGTATTTCCTTCAGGGGGCACTTGATATCCCAGTCACCCGCAAGGGTAGACCGGAAACGCTGGAGCTGGATTTCTCTGCAGGAGAAAGGCAGCGGCTCTCTTCTCAGCGCGTCGAGGAGGAGGAGGCGGGGGACAGCGTCCGCGGCAGCTGGAATCTGCTGGATGTCTTCGCAGAGGGACGGCTGTTCAGCTCCTAAGCGTACTGCACCATCGTTCGCGCTTTAGCAGCGATAATGGTATCAGTAGCTTCACCACCAAGGGGACAGCAGTCTGCAGCGACAGGGTGCTAGCTTCACCAACACGGGGTCTTGCAGACAGCTAACAACAGGCAACGAGCAACGAGCTATTGCTTAAGGCAACGTTGGTAATATTTATACCTGACAGGTGCCGGGTTTGACGCAAGTTTGCTGGACATAAGACGTCAATTAAAGATGTCACTAGGAAGTGATAGTTATCAGTTGCTCATTAGAGTTCCATTACTAATCAAAACACAGCAAGCGGGGATTTCCAGGTTTGCTGAGTTTTTATCTTGTTGAAGAACTCGGAGTGTTAATCTAGGAATATCAGATAGTGACTCCTGCCCTGTCATTGCACTAATTGGTCGCAAAGGAAGTGGCAGAGAGCTATGCTGGAATGTGGCTCTGTTCGTGTGAGGCCAGAGATGACTTTTCTGAAAATCGCACTTGAACGGTTATGCCAATATAGGGAATAAATGGATTTATAGCCGAATAGGGGCATAAGGTCACAGTATCGATCAGGAGCCTAGATAAACACGCAACATGGGGATGGTAGACATTTGGAGGTGGGCACACCCCCACGACGAACTCTTCACATTCCAATCCGGTGTGCACAGCAGTCAATCACAAATTGACTACCTTTTTACTCACGCGCAACACATACAGGACTTTACAGACTATGCTTGCATGGTGGAGGAGTGTCAGACCATTCCCCGGTCTTGACAGTTTTTGAGGCACAACGAACGTCGCAACCAGGCCCTATCATGATCCAACCTTGGGCACTAAAGGTCCCGCATATCCGAGAAAGCTTAAGAAAAGATACTGATTATTATTTTGAGAAGAATATAGGATCCATGGATTCAGCTACTATACTTTGGGGTGCATACGGGGCGGTGATAAAGGAGAGGGTGTTATCTATAATGGTGGGCCACAGGGCTGAGCGCCACCGGAGAGTGAACGAACTGGAAACGGAGATCTTGAGACTTCAGCGCGCTACTGCCCAGGACCCCGATCCAGATGCTCAACCCACCCTTACTAATAAAAGGCAGGATTATTAGCAACTGCTCTTAGAGGACGCCAACAGGCGGGCTCTCGCCACACGCCATAGAATATATGAACAGGGCAAGCGAACTGGGAAATTATTGGCGTGGCTGGAACGTAAAGAACAGTCAGTGAGGTGGGTGCGAGCAATAAAGGGGCCTGACGATACACTGATTACCAACCCCCAGGGCATCGCGGAGGCGTTTGCGAAATATTACAAGCAAATATATGGTCTCCCACAGAACTTATAGGAGCCATTCGCTGCAGATCTTCTCGCTACGATCAATGTAGCATGTATTTCCGAACAAGAAAGGGGGACCCTAGACTCTGATATCTCGGCTGAAGAGATCCGGAAAGCCATCCAAGACATCAACTCAGGAAAGGCGATGGGCCCTATTGGGTTTCCGATTGAGCTATTAAAACCTATGGCCACGACACTTGCCCCCCACTTGTTAAATCTATTCAATGAATGTTTCAAGACTGACCTCCTCCTGGCTGATATCCGTGCGGCCACCATTGTGGTCATCCACAAACCTGGTAAACCGGTGGAGGAATGCTCATCGTATCGACCCATCTCGCTGATAAACGTGGAGGCCAAAATTCTGACTAAATTTTTAGCTAACCGTTAGCTCCCCTATCTCGCCGACTTGATTCACCTTGATCAGTCGGGATTCATGCCAGGTCAAAATACGGCTCATAACCTACACCGAGTTCATGGCGCACTGGGACGGGTAGAGACATTAGAGGAAAATGCATTCCCGTAGCGGCCCGAGGATTCAAATATCTGTGCATCTTTATAACCACTGGCGCAGCATTGTTTTATGAACAGAATCTATTGGGATCATTGCAGAGGTTTAGATCGGATGTCACCCACTGGATGACACTCCCTCTCACTCTCCTGGGACGAGCGTCTTTATTCAAGATGCTCCCCCTACCACGCTTCCTATATTCCCTCCAGAATACTCCCATCCAGGTCCCTGAATCCTATTTCTTGCAGATAAAGGCTACAATCAGAGACCTACTTTGGGACAACAGGTCGCCCGAATAGCTATAAACAAACTCACAATGGGATGGTATGATGGTGGTATCAGTCTGCCAGATATGCGTCTCTATTATCAGGCCTCGCAATTAATTGCCATCAACAAATGGGTGTTTGGGTCGCATACTGACCCTAGTTTCCGCACCGATCTTTGGTTAATGGGAAAGGGAGGTTACAACAAAGCACTATATACTAATCATAAGAAATTATGTTTGACTGGCCCTACGGCCTGTACAATAGAGGTGTGGCATGGAGTGCACCGGCAGATGGGGTGGCTAGGGTGCCTAACGAAGGCCATCCCCTTGTGGGAACCTGACGTCCTGGGTCGACTGAGCGTTTGTGCAGGGTTCGACAAGTGGGACATGATCGGAATATCGACGTGGGAGATTTGTGGATTAAAGGTAAAAAGGCATCTTTTGCGGAGCTTCAAAGCAAATATCAATTAGCACCATCAGAACACTTCCGATATCTCCAAATCAGCCATGCCATGGACTGTGCCCTCCCTAAAGACACCCCTCTCCCTGACTCCTCTCCTCTTGAAGATAGACTATTGCTAGACCCCATGGACTGTAAAGCCAACTCCCTCACCTACAAGAAACTGCTCAATAATCGTGCTGACCCAATGCGGAAGCTACTAACAAGTTGGGAGGTGGACTTAGGGACAATAGCAGACGAGGACTGGATAGAGGCCCTGACTTCCCCTCAGGAGGTGGCCATTCCGATCCGTCTTCGACTTGTTCAGCTTAAGATCCTCCATCTGGTGTACTTTGATGCCAAGCTGCTATTTAAACTAGGTAGGAGACAAGACATGCTCTGTCTTTTACACTGTAACCAAACAGGCTCCTTCATACACATCCTATGGGAATGCCCCCACATATAACAATACTGGACAGACGTCCCCCGACAGTTGGTAAGGACTTGTGACAAACTCATACAGTCATCTCCCAAACTGTGTCTCCTCTACATCTGGGAGGTAACAAACCTGGAGTATAGCAAAACGAAATATTGCCAAAAATGGGGGGCGGACACGGTACCACAACTACGCGACTGGGCTAAAGACATGGACCATGCAATGGTAGCGGAAAAAACGGTATATAAAGAGAGAGGCTGCCCACGTAAATGGGATCACAAGTGGGGACATTGGAACAAATACCCGAATGAAATATGCATACCCCCCACGATAGAACTTAGAAGGGAGAGACAAGCAAGGTTGGAGGAAGTGGGTGATGACATGGTAGTGTAATATCAGACTCACCAAAACGATGTGTGTAGATAGCGCCCCTAACCCGCAGGCAAGATGTGGACCCTCATTACAAGTTTCAGATTCTTGCACGGATTGCTCGGGTGGGCTTGGGGTGGACTGCAGGCTGTATCATAATGCCAAAGTTTTGTACCTCCTACTGAGATGTCTATGTATTGTCAATAACGCTGCTATTTGTTTCTAATAAAATGTATTACAAGAAATTAGAAAAACACACATTACAACAGGCAGAAAGAAGTTGCCAACATTGCACGGACAAAAAAACTAGAAGACATTTTTTATTTTAAGTCTTTCTTTTTTAATGTTTTTATTGCAATTAAAACATATGACAGCGGTATTCAGCACATTTGGCAACGCATCTTAGAGTATTTAGCATTACTACTGTCAGGACATTAATGTTGCATTGTCATTCCACTTCTTTCTCTCCCTACACTTAGGATCCAATGGCCTAACTATGTCACTTCACCCTTAGTATTCCACCACCTGGGGAATTCTATAACAGGTACACAGAGCATTCCCCTGCTCTCGTTCAAACGCCCCCAAATTTTCGTCCATGTATGTGGACAGCCTCTACCCTCATACACCACCCTCTCTGCCCACATACACCAATCCATATTGGTTTTCCAATCACTTAGTGCAGGTCCCGAGGTCGCCCTTCATCTTTTTGCTATAGTACACTTAGCCACCATAAGGCCTAGTGTGACCCACAACTTGTCCCCTGCTAACTGGTAAGTCAGTTGTATTCCAAATGTTCAGTAAACTCCACTGAAGCAAGGATTCCATATATTTCCTCACATAGTCATTATACAGCTTATGACTGCACCCCAGTAGTCTTAAGTCACCGGACAGTCCCACCATTCATGTAAAAACATGCCCACATGGCCGCAACACCTGGGACAATGTGTTAAATCTATTCTGCCCATCTTAGCCAATGGTACACTTCTTAATTATTTATTTAAAAGGGTTGTTCAATTGTACGTAATGCCTTCTTGGTTATGTTTAAGGTAATAAAAAAGCTTCTAACACATTTTTATTATAACTTTTCAACCTGCTGCACAGCAGCCACAATGTTCTAAAACATAGGTCAAAGACACTGGCAAAGCCAATAGCTCTGGCTAAGCACTTATAAGGTCCCAAAGGCAAGACCTATTGGCTATGACAATGCTTGTTTGTAAAGTAACTTCCTTTTTTCAAAGGTATAGTTTTCAAACTAACTTAGAATAAAGGTCACAAACCCATAATGATATTCATAATAAAAGATTCTCAACCCGTTTTTTGATAATGCAAGTTTCTCTACCTGTTTTTTGAAAAGTCACTTCCCTTTTTTTAAAGGTCTAGTTTTCTAATTATTCAGAATAAAGGTCACAAACTCTTATCCATAATTTTTCATAATGATATTCATAATGAAAGATTCTCTACCTGTTTGTTGAAAAGTCTTGCAACCATATTACTCCTTTTTTGCACCAATTTTCTGACGGATAAACCTTTCCAAACAGGAAGGTTTAGTTACCGCCCGCACACCAGGAAGTAGTGCAACAGATGGCGGCCATTTTCAAAGTCAGCATGCTAGCTTCCTATGACCCGAGAACGCTGATTCACCGCGATCCTGTAGTAAAAGGACCCTGCAACCACGGTTTAATTTTGTTGTCAGAGACACAGTCGGGCGCTCACCTTAAAGCAAGGGAGTAGCCTTGAGGCAGCGAGTATTGCCGCTTTCAGGACACAAACAATAATTATTCAACTATTGTACCTTTAACAATAATGCATTTAAGTCCGAAATATTTATTTCTTTACAGGGATATTGTCTGATTTATTTTCCATGTATAGAGTGTGACTATAGGCGTCTCTTCCCCCTGCATGGTCTCATGTTCCAATTAATAAGCAACTAATCATGTATGTGTGTTTTTGTCCATTTCACAATTCTTTTACTTTATCTATTTTTATGTCTTGTGAGGGCCTTGTGTGTTAATTTTAAAGGAACACAATCACTTATGGCAGCACTAGAAGTGATCACCTTTATTAAGAAAATTATATGTGAGGGTTATTTGAGGAAAACACATCTTTTACTTAAAAAAACATAAAAGTGGAAAGAAAAGGACTTTTTAGCATAACAGAAGTGGCGTTGACTGGCACTGGTGATAGAGAAATTTGTATAGGCATTGGGCTCTCCAGATTCTCAGATAGATAAGTCTCACTTCTGATATCTGTAGGTAGAGGCATGTGCTTGAAAAGCAAAGAATCTCTTGTAATGGACATTCCAGGATGGTGAGTAGTCCCCATATGTTCTTTACTAGTCACAACCCTCAGTGGGTAAGAATCAAAGGGAGCATCAGACTTGTTTTTCCATTTCTGCTGGATGATAACTTACACCTAGATTCATCAATGTCAAACTCTGCAATTCCTAAATTGCGAGAAAAAGCGAATCGCAATTTAGTAATCGCAGACTGGCATTCATGAAAAAATGAAAAAAAAAAGCGATAGTTTCCGAAATTCGCATAAAAATCGCAGAATCGGCCGATACCCTTGTTGAAATAGCAATCTCGCAATTACCGAAATCGCAAATTGGAAGCAGCATTGCCAGAGCTCCCCTCCAGAGTACCTACAGGTGAAATTCAGAAGACACCCCAGTGCACAACATGTCTCAGGAAGCTGCTGGTGAAACTTCCAGAGGAAGGAAAAGGAAAATTAAATTTTCTGAACAAGAGCTAGAATATTTAATAGAGGGAGTGTGCAAGGACCACAACCGGCTCTTCGGCAAGGACTCGAGAAGGGTGCCTGAGGCCGACAAAAGGAGGATTTGGGTGCGCATCCGCGCAAAAGTGAATTCTCTAGGGGTGACAGAGCGCTCCGTGGATGACTTAAAAAAACGATGGTACGACCTCAGAGGGCGGGCCAAGGAGATGATCGCAGAGAGGCTGGGGGAGCGTGTTGCGACAGGAGGAGGGGAGCCCACTGTCCTACCCAACAACCCACTTGAGGACCGAGTAGAGGACACCCCGAATCCGCAGGCATGCGTGGGGGGTAATCCAGCTGGACTCCTCCTGACCCACCCAAGATACACAAGGTAAGTGCCATGCGACTGCAACCCTGTCCCTTAACAATGGCCATGACCCCAGATCATCCCATTACAAACCCCAGTCATGCAGCCTAAGCACACCACTAAAGCCCAATTGCATTGTGGGACATGTAGTCTGACCACAATTACCATCTAGCCCCATACAGCCAGACATGTTCAGTGATAGTCAATCCTGCAGCGAGTCAGGGAATGGTAGCCTGCATGCATGTAGGAAGCTCCAATGTGTAAGTAACATGTCACTAATCAACATCCACTTTACATCACAGGTGGCGCTGAAGTACCCAGTACGGATATCGATGCCCTGCAAATCGAAGAAATAACAAGGGACACTGAGGGAGACGTACATCCATCCCCACAGCCAGGACCATCAGGGCAAGCTGCCGCACCAGCGGTCATACCACCACCTGCCCCTGTGGACAGTGCCACCTCTGCGCTAACAGGCGCAGCAGTACCACAGCGAGTGACGCAAACACCAGTGGGGCTGACAACACCAGCAGCAGCACGCAGACAAACCCGCCGCCCTGTGGCTGTGGGGAGCCAGTCTAGCGGACTGCTGAGGGAGCCACTCAATACCACATCACGTGCTGGCAGGGGGCTGAACGTGCGAGCACCTGGGCTCACTATTGAGTGCCGTATGCTCCACGTCCACCAGACACAAGCCCGTCATCTAGCTGCCATACATCTCCAGCTCAACAAGACCGCTAGGAATGTTGGTCAGATGACAGAGCGTATGGATAGGATGACCGCTGCTGTGGAGGCCAACACCCAGGCCATGTATAGCCTGCGGGACATCAACCGGCGCAGACACCGGCAGCTGCTGACCCGCCTGTCTGCATACACGCGGTCCAATTATATCATTGGCAACACGACCTCCCAGCTATCGCGACGCTCCTTGGCCATGCCGGTGCAAATGGTCCAGTGCTGTCAGGACGTTGCGAGAGCTCTGGAGCAAGTGACAACAGCAGTTCTGGGTATGCAGGCAACTGCCCATGGCCAGGCAGGGGGGGACAACACTAGTGAGGGTAATTCCAGCCATAGTAGCCAATCCGTGCCACTGGTGGTAGCACCACGCCGCAGCACCAGGCCCTCTGCTGCCTCACGGCCAAATCAGGAGGAGCAGTTTGAAAGGAGGTTGGGAGCATCTGCCCAGAGGCGGCATTGAACATTTGAATAGTACCATGAAGGGCCATGCTGCTGCTACAAGCATGCCCTCCTCAAGAACATGGGACATATGACGCAATATGGAAATCATGTTACAGTTTGGGGAATTCCCACTTTATTGTAAAAAAAACAATAACAAATATTCTTTTAAACTGAATTTGACTCTTGTCATTATTACTATTGTCATGCATGAGTGAAGTCTTGGGTGTGGGGAGTGGGTGCACTATAAACAGTTTATGGTGATTTGGTTACGGCGCCTGTGTCCTTCTGCAGGATTCTCCCCGCCTGCATGACGCACATGTGCAGGTGGTCGGTTGTCTCCTTCCGACTCACTGCCAGAGATCTCTACAGGTATCCTGCGCTTGGTAGCAATGTTGTGGAGGATAGCACACACGGCCACGATGCGGCAGCAGACCTCAGGCTCGTATTTGATGGCCCACCAGTCTTCTGAAGTATGCGGAATCTGCTCTTCAGAAGCCCAAATGTCCTCTCAATGCAATTTCTTGTGCGTATGTGTGCAACATTGTAACGCCGTTGCTGTGGTGTTGCAGGGTTGAGGTATGGGGTGAGGAGGTACTCACGGAGAGCGTAGCCGCTGTCACCTAAATGATAGGAGCAGAGGGTGAGTGCCTGTTCAGCGCAGCTACATGATCACAGTGTACTATTTTGGGGCATGTGTACTTACCTAGTAGGTGTCCTTCCCCAAAGTCTGCCCTGGCCAGTCGTGTGTGAATGCCGCTGTGCCGGAATATGAAGGAGTCATGTGTGCTACCCGGGTACTGTGCCACTATGTCCGTGATGATTGTCTTAGCATTGCACACCATCTGGATATTGAGTGAGTGGTAGGACTTGCGGTTGCGATACATGTATTCCGTTTGTGCTGGTGGGCAGATGTGGATGTGGGTACAGTAAATGCATCCTATTACATGTGGAAATTGTGCAACGTTGTAAAATTGAAGCTTGGTCGCATTCAAGTCCTGTTGGCTGGTCGGGAATGAGATGTAGTGGTGTAGCCGGGTCAGCATAGCCTCAAGGAAACTCCTTAGGCAGCGGGACATGGTGGGCTGGGATATCCCCCCTGCAACAGCGACTATACACTGGAAGCTTCCGGAGGCCAGAAGGTGCAGGCTGCACAATACCTGGACATGGGTGGGCACGGCATTGGTCCTCCTTGTTGGGTGCTGCATCAGGGGGTCTAGGTCCCGGATGAGCTTGATGATCATTGCCCCATTCAGGCGGTACTTAGCGTAAATTTGCTCCGCAGTTTGGCAGGGTGACCCGCTGGCAGAATATCCGCTCCTGGATCCTACGTCTGTTCCGTGCTGCTCGCTGTAGCCTTCGCCGCCTGACCACCATGTAGAGTCCTGGCATTGTGAGAGTCCTCATGCTCCAGCTGCATCTCCTTAAGTTTGTTTGGTCAGGCCTGCACCTGTTGGTAGTTTGTTAAAGTTTTTTTAAAAAAAAAATGTTTTCCTTACTGGTTACCACCTGGTTTGGGTTCTCCTTAAATTGTGCGTCGCAAATAGCGATTTTCGAGTTTTTCGCATTTTGCGATTTTTCTTGAATAGCGATTGCGATTATTTCCTGATTTTGCAAATTAATTCGCAGAATCCATGGTTTCTCGCAATTTCCGATTCGCTAATGGGCTTCTTCCTGGATTCTGCGAATTTATTTGCGAAATCGGAATTTTTCTTTAGCGAATTCGCATTTTTAGAGATTACACTATCATGTATTCCTTTTATTCAAATTGCGATCGCAATTGTTAATTCGCAGCTATTGCGATCGCAATTTGGCTTCATGAATCTAGCTGATAGTCTCCTATTTTGAACACAGTGCTCCGAGCACAGCAGCGTCTGTGCACATAAATTGTCATTTACGTTTGTGAGACGAATCAGTAGTGCGAAGTTTATCAATGTCAATCGATCTCTCATTGGTCCGTTTTGGCAATTTAGTTCCCATGGCTCTTCCAAACATTAAGGTAGCAGGTCTTTCACCCGTTGGAGAATGTGGAGTTGGCCTGTATGTATAAAGTGTAGATTGAAGAACTGATTTGAGTTCAAGCATTTCCAGCGCAGGTGGGGGTGCTCATAATTCTCTCGACCACACTATTCACCTGCAGCCAAAGAGGTGTGCTTTTCTGATGCTTGACATCTAGATGAGTGAGAAAATCTTTAAATTGTCGACTATTGAAAGGCAGGTCATTGTCAGGTTTCAAAATCGAAGGAACACCCCATGTTGCAAAAATGCTTTCTAATCTCCCAATGACTCTATCATGAGTAATTGGCAACAGATCTTCCACAAGGGGAGAACAGGAATATTAATCAACAATTACTAGCAGATGATGTCCATTGTCAAGGGGTCCAAATAAATCAATTGCAATCTTCTCCCATACATGCTTTTGAAGATTAGACATGTTTAATGGATGAGGGGGTGGTCCTGGACGACAAGCAGTTACACAAATGACATGCCTTAATTGTCTTTCAACTCTTTCATCTAGATGAATGAACCTCACTGGGTCCTGTAGAGCTCATTTAGTAGCAACAACTCCACAGTGTCCTAATGGACCTGTTCAATAACTTGTTGTCTCAGACTTTCAGGTATGCTAATTCTCAACCCTCGTAAGATGATGCCTTGGATGATGCACAATCATAACATTATACTCTGACAATCACAACCCCACCTCTTAATGCGAGGGGGCATCTCAGCCTTAGGATTGCCAAAAATGGTGAGCAATGCTTGATGGTCAGTGACAACTGTGAAATGCTTTCCATATAGGAATACGCAATAATACTCATAAGCCCACATCACAGCAAGGCTTTCTTTTTCAGGTTGTGAATAGGCACGTTCCTTCACTGACAAACTTCGACTGGCATAAGCCACAATGTGCTTTGGGGCATTGGCATGTACAGTTTGCTATGGAAGGATGGCACCCAACCCTACTGGGCTTGCATGAACAACAACTACTGTCTGTAATTTCATATTAAAGTATGCCATTTCTGTGGAGTTCTCAGTTGCATGCTTGATTTTCATGAAGCATTGTTCACATTGACTTGACAATTGAAATGGGACATTTCGTTTCACTGGGGCACTTACATTGCCATATGTATACCTTGAATAGTAACTGATGATGCCAAGGAAAGAATGCAACATAGTTGCATCATGTGGGGTAGAACATTTGGATCCGGAGTCGTTCCACATATCAAAAAAGATATGACCAAAGTACTTGAGTTTGTTTTTCAAGAACTCACACTTTGCTGCATAAGTAAACAACATTTCTCTGTGAGAGCTTTATCATGTTCCTTTGATGTGGCCCCAAAAACTAACATGTCATCAATGTAAATGAAGCCATTACAAAATAATGGGGTTACCCAATAAACGTCACAGGACCTGGGTACAGTTTAATATAAAGAAAGCTGGTCCTTGACTGCTTTAGAGAAGGTATTTAAATAAGGGATTCATGAGTTTGGTGTTGCCAGGAGGGTCAACCTGAGGTAATGGATACGTTATACTCTTGTATCCACACCCTAGTTAAACAGTAAGATCCTCCAATATACTTATACAAATAAACGCCACACAAGATTTACTTTGAAAAGGTCATTATTTATATCTTCCTTCAAAGATATTTATTTATTTATTTATTTATGGATTTTATAAAGCGCACAGCTACCCCCAACGGGGGTGTCCCGGCGCTAAAATTATCTGCAGGAGGAGAAGAGCAATCTAGATAGAAGCGAATAGCCAAGTTTTCAGGCGTCTTCGGAACAGAGCTTCAGATGGAGCGAATCTAAGGTAAAGATACACAGAGTTCATCATTGTAGAGGACACTGGTCTATACAAGAACCAGTTTTCATAGGCCTGTCCAAAGTCTTTTCTAATCTATTTTCATTACTCTCGAATGCATAAATGCAACATCCAATTGGGGGGGTGAATTATGGAGCAGGCCTACACTGGGGAGATGCGTTGACTTTTTGACCCGTCTTAGGCGAAGAGGGCAATTTGAAGCCTCCGCGAGCGGGTCTTCTTCAGGACAGTGAGGGGAGAGGGGTAACCTAGGATAATCATAAATGGGGAATTAATGTGGGCATAGTTACCACACCATGAATGTAGTGGGATTGGAGAGGAGGTTTTTATACTGACCTAATGTAGATGCCCTGGGCGATGTCACCATTGATAGTCCAAAACCAAGGGCATTCCCATAAGTGGAAGTCTGAGAAGGAGTAAAAAACTTGTTACTTAACAGCGCTTGATGGGGGTGTGCAGCGCTAAGTTGGAGGAGTGACAATGCATCAAAAACATTCACCCACAATGAACAGTGTAAATATTCTCAGAAGACAACTGCTAATGAAGTCCTCAGTCTCATTAGATTACATTTAAATGACTGCGCTTAATGAGGGCTTGCAGCGCTAAGCAGAGAAACACTTCCCCGCAGGGAGCGGTGTGAGTGCGCTCGGTGGACAAATTGCTAAACAGGACCTTATTCGAGTTAAATTAGCATAAAAATGCCAGCGCTGGATGCGATGTGAAGCGCTTAATTAGAGTGGTGATGATTGGGGCGAAAAAACCACTTACCCGGTTTGAGCTGAATTGGTGCGCTTCGGGGACAAGCCCTAATGAACTCCTCGTACGTGGATGAAGCCGTTCTATTCAAGGTTAAAGATCCAATCCTACAAAATATTAAAGCACACTTAGTGGCAGGTTAGAAAAACCTTGAAAGGGGAAAACATAGCCTAAGGCTAGCACCTCACCTTGGAGAATGCCGGAGTGCCGTGCCTCACGGGACCTGTTTTGTCAGATGCCAAAGGGACCGACAGGCAAGAAGCCTTAGGCTATGTTTTCCACATGGCAATTACAATACCGGAACCTGATTTTTGTATTTAAATTACAAGGAAGATATAAATAATTACCTTTTCTCAGTAAATCTTGTGTGGCGTTAATTTGTAAAAGTATATTGGAAGACCTTACTGTTTGACTAGGGTGTATATACCCGAGTATAATGTATCCATTACCTCAAAATTCCTTTATTTAAATACCTTCTCTTAAGCAGTCATGGACCACCTTTCTTTATATTATATCAATGTAAATGAAAGCATTTATGACAGGCTGTATTCTGTGACGAATGACATCCTATAAAATGTCGGCAGCTCATGACACTCCGAAAAGTAGCCTTTTATAGCTAAGTAATTCAACATGAGTCAATAAGGTAGTAATGTATCTGCAATTGTCCTCCAGTTTGAGCTGGTGATATCCTTGGTTCAAAAAAAGGCAGTAAAAGACTTTGATTCAATTCAGTTGCGAAATTGTCAGCAATGTGCGGACCTGGATGTTGTTCACTTTCAATCGCCTTGCTTGCTTGGTGCATATCAACACAGATGTGCACACCTCCTCCTCTATTCTTTTTCATCTCCACCACTATGGGTGATATCCATGGCATTGAAACAGTGGATCGCTCAATGATGTTTTGCTTTACTAGTGTCTCAAGGTGTTTCTCAACAGCCTCTTGTAAATGAAATACAATTCATCAATGTTTTTGAGCAACAGGACAGGTGTCCTCATTTATGTGAAGTTGAAATTTCATAATCTTACGTCTTCCTACTCCATGAAACAAGGATGGAAACAGATTCACTATCTCATGGTAGGCATTGACATTGTAGTTTACAGAAATCAGACACACATCAGCGTCAGTACTGAAACTTTCACTCATTGAAGTGTCTGGCAAGACATGAATTGGGGCTTGTACTTTCATCTTTTTATGTGTCACAGTTGCAATGAGTGAACCTTGACTTTGTAGGTGCATCAAAGCAGCCCGGGGGGCGTGGCTTGGAGGCCAATGCAAGCAGCAGCGTGAGCACCGAGCTCCGCTACGAGGGTCCCGTAATTATCCTGCACGGGGGCCACCTCGTCCCCCCTACGGTCCTCTGCGATCGGAGACCGTAAGGGAACTACAGTGGACAAACTTGACCCCCCCCCATACGGTGTGAGTGATTTGAGCTGTTTTTGTGGCTCCCTGGGCCGCGCTCGTAACTAGCGGCGAAAAACCTAAATGGCGGCGAGACGGAGATTGGCGGCTCCTAGACCGTGCTGACGGAGAGACGATATACTGCCGCGAGGAGCTGTGGAGTGTGGTGGGGAGAGTGCGGCCCCTCTCAACAGTGGCCTGGGAGATTCCTGAGACTTTGCGTGGAATTGCGGTGGGGGTGATCTGAGTGCCCTTCCCCCCTTCCCCTCCGCCCTCGGAGAGAACATGGCAGGAGAACGGCGACAGGGTGGCTCTGCGACCTGGGTGATGCCGGAGGGCCTGAGCTGCATGACACTGCGCTGGTGAGTGTGGCTGGGTGGGGCCCGAGGCTGCCGGCTTCGGAGGTGGGTGTGTGGCCCAGGGACCACCGGGCGCTGCGAGCCGGCGTGCGGGCGGGAGCGGGAGCCCTGAGGGTCGAGCTGGCGGCTGAGTGGTGACGGCCGGGGAGCTGGCAGACAGAGCATGGTCTGAGAAGCCCAAACGCTGGGAGTTTACCCTGGAATATTCGAGAGCCGTCCCTGAGAGAGTACCAGCGCGCTGGGAGGCCTGAGAGCGGCGAGAGGAGGGCCGCCTCTGGAGCTGTGTCGCATGACGGTCCAGTATGGATTGGACAGGCTGGTGCATTTTTAGGAGATGAGGCAGGCTGCTGGGGACTGGAGCGACGAAGCTCGCTGAAACTGCATGTCCTGGAGCGGGGAGCACTGCGACGACCAGGATGTATTGGGGAGCTGCAGGTGTAAGCGGCTGTACCGGGGAGAAGCGCGAGGCCTAGAACCGGGCTCAGATAGACTTACGTGGCACTTGTGATCTTGCCCGGCCGGTGGAACTAGACTGCGGCGCTCTATAGGGGGATAGCACTGGTGCATATCGATGGTGAGGAGCTGACCTAGAGGTGCATTGGGAAGTGCTGGCCCCTTCGGAATGCACTGCAGTTGCACCTAAGTAACGGACAGTGGGATACTGCATCTTGGACCCTGCGGGTTCGGCCTGATGGTCTTCAATATGGGCAAAACCAAAGGGAAGACGGATGGGGCTCAACAACTGTCTGACACTGAACCCCCACCTCAACCAGAACAAGAGACACGTGAACTCCCACAAGACCCTGGCCTGCAGCGGCAGCTAGACAAGATCTTGATGACCATCGGGACTCCCGAGCTGCCTTGCAAGAAGTCATTGCGCAGGTGGCGTCAGGCCTTGGCCTGTTGCGGGCAGACCACTCTAAATTGGTGGACAGGGTGGGAAAGGTGGAGAAAGTGATCCAGGAGGTGGAGCCTGCACAGACTGCCTTGAGTGCGACCGTGACAAATGCTTTGGATTGCCCTGCGGCTCTGGAGAGACGTGCCGAGGACGCGGAAGGGAGGAATAGACGGAACAACATCCGCGTGGTAGGTCTGCCTGACAAAGCAGAGGGGCCGGATAAGATACGCTACCTGGAGGACTGGCTGAGAACGGTGGTTGCTCCTGAGGGCCTGTCTACCTTTTACACTCTGGACCGGGCACATCGAGTCCCGGCGAGACCGCCGCAGCAAGGGCGGCCTCCCCGACCAGTGGTGGCACGCCTACTGTACTTTCGGGACATAGACTTACTGCTCCAGAAAGCCCGTACGGATGGCCCATACCATGTGGGTAACAGTAGAGTCACTCTGTTCCCAGATTATACCTTCGAGATGCAGCGGCGCCGGGCATCTTTCCAGGTGGTCAAGAAAGAACTGCGGGCAGAGGGGCTCCAGTACTCCCTGTTGTTTCCTGCCAAACTCCGGATTGTCCTGGATGGGAGGACTGGCTTCCATGAAACGCCGGAAGATGCGTGGACATGGCTGGAATCTTATTGGGCTGGTAAAGATGGGTCGGAGCAACGCTCGCAGATCCACGCCGAGCCTTCACAGCTCCGGAAGTCACAAAGGATACGGTGCGACGACGGGGCCTGCAGAAGCCATCTACTTCACCGACCGAAGTGGAGTGCAGAGGTGCTTTGGAGGCGATATCGGCCATATCTGGTGACGTGATGGCGACTCAGTTGCTGGAATCAGACCTGGAGAAGGACAAGGAGCACTCGAAAGCTGAATCAACGGCATCCGACAGTGTACACTTGCTGCTGGTCACGCCTGGCACAGTAGACGAACTCCTGGATGAGTAACTTTTGCAATTTATGTGGATATTGTGGGGCTGTTGTAACTGTTAACGAGCGAGCTGACGGCACTCTGATATCAATGTGCTGTTCCATGTGGCTGTGAATGGGGAGGGTAGCTCCTGGTTTGATCCTATGATGACGCAGTGGGATAGTGGCTAAATGTTGGGGGACACTAATCATAAGCAGGAGGGGGGCTGGTGATATTAAGTTTCATGGGACCTTTGTGGTGCTACTTGGGCGTTGCTTTACCTGATTGTTTGAGTGCTAGGCTCTATCCAGCCCCCACTGGATGGTCCCCAGTTAGTACGCGTTTAATACCTTAGGGGCGATCGTTGGGTTAGTTTGGACGGGGTTGCTATGTTAGCGCCTGTTCTAGGGAGCGAGGGCAAATGCAGAGGGTGGTTTGAACCTGTTGGGACAAGGGGATGTTAGAGTTGGGTGCTGGGACTCACCGGCGTGGTTAGGGAGAAATAGCGTTGTTTGGTGCTTTATGCTACGAAACAATGAGTCCATTACCTGATGTAAAATGCATGACTTGGAATGTGCGGGGTTACACTCTATGCAGCGTAGATATAAAATTCACTTGTATCTGGTGCGTAGGGGCGCACAAATAGTTTCCTTGCAAGAAACCCACCTGACCAGAGTTGAGGGACTGGAATTGCAGCGTAGGTGGGGGGGACAGCTCTATTATACTTCCTACTCAGCTTTTGTGAGGGGCTGCTGATCTGGGTCAGAGCCAGGGTCCCCTTCCAGTTGACAGACCAGTTGATAGACCCGGAGGGCCATTATGTAGCTGTTAGGGGACGCCTGCATGGGAGAGATGTGACCCTCTGTAGTGTTTATGCCCCTAATGTGGATCAAGCAACTTTCTCTGCATACATGTCCGATGCCCTGGCTGACTATCTCACGACTCCGGTACTGTTGGGAGGGGACTTCAATTCCATAGCAGGTGTGACCATGGATAGATCCCATCCCCCGTTGCCAGCTGCTCCGATCCATAAACTCTCAAAGGTTAGAACCTAATGGCAGGATAGTTGGGGACTTATAGATATATGGCGCGCGCAACATCTCGGTGAACGCGATTACTCCTACTTCTCGGCTCTGCATGATTTGCAGATGAGGCTTGATGCGGTTTTATGTAGCGCTGACCTTGCTCCCCTAGTAATTAATAGCGAATATTTATCCCGCACCATTTCGGATCATAACCTGTTGCTGGTGAGTTTCCGCTGGATCAGGGAGCGCCCAGCGATCCCAACTTGGCGGTTGCGACCGGAGCTGCTGGAGGACCCGGCCTTTCGGACTGACAGGGATACGGCGGTACTTTATTGATAACGAGGGCACCGCTACGACAACCGCTATTGAATGGGACACTTTCAAGGTGGTGGTTCGTGGATTCTGTATAGCTAATTGGGTGGGAGTGCGGAAGACGCTGCTGTGTGAGATAGACACTGCAGAGGAAAATCTTAGGAGTGCCGAAAGGAATCACTCTACTAACTCGGAGACGCAAGAGGTGGTCTTGAATTTGAGGGAAACAGTGGTGACGATCGTGGAGTGCTTGCGATGCTTCGACCATAAAGCCTATTTGGCCCAAGCACACGCTGAGAGGGACAAGGTGGGTACTTTATTGGCATTGCTGGCCAACCCCCTCCCTAGGTGTGCCCCTATATTGGCACTGACATCCCCATCGGGACAGTTGGAGTACACCCAGCAGCAAATAAATGCTCGATTTTGTGACTACCATGCTGACTTGTATAGTAGCCAGCTGCAGGCCGGGGACGCAGAGGTGCAGGCTTTCTTGGAGGATTTGGAGCTGCCTACCGTTGACGCGGAGCAGGCAGATTCTCTCGGCCGGGATATCACGCTTGCTGAGATATGATGTGCTGTTAAACATCTGGCCCGTAACAAGACTCCAGGAATTGATGGCCTGCCCATTGAGTTTTATTCGGCTTATATTGACATCCTTGCCCCTAGATTGCTATTGGTGTTTAAGGAAGCCAAACGATAGGGTGTGCTGCCGTCCTCGACTATGGAAGCCATTATCATACCTCTACTCAAACCAGGGAAGGCCCCAACGGACCCTTCTGCGTATCGACCCCTATCCATGTTCACCACTGACTAAAAAATTCTGAGTCATACTCTGGCCACCTGGCTACTCCCACACATGCTACGCTTGGTTCATCCCGATCAGGCTGGCTTCATCCCTACTCGCAATACCGCCGGTAGCATACACAGGATGATACGCATTTTGAGCGGAGACCATGGTGCGGAGAGCCGGGCGGTAGTCCTATCGGTGGATATTGCAAAAGCATTTGATAGCTTGGAATGGCCCTACCTGTTCCTCGGTTATGAGAGCCTTTGGGTTTGGGGAGGGATATGTCCGCTGGACTGAAATTTAGTACTCGTCGGTAAGCGCTAGAGTGAAGGTGGGAATGGTCATCTCCTCCTCGTACCCGGTGGGGCGAGGCACTCGACAGGGATGTCCGCTCTCCGCGTTATTATTTGCCCTGGCCATAGAGCCATTGGCTACTTGTGCCCGATTGAGACGGGCATTTCAGGGCATGCGCCTCCGAGGCAGGACGTACTTTATATCACTGTATACGGATCACCTCTTGATGTTCTTAGAGAACTCCGGGGAGGCATTGGACGGGGCGCGAGCCCTTCTCCGCAGGTTCGGGGACATCTCTGGTTTGAGAGTAAATTGGGGGAAAACTTGTGTCTTTCCGGTGGCCCAAACATGTGGCCCGCCCACGTCTGCGCATGACGTCACGCGGGAGCCTCGTTGCCTCCCTTACCTAGGGAGGCATAATTTCCATAACCTGGATGATCTGCTTGATGGTAATATTGGGAGGGCTATGAGGGGGCTTAAGGGCAGCAAGGAATTTTGGGGAACATTCCCATTATCGGTGGCAGGCCGGGTGGCACTCTTGAAGATGGTGGCACTCCCACGACTACTCTATTTCTTCCACACATTGCTGGTGTGGATACCTGTGGTCCTTTTCTGGCAGCTTCGTTCTATGGTGGGCGGTTTTACCTGGGGGAGTGGGAGAAGACGAGTGGCGTTAGGCACACTGATGCGCCCCAGGGCGGAGGGGGGACTCGCTGTCCCTGATTTCGAACTTTATTATCTGGCTGCGCAGTTCCAGGGCCTCACTCAGGCAGTAGCACAGGAGTTTAGGGGGCCTAAACGAGAATTCAAACCGGATGTGCCACGGCATGTCCTGTCCTTTGTGGCATTACAGCAAAAAACTGCACGCAGATTCATTGACAGTGGAGGAACGCACTTTGAGTCTTTGTTGGAAAAGGTACCACAGCAGAATAGGAGTGCAGCACCCTTATGCCCCAGAGATACCACTGGGCATGTGTACAGCACTCCCGCATAGCGGAGATTGGTCGGCTCTTGCGGAGTGGGAAACCCTTGGGTTGCAGTTTATGGGAGACTTGTACGGAGATGGCGTCTTATTACCTTATGATGAACTGCAGGAGAGATTTGGGCTTCCACAGGGTCACTACTTAATCCATGCGGCCCTGATTGCTGCCATTCAGAAATACTGGGGAACTGGCCTATCGGAACCCCCGATGAGTGCGGTGTGCCAATATGTTACGATGTCGGTGGGCACCTACAAAGCTGTCACCTGCTTATATAGACGTATGCTTGAGGAGGGGTTGCTGCCGCTACAAAGGCTTTGATCCCGCTGGGAGGTGGGCATGGATAGGGAAATTCCTGACTCAGCCTGGAAGCAAATAGTTAAGAGGGTATGGAAGGGCACTAGAAATGCTAGATTTCAGTTAGTTCATTTGTTCATATTGCATAGGGCGTACCTTACTCCGGAGAAGATCAATCAGTACTTTCATGTAAATAACGCACAGTGCCCCCGCTGTAAGCTGAGAGATGCGGGTCTTTTGCATATGTTATAGTATTGTCCACAGTTGGGTACTTACTGGGAGGATATCATTACATTATTAAGTGAAGTTACGGAACGACAGATTAACCCAGGCAAAGGAACCTGTCTCTTGCATTGGTTCCCCCACACTAGCAAGACAAAATTAACGAGCAAGTCCCTGGACTTGGGATTGGTGGCCAAAAGAGAGATTACGTCCCACTGGAAGAACTCAGGGGTCCCAGTTTTACCAGGTGGAGGGCTGCGCTGCTTACATGGGTGGGGAGCGAGAGTGTGGTCCGCCTCCAGCAGGCTCACAGATCCTACAATGATAAATCGCTACAAGCGGCGCGGGCATGGGAGGCCCTGGTTGCGGAGCTGAGGACACCTGGGGCGGACTCTGGTTGGGATTTGAGCGCGCCCACTGGGGGTGGAGACTTGTAATGTGACTCCCCTATGATAACGATGGGGAGACGCACGGAAAAGGTTGCCCCCGCACCTCTACTATAGTCATGGTAGCCCATATTGCTGTGTATCTAGTACCAGGCCTACGCTCAATTATTGTAACTTATTGATCTACTACATTGTGTTGGTTTAATTGACACGCCGGTGAATCGGGGTGGATGGTGGGAGGGTCGGGGAGGGCAGTACAAGCTGAACTATTACTGATACTGATGCAAAGTACGGTGCTGGCACAAGTACCCTGGAGGCTAAATTGAATGCTTCACAGACTGATCAAGTTTCTCACAATTGGTTTTCTTTAATTCTTTGCTGCTTGCTTGGTTGCTCTGATTGGAATGTACTGCTGTGTGGCACATATTGTTGCACACACCACGGTAAGGCCGTGCCCATCTATAACATGGATTGGTCATCTTGTATGCTTGCTGTGTATGGAAAACAATAAAAATATTTCAACAAAAAAAATCAAAGCAGCCCATGCATATACTTTGGTATTTGACAAGCTTAATCGGGGGATTGGAGTCAGTTCATTGTACTTTTCTACTGGCATTATGTTTATTGGCACGCCTCTGTCTATGATCAAAGGTATGGAGCACCCATTCACTTTCAGTGTGATCTTGGGGCAGTGTCCAAATGAATTTCACACTTTCACTTTTCGACCTTGCGCCAACAGGCATTATTCCTTGCAAGAAGCTAATTCTACATGTGCATGTCATCCAGCAGTCAACGTTGACATGACACACCCATGTTCATCACTGTTGCGTGACAATGATGGTGATGAACTTTTAGACAACAAATTTAACGACAAAAACCATTGTTCAGTTTCTACTTGCCTCAACTGATGTGGTTGATTGGCCTTGTGGGCATGAGTAGAGGGTTGTACCGGGAACTTTCTGACATCCGTTCTGTTTTCTCAATGTAATGCACATGATCTTCCCTACATTTTGTTTTCTCAACGTGACACACTTGATCTTTCCCTGTCTTAGCAAACCATTACAAAATGGTTCTCTTTCCCGCAGCCTTTGCATATCTGTCCAATGGCAAGAAATTTACCTTAACGTGGAAAGGAAAATCCCCATCAAAAACACAACTTGTTTTTCTTAGGAGACATTACTTTTTGGCCTCCTGCCTTGTCTTTTGACTTACTATTTACACTCATTGCTGATTTTATTTGGAACATTCTGTCCTCCATGTTAGCTGCTTGTCTGTCAGAGCTTTCTTCCTCTCTGGCAGCCATCAGTACTCGCTCCAAGCTAAGTGTCTCTTTCAGCATTCGTCATCTGACGGAAATGGCGAGTCAACCATCTATTTCTCTGAGATTCATGACCTCTTCATCAATGCTTGATAAGCTAATCAAGTCTTTCTAAAACTCTTCCCTCATCTCACGAGCTCTCTGCCTTTTCTGAAGGAAAATGTACCTTTCATAGTCGACATTCTGCACTGGATTGAACTTGCTATTTAATGCCTTTTTTATTCGGCGATACATCACTTCATCACCTTGTGGTATTTTCTTTATCACTTCTTTTACTCCTTCACCTGCTAAATGTTTTAGTTATTTAATGATTTTTTTGTCACTTACTTCTTCCAGTGCGCCAATGAAATCATCAAAGGTTTAGTCCAGGCAAGCCATCTGTCGCCATTAGTTTGCTTTTTGGCTGTGTCGAAGGGAGGCAGTGGTTTTAGAAATGTGGCAGCATCATACCCTGTGGAACTTTCTGCTGTTGGGAGCACAGCTCACTCCTGCAGCGTCAGCTCCTTGCTAGTACCGGCACCTTCGCTAAGCACTAGCACATGCTGACATTTGGGTCCTGGCACCTATTCTCTGGTTGTGAGGCACTGTTTTTTCCTTTGGCAGTGAGTAGCAGCTTTGTTTCTTGCATGGGTTCTTCACCCTTTTCGGTTCTTTGCACTGTACCTGGTTCCTACTGCCTTTAGCTTTTCTTTGTGTCAGAAATATTTCAGCTTGTAGCGCTCTCTTGCACTTGGCTATCACTGCCTTTAGCACTTTTCTGCACTGGTTGATGCTGCCTTTAGCATTCTCGTACTGTATGAATGAAGACTGTGTTAGGCTGTGGTGCAGTATCTCTTGTCTCGACTTTACCAGAAAATTTCTAACTGCAAATAAACTTTCTGTAAGCCCTTCATTTTCTTCACAGGCCTTGCACTGGCTGGAGTGGCGCCATCACTCCACGTATGCCACCTATTGATTTACACTTTGACTGAGGCACACGTGGCATGCACAAGCAGTTGTCTGGACAAAGGTACACTCTCTGGGAGAGCACTCTCAGTTCTAAGGGTTTATGTATTCCCCTATTATCACCAGTTGCAGAGACATCTCTAGTTTGGGTACATGCAAATGATCGCACGACACACAGCTTGGTATTACATGTCCTTATTCCTCACTGAGTAATGAGAAGAAGCCGGACGACTATTCTCCAAGGTAACCACATGGAAGGGAGATAGGATTTTGCTCACCAAAGGGGGCATTCTTCCTAGTTGTTTCCTCTCGGCTGGTATGAGAGGTTGAATTACGCAATGGCGCTGGCAGCACAGTGCCTCTAGCAGTGGCATTCAAATTGAGTGGCCCTTAGGAAATTGCCTGATCAATACCACGGCAATGAAACATGTCGGCTGTAAGTGGGGTGTGAAGCGATAGGTAGTCTTCACACTCTTCTGTTTTATATTTAATTGTTCTACTGTTTGCAACTAAGAAGGGAGCATAAGTAAAGTTTAATGCCCTGGTTGCTTAGTATCTTAAATGTGTAATTGTTTAAATGTTTGTTAGTTTTGTTACATATAAGTTGTGTTCACTGCATCACGCACTGTCATTTTGGGTTTGAGACACGTTTCCGTTAAAGCTTGATGGCACCAATGATGATAACAGGGCCATCCTGGTGAGTACCAGCCAGGGGTCCCATTGGTGGTGCGCCCGTGAGGTGCCATCTCGCTCTTCACACATTTTTTGTCCGTCCAAAGTGTTCGTGAGTCCTGTGTTGTCTTGTATTGTCGAGATCAGAGTAAGGCTGTCTTTTAAATAAGCAATAGATTGAGATGTCGCGAGTATCCTTAGAGGAAGGAACTCCCCTGGTGTGATTTATGAGCAACCATTGATATCTATGTATCACTAGGAAGTATTGCAGTGGGAACTAGGACTCTGTGTGTCCGATTACTCTTTGAGTGGAGGGCGTCCTAGTTCTGTCTTTCCCTCTAGACTCCTTTTTTGTATGCACATCCCTTATGGAACCAGCGCTTTGTCTCCAGAGACCGACGCATGTGACAGCGTGTCACCGCCGCTGCAGCTTGGTGAGATTGATGAATCCCTCCAACTGCACAGCAGATCTGACCTTTTACTTCACTGCATGGAGAAGATCAATGTGTCTCGCTTCTTGCAACCAGGAACAACACTTTGTTCACTGGGGCCTTAGTGGGTCCTGTAGCCGGCTGGCGCTCCATCGCGGTTGGCCCAAACTTTGACATTGTACCGGTCCAGCATGACCTTAGCGCTACTTGCTTCCAAGCTATTAGCTGTATTTATGTCTTTAAAATTCAATATCTCAAGTTCTTCTCGTCCGTTTTTTGTCGTTTTGGTGTTGATTTATTTATGAAGTCCTACTCTATTTTTCTGAACTATTGTGGAGTCTGTTCTTTGTGTTTTCACTGTGGGACTATATGAGTTAATGCACAAATATATTTCACATTGCCTTTTGCCAAGCTCCAAATGGTGAGCACAGGATAATTTAGGCTGTTTTGGGACTTACTTTAAGATTGTGATCCTTACTTGGACATGGTGTATACCTCTGCAATCTAGAGACTCAATTTCTGACAAGAGTACCATATGTATATTTGTTCTTGGGGCTAAGGTGATCTGTTTAAGCCCCTCAAAGTGGTAGTTTCATTTCAGACTTCAGTCAAATCAATGATAATGTAGCACATCTGATTTGCATTGTAAGAAATAATAGGTAGGTTATTTGTGCATGGTTTATATCAGACTGTGCAACCTTGATTAATACATAGATTTGTGATGGCTGTAATCCATTCCCAGCATTCTCAATTCAAAACAAATAATATTACTTCTGATAGGTGAACCCCGAGAAAAGGGCATTTAGGGACCCAGCAACAGCATATGATCCCAGAAAGTGCCATTCTACCATTCATGTTCCTTTGCTTCAGAGTTGGTCAGATGAAGGTTTACACAATTGTAGACATAGTAGACTGGTTTAATGGAAGAACCTGCATCTTTATGGGCATCATGTTTAGCCGCCTGCTTGAGTGGGAACACATATGTACATTAACAGGCAAACTATCCCCCAATGGAAATCTAAGGATAATTCATTTCAAATACATACATCAGATATACCACACACCGTCCAAACTGTACAGAATAGGCCTGCGTCATATAAGTAACTGCAAACATTGTGGTGCACAGGAGGCATGTTTCTGGCATTTGGCATGGAAGTGTAATCTTGTCTCACAATACTGGGAAGCCGTCATTAATTGTTTACAGGTTATGTCCAACCAGATTCTACAATGTACACCGGTGGTATGTTTGCTGTGCTATTTACCTCAAATTAAAGGCACCATGGGGAAATTCTTGAGAATCACTCTGTTACTAGCAAAACGGCGGGTAGCACTGACGTGGGAAAGTTCATTGGGCACCCCCCCCCCCCCTACTGCTCATTGGTTGAGAGATATGGTGTATTGCCAAGAAACACTTGAATTGTATGCTGAAGAACTCCCGTCTTCATCTAAGCCCAGGGACATTTGGGAGCCCTTACAACAATATCTACTAACGAAAAATTAAAATGATACCAGATTTGATGATTGAAGAATAGACTGCGGCAACGTGAAATTACAGTTTCGCAATGTGTAAGTGATAAATGGCCTATACCACTAATGGAAGTCCACAATGTAGTAGCAATCATACTCGTTTGCTGTTGTTATTATTGAACTATGCCGTCCTGTGTGACGGGTCCTATATACTATTGGTGCTTGAAAATTAACCAAGAGAATTAAAAAAAAATTACCGGTCCCCCTGATCTCAATATTATCAGTTGCAAAATTACTGATGTGGTTTCCTTGCACCTAACCAGGAAGGCCTAGGTATGAAATACTCTGACCCAGGTGACTCAAATGTGACAGTGTACACAGTGTGTGGCACACTTCCTTACATCCTTTATGAAAGTAAATTAGTCATCAAATGATTTACCTGTTTAAGTATTCAGTAGAGAGAGTGTACGTGTTTTATATACTTAGTATTTTTTTGAGGTAAGAGGTATTTAAATAAACAAGGATTGTCTGAAGAAAAATAATTATGTGGTTATTTTATTTTACTACTGAATTTGAAATGACACTACCATTTTCTGTTTCCGGGAGACCTAAAACAAAATGCATAAAAACATATTTTCGCCTAGGGTAAAAGAAACTTCATTTTCACTTTGGGTGGGCCCTCCAGACATCAATCATTGTGTCTACCACGGATGCTAGAGACAGCCCAACTAATTTGTGTTAAGGGATTACTCCCACATAATCATTTGTTGTAATCAATCCCAAGCGAAGTTAAAATCACAGATGTCCCCATGGAAATTAAAAACCTTTTTCACAACCGTGTTTTCTAACCAGGGAACAAACTCTGCTTGGGTTGAAATATGGTTCTGTAGACATCTATAGCCTTATTTGTTAATAGCTAGCAAGTCTGCTGCCTACATATTTTTCAAAGGCATCCCAGGTGGCTGCTTTGAGTTTCTGAAGGAGCTGCTAATGCAACAGCGCAATGAAAAATGATTCACAAGAAAAGGGAATAATGCATCAGAACACTTTCCTTGCCAAGAAGGAACTGTGACAGCCAGTTTTCAATTTCACCAGATAATTTTAAGAAAACCTCAGTAAATGCAAATTCATGACAATCAGGGACATTTTAAATACTGAAGAATATTATTTATAGATTTAGCAATGTAAATGGTAAATTACACAAAAATGTGTGTTACCTCAAAAGATTTCTGTGTCTTCATTGACTGTTGACATATTTAACACTTTCTGAATGCTGATACAGGAAATGTGTAAACTCACTATTCCCCACGCATTTTCGCACAAACATTTTGCACTATATTGAGCTTACTTTAAATCGGTTTTTGTATCACCCTGACATACATTTAGGCACAAAGGAGGCTGGAAACACACCACTGTTTTTGTGTTAGTTATATCATTGTTATAATAGCTAATACACACTGTTTTGATTCCTTTAAACGTCTGAAATACCTGACACAGTTATTGTATTTGTGTTACTTTTTTCTAGCCTGTTGTGTTTCACATCTCCACCACTGCGATTCTTTAGACTTTTATACCTTCTTCCTGCTTGCTAAAGACCAGCAGTTGGAATAGGCACTTTTGTTGTTTCAAGTTTTATTGGCAAAGTGGACATTTTCAGAGCATGGCTTTGTATTTCACAGTTGTATTCCTTGGTAATACAGAAGAAGAACAGAGAACTGTACAGCTTTCTTTCTCTGGTAAAATGTTTTGCAGTTGCTTACTTTTGAGGTTGCAGGACACAGCAGGTATTATTGAAAGATGTATTAAGTTTCATGAAACGACCCCTGTCATATCCCAGCTCCTCATCAACTGACTGCTCACCGGCCTCCTGGAATCCAACAATCTACATTCCAGAAGTAGAGCAATCAGTTGCCTTGAGAACGGATTAAGAACACAACATATCCTCTTCCTTTAATACAATTTAAACAATGCTCTCGGTTGATACAATACCATACATACAGACACCTAAAAGTAAGTACCTACACATTCCTTATTATCGAAAGCAATTATACAGAGCTACTAAACTCTTCTAACCTCCTGAAACTAACATACGGGCATTACAGACACGTTAAGCTTTTGTTTACTCATCAGGTGTATACATATCCTCAAACACGTTCCTCCTTATGGGCTTTCCCATATTTTCCACTCAGCAGGTTTATTCCTTAACTTCATCCATTCTCGTCGTTCCACTTCAGTGCCCCCCCTTACCTTCTTTACATTCCTCCACTTGCCATAAGATAATTTTGGTAAGTTGCCTTTAACCTATACAACTTCCTTTGGTTCAGACAACTGGGAATGGCCTCTCATCACATTATTTTCCAGGCACACCCTCACACGCACACCTCACTCAAAATGTTTTCCTTCCTCTTTATTCTTTTCATTTTGTCTCTGGACATATCGAACTTGATACTTCACTGCCTTCTTGTTCAACTTCACATAATCAATTCCAGACTTGACCGTTCTTGCTGGCACTACCACACTGCATGGTACTCTCCCTTTAAATAGGTGACATTGAGTCTCAACAGTCAGTCTCAACAGTCACTGAGTATGGAGTGGTTCTATAGTTCTACAACACATCATTAACCTGATTCCTCCAAAAACCATCACTCGCCACTGCCAACTGTGTGCTATCTCCCAACATGCGGTTAAAGCACTCAATTAAACCATACCCCTGGAATGGTACACTGCAGTCCAACAATGCTTAATCCCACACCTTTCCAGGAAGAACTCAAACTTCCCTGAAATAAATTGGGGACCGCTATCAGTCAATATAGTGGCAGGAGAATCCTCTCGTCGTTGTCCTGCCACCTGCCGTCGTTTGACACCTTTATTTCTCTCATAAATGCCATCTCTGGCCATTTAGAGAAACACTCCATCATCACACATACATACATTTTACCCACAGCCAAACACTCAAAGGGACCACATATGTCCATCACAAACTTTTCCCATGCTCGCTCAGGTAAGGCCACCAGAAACACAGGGCGTACACCCGCTCGTTTACAGTGATTATGATTCAAAATCATACCCAATTCATGTTGTTTCTTCCATCCTAACTTCTGATCCTGAAATTCCAATTCTGCACAGGAATGTCCCAATACTGGTAATGTGTACTCACATTACCCCATGGGTTCCACCACCTGGAGAACACAACTCACACTAATCCAATCCTTCACATATTGCTGTGTATGTGATCATAAATGGTGAGCATGAATCAGCACAAAAATGTATCTCTATGCCCTTCCACCTAATTGTACATTTTGGGGGGGTGATACTCTTCACTTGTCTCTCCTGACTGACTCGTAAGCTACGGTTCCTTCTCACTCACCACCATTTCAATCTCACCCACGATAGCACAGAGAGTTCATCTATTTTGTAGGGGTGCATCATAATCGCACTTAGAGTGCACCCACATATAATCATCTGTTGTATTAAAGTGAAGTTTTGAAGTTCTGAAATGTATTAACATGGAAATGTGATATATTTTAACCCATTGAGAAGTAACATGGAGAATCAACGTAGAAAATAAATGTAACTAGAAGAAAACATTAACCTGAAGAACTCGTGTTGTGCAACTGACAAAAATAAATGTACTAGATGTGCCTAGTAGTTATGCCATTTCACAAGTGGGTAAATACATTAGTTGGAATTGCATTAATTTAATGTGAATTCGTAAAGGTTTTTTATGGTGCTTTCTTATGTTAGCTGAAATTTGCAGGCCTGAAATGCAAGTCCCTCGAAACTCTTGCTTTAGAATTAATAGTCGAATTTCATGTGTGCTGTGGAACCTGTTCTTTCTCACGTTTTGTGTTGCAGGTGGAGAAGCTCTCTTGTTAGATAGAATAAAGTATTTGTTTTATTTGATAGGTAATGCAAGAAGAAGTTACAATCGTTTGGCTTGAGTCGATAAAGGAAGGTTATTGCGTTTCAAACATTGAGAAGACCTAAGAACCAAGGAAAAAAATGTATTGAGGAAGGTACACCATTGATGCCACCGAAAATCACCTTCAGGGCATAGCTCAGAGCGGATGGCCTTACACGCACTGTATCATTGGATTGTAACTTGCGACTAACTGTTATTGGAATTAGGGACCGAAGCCCCACTTCTTCTTCGCCTTTAGTCAGAGAGCAAGTTCTGCCTTGGTAGCTTCATGCTACATGATCCATTGATTGTGGAAAGAGTCTTAGGAAAACTCCACAGCTGATGCATTTTATTTTCTTGAATGCTTAAGTAGGGGTATCACGTTAGTGGTAGGGTAGGGATAGATTTTCACTTATCAACCCTCTATGCAGGGAAATTTAGACTCATGCTCCCTGATCCTCTGTATCTTGCTTCTTGAATTAATTGTGTTGTATATTCTATACCAACTAAATTGGGTTCGCAGATTTGGCTTTGTGCTAATGCCTTTGCATCTTTATACCCTCATGTTGTGGTGTCTTTATGCCCAGTTATTTTTGACTTTGTAATAAATTTAACTAGCCATGAGTAGCTGTCTGTAGTAATTGTTAATTGATTGGTGACTGCTAATGACTTTTCTCCCCTTTACACTTTCATGCTCTGAAAAATAACTATCGAATTTTGATTCTACAATAAGTCTAGAACTTATCATCCCAGCCCTTTCACCCATATCACTCAATTCCAAATCCTTCTCTAACCCTGGTATTTCATGTTCAGTCACCAAATACACCACTCTCCTGGACCTCAAGTTATTCAACTTTTTGCACACTCTAGGAAAGTGAGCCATATTTTTACAGTTGAAACACTTGCTCTCAACAGCAGGGCAATATTATCACCTCATCTATGTGTCACACACCACCACACCGATAACACACACTTTTTCTCAATATATTGAGTTTTCACTTCTTTCTTGTCTCCCTTGTTAGCTTATTGTGTGGATTTCTTCACCACATTTACTTCACATGTATTATCCAGTTCACCTGCTACCTTAGCAGTAGCACCACCCAATTTCTTGACATAGCAAGAGGTATTCTCCATGTAATCAACTCCTTATGAGTTCAGTCAAGTGCAGTATGTGGCATCTTTGAGAAGGTTGGCAATTTCATGTAAATTCAGTGATCTCCGGAATGAGATATTAAGAGATCAAATGATTAACAGGACTAATAATATGAAGATTCCAGAGAAACTATTAGGACTGATTGGCCCCACTTTACTTAAAGACCATTAAAGTAGCTGGGAATATGGAGAATGAGTTCAGTCAAAGGCTGTGAACAATAGGGTATTTCGAGATATGGGTTGGGTTTGCCCTTACCTGAAAGTTAAGCTAAGCAGCTCTGTTATCCTAAAGTGTATTAAACAGACTCATAAATAATTGTTCAAAAATCATGGAGCCATAGATATCATGCAAAAGGTTATTTATAAATATATAGTATATAGTAATGAAAGCAGTATAGAAAGAAAGGTTTCACTTTTTAACTACAATAGACAGTTCTGGTAAGTTGGTTGGTTTGTATTGTTGTGTTTCTTCATTTGTATATATTTTTAAGTTTTATTCGAAAACCTTGAGTGTACGGCCCTCACTGCACAACACCATTATAACAGTGCTAGAATTAAAATAAAGTGAGGTGTGGCTCAGGGTGAACACAAAAAGATACTGTTGGAAACTCTTACAATGGCTGTCTAGCCTGTTTTATTCAATTTTGTATTCCATTCTGTTCACCACACCATATATGTCTTAAACAGGGCCCCCAGCCACACAAATGTGGGTTATTTTCTATTTGTTGTGGATACCGAAGCCCAACAGAGTGTTCTGGCGCTGGCGGGCGGGGTCAGGAGCCCTGTCAGCAGAGAACCAGGTGCTTTCTTTCCTGTGCCCTCCGGTCCCTCGGAGGTTGTTCCATCGGCGCAGCCGATAGCCGCAGGTGTTACTCTCGGCTCGGTGGGGGTTGCCTGGCCTCCCTTTGGCACGGCTGAGGCCGCAGGCACTGCAGGAGCCGCGAGTCGTACCTCTGGCGCGGCTGAAGCCGCAAGTACTGCCCCAGCGCAGTTGGCGCCGCAAACTTTGCTTTACCGCGACTGGAGCCACGAACTGCCCCTCCAACGCGGCTGGAGCCTCGAAACCCTGTTTTAGCGCGGTGGGAGCCGTAAGTCATCTCTCCAGCGCGGCGGAGGCTGCTGACGCTGCTTCAATGTGGCAGGAGCTGCCAATTACCCCACCAGTGTGGCTGAAGGCGAAACTTTGTTTGACGCGGCAAGAGCCACGAGGCAGATTTCGAATGCGGCCGAAGCTGTAATTAATCATTGCTTCCACAAAGTAAGGTCAGTTAAAGTTCCCTAAACGCGCCAATGGGCGTCCACAGACTTTTTTACTGGGGGGGGGCAAAATGTTAACGTCATCACCATCCTCCTACATGATGTGTGCCAGGTGGAGCACAAGAAACACTGGGGCGCAGAACTGGGATAGACTCAATTAACTGACAGGAATCCAGGTCATGTGACTGACCCTGCCCCAGGCCAACAAACACCGCCTGTAGGGAAAATGCTAAACTTTCTGACAAGCTGCTTTATCTCTGTCTGCTAGGTGTGCAGACTTCCGGGTCCTCGATCCAACACCAATCAAGGCTGCCTTCAGCACCGCATACTTTAAAACAGCCTATGATTAAAGCACCAGATTAAATATACTGTATGCACACTGTGAATTAGGGATTATTTGTAGCTCACATATTTACCAATATTGGCTTCTTGGCACTAGAATTCATGCTAAATATTATCCAAAGTTAAAGTACAACGTCAAAGTCAGTAATAAATCATACAGCAATCACACACACTAGTGATTCGCCAAGGGGTGCTCCCTTTACTAGAATTCCCAAGGCATTGCAACATTTTACACACATTCAATTAATTTATACAAAATAAAATGTATAGCTCCAAATGTTAGCTATATTTTTGAAAAGAAACCTACAGTCCCTCTAGTCAATGTCAAACTGACATGACTGCACATGTTTAGGGATACAATAATGGCCAGCTCCCTTATGCGGAAGCCCTGCACTGTAAATGTGTGGCACATCACAGGTCCAGGGATGCTGAGTCTTACACAGTGGTTGAAGTGGGGGAAAAAAGTAGGAGAACAGTGGGCAGAGAATCAGAGGGCGGGAATAACCCAAGGTTTGGATCTGTGGGTGGAGCCAGAGGTTTGGCCAGAATGAGCAAATATCCAGATTTTTAGTATTTGTTTGGTATTTCATTGCCCAGTTTAATCAACCAATGGATACACATGATTATTTAAGGTTATAATGAGTTATTGATATTAAAATATATTCACAAAGTGGGATATGCTTCTAATCACAGAATGTACCAAATACGATAAAATGTGGAAACACAAGCCATTTGTCTCCGAGCTATGGAGTTTGTCATCAGCACTTCTCCCTTTTTCCATAACAGCAGTTCAAATATCCTAGTTTACAAATGTTTTCTCTAAAATTATGGCTCGGCCATAGTTGCCTCATAATGCAAGATCTGCTGCATGATCTGACCATTTAAACTAATAAATTGTTTGTTGCTCAATTTGACTTGTGTTGCTGCGGAGTGGCTGGCCTATTGCAAAGGTTGACTGGTCACCTTTCTCACTGCTGTGTTTGTATGTTACACTGGTACTAATAAGGCAAAATCTTTCCAGAGACTGTTAGCATGTGTAAACACATCAAAATAATAAAATATCTGAAAATATACTTCATTATGCTGCAGCCTTATTTTTAATGTATAATTTAGTCAACATTACGGCATCATGTTGTCATCCTTTGCTGCATAATTAATTCCAGTGGCCCCACAGCAGGCAGCACATGTTAAAAGTGATTGTAAATGAAGCAGGGAGACTGTGAAGTTTGTGAACTTGGGGGACGATTAGGATGGCGGACGGACAAAGTTCATCCGCCATCCTGTCTGGGGCAGGGACCGTCCACCACATGGGCGGAGGTACCGTGCCGCGAATTAGGATGCACCTGCCACAGTGGCCGCCACGGTCCCTCTGCCATTGTAATATAGCGGGGGGAAATAGGTGGCGGACGGACAAGGATGGCGGACGGATCGCCACCGCCTGCATGGCGGTGGCGATCTGTCCGCCATCCTAATCGGCCCCTTAGTTTGGTGTGCATGCAAATCCTGCATTGCCGATCCCTGGTAAGTTGCAGCTACTACTGCTGAAACAAGGCCAATGGAGGTACCTATGGGTGAGGCAGACTGGCCTCAAGGGCAGGGCCAGCCATAGCACTGATGGTGTCCTGTGCATTAATGTTTGTTAGTGCCCCCCCAATGACCACCTCTGCTATGAATTCCCTCACTACCACCCTTTAAATTTGCCCCCCAAGTCTCCATAACCACTCTCTCTCAGATGCATTTAATTTGATTTACAGCGCCACTCATACCATTGTAGGGTGTCAGAACACTTTACATCACACACATTTCACAGAGACCATCATTATGTGTGTAAATCACTGTATAGAAAATGTTACATAAGACTAAGGACTACAAGGTGTAGGAGTCACATGACAACCATACTAGTAGCCCGTATAGTTTTATAGCGATTGGTCTGGAGAAACACAATACCCGTAATTTAAAACATAATCCCATGGTTGGGGGTTCTCCTTAATAATCAGAATTGATTTCTGTCCAAAAGAACACTTTTTGGGACATTAGGATAATCAAAGACTGGGGGTGGGGGGGACATAACGCTCTCATGTATACCTTGCAGTTTGTATGCAGCTCTTAGAGGACAGTTAATAGCTCATTGTTCTAAGTTAGGAGTTTAACTTATAGACTGCAAGTAACAAAAGGATCTCTCTGACAAAAGCAGTACCCACTGACCTATTTACATTATGTGCACTTTGTGATCTGCATGGCACATGTTCTGTGTAGCCAGTACATTAACCCTCTGAGCTACCTTCCCATGAGTCAAAACTTCCACTAGACAAAATTCTGATCTCTCTCTAGGAAGAACATTAATCGCCAGAGTCTTCACGACATTTTTATTGTTGCCGAAAATTGCTGGAGGCCAGGAAGGAGGCAGCAAGCGTTTTTAAAACCATAATATACTTGCAAACATGATGCCACCACCTAAAGTCAGCACCTGATGCGGTCACACTGGTTGCACCGCCCTCGAGCTGGCCCTTCTCAAGGGTTCTGTCACATCAGTGACAGTCACTATTGTTCTAGGGCATGCTGCTTCAAAGTTCTGCTCGCAAGACTGGAGGTGAACTTCAGTATGGATAGTGGTGGACAAGCCTTGAAGGTTAACCTACACTTGTCATGCTAGGGTCCACCTGCTGGTGCGAAGACACCAGGGCTTCTAAGGTGTTGCGAACCCTTCTAAGGTCTAGCATGTGATTGTGCTCTCGCAGGAGAGTGGTCTGGTGGACTGGTTCTTAAGGCTGAACCTTGTTCCCAGTTCCAAATTCAGCAGCTCTGACCATAGTGCCACATCCTCTCCCCCATTGAACATCATACTGCCCCACTGAGAAAAACTCCCACTGTCTTCAACTACAACCCAATTGTTACCCGCTATAAACACCTAGATGCGGCTCAATTTAAATTACGCACTAGACAAGAGCAATATGCGGCCTACAAAAAAAAAAGTAATAACATCCTGGAAAAAGCAAACACTTATAGGGAATGCAACATTTGTCAAACCATGGGAAATGTAAGCAGGAACAACATGGTTACCTTAATGCTTTTACACTCACTATTCAGAAATCAGTGAGTGCTTTTGCCTGAAAAGTTAAGGACACGACTACAGGGCCCTGAATGGACCCATTTCAATGGCCATTGCTTATATCTGTACAAAACATAAGCAGTATAGTAAAAAGACCACATCCCTGGACGCAGAGCCGCAGCACACATTTTGTTTTCCAATCCACACATTGCAGTACCTCCAGGATTGGTGCACTAGTTCCAAGTCCAGGGAAAACAAAGACAAGAAAACAAAAATAGCGCTTCACTGGCAAACTCCGTAAAAGTGGCGCTAATGTGTTTCGGTGTGAATAAAATCAGTTTGGGCAGTTTGCTACCACTCTGTCTTACTTCATTTAGTTATTTATCTATTTTTCATATTTTTAGCCTTTTATTCCCAATGCTGCACTTTGGAATTAAAATGTCAGAAAAATACGACATTTCCAGCAAAAGCGTCTTTCTTTTTTGGATCCATTACACAGGGAAGCAAATCAAGGAAAGGAAAGGAAAGAGAGTGAGAACCCCATCTTGAAGTCTTGGTTTTCATGGGCGTCCGCAGTGGGGGCAAGGAGGGGTGCGCCAGGGGGGGGGTAAGCGCCCCTCCTTGCCCCCCCCTGTGGACGCCCATGTGCGCCATGTTCTCTACCTACATCCTGTCTCTGTGGGGGATTTATATCAGTAAAAAGCTCTCAGGGGAGTTCGCAGCTGTGTGTTCGTGCCCGCTGCTTGCCATAGCCACCAATCACATCCTTGAAGAACACCTGATGGGAGCCAGGGTCCCAGCGGCTATGCCGCTTCTTCCCGTTTCTTCCCACTATACCTGCACACTCAGGGGAGGACTGCCACCCCCAGAGTGCACTGCTCCACACAACAGCTGCGGCGAGTGAGGGAGAGGCGTGGCCAACGCGCTTATAGCACAGCCTCTCCCACCACGGCGCTGGACGCAGCCCGGACCAAGGGCGGGCCCGTCAGGGGCCAGAAGAGGCTGGGCTGGGCCACCCCTCTGATATCCATTACCAAGGAACAATCTCCATATGTGTTACAAGGTAATATGAAGTCAATTGTTATATATTGTCTGACAGTGTGCTATCTTGCAGTGTTATAATTGAATTGCTTGAGTCCTTGGAATGATGAGTAAGCGCAAAGGAGTAGCCGGGACATTAGACGCTTTTAACATGAGGGCAGAGTCACTGTTGACCCACAAAATTGAATTGACAGGGCGACGCCTGTCCATGGACCCTGTAACATTACATTCCCGCTTATCATTAGGTGCCCGACTACTGATAGTGCAACATGAGTAATCCCTCAAACTTCATTGCCAATGGAAGTGTGTTCTGTTTACTAAGATCCACCACCGCCTAGTCTGAGAGCCCTCAATATGGACGCCCCGAACGCTCCTGGCATCAACACTAGAGCACGGGTGGCACGTCCACAAAGGAATGCTAAAGTGAAACCACAACCTGTAAAAAGAAAGAGAAATGTAGGAATGATTAAGCCTAAAAACTCCAAAGGTTGTCAACCCGCTAATAACTTAACAAATCAGGTGGCTATTTGCTCTGTTTCAGTGGGCATACAGACTGATGCTCTTTCTAGCCCTGCTCACAATGACACTAATACAGGTATTGCAGGAGATGTTCTTGTTGCCACCCCTGCATCAGAATTTATTGAAAATGCCTTGGCTGATAACAAGAATATAATTAATATGAAATTTAATCTGTTGTGTGGAAATGTGGAACGTTTGAATTCTGAATTGGCTTACTTAATGGGCAGGAACGTGAACTCTATTCAAAATATTGGTAGGATGAATTTCTTTATCTCCTATGGGTAATACACTCGGGCTAGGGTCACTTCCCAGGTCTGTCTCGTGTAAAGATAATACTCCTGCTATCCCGCCTACTAATCGCAGTAATATAAACATATTCCCTGGGTTAAATTTTAATAGTGAACAAAGGGGAAGGCAGGATTACCCCCAAGAAAATACAGATAATTCAAGTGCAGCCTTAGGAAGAAGTTGTCTAATTCAGTTTCGACCTAGCGGTCCTGCAAGTGATATAAGTTTAAGCAGGATATTTCCAGCTGACCCAGGAGCACCTGCACGAGACCAAATACTGATGTGCTAAGTCTACCCCCTTCGTCTTGTCCCTATGTGCTAGTTTTGGCTGGGGTTCCTAATTTAGCCAGGGATAAAAGGGAGTCCTGGGCAACTCTGTAAACATAAGGGGTTCCACTCTTCCAATATGAACAACATTCTTATGGCCAGAAGAGATGGGTGGGTAGGCCATTCTGCCAAGAATATAAATGCTGACTGCATTTTCCTCAATTTCCGCAGACCCCATATGGTTTGCCATTTATTGAGCGTCTTCGAGCAATCCTCCATACAAAACACCTGTATCAGTGCGCTCCCCTTGGGTTATTTCTACAAGCCATCTTCCAAACTCTCTAGGGACGCCCACGTCTTGCCTTTGACAATCAATAGGTTTAACGCACTTTCTAGCCTAGATGCACAGGATTGACAACCACCACCAATGGTTGCTCAGCAGCTCTATCTGGAGGATTACACCGTAATCATAGTAACAACTGATAATGATAACGACAAGCAATATATAACTAGAATTGATAACGGAGAAGATTTGAACATTCTTACTTGGAATGTAGCAGGGAATATATGATCACATCCCGCATACCAAAATCCCGCATACCAAAATCCCGCATTTTTAATCCCGCAATTACAATTGGTCCGCACACCAAAATAACTACTACTTTTAGAACGAATATGCATTTATCACGCATGCCTTTAAAACGAAAAGGCATGCATTTTAAATGTATACTCGCTTTAAAAGTATAGTAAAAAAGTAAGAGCACCCTAATCTACACTGCACTCTAAAATAAAAAATCCTGATTTTTTTTTTAAATATATATTATTAAAAAAATGGCTAATTCTTAATTATGTTTTTAAATAAAATGTACTTAATTAAAAAATATTTTGTTAAAAAATTGAATTATTTAAATTTATATTTGAGTAAATATATATATATATATATATATATATATATATATATATATAAAATTTAAATGAATATTATATTTATATATATATGTTATTTTTTTAATTACCCTGTAAACCCTAAAATACCCCAGTACCCCAAAACCCAAACCTAGCTCTGAACCCTAAAAATACCCCTGTACCCCAAAACCCAAATCAAGCCCTGAACCCTAAAAATACCCCTGTACCCCAAAACCCAAACCTAGCCCTGTACCCTAAAATACCCCTGTACCCCAAAACCCAAACCTAGCCCTGTACCCTAAAATACCCCTGTACCCCAAAACCCAAACCTAGCCCTGAACCCTAAAAATACCCCTGAACCCCAAAACCCAAACCTAGCCCTGAACACTAAAAATACCCCTGTACCCCAAAACCCAAACCTAGCCCTGAACCCTAAAAATACCCCTGTACCCCAAAACCCAAACCAAGCCCTGAACCCTACAAATACCCCTGTACTCCAAAACCCAAAGCTAGCCCTGAACCCTAAAAATACCCCTGTACCCCAAAACCAAAACCAAGCCCTGAACCCTAAAAATACCACTGTACCCCAAAACCCAAAGCTAGCCCTGAACCCTAAAAATACCCCTGTACCCCAAAACCCATACCTAGCCCTGAACCGTAAAATACCCCTGTGCCCCAAAACCCAAATCTAACCCTAAACCCTAATACCCATGTACCCCAAAACCCCCTGTACCCCAAAACCCAAACCTAGTCCTGTACCCTAAAAATA
The DNA here is from genome assembly GCF_964263255.1 of Lissotriton vulgaris. Classification (NCBI taxonomy): domain Eukaryota; kingdom Metazoa; phylum Chordata; class Amphibia; order Caudata; family Salamandridae; genus Lissotriton; species Lissotriton vulgaris. Next base: position 436,587,785 of record NC_141691.1, on the reverse strand, counting down.
CCCCTGTACCCCAAAACCCATACCTAGCCCTGAACCCTAAAAATACCCCTGAACCCCAAAACCCAAACCTAGCCCTGAACCCTAAAAATACCCCTGCACCCCAACACCCAAACCTAGCCCTGAACCCTAAAAATACCCCTGTACCCCAAAACCCAAACCAAGCCCTGAACCCTAAAAATACACCTGTGCCCCAAAAACCCAAAGCCAGCTCTACACCCTAAAAATACCCCTGTACCCCAAAACCCATACCTAGCCCTGAACCCTAAAAATACCACTGTACCCCAAAACCCAAACCAAGCCCTGAACCCTAAAAATACCCCAGTACCCCAAAACCCAAAGCTAGCCCTACACCTAAAAATACCCCTGTACCCCAAAACCCATACCTAGCCCTGAACCTAAAAATACCCCTGTACCCCAAAACCCATACCTAGCCCTGAACCCTAAAAACAACCCTGTACCCCAAAACCCAAACCTAGCCCTAAACCCTAAAAATACCCCTGTACCCCAAAACCCTAACCTTGCCCCGAACCCTAAAAATACCCCTGTACCCCAAAACCCAAACCTTGCCCTGAACCCTAAAAATACCCATCTACCCCAAACCCATACCTAGCCCTGAATCCTAAAACTACCCCCTGTACCCTAAAAATAACCCTGTTCCCCCATATCCTAACATACCCTTAAAAAATACTTTGCATATCCCTGAACCCCCAAAACATATACCCTACACCCCCAAATTAAAACCATATACTTACCTTACACTTAAGTATTAAAAACATATGCTTTTACCATTCATGCTTTTAGAACGAATTTCGTTGTAAAAACATGCGTGATAAAAGAATATAAGAAATAAAAACATGCGTTATAAAAAACTGTGGGATAAAAGTACTTACGTGATAATGGTATGCGAGATGATGGTATGCAGGATAAAAAATGCGGGATGATGGCTGTATACCATAGCAGGGCTACAGTCTAAGCTTGACGACCAGGATTGGCTGCGCCTAGTTAAAGAACAAGACGTAGTAGTGTTTCAGGAAACTTGGGCTATACACGATTTGCATATTGAGGGGATTCACTGTATCAGTGTAGTGGCATCTCGCAATAAATTGGGCCGACCATCGGGGGGCCTTTTTATCGGGCTTAATATAGCAGCAGGAGGAAGTTTTAAGATAGTATTATCTAACATCTGCAATTTCCAAATTGTACTTTATAAGAGAAGAGTTCCTTTTTTTTCGGGTATATTTTTATTTTTATAATAATGATTTCCTGTCCATCCCTAACAAGAATTTTATTGAGCCTTTTGACTTTATTTCTTCTTTAAGATTCTGATTGGGTGGGGGTCCTAGAAGAGACCATGATTGGATAACGCTAAATCCGCTAGTCGGATTATGACCCTCCACCCCAACATGGACGCCATGCACTTAATCCCTTGTTTATTTTCATGCTGTGGCTACTCCCCTGGTAGCGTTATCCAATCATGGTCTCCTCTAGGACCCCCGCCCAATCAGAATTGTCTTACCCCTTCTAAACGTCTTCCAGCAATTACCACAAGGAAGCCAGGAAGCAGACTCCACTACCGACTGACCCGGTAAGTTTGTAACCGATTGGAGTACCGGAACCCTCCAGTCCCCGCCTACCATTGTCCTAACCACCCGCTTTACTTTGCAGGTTAACTCCTGGCACCGCGGAATTACACGTTTGTAACGCGATTACTCAGAATTGCGCCCGATCCTGGTAAGAGTCCCCTCGCGCCAGCCCTCGTACACCCTCTGTAATGTGGCCCCCAATTTTTTAATGATGTCCTCCTTTATTCACAGTCCTGCTCTGCCTTCATTAGGCATTCTACCATCGCGCTCGCTGCACGAATCCTACCGTGATAATCTACCCCGGTGAACCTTCCCTTAGCTCCCCCCACTGCGCCGTGATTCTTTACACTCTCGCCGAAATACCGAATGGATTGTCATAATTCACAGCATGCTCATTTAGTATATTTTAGTAGATTCTGTCACTTCGGGTCCAAATTAAATGCGCCGCCCGTATCATCGGCTCTTCATTAGCACAGGAACCTAAACACAGGTGATCACTGCCCTGTCACTCGTCGCTGTACCTATGTAGAACCGAGTAATATTCTCCACCTCCATAGGACGTCTCCTCCTCACTCCCATCGATCATTCATCATCACGACCTTCTGTCAATAACTCCCTGTATAGAGGTAGAATTGAGTAGCTAATTCTACTCCTACAGGAACCCACTCGCCATCTTCACATTCATCCACCTGACGCCACACACACCTCGTTGTGCGTTTTTAATCATAGTTAGGTTCACCATTCACTCAGTCACTTTTATAATATGCAAACATTGCTATGTACATGTCCACAACTAAATGTATGTATGCCTTCTCTCTCCTTCCCTTCCTTAGGCATTAGAGGCTTACAACCTTAAGGCATTTATTAAATGTCCTGATGATGATCCCCATGACTAAGTAGTGGGACCGAAACGCCGTCGATCTGTTGTGCACCTTATACAAAAACTTGATTTATATGTTATGTATATGTAATGGTGCTTGCTTGATATTTCTGTACACTCTAATTTTTACAGAAATCGCTGCTCTTGCCTTAACAAGCCCTGTTTTGTCTTCTGTCAACCTTCTGTTCTGATCTGACTGTGTTCGGGTACAGGCTTGTGGCACACACTGGTGATTTGTTGAAGGTATTCCTTTTGTATAAAACTTTCAATTGAGTAAAAAATTGAAGACCTCTGTCCGGCTGGACATGTCGCTCCAAATATAGAATTGATTTTGTCTATATTCATTGCTTCGCATACATTTCCTATGCATGGGACCGTTGTTGTTTTACAAAATGAATACATTCTGCGGTATAGCGCTTCTAGTTCTTTCTTTTGTAAATAGTCACTTGCAGAGCTTGAGAGGTAAACATTTTCCTATGTTTATTATTCCAAATGAGTATTGACCTGGATGACGTTGGCTCCGTACTCTATCACATAAACTTCAAGTGATGATTTATTATCTTTGTCCCTTTGAGGAAACTGAAGAAAGCGTGCTTATGTGGTAAGTAATTTTTTCTTTAATACCGGAATGGTCATCGCTGTCACCTGTTACCTGCAAAGGCTTTGAAGATCTCTACACCAGTTCTGCTTGAGGGATTTGATGTCTTCTAAACAACCAACCGTATTGTTCTAGAGTTGAAAAATAGAATAAAATTCTGTTCTACTCAAAGATCAGAAATAAATAAATCTAAAAGAAAGGGGAACTTTTTACATAAGTATTACCTTCTTAAAGAGGAGGTTCATGCCTGACCAACAGCAGAACATCAAGGTTTCTAGGTCTAGAAAGCAGGTAATCTCATCTCAAAGTAGGTTTATTTTTTAACTATGGCTACTCTTGGTTTGAATGTTTTGACCATCAAATAGGACGAACCCCATTTTGTTTTAACTAGACTCTTATTTGAATAGATGTGTGTAGAAAGTCACATTTTGTAATCACAGTTTCCCAACTAAACTTCAATTGAAATAACTCAGATTTCTTTTAACACTTGGTGGCAGGACTCTATTTATTGGCAGATATGGCAGAATAAAAATTTAATTTTCACCCAGGTTTTTCCTAATTAGTATCATGAAGTAAAGAACTCTGAGTGCTTTAGATGGAACACTACTGTTCCTGAAACTAGAAATAAGCAGTTTGTGAATAACAATGTTATAAATCTGGGTGCCTCTTGAGAGGCCCACATGGCAGACGATCTGTAAAGGATCTCCGCATTGAAACCCCATCTATTCTGCAATTACCCTCTATGCCACTAACCAAGGGTAAGCCTTGAACCCACATCTTAGGGACGGTGGTCCTTTGTTATCGAATGGTCTATAGGCAACATTTTGAACCTTGAAACTAATGGGGTTGGTCACAGGGATAGAGTGTAGCTACCTAAGGTGAGCAGACACTGATTGCTGCATCGCAACCTTAGGAATGAGGCACCTGGTGGCAATTTGGAATATCTGCAGTTGATGCAAAATGTATGCTAGCAGTCCGATGTAAAGACTGTTAGCAAAGTGCAATATGCTGGGGAGAAGGGTATGGACAATTGACTTGAGGGAGACCACAGGCACCAAGTGAAGCATCCTTCTCAAATATCGCAGCATGGCAAAGCAGCTAGCCGAGACCACCCTGACCTGCGTGTTCAAATGACAAGGCTGAGCTAAATTTAATGCCCAGATTTCTAACACTGGATGAAGGGAATGCAGCAGCCCCCAACTCAGGCGACCACCAGCCAAGAAGATCCAGGATCTTGCTCATGCTAAAAGAGAGATCTTTCATGTGACCAGAATTGAGCTTAAGGCAGTTTACACTCTTCCAGGTGCCGATAGCCTTGAGGCAATTTTTAAAAGACTTAAGGGTGTCAGGAGCCTCCTCCTAAAAAAGAGCAGGAGCTGCGTGTTATCAGCATACAATGTTATCTTCAGACCCCAGGATTCTACCAGCTTAGCCAAGGGTTCCAGGAACCAACACATCTATTTCTTGATTGCTTTTCCAGCAACTTCACTCTAACATTACTGAGTAATTTGGGGTGTGCATTAGGCTTTCTTTAGCAGTGGCAGTAGGCGGGCCTGTTTCCACCTCTTAGGGACAGTTCTAGACTCCACAAAGGAGTTCAGTATTTTGTTAAAAATTGTGTTAACAATTGGCAGAGCTGACTTCAAGATTTTTAGGAGGGCAGCAGTCCTGTGGCGAACCAGACCTCCAGTTAGCCAGAAGTAAAGCTGAGTCCTCCAAGTGGTGCCAAAATTCAGTGACAACCATCAGCCTTTCCTTAGATAATGTGCACAAGATGAACTGTGGGCAGTGTTAACCCTCCTTAGATTGTGTTGCTCTTAACTGGATCTAGTCAATTTTTCTTCCACAAAAACAAACCATTACCTATTTCTGTTGCCTCTTGACATCAGAGGAACTGTAAAAATATTGCTACATCAGATACTGTTGAACAATAACAGGCTCCTTTTGTGAATAAACTACTAAATTGCCATATGTTAAAGAAACATGGTACTATTCATTGCAGCATATTTAATTTTGCATTGTAAACTTTATTTATTTATTAGGCAACTTCCCCAATTTCCCCCTATAATGATGTGTAATCATCACAATATACTGCACACTACCTAAATCCCCTTCAATAGAGTTTCCATCACTTTCTGCTTATTGCATCTGGCTTTTCCAGGACAGTGATGGCATCATAGACGTGAGCTCTATTGTAAACCATAGTAATAATTCATAGTCATCCCTCTTCCTTGTAGTTCTACCCTTTGTTGACACTTCCTTTAACACCCACAGTTTTTCCCTTCTTGCAAGAAATCACTTCTATGCATTTTAGCAAAAGATAAAAGGTGATGATGCAACTACAATAATTATCATTGGGGCTAACATTTTCCTTAAAAAATTCCACCCACACAAGCAAACCATTCACCAGTCTTTGATAGCCCTTTTCCAATCACACTGATCTATGAGCTAACAGATTCCCATAAACTACGCACCTCTAGAACACACCACTAGGAGGAATCAATGCACTAAAAACATCCATTAACACTTGTGCAAAGTCACCTTTCACTCTTTTTAAACCAGTGTCATCTCTTTCACTCCTTTCAGTCATATGATAAACACAGGGATATCCTGAAGCTAGATAGCAGGTTTCCACCCAATTACATGGGAGTTTAAAATAAGCTGTTTTACCACACACTTATTAAATTCCTTTGAGAATAGGTTAATTTCCAGTAAGAACCTTCCTACTATCTTTTTAACATCGTTCACACTCACTCCATCCAATTGATTCTATTGTCTCATCATTCTGAGGATCAGTAGTGTTTAGCTGAGTCCCTCCTTCTGGTCTGTTGCGCCGGGATGCCCCCGGGTAAGCCGAGCGCATTACAAATTTCATATTATTTATTATTATTATTATTATTATTACATACTGGACACATCCCTCCTGTCTCCATTTGTTCAATGCTAAGTCTAGGATGTATTTTTACATTCCTCAAATCCTTCTTTGAAATACAATCTATCTTGCTTCCTGCCAGTTAATGCTAATTTTCACCCTTCTCTCATTCGCCAGTTTGCGTAATTTTCAATAATTTGGCAATAATATAATTCTATGGGGAACAGGATCAACAAACATAGCAAGAACAAATCGCTGCTGGCTACTGCTGTTCTTGTTCTGTTGCATTTATTGATATTTTCATAGCACAGAATGCATCCTTGGGTCCATTTTGGACACAAGGGTGCATTTTGCGCTGATAAAATAGCGTTAAATGCAGGGTTGTGCTCCTCATGAAATTTTGCGTAATCTAGAATAATTTTGCTGTAATTTCATGTAATTGTCCTACAAAAAATTAGGACTATTATGCCCACCCTTAATTTTCAAGCTTGTAAATGTTGTTCTCAGCTTGCATTATCATCTTTACATGTTTAGATATATTTCCTGAATCCCTAATTTCAGCATAAGCAGAGGAAGTTGTAGTAACAGGGAGTTTCTCCAAGGTAATTCTATAATTGGCAAGACATGGTTCTAGGAAATCTTGTTGATGAAAAACATTAACAAATATGCTACACAGCACAGACTATGTCAGGTGTGATTGTGAATATGTAAACTTCTCTAAAACCGAGCAGTTAATATGCTTCATAATATCAGAATACTTCCTTAACAGAAATTTCTTTCAACTGGATCACAGTATTAACTCAATATTTTCTCTGTTCTTATGGTTTGTAAGTAGTTGATTATTTAAAATGTGAGGTCCAGACGGAGGGTAAGTATCCCTAATAGACCAACTAGAAGTATTAATAACCTAATCGTTAAAATAATTTACAGATTGCAGCATTTTTTGCTAGCCATACTTGTTGTAAGCCATACTTCTTCCTTTAATAATCAAAACAAAAATTCACTGAGTTGCTGTGCAAAAATGGTCAAATATCAATTTAGTTCATACAGTTCAGCTGAAGGTCTAGAGAAGAACTACTTTCTTTGATTGGATACCAAAACAAAATACCTTAGCTTTAGAAATACATTCAAACATTCCCAAACATCTGGTATTAAGAATAAAAGTATTTTAGTTCAGAAACTTAGCTGGAGTTCATTAAATAAAAATAAAAAAATCAATATTAGACCACAACAAACCATTGCCTGGGTTTTCCTCGAAAGCAAATTGATAGTCCTTCAATTCAATGACTTTAAAGTATGGATCACTGTTAACAAAATAGGTTCTCTCATGAGATGTATAATTTCTATTTGGTGTTCTCATTCTCTTTGCAACTTTGACTATTAGTTGTTCACTTTCACTGTCATTAAAATATAGTTCTACTTGCTCTGTTTCTTCTTCAATTGTTTCTGGTCATTGTTTTTCCTCTAGCATTGATATTCTCCTTTTCGTACAACCAGGCCATCTTTCTTCACAATGTATGTTCTGTTTCTTCCCTTCTTTTTATTGGTTTTATAAAGAAAACACACAACATATGTGACAAATGTTTCTAATGAAACCAAAACATTAGATTTACATTTAGCAGAAATCCTCGATATCCAACCTGTAAGCAAACATATTACAAGACACATGTATAGAGCAACATTGCTTTTCTATGCATCAATGTAAGGATCCACTATTCAGAAATAATAAATCCAAATTAACAATATTATTATCAATTGTCCCTGAGACAGTTGCCCCGACTACAACGCATCCAAAACACCTCGGCATGACTAATCGACTACAACGCATCCAAAACGCCTCGGCACGACTGATCCTGACGTACCATGCCACGGCCACTTCACCCCCCACCTTAGAAACCTGCACTGGCTTCCCGTCAACAAGAGGATATCCTTCAAGCTCCTCACCCACGCACACAATGCACTCCACAAGACCGTTCCAACCTACCTCAACAGACGGCTCTCCTTCTACATCCCCAACCGCCAGCTACGCTACTCTGACCTCTCACTCGCCACCATCCCGCGCATTCGAAGAACAACCACCGGTGGGAGATCCTTCTCCCACCTCCCCGCTCAGACATGGAACACCCTTCTACTGAGCCTACGACAGACCCAAGACCTGCTGACCTCCAGGAGGATACTCAAGACCTGGCTGTTCGATCATTAGCGGGCACTCCGCCCCGTCCCCCGCCCACCCCCCAGCGCCTTGAGACACTCGCAGGTATGTAGTGCGCTTTACAAATTATTGATTGATTGAGATATTGCAAATCCTCTTCTTGATAGCTGACTCTAATTTGATGTAAAGCCTAAGTAGTTAAAAGATTCATAAAAAGTCAATGAAAACCTGCATGGGGATCCCCTTAGTGTGTAGCCCATGCTCAACTCCCGTTTCCCAGAATATCAAACCTAACATTTTAACTCTCAATGTGTCACAAATGATTACTCACATTCTCACAGCAGCCCTCAAGGTGAAATTCAACATTTTGGTTCATGTGGAACAAATTATAGTCCCATGACCTTAAGCACTGTCAATGAATGAAATGAAATGAAAATAATTCTTATATAGCACTGTGAATGGATGAAATGAATAAATGAAATGAAATGAAAATAATTCTTATATAGCGCATGGCCACCCGGAGGCATCCCAGCGCTTGAAGCTGCGACAGCAGAGGATCTGAGAGTGAAAGATGGGATCCAATATTTAATTAGTTACCGGGGAAAAGCCATGTGTCACCATATGGTGATTCCCTTGAATGGAAAAATGTTGCTTTCATTCTGACACACCTGTGTGTCATTGCCTACCATCCCCCCAACCAGCTCCATGGGAAACTCCTTAGCCCAATGGCCAATCCCAGCCTTGTACTCGGGGTGGAGAGTCTGCACCTAGCCCAGAGTCATTATAATTACATACGCCTGCAATCTATCAACAACACCTGCAATCCTAGCACTACAAACCACATAAAAGCAGCAGCCAATCAAGGTCCTGGTTTGGCCACTCATACTTTTTACCTGCATGCTTTGCATATTGCCTCCACCAGGCTACATCTGAAGAGGAAGAAAAATTATACTGAGGAGGAGACCACCATGATAATCCAGTTCATAGTGAGACACCACAAAAGACACCAGCCCCCGTCAACTGCATTGCCGCACTGAAGGCAGCCCTATGACAGGTTGTGTCTACTGCAACAAGTGCATTGGAAGGAGAATATCTGTACTGTCACAGACATCAAGAAGACTTGGCAGAATGAAAAGAGGCAGGTGAAGGAGAAGTGTTGCAGGATAGAGGTGGCCAGAACTCTTCCTGGTGACAAACTGGGTCCCACCTCTACCTCATCCCACTCAAGGGGGCTATCCTCTCCACCATTTACCCCCCAGCTGCTACATGTGCTGTCTGTGACAATCAGCCTTAATGTGGTGCCAAGTGAAATGTGATGATTATAACAATGACAGTAAATGATAAATGTCTGTGATACACTGCAAATGTGACTATAGATGTTGTCCCAACTATGTATGACTTGCATGGTGAGTCAGACCCTCATGTGTCTCATTTCCTCCATTGCACTAGAAGTCCCAGTATCCTTTGTGGTAGAAATGACAACTTCCAATTCCTGTCACAAATAGAGGGCCATCACTGCTGGTGTTTTTATCTAACACTGGTAAACAGCAATAGATAATGTGCCTCAATCACTTATCATTACTGTTGGCATGTAGCTGTCATTGAGCAAATAGGTTACAAGTTGCACATATTCAACATTTCTTGGTTACATCTTGTGATTTTTCCACTTTATTACCACATGCAGCCAGAGTACACTCACCAAATGGAGCAGAAGTCCCTGCACCTGCTGGGCGGCAAAGTCATGGGGCACATCAACCCATACCACCAGTTCAACTGGTACATAAATATAATCAGGAGAGGGTTCAAACTCCTACATTGTGATCAGACAACCCACAGATATATGACACAGAATTCATCAACAGACCCAAACCTGTGCACTGAACTAGGAAATGCTGTGCATCACATGTGTCATCTAGAATGTAAATTAAAAACACACATATCGTTGTTGGCCCTGCAACATTGTCCAGAAAAACTCAGTCCATAGTGATCTCTGCTACACGTGTGGGTGTGACATCCAGCCGGACACCACACACTGGGCGGAAGTGGGACCCTGGTAAGTATGCCTAGGAATAACTTTACCTAATGCTCATGCTGCAAAAAAGTGGATTACATGTCTACAGTATGTGGTGTTTGTCTAATAGCACTGTTGTAACTCAACTCCATGTGGCTCATAAGAGTATACCACTTCATAACATGTTGGCTAATGAAAGGATGACTCAACATGTATGGTAAGTGAGTAAGGTATATACCTAATTGCTAATATTGTCTCTTATGAAGAGGAGTAGCCACAACTAGGTTAAAAGTCCATGACATGGATAATCTTGATGAAAATCCCAGGGACCAAAATATATGGTAATCGATGTGGATGAGGGCTATGCTGATGCCAGCAGGGTTAGAGGGGGTGTGAGGCTGGTAAGTTGGGTGTAGAAAAAGTGAAGCAGTTGCATCTGTTGTCTGAATTGCACAACGTGAAACCAGGAAAGGTGGGGATCATCCCAACTTCTCTACTTAAGAAAATGTTTATTTTCACTTGGACTCCTCTTCCTCCATAATCACATATAAGCTAACCTTGTAATACATGACTTCAAGATCTGTGCTGTACAAAACCGTATCAACTGTCAGGTAAAATAGACAATGATATAGTATAAAGGGAACACAGGTCACCCAAAGACTTCACAACACAAATGTTTGACCTCCCTGTTCACAATGGGCATTGTTTCCCCAGGGAACTGTAACCATAATGTTGGTTGATAATTATAAATATTTGCTGCTTGGCCTGCCGCATTGGTGTTGCAGTGTCAACATCCCCACACACTCATTGAATTTCATTGTAAAGCACTCTATTGTGCTTCAGAGTTGCCTGGCTCTGTTTTATTGGGCACCATTTTAGATTGGCACCCCTGCCCTTTAATCAGTTTATGTGTTTTATGTTGCTCACCTTTGCTTCCACTTTATTTTAATTTCACCATTACCTCTCGTTGGGTAGGAAAGCCTGCTCGAACGGAGTGAAGGGGAGCTGCTGTGGTTTAGTTTGTCTTTTGTTGTCCTGTGCCTGGTGTGGCTATCTCCTGCAATAACAATGCCGCTCCAGAGGTGGGATATTTAATGAAAGCAGCTGAGCAGGCACTGAGGTTTCAGCTCCCACAAGGAGCATTCTAAGCTGCTTGGCCTGCCACATTGTTATTGCCATGACAACATCCCCTAGCGCTCATTTAATTTCTTTGTAAAGCGCTTTAGCATGCTTTGGAGTTGCGTATCTCCATTTTATTGGACGCCATCTTAGATTGGATCCCCTGCCTTTTAATCAATTATATGTTTTACGTTGCTCACCTTTGCTTTAAGTTTATTTTAATTTTGCCAGTGACTCTCATCGGGTAAGGAAGACTGCCTGAAGGTAGAAGAGCTGCTGGGCTCCAGTTTGTCTTTCGTTGTCTTCCCTAGTTTGACATTCACCTGTGATAGCCAAGGCAAATTTCAGAGGTGGGCAATGTAATGATGGCAGTGGTTTAGCCATGCGGCTGACACCATCGAAGGCGTGCCAAAGGCAAGCCCGTCTATGCTTGTCCGCACCCTGCCAGCATACGGGCCCAGGCCCGTCCTTTTAAATCAGCTCCCTTGCAATATAGTACCATGGAGCTTATGAACTTGGGCCCCAGGACCTTACAGTGCCCCTGCAAGATTATGGATCTCTACCAAGCGAGTCTTTGCAGTGGGAAGTGTGGGTTCACATTTCAGACATGTGGAGCCTAACTGCATGAGCAAAAAGATACTACCTATCCCCTTAATGGCCCATTTTTCTTCTGTTAACTGTCGTTCACTGGCCAAACATAAAACTGAATTGTATGATTTTATAACTGATCATCCTCTAGATGCAATTTTTCTAACTGCGACATGGCTGTCGGAAAGCTCAGCCCCTGATGTTCTCATGACTGTTCCCCGGGAATTTGCTATTGTTGGGCCTGACAGGCCTTTGCATAGGTGAGGTGGGATTGTTATTCTTTTTAAACACCCATCTCGCTGCACCTTCTCAGAGATTGTAATTGCAGGAAGTGAGGATGCTTTTTCCTCTCTTGCGATTTTCGGCCAAACACGCTTTTACAGGTTTTTTGATATATCATTCCCCAGGTTTGACCTCAATATTCTGCCAACTGATGTGTTAAGGTATTTGAACTTCAGTGTGATTGGAGCCCTGAATCTCCTTATTGAAGACCTCAATTTTCAGGTCACAGCTGCTCTAGTAGCAGATTTAGAAGCACTCCAGTTGGTGCAACTGGTTTGCCCTCTGACTTATCAAATGATTTTACGGTCAGATAATTTTGTGGTACCATTCCATATGCCCAAAAGCTATCCACTCCCCCATCTCCTTCTGGTCAGCCTATCAAGACTCGAAGATGGACTATAGTGACCTTTGCCGCATTGATCCAAGTTTTACAAGAGAGCTGTCCTGCTCTAGAGCACTGTATTGAGTCAGCTTATTCTCAAAGCCAGAATGGATCAAGGGTGCATTGAAACAGATTTCACCAGTTGCCAAGCATGTTGTCAGAAGACAGAAGCCATAGGCGCAATGGTTCAGAGAGGAATTATATACCTGGAAGAAAACTGTCATGCTTAGAGCACATTTGCAACAAACATTTCGATTCTGCTGATAAACTCAACTATCGCCCATCCCTGAAGGAATACCATGGACACATTTGGATTATGCAGCTCAAAATAGATACAACACAGAACTCATACTGTGAGCTCTCCTGATATTTAAGTCTCTTTCTTCCCTTGGCCATGTCCCGCAGTAGTCCCATCATCTGAAGATTAGTGCAACACTCTTGCTCAGTATTCCTACCACAAGGTGGCCTCTATTTACACTTCTTTTCTGTCAGAATTGTTCCCTGTCTTAAAGTTTGGTTTGAGCCCTTAGAGGATAGAGAAACACTATTTAGTTTTAAATTGATTACAACTGATGCATTAATTCTGATTATGACATCTGAGAAATCAGGAGCCCCTTTGGTCCATGCTCCCCCTGCTATTCTGGAGCGAAAAATAACATGCATAGCTGCAGTGCTTTGTGATCTCTTTTACCGCTCTTTCAGGATCCCAATCCTGAAAATATGCTGTCATAGTGCCAATGTTGAAAAAGCCTATGCTGGTTATCACCAAGTCAGTGAATGTTAGACTCATCTTGGTGCTTCCCTTTGGTGTCAAGGGTAGCAGAAAAATATGTAAACCAAAGCTTTCCTTGTTTTATTGAAGCCCGGGATCTCCTGCACAGGACTCAATCGGGCTTTCGCCCCCAATATTGCACAGAGACTGCGTTATTATTTGCCTCTGAAACTAACCGTCAAGCTGGGGATAGAGGAAGCACCACCACATTGCTCTTATTGGATCTTAGTGCAGCATTTGACACTGTATCTCATAGCTGCTTCTTGAACAGCTGCATAGGAGTGGCATTGATGGCAAGGCTCTGCAGTGGTTTGCCTCCTTTTTACACAATTGTTCTTTTTAGGTGGCAAAAAAACCCTAGACTTCAAAGGATTTTCCATTGCAGCAGGCAGCCGCGGCCCATGCAGGTAAGTGCGTTGGGGCAGTGGGGCTGGTAGGGGTGAATTTTGACAAACTACAACAAGGGGAAATTAATGATTTGTTTAATTTTCGCTCTTGGTCGTCTTTCGAATCCCCCTTCCCTCCAACCCGGCAGCAGGGTGTACCTCAGGGCTCTCCCTTGGCCCGATTTATTTTATTTTATTTATTTTATTTATTTTAATTTCTTATATAGCGCTGGAATCAATCCCGTAAGGGTATCTCCGCGCTTTGCCAGCCATAGAATCATCAGGTAGTGTGACATAGGAGGTTAGGAGGACAGAAATACTTCTTGATAAAGAAGGGTCTTTAATGACTTTCTAAAAGACATATGGTTGGTGGTCATTCTTACATCGGTGGGGAGCTTGTTCCATAAGGCAGGTCCAACTGAGGAGAAAGCGCGGTCTCCTTGTCTGGATTTCTTTGTAGCAGGGGGTTTTAGAAGGGCTTGATTGCTTGAGCGGAGAGACCTGCTAGGCTGGTACAGCTCAAGGGATTGTGACAGGTATTTAGGACTTGCTCCATATAGGCACTTGTGGACCGTACAGCATATCTTAAAGTTGATGCGCTGCCGTATAGGGAGCCAATGTAGTTCTTCCAACAAGGGCTTAGAGGGAGTCCTGGCCGGTACACTCATGACCAATCTCGCTGCTGTGTTCTGGACTACCTGCAAACGACCTACTGCATCTGCATTTGCTAATGTCAGCAGGCCGTTGCAGTAGTCCAGACGGCTGGTGACCAAGGCCTGTACAAGTGTCTTCCTATAGGTGGCAGGGAGATACGGGAAGACACGTCTAAGAAGGCCGATGGTGTGGAAACACAACCCTGCGATGTAATTAGTGTGTTCCTTTAAGGTCAACTTTTGGTCCAACTTCACCCCTAGATTCTTAACATGAGGTTTGGATGTGGGTACTGGGCCCAGATCTATTGGCCACCAGTCTGGGGACCAGAGGAGACTCGCCTTGCCAAAGAGCATGACCTCTGTTTTTCCCACGTTACATTGGAGGCAATTCACAGCCATCCAATGTGACACTGCCCTCATACCCTCAGCAAAGTTCTCCTTGACTTTGGGGCCAAGGGAGCTGAAAGGGTAGAGGAGCTGGGTGTCATCAGCGTAGGAAATCGGTATGAACCCATATTTCCGCACAATCTCAGCAAGGGGGGCCACATATACATTAAACAGTGTAGGGCTAAGGCATGAGCCCTGTGGCACCCCCTTCGTGAGCACCCTTGAGATGGAACGAAAGGGGCCCAAGCTGATAGATTGTGATCTCCCGGAGAGGAAGCTCTCCAACCATGATAACGCTAAGCCTCCAATTCCTACTCCCTGCAAACGGCTGAGAAGGATGTTATGGGACACGGTATCAAAGGCTGCAGACAGGTCCAACAGCACCAGAATCATAGAGCCACCTCTATCCTGCGACATTTTGATCTTATCTGTCACAGAAAGGAGGGCCGATTCAGTGCTGTGGTTGGGCCTGAACCCAGATTGAGATTGGTCCAGGCCCCCTGTCGCCTCGATAAAGCTGGAGAGGATTGTGTTAACGTGTTTCTCTGCCAGTTTGCTGATGAAAAGGAGGAAAGACATTGGGCGGAGGTTGGAGAGTTCTGACCAGGGCAGGGTGGAATTTTTGCGTATAGGGTTCACTACCGCTTCCTTCCAGGATTGTGGGAGTTGTCCCTCAGCAAAGGAGAGGTTCAGCAATTTCTGAATAGAGGGTCCTAATATCTCGTTCAGAGGGGAGATTAGTTTGGCGGGTATCAGATCAGTAGGAGAGCCGGTCTTCATTTGGTTGATAAGTGCAGTCAGATCTTTAATGGTTATTTCTGGGATTACATGAAGGGTTTTCCCAGAGGTCATCATAGGGGAGATTTCAGGGGCCTCAGTATCCAAGGGACCTGAGACTGCAATAATTTTCTTATATATCCCTTCTATTTTATCCTCGAAGAACTGAGATATTTCATTACATAGATCTTGAGTGAAAGTATCTGGGCTCTCACACACTACAGGATTAGTAAAGGTCTGAATGATTTTAAATAGTTCTCTTGTAGAGTTGCCCGCCTCTGCAATTTGGGTGGTGAGGCTTATTTTTCTTGCTTTTTTTATATTTTTGTAATAAGTAGTCATAGCCTCCAAGTATCGGTTCTTATCTTCCCCATTGTTGTCCGTCTCCAAAGTTTCTCCAACTTTCTACATCCCTGCTTTTCTATTTTAAGGGCCTCAGTGTACCATGCTTCCCTTTTAGCTATGGTAGATTTTTTTACATTTTTCTGAGGAGCCAGGGTGTCAATGGCTGTCGTCAGTGTGGAGTTAAACTTTGAGAGAGCAGTATCGATGTTATCTGAGTTTGAGAATATAGGCTGTTTCCAGGTTTGTGCGAACCTGGCAGGAGTAACTTTATGCCATGATCTACGTTTAGTGGACTGTGTGGCAGGGTGATTTGTGGGATTAGTTAAGTGTAGCAAGGAGAAATCTATCATTTTATGGTCAGTTATTTAATCTGTACATGTGCCCCCTGGCCAACACCGTTCAGTGGTACGGCTTTGCATTCGTGCCGTATGCTGACGATGCACAGTGGTAATCATTCTTTCCCAAGATGCATCCAACTCAGCAGTGATGCTTCGATCCTGCTTTACAGTAGTGGCTGAATGGATGAGCCTCAGTTGTCTTAAGCTTAATGCCAGGAAGACTGAGGTTCTCATCCTTAGTATTTAACCGTAATTTAGTTGACTGCCTGGTGGCCTGATTCCCTGGGCACTTTACCTACTCCCAAGCCAAATATGAAACATCTAGGCATGTGGTTTGACTCAAAGTTATCTTATGATAATCAAATCATGAGCCTTTCTGGAAAATTCTTCGGGATCTTAAAAAACCTGAAAATAATTCTTGTCTTCCTGTCAGAGGCAGCCAGGAATACAGTGGTCCAGTCTTTGATTATGTCGAGACAGGATTACTGCAATGTCCTTATCTCGGGATCTCTCAGGCATGATTAATAAGACTTCAGCACATACAGACTGTGGCAGTGTGGCTACTACTAAACTAAAGAGTAGTAGCATGTGCAAACCCTATTTTGCGAGTCTGTAACCTATTACTGACTCGCAGAATAGGGTTTGCAAGTCGCTATTAGGAAGGGGCGGGCCAAGGGAGTCCCGTTCAAATAGCGAGTCCGCTGGGAGATGTACGAATGTTTTGCAACCACAAATGCGGTCGCAAAACAATTGCAGTTTACCACCTACATCAAGTAGATGGTAAGCCAGTCGCAAAAAAGAAGGGGTCCCTAGGGGATGTGTTGGTTCCCCTACACACTCCTCCCATGACATTGCATCGCAGGCCACCATCTGAGGGACATACCAGGCCTACAGGACATGCCCCAATTCCTACAGATGATGGACAAACCAATCGCATGTCTAGGACAGGTTTGATATCTCTTGGCAAGTCATGTCAAAGAAGATAAATGACATCATAGCCATCCATAGGGAAGAGAGTGAAAGACATTATGCCTGGCCATTAAGATGAGGTAGGGCATGCTGAAACTGATCCAGTCTTCCTTCACGGTCATCATCTAGAGGGGATCCAACACATCTTTCTGCACCACATCCCACCCAGCCATCTGTACCACAACTTGCATAGGCACCCCGAAACTCCACATTCACCACCCCCTTGCTCATGCCCCCAATACACAGTCATGTCCCTCTCCTGCCCAGTCACATTCCCCACCTGTATAGCCACCATTATCCCATGTCCAGGCACCTCCCCTACTTGTACAGGCGGATGCACACCACACACCCACACCACACCACCAACACAGTAAACGCACTTACACACAGCGATCCCCTCCACCACAATTGCGAAGTCGCAAGCAAAATCCCCCATGATCACTGTAAAATGTTATCCACAATATGTGTCAATAAAACTATATTCCTTACCAGTCAATACTGAGTTGTGTATTATGTGATGATGGTCAATTTGTAACCCTGGTGATAGGTGCCGTAGATGTGACGATAATTGTGTGTGTGTGACACATGTAGATTTGTAGGACTATCTGTGTAACAAGGTATCATGTGGCAAGCATAGCTAAACAACTCCTGATGTACACCTCCATACTTTGTAACCAGCTTATAGAATGAACTACACAAGACAGATATGTTGTTGAAAAATACTTTATGCTATTAAACAATTTCAACACAAAAAAGAAATGATTTTGCAATAATAAATGCACATAAACAACAGTCCACTGGAAAGGGAGAAAGGAAATCAAATAATGGTCTTCATACAGAATCGGATAGGGAACTTGGAGGGGGTAGGGCAAATAAATACAACATGTCAGGAAGCATCAGGGGAACTAGTCTATGCACAGTGGGAAAACAAATTGTCACAGTCCAAGCATGGTCCAGTCACTGATCATCCTTGTCATCCTCCTTTTCCATGATGTGGAGATCCTCCACCTCTGTGGCCTCCTCCTTGCTGGCCAGGGCAAGACCAGACACTCCACAAGATTGTGAAACATTAAGGGTATGACTGGTATGAGGGGAAACAGTGTGAGAAGACAAACAGAGAAACAGTGAAAGGGTGGTTTGGGAGGGACACTGGGGTAAGGTAGCCAACGTGGCCTCACCCAAAGAAGTGATATTGGCATTGAGGGTGGCCACGGCTCTTGCATGTTCCTCTCGGAACCTACACACTTCTTCACAGATCCACAGTAGGATCAGAGGGGACATACCTGGCTCCACATCAGATGCCTTCATAACTTCCTAGAATGCAGCCACAGGAGTGACAGTACTGGGAAGGGTTTGGGTCTCACATGAGCGGTGTGGGGTGTCTGGGCAGAGCTTTCCCTCAGTACATCTTGGCATCCACTTGGAGGGAGACTAGTTGCAGGAAGTGTAACTGGAGGCCAGGGTGGAAGGTGGGCCTCAAGAGATAGGAAGGGGTCAGTGGCAGGTCCAGATGGTGATAGGGCCCGCTCTTGGGACACCTCAACTGTCAAGTTCTTTTGTGTCAGGGGAAGAGTCACATTCCTCAAAGCCAGAGGGGTCGGAATCGGTGCCTCCCCTTACAGTGTCTTCAGCCTCCACCCAGTCTGCTGCAGTGGTATGCTCTGTCTGGGTGGGTGCACTACCGCTGCCAGTTGCTGTTTCTGGTCGCTCCTCCTCCTCCTCTTCACTGGAGAAAAGAGGACATGGCTGTAGACGCCCAAAGGATGTTCCGCTCTGCCCTTGGTCCTGTTTCTGGTGTTCTTGGCCAGCCAGGCCCACTGAAATAGAAAGCAAAACATTAGGTAGTTTGTGTACAAGTCATTTTAAAGCCCCCAATACATAAAACTAGGTCATACTTTGTTCTCCTTTGATCTTCCTAACCAATTAGATCACGGCCTAATTCCATTTGTCTTCAATTTGGATAAACCCTGTCAGTGTAGGAGTAACCAATCTTTAAATAAAAGAAGTTGGAAAAAATTGACTCCAGCGTCCCCAGGTCCAATTTTACAGGCGAGCCAACTACCACTCTCAAGTGATCCAAATGCTGATACCCTTGCTCTAAATCAGTGGATCGCTGAAGCTGTGGAGTCCATTGCCCCAGCCAGAGCTGCAAGGTCAATTAGGCACTCCCCCTCTGCCCCTTGGTTTTAGGAGACACTCAGGATATTTAAAAGCAGGTGTAAATGCCTGGAACGTCAGCGGAGGGCGAACTATTGTGAGATGGTTAAAATTACTTTTAAGAAGCACTGAAAGAGTTCCACAAACTGATAAATGTAGCCGAGAGGGATCATATAGCTAGTTACATTGAAAGACAGATAATGGAAGCAAAGAGCTATTCAAGGTAGTTAACTCTTTTCTCAAACCAAGAGAATTAGAGATTGATGTGCAACCCTCTCTCTTTCTGTGTGAAAGTATTTCTGACTTTTTTGATAGTAAAATTCAGAAGGTTTACAACTCCTTCTGTGACGCACAAGAGACAGAGAAAACAGATAGGAGTGCTGGCTGTGTGCCTGAGCCTTCCCTTGCAAAATATCTCCCCATCTCTCAGCAGGAAACTCTGGTGGAAATCCAGAGATGTAAGTCAGGGGCACTGGACGACCCCTGCCCCCCTAAACTATGGAAAGTGATGGCTCACTCTCTTAACCATGTGTTGTCTCATATATGGAATTCAGCCCTTGAATCTGGCATTTTCCCAGATATATGGAAACATGCCACACTTCTCCCCCTGAGTAAAAAACCGAATGGGGATCCTGGGTATTTGAATAACTACAGGCCGATCTCTCTGTTTCCTGCGCCAACAAAAATGCTGGAAAAACGGGTGCCACGCCAATTGACCAATTTCATTGAGAGGAAGGGCATTTTACATGATACCTAATCTGGATTTTGGTCTGGGTTTAGTACAGAGACAGCTCTCTTTGAGGTGGCTGAGTCAGTAAGATTGTCTGTAGATTCAGGGGCATCAGCTATGCTGGTGCTGCTCGATCTCTCTACTGCGTTCGACAAAGTTGACCACACCTTGCTGGCGCAGAGACTTCCGGTTATGGGCATTTGGGGCATGGCTCTGGCTGAAGTCTTACCTTAATAATCGTTCACAGAAGGTCCCTTTGCAACCCTATCTGTCTGAACTGAAACATCTTTGGTGCAGAGTCCCCCAGGGGTCAGTGTTGAGTCCACTTCTGTTAAATCTCTGTTTCGCTCCACTGTTCTCTCTGATAGCTAACTGGGGGGTGAAGGCGATTTCATACGCCGATGATACCCAGACGGAGGACTCCTTCAAGAGTTAAAGGGCTGCCTGAGAGACATTGCGTGATGGCTGAACAATAATAAACTTAAACTGGAAAAACAGAGGAGATATTTTTCAGGAAGGAGCTGCCTCCAGTGCCGGATCTGTGGTGGCGGATGGAAATACGGCAGGTGAAAGCCACCTGTTTCAGCAAATTGAGAAATGTATGGGAATTTCTACATCTGCTGCCAGAGGATTGCCGCAAAATCATAGTCCATGCCATGGTGACATCTAGGCTGGACTATGCAAATGGCCTCTGTTTGGGACTGCCAAAGTACTTAATTAGATGACTGTAGATGGTACAAAATGTGGCTGCCAGACTGATCAGATGTCTCACAAACCCGGAGAACCCACGTATTAATTCCCTTCCCCGTAACACGGCATTAAGCCTACAAACAAGGACAAGCAGATTGGCTTGCCTTCTAAGACCGACCGCGTACCCGGCGGCGGACCTTGCTACATTGAACAGTTTTTTTGACGCTTTGAAAGCACTCCCTTCTCGCGTCTTTCAATACTTACACCCGATCAGGACTGGGTTGGAATTATCACCGGTCCCACAATACAGCCCTCAGCCTTACTTCACAGCCCTGAAGAGTCACGGGTCTACCCCATTATTGACGAAACACGTGTCGGCTGGTTTTTTGTGAAAGAAATACTCACCAGACAAATAAAAAAACGAACAAGAAAGTTGGAGTTTGATCTTATCCTTTCATTTAATGATACAAAACCTAACCTAGGAACTAACTAAGTTTGTGTGCGCTTGACTTTGCTTACATGTATACAGGAGGGAGAGCTTCTCTCCCCCTTCTTTTTTCAGGGACCAGGGTTATCTCTGACCAAGAAGCACCAACCACCTTAACCTCATAATTACTCTCGAACCACTACCTCTAGAGCACCATCATATTTCTGGACACTCTCATAACCCTTTGCTGAACTTCAGACTGATCAGATGTGTTCCATCCTTCAGCATGTCTCTCCGCATATAAGTGCTCCACTGGCTACCCATGGCAAAAAGAATTGAGTTCAAGGCTTTGACTTTGGTATTTCGAGCTATGCATGGTAACTGCCCCAGCTACCTGAAACGTAGGTTATGCTACTATTAACAGACTCTCTCACTGAGGCCCGATTCACAGAAGCTTCTCTGTACCCACGCTTTAGGAAGGCTCACCTAGGCAGCAGATACTTCATGGTCGGGGCTGCCAAAATGTGGAACTCCTTACCAACTTTCTCCACATTGATTCAGAGCCTCTTTTTAGGAAAGTGATTAAGACTTGGCTCTTTAGGTCAGAGTAGTGGAATGGGGTCCTTCCTATGAGCTCCTCGTCTGCATACTGCCTGCTGCAAGAGCGCCGGGACACCCCTGTTTAAGGTAGCTGTTTGCACTTTACAAATGTCTGTATTATTATTATTATGTCTTGGAGCCAAAATTATACCTACCATCACTGTGATGTCGTGAATTCACTCACACATTGACATCTTTCACAATTTTGGGAAGTTTATACTTCTGTCCTGACCAACCCTCACCTTCAGCATTATTGCAATAAATGTTTCCTGTCATTGCAACATAGTCATCTTTAAATGTCAGTCTACAAGTGGAGATGGGACAGTCTGAATGGTTATATACACACCTCAGCCTGGATCAATGATTATCCTTTGATATGCAGTCTCAACAGTCTTACACATTCCATCAAATGTCATTTGTTGTGTAGCATTTTCTAAAACACCACACATGCTGGTTTGGGTGTACATATATAAGTAGGGCCTTGGATATGACCTTTGCTAAGATATGAATCTAAGTATTTGAATATCCATTCACAACATGAGGCACTCTACATTGCAAGTGCCACATTTGGCATGTCATTACAGCTTTGTTGGTGCTGTTCACTGGTTAGCACATATGCATAGTTAGTACAGCTACCTAGACATTACAAATGACATTCAGTTTGGAAGATGTGTGTATTTCAACCCCCTATCACAAAGTCAGTCTTTACTTCATGGCACATAATAATATATTTTCAGTTGAAAAAACACACACAAAAGGCATACATGATACGGCATCCAACACCCAAAAGCAGTCATAAGGCCCTTGGTTCACCAGCCATGGTGTTGACAGTGCATTTATTCATTCAAATGCCACATGTGAAGGTAATTTCCCAGTTGTGTTCAGAACACTACATGTCCCAGAATGCAGTGTGGCCAGTACATTCAATGTACTCCAATGAGGCATTGGCCTTAATGAATTGGGACACAGGGCACATGATGGTACAGGTCTGTCACCACTCACATCATACTACCACACAAATAAAGTAGGTCTCCGCAACAGATAACATAACATAACGTGTATTTGTAAAGCGCACATCACCCAGAAGGGTATTATGGCACCGAATAACAGATGCTTATTGTTACCCAACACAATGATACTCATTTTATCGACCTCAAAAGGATGAAAGGCTGAGTGGAACAGCCAGGATTTGAACCTGGGACCACAATGTCGAACACAAGCCCTTACAGTTGATGTAATAGTCCACTAAGCCACCATACTCCTCCAGCTGAGCATGGAGGGTCGGCCAGGCTGCCCGCAGCACCCTCCTGTACAGTGGTGGAAGGCAGGGCTGCCAAGTGAGGCTGGGAGGACAGGCATGACATTTCCTTGGCCTTTATTTTGGACCAGCATTTCAGGTCCTCCTAGCATTTGCGGCATGAATTGACCAACCAGTGAAATATATCCTCTGCACTGCATTTACAGCAATATTGGGCCAGAGTCTTGCATGCACTGCATTGCTCAGGTGGTCCTCTGGACTACCCTCTCAGACAATATGCTCAAGTTTCACTCACTGAAAGGGGCTGCCTTCTCCTTTTCAAGCCATATTTTGGACAGTTTGGATAAACCAAACAGGATGGCAGAGGATCCAATTTAGAGATGAGGATGACTCAGATTACTCAGATTGACCATAAAATGGCTGCTTGCAACTTTCAATCATGAACTTCCTGCTTTGTATTTCCTGTATTGAAATATGAGATTCCTGCTTGTTTTCAAAGTCTCTGTCCCGACTGTGGAGTTTCCGCATCCGGGACGGAGTCTCCGCACTTGGTTCTGAGACTTCTCAAACAGCCCAGAAAACAATGTTTTTCCCCAGAAAGAGAGAAAAGAAAGTGGGGAGGAATGGCAGCAACTTTAATTCACGCAGGGAAGAGGGGTTGTGTACCCTCTACATCCCATCCCAGCACAGTTCGTCCCCTTGCATTATGGTACAAGCGTCCACATTTTGTGCTTACATCAAAGTTGACTATAGTGTTTCACCAAAGGTGGGGCGGTAGTGCTGCTTATCCCTAGACGCATAGGGCCTGATTCACAAAGGGCCTCCGCACTTGTGGCGGAGGCCCCTAGTCATGAGGAAGTCTTTGCACCCAAGGCAGAATCTCCACAATAAATCAGGCCCATACAAGTATTTCTAGATTTAGTACTTCATCAGTAGATAGCAGCACTCCCAACCCACTTCAATACAGGAAGGTGCAGGCAGCCACTTTATGATCATTCTGAGTCATCCTCACCTCCACGCAAGATCCTCTGTCATCCTGCTGCGCTGTTTAACCCCGACCCCCCCCCCCCCCCCCCCCCCCACCCCAACATAGATGAGGGAGTTCAGGACAAGGCACTGACACATTTGTGATGCTGATATGGCCATACTAACTGAGGGGATGCTTGACAGGTACCCTCTGCATTATGTGAGGCCAGAAGAGTGATGCAGCGCACAATGAGATCTGTGTACTGCAGGATAGGGTGTCTTTGTATCTGCAATGGGCCGAGATGTGCAATTAGAGAAGGGTGTGTGTGTTAGAACATTCAAAGCTCAGAGAGTGGCAGTTACTCCATGGCATATATCTCCCATGGTACCTGTTAAGTTAAAATGAGACAATGATATGTTGTCATAGGGATACATTAGACCTGCATGTGTACACAAAATGAAAAATGTCCAACCATTTTTGAATGGGGCCCGTAGATGTTAGTCAGATTCATGAGGGAGACCGTTTCTAATCATACAGCCCTGCCATACTCCCCAGGACCATTCATGATGTTCTGATCCAGCCCACAGGATCGCATTGAATTTTGGTACCTGTAGTCTTTTTCATTCCACAGTGAAACAGGAACACAAGTCTCAATTTCCCAAAAAATTACCAAGAGGCCTGGATGGCACATCACACATGGAGCTGCCAATGGCCGCTAAGGGCAAGGACTGTCCATGGCATTAGACAGGTCCATATGAAACATGGTGTACATATGACAGACATATACGCATACTGCCACATTTGTCACAGCACACACACATACAAGGGACCTGATTTACAAAGAGCCTCTGCCATCATGGTGGACCCCACCCAGTTTTGGAGGATTCTCTGCACTTGGGTGGGATCTCGGCAGTATAGACCCTCCCCAACTGTGGCACATCCACCTCAACAGTTATGGAGCAGGGGAAATACAAAAATATTTGTACCCCCTTCAAAGTTAATTACCTCATAACTTTAATAATATTAATTGTGTGAAGCATGTAAACTAACCAACAAATGCACCTTGTTATTTAGACACTACATGTGAGAAACTAACTGCTATTTGCGAAAATCTAATTTATGAATTAAATGTGAGTCGAACTAACATAGGTTTGTGGTTCCGTAAAAATAAAGAGTAAATTGTATGTATTTGTGTATGTAGTAGAATTATATCATGACAATAAAATCCAGATGGTAAGTAAAATGGCTTTAAATGTCGCTTTTGCTAGGTAATACCTAACACGGGTAATTAGAATGGTGGGCGGTAAACAGAAGGGACTATTTTCTTTATCTAATATCTGTCATGCTTATTTTCGTGCTTGTTACCATTCGGGCCTGATCGGCCTTGTCTGAAAGTGACTGATGTTAAACGTGATGGTGCAAAGAAATTATAGATGCCCCCGCGCATGATCAGAATTGGACGTTCAGTCACAAGTGTTTTTTCTATGCCCGGAGTGATAGATGTCAAGGCCAGCCTGGCCTGTAGCGGGAGTTGTGCCAAAGAGACTATTCTAAAAGCATGGGAACGGATGAAGGAACTGAGTTCCAGAGGATGAGAAAATTCATGACTGCAAGAGAATGTTACAAATAGTGTAATAAAATATAAATGTGAACATTTTATGAAGTCATGTGAACACCTAGAATGAGTAAGGACTTTGCAAACTGGTTTGAGCAGGGAGGACATGAGGTGATCATCACCACCCCTCCAATGGACCAATCAGAAATGGATGTAGCCCGTAAAAGTTTACATTTTGGGTTTAGAAAGTTAGTGAAAGGGTATAAAAGAGTGTGTGCTTATGACGATACGTCGTTATGGGTAATGACGCTTCTTTTTAGCACCTTGGCTCAGCACGACATACTGGCAGTTGAGATTATTTTTTTTTTTATGGTGAAAGAGACCTTGAAAATTTTGGACTTTGAACTTTGATGGGGAAAACTAACAAGACCGTTGCTGAAATTCTGTCTCTGGAGGGAGATGTCTGAGTAGGTTAGAGGGACAGACAGACAGCTTGGGAACCTATCCTGTGAACTGCGATTCATGTTCTGGTGACCCATTTTCTTCATCTCGCTATGGCCAAGGGGCAATGAGTATTTTCCGTTTTCTAATTTCCTATGCTTAAATGTATTGAAATAATGCTTACAATATATTTGTCTAATAAAAATGTACGCTATTTAAAATTCTCTTTAAATGGATTTAGATAAAATCTTATAAAATATAAACTTGAATCTGTGGTTATTTGAATAAAAGTCATGACAAGTAAATGTTGAAGGTTTTAAACTGTGATTGAGCTGGACTTAATCGCCATCAACTGATTCCTACTAGTTGATCCATCAACCAAATATTGGAGTACCATGATGTTTTTAGAACTGACAGCTATCGAAGTTTAATGTATATAATGTATATAGTTATTGTATAGGTTAATAAGGTACCCCGCAAGTCTTGCAGCTTGTCTACTCATCACTAATCCAGGGAATGTGTGAATGTGTGTATGCAGTGTTATGAGCCCCACCGATGAATGAAGGGTAAGAGTTTCCTGGAATTAGTGACACAGTGAAGGGTTTTATGATAGACCCGCTGCATCAGATTTCTTGGTAGCAGAGTTATGGTTTCTATAGGTCAGTTTGGAGATTATTGATTATTGGTTATTAATGTTCTTTGTTTAACACTAAATGTTTAGGTTGCGTTATATGTAGTCAGAATTTTGAAGCTTCCAGGAAGTAGGTAGTGGATATATGTGACAAGGGAAGTCACATGGAATTGGGCATTTTCCGAGTTTAATTTGGTAATAACACAGGACTGTGTTATGATAGAGACTTCATGTATGTATTGAGCTGAGTGAGATAGCGACAGTTATTCTTGTGAAACTCTGGCCTTAATTCTGAGGAGCTGTGTAGTCTCCACATGTGTTTTATCCCTAGAGAAACAGGTTTACTTCTTGCTTGAAAGAAGGGTAAGGTAGAGGGAAGTGATACACTTATCGAGCAAACTGTACTCTTGGGTGTTTGGACAAACTATCTCTTTGGTTTAGAGAAACAGACAATGGAAATGTGTTTTGTGTTGTAATTAACCGAATTTTGTCGAAGAAAAGCATATAAAATCAGTGCCGATAAATTTAGTAAAGGAGGGGTCAGCAGAAGCAGGAGTAGAGCTGACATCAGCAAGAGCCGTGCTGGGATTGGACAGTTGTCAAAGAACGTGAGCCGTTCTTATTAGTGTGTTAGTGTGATTTGCGCTCGGATTGGACAGCTACAGGAGATTGTAAGGTGTTCTGATTGGTGCGTTAGTGTGATTTGCGCTGGGATTGGTCAGTGTGAGTGTGATGTAGAGGCATTTTGATTGGTGCGTTAGTGTGGTCTGCGCTGGGATAGGACAAAATACTCGAGCTGTTTGAAGGGAAGTGTACGATTTTGCTTGGGTGAATAATTGTGAAATATGGCTTATTATTATGAATGAGAGAGAGAGAAACCATCATGGTTTGCGAAAGTCAAGAATCTTTTTAAGAAAGACAAGGAGATTGTTACAGGAGAGGGAAAAGTGCTTCCTCCGCCTAAAACACCAGAGTCTTATATGATGAGGGGGACGGTGGCAGCTTCTCCCCGACTCCGCTTGGCGCCATTCTTTGAGCATTTCTGCTCTGATTGTGTTTTAATTGCTGCTCTGTTGAGCTCGTGAAAGATTTTAAATTGTCAACTGATTTAGCGTTTTAAAAGGGGAATAATCTGTTTTGTGCTTAATACTGAATGAATAGTTGCACATTGTAAAAATTACCGCTTACCCACACGCACTGAGGGACCTGCTCTGTTGTAGCTCGACCTGTGCCTGCACGCCCAGTCCGACCCTCCAGCCAATCACGGGAGCGGAAGGCGGGGCAGAGCCAGGAACATCCAGGGAGGCGATCGGTTAGCGCTCTAGCTCTCCCATACTCGAGGGCTATAAAGGTAGCGAGGAGGCACCCAACTTTGCGGTAAGGGGGACGGTGGCAGCTTCTCCCCGACTCCGCTTGGCGCCATTCTTTGAGCATTTCTGCTCTGATTGTGTTTTAATTGCTGCTCTGTTGAGCTCGTGAAAGATTTTAAAATGTCAATTGATTTAGCGTTTTAAAAGGGGAATAATCTGTTTTGTGCTTAATACTGAATGAATAGTTGCACATTGTAAAAATTACCGGTTACCCACACGCACTGAGGGACCTGCTCTGTTGTAGCTCGACCTGTGCCTGCACGCCCCGTCCGACCCTCCAGCCAATCACGGGCGCGGAAGACGGGGCAGAGCCAGAAACATCCAGGGAGGCAAGCGGTTAGCGCTCTAGCTCTCCCCTACTCGAGGGCTATAAAGGTAGCGAGGAGGCACCCAACTTTGCGGTAAGGGGGACGGTGGCAGCTTCTCCCCGGCTCCGCTTGGCGCCATTCTTTGAGCATTTCTGCTCTGATTGTGTTTTAATTGCTGCTCTGTTGAGCTCGTGAAAGATTTTAAATTGTCAATTGATTTAGCGTTTTAAAAGGGGAATATTCTGTTTTGTGCTTAATACTGAATGAATAGTTGCACATTGTAAAAATTACCGCTTACCCACACGCACTGAGGGACCTGCTCTGTTGTAGCTCGACCTGTGCCTGCACGCCCAGTCCGACCCTCCAGCCAATTACGGGCGCGGAAGGCAGGGCAGAGCCAGGAACATCCAGGGAGGCGAGCGGTTAGCGCTCTAGCTCTCCCCTACTCGAGGGCTATAAAGGTAGCGAGGAGGCACCCAACTTTGCGGTAAGGGGGACGGTGGCAGCTTCTCCCCGACTCCGCTTGGCGCCATTCTTTGAGCATTTCTGCTCTGATTGTGTTTTAATTGCTGCTCTGTTGAGCTCATGAAAGATTTTAAATTGTCAATTGATTTAGCGTTTTAAAAGGGGAATAATCTGTTTTGTGCTTAATACTGAATGAATAGTTGCACATTGTAAAAATTACAGCTTACCCACACGCACTGAGGGACCTGCTCTGTTGTAGCTCGACCTGTGCCTGCACGCCCAGTCCGACCCTCCAGCCAATCACGGGCGCGGAAGGCGGGGCAGAGCCAGGAACATCCAGGGAGGCGAGCGGTTAGCGCTCTAGCTCTCCCCTACTCGAGGGCTATAAAGGTAGCGAGGAGGCACCCAACTTTGCGGTAAGGGGGACGGTGGCAGCTTCTCCCCGACTCCGCTTGGCGCCATTCTTTGAGCATTTCTGCTCTGATTGTGTTTTAATTGCTGCTCTGTTGAGCTCGTGAAAGATTTTAAATTGTCAATTGATTTAGCGTTTTAAAAGGGGAATAATCTGTTTTGTGCTTAATACTGAATGAATAGTTGCACATTGTAAAAATTACCGCTTACCCACACGCACTGAGGGACCTGCTCTGTTGTAGCTCGACCTGTGCCTGCACGCCCAGTCCGACCCTCCAGCCAATCACGGGCGCGGAAGGCGGGGCAGAGCCAAGAACATCCAGGGAGGCGAGCGGTAAGCGCTCTAGCTCTCCCCTACTCGAGGGCTATAAAGCAACTCGTCAGCTCAACGCGCAGTGTTGACGCGCAGTGTGGCGCCTACTCCTGCGCCTAAGACGAGCCAAAGACTAGCCCGTCTGCGCCCGTCCGCGACAGGACGGGGCTAGGGGCAGGGGGCTATGGCGATTACTATCAGTCACTCGGAGCCACTCCATCGCCCTGCTCTCACGTACTCCAGCCAGTCCTTATTGGATATGGGCAGGTATGTTTCAACGCTGTGCTCCCATAGGGTTGAGAGCTGCTTAGAGGGACCGTTCACTTGCAGGAAATGCTCCACACAGTTTACCATCAACGCTGTAATCACTCCGTGTCAAAATTGTCCGACCCTATCTGGCCACACTAAATATCTAACTGAGACAACTGTCAACTCTCTTAATGACCCACCTCTAAATTGT
This sequence comes from Lissotriton vulgaris, assembly GCF_964263255.1. Classification (NCBI taxonomy): domain Eukaryota; kingdom Metazoa; phylum Chordata; class Amphibia; order Caudata; family Salamandridae; genus Lissotriton; species Lissotriton vulgaris. The sequence goes on along the minus strand of NC_141691.1, from coordinate 436,557,908 downwards.
AAGAGCTTCCTGTGCAATGTGCGCTCATTAGTGTCTCACTCCACTCAGGTTTGGGACCTTATAACTTCAGAGAACCCACATCTCTGCTTTTTAACCGAGACCTGGCTTAAGCCCCACACTGTCCCGGCCATAACTATGGGGGTGCCGACAGGGTACAAAATAGTGAGGATGGACCGCCCTATTAAAACTGGGGGTGGGTTAGCCATTATCTTCAAACAGGAAATGGAGGTGGTGGTTACAGAGACGGTGTGTAACCCACAAATGGAGCTCCTGATTTTTACTATCAACCCTAGCTCTAGGGAATCTAGGAAAGGAGCACTAGTTTATCGACCCCCGGGTCCTGCTGGGAATTTTTCCATCCAACTTGTGGAAGCCCTTGCCCCCCACATGCAGATGAATTCAGATTTCATTGTGGTAGGAGACTTCAATGTCCACAGCGAAATAGCGACGTGTCTGGAGGCACAGATACTCCTGGCTGATTTGGCCACTCTTGGCCTTAACCTAGTGAATCAAGGACCTACACACATAGCTGGTCACACACTTGATCTTGTGCTATGTAATTCTACATATATAAAATGTCTCCCTCCTCATCATGTGGATTGGACTGACCATGCCATTATTGAATTCTATACCCGCTCCAACCATAAGGCAAAAGGCATCTGGAGGGCTATGGCAGATGTCAGAAGACCCTGGAACAAATTAACTCCAGAGGTCTTTAGGGGGAAATACCTAGAACCCAATTGGGCTGGTTGTGGTGACAATGTCACCTCCGCATTAACCAAATTTAATGAAGCCATTACCATAACCATTGATCGTGTTATTCCTTTGAGGACATATAAACCGCGGCCTGCCCCTAAACAAGAAGTTTGGTTTACAGACGATCTTAGACAGTTAAAGCTCATTACGAGGAAGTTAGAGAAATGATGGAGAGCTACTCGCAAAGCAGAGGACAAAGACAATCACAGGACCTCCCTAAAAAGTTACCATAAAGCTATTCGAGCTGCGCGGAAACACCATATCGCAGCCCAACTATCAGCAGCTGGTAATAACTCCAAAGTTCTCTATCAAATCTTACAAACATTCACTAAGCCCTCGGCCTGTGAAATGGATGGGATTGAGTCCCAGGAACTTTGTAATAACATTTCACAGTTTTTTGTCAGAAAAATTGAAGGCATCTATGCTAAGATCTTAGCCTCAAAATCCACTGCTAATAACATGGATTCTGTTGATAGCATGTCTCAGCCTCCCCCTAGCTCAGCAGAAAATAAGATCAGTAGACTTGCAGAATTCCCACCGGTATCTATGGAGGAGATATCCACCTTAATCACTCAAAGAGTGGGTGCCCTTCTGATATCATCCAAGCACGGGTCATGGCACTTTTGAGTGACGAGCTGGGGACTCGAATTAGGCAGGTTGTCAATCTCTCTCTGAGCAAAGGGGAAGTTCCCCTTGGCTGGAAGCAGGCTTTGGTAAGACCTCTACGGAAAAACAACTCCATTCCGTGGACAGATCTGACAAACCTGAGACCCATCTCCCTCCTCCCTTTCTTAGGGAAGCTTACTGAGAAGTTTGTAAACCGGCACTTATCTAAATACATCGAAAGTGCGGGGGGCTCGACCCATCCCAATCGGGGTTCAGACCCAGGCACAGCACTGAGACCGCCTTGCTGTCCGTCGCTGACGATCTCCGTATGCTACAGGATAAGGGTTTTTCCGTTATCCTGGTGCTCCTAGATTTGTCAGCGGCGTTTGACACTGTGTCACATGATATCATGACCTCCAGACTAATTGACATAGGTCTGGAAGGCAAGGCGCTGGCCTGGTTAAGGAGTTTCTTCACCAATCGCACTCAGAGAGTCATACTGGGTCCTTACCAGTCAGAGGAGGTTGAGATCTCAAAGGGGGTGCCACAGGGCTCCTGCTTGAGCCCAACGCTCTTTAACATCTATGTGGCACCCCTAGCTAACATCATGAGATCTCATGGGTTCATCCCTGTATCGTATGCAGACGATACTCAACTCCTCTTCCAGTTTAAAATCATGACTCCTGAGGTGCGTAACTCCTTTGCACGAGGAATGAAAGAGGTGGCACATTGGATGGCAGCAAATTTCCTTCAGTGTAACGTCTCTAAGACCGAGGTTATGCTCTTTGGGGAAGCCAAACGATTGTGGACTCCAGACTGGTGGCCTCAAGATCTAGGCCCAGTCCCTATACCCAGAATGGTAGTGAAAGATCTTGGAGTCAAGCTGGATCAGGAGCTTGCTCTTAAACATCATGTTAATCAAGTTGTGAGCTCCTGCTTCCATGTTATTGGTCTTCTCCGACGGGTATTTCCCCTGTTACCTGATACCACCAGGAAAACACTAATTCAGTCACTCGTGCTGAGCAGACTGGATTATTGCAACGGTTTGTTGCTAGCCGCCAATGAGGGGGTCATGGCCAGACTACAAGTCGTGCAAAATACAGCTGCACGGCTTGTTTTCAATGCCCCGGCTCGCACTCCCTCAATGCCACTGTTAAATAAACAGAGGGTGTTGTTTAAAACATGCTGCACCATCCACAAATGCCTCATTGGTAAAGGTCCTGACTACTTGACTAAAAAGTTCATTCCCTACACCCCCTTAAGGTCCCTGAGATCTAGAGATCAAGAATTGCTATGTGTCCCTAGGTTTCGCAAGTCCAGACAAGGGGGAAGGGCTCTGTCAGTAGCTGGTCCAAAGCTCTGGAACGATCTCCCCTTTGACATCAGAGTTTGTAAGGAACATCTTCCTTTTAGGAAAAAACTAAAAACCTTCTTGTTCAATTATTAATTCTGATAGGGCAATTGATACACATCAGACAGGGCTTTTGTTCACAGATGTTGCCAAAGGCGCGGAGATACTCCTCAGGGAGTCGAGTTCCTAGCGCGGTATAAGTCTGTAAATAAATAAATAAAAATAAAAGATGACAACATATGGTCACACTTGTATTTGGTTAGAGAATTGGGTGAAATATACTAAAAATGATGGAGTATTGGCATTTCCAGAGACAGGTTCATTTAGCACAGCTGTATTACGGAATTTAGACCGACACAATTTCAAGCTTTAAATGAATGGGAAGATGAGATGTACGAGAGAGAATGAGGGAGATACAGAGATGTAAAAGAGGACAGATATATTTCAGGAAGAGTATTGGAGTTAAATCATGAAAGCAGGATGAGACGATGGAGGTGGAGGTGCACTAATATGTGGGATGACATGTATCCTGTTACAACAGTTGATGAAATGGTGGGAAGAAAGTGTAATGAGAAAAAGAAACATGTATTTTCAGAAAAGAGTGGATAGGGACTTTGTTATAGAGAGGAGGAGGTGTTGGAAGATATTTTAAATAAAATAGCCCCTCCATATCAACAGGCTTCTGCAGTGGCAAAACCGAATGCACCACCAATGGAGACTAAAATTAATGAACCCCCAAAATGATTTTCTGAAATAAATAGTCCATCTAATAAACAGAAGACACCACATACTTTGGAACCTAGTACATCGGAATTAGAAATATCACCTAAAGAATTAGCTGAAAAAATAAAAGAATTGACAAGGAATGTAGAAGCTGTAACGGTGCCAATAACTATAGGTCCTGTAATACAAGAATTTGAAAATCAGAAAATAGATGAACATTCATTAACGATTCCTTTAAATTCCAGTATGCAGAAAGTACGAGAAAAGATTTATCCTGCCCTTAATGAGACAAAAGATTTGATTAGATGAACTCCACCTATGGATTTCATGATAAATCAGAGTCCAATAAATAGAATTCCTATGGGAACTGAATCAGCAACAGAAACACCAGAGAAAAATGTGGATAGGGTAGAATTAACAAAAACCCCTGTAGGTCCAACTGCGGATATATTAGATGAGTGGGTTAAGAATTTGCAGAAGAAAGAAAAAGAAGCGCAACTTTTGGATGTGGGTAGATCAAAAAAAAAATGGAAGAACTAATTATCGGAACAATTGGTACAGATAGACTAAAAACATATCAGGATGACAAGTTAATGTGCAAAAGTATTACTTGGAGAGCCAAGAATTTGCACAACAAATGGGAAGAAACAGCAAATGAGTTACGAGTGGAATTTGTAAAGATTAGAGGATTACAGAAACCATACAGAGTAGATTTCACCGAGAAAGATATAGTTAGCTTTCCCTATAAAAGAAAAAGAACCAGTGGTAGTAAACTGTCTGACGATATATTGTCATTTACAAATGATTTTCCAAGATTGTGAGAAAAACCTTTGAAATGGTACAGACAAGTAGAAAGGTTTGTAAAGGTTTCAAAGGTTTTGTGTGAAGATTTGGACAAATTGTTTGACATTGTTGTACCTGCTGATTTATGGACAGATTGTAAAATTACAATTGACTGGCCAAAGGAAGAATATCCTAGAGATGGAAAAACAGGAGCTCCAGGCCTGGAATTAATGAGAAAATATGAACAGGTCATAACATTTTGGAAAAATAAGATTCCTCCAAAAGAAACAGACTGGGTAAAGATCGATAGAACAACTCAAGAAGCTAAAGAATCTGTGCACGCTTATTATGAAAGATTACTTCTAGTTTTCAAACAGTATAGTGGATATGAGACCTTGAGTGAGAAGGATATGAGTCACTTTGTATATCGATTTGTGTTTGGGCTGAGACCTGAGATAAGTGAAATGATTAGGCAGCATATGTTGGGTTGGCAATCCAGTACAGTAGATGAGGTATTGAGATACACAAAATATTGTAGTGATGATATTGACACTAGGCAATGTAAGCTCAAAGAAAAGGCAATGTGGGCACAGGTGAAAGTTGCAGAACAGCAAGAAGCTCGGATATTTAATCAGGCTAATGAAGTAGGGCAGACAAAATTGAAACCTAACATTGGTAAAAGAAAGGGTCAGACGAATATAGAAGAAGCTAAATAGAAATGGCCATGTTTTAATTGCGGAAAGATAGGGCATTGGAAGAACGAGTGTAAATTACCTCCAAAAATTAACACAGAAAATAAATCATTGAATCCACAGGTGGAGAATGAGGTGAGTTACCAATCACCGACCACAGCAACAGGTAGTTACTCAACAGAGTTAGGTGCTACAATCACCTCTCCCACAGAGTATAAATCCTCAAAGGTACAGTGCAGAAACATGATTCTACGGTGAAGAGCAGGTAAAGAAATTGCCGCGTGCAGCTGCTGTTTCACAGTATTGGCTACGACCGGATGCAAATGAATCGTATGAAAGGTGAATGGTGTAAATGTTACTTTCCTTGTGGACACTGCTGCTACCCATTCTACTGTTAGATCAGAGAAAATTCCAAACTTTCCTCTCTCAGGAGAATACATCCATTGTGTAGGTGTGGTGAACAGACAGATTAAAGCCCCTCTCACACAACAAGTGGAGGTGGAATTCGGTCCCTTTAAAGAAATGCATCGTATTGTGGTGTGCGATAGCAGTCCCGTAAACTTTCTTGGACACAATATATCATGTAAAATGAATTGTGCCATTTACTGTACTCCGGATGGCATTGCTTTACAGACATCAGGTGACGATGTTTTGTATAATATGACCATGTCAGTAATTGATTCAGGAAGAGGTGAATCGTTCTATGTGTTTGATAAAGAACAAATTCCTATTGAATTGAAAAGAACAGTTAAGAAAGAGGTGTGGGATTTTACAGGTGAAGATATAGGTCTAATGAAGGGAGTAAGTCCTGTAAAACGTACAAAAAAAAAGAAGAGGCAGTTTACCCGAATACCCCACAATACAAATTGACACCAGAAATCATTGAAGGAATAACGCCAATAATTGACAAAATGATTGAGTAAGGGATTCTAAAAGAAATAATGAGTAGTCCATGTAATTCACCTATAATGGAACCTAATGGAACCTTTAGAATAGTGCAAGATTTGAGAAAGGTGAATACAATTGTTGTTCCCTGTTGTCCAATTGTGCCAAATCCTGCTGTAATTTTATACTAAATTCCGCATGATGCAGAATGGTACACAGTCATTGATTTGTGCAATGCATTCTTTTCAATTCCATTGCACCCTGATAGCCAACCAATTGTTTTCTTCAGGTTTGGTGAGCGTATTTTGGCATGGTGCCGAATTCCTCAAGGGTATACTGAAAGTCCTTCCATTTTTAATCCCTAGAAAGTTTGAAAAAAATGCCTGAGAAATCTGCGTTGGTTCAATACATTATTGACCTATTGGTGGCATCAAGAACCAGAGAAGTTTGCATTTCTGACACAATTGCATTGTTGAACCACTTGGCAGAAGGAGGACATAAGGTGTCCCCATCAAAACTACAGATCTGTCAACAAGAAGTACCGAATCCAGGTCATAAGATTGAAAAAAGGATGAGAAAAGTAACAACAGAAAGAATCAGGATTATCAAAGGAATGAGACCCCCAATGACACACAGAAAGTGGTGAGAATGTTCAGTGGAATAGTTGGTTAGTGCAAACAGTGGATAAGTGGATTCTCATTGATTGCAAAACATTTGAAGCAATTAACAAAAGGTGATGTAAAAGACCGAATTGTGTTGAATGAGAAAGAGATGGAAGCTTTTGAGCAATTGAGAAACAGTTTGTGTGAAGCTCCAGCATTAGGAATGCCTGATTATGAGAAAGAATTTTCACTGTACTGCAGTGAAAGAGACGGATGTGCACCCTCAGTATTAGTACAAAGGCATGGAAGAATGAGACGACCAATAGCCTATTTTTCAGCTGTTTTGGACCCAGTGGCAAAAGCATTGCCTGGATGTCTGAAAGTGGTAGCAGCTACTTGTGTGGGTCTGGAACAGAGTGAAGGCATTGTGATGGGATATCCTGTAAAGGTATATGTCCCACATTCACTTGAAATCCTTTTGACCCAAACCAATACCCAGTTCATGACCACAGTCGATTGACCCAATATGAAAAGGTGATTTTGGGTGCAGACAATGTAACGTTAGTGAGATGCATAAATGTGAATCCTTCAACCTTATTGCCTGATGTAGTGAATGCAGAAGTCAAAGATGATGTTGATCACAATTGTTTGGATGTACTTGAATTCTGTACAAAGCCCTGACAACATTAGAGATGAACCTCTAGAAGAACCAGATTATGTTATGTTATGTTATGTTATGTTATGTTATGTTATGGGTGTCTTATATAGTGCTCGGCTACTCCGAAGAGTGTCCCGGCGCTTTCTCACCCACAACAAACTGCAAAGGGCAAGCACAAAGGAGAAAAAGAGCAAACAAATTACTGCGAAGTGACAAAGGCAGGGCATTCCAAAGCTGGGGCACCAAACGTATAAAGGAGCGTCCCCCCACCCTTGCTTTCCTGACAGCAGGGACAACGGCAAGGCAGAGAGATTCCGATCTTAAGGCTCTAGCCGGTTTGTAGAAGGCAAGCCGTTTCTGGATATATTCAGCTCCCACAGCATGAAATGCCTTATGCGCCAGCGTAAGTGCTTTAAAAACAATCCGCTTCCGAATAGGCAGCCAGTGTAAAGAATGTAAAAGGTCCGAAGCTCTCACTCGGCGATGTAGGCCAAAAATGACCTGTGCCGCCGAGTTCTGGACCACCTGTAGTCTTTGGAGAAGGTATTCGGGCAGACCCAAATATAAAATGTTCGAATAGTCCAGCCTCGAACCAATAAGGGCCTGGACCGTAATTATGTGATGTTTGTGGATGGATCATGTTTGAGAACAGACGAAGGAGTTTTGAGTGCAGCGTATGCGGTATGTACAGTGGCAGCCATAATGGAAGCATCTTGTTTGAGAAGAATACGTTCAGCCCAAGTTGCTGAGCGGATTGCCCTGATTCAAGCTTGTAAATTGGGAAAGAATTTCTGAATCACTGTGATCACGGATAGCCAGTACGGCTTTGGAGTGGTCCATAGTTTTGGACAAATTTGGTCCCAGAGGGGATTCATGACTTCTTCTGGATCTCCTAAAAGAAATGGTGAGTTTGTGAAAATGTTGCTTGAGGCGAGACAGCTGCCTAAAATGATTGCGGTTGTGAAGTGTGCAGCTCACAAAAATGGAGATGATTACATCACAGAAGGAACCAAATTTGTGGATACAAAAGCTCAATATTGTGCTAGACATATGAGCTCAATGAATCAGAGAAGGAAAAAAGAACATGGTTCAAGTCCTTTAATGCTTACTAACGTGGTTGAAACTTGGGGAGAAGTGAGACAATTGCAGGAAGAAGCGAGTGATGAGGAAAAAGATAGATGGATAAAATACGGTTCCAGACAAAGAGAGGAGGATGAAGTTTGGGTTTACAGAGATGAAAGACCAGTTATGCCTGATAGCATGATCTCTAACATGGCACAGATGTACCATGGGCAGGCACACATTGGCAGGGATGAAATGATCCGACTTTCCAAACAGACTTGGTATAACCCGAAGTTTAGGATCATAGCAGAGAGTCTTTGTCAAAGATGTCTTATATGTCAACAGTTGAATCCAGTAGGAAAGACAGTTGTGAGTCTAGGATCAATAGGATGAGAAGGAGGTCCTTTTACCAGAATGCAACTTTATTTTATTGAAATACCACTGTGTAACAGATTGAGGTGTGTTTTGGTTATTGTTTCTTTTTTCTCTTGTTGGGTGGACGCATATCCGACAAGAAGGAATGATGGAGGTACAGTAGTCAAACTCCTGCTGAGAGAATTCATTCCTAGGTATGGTTTCCCATTGACGATAGAAACCGACAGAGGAAGTCCCTTTCAGAATGAAATCATTCAACTGATATGTGAGGCACTGGACATTCAACAAAAATTGCATTGTGCCTACAGACCAAAGGCTCCTGGGGTGGTTGAACAAGTAAATGGACCAATAAAAAATAGACTAGGAAAAATGTGTTTGGGCACAGGACTCAAATGGCCTGATACCTTGCCACTTGTCCTAATGACCCTAAGAAGCATACCTGACAGAAAAACAGATTTAAGTCCTCACAACATATTGATGGGACGAGTAATGAGACAGGCATTCGTACCTGTCAACAAACTGCTGACTATAACTGATGATCTTATTCTGGACTATTGCAAAGGATACATTCTGTGTTTCATCAGGTTGGAACACATGCAAACACCCTTGAAAGACATCCAGCTCATGATCCGTGTCCAGGACATTGGGTGCACATGAAGGTACATAGAAAAAGGAACTGTCTGGCTTCTCACTGGGACAAACCACACCAAGAGATCCTGGTCACCACCACTGCAGTAAAGTGTGCAGGTGTGAAAAAGTGGATCCATGCCAGTCATACAATCAAAGTCCCAGAACCTGAAGATCGACATGTGAGTTGACGTATGGAAGTATCAGACACTAGTTCAGAATCCGATATAGAGAATGAAACAAACAGAAATCGAGATCTTGAAGCTCAACCTGTAAGTCGACATCTGGAGATATCAGACACCAGTTCATATCTGAAGCTGAGACTGAATTAATCGAAGTTCCAGATCTTGAAGATCGACCTGTATGTCGACATCTGGAAGAATCAAACACCAGTTCAGTACCTGAAAAAGAACAGTTTGAGACTGGTGTAAGGCAAATTGAGAAGTCTGCAAAATGAACAGAAAATTCTGAAAGACAAACTATTCATATTGAAACTGGTGAAGCAGAAATAACTCACAGTGAGGATGAACAACCAAGTACAACCTATGGTGAAATTCCTCCTGAAAGAACGGAGTAAACAAAAGAGGATACAAATTCAGACAGAGAATCTGAGATCATAAGGTTCAAGGTAAAAGGAAGTTAAATAAGGTCTGAAACAGAGTCAGAGGAGAGTGAAGGAGAAATAGAACAAAGGAGAAGTCCAAGAAAGAGGGCTTGGAAAGTTGAACGTGAGATAACAGAGACTGAAAATAAAAGGCAGGGAAAAGGAGATAAGTGGCCCAAAGGAATTAAAGGACTGACATTCAAATTAGTAAATGTGAATAAAGATAAGGAGGAACAAGTGAATGAGATAACAAGTCAAGAGGGTCAAACAAAAGAGAATAAAGGACATTTGCAAAGACCAAAAAGAGTAAAAAAGACCTAATCTGAAATACAAATCACCAGAATGGACTTATATTGCACTGCCTGATACTGAGTAAATGGAAAGCAGTCAAGAGAACCAAGGTCAAAATTGTGAGTAAAATCATTAAAAGTGAACTGTACTCATTTTGAAAAGAATGGAGAAAACAGAATAAGGACAATTTGTCAAAAAATAAAGTTGGGAAAATCAAATAAGGACTAAACAATATGCTAAAGAGCGGTTGGCTCAAAGTATCTGCTTCCTAGTGTGGCAAGAGAAATGTTTTCTGTATATATATATACACATTTCAAACCCCAAATAGTTTACTATGGCAGAGAATGAAAATAGAAGATCTAGGTGTAGGTTCTTACGCAAATGGAATGTGTTTTTATTGTACAGGTTTACTAATGCTTATTTGGTTCATTTTAGCAATACTTATTACATTTAGACTGAATGCAGAAAATGTATCCAAAGTTAACAATAACACAAACAGTAATAAGGCACATAACACGAATAATACTGTACCACTGGTGGATAATACTGAACTTCATAGAGATTGGTCAATTAATGATTTTTCAAAGAATGTTTTTACAAAACTTATATATGAACATATTGAAACAATGGATGTGAGCGATTGTTATGTATGTATGCAGTTACCTGCGTCTGTGTCAGAGGGTGTAACATATAATCACCTTCCTTTGACATATGGCATAACTTGCAGTGTATTAGCTAGTTTGTTTTATAAAACAAGCAAATTAGAATACTATTATTCTGACATAGATGATGTTTTTGCTAAAATTTCTATAGTATCCGGACTAAACAAAGTGAAACCTGGTAAAGTTTTTGAAGAATTTTTCTTAGAAACAAAAGAATGAACTCTAGATTATGCATTTAGATACACTCTTACTTGTAAATTGGGAAAAGAAGAACAAGTATTTTTAGATATGGTAGAAGATAGAAGGGTTAAATTCCAAAGAAAGGCAACTGGAGAAAAGATGAAAACTCCACCTTGGGGTTTGGAGGAAGGAAATTATGACAAGAGTGATACTAGTGTAGCAATAGGATTAGACTTGCCACAGCAAGGAAAATTGTGTATTTATAGAGATAACACTATGTATGACAACTATTTTGTGGGTGCCAGTGAAGGCAAAGACACATACAGAATTATAGGGGGATGGGGATTCAAAGGAGAAAAAGATCCACTATTTCGAGGGATTTATTTTATATGTGGAAACAAAGCATATTACAGGTTGCCGGACCATTGGTATGGAACATGTTACCTTGGCCTGGTCTTTCCAAGGATATTCCATGTAGATAGAGGGACTAAAGGAACTCACGAGATAGGTAAACCACTGACACGTAGAAGAAGAGAAAGTTGTTTAGAAATAATAGGTGATATTTTTGGAGCACTGATACCAGCAGTGGGTATACATTAAATGCTAATAAAATTCGGAAATTGTCAACGATAGTGGATCGTTTATCCACGAATACTGTAGGAAGTTTCTTAATGGTAAATACTGAGATGATTGCCATGAGAGCTATGGTAATGCAAAATCAACGTGTTCTTGACATTCATTTTGGCAAAAAAAGGAAGAGAGTGTGGAGTGTTGAAAGTGCAACATTGTTGTACATACATTCCTGGCAAAAGTCAAAATATACAAAGGTATATTAAGAATATTACTGAATTACATAGAGAAATTGCTCCACTGGAGGCTGATGGTGTTCTGGAGAAACTTGGTAAGAGTTTTTCCGCAGTAAAGAAATGGTTTGCAGAAATAGTTAGTTCATTAGTAGGAAAGTTACTAATGCCAGTAACAATAGTCATTTTAATGACATTTAATGAAATTGATGCTAAGATTAGTATGTGACCTGGTCAGAGCCGGTCGCTCCTCCCGCCGTGTGGCTCCTCCCGAGTGCGCCGGACCCCCTGCTCTTGCCGCCTGCTCGCCGCTGCCCCCAGGGCTTAGGTGCCCCTTGGTTGGTTTTATTCATTCTGCTCTGTGCCTTATTGTGTGCTGTATTCTGCTCTGTGCCCCTTGGTTGCTTTTTTACTCATTCTGCTCTGTGACTTATTGTTTGCTGTATTCTGCTCTGTGCCTTATTGTATGCTATATTCTGCTCGGTGCCTTATTTTGTGCGCCCACTGTGCCCCTGTACTTCTAATTTCTGGCGCTTACTCTGCCGCTGTTTTTTTTCCCCACTCCCCACTCCCTGCCGCTGCTCCCCCGCGGCCCGCCCCCCTTTTCACTTCTGTACCCTCTCCACTCCTATTCGCCACACCGCTCCCGCCTCCCAGCTGTCCCTCCCTCCCTCCTCCCTCCCCCTATCCATTTATGGCTGACTCCGCACGTACGCACAGCGTTCACACGCAGCGGGCACGCCGATTGTGCGCCGAAGGCATGCCAAAGGCAAGCCCGTTTACGCCCGTCCACGCCTGGACCACGCCCAGTGCCAGGACCCCTGGCCCCCGCTGACGCCAGACCACACGACAGACCTATGACGCCGCCACACTCAACGCACTCAACGCCGACCGAACCCCCACCTGCTACTGTAGCGATCGCTACCATCGACAAGGCCAAAGGTAAAAGATTCCGTATTGACAGTCCCTTGCGGAAATACTACAAGTCCCAGAAGGCCATCCGGCGCTGGGGGTTGGCTCAATGGGAGGACCTTATATAAGCTCCACCTCCGGAACACAACGGGGCTTGTCAATCGTGTTCTGTCATTGCTCATAGCCGATGAGCCATCTCTCTTCGAGTAGTATTCTTGAGGACGATGCTGAGGAAAAGCCTGCGTGGTCAGTAGTACCCTGTCCTGCACGTCGCCGAGGAAGAGCCAGCGTGGTCATTACTCTGATCTGCACGACGCCGAGGAAGAGCCAGCGTGGTCAATCGACGTTGGAGCAATCAACGCCGATGAAGAGCCAGCGTGGTCAAGTATCCTGGAGAATCTCTGTTCCAAGTCATATTCAGTCGTGCAAGTATCCCTGAGGAGTGCGGGCTCGCCTCCTGTTCTTTTGTATACTTTTACTGTTTGAAGCGGTACCAAGTCTGCCGCCATTTCTTGTTTACATTGCGGGGAAGGTCTGTTTTCTCTGTCAGCGGTGACTGACTTTACCTGATACTTAGTCTACACGGTTCCACGAGGAGTATTGTGGTTCTTGAAAGCGTGTTGCCTTTAAAGCTTGTATTTCGTAGTCCTACAGATCTACTTGTGCCTACTACGCAGTAGGTAGAGGAGTGAAGTTAACTTCTCCGTACTTCTGGTAAACTTTTCTTTAGGGTGCCTTGCGTATGCTTGGATTTCCTTCAAGGATACATGGGGTGGATAAGCTGGTGAGTGTGGAAGCCAAGGGGGTAATTATTGGTTCACATAGTTACCTCTGCGGTACTAATCTCTTGCTCTCTGTCTCCTCCTATACTTGCAGTGTCCCAGTACCAGTAACCTCATGGTGTAGCGACCAGACGATACCAGAAGTACCTTTCCCCCAATGCCAATCTCCCTCCCGGCCCCTATCCGTACAGGCCCAAACAGTGGGTAGATTCCATTGTTGGGGTTTGTGTGGTGCGGAGTCGGAAGGACTATCGTCTATCGTCTCTGCTGGCCATCAGAGTAAGGTTAGTGGCGCTTGCGTATTCTTGCACTGCTCTCAATCCCGACAGCTACCGAGCAACCCCGAAACGCAACCACGGACCCTTCACCTGCCAAGCCTGCAAATTCACCAGCCTCCTTACCTGCACCGCGCCCGCCAAGCCGAGTACCAGCAGCAACCACCTCAAGTACATCCTGCTCAATACCCGCTCCATCCACCAGACTTCGCCTTCCTCACGGAAACCTGGATGAACGCCTCCTCAGTGCCCGACATCACCATCGCCATCCCGGACGGATACAAAATCACCCAGAGGGACCGCGTCAACCAGACTGGAGGAGGCATCGCCATCGTACACAAGAACACCATCCACATCACGACCGGCTCTGACGACACCTTCACCGCCGCCAAACACCTCCACTTCCAGATACACACCGACCCCAAGACCACACTCAGAGGCACCCTCATATACAGACCCCCGGGTCCACGCACACAATTCAGCGAAGACATCACAGACTTCATCAGCCCGCACGCCCTCCCCTCCGCTGACTACATCCTCCTAGGGGACGTCAACTTCCGCCTGGAGAACAACAAGGACAGCAACACCACCACCCTGCTGGACAACCTCGCCAACCTCGGCCTCAAGCAACTGGCGAACACCCCCACCCACTACGCCGGCCACACGCTTGACCCAGTCTTCTCCTCCAGCAAGTATATCTCCTTCAGCCACCCCACCGAACTTCACTGGACTGACCACAGCTGCGACCACTTCAGCTTCAGAAGAACCATGACCCATCACCACCCGCAACAGGTTCCTCGCAGGAACTGGAACAAGATCACCGCCGACCAGCTCACCACCTCACTCAGCCAGAACCCTCTCGCCAGCACAACGGACCCCAACGAAGCAGCCAGCAACCTCACACAGTGGATCACCAGCTGCGCAGACGACCTCGCACCACTGAAGACCCCTCCCAGCAGACAAGGCAGCAAGAAAGCCTCTTGGTTCACCGACGAACTTAAGACCTCCAAGAAGAACTGCCGCACCCTCGAGAAAGCCTGGTGCAATGACCAGACCACAGACAACATGACTGCCCTCAAGCACGCCACTCGCAAACACCACCAGCTGATCCGCACAACCAAGAAGGCAGCATTCAAAGAACGACTGGACAACAATGCCCACAACAGCAAGGAACTCTTCAGCATCGTCAAAGAGCTCTCCAACCCCAGCGCCGGAAACAACGACATCACTCTCTAGCAAGACCTCTGCGACTCACTCGCCTCGTTCTTCTACCGCAAGATCCCCGAAATACACAACAGCTTCGGCGCACCAACCACGCACCCAACCACCGAACCAACGCCCCCCACTGCAGCCACTGACGACATCAGATCCCTGCTCGACAAAGGGGAAACAGCGGCCCTCTTCCTCCTGGACCTCTCCGCAGCGTTCGACACTGTCTGCCACCGCACCCTACTGCAGCGCCTCAGCAACATCGGAATCCAAGAGAAGGCACTGGAGTGGATCATCTCGTTCCTCGCCGGAAGAACCCAGAGAGTCCGCCTACCCCGTTCAGATCCAAGGCCACCGAAGTCATCTGCGGCGTACCACAGGGATCATCGCTCAGCCCCACCCTCTTCAATGTCTACATGAGCTCCCTCGCAGCCATCGCACGTCAACACAACCTCAACATCATCTCCTACGCCGATGACACCCAGCTGATCCTCTCCCTCACCAACGACCCAGCCACCACCAGAATCAGCCAACATGAAGGGATGAAAGACGTCGCCGAGTGGATGAAGAAGAGCCGCCTGAAACTGAACTCAGACAAGACGGAAGTCCTCATCCTGGGGTCATCGCCCTCCACCTGGGACGACTCCTGGTGTCCCCCTGCCCTGGGCACCACTCCCAAGCCAACGGACCACGCACGTAACCTGGGCTTCATCCTGGACTCCTCCCTCTCGATGACCAGACAAGTCAACGCCGTCTCATCATTGTGCTTCAACACCCTGCGCATGCTCCGAAAGATCTTCTGATGGATCCCCACTGAAACCAGGAAGATAGTCACTCAGGCACTCGTCACCAGCCGACTGGACTACCGAAACAACCTCTACACCGGAACCACAGCCAAGCTCCACAAAATACTCCAACGCATCCAGAACGCCTCCGCATGACTCGTCCTGGACATCCCCCGACACAGCCACATCTCCAGCCACCTGAGAGACCTGCACTGGATCCCCGTCAGCAAGAGGATCACGTTCAGACTCCTCACCCACGCGCACAAGGCTCTCAACGACCTGGGCCCCAAGTACCTCAACAACCGCCTGACCTTCTACACGCCCACCCGCCAGCTACGGTCGACCAGCCTCGCCCTCGCCACCGTTCAACCCATCCGCAGAGCCACCGCCGGAGGAAGATCATTCTCCTACCTGGCAGCCAAGACATGGAACTCCCTCCCCATCCACCTTCGGCTAACCCAGGACCACCTCTCCTTCAGGAAGCAACTCAAGACCTCGCTTTTCGAGCAGTAACGGACCCCTCTCCCCCAGATCCTTCAGACCCTTCCGGGTGAGTAGCGCGCTATACAAATGTCATGATTGATTGATTGATTGATTGTATGTATTAGAAAAAGAAAAGCAGACAAAAATAAAGATTGAGAAAAATAAGCAAAGAGAGCAAGAAATGAGACAAAATTGTACTACAAGAGTTTAAAGAGAAAGTGTACAACAATTCTAAGAGACAAAATGTGAAAGATACAATTGTTTGAGCTAAGCAAAATGGAAAAGGACCAAAAACATGTCCTTGAAAAATTTTGTTGGGATGGTTTTGTGGTAATGTTTAATAATCACCAAAGGGGGGAGTTGATGGAGCAGGGGAAATACATATTTTTTTGTACCCCCTTCAAAGTTATTTACCTCATAACTTTAATAATATTAATTGTGTGAAGCATGTAAATTAATCAACAAATGCACCTTGTTATTTAGACACTACATGTGGGAAACAAACTGATATTTGTTAAAATCTAATTTATTAATGAAATGTGAATCAAACTAACATAGGTTTGTGATTACGTAGAAATAAAGAGTAAATTGTATGTATTTGTGTATGTAGTAGAATTATATCATGGCAATAAAATGCAGATGGTAAGTAATATGGCTTTAAATGTAATACCTAACACGGGTAATTAGAATGGTGGGCGATAAACAGGAGGGCATATTTTCTTTCTTGAATTTCTGTCATGGTTATTTTCGTGCTAATTCCCATTCTAGCCTGATCGGCCTTGTCTGAAAGTGACTGATGTTAAACGCGATGGTGCAAAGAAATTATAGATGGCCCCCGCGCATGATCAGAATTGTACGTTCAGTCACAAGTGTTTTCCTATGCCCAGAGTGAGAGATGTCAAGGTCAGCCTGGCCTGCAGCGGGAGTTGTGCCAAAGAGACTATTCTAAAAGCATGGGAACGGATGAAGGAACTGAGTTCCAGAGGATGAGAAAATTCATGACTGCAAGAGAATGTTACAAATAGTGTAATAAATTATAAATGTGAACATTTTATGAATATGAAGTCGTGTGAACCCCTAGAATGAGTAAGGACTTTGCAAACTGTTTTGAGCATGGAGGACATGCCCACCCCTCCAATGGACCAATCTGAAAAGGATGTAGCCCCTAAATGTTAGAATTTTGGGTATAGAAAGTTAGTGAAAGGGTATAAAAGACATCGTTATGGTTCATGATGCACCTTTTTCGCACCTTGGCTCAGCACAACATGCCGTCAGTTGAGACAATTTTTTTTTTGATGGTTAAAGAGACTTTGAAAATTTTGGACTTTGAACTTTGATGGGGAAAACGAACAAGACCGTCGCTGAAATTCTGTCTCTGGAGGGAGATGTCCGAGTAGGTTAGAGGGACAGACAGACAGCTTGGGAACCTATCCTGTGATCTGCAGTTCATGTTCTGGTGACCCATTCTCTTCATCGCACTATGGCCAAGGGGTAATGAGTATTTTCCGTAGTCTAATTTCCTATGCTTAAATGTATTGAAATAATGCTTAGAATATATTTGTCTAATAAAAATGTACGCTATTTAAAATTCTCTTGAAATTGATTTAGATAAAATCTTATGAAATATAAACTCGAGTCTGTGGTTATTAGAATAAAAGCCATGACAAATACATTTTGAAGGTTTTAAACTGTGATTGAACTAGACTTAATCGCCATCAACTGATTCCTACTAGTTGATCCATCAACCAAATATTGGAGTACCATGATGTTTTTAGAACTAACAGCTATCGAAGTTTAATGTATATAATGTATATAGTTATTGTATAGGTTAATAAGGTACCCCGCAAGTCTTGCAGCTTGTCTACTCATCACTAATCCAGGGAATGTGTGAATGTGTGTATGCAGTGTTATGAGCCCCACCGATGAATGAAGGGTAAGAGTTTCCTGGAATAAGTGACACAGTGAAGGGTTTTATGATAGACCCGCTGCATCAGATTTCTTGGTAGCAGAGTTATGGTTTCTATA
This sequence comes from Lissotriton vulgaris, assembly GCF_964263255.1. Taxonomy (NCBI): domain Eukaryota; kingdom Metazoa; phylum Chordata; class Amphibia; order Caudata; family Salamandridae; genus Lissotriton; species Lissotriton vulgaris. The sequence goes on along the minus strand of NC_141691.1, from coordinate 436,539,777 downwards.
GGTCAGTTTGGAGATTATTGATTATTGGTTATTAATGTTCTTTGTTTAACACTACATGTTTAGGTTGCGTTATATGTAGTCAGAATTTTGAAGCTTCCAGGAAGTAGGTAGTGGATATATGTGACAAGGGAAGTCACATGGAATTGGGCATTTTCCGAGTTTTTTATTTGGTAATAACACAGGACTGTGTTATGATAGAGACTTCATGTATGTATTGAGCTGAGTGAGATAGCGACAGTTATTCTTGTGAAACTCTGGCCTTAATTCTGAGGAGCTGTGTAGTCTCCACATGTGTTTTATCCCTAGAGAAACAGGTTTACTTCTTGCTTGAAAGAAGGGTAAGGTAGAGGGAAGTGATACACTTATCGAGCAAACTGTACTCTTGGGTGTTTGGACAAACTATCTCTTTGGTTTAGAGAAACAGACAATGGAAATGTGTTTTGTGTTGTAATTAACCGAATTTTGTCGAAGAAAAGCATATAAAATCAGTGCCGATAAATTTAGTAAAGGAGGGGTCAGCAGAAGCAGGAGTAGAGCTGACATCAGCAAGAGCCACGCTGGGATTGGACAGTTGTCAAAGAACGTGAGCCGTTCTTATTAGTGTGTTAGTGTGATTTGCGCTCGGATTGGACAGCTACAGGAGATTGTAAGGTGTTCTGATTGGTGTGTTAGTGTGATTTGCGCTGGGATTGGTCAGTGTGAGTGTGACGTAGAGGCATTTTGATTGGTGCGTTAGTGTGGTCTGCGCTGGGATAGGACAAAATACTCGAGCTGTTTGAAGGGAAGTGTAAGATTTTGCTTGGGTGAATAATTGTGAAATATGGCTTATTATTATGAACGAGAGAGAAACCATCATGGTTTACGAACCACTAATCCAGGGAATGTGTGAATGTGTGTATGCGGTGTTATGGGCCCCATCGATAAATAAATGGTAAGAGTTTCCTGGATTTAGTGACACAGTGAAGGGTTTTATGTTACACCCGCTGTATCAACAGCAGAGGCCCTTTCTGAATCAGGTCCCTATTGTCAAACTGTCCAGGGAGGTCTATCAAATGCACTGACATTTAATCCCCTGAGAAAATTGAGTCTTTAGAGACATTGTCTACACTCATCACTGACATATTGTCACGATTTGCTTTATCCATCCCTTAATCACTCCTAGAAATACAGTCAGTATCCCACCATCTGATTATGGTGTTTCTGAAAGACCTTAAAAATCCCACCCCTTTCCCGTGCACCTTGCAGCGTCATTGTCAGTGTGTTTGGTGTACTGTTGGCAATACGATTCATATTGACAATTTGTATTTCTTTTCTTGTCCTTAAACAATCGTGTAACCTTTTAGTTTCACTTTTATTGACTGTTTAAAGAAACTAATTTTAGAACAGAATCATGTGGCTTGATTTATAAGGAGAACATTGCCTGAAGTTAAAGAATGCTAAGTTGCGCTGAAACAGAGCCCGATCTGCGGGTTCAGTGATTGTGCATCGGCTCGACGTGCTGCGTGAGCACGTTCCTTGGTGTGCGGCTGGGTGCGGTCACCTATTTAAACCGCACCCAGGCTTCTAGAAGTCGCTTTGCCTTTCGCTGGAGAGAGCTGAGGATCGCGGCAGGAGCTCCGTGCTGCAACTTACCTTTGGGAATCCATTTTCTTCCTACGCTCTTCGTCAGCAGCTCTGTAGATCTTCTGAGTTTTCCGAAGCCTAAAAGACAAAGACAAAGATGAGGAGATAAGTAAATCTTTCAGTGATATCTTCTGGCACCCTTCGCAAGAAAGGGTCAAGGACAATTTTTGGAACAATTATTAAGGAGACATTTAGGAATCCTTATTTTTGAAAAGCAATTCAAGGAATATTGTTATACAAGGAAAAGGACATTTTGAGTTTCGGGCAATGTTATGAATGTTGTTGAATCCCTTGTTTAAAGAGTTTTATTATGATCATGAAGGATTTCTGGTATGACGATTTTATGCTTTTGCCTTTCTCGTCTTAAAGAAATTAACCAGATTCTTTTTAGATAATTCAGAACCCCACAAGTATCAGGATTACAAGAACTAATATTAGTAAGTATGATTTAATGTAGTAGGTGTCTAGAGGTAAAACTCTGAGTAAAGGAGAAGAACAAGGTTTTAACTGAATCTTTTGTTTTTAGTATAATCCAAGAAAAGACAAGTACATAGGAATGACCAGAGAATCCCCTGACGACTTGATCTACCCACAAGACAAAGACATACTGGATGCAAAACAAGAAAGCACTGATCGCAGGTAGGCTTTCCAATTAATTTCAGATCTCAGAACACCCATAGTAAACTAGGAATTAGGTTAGGTTTAGGCTCTATCATTTGGATAAAAGAGTAAAATCTTAATGCTTGTTGTTTCGCAGGTCGACAGCAAGAAAACTCCAATCTTCCAACATCCAGTACCGGCCCTCCTCCCCTATTTGTAGTTTTACTCTTGTAGCATAATTATAATCTCCAAGTTTAGGGTTAGTCATTTGGGAAATTGGTCCCTTGCGTCTCTGTGAAAATCATCTAAGTTTCTTTGTGCCTACTCTTTGGTATCCACTGCAACTCGCCACCTGTCTTCATTTGTGCTTATTGTGCATTTCTGTGCTTATTGTGCTCTTTTCACTTTTGTTCTTTTTGTGCTTCTCTTAGTTTTAGTATTATGATTTTGCCACTCCTTTCTCGTTTATTGTATTTTGTGCTTATTCCATTGATATTGCTGTTTATCTCAGCGAGCCTCACAGCTCGCTATTTCCCAGAGCCCGATCCTGCCACCCCAGCACCACTTGCAGGGCTTACTTAATAGAGGCTGCAGCACCACCCTATTCAGCAGGTCCTTCAGCCAGCTCCCCCATGCTGTTTGCTGGCATGTCTCTTCTCCCATATGACCGCCAGCACTACTAGTTGCCTAGCAACAGTAGACTCTTGAGCCTGATCCAGCCGCACTTTGTTTCCTTCTGTATTTTACTCTATAGGTGCTCACTTCTTTTCATTCTATTGTCTTTGTGTCTATTGTTTCATATCCACTGCATCTCCCCACCTTTCTTCATTTCTGTGCTTATTGTGACATTGTTTTACTTATTGTGCTTGTTAGACTTGTCAGCCCTAGGGTGGTCTTACCCCGCATTTATTCCCTTTCAGCCTCCATTTTTTGCCACCGTTTTGTTGGACCTAGGACTCTGGGCACCTTACCGCTGCTGAACAGTGCTAAGGTGCAGGTGTTCTCTCCTTACAATATGGCTGCCAACGGCCCCTGTGACGTCCCAGCGCTGTGACCCTGAGAGTGCTGTGGCTGCCGGGGATCCTGAGGTACTGAGCGCTATGCCAGCAAAGTGATTTTCAACTCGAATTTGCCCTTGTTTGTAAAACCTTTTGCGGGTGATTCCAACACTGTGCTGGCGTGCTGTTGTGAGGCCCAGACCTGAGGTTGATGTCGGGCGTGGGGTCCGCAAACGCCCTGCGCCCAAGATCACGGCAGCTGAGGTGAGCGTGGAGGCTGTGAGGTGCGCTGTGCGGAGGAGCGCTGCTGTGGGGCCAGTCTCACTGCCGCGGCCCCAATACTGCTGAAGGGAGAGTGCTCTGGTCCAAAATCATCGCCACCACCCAGGCGCCACGATGAAGGAAGACGCTGTGGTCCAAATCGCTGTCACGACCCCCGAAGCCTAGAGAGGGCCACGCTCCCATTGGCTCTCGAGCACCGAGTCAGGAAGGAAGACCGGAGCCTGCCTTAGGCCTCTGCGAGGGAGACCGAAGAGGGAGGGAGCCCCTGACCTCCCCAGGCCGGGTCTGAAGAAGCATGGAGGCCTGTGGGAGTGAGGAGGTGGACGGTGCCCCTCAGAGCTCCTCAGCGGACTGTTCAGGAACAGAGATCTGCCAGGTAACCGCCCCGCAAGAGAGGATTGGCGGAGCACTGTGCCCTCTCTAATAGAGATGAGACCCCCGCGTAGCGGGGATAGCCAGCCACACGTTACACTAGCGCTGGTATGTTTCTGCATGCCCACCTTCCCAGCATGGGCACTGTGAACCCAAAGGACAGCTCTGGCCTCCGTTAGAGCTTGGCCCCGGAAGAACTGCCTCTAAGGGGGAGCCTGAGTGTGTCTGTAAGGAAGGAGTACAGAAATCACGAATAGACTCGCAGGGGATAAGTTGAATTGCTCCGATACCAGCCCTGCATAAGAAATGTACCCCATGTGAACCTGTGCATAGGGACTGCTACTTTTAGTGAGCACCTGGTTAGGAAATGTTACTTGGCTTGAATACGGGCCCCCAAAGTGTTGCCTTATTGGAGATGTGAAGAGGAGTTGTTGCCTTTATTAATGTTTGCGTAGGGAATGTTGCCTATTTTGTCCCTGTCCAGGTATTGTTACCTGGATGGAATCTATGCCTGTATAAAAAGTGTTGCTGATATTGACCAGGGATATAAGAAATGGTGCCTGTAGAGACCCAATGTTAGGAAAACTGGTTACCCTGGTTAAAGTGCGAGCCTTGCGTTACCTACGTTAAAAAGAAATAGATAAAGATATTTGCTTTTGCCTATGATTTTGGTGTGGTGTCTCCTTATTGCGTGTGCTTTATTGAGTCAGTGTGAGTGTGACTGACTGACTGACTGAAACATTTATAAAGCGCTCGAATGCCGCGGCGTCTTGGCGCTGTAGTACAAGAAAGCGGTGTGAGCAAGCTTCTACTGCAGAGAAAAAAGCCAGGTTTTCAGTGCTTTTCTGAAACACATTTTGGATTTTTGTGAGCGCAATGCGGGGGGCAGAGAGTTCCACAATCTAGCGGCTTGGTAGGAAAAGGATTTTTCATCCCAACGAGCTCTCCTAATTCTAGGTTGGCGAATTAAGTGTTGGTTGGCTGATCTTAAGGTGCGTGCTGACAAGTACCGAGGAAGGAGTTTGGTAAGGTCATCAGGGCCCTTGCCATACAAGGACCTGTGCACCAGGCAGAGGGCTTTAAACTGTATTCTGCTTCTAATTGGCAGCCAGTGCAGCTCGCGTATGGCTTTAGAGGTTGGGTGGCGACGTGGTAGGTTCAGCAGGACCCTGACTGCGGAATTTTGGATTGCCTGTAGATTGCTGCACAAATACGTAACAGGAAGCTCCCGGAGTGCCTTCCCACCTCGCGCCAAGCTACCGCGTTGGAATCGGTGGTCCCAGGGACCTTCCGGGTCTGACAGTGCTCTTTTCATTTTTTGTGCTTACTATGCTTCTCTTAGTTTTAGTCATAAGATTTTGCCACTGCTTTTTTGCTTACTCTGTTTGGTGCTTATGCCATTGCTCTTGCTATTTATCTCAGTGAGCCTCACCACTTGCTCGCCATTTACTGTCGCAATCTTCAGCCTCCCCAGTGCCTCCCCACCCACCCAGGACCTACTTAGTGGAGGCTGCAACGTGACCCCAATGGGCAGGTCCTTCAGACAGCTCCTCCAAGCTGCTCGAGGCGTCTCTCCTCCCATCCAACTGTCAGCCTTACTTGTTGCCTACCAACAGTAGATTCTTAAACGTGGTACAGCTGCTCTTTTTTTCCTTCCATATTTCATTGTATAGGTGCTCACCTCATTTCATTACAAGTGTCTTTGTGCCTCTTCTTTCTACTGCATCTTGCACACTCTCTTTGTTTCTGTGCTTATTTTGTATTTCTGTGCTTATTGTGCTCTTTTAATTTTTGTGGTATTGTGCTTCTCTTAATTTTAGTCTTAAGATTTTGCCACTGCTTTTTTGTTCACTCTATTTGGTGCTTATGACATTGCTCTTGCTGTTTATCTCAGCGAGCCTCACCACTCGTTTGCCATTTACTGCTGCCAGGTTCAGCCATCCCAGGGCTGTTCTACCCTTCTAGGACCTTTCTCATTTATTGTATTTTGTAATTATTCCATTGCTCTTACTGTTTATCTCAGCAAGCCTCACTGCTCACTCTTTACCACTACCCTATTCTCATCTACCCAGTGCCCCTCCCAGGACCTACTTAATGGAGGCTGCAGCGTAACCCCATTGAACCGGTCCTTTAGCCAGCTCCCTCACACTGTTTGGAGGCATGTCTCTCCTTCCGTCTGACTGCCAGCACTACTAGTTGCCTAGCAACTGTAAACTTTTGAGCCTGATCCAGCTGTTCAGCATTTCCTACTGTATTTCATAATATCATTGCTCCCCATTTTTTTTAAGTGTCTTTGTGCTATTCTTTTGTATCCACTCCAGCTCACAACCTATCTTTGTGTCTGTGCTTATTGTGCGTTTCTGTGCCTATTGTGCTTATTGCCCTTTTTTCATTTTTGTGCTTATTGTGCATCTCTTAGTTTTAGTCTTAAGATTTTGCCACTCCTTTTTCGTTTCTTGTATTTTGTGCTTAATCCACTTCTCTTGCTGTTTATCTCAGCGAGCCTTGCTGCACACTATTTTCTGCCTCCCACTTCCCACCTCCCCAGTGCCCCTTCCAAGACCTACTTAATTGAGGTCGCAGTGCAGCTGCACGGATGCACTGCAGGTGCATCGCCAGAGTGCCAAAGGCAAGCCTGTCTGTGCCTGTCCATGTGAGCATTGCACCCCAACCCCTGTCGCTACCACCATCTGCCTCTACACAGCCAAGGAGCACCTAGCTCTGGACCCGGACACTGTAACAACAGCTGCTGTATGTTCTCCACATGATCAACCAAAAGACCCTTCGCCTGCCACCACTGCTCCTTCTCCTGCTACTCCAGACCACCTACCCGCATGCAGTGTACCACACAACACTTCTGCTCAAACTACAGACATCCCAGAACGACTATCAATGCATCCTGCTCAATGCCTGGACCCCCTGTAAACATGCCATGGAAGTCTGGGATACCATCACCAACTTACATCGCCATCATCAGCGAAATGTGGCTCAACCCCTCCTTGAACCCCTACATCATCACCACCACTCCTGATGGCTACAAGATGATATGCTGAGACTGCATCAACAAACACGGCAGAGGCATCATCATCATCTTTAAGGAAATAATCTGATGTAGATGTCACCAATGAAGATGCAATGCACTTCTTGGATGCTAAGAGCACAATAAGGGGCACCCTTGCCCACAGACCATCCGGGACCCTGACCAGCTTTCTGCAAAGCCATTTCCAATCTCATCGACCCCCTAGCCATCGACTCCCACCACTAGTTCTTACCTGGTGACCTAAATGTCCATGTTGATGACCCCAACGAACATGAGCAAGATTGGCCTCACCCAGCTGGTCACCGAACCCATGCAGAAAGCCAGACACACACTCCACTCCATTTTTCCCTCCAGTGGCAGAATCAAATTCACCCACGTCCCAGAACTTGCCTGGACCAAACATGTCATTGTTCACTTATCTATCTCCGACGTCCAGCACAAAATCGCCAAGCACCACAGCACCTCCCACAACAGCTGGAGCAAGGTAACGAGACTTAGTGGACACAGGCCCTTAGCTCCATGCTACCCTAAATGGCAGCAGACATTGACCAGACTTTCCAGAACTTCTTCACCTGGATCACCAAATGCACCTATAGAGTAGCTCCGCTGAAAACAGCAAAAGCCAACAAAACCACAAAACAAACCAGATAGTACAATCCAAAGCTCAGATCCACCAAGTGCAACTGCTACTGATTTGAGAATCAATGACATGTCACCAAGAACCCTTCCGACAGACCCACTCAAAAAGCAGCCCTCAGAAACTACGGCCAGTGCATCAAGGAAGTCAAGAGAGCAGCAATCACTGTCCGCTTTGATATCGCGGCCAAGCAAACAAAGGAACTCTTCGAATAGTCAAGGAATTCTCCAACACTGTGCACCCATCCCAAGAATTCTGCAACGCCCTCTCAGACTACTTCCATAGTAGGACCACGGCCATCTAAAATAACTTTGACCCTTGACCCACAACTCTCAGCCTTGACAACCTCAACCAACCAGAGATCACCAGCCAAACAAAAAACACTTGGTCTCCACTCACCATTTAGACCACCACAGCCATCATGTCATCCATCCACTCTGGGTTGCCCACTGACCCCTGCCTCCTCCATCTCTTCAACCTCTGAAACCAACCCATCAGCACAGAATCCACCAACATCCTCAATACCTACATCGCCACAGCAGCCTTCCCAGACTTGATGGAAACATGCAGAGGTCAGACCCTTCCTAAAGAAATCCTCTGCCAACCCCAGCGACCTAAAAATTACCGACCTATCTCCCTGCTCCCCTACCCAGTCAAGCTACTTAGGAAAGTAATCAACCAACAGCTCATTGAATACCTGGAACTAAACCACCTACTCGACATCTCACAATCAGGAGTGGGTGCCCACCACATCATTGAGATTGCACTGATTGCTGACACAGACAACATCAGAATTCTCCTTTGTTCACACAGAAACTGTGGTCTTGATCCTCCTCGACCTCCCGGATGTCTTTAACTCTGTATCCCACCACACCCTCAGCGATAGACTCCACAACATCGGCATACATCAAAATGCCCTCTAATGGATCATCTTTTTCCTTACACACACAGAATTCGATTGCCTCCCTTCACCTACACCCCAAGGACATCGTATGCAGCCAATGTTAAAGATCATCTCTCAGCCCTACCCTGGTCAACATGTACATGACTTCCCTTTCAGGCATTGTCAAATCCCACGGACTCAACATAATCTCCTGCGCAGACAACACTCAACTAATACTTTCTCTTACTGAGGACCCCTCAAATGTCAAAACAAACTTCTGCAACGTCATGGCCAATGTAGTCAAATGGATGAGAGACAACTGCCCCAAACCCAATTCCAACAAACCAGCAGTACTGTTCTTCAAGAAGAACACCTCTGCATGGGATCACAGCTGGTGACCAACATAACTTGGACCAACACACACAACAACACAACCTTGGCATAACCTTTAACAGCCAACTGATCATGAAATGACAAGACAACGAGGTTGCCTCCTGCTTCCACACTCTTCAAATGCTCCGCAGAGTCTTCAGATGGATCCCAATTAACACCTGAAAGTCCTCGTCACCAGCCGCACCCTCGAATAAGGCAACGCTCTCTATGCCTTTATTTTCACCCAGCTCCTCAGAAGACTCCAGACCATAGAGAACAGTGCAGCCAGACTCATCATGGACATCCTAAAATCCCCACCCCCTACGTCAGAAATCTCCACTGGCTCCCCATCCAGAAGAGATGCCAGTTTAAGATCCTCATGCTCAGCTACAAAGCCCTACACAATAAATGATCAACCTACATCAACCACCGACTGAACTTCCATCTACCCTCAAGATACCAGTGCTACACCTCACACGCATCCATCACAGCCACAGGGGGCTCCTACATTGCCAGCAACACCTGGAACGATCAGCCCATCCATTACCGAACAGCACCCTCCCTGGTCGAGTCTGCCCTCCCAGAATTTTGGCAGACCTCTCCAATCAGCTAGCCTCTGAAATCTCTTCCCTATTTAATTTATCTATTGATACATCCATCAGGGTGGAAGGCAGCTCAGGTCAGACCTATTAGAAAAATGGGCAATTTGGCATCGACCAATCTTAGCAATTATCAACCCATTTTGCTACTCCCTTAACTGGGGAAGCTGTTTGAGAGAATTATAAACAAACAACTTATGGAATATCTAGAGGCTAATATGATTTTAGATCCATCACAGTCTGGCTTTAGACCTTCTCACAGTACAGAGACAGCTCTAGAAGCAGTCACTGACCACATCAGATGCTCTCTCGATGCTAATATATAGTCTATGTTGGTGCTGCTGGACTTGTGAACAGCATTTGATACTGTGTCTCATTCTAGGTTACTCAGTAGGCTGCATGAGATTGACATTCACAGAAAAGGCTACAATGGCTTGCTGATTTCCTCTCCAACAGGACTCAAACTGTTATTCTGGGCTCCTATAAGTATTGTACTATGATGGTGGTCAGGAGGGTACATCAGGGCTCAGGTCTCAGCCCAACTCTTATTAACATATGTGTTGCCCCGCTATCAAAGTTGTCAGGGACTTCAGCTTTGACATTATATTGTACCAGATAACACACAGCTACTAATCTCCTTTGACAAAAATCTGGTCGAAATGAAAGAATCTATTTCTGCTGGGATGAAGGAAATAGTTATATGGATTACTGAAGACTGTCTTCAGCTAAATGCAGGAAATAAGAAGATTAGGCGGTTTGGGAAGGCCCAACTGCTCTGGAAGCCTGACTGGTGGCCCCCAGAACTTGGTATAGCTCCTTCACAAAAACTGGTAGTTAAAAACTGGAGTACAGCTGGATCAATCTCTTACCATGAAAGAGCAGGTTTTGTCCATTGTGGGCTCATGCTTCCACATCATGATGTGTTTGATGTGAGGAGCCTTTCCTTTATTACTACTCTCAGCAAAAAAAACTTTGGTCCAGGCTTTGGTCATCAGTGGTTTGGATTATGGTACTGTGCTTTTGGCCAACATATATAAGGGACCCCCTCTTTAAGTACTTTGGGCCAGGGAAAAGAGAGGAACACAATATCATAACAAAGATTATTTCCCTTGTGGCCTAAATTTCTTTACCAATGTTATGTCATCTCTACTTTCAAAAAAGTCATTCAAAACATGGCAAACGCACTTGTTTATTTCATATTTATACTTTTTTTATTATTTATTCTTCTTTTACTCTTTTGCAAAATTACTTTTTATACTTTTTTTCTCATATATAAATTCACTATATTTGCATCTCATAACAATTTGAATCAGCACATATATATAATTAGCAATGCATATGTGAACAATAAAAAATATACACAAAATACCATACAGAGAACACATCTAAACAATCTCACACATTTGTCATACATACACTATCATTCACCCAAAATACACTCTTTATTCGATGTCTAAGGAGTCACAGGTCTTTATGTGAACTGTCGCACTAGGTCGATGCGTTTTGGTGGGCTCAGCCCACCTTCCTCAGGACCTTTTGACAGAAAAAAGCTCGTCACAACAGTTTGTAGACTCTGTATGCATATCTGTAATTATAAATAGAGTATAATGTATCTATACCATTATCATTCAAGAAAAACAGACAGTTACATTATGACTTAAAAGAACATCATTCATCTATGTCGGTATCACTTTATGAAGGACAACCAATTCTACATAGCACATTTCATTTTTCATTTACTTTTCTTGGTCATTGCTTTGTTATTGTCACAAGCTAACACTGACCAAGCTAAATGCTTACATAAGTAGCGAGGGCTTCCCCAGGCACACTCTGATTTGGGGAAACTATACATTAAGATCAATACTTATGCAGAGGGTGAACTCTAAGACTTTTTGGTTAAGGGAGAGATTAAGAAAGAGAAGAGAGGTCATCAGTGGTTTGGATTATGGTACTGCGTTCTTGGCCTCAACAAATGCTAGCTAAACTACAGGTGGTACAGAACACTGCCGTTTGTCTCATCTGTAATCCCCCTGTTTAGCCACATCATCCCCTCTTTTTCATGCATTACACTGGTTACCGGTGAGAAACAGACTTATCTGTAAGGTCTGCTGTCTAAACCACAAAGCGCTGTTTGGGGAATGGCCTTCCTATAAATCTTCAAAGCTTACTCGCTATTCCCCTTCAAGACTATTAGGATCTTGCGACAAAGCTCTGCTCACTGTTCCAAGGGTTAGAAAGTCCCATTCAGGGGGCAAGTCATTTTATTTCCTAGCCCAGTTTTATTGGAAAAAGCTGCCTCTTCAATCTGAAACTCCATGGATCATTTCCAGTTCATAAAATTGCTTGAGACTAGCCTATTCTGACTATGTTACTTCCTGCCTGCTAACCTGGGGTTCGCGCCGAGATACCCCTCCCGTGGTGATTCGTGAGCATTTTAAATCAAAATAACATAACATAACAGTGCTGCACTATACAAATACTGATACTGATGTAACATCACATGAGAGGAACATTGAGAAATATTTGTATATGTCACTCTTGCATATGTACAGAACATGATGTATGGAATGGTGCATGCTGTGTATGTTGGGGATATGTTTGTAGCATGGGGATTAGTGCTGCATGATGGTTGTGCATATCACAAAACAAACATACATATCAGACATTTTTGGAGCTGGTACTTACCCTGAAGCCACATGTTACCAAATTCTCCCACTGCCATCCTCCGGGCAAGAGGTGACCTACAGAATACATAACTGTCATGGGTACTACCTACAAAGACTGCATGCACATCAGAACAGCTACCACTGGCATCACAGTGACACTTCATATTAATATAGTGCTAGCTGTGTCTATTGCAGAAGATGTGTGCATTGTGGCAAGAGGCCTGAAGATCCCCATAGGTGCAATCAATTGTACCCAGCACACGCGAGAAGCTGGAAAAGAGGTAGAAATCCCTAAATACCCTTTGCCTCCTGGCCAGTGTATAGGGCAATTGTATGTGGAAAAGGGCTCTTTTATTGATGCAGCTCAGTACCTGATACAAGCATCAGAACTGGCATGCCTGAGAGATGCCCACAGAGTCACTGGATACCCCTGGAATGACACAGTAGCAATAAAATAGAGAGCTGCTAGGATCTTGACAAAGGCTGGGATGGCATGGGAGCGGCTGGTCACAGAGTCTAGATCCTGCTCCCACTCCCAAACAATCTCCAAGATGGCATCAGGGGAAAACAGTATCTGGCCCTAACATCTTGGCTGAGCAACCCAAAGAGGTTTATCCTTTGTCTAACAATCCTCAATTCTCTCCTACTCCTCTAATCATCCTGTCACATGGCAAGGGGGAAAAACAACAAACACATTCATCAATATGCTAAAAGGTCAGAAATGATGGCTTTGTGTCAGCTCTGCTTTTAAATTTGCAACAAGGCTGGGATTTGCTGTTTGGCTGAGGTGTTTCACCTGGAACTGGTTGGGGGAATGTAGTCACTAACACAGGTGTGTTAGGGTGAAAGCAAACTTCTTTTGCCCCTATTGAGGAGATTCTGCCCCTAGTGCGAAGATATTGCCCCGACTGCAAAGATTCCGGCCCAAATGTGTAAACTCCACCCATCTGCGGATATTGCACCTGGGTGCGGACGTAAAGATACTACTCGTAAATGCCCTCCGTGAATACCAAAAGTCGTAAACTTAGAGTTCTGATCTAGGTTTAACTTTGTGAATACTGAAAGTCATAAATTTTGACTTTTGGCCTAAATTTACTTTTGTGAATTAGGACTAATGAATAGGCAGTGTACATAATCAACATTTCATTGTATCTGCAATAGCTCCCAGGAAGAAGGGACATCAATCCATTTAATTAGTGACCAATTATCTACAGGCTTTCCAGCTACACGAAGCCCCGTAATGTGACACATATAGGAAATAATATCAGGATATGTTCACATTTCTTACCTAACAAAACTGCTCATGAATCCCCAAATTTTAACACTACCTCATTCAACCAGACAATCTCACTCTCATACACATTCATTTTGCACATTTCCTCCAACCAGATGGTATAGGAACTGATGATGCTTTCCAATGTCTCCTTTTAGCCACCTGTGAATCCTTTGCTGCACATCTTCTAATGTGCAAGGGAAAACAATGTAGGCCATCAAAGTCATGAAGTAGAGCAAAGAAGGCTGTCAAGCTCTCCCTTTGATCCCAAAATATGTCTTTCTATCTTGACCCACGAATGGACGTCCTGTTAAGTCCATAATAAATAAACAGCAGGAGCCAGAAGTTGAGCCAGCCAATAAGATTTCATAATATGTTGTAGTCGTATTCTAGAACTACTTTTGTCTGAATGTAATTTTGCACTCAACAGTCTTGGTCTATCCCCACTTCATATAATAGTATGAATTTCTGAGCCAACTGTCGTGAGTAGTGATCTCAGGAGTTTTAGCAGTAGTAAACCAAACACATAGTTGAATCTAGGGGCAACAGTCATTTTAACCCTTTCCATGCTCATGACGAGCTCAGCTCGTCATGATGCACGGTTGAGCTGTGCTGGTGACGAGCTGAGCTCGTCATGAAAGAATGGAAATAATCAAAAGTCAGCACAGGAGGGGAAAACACCTAGCAGCCAAGGTGTTAATAAGTTGTACTCTTCCCCGGAGAGACATGTGCATGCCAGACAGTTTAAGAAAGTCAGGTTTCATTCTCAATTAAGGGCTGAATGTTGGCATGCACCATATTTTCTAGACCCTGATTCAGAGGGAAATCCAGATATTTCAGTTGTGATGGAGTACATTGAGAAGATCAGTTGCCAATGGACGCCTTTGTTTTGGTAACTGTCATAGGCAGGGCTTCACATTTTGACCAGTTGATCTTATAGCCTGAGGCCTGAGAAAAATGGCTAATCATGGTTATCAGACCTGTGTGGTAAATTTAAATTACCTATACTTAATTTATGCGGTAAAGTTCAATAAGAATAACTCAGTCAGAAATAAGAGGCAGAATCCGTGGTATTTGAGGTTTTAAAAGGGGTTTTATTCCTTAAAAAGGAATTGGTTATATGGTTCGAACCATGGCAAATCGCATTCCGTCACCACGAAGGTTCGGGAAGGGACAGACAATACTTTATTGACAAGTTATCATATATATAGTCAATGCATTACAGTAAAGACAGATGCAGGAGGCGTAACAGCTGAAAGGAGAGATAAGAATACACATACGTAATGAAAAAGGCGTTACAATAGGCGTGCATGAGGGCATGTACTAGAAACGTCATTATGAGATGTCACATGTGGGTGTGTCCATAAGAGAATCCTGCAGTGTCAGCAGAAATATATGGCAGAGATGCGCGCGCAGCAGCATGACGTGTAATTGACGTGGAACTGGAGGGTGAAGGGGACTTGACATTTAGCCTTACATGAGGAGACAGAAGTCTGGGGTGTCAGAACAACCTAATCCCAAATTGCATCTAATATCTTGTGTTTAAGGAACTGTATTATCTGGAAGGAAAGGTCTCTCGGGCAAAAGGCTATTCTATACTGACTGCTAGTGCGTGCATATGCGTCTACGTGTCTACATGAGATGCGAGGGGGCATGGGCCTACCATGGTATCAGGAGCTATGAATTACTTGCATGGAGACAGTGAGGCCGGGCCCTTTGCTCTGCAGCTGGGAAGGATGTTTTCCTAAACTACTAGACAGGAATGTATTTTCGAGGAGCGGAGCAGATAACTTGAAGGCAAAATACCGTTTTGGCAGGCAACAGGCCGAGCCAGGCACCGTTAGCCGTGCAGGAAGTAAGACAAAGGTCATGGATACAAATGCTCATTCAGGCTGGAGCATTCAGAGGCAGAAAGCAGGAAAGGACTCGATGACAGAAATCAGGGCCTAACTCGCCTGAGCCAGGGGAAAACGTGAAAAGTGCACCATGAAAAGACGTTGGCAAGGCACACTTAGGAACGGAATATCCGACCCATTCATGGTGGATCTGAAAGAGGACATATTAACGTTGGACGCAAATGTATTTGCGTCTTCATAGCTGGCACAGAAGGGAAGTTACATGCACTTTAAGCTCGTACATGGAGACGGTGGGGTACACAATAGGGAACATTTCTGACCATAAAAATTTATATTTCCTCACCTGGGTAGATTTTGGTGGAGAGGACAGAGTAACTAGTATATTGTCTGCATAGTAAAACGCTTTCTGTTCACCCACCTCCTATTATTTCCCTATAATTTGGGAACCGCATTGTATTGCAATGGCCAGTCGTTCCAGTGCTATCATAAATAGCAGGGGTAGAGGGGCAGCCCCAGTGCTTAATTTGCACCTGTGGTTTCCGGTAATCGCCACCGGTACTTAATTGTTTGTTGAATTTGAGATGAGCACAACAACAGTTATTTATTAATTCAAAATACATTAAAAATTACTAATGCCTACTGCTAAAACGTATCTTAAAGCTTTGGGGTCCTGGAATAGTCTGAAATTGTAAATGTAATTGTATTGCATTTGTATTTATGCAGTGCTTACTATCCCTGACGACGTGCTGAGGCACTTTTCGGTGAGTAGCGTGATACTCCGGACCCAAAAAGGATTAGTGGTGCATTAGTATGGGGAAATATATGTTAATTTGAGCGTTGGACATTTAAGGCTTTTAGTTGGATTAAATGAGATAATGCAGGGATAGAAGAGGGAAAGGTCTAGAAAGTGTTATTTGAGAGATCACAGTAGTAATATGAGGTTTGTAACGAGTCAAAGGAGGGATACACAAGGGAAGAATTAAGACAGGTTTGCTTGAGAGATCATAGCAGTAAAAGGAGGTTTCAGGAGAGTCAAGGAGGGAAAGCAGGGGGAAGAGTCTAGAAAGGTTTATTTTGGAGACCATAGTAGTAGAATTAGGTTTGGGGTGAGTTAGAGAGTGGAGGTAGAGAATACATTGAGAGAGGTATTGAGCGAGACAGAGTAGTGCATTGGAGAGAGTCAATGTTTTTTTCTACAGTAGATATAGATACATAACTACCTTGAATGGGTTTACATGTGTGAGGTCGATAATATATATAGGGAGTTTTATTGTCACACTTGTAGGAGTGTGATGGATAGTAGTTGTGTTGGTACTGTTGTTGGCAGCCCTGGCAGGGGCAGTGAGTAGTGTGAGCTGCAGTAGGCTCCTCACAAGGGCCCTGGCACTTAATGCTTTACAAAAAAAGCACTGGGCATACCTGTTGAATAAAAGGCTGAACTTGGAAAAATGGAGATATATTGCATCCGCAATTCACCAATGCTGCAGAATTAACATATAGAAGTTTGACTTTCCTTATAAAGGATTCCCCTAGTCCCTTTCTTCTCATGGTCTCCAACAAATACGACTTTCAACCCAGGAGAATGCCTTCTCGACGGCATCTAAATATATTTGTATCTTTTAATCCTTATCCTGACACATCTTCCATAACATAGGGTAAATAGTCTTCAGGGTGGTTAGTCGATGAGCACCTTGGTGCTAAGTCCACCTGACTCAGATGTATCAATCAATCAAACAATCAGGATTTACAAAGCATGGCTAATCACCCAATAAGATATACAGGCGCTTGCAGACCCAAGAGGCTTATTCAAACAGCAATGTGTTGAAGGCCATTTGGAATTCAAGAAGTGAGGTGATGGTTCTGAGGTGTGTGAGGAGACTGCTCCAGGTTTTTTATGTGATGTGGGAGAAGGAGCGTCCTCCATGTCAGTTTCGGTAGAGGCAGGAGTATAAGCAAGTGAAAGAGAGGTGGAGCATAATCTTCTCAATGGTTGGTGGCAGTTCAGGTGGTGGTTAATGCAGAGCCTTGTGTGTGTGGGTCAGCAGCTTGAATTGGCATCTCTTCCGTACAGGGAGTCAATAGAGTTTTCTGAGGTGGGGTTTGATGTGGGTTTGCCAGGGAAGGCCAAGTATGAATCTGGCTGCGGTGTTCTGTAAGGTCTGAAGTCGCTGTAGAAGGTGTGCAACGATTCCTATGTAGAGGGCATTGCCGTAGTCCAGTCATGTGGTAATTCGGGCTTGTGTCACATTGCATCTCGTGTGTAGGGGTAGCCACTTGAAGATCTTACATAGTCAAGTCAAGTCAAGTCAAAAAGATTTATATAGCGCGCTACATACCCAGAGGGTCTCAAGGCGCTTATGGAGGGGTGGGGAATTACTTGTCGAATATCCAAGTTTTAAGTTGCTTTCTGAATGCTAGGTGGTTCTGAGTAAGGCGAAGGTGAGTGGGAAGGGAGTTCCAAGTTTTAGCTGCCAGGTAGGAGAAGGATCTGCCTCCCATGGTTGTTTTGTTGATGCGAGGTACAGTGGCAAGAGCTTGGTTGGAGGAACGTAGCTGACGGGAGGGGGTGTAGAAGGACAGTCGTGTGTTGAGGCATTCAGGTCCAAGTTCGTAGAGTGCTTTGTGTGCGTGGGTTAGGAGGCGGAAAGTAATCCTTTTATTTACGGGGAGCCAGTGGAGGGTTTTTAGATGACCAGAGATGTGTTCTTTACGTGGGATGTCTAGTATGAGCCTGGCAGAGGCGTTCTGGATGCGTTGGAGTTTTTTCTGGAGTTTTGCGGTGGTACCGGCGTAGAGGGTGTTTCCGTAGTCCAGGCGGCTAGTGACCAGTGCGTGGGTGACCGTTTTACGAGTTTTGGTGGGGATCCATCGAAATGTTTTTTTGAGCATGCGAAGAATCTTGAAACAAGACGAAGAAACGGCGTTGACTTGTCTGGTCATCGAGAGTGAGGAGTCCAGGATGATGCCCAGGTTCCGTGCGTGGTCTGTCGGGATGGGTGCCTTTCCAAGGGCCTCTGGCCACCAAGAGTCATCCCAGGCGGAGGGGGAGGTGCCTAAGATGAGGACTTCTGTTTTGTCGGAGTTCAGTTTCAGACGGCTGTGCTTCATCCACTCAGCTACTTCTTTCATTCCTTCGTGTAAGTTGGTTTTGGCGGTGTTAGGGTCTTTGGTGAGAGAGAGGATCAGTTGAGTGTCGTCAGCGTAGGGGATGATGTTGAGGTTGTGTTGGCGAACGATGGTCGCAAGGGGGCTCATGTATACGTTGAAGAGGGTGGGGCTGAGAGAAGATCCTTGTGGCACGCCACAAATGACTTCAGTGGACTCTGACTTGAATGGTGGGAGGCGGACTCTCTGGGTTCTTCCGGTGAGGAACGAAGTGATCCATTCCAGTGCTCTTCCTTGGATTCCGACGTTTCTGAGGCGCTGTAGAAGGGTGCTATGACAGACTGTGTCGAAGGCTGCGGAGAGGTCGAGGAGGATGAGGGCGACTGTGTCTCCGTTGTCCAGTAGAGATCGAATGTCGTCAGTTGCAGCGATGAGAGCGGTCTCAGTGCTGTGTTTGGCTCGGAAGCCGGACTGTGAGGAGTCGAGGGATTTGTTGGTTTCGAGGAATGCGGCGAGCTGGTTGTTGACCGCTTTCTCGATGACTTTGGCAGGGAATGGAAGGAGTGAGATAGGGCGGTAGTTTTTGAGTTCGGTGGGGTCAGCTGTGGGTTTCTTCAGAAGGGCGCTGAGTTCGGCATGTTTCCAGCTTTCCGGGAAGGTTGCGGAGTTGAGGGAGCAGTTGATGACGTCTCGGAGGTGCGGTGCAATAATGGAGTCTGCTTTGTTAAAGATGTGGTGAGGGCATGGGTCTGTGGGGGATCCTGAGTGGATAGAGTTCATCAGACGGATGGTGTCCTCAGTGGAGATAGGCTTCCAGTCGTTGAGGATGTTCAGGGGGGGTGGGGGTCCTGAAGGGGGCTGGGAGGGTTGGTCTTCGGGTCGGTTGTCGAAGCTGTTGTGGATGTCTGCAATTTTGTTGTGGAAGAATGAGGCTAGGGAGTCGCAGAGGGCTTGTGAGGGGGTGATGTTGTTGGAGTTGGCCGAGGGGTTGGTAAATTCCTTGACGATGTTGAATAATTCCTTACTGTTGTGGGCGTTGTTATCTAGTCTGTCCTTGAAGGCGGCTTTTTTGGCGGTCCGGATCAGTTGGTGGTGTATGCGGGTGGCGTTTTTAAAGGTGTCCTTGGTGCTGGTGGTTGGGTCTTTTTTCCAGGCCTTCTCAAGGGAGCAGCAGAGTTTCTTGGATTTCTTAAGATCATCGTTGAACCAGGAGGCCTTCTTGCTGCCTAGTTTGATTTGTCGTTTTTTCAGTGGTGCTAAGATGTCGGCGCTGTTGGATAACCATTGTGTGAGGTTGGTGGCTGCTTGGTCTGGGTTTGAAGAGTGGGCTGGGGGGTTTAGAAGAAGCGATGAGGAGATCTGGTCGATGGTGATTTTGTTCCAGTTTCTTTGCAGAGTGGGTTGGGGGTGGTTGTTGGAAGTCGGTTTGTTGTAGGTGAAGTGAACGCAGCTGTGGTCAGTCCAAAGGAGAGCTGTGGTGTGGCTGAAGGAGACATGTTTGCTGGAGGTGAAGATAGGGTCGAGTGTGTGACCTGCGATGTGGGTGGGGGTGGTGACAAGTTGTTTAAGTCCGAGGTTGGCGAGGTTGTCCAAAAGGGTGGTGGTGTTGCGGTCGTTGTTTTTTTCAAGGTGAAAGTTGAGGTCGCCCAAAAGGATGTAATCCTCGGAGGGGAGCGCGTGTGGAGTGATGAAGTCCGTGATGTCTTCACTAAACTTTGCGCGGGGTCCTGGTGGCCTGTAAAGGAGGGTGCCTCTGAGTGTGGTTTTGGGGTCGATGTGGATCTGGAAGTGAAGGTGTTCAGAGTTGGCGAGGTTGACGTCTGAACTGGTAGAGATGCGGATGGATTTCTTATGGACGATAGCGATACCTCCTCCTGGGTGGCCGGTACGATCCTTGCGTATGATCTTATAGTCTTCTGGGATGGCAATGGTGATGTCTGGGGCAGAAGAGGCGTTCATCCATATTTCTGTTAGGAAGGCGACGTCCGGAGAGATGGTGTCTAGTAGATTCCAGAGGTCAATGGCGTGCCTGTGGACCGATCGGGTGTTGAGCAAGATGCACTGTAGGTGGTTGGGGTCGGATATCTGTTGTGTGATCGTAGCGGAGTTGTTGTCGGTGCCGTTGAATTTGCAGGAGTTGCATGAGAAAGGTCCGTGGGTGTGTCCAGGAGTGGCTTGGACGCAGTTGGGGGAGCGGCCGGGGTTAAGGGCTAGGAGGGTGGTGGCATCGTAAGTAATGCGGGAGGGGAGGGCATTGCGAGGACCAGGGGGTCTGGCGCTGGGCACGGTCCAGGCGCGGACGGGCGTAGACGGGCTTACCTTTGGCGCACCTTCGGCGCGACTGGGGCGCGATCGCTGCGCGTGACCGCTGCGCGGAAGGTCATCTGTCATATATGGATGGTGGAAAGGGGGAGGGGCGAGGGCGGTTCAGTTGATAGGCGGGCGGGCTCACGAGGGCGCAGACCGAGGACAACAACCAAATAAACAAGATGGCAGTGGGGGGAGGGCAGAGCACAGCGCCGGGGGTAAAACGTGCACTAAAGTTGATTTAATGGCAGCGGAAGCGAGGCGGATCAGCGCCCAGAGCAATACAATACAGACAAACTTATTTTAAAAATACTATACAGTTGCAGCAGAAGCGAGGCGAAGCAGCGCCCAGAGCAATACAATACGGACACACTTTTAAAAATGCAATACAGTTGCAGCAGAAGCGAGGCGAAGCAGCGCCCAAAGCACTACAATACAGTCAGCTTTTACGATACCAGGTCTCGCCAGGGAGACTGGGGAGCGACCTCTCACCAAGCAGCAATGAGGGGATCACAGCGCTTCCAGGTACGGGAGCGCTGTAAGTACACAGTGGGAGGGCGGTTCAGCTGGGAGGCGGGGCGGGCTCACGAGGACGCAGACCGAGGACAACAACCAAATAAACAAGGTGGCAGTGGGGGGAGGGCAGAGCACAGCGCCGGGGGTAAACGCGCACTAAAGTTGATTTAATGGCAGCAGAAGCGAGGCGGATCAGCGCCCAGAGCAATACAATACAGACAAACTTATTTTAAAAATACTATACAGTTGCAGCAGAAGCGAGGCGAAGCAGCGCCCAGAGCAATACAATACGGACACACTTTTAAATATGCAATACAGTTGCAGCAGAAGCGAGGCGAAGCAGCGCCCAAAGCACTACAATACAGTCAGCTTTTACGATACCAGGTCTCGCCAGGGAGACTGGGGAGCGACCTCTCACCAAGCAGCAATGAGGGGATCACAGCGCTTCCAGGTACGGGAGCGCTGTAAGTACACAGTGGGAGGGCGGTTCAGCTGGGAGGTGGGGCGGGCTCACGAGGACGCAGACCGAGGACAACAACCAAATAAACAAGATGGCAGTGGGGGGAGGGCAGAGCACAGCGCCGGGGGTAAACGCGCACTAAAGTTGATTTAATGGCAGCGGAAGCGAGGCGGATCAGCGCCCAGAGCAATACAATACAGACAAACTTATTTTAAAAATACTATACAGTTGCAGCAGAAGCGAGGCGAAGCAGTGCCCAGAGCAATATAATACGGACACACTTTTAACTATGCAATACAGTTGCAGCAGAAGCGAGGCGAAGCAGCGCCCAAAGCACTACAATACAGTCAGCTTTTACGATACCAGGTCTCGCCAGGGAGACTGGGGAGCGACCTCTCACCAAGCAGCAATGAGGGGATCACCTAGCGTGCACAGAGTGAGGAAGCAGGTCGAAGTGACTGCCTTGATCTGTAATTTCATTGTGATCTTGTTGTAACTGATGATTCCAAGGTTTCTGGGATGGATGGGGGAGTGCCTTGCATGTCCTTGGTCTGATGGACACTAGGGGCCAGATGTGGGTAAGTATATTTTACCGACTCATAAATACCGAATTTTACTGATTCTGTATTTATGAATCTGTAAAATTGAAGGAGGGAGATTTAGGTAAATTCGGTAATTGAATTACCGAATCTGTAAAAATCAGTATTTACCGAATCGGTAAATACCGATTCGGTAATGCCCATTGATTCCTATGGGCCTTGAAGCCCATAGGAATCAATGGGCATTACCGAATCCGTATTTACCGATTCGGTAAATACCGAATCCTGCAAGGGTGCAGGGGGTGTCACTTTGACACCCTCTAGCACCCCAAATACAGGCATGTGTGCCATGTGGCACACAGACATGCCCTAATGGCATGTCTGTCTGTCACATGGCATAGGTGTGCATGCACACATGTGCATGCACACCTGGATTCGGTATTTTACCCCCCAATTGGATTGGGTGGTAAAATACCGAATCTGTAAGGCCTTTGGGACTCAGAAGAGTCCCACCTACATGTGGCAGTGACCGAATCGGTAAAAATACCGATTCTGTATTTTACCGATTCGGTAAATTTAACATCACAAATACCCATTTACCGGTCGTAATAGGTGAAATCGGCCGTTACCGGTCGGTAAATGGCCTCCTACATCTGGCCTCTAGAGTTGTTCCATGTGTTGCTGCTTTTGCCAAAGATCAGTACTTCCGTCTAGTCTGTGTTCAGCTGCAGGCAGTTGTTCTTTTTGCAGTCGGTGGCATTTGTCACGCATTTGTGAAACTTGGTTCTGGTGGTGGTGGGGTTGTCGGTAATTGAGAGGATGAGTTGGCTGTCATCTGCATAGAAAATTATGTTGAGAACATGGAATCTGACGATGTTGGCCAGCGGGGTCAGATATGCGTTGAACATGGGGCTGCGGGATGAGCCCTGGAGGACACCGCAGGTGATCGTCTTGGGTTCGGAGGTGGGAGTTGGATCCTCTGGGTTCTTCCGGTGAGGGAAGAAGTGTGTCCTTTTGGATGCTGATGTGGTGGAGTCTTTCGAGCAGTGTCTGGTGGGATATGGTGTCAAAGGCTACTGAGAGGTCAACGAGGATCAAAGCTACTGTTTCTCCTCCTGTTCTGTGGGCACAACATTTAAACATGTAATCCATGCTGTCAGTGTGAGTCAGCCACCAGGGGTCTTGTCGAGCATACTTTGACAATATGTCTTGCAAGAGCGCTCTGCCTCTATTGGGTCTAGTGTCCAGTCTATCTGACTGGTCAAGGTGCGGGTTGAGAACTGCATTCCAATCTCCACCAAGTAGGCCTTTCGGCTTGCCAAACATGTGGAGGAACCTAGATATATGCAGTAGAAGGTCCTGGTTATCCCCACTGGAGGGTACACTGAGCCAACTATCGAAGTTGCATCTTGAAGATTCAATTTTTGCAAATACATTTAATCCGTCAGTGTCAATCCATGTGTTTAAAAAGTGAGTTGGGAGGGACTGGTGTGTAAGAATGGCAAATTATTTCTTTCTGTGTCCTAATGGGGTGTATACGTCGGTACCAGAGTGTAATAGAGGGTATGGGTGAATCACACTCTATACCCATTCCCTTTTCAATCTGTCACAATCAATATCAGTGAGATGAGTTTCCTGTATAAAGGCAATGTCACAGCAGTGTGGTTTCATAAACATGAGTACTCTCTTTCCATTTGACATTACTAATCAGATCATTCACATTAGAAGAAACTATTTTTAGAGAAGATGACATAACTAACAACCAAGGACTGAATACAATTTGAGAATTGCAAACCGTGTGGGGGAGGCAGAGCAGCAGATATTTACTTTAGATAGTTCTATATGTGTATGCCCGCTAATGAGTACAGGCCAAAGCGGAGAGAACTGGGTGCCGGGGTCTCCTCAAGTGTCCTAGGAACTACGAGCAGAGGAATATCTATCATTATACTTAGGTAACACTAATCTTCTTTTTATTACCTAGCTGTCTATAGGTGGGTGGCTATACTGTGTAAGCATAACCTGATGGGAGAGCAATGCAAAACCTTAGCCATGGGACCTGTCATCCAGGTCCTGTGGGCCAACCAACATTGACCTTTATCTTTAGTTTAGGAATTCCACTGCCTCAGTTATGAGATAAAGCAAACACAAGGAGATGATGGACGGAGCACTGAAACTTTTCATACACTCAACCTCTGGGTTGAATCCATCATCGTTCTTTAGCTCACTTCACCACCTTAGTTCAGACCCAGCTATATGCAATTCAATCTTGACCCTGTGCCTCATGTGAACAGTCCAGCCGAACTGCCAAGCCAGGTCTTCCCTGAAACGGAAACAAGCATCCCGGGACTGGTTTTGGGTTAACACCCCTCATCAGCCAGGCTAGCTTGAATCCAGTTGCAAAGTGAGCAAGGGACCCACGTATGGGAATACCCTGCCAACTTAGAGGGAACAAAACAATTCAGGCTGGACTGTTCCTATGAGGCACATGGTCAAGACTGATTTGCATATAGCTGGGTCTGAACTGGGGTGGCGAATTTAGCTAAAGAATGATGATGGATTCAACCTAGATCTGTGATGGGGGTAAGTTTCTGAAAAGTTTCAGTGCTACGTTCATCATCTCCTTGTGTTTGCTCAGTTATGAGATATACACACTATTGATTCTCCAGTGTGTTTTGTATCAAGGAATGCCTCCAAAGTCTCAGGTTCATCATCTTCCATAGTATGTCCATTGATTGTTATCAGCATCATCGCGGGTCAAGTAAGCCGTAGTGTATTTCATATCTGCACATTCTCAATCTCAGCGAAAGGAATCTTTTCCGTTTGATGTTTGTGTCTTGTGAGTAATTAGCAGAGAAATACATCTGATGGGTCCCAACCATGTAGGCACCATGATTTTAGCTGCTGTGATGGCCTGTCGAGCCTATTGATGGGGCAGGAAACACACCAGTATTTGTCTTGGATGGCAAGTTTTCACTCTGAGTCTCTCTTTCATTGTGCCCTTTGCAATTCTGCCAGGGGATTGAGGGTGATTATTAGCATATCTAGATTGAAATCATACTTCTCTATTTACTTCAGGACTCATGAAATACAGACATTGTCCCTCCTGCGTCTGTCCTCGTGGTTGGTGATTTCTTGTGAAAAGATCATATGACTGGTCCCCATTCTACAGCATCTAACCTTTTCTCCACCTCTTCAATCCTGCCATCAGGTTCCATTAGTCTGTGTTGGAACAGTTTGACATTGATTCAAGAGAATGTATTTTGTGAATTGTTTGGTTCATGGTCTTCAACCACCGCTTATTTGAAGGCAGATGTTTCACAATGGCTTTGGAGAGCAGCAGTTGTTGTTGATGTTTAGCTCTAGACATGAATGTTGCAATCACTCACAGAAGGGTTCACCGCCATAGACTCAGTATTTCATATTAAGATATCAGTGCAAGAATAGTAGAAATAGGAAAGAAGGTCAATAGTTACAGTCCATCTCAATAGGTCAGGAGATCCAGAGAGTTATAGTGACATCAGATTACAGGCATTTCCAGAACAATTCCAAGCAATCCCTAAAAGAATTATTACATCTCTTTATTTTTCCAAATCATTCATTGAAGGAACAACTTTGTGTTCGAAGAACCTGAGACACATCATGGATCTAGTTTATCAGTGACAGACTGTTAGAGAGGGAGGTATAGTACTTTACTCATCCAAGATGACCCCTATCGCCTATCCTCTTTCTATGGCTAAAATAGTCATGTCTCAGCCAATGCACTTCAAAAAAAGGCCCTGGTACTGTTTGATCTGGAACATAAGAGAAGACGTTTTCCAGCAGGGTGGATAGAACTCTTTGTGATTCACCGCTTAAACAGCACAATGTCCATCAACCCCTGTAGTATCACAGCAGGGTGTACTACCACTCCTTCCCATGAACTGCTGTCTTCACTGCCAGTAAGCTCCTGTTAGTTATTGGGCAGGGGTGGCCAACTACTCGAAGGATAGAACATTTCAGTACCACCAGAGGGTGAACGTGAGTGAAGTGGCTCAGATGGGAGTTCCTTTATGTGTGGGCCTTAACAAATGGTGGCTCTCTCCAAGACAGGCCGGCAAGCCCAGCATCAATTTTACCATTATCTCTACCATCTGGTCATATTGTTGATCCTTGAAATGCCTAACACTTCTAGGTTTTGCAGACACACAAGGGGCCATTTGGCATTCAAAAATTAAACAGGAAGAATGGCTGAGGTCTGCTATAGCCCCGGGAGCTAGCTCAGGGTGTGATCCTTCTCCTGAGCGTACAACTCCACCCCTATGGTGAATCTTTTCAATTTCTGATGTACTTGCAGCTGCAGCTGGCTCATAGTGCATGTTTTAATCTTCATATCCATCTATAAACACTGCTGGCATCTTTTCTTCACTTGCAATATGGTTTGGGCTGTTGTGGTCAGGATCATCTTCTCCCCTAACAGCAAACCAATCTCACTGGGAGCTCTTGAAATATGGATTTTTAATCTTTGTTTTTGTATCTGAATTTGAGTTGCTTGAGTATCTTTATTGAAATCCTCCCCCTGTTGCTTTAGGGTTTGACCTGGCTGGTCATTTTTAGACACATCTTGTTGAGACTCTTTTTCTTGTAGTTCTTGCTGATTTTGATCTTTACCCCCCCCCCCGATCCATGCTTTCAATTGACACCGGACTCTATCATTCAGTGAATGTTGTCACCACTTCTTCATCTGGCATACCTCACTCTTTTCATATGAGATGTATGGATCCATTGTAGGACTCCAGTACATATAACAGCAGTATTAGTCAATAGAATCAGTTGGTGCAGACCTTCACAACGAGGCTCCAAACAAGCCCTGCAAACTTCTTCACAAAGATCCAGTCATCTCACAGATATTCTCTTGCTGATGGTGTTTCCAGATACATCTGATGAGAGGAATAACATACTTCATCAGCCCGTTATTGGCAATATTCAAGAACAATGTAATCTGTGATGTTTATAAGGTTAGCTGAGGAGACGCGAGGAATCATCATTATGCCCCCCAGCAGTACTTCATGGAGAGAGAGTCCTCTTGTTATATTTGGAGATTTTCCGGGGCTCATCAGCATGAATAGGAGAACATCTGCCTTTAAAAGGATTTTGAGGCACATACCTTAGACAGCCTTAAGTTCAGTGTTCCATTGACTTTTTCCACAACTCCTGATGCTTCTGGTCTGTATCTACAGTGAGTTTTCACAGCAATCTTAAATGATATGCAATAACAAGTTCCTAATGTAGGGCCCGCTATCTGACTCTAACAAAGGGATCAGTTGCCTCAATAATAGTTTGGTTGTCGTGAGACTATCACATCTCCTTATCATGTATGCCTCGACTCACCTATAAAAGTTAAGAAAATAACTAGTATGGGATCAACTTCCTCATTAATATCCTGGCTGTCATGAGATTATCACATCTCTTTGTCGTGTATGTCTCAACCCACCTACAGAAAAATGTAGACAGTCTCTAGTATGCGTCTATAGTCCACTGCTAAAGATAATTTTATTGTACAGTTAATTAAAACCTTTACAAGAACAGAAGCACAAAATGCAATTTTACCATCAAAAAATATCACAACCTATTCCATCAGAGCCCTGAAAATATTAGTTGGGCCTTCAATAATACAGAATTGTAGTCCTAGGTGTAAGCCAAGGCACCATAAATTTTATCATAAAGAACAACTAATAATACAATAAAATGTGCCTGTAAACTCCAGAGGGGATGGAGTAAAGACTAAATGACAGGGTAGCAATGTAGAACCATTGTCAGGGGCACCTTGCAATGATCAATATTGGTCTATTCCAAATAGACACAAATTGGCCCTGGGAAGCACCATCTGGCAAGTCAAAGCTAGCCGCAAAGCATTCATTTATCTCTTACCGCCAAAGTCAATGAGTGGAATCAAGCAGACAGGAGCAGCAAAGATATCACTTTAAGAGTAGGAATCCACATGGTGCTTGTGTTTTTTAGGCAAACTGGCAAAAAGTGCTACGTGCAAAGTGCTTGTAAACAGTGATGGATCCCAAAAGAAATTTAAATGAGTTAGCTGCTGTACTCTATTGAGGCCCGAGGGAACTCAAGCTGGGGGATATAAACAATGCATAATCAGCATCAGCCGTTATAACTAAAAAAAAAACTATCTGAAGTAATTTGATTGTTTTAATATTTAAAATAAAGTTCCCTGAGTTCAGTCAGGCAATTACTGCTTGAGCACAGGTGTGCATTCCGAAGCATTCAAACTATTTGTAAGGAAATTTATCCTCAGTTGAAGCAGCGTGGGGAAAATGCACATTGCGCTTTGACCTGCAGATGACTATTAGGTCAGATGTCGACCAACCATGCTCCAGTCTCAGTCTGAGAGCGACAAATCTGGCTTTGAGCCACATGGATCGGTGCAGGCAATGTGCTTCTGCAGGATCCAAGGAAAGCACAAGTTGACCACTGCCCACGAGTGCGAGTGCTTTCTCAGCATTGCGAACTCGAACAGCCTTGATAGCGTTTTTGCTGTAGCATCTGCAAGTTATTTAAATGCTGAATGTGGGAGGTGTTCTTCCCTGGATTCAATAAGCAAGGGGACTTTTAGTTTATTTTGAAGATGGCACTCATATGAGGAACGTGAGCTGTCTAGGTTACACCAAAGTAGACCGTTCATGGTGTCTGGCAGGGCGAGTCTAAGCCTGTGGATGAAGATTAAATAAAAAAGGCCCACCTTCTGGCCCATGACTGCTTTATTAGGTTAAATTAGAGCCAGACTTGCGCAGGTGATGCTCGCTTTGGCAGACTCAGTGCCATTGCAGTGATATTGGGAGAAATCTTATCCAACAAGGGGGCTTCAATGCCAAGCATGATCGCATTTCCATAGGACAAGACACATTCCTTTAGCCTTCATCACCTGGAGTAAATTTAATCTCGGACCTATGAGATTATGAGCAAGTGCTGTGAGCGCCAGCATAAGGCTGATGCCTTTCTTCCTCAGGGTATGAAGATGTAATTAGAATGACCCCATACTGTTAAGAAGGATGCCCAAGTATGTGCTGGACTCAAGAGGACAGTATTTTGCCAGTTTTCCAGCATAGCTGTTGCCCAATGTGATCATATCATCACCATTCCTAGGTGCAGCGCATTTCGCAACAGATATAGCTCTAGGTAACAGCAATGCTCATAGGAGACCTGAGATATATATAATATTGTGAATTGGGGAACCAGATGATGTCATAAAAACTCTTGTTGACCATAGCTGCCCAAAATCATGGACCACTACAAAACCATACTGGCTATCAGTGTAGATTGCAACACTCAATTCATTGGCCACACAGCATTACACAAGTTGCTGCATCTACAATACCAGGCATGCTGCAAACTGCAGAAGCTGCCTTCGGAATTCCATGTTGGACTTTCAGACAAGAAGCATATAGA
Organism: Lissotriton vulgaris; assembly: GCF_964263255.1. NCBI lineage: Eukaryota > Metazoa > Chordata > Amphibia > Caudata > Salamandridae > Lissotriton > Lissotriton vulgaris. The sequence continues at coordinate 436,510,206 of NC_141691.1, read as the reverse complement.
AATAATGTCAGATCAGTAATTTTGAGTGGCACATCCAGTATGGCTGGCCTCCACCTGGTACACAACTTGGTAATGTCTTTGCAATCATGGCCACAATCTTTGTCTTCAATGTCATTGTTATTAAAAATGTTGTGGGATTCATTATCAGCTTGAAATGTTTCAGCTGCCAAATCATCTGCTCTTATTTTGTCAGGTAGCTGTTTGTCAAATGCTGAGATCGAGCATGAGTCAGCAGAATCTCGACTGTGAATGTGGAACTAGCACAATAAATGTATAACCCATCACAATCTCCTCACTATGCTGAATTTCAAGCCAGACCACTGCAACTCATTTTAAAAAACTAGCTAGTACTGTGGCCACTCGATACAATGTGACTGAAAAGTATGCCACCGGCAGCTTCACTTCACAATGGATAGGCACTAAACAATCAATGCATTCTCTTCACATTTATAACAAAACAAATACAAAATATTTTCATAACTCTGCATTCCTAGAGCTAGTGGCCTACAGAATTTGCCGGGCACTCATGCATTAATTGTCCTAAAGCACCTGATGTCTCACATTACTGTGAGAAAGCTTCAGTAAAAGCTCTGCAAATTGGGAAAAGTCTGGAATCCACCGATGACAGGAGCCAACCATTCCCAAGAACATCCTCACAAATCTTTGTGTTGTAGGGGGTTTCATTCGCAAATGTCTTTTTACACTTTTCTCACTCCTTTCTCAAATAAATGACCTCTCCTTGCCAGTAGAATTTTGTATTTGACTCTTTGTGCCCACTTTCTGCTAGATGATTTAAAAATACTATTGTGTCCAATTTGCATCCTTCTCCTGTCTTGAATGAGACCAATAGGTCCTCATTCATTGTATTGGATTGGCGCGTACATTACAAATTAACTCAAAAATTCTCCAGATTTTTCTTTAACATTTTTAAAATATTGAGGGACTCTCTATATACCCTTGTAGAATTCTACACCAAACAAGGATGATTCCTAAAAATCTGAACTCAAAGAGAAATTGGTGCAAGTATTTGACTCTAAGAATTGGTACCACAGGACAACTAGGGACTACAATGTCATTGAATTTTATCAGGTTCTACAATATTCTCTATTTTTTATTTGGTATTCTCTTTTTTAAATGCCCTGCTCAATCATATTTTCAAGCACGGATCTCATTCCCAAATCTGCTTTCCATGTAAGCTTATATTGAGGTTTTTATCGGAAAACTGCATTTGATTTTACTGTAATTTTCATTACTGTGGACCTTTTATCAAACCAATTAATTTACTTGTACTATTCCAAACATTCTCTTTCAATCTGCATCTTAAATCAGGAGGCATGTCTTCTTTTGCCAGGACTGGAAACATGCTACACCATCTAGTGTGCAATAGATTATGTAATTCATTTTACAAGGAATATCTCAGCCAAACAAATTAACAGGACAAGAATTGCATATTAAAAATGTGTGCTCATTTTCAAGAGAATAAATTTTTACTTACATATTTGCTGAAACCTGATTAGTAATCTTTTGGTTAGAAATACCAACAATGTGGACTTCTTTTCCAGAATGAGTTATATTGAGGGCCTCGATAGGTCGAACTGCGGAGTGGGTAGCACTTCTATTGTCTAAAAAGATTTTGGGGTTTCCATTAACCCATCTACGTATGGAACACTCTAGTCAACCTATAGGACCGCATCAAGCACACAATCCTCCTATCTATCAGGCATGGTTGTTGTGATTGATTTAGTCCAAGTTCATTAGGACTTTCAAATGTTGTTCAAATCTGGGGGAAATCATTATTATTCAAGGATTCTGCTGAAATCTGGCATTCTGTCGATGAGTGGACATTCTATGTTGTATATTTTGCTGTATCATTGGACCTTGATGCACATTTGCATTGAATTACGTTTGACTTTGCATTGTTCTGTACAAAGGCCAGTTAGGGTGGGACTGCATCATCCTATTCTGTGCGATTAAATTCAGGTTCTGCGTTTGGGGATTCATTGGTGCCTCAATCTGCATTCTGTTTGCATTCAGTCTACATTCCAATTTTGTTGCAGCAATGGCTTCGTGTGTTCTTTTTCAACGTGACAATATTTGAATTTGCTTTAGAATTCTTTAAAAAACCTTTACCTTTACCTCTCCATGAGGAACAACACTTCCAGCTTGCACATAATAAACGCCTAAATCTGACATGAAAGTGTTTTTCTGACCACCCTTCTGCACCGCCAAATGTGTCTGTGCCAACATGAATTCCTCGCTTTAATTTTCTTCTGCTTCACCACAAAACAGCCACTAAAATACTTCTGTAACTTATCCAAAGACTTTGTCAGACAGCATAACACAATGCAGAATTTGAGAACTAAACCTCCAGCACACACCAAGCATGAACACTGAGACTAATATTCTAATGCACTCACCGAAAAGTCTTCAGTTTCAGTGAACTGCCTGTAAATACAATATGCATTCATTGACTCATTCATTTGCCTCTTGTGTTACCCTCATAATTTTTGTCCAATTTACCTCTCTGAACAATATGTGTTTTCAAAATGAAAACGAGTTACATCCCTATATTTTCCCATTATCACACAAGATGGGCTAATACTAGGAGATTATTTTTGGGGTTCTTCAGTTGGCCAAATCACAATGCATTTGCATTATTATCCCAAATCCTTATGAACCATAATATGTTTAAGTCAAACCAAAGCACCTTTGAAATTTTTGCAATCCTCTCTACTTTGGAAAATTCTTTGTTAGTAAAAGATTAGGTTGATTCCATCCAGGGTACATGAGCATATGATCTTGCATGAACGTCTCTTATTGAGAATTCTGAACTTCCCCAGTCTAAGGTTCAATCACACATTTCTTTTTCAGATTCACCTGCAGTCTTTTCCTTTTGTGCTTTTTGTCCTTTCTTTGCCGATGATGGAGCAAGGTTGTGCACTTAAAGCGACTTGCTTGTACTCAATCCTCTCTAATAACTCATAATGTTCTAACTAACATGTTTGTCTTATTAATATTGCATTTCACAACATGTTAGGTATCTAGAAGAAGCTTGCTTAGGTGTTTCTACAAACAATAATTTGCTTGCACTAAAATGGCCACTGCTACGCAGGATTTTCTTCTGCACATGCGTATGTCACACTCACGTGACATGACTTACTCTAAGCTTTGGTGGGAAACTTTGGCTTCTGCGCACTAGAATTAAGATGGCTGCTCTGTGTCAATAACGTGCAAGAAGCTTGCATTGCTGCTTAAGATGTTTGTTTTGCCTAATCATTAACGCAATAGCTAAAATACAGTAATGGGAATATAGTAGATATAAGTGGTATACAGTACATTCATTTATTCTGTGTTTTAAAACTGTTTCTTTTCTATTTTTTCATGTAACGATAATCTTGGACCTGGGAGCTGTTCATACTCCATCTTGAAAACCCACACTGCGCATGTCAAACTCCAGAAGGAGCTGAAGTCATTTGACATTGAAACAATGCCAAGCATACAGCACACTAGATGATGCGCCAGGGAATCTAACCTGCTGACCCCAAGCGGAAGAAAATATTGGTTACATTGTATTTCTATAAAGAACATCCGTTATTGGGTGGAATAAAGATGCATGGGAAAATTAAATTTGATGGGCAGGAACGTTAATAGAATATTCAGAAGTAAAAGTTTCATTTTAGTATGGTGTGATGATCTCTCCCGTCTTTTGTCCAATCAAAATTGGGGATCCTTACACTTGCAACAATGGGGGTGGTACACTGCCCTGGAAAATAGTATAACTAGAGTAGGCTTAGTTAGCAAATTTGTCCGACTTGTCCGAATAGCTGACCTGTCACTGGCCCAACGCACTCAATACGTGATCGAGAGCAAGGGTGCTGGCGGAGCACTCTGACGGAAGATTCGATAACCCAATCGGGGTTAGGCTGTTAGCCGCAGAGAGGGTTGTAGCGCTGGTGTAGCAACTTTAACTGTGGGTGCCGGTCTTAGCCTGTGGTGGTCCTGTCCTGATCCAAATTGGCTGCACCTGTCCTGATTTCTGGTCGGCACCTGTTGTCTCACTGGCACTTGCACTTTTGGGGTTCTATCTTCTAACTGACCAGTGGCCAGGGTAAGTCCTTCACACCATTGTAGGTAAATATACTATGTGGGTATGTCATTGTACTGTTTCCTTCTCTCTTCCCACCCAAATGTGAAATGCGTAAAGACTGCCTTATAAAATCTTTGCATATTTTCATTCTAATGATTATTTTCCTGATTGAAAGATTTCTGGTGTAAAAAGTTTGGATTATGACATTTAAAGAATTTTAGATAAAGAGTTTAAAATGTTCCTGAGTTTGGTACCGGTGACAAGGATTGGTAAGTCAATGGTATAGGTCCTAAAACATATTTATATAAATCACTGATTAGAGAAAAGTGCACAGGTTACCTGATTAAAACTCATTATATAATGTTTATGGGTCCAGGTGAGTATGGTAAAACCGAGTCAGGTGACCTGCGCGCTCCATCAGTATTTATTTTGGTAGCAGAATGATGGTTAGAGTTTAGTTAAGATAGGTAGTTAGCTGAAGTGAGCTGGTTTATTGAATTTAATTTGCATATTTGAAATCATATTGATTATTGATTGTATTGATTATATCTATTAACCAGAACTGTTCGTACCTGTTTTATGTTTTGTCTGGGATCCCCGGGGGCAGAAAAGCAGGTGGTAAATGAAAGCCACACTGCAATGAGGTCACTTGCCTGTAGCAAATAAGTGCATGGTTAGGTAGAACCGAAAGCCCTATTTTAGGGAATTTTCTGTATAAATGTGTGAATAATTGATAGCAAAGAGTTCGCTGGCAAAACTTTGGTGTGATATCACCTAGAAAGGGTCACACAGGAGGAGGAACAGGTTCTTCTGAGCTTGATTGACAGCAAAGGGGTTCGCTGGTTAAACTTTGGCCTTAAATACACCTAGAAAGGGTAAGTCCAAGGGAGCAGCAGGTTCCCTAATGCTTGCGTGAAGGGTAGACGGAAGGGATCTACTTGTAGTGTGTGAATAGTAAGCGGAAGGGATTTACTCACAGTGAGTGAAATGATCTTTTCTTTGAATTAGTCACTCGGGCACAGTGGCAAATGTTTTTACGTTGTTGAATAATAAAATCTGCATTAAAAGTGAAAGAAATGAAGTTTTCATATTACCTTGCAAAGGAGGGAGTCAGTCGCGGAGCTGCGCTGACCTCACTCAGAGCCGTGCTGGTATTGGTTGAGACAGCGGGTTTGTAGCTTAGATAGTAATTGTAAAGGAGAGGTGAGTACAGGCGCATGAGAACTAGTCTCACGAGAAAAGTCGTGCAACTATTGGTTGAATTTATTTTAATTCAAAATTTTGATTGGTCACTGAAAAATAAAAGACGCTCTGGTATTGAAATCAATTTTTAAACAAATTGAGAGTCATCCAAAATATTTTTGGGTTTAAAATATATGTGGCATATAGGCCCGATTGTAGGAGGTAGACCCGATAGAAAATATCTAGAGTTTGCACAAGAACAGTATATACGAGGAAGACCTCATATCATGTACGGAGAGAAAAGAAAAATGTAATTATTAAAAGAATTAAGAACTTTTTCAAGAAAGGTAAGGCAATTAAAACAAGAGAAGCGATTATTATTCCACCACCAAATACGCCCGCATCATAAATGATGGTTGAAAGGGGCTATCACACTTGTGTGTGGTTAGAAAATTGGATGGAGTACACAAAAGATGATGGTGTTTTAGCATTTCCAGAAAATGGTACGTTTAATGGCAGAGTTCTGTACAATTTGTGACCTTGTATGAATGAATTAGATCCCAGACCTAGATTAACACAATATGAGGCATTAGAGGAATGGGAAACTGAGGCTTTTGAGCGAGACAGACCCAGAAGTAACAGGAATTGGAGTACGTTTTATCCCCGATTTCCAAAAGAGACAAGAGACAAACAAATGAAACATTGGAGACAATCCATGTTAGTGGAAGGACTTTATCCTGTATTTACTTTAGAAGATCCTACAGGAAGTAAAAGGACTGAGAAAAGGAAACATTTAATGACTAGTGGAGAATCAGATGATGATTATTTAGAGGATTTATTAATGAAAAATCCACCACCTTATAATGAAGAGCCAAGCACAGTTAATCCAAATGCTCCATTCCTGAAACCACCTCTGATTCTGCAAGTGGTACATGAGACTTCAAGAGAAAAGGTACTTAAGGAAAGAGAACGAGAATCATTAAATAAACAAAGAAGTGAGTTAATTCAGAACATTTCTCAATTGAATACGAGTCCTGAAGCCCTGACAATTCCGGTAACTATTGAGCCAGTTGTTCCTCTGTATGGAGATAAACAACCTAGTCCTTCCGTACTAACTACACCTGTAGTACAGCCTAGAAAAGAACCCTTAATAATTGATGATCAAGCAAGTGAATGTGAGTCAGTGATTTCCCTGATGGATTTACCAATAAGAGAACCAGTGAGTGACTTGGTCAGGAAAACCACTCCTGTAAGTTCTAGAGAAGTACAAATGGAGACATCCTCAGGTACAAGAAGTGCCACAGTAGTAAACCCAGAAGAAATAGAGAGATGGACACGAGAAATAGAGAAACCAAAGTCACAGCCGAAGGTATTGGACATATTCAAAATTCGAGTTGAATTAGAAGAAATGATGGCTGGAAATGTGGGATTGGACAGATTAAATACACTCAGTGAGGACGAGTTGTTGTTCATATGCAAGAGCATAACTAGAAATACAAGATTGTTTCATGAAAAATAAATGGATATGGCAGCTAATATGGGAATTGACATTGGCAAATCTAAAGTGTTACAGAAACCATATTGAGCTGAATTTTCAGACAAGGGTTTGGAAAATATGAATGTTTCAGGTAGAAAGGTACAAATTAGGGAGCTTATGACATTATTGCAAAAATGGGGTGACATAGAAAAATGGAAAACTAGATGGGCAAAGAAAAAAGAAGAGGCTCGAACAAAACAAACTGCAGCTGAATATGTATTAAAAGAAACGGAAAAGGTGGAAAGGCTGTGTCCCATGAGAGAAGTGCCAGGTGGAGGTTATGTACATGTCCCAAGGTCCTGACAGGATATTTTGTCATTCACAAATGATTTCCCAAAACTTCGAGAGAAGCCTGTAGAATTGTACAGACAAGTTGAGAGATTTGTGAATGTTTCAAAAAGACTTTTAAAATATTTAAATGGGTTATTTGACATTGTCGTTCCTGTAGATTTGTGGACAGAATGTAAAGTTGCTGTTGATTGGCCAAGTGATGAGTACCCTAGAGACCCAAAGACAGGAGCCCCCTATCAAGATGTAATGAAGAAATATAATCAAGTAATATTGTATCTCAAAGGGAAAGTACCTGCAAAAGAAAACGATTGGACTAGAATAGATAGAACTACTCGGAATAAAGATGAATCTGTGCATGCATATTATGAACGTCTGTTACAAGTATTTAAATGGTACAGTGGTTTAGATAATATTGATATGAAAGACATGACGCATTTCATCAATCGGTTTGTGTCAGGATTAAGACCAGAAATTTCACAATGGATTAAATATCATAAAAGTTGTTGGCAGGCCAAGCAGATTGATGAAATACTTAAATATGAAAAATATTGTGCAGATGAACTTGACAATAAACGAAAAGAATTAAAGGAAAAAGTAATGTGGGCACGAGTAAAATTAGCAGAGCAACAGGAACTCCAGTTAAGTCAAATGAATAATAACCAGACTCAAGGAGATGTAATGGGGGTAAGCCGAGGGGAACATTCAATAGAGGGGAAGCCAAAAAGAAGTTCCCTTGTCACGGGTGCAGCAAGTTGGGGCACTGGAAGAACAAGTGTAAGGCTTTGCAAAATAACACTGTTCAAACTAATGATTTGAATCCATAGACGCAGAATGAGATGCCATGGAAGCAGCAGGTAATACAAAACCAGTTACCCCTTGCACCTATGCCAAATTTTAGGAGCAAAGCACACCAAAGTGTGTATACCACAAATTGGGAGGGAAGTGGTAATAGAGACGCAGTGACATCACAGTTTCTATTGAGTGACACATTTTTTGAGAAAGAAGAATATGGACGATGCCTGGGAGGGGAGGATGAGGAGTGCGTACTTGGCGCCTCCTTGCCGGTAGGTCAGTCAGGTCCATATATTGAAGAAAAGGTTGAAGGAAATGATGTCACCTTTCTATTGGACACTGTTGCTACCCGTTCTACTGTGAGAACAGCAGACGTTGCAAACCTACCCCTCTCTGGAGAAGCGATCCAAGTAGTGGGCGTTTCTAATAAACACATTAGTACCCCAGTCACAGAACCAATGGAAGTTAGAATAGGTCATTTTAAAGAAATGCACAAATATGTGTTTGCGATTCTAGACCAGTAAACCTGTTAGGCAGATACTTGTTGTGCAAAATTAATTGCACAATCTTTTGTACACCGAGTGGTGTTGAAATTCAAACCCCAGATGAAGACCGAATCTATAAATTAATGTTAGCAAAACAAGAAACGGAGAATAAAAAGTTAACTGTAGAATACCTACTAGAAGAATTAGAGCATACTGTAAATCCTAATGTGTGGGATTTTACCGGAAAAGATGTAGGATTAATGGCAAATGTCGATCTGATAAAAGTGACAATAAAAGAAGGTGCAGTTTACCCAAATATTCGACAGTACAAAATGAGCCCAGAAATAAAAGCAGGTGTTGCAGCAGAAATAAAGTGTTTGGTTGAAACAGGCATTTTACAAGAAATCATGAGCAGTCCATGTAATTCGCCCTAATTGGCATAAAGAAACCAAGCGGAAAGTACAGGGTCATACAGGGCCTTCGAAAAATCAATAAGATTGTTGTCCCATGCTGTCCAATTGTGCCAAATCCTGCAGTGATTCTGTATCAGATACCGTGGGCAGCTGGATGGTTCACCGTAATAGATTCATGTCACACATTTTTCGCGATTCCATTACACCCAGACAGCAAATTTCTTTTTTCTTTTGAATTCGACAGTCATGTGTACGTCTGGAACCACGTTCCTCAGGTGTATACAGAGAGTCCCTCGATCTTTATCAGATATTGAAAAAGTGCCTTGAATCTCTGGTACTGCCCAGACAGTCAGTCCTGGTCCAATATATAGACGACCTATTGGTGGTGTCTAAAACTCAAAATGACTGTATTGTTGATACTATTGCTTTACTGAATCATTTGGGTGAAGGAGGACATAAAGTGTCACCTGAAAAGTTGCAATTTTGCACCATATCAGTGAAATATCTGGGGCACCAGATAGAAAGATGTGTCAGAAGGGATACCTCAGAAAGAAGCATGGCTGCTTTCTTGAAATTATGAGAATGTCTTGTACAGCTCCAGCATTAGGGATGCCTGACTATTGAAAGGACTTTGCACTATTCTGTGATACACAAGATAATTGTGCACTTTCAGTTCTGACCCAAACTCATGGTCTAATGAGACCTGAGGCATGTTGTTCTTCCACATTAGACCCAGTGGTATCTGCACTGCCAGGATGCCTGAAAGCAGTAGCTGCAACCTGCATGAGCCTTGAGCAAAGTGAGTCCATTATTATGGGACATGCAGTGACAGTGTATGTTGCACAAGCAGTTGTGATTTTGTTAACAAGGACCAAGACTCAGTACCTAACTCCTAGTCAGCTGACTAAGTATGAGCGAATCATCGAGGGTGCAGGAAATGTAACCATTGCCAGGTGTAATATTCTGAACCCAGCAACACTGCTACCTGATTCACACTTTGCAGAAGTGAAGGGAGAAGTGGAACATGATTGCATCGACCTGACTGAATACAGTACAAAACCACGTCCAGACATAAGAGAAGAGCCATTAATAAATTCTGAATATGAGCTATATGTAGATGGCTCATGCATGAGACATGAGGAAGGAGGTTTGAGTGCTGCCTATGCAGTGTGCACATTGGGGGGTCCAGTTGAAGCATCCTATTTACCTGGAGTCAAGTCTGCACAAGAAGCCGAATTGTTTGCATTAACAAAAGCCTGCAAATTTGGAAAAAATTAGAAAGTAACCATTTACACTGATAGCCAGTATAGTTACGGGGTTGTGCACGACTTTGGCCAACTCTGGATGCAAAGGGAGTTTCTGACTTCTTCAGGTACTCCTATTAAAAATGGTCACTATGTAAAAAATTTGCTGAAAGCAATGCAATTGCCAAAAGAAGTGGCTGTGGTCAGTGTGCTGCTCACCAATCCCGAAATGACAAAGTGACAGCTGGTGACAGATATGCTGACCAATTGGCCCAACATTGTGCCAAATATAAAATGGCTGTAAATAAGAAAATTGATACATGTGGAAACAGCTGCCAACTTATGTTGCTTGAAGGTGTGAGAACGTGGGAGGAAGTGAGAGATTTGCAAAATGAAGCAGAACCGAAAGAAAGGGAAGAGTGGAGAAAAATAGGTTGTCAGAAAAGGGTTGAAGATGGTGCCATTGTTTTCCTTGATGGTAGGCCTGTGTTACCAGACTGTATGCTTGCTCCTATGGCTAGGATGTCCCACAGAGATTCCCACCTAGGGCGGGATGCCATGATCAGGTTGTTCAGACAGAGTTGGTTCAATGTGAGGTTCAGGAATGTAGCAGAGAGTCTTTGCCAGAGGTGTCTAGTTTGCCAGCAAATGAATCCTGGAAAGAAATGTGTAGTGTTGCCAGGAAAGATTGGAAAGGCAGAAGGCCCATTTATAAGACTACAGATTGATTTCATCAAGGTACCCCCTTGTCAAGGACTAAAATATATTCTTGTCATTGTCTGTTTGTTCTCAAAATGGGTGGAAGCTTACCCCACACGTAGGATTGATAGCATTACTGTAGCCAAACTCCTACTCAGAGAACTCATACCTAGGTTTGGTGTTCCAGTAACAATTGAATCAGACCGAGGCTGTCATTTTAATAATGAAATAATTGGCCTAATCTGTGAAGCATTCAACGTTAAGCAAAAGCTGCACTGTGTACCCGCACAGAGGCTTCTGGAGTGGTAGAACAACTGAATGGCACAATCAAGTCAAGATTGGGAAAGATGTATGAATCTACCCGATTAGAGTGGCCAGATGCTTTACTTCTTGTTGTGATGGGACTCAGAAGTATTCCAGACTGGAACACAGGCTTGAGTCCTCATGAAATACTAATGGGAAGAGCAGTGAGGCAAGCATTGGCTGCCAGGACACAAGCTGATAAATATATCTGATGATTTAGTACTGGAGTACTGCAAAGAACTGGCTGACCAAGTGCGTTCTATCTATCACCTGGTTGGGGAAGACGCTGTTGCCAGACAAGCAACTCCAGCAAGCAACTCCAGCACATGGCCTGAACCCAGGTGGTTGGGTAGTGTAAAAGAAACACACTCGAAAATTTTGCCTTGCGCCAAGGTGGGGAAAACCACGTCAAGTAATTTTGGTTACCACCACAGCTGTAAAGTGCGATGGAGTTCCACACTGGATCCATGCCAGTCACACAAAAAGAGTGACTGAACCTGATGAAACTGAAGCTGAATGTTGTGCAGCTGAGGGGTCTCAAGATATCGATCCTGAAGTAGCTGAAGAGGAACAACCAAGCACCAGTCAAGATGATTGGATTCCAGTAGTTGAGATACCTGCAGAATACGTGAGAACCAGAAGTCAGACTTATCTAGACAGTCAGAGTGATAGTGAGGATGAGATAGGTCTAGAAGACCGTACTCAGATTACAGAAATCCAAGCTAACAGTAATTCTGAGGAGGACTGGATAGGGAAAGATAAGGATACCCAGACAATCGACACTTCACCAAGAACTCCAGAGTCTGAAGAGGGACAGATAGGTATTAGGGCGGAAGCTCAGGCAGAAGAAAATCAAGGGTTTGAAGAGCTTGAGCAGAGCCAGATGGGAGTAGAAAAACGTGTTCAGGAAGAAGGTGAATCAAATCAAAGTCAAATTCAGCAAATACCTGAACAAGGACAGATTAGTGACCAGGCAGAAGAAACTGAAATAAGACAAAGACCAAGTCAGACAGAGAGGGATACAGAAGATAACATTGAAATAGATGTGCCACAACTGAATGAAAATTAGAGAGCACTGAAAGAAGGCCAGAGCACAGTGCCAGCTAAAAGGCTCAGAAAATAAGACAAGTGGCCTAGGTTTGTCAAAAGACTCAGATTTCGTCTAGAGACAATAAATGAAAAACCAGAATAAGTAAATGAAATAACAAGTCAAACTGAACAATCTACAGTACAACCAAGAAGGAGAAGTCCACGACTGAAAAGACTGAATAACAAATTCAGAGCCCTGAATGGACTTACGTCATCCTTGAAGATTTCGAAAACTTAGAAATAAGTGACGAAAGTGATGACAAATTAATTACTGATCAGACTGACGGAGAAGTGAGACCCACTTGAAAAATTTCACAGGTTAAAATACTGTGTAAAAGCAACAAAGAGGCGTTAAGTCTCCTTGGTCAGAAATGGATGATCATACTGTTAATGGTAAACTGAAAAGAAAGTGTTCAAAAACATATTGTAGAATTTTCACATGTAGTATAGTGATAGTACTCATAGTATGGTTAGGACTGATAATAGCTATTCCTTACATAATGAGTAGAGACATGAAGAATAACACTAATGAGCTTGAAATGATAGATACACCTAGAATAGATACACAAGAAAAAGCACTTAGCATTAAACAACAGAAGGTAGATTTAGAAGCATCAGATGGGGAAGGATTACATTATGGTAGAATTAAAAACAGAACTCACTTAAATGTATTTGCAAATCTATTCGTTTTTGTAAAAAACAAGGGGGACCCAAAGGGTAGCTGGGGACCAATGGTATATACTATTTTCACAAAACAAGGGTCCAGAGCAAATTGACAAATGCAAATAAATGTAGTATAGGACACAATGGTAACCATACAATAATCCTGTCCAGCCGGACCGGGGATTTATTTTGATAAGGTAATGAAAATAAATACAAGTAGGTGGTTGAAAGTAAGGCACACTCCTGTGCCATACTTGTGAGAGGGAGAGTAATAGAAGAAGTGAAAAAAGAGGGGTAAAGTATACAGGCAAAAGGAAAGAGCAACCTGGACACTTTTTATATCAATGTAGATAGTGTTCTCCAGCATAGACTATACATAATGATACATATTAGTTACATGTATGTCTATTTACTCAAGTCGACGGCGTTTCGATCCATTGCTCAATTTTAAAGGATCATCATCAGGACTAAAACATAAAGTAATTTTTGCCTGGTTAGATTCAATACGCCTGTTAAGAAAGTAGGAGACAGGAAATAAAAAACAGGGTCTTGCAAGGACTGTCAGCAGTTTTACATTTTACATTTTTCGGATGCGCAGTGCACCTGGTGGAATAGTGCCATAGGAACGAGGCAACCGCGGAGTGCGAGGGTGAAATCAAGTTGTGGCTGTGAGGGGCCATTTCGCTTGTGCCTATTGTGAACCACCTCGAGGCTCAGTGGTGTCAGAGTGTATTTCCGGTAAGGATGACGAGGTTAGATAATGGCATCTGGGAGTTTTCTGATACCATGCGCAAGGACGAGTAGTGACTAACATGCATACGGAATCACGGCATTGCGAACTTACCTCAGATGACGATATTGTAGAATGGCAACTAAAAGTCTTCTAATGACATGCAAGCGGGCGGGATGTGACTAGCATGCGTTAGGGATTATAACAGTCGGCAGTAATGTAAGCTTACCTCGGTTACGAGGGTACTGATTATATAGGTGACATGCGGTACTTCAATGCTTGTTATTCCAGGATGGAGCAGCCGGTAACGCTGGGGGGAGGTAAGCTCGCAATGCCGTGATTCCGTATGCATGTTAGTCACTACTCGTCCTCGCGCACGGTATCAGAAAACTCCCAGATGCCATTATCTAACCTCGTCATCCTTACCGGAAATACACTCTGACACCACTGAGCCACCACTGAGCCTCGAGGTGGTTCACAATAGGCACAAGCGAAATGGTCCCTCACAGCCACAACTTGATTTCACCCTCGCACACCGTGGTTGCCTCGTTCCTATGCCACTATTCCACCAGGTGCACTGCGCATCCAAAAAATGTAAAATGTAAAACTTCTGACAGTCCTTGCAAGACCCTGTTTTTTATTTCCTGTCTCCTACTTTCTCAACAGGCGTATTGAATCTAACCAGGCAAAAATTACTTTATGTTTTAGTCCTGATGATGATCCTTTAAAATTGAGCAATGGATCGAAACGCCGTCGACTTGTGTAAATAGACATACATGTAACTAACATGTATCATTATGTATAGTCTATGCTGGAGAACACTATCTACATTGATATAAAAAGTGTCCAGGTTGCTCTTTCCTTTTGCCTGTATACTTTACCCCTCTTTTTTCACGTCTTCTATTACTCTCCCATTACTCTCCCTCTCACAAGTACGGCAAAGGAGTGTTCCTTACTTTCAACCACCTACTTGTATTTAATTTCATTACCTTATCAAAATAAATCCCCGGTCCGGCTGGACAGGATTATTGTATGGTTACCATGGTGTCCTATACTACATTTATTTGCATTTGTCAATTTGCTCTGGACCCTTGTTTTGTGAAAATAGTATATACCCTTGGTCCCCAGCTACCCTTTGGGTCCCTTTTGTTTTTTACAAAAACTTGAGCACAATCACCGGATTGCAGGGGTTTGTATAACAAACCTATACCTCGGTCCCCGAGGTGGGCGCTCCTAGTGCCCCTGTACATTTGTTTCTTGTTCTCTATTCTCTTACCCTACCTTGCCACACCAAGTTATGTCAGCACATGCCCCCCTTTACACAGCTGACTACATTAAGCATTTATGCGCAGGTCCTTCCCTCCTTTCCGACAACACAGATGCTCCATCATCTGTTGATTCCTCGCTGCCTGACCAATTAGAGAAACTTAAGAAAAAACAGGTCCGACTCAAACTGATGATATTAATGCTCACAGATTATTTAAAATCTGACATTTCTAGGCCTCCAAGTGAGAAACATACGCGGGATCTTCACAGATAACCCTAAATACATCTCAAACATCAGCTATATAGGGACAACCTGTTCGAGACATTGGCTGGCTCTTCGTATAGATATAGCTACTGAGACACTGAAATCCTTAGAACTTGAAATAAACGATATTTTGAAACAAATTAATGACTCTGATCCCAGTGCCGACTGTAAGAAACTGCTTGACCAAGTTGAGAAGACGGTTGCAGACTTCAATAGAATTGAACAGAATAAAAAAGCCAATAAAATAAAAAAAGATATCAAGGTGTACAATATCGAGAACACTTACCCCTACCTAAGAAAGATTTTTATACTAATAGGGCTTACTCCAATCCGCAAAATAGCAGACCCTGGGGACGTTACAACAAACGCCAGACACTAGTAGGATTCTCAGATACCTCGGCAGAGTCCTCAGATAATTCAGACCCTGACGAAGGGGCTAGCAATTCACGTCGAGGAGGTGGAGGCGGAGCACAACATAATTTTTTAGGCAGAGGCCAACACCAAACCCCTCAAAGAGGCAGGGTAAAGAAACCACAGAGATGGGTCAACCCCCCAGGAGAACCCAGGACGAGGAACAACTACTACCAGTGGTAGTTCCAAATATGATACCGGTAGTCCATATGCACTCCACCCCAGAGATTATTCCGATTTTTAATCTTTCGGACCAAAATCTACTCAACCCCGAAATAGAACTCCTCAAAAAAGGTCTGTCTTTTGTTCCGACCATTCGTCCTAACTTCATGGATCTGCACACTGAACTCTTAAGATTCTTCAGGTTGGTTCGATTAAAAGCTTTTTTCCAACTACATCCCTCTCCAAGTATCTATTCAAGCACACCCTTTCGAACACCATCTACATTTCTGCCATCTTCTAGCATGGTCCCTTCTGAAATTGTTACATTTGAGAAGCTAGTTCAGAAAGATCTCCAATTTTTGGAGAAGAAAAAACTGTACATTCCCTACAATATTTCCTGAGAGGAAAAAGATGCCATCAACACACTCAAGAACAACCCCTCATTAATCATAAAGAGTGCAGACAAGGGAGGGGGGATTGTCCTTCAAAACATTGACTCTTACAAAGATGAGATTCATCGACAATTGGCCAATGCAGATCACTATCAAAGATTGGCTGCTAACCCCACCAAAGACATCCAACAAACTATTCTAAGGCTTACCTCGGACGCTTGTTCAGAGGGGTATCTTAATAAGAAGGAGTTCAATTTTTTGAATGTCAAAACTCCTCGGCTCCCAGTGATATACACCCTCCCCAAAGTACATAAAAGCACTATAAATCCTCCAGGCAGACCCATTCTTTCTGCCTGCGGATTGGTCCTTGAACCCTTGGGTGCCTTTGTTGACTTTTTTATTAAGGATTTCGTATCTGGAACCACTTGCTATGTTAGGGACACTATGTCCATGGTCAATCTTGTGGAGCACTGTCCCTTTGACCCCGCAATCAATACCTTGTGCACATTGGACGTAGAGTCGCTATACACAAATATCCCACAAACAGTGGCTCTACTGGTCATCCAGAGAAAACTTGACACCCGTCCACGCCCACATAAGGTTCCCACTCTATTTATTCTTCAACTGTTGGAGGTGTGCTTGACTCAAAATTTCTTTGTCTTTGATAATGTTTTCTACCAACAGATAAAGGGTACATCCATGGGGGCAATTTTTGCCCCCAACTTGGCAATACTTTTCATGGATGCATTGGAAACCAGCTCTATTCTCAATGAGACTAATCCATTTTTACTCAGGCATTGGGTTATGGCGTTGTTACATCGACAATATTTTCCTTATATGGAACCAAAACATTGACACACTAGATCAATTTCTACATTGGCTAAATAACAATTGTGCTGGCTTAAGATTCACACTCTCGCATGATAAATCAGAGATTGCATTTTTGGATTTGACAATGTACAATAAAGAGGGCAAACTATTGACACGTCTCTTTAGAAAACCCACTGAGAGGAACACGCTGCTGAGTTATGACAGTAATCACCCAAAGGCATTAAAGGATTCCCTGCCATACTCTCAGTTTCTAAGAATAAGACGAAATTGCTTGTGTAAATCAGACTATTTCAGGGAAGCTAACATTCTGTCCGACAAACTTAAACACCGTGGTTACCCTAGGAAGTTGGTCGAAAATGCATCTAAAAGAGCCTGGTACTGTCCGAGAGAGGTACTACTAACACCAAAAGTGTGTGAGAAATCAGACAGTATAACATGCGTCACCACATTTTCCCCTGTGTCAAACCAAATCAGGAACTTCATCCTCAGACATTGGCCCATAATCAATGCAGGCCCCCTTAACCTAGAGAGACCCATTTTTGCATTTCGTAAAAGTAAGAATCTCAAGGACCACCTGGTCAAAGCGGCACTACCTGCGCCCGGGTTAAGATCTACCATTGAATCCAACTGGAATCTTCCCCCCAGTTCTAGGACATGTGAAATGTGGAGGATGCAATGTCTGTGGGTACACAATTGAGACCCGCAGTTTCATGCATAATGGTGTCAGTGTTGAGCTAAAATCTCTGTCTAATTGTAACACCAATAATGTCATTTATGCGATATTATGTCCTTGTCAAAAATGTATGAGGGTCAAACCACACAAAAAGCAAAGACTCGGATCTGCCAGCATCGTAGTCGGATCAGATGTGGGACACTCAACGCACCATTGGTGGAACATTTGACGGAAAAGAATCACACGGAGGATGACATTCGATGGACAATACTCAAGGTTGTTAAATTACCACCCAGAGGCGGCAACCTAGCACAGCTCCTGAATCGCGAAGAACCTAAAAGTATCCTTCAGTTTGACACAATACGGACTGGCCTCAACAGAAATGAGGACTGGACTAAACTACTATAAACTGTTCTGCCAAACCAAAATAACTTGAATACAGGGCACTCAAACGGACTAGTGTTCTTTCAACCAAAGCCTCATGCCTATAATTGCTGCTTGTGATTACTTGCAAAAGATTTTTCATGCCTTTTATTTTAGTTGCTACTGTAAAAAATCGAGTGTTTGACCACAACCCTGTATGCTAATGATAACTGTTGTCTGTAATTTCTGATGTTTTAATGTTTTAAAATAAGTCACTTCGGGATTCACTTTGCACTAACTCATGCCGGGCTCCTTCCCCCCGACTCAAGCACTTTACCACTCCAAGATGCCCGCCATCTTCTGCCCGCATCCCGCGGTCACATGACAACCACCTGACACCAGCGCGTTAAGTTTGCGACGCCCTGACCCCCGTTCGTACAGAACGGCGCGAGTATCCGGACTGCTTCCAGCCACCTCGCCGTCCCTGCTGACTGATTGCAGCTAAGCGGTAAGCTTGTGAACCCCTCAAGGTTCCCGTGCTCTAATCTCAGCTAGCCAGTCAATTAACAACCCCACTCGTTTTCTCCATAGCGGATCTTCCTACCGTAAGACCACCTGCACAGAGGGATAATCGTATATGAATTTTTAACTACTTGGCTCGATTACGAGCGCCAAACACCGGTAAGCAACAATACCTTTGGCCACGGTCAGCCCCCAGCTAACCTTTTTCTCGGCTGAAAGTCCTTTCACTCTTTCTCCCCCCAGCGTTACCGGCTGCTCCATCCTGGAATAACGAGCATTGAAGTACCGCATGTCACCTATATAATCAGTACCCTCGTAACCGAGGTAAGCTTACATTACTGCCGACTGTTATAATCCCTCACGCATGCTAGTCACATCCCGCCCACTTGCATGTCATTAGAAGACTTTTAGTTGCCATTCTAGGATATCGTCATCTGAGGTAAGCTCGCAATGCCGTGATTCCGTATGCATGTTAGTCACTACTCGTTCTCGCGCACGGTATCAGAAAACTCCCAGATGCCATTATCTAACCTTGTCATCCTTACCGGAAATACACTCTGACACCACTGAGCCTCGAGGTGGTTCACAATAGGCACGAGCGAAATGGTCCCTCACTGCCACAACTTGATTTCACCCTCGCACTCCGCGGTTGCTTCGTTCCTATGGCACTATTCCACCAGGTGCACTGCGCATCCGAAAAATGTAAAATGTAAAACTGCTGACAGTCCTTGCAAGACCCTGTTTTTTATTTCCTGTCTCCTACTTTCTCAACAGGCGTATTGAATCTAACCAGGCAAAAATTACCCTATGTTTTAGTCCTGATGATGATCCTTTAAAATTGAGCAATGGATCGAAACGCCGTCGACTTGTGTAAATAGACATACATGTAACTAATATGTATCATTATGTATAGTCTATGCTGGAGAACACTATCTACATTGATATAAAAAGTGTCCAGGTTTCTCTTTCCTTTTGCCTGTATACTTTACCCCTCTTTTTTCACTTCTTCTATTACTCTCCCTCTCATAAGTACGGCACAGGAGTGTGGCTTACTTTCAACCACCTACTTGTATTTAATTTCATTGCCTTATCAAAATAAATCCCCGGTCCGGCTGGACAGGATTATTGTATGGTTACCATTGTGTCCTGTACTATATTTATTTGCATTTGTCAATTTACTCTGGACCAATGTTTTGTGAAAATTGCAAATCTATTAGTACACTATGTAGAAGTTATGGAAATAGAAGACTATGTGTGTATGAAATTACCTACATCAGTTGCTGAGGGAGTTATGTATCATCATTTACCCCTAACATATGGTATTTCATGTAGTATTTTAGCTAGTTTATTCTATAACAAAGGACCTTTGCAGTATTACTATTCTAATTCAGATGTGATATTTTCTGGACTTCCTATACGTAGTAACCTGAATCCTGTATATACTAAGAGTGATGTAACAAGATATATGGGTGAATACTTTCTAACTATAGGTACAATAGATATAGCTGAAGCACACAAGAACAATTTAACATGCTTATTACGTGAAAAGAGAAAATATTTTTGAATATGGTTGAGAAAAGGAGAGAGAATTTCCAAAGAAAGGCAAACGATAAGAATGGGCTAAAAATATTGGGTTCGTCCCAAATGGCAAGACTCATGCTGCTATGTTTCTGGATTTAGAAAAGAAAGGGAAACTCTGTCTCCACAGGGAAAGAACTAGTTATTATAACAATATATTCATTGGTTCCAGTGAATGTGACCACAATTATAAGGTAATTGGGGGTTGGGGTTTCAAAGATGGAACTGAACCTATCTTTCCTGGAATTTATTTTATATGCGGAAACAAGGCTTATTACAAACTGACAGATCATTGGTATGGGAGCTGTTATTTTGGAACAGTATTCCCAAAGATATATCATGTAAACAAAATTCGCCGGAAACAATGAAGAAACTAATGGATTAAAACGTAGCAAAAGAGCTAGTTTTGGAGAAATAGTAGGTGATATATTTAGTGTATTGATACCTACAGTGGGTGTGGCTCTAAATACGCAAAGAATTTGCAAATTGTCAACAGTAGTGGATCGTTTATCGACTGATACTGCTGGAGGGTTTTTAATGGTCAATACTGAATTGGTTGCGATCAGCTCAATGGTTTTACAAAATCGACTTGCTCTTGATACATTATTAGCAAAAGAGGGCGGTGTCCGTAGTATGTTGAAAGCGCAACATTGTTGCACTTACATACCTGACAAAAGTGTTGAAATTAAGAGGTATGTGAGAAATATTTCTAACTTGGAAAAAGAGCTTAAACCACTGGAGGTTAAAGGTGCAGGGAAGAGGCTTACCTCCTCTATAGCTTTCTAATGTAGGAAAAAGTTTTGTAGGTAGAATACTGATACCAATGGTGGGAATAGGCCTACTAATTTTAAGGATAATAATTTGTTGCAAATGTCGTAAGCACAGAAAGACATATACAGTAAATAAGAGAGGGAAAAAGAGAAATATTGATGAACTTGAGTTAGAAGAACTGAATGGAAACATATACAAGAAAGTGAAAAACATTCACATGAATAATGAAAAGAAACAAAACAGAAAGGTTGAAGAAATTGAGTTGGGAGAAATGTGAAAGTTGACATCTATTTCAATAATTAGTGATGATATAAAATATCATCAAAGAGGGGATTGATGGAGGAAGGTTGCACACGTAAAGCGACTTGCTTGTACTCAACCCTCTCTAATAACTCATAATGTACTAACTAACATGTTTGTCTTATTAATATTGCATTTCACGACATGTTAGGTATCAAGAAGAAGCTTGCTTATGTGTTTCTACTAACAATAATTCGCTTGCACTAAAATGCCGCTGCTACGCGGGATTTTCTTCTGTGCATGCGTATGTCACACTCACGTGACATGACGTACTCTATGCTTTGGTGGGAAAATTTTGCTTCTGTGCACTAGAATTAAGAAGGCTGCTCTGTGTCAATAACGTGCAAGAAGCTTGGATCGCTGCTTTTGCTAAGCTGTTCGTTTTGCCTAATCATTAACGCAATAGTTAAAATAAAGTAATGGGAATAGAGTAGAGATAAGTGGTATACAGTATTTATTCTGTGTTCTAAAACTGTTTCTTTTCTATTTTTTCATGTAAAGATAATCTTGGGCCTGGTAGGTGTTTATACTCCATCTTGAAAACCCACACTGTGCATGTCGAACTCCAGAAGGAGCTTAAGTCATTTGACATTAAACCAATGCCCAGCTTACAGCACACTAGAAGATGCCCCTGGGAATTTAACCTGCTGACCCCAAGCGGAGGAAAATATTGTTAACATGGTATTTCTATAAAGAAAATCCATTGTTGGGTGGAATAAAAATGCATGGGAAAATTAAATTTGATGGGCGGGGACGTTAATAGAATATTCAGAAGTAAATGTTTCATTTTAGTATGGTGTGATGATCTCTCCCCGTCTTTTGTCCAATCAAAATTGGGGATCCTTACACTTGCAGCAATGGGGGGTGGTACACTGCCCTGGAAAATAGTATAACAAGAGTAGGCTTAGTTAGCAAATTTGTCCGACTTGTCTGAATAGCTGACCTGTCACTGACCCAACGCACTCAATAGATGATCGAGAGCAGAGGTGCTGGCGAAGCACTCTGTCAGAAGATTCGATAACCCAATCGGGGTTCGGGAGCAAGGGTGCTGGTGGGGGCACTCCGACGGAAGATTCGATAACCCAATCGGGGTTAGGCTGTTAGCTGCAGAGAGGGTTGTAGCGCTGGCATAGCAACTTTAAATGGGGGTGCTGGTCTTAGCCTGTGGTGGTCCTGTCCTGATCCAATTTGGCTGCACCTGACCTGTTGTCTAGCTGGCACTTGCACTTTTGGGGTTCTATCTTCAAACTGACCCGTGGCCAGGGTTAGTTCTTCACACCATTCTAGGTAAATATACTATGTGGGTATGCCATTGTACTATTTCTCTCTTCCCACCCCAATGTCAAATGCGTAAAGACTGCCTTATAAAATCTGTGCATATTTTCATTCTAATCATTATTTTGCTGATTGAAAGATTTCTGGTGTCAAAAGTTTGGATTATGACATTTAAAGAATTTTAGATAAAGAGTTTAAACTGTTCCAGAGTTTGTGGTTATTATATGAGTGCAAATTTTCATACCTATTTTCTTGCTAACTCCCTGATCCTTTAGGACTTTTAGGTGCCAGTGACAAGGATTGGTAAATCAATGGTATAGGTCCTAAAACGTATTTATATAAATCACGGATTTGAGAAAAGTGCACAGGTTACCTGATTACCTGATTAAAACTCATTATATGTTGTTTATGGGCCCAGGTGAGGATGGTAAAACCGAGTCAGGTGACCTGTGCGCTCCATCACCCATTTGTCTTCGAATGTCTTTAACTCCCCCCAAACTTGTATGAGTTATTAATTCTCTAATATGTTCTCTCAAACACCATAATCTCAATTAATTTATTTCATCATCACTCATTACCATCCGGAAATTTTTCCACACAGTTTTCCTTTTCTTCAAATCAACATCATATTTCTCAGGTAATGTTTATAATGTTCCTTGTGCTTCATATTCATTCCTCGCAGTCTCTTTGCTTAAATATTTCTACTCAGCTTCATTGTATGGATTCGATGCGTCTATGCTAATGGTGCCCTTAAGAATTTATTCAAACTCAGTTTTTAATTTCTAAATGTTTATTTCATTAGTCACTGTCTCTTTTATAAGGGACTGTGATTCTGTGACTACAGCATAGTACTAGTAGATTTAGACAGGGCTTTTTCCTCATATACTCTCAGAGCACTTGGTGCAGTGACTACTCTGGCACCCTCACATGACTTTCTAGTCCTTATCTTCTGAGGTACTGGTCTCGGGGGATGGGGGGCGGAAGGGGCAGGGCACATCATTGTATTGAGGTGGGCGTGAATTTAATAACGAATCTAAAAAATCATGATGCTCCTCATACTCATTCTTAGAGTCTTTCTTTACTTCAGTGTTCTCAGATTTGATCTACTCTTTCTTATCAATATCCTTGTATATGTCTATTTTGCAGGAAATACGCTCACACACTCATTCATGTCTCCACTCCAATCGTTCTTTTGAATAACCCATCTTGAATCCAGCTAATTACTGAGAACATGTCTACCCTGACTTTTCATCATCTTATGCTCTCTATCCTTTACAATATGTTTCCATTATTCAATATTTCAAGCAGTGCAGGTCTAGGCTATGGCTTCATGTCATATATGACACGCCTCAGACTCTCAAGCTTTCACACAATACATTATTGTGCTTGAAAACACTTTCATAGAGTGTGCAAGGTCAAAATATTGCAAATAAGAAAACACACTGAATAGCATTACATATAATGTTCTTGTGTACAATTTCTGAACCTCTTGAGAGACAGAAAGGAAAATAGGGTTGTGTCAGAATGAAAAATGGAGTGTAGGCGTACTTAAGCCAAGTTAAATAAACAGACGTATATTTTCCTTGCAGCAAGTTCATTCTAAATAAATGTTAATTATTATTATATTGCAAACATTATGTCTTTATTAGAAACACGTCCTCCCCTTCCTTGAAATGAGCTTAGAGTGAATGGAGTACTCTGCCTAGATGGCCACTGAGCACTGAAAGCTGATCCATGAATCCTTACAGGCCTTGATTTATGTTTTAGGGGACAAGGTGGGGCTTGCTACACTGTTATCTGTGGTGCTGTTAATTCATTCTGAAAATGTTGGCTTCTTCGTGATGCTGCTTGAGTTCCTTCGGCTGATTTTTTAATCATCCGTTAAGGCTCTTTCTTCCTTTTGAATTTCTTCCTCAAGCATGGTATTAAACGTAGATGTACATTGTGATCTGTTACAGCTTAGGACACTGACTAGCTTAATTCATGTGGATCACATAGGTCCTTCCCTGGCTCAAATGTGCTTGTTGGCACATTAGTAAAGTGCAGCTGAGCCATGAAATATAACAATGTCTTTTCTGAAACCTGGGGGATCATTTTTCAAGGTCTGAAAAGAATATATTGCTCATCCTTCACCAAGCACTCTTCACAATCTTGCATAGAATAGTGGTCAGCTTCTTCCTTAGGCACCAAACTCCTTTGGAGTATAGTCCTGAGTCAGCTAGAAACGTGCAAATTATCCTACTAATATTTTGGCAATAGTTATCAATCAAATTAGTCTCAGTTTATTTTTACAACCTTGATTTTCACAGGAGATGTACTCAATCTCTGGATAGGGCCCCAGTGTTGTCTTCCATGACGTTTCTAGTTCTGGTCGTTTTGAGACAACACAATAACTACTGAACATCCATTTAGAGCCTCTTAAGTTAACAGATTTACAACCTCATATGAGCCAAACTCACAGTTTCAAAGTATCCTAAGCAGCTTTGGTCTCGTATTTTTTCTGAATATATATATATAATAGCAGACATTTTTCAGTTTACTTTTCTCTTCTTTTGTCATGCTGTAGGGTACCTTCCAACAACAAGGAAACTGGAACAAACTGAATCCCCATTTTAATATTCAACATTGTACATATGGCTGCATTATAAACATTGATGCAGATCGAGGAATCAGTTCTGTTCTGGTGTATATATGACAGTATAACTTCATCCATAAAACCGATCACTTGTAATACAAAACTCCCTGGCTGGGAGTATCTAAAGTAGAATGTGATGTAATACTTGCTGTTGTAAAGTCATCAAACGGCATCAGCACTACTTCACAAAGAAGTGTGTTCGGAAGCAGAAAACCTTGCTGCACAGGTCTGCATTCTCTTAGGCTTATGGAAGATCACAAGTGGTGTATGAATTAAACCCAGTCCTCCTGGTCTGTTTCCATACCACGTGCCCCATTCGCAAATATATTTTCTGGTGTAAACATGGGTTTCTGGCCATAAATACTCTGATGTATGCCTCCCAGGAATCCACAGGGCGCTACAAATAGCCTCCTGGAACATCAGAGGGCTAAATGCTTATACAAAAAGATATATAGAATGCATTCTCAGCTCAGGTGTAGTGTAGTTCCGATAGTATCCTTTCATGTAGGACAGGACCTACGTTGTTTACAGATAACATAGACTGTGGGCGTGGTGGCAAACTGAGTCTGTACACCCCCACCGAATATGTCAGCCTATGTTTTCGCATTAGCTAGCTCGCAGTGCCACTAGAATCTCCTGTTATCAGAGAGACTCGTATTTGGCAACCTCAGAACATAAGAACCTCTGACGTGTGGAAACAATATACTATTTACACCCCAGTCACTCGTGCTTTGCTTGTTTTGCTCTCAGAGAGATACACAGGAGAAACAGTCGACCTTGTTTACAATAACATTTTATTGTACCGTTGTTCTTCTCATGTAAAGTAAGTGCGCTGCTACAACTGTAACACAGTAGCAGAGATATAGAACCAGAAGTACAGTGAATAAAAAGAAATAGTATTGTTCTACCATTTTGCAATAGTCATGAACACATACATGAACAGGGCCGGCTTTAGTGCTGGTGGTGGCTGGTGGAATCATTATTTTTGGCACCACCACACCCCATGACCGCTCCTTGGATTATCTCACTACCACCGGGCAAAAGTGACCCTCTTCTCTCCAATCATAAGTTATTGCTAAACACAACGTCCCCCCCAAGGTCAGCGCCCCGTCCAAAGGTCAGAGCCCAGAGCGGCCGCACCAGTCGCACTGCCCTAAAGCCGGCCCTGTACATGAATATGAAATGCATGTATAAAAGAAAGTGTGTACTCCTAAGATGCCTGTCTAGATGTACCGAAGTGTATCTAGCATGTAAGTAGGTGCGAAAGAGCACAAGCCTAAGAGCCAAAGTCTAAGAGCCTAAGTCTAAGAGCCAAGAATCCCACTAGGATTTAGTCAAACCCCCATACCTGAATAGTGAGATTGTGGGACTTCATCCTCGACTTGAGCTGGACACCCCGCAAGGGATCGTCAGACCACTGTCAGCTGGCACGATGGCATGCCGGAGCCGCAGCATCTCTGATCAGTGTGTCGGCCTTGAAGTCTCGGTTTCCTCCTGCCTACTTTTAGCATGAGGTGCTGTATTTATACAGTCTAAATGCGTATGTTTCCCATTGTACAGTATGAGGATGACGTTTGGGGATTAAACCTTGTGCGTCGATGGGAGAGGTGAAGTGTACCTCCTGGAGAGTGTACTCATAAATTATTCATATGTGCTAAGGATGACATCCTAGCAATATTAATTGGGAATAACCCACCCTTGGCATGGAACTAGGTGAAAGGTTTAGTCCATAAAAGGCTGCAGCCCTTATAAGGCAATATGTCCCTATAAGGCATTATGTCCTTATTTGTAGTTATGTCCTAATAAGGCTTGTTCATATGAAATGACGAGGAGATGATGTAGGGAAAGTCTACGATCTTCCCTGGACCTATAGCAGGGTACCGATTTGAAATATAACACCCTCTCCACCTTATACTTAACAATGATAATACAAATTTGAGATACACATTTATAACAGTGTCAGTGCATAGAATTATCAAGCAGTCATTTAAAATGTTTTTAAAAACATTAAAATTTCATTTAAAAACAGTTTAAAAAACAAGGAAAAATGTTCCTTGTGAAAGTATGACATTTGAAGTAGAGTTCCGCAAATCACAGTTCTAAATGAGTTCGATCACACAAGTTTAACTACTGTAACCATACTTAGAAGGCCATGCTTTGTTATAGAAAATGTAAATTTAAAAAAAGTTATTTTTAGTAAAAAGAAGGGGAAAGAAAAAACTGAATTTGTTCCCAGCACACGGCGAGCCAGATTCAGACTATATGTCCTGGTTGGGAGACATAACATTGTCGTTCCCTGCTGTCGTAGGGGACAAACATTGTAGTACCTCGCATAGCACGTCAAATGTGCATAGATAAAACTCACACAGTTGTTGGTGAAGCAGCTGGTGCTGTATTCGATACCTCAGTGCCAATGGTAGAGCTGAAATCCAACTCGGTCAAGGGCACCAGCGGATCCTCGAGGAATGCATGCGTTAAGATGGGAATATGCTGAGGACAGAGTCCAACATGGGACCGCAGTGGTTCAAGGCTGGAGTCTAAGTCCGCTGGCGTCTCCGTTAGAGGTGTCAGACAGATGTCCAATGTGCATTCTTCTCCGCAAAATAGTCCTCGGAAAACAGGTACGATGCAGTCTTCATAGACTGGTCTGAATGACAGGAACCAAGACGCACTTAGTTCTTGAAGGTGAGGAGCACCCAGATTTTGTACCATACGCTTAGGGTAATATCTTTCCAGGAGAGCTTTTGCAATCTCGCTGGCGGGTGGTCCGTCCATTGTGAAGCAGGTAAACGACAATCAGGATTCCAGCAATAGCAAGCAGGATCAGAAGTAGAAAATGCTCCCAAATACGGAGTGCATAAAGTAAGGAATAGCTCCAAGGATGTTCTGGAAGGTGTTAAGGAATCCTGACCCTATTGTTTTAAATAAGTGTACAACACCGCTCGTATCTGACATATTTATGATACAACTCATCATTTCTGAGAAATGTCGGGGGCAGTGTGTACGGATTAGCGCCTGTATCTCTGTCGAAGTTCTCGCAACTTGAAGTTCAAAGGTTTCTCGTGCAGAGGTCAATGGCACGGTTTGCTGTAAAAGCATGGCTTTCATTCTGCTCAAAGCATCAAACTATATAAAAGAAACATCAGTGAAGGCCATACTGGCACCTCCCTGACTGTATTTGTCGGAGGAAACAATACTTGCATACAGCAAGTAACCACCTGGTATTCATGGTGACCAAATATGCAATGCCCAGGAGCATCCGACAACAACCTTGATCATTCAGCATCAAGTAACTCCCATTCAAAAGTAACTCAAACATTGGTGTGGTCACGGCAGCTGGAGTTCCTTTCATGTGGCAAGACAGATTCAAAACTGAACCACTACAGGCCCCATGCAAAACGATATCTTAGTAGATGAGAGAACCGCCTAAAGCGCTCTTACAGTTAGTACCACTAAGAAACACTTCTTGATCCCCACTACTGCATCGAAATCTATATGATAAATGCCAGGATTTCTTATTGTATTCTTTACCCAATTTTTCATATTTGCCTGCCTGCCTTTGTTCAAGGCAATAGTGAAACTGAAATGTCGTAACCTGGAGATTGATTTGGCCATGGATAAGCCACTCTGTGGATGGTAATTCAGCCACTGTGAAGAGAAAAAGCCTGTCCAGTTTTTCAATCTGCAGATTTTTTTATTTAGCTCCCCTTTGTGCCATTTCTATCTGTGTATCAGTTAGAGTGTATTCCGAAAACAGCGACGTACTGTTTATGAAATGCCAAGGCACAAAGCCTGCACGCAAAGATTGTAGCGTCCAGCTCAATAACATAATAGAACGTAACTGAGATTGGCCGTGTTGTAATAGTGCCAAATCCGGTTCCAGTATGTCTATAGCAGAAGAAACAATGTTGCTCAATGAATATACTCTGGAAGTCAAAGTTGTTAACCCATTATCCACCACAGCTAAAACTTTTTCTTAGTTTATACAGTCTATTTCCCGTATTCTCTCTGCAGCTTCTTGTTGGTAAATCTTCCAGATTTCATTATAGGCAGCATAAATGCCTGCATATATGAAGCATTTTTGACATTGTCTCCTAGGTCCTAGTAAAAAGTCCTCAAGATCCATGTCTTGTGAGAGTAAAGATAAGTGTTGTTTCAATTCTGCAAGTGTTGAGGTTTCTAACCATTCTAGGCACAACTTCCGAACACTATAGGATGTCATTACCCCTGGATGTTCTCTCTGTACATAACGTGAATCTGGCCTATGCATACTGAGTATGGTGATGTGTGGGAACCGTTTATGGCATGTGTTTATGTCTAAGGGCCAAACCACCCACTCCTTCCAATTTGGGTCTCATCTATTGTACTTTAGTACGTCATCAATTGTTTCCCCTTCCTTTGAAGAAGAATTCTGCCACCCCTGTGATGGTGTAGGAAACTTTGGAGTGTTCAGGTCCTTTATCATGGCTGGATGTCTGTTGCACAGTATCATTTAAAAAGATCATCTGCTGTGGAATGAGACATGGTCTAAACAGTGC
The DNA here is from genome assembly GCF_964263255.1 of Lissotriton vulgaris. Taxonomy (NCBI): domain Eukaryota; kingdom Metazoa; phylum Chordata; class Amphibia; order Caudata; family Salamandridae; genus Lissotriton; species Lissotriton vulgaris. The sequence goes on along the minus strand of NC_141691.1, from coordinate 436,480,709 downwards.
CCTGGACTTACCAGTTCCTTGAACCCCAAATCGATTTCGAGTCAATTTCGTCTTTCCATAGGTTGAAACCCTGTTAAGACAAGTGGGCCAAAAAGGAAGCAGAGTAAATCTGTTTACTGTTTGTCAACATAATTTTCAGTGTTGATTTTGGTGCAACCTTAGAATAAAATGAGGCTGGGTCTGTGTTGTAAAACCCTGAAAAGTATGCAAATTTCTGGTTCCGTCATGAGCATCGGTGCTCCTGTGCCATTGGTTCCGTCATGACAGGGGCACGAAATCCCTCTGCTTATTTATTTATTTATTCAAGAGTTTTATATAGCGCTGGCTAGACCCGGAGGTATCAGAGCGCTTTACATGAGGTTCCACAAAAATTACATAACAAGATTACATCAGTTTCAATTTACATAAGATGTTAGACAAACAAATGCAAGAGCATAGAAGACGAGATGAACGAAGTGTAGAGGGGAAGGGGGTAAGTGTAAAGGGATAGTGGGTTGAAGAATAATGTATGTTATTGATGATGAACCGCAGGCTCCCCCTGCATCGCCTCACACACCGCTCCCCTCACCCCCAACGGAGGGAGGCGAGCACTGCTCCAGAGGTGGGAGATATGAGGGCTCCCCCTCAGAGGAGGTAGAGGCAGCAGACAAAGGGTAGGTCCTGGCACATGTAAGCATGCAGACAGCAGAGGGATTTCTTTTTCTCCCCTAAAGTCTCGAAATGCCTACCCACACACGTGCACTCCGTTTTTATTGGAAGACCTGGGGAACGCTGGGTGGCAGGAAATTTGTGTCAGCCCGGTGATCCTACAACTTTTCCATACAGATATGTGAGAACATTTTTATTTTTCAACACAATTTGAGGTTTGCAGGAGATTCTGGGTAGGGAAATGTTGAGGGATCCACGTAAGCCATACCTCGCTGGACTCCCCTTGGCATCTAGTTTTCAGAAATATGTGGGTTTGATAGTTTCCCAAGATGGCCGCCGAGCCCGGGGCCAAAAACCCAAGTGACCCCCCCTGGCAAAGCCAGGTTGTTTTGTGAACTGTGCCATCAATTGAATTCAAAAACAGCAGGATAACCTTCTTTCCAGACTTCACGCTTAAGGTGCAGCGTCAACGATGTAGTTTTCTCTGAGTACCCTGCGGGAGAAAGATATCAAGTACGCAATGCTCTTCCCTGCCAGGCTGCGGGTTGAAGCAGAAGGAAAAGTGTGGTTCTTCGACACCCCCGAGGAAGAATGGGACTGGCTTGAAGGATGGCGCATGAAGGGAAAGAAGACTCACCAAAGTCTGCAAGACAGGCAAGGCCAATCCCGAGCTGCACAGAATACAGGGACTACGTCCGGCGAAAATTTGATGGCTGCTACTGGCCAAAGTAGATGGCAAGAGTAGCCCTCCTATCCAGGCCGTTGCTGGACCCGTCCCTTCCAGTGGACATACCACTGGGGAAGAGTGTCTTGTGAGTGACTGGTCCTTCGCAGGGTCCTGGGATTGTATAATCGAACAATATATTCGGTTCCCCTGGGGACTAAACATTTGACATTGTATTTCACAAACACTTAATGCTGGTCGGTGTGGGTTGGCTCACGCACCACAAGTTTCAGGGGTGGGCGATAGGCACTCTGCAAAGTTCGGAGGCGGGAGGTTCCATTACTGCCTTGCAGGGAGGGGGGTGACTGTTGTTTGTTGGGGGGTGGGACTCCTGTCACCTAGGAATTTTGATGCTATCAGGAAGAAAAGTATAAAGATGCAGCCAGTGATTCATGGAAACAGGGAGGGGGGAAGGGGATGTTTATTACGTTATTGGTTCAGTTTAGACCACGCTGATAGGCGACAACAGGATGGTATTATTGAGACTCATACACTTTACGCAGAGAAGTAGATGTTAATAGGTGCAGGATGACTACACATAAGCAGACCACAGGATGCTCGGTGAGGTTCCCTTGGCAACACACTGTAAGTAGTATTGGGGGCTTTAATGAAAAAGGGACTTAAAATTATGTCCTGGAACATCAATGGGCTGGGTGATAAGTTAAAAAAGGGTTTAGTACTTCTCTATATAAAAAGGCGCTCACCTAATGTTATCTTGCTCCAGGAGACACACTTACTGGGGAACGCATGCAAGGCTCTGACCAGATGGGGCTTTAAGGTGGTGGCCCATTCTGCGTTCGGGTCTGGATCCCAGGATGTTGGATGTGGGTATTACGGCACAAAAAAGCTTTCAGATGACGATAGAGCGCACACAACCTGGGTAGGTTTGTGGCGACCTCAGGGAGTTGGGAAGGATGTATACTAAACCTGGTCTCAGTCTATATAACGCCAGGCCTACAGGCATCAGCTTGCAAAGACATCGGGGACCTCCTGCTGACCCTGCCTGAAGGGAGACTCCTTGTAGAAGAGGACTTCAACTCTATTGTTTCAGATAACCTGGTCGCTGCCCCCCAATGGATCTGCCGCCTGCACGAATGTAAATCCATAACTTTCTGGGAGCAATGGGACTAGTAGATACTTGGAGTCCGTAGACCAGTAGTACACCTTCTACTCGGGGGCCCATCATAGTATGTCTAGGATAGACTATATCATAACTCAGGTCGACCAACTAGGGCAGGTCAGAGAAGTAAATCATCTGGCACAAGGTATATGGGATCACTCGCCCATCTGGGCCCGGATAGAGGTAGGGGAGCCAAGGATTGGCCGGACAGCCCCAATAAGTCTATTGTACCTCATGATTCCCCAGATAAAAGAAAAAGTCATACGGGAAACTGAGCTCTATTTTTGCGAGAATGAGACCTCGGTGGACTCAGCATAGACATTGTGGGAGGCCTTTAAGGTCGTGATAAGGGGATCTGCTATTTCCCTGATTGCAGGAAATAAAGAAAGAGAAACAGGCAAGGCTTGTGTGATTAGAGGCTGATATATTAAAACTGGAGGGGGAGCTCCGAGACTCGAATGCAGATGAGGTTAAGCATTACTTAAAGTTAAAAACAAAAGAATACATGGACCTGGCCGCTGATGCAGCCAGGGCACAACATAGGGCAACGCTCAGTAAAATTTACGAGGTGGGGGACAACTCTGAGAAACTACTGGCCTGGCTGGACCGCAGACAGCAAGCAAATAGATTAGCGATGGAACTCAGGGCCGAATCTAGCAGGATACTGACTGAGTCGCCGGAGATTGTGGACACGTTTGGGGACTGCTACAGTGTGATTTATAAATCCCAGATGTCTTACAAGGATAACAGACGTGGACTAGCTATTGAGAGATATCTCCCTGCTCAGGCTCTCGGATGAGGAACGGGCTTGCCATACAAGAGCTGAGTGCAGGCAAGGCGATGGGCCCCAACGGCTTACCTATTGAACTTTATAAAATAGCCCCCAGTAAGATAGCACCCTACCTGACTACAATGTTTCAAGAGAGTTGGTAGAAAAGATCACTCCCACCAGGTCAAAGGTTAGCAACCATAGTGGTAATTCATAAAAGTGGTAAGCCTAAGATTGAATGTTCCTCATATAGGCCCAATATCGTTGCTCAATGCGGAAACCAAAATCCTATCAAAATTACTGTCCACCCGTTTACTGCAAGTCATAACCAAACTAGTACATCCGGACCAATAAGGCTTCATGCCAGCCAGAAATACCCCACTTAACATGCGACGGTTACATGGAGTTCTAGACCGAGCACACACAATAAGGGAAGATGCAGTGGTGGTATCTCTTGATTCAGCCATGGCGTTTGACACGATTGGAAGGTCCTACATGTTTTCAGTGCTAAAGAAATTGGGATTTGGCCCTGGCTTTTTGGAATGGATTCAGCTGCTATACAAGGATACCCTGGCCCAAATAGTAGTTAACAATCGAAAGTCCCCAATATTTCCGCTGGTGAGAGGCACCAGGCAAGGTTTCCTCTCTCCCGCTGCTTTTTGCCCTCATGCTGGAGCCGCTGGCGATGTGGATACGGAATGACCCCATCATCAGAGGAGTCAAGTGAGCTGAGGACTGGGAAGACCGTATTTCATTATATGTCGACGACATAGTGTTATATGTGGCCTCCCCCATTGCTTCCCTGAATAGAGCGATGAACATTTTTTTCGTATTCGGGAGATGTTCTGGATATAGTATAAACTGGTCCAAATCAGTTATTTATGTTTTCAACTTTAAATTCCCCTCCTTACCAAAGGGCTTCACTATCACTGAAGCAGCAACAGGATTCAAATATATGGGAATTCATATTTCAAAGGATGGAAACCATCAGAGCGGTTAGCGCATTTTACCTATCAGGTCTAGCCCTTAACCAGTTGGTGCTTGAATTCATTTTAAAATTGTGATTACTACGTTTTATTAAATTGTTTGTTTTAGCACCTTGCACAATTGATTGGAAAATTGTACTCTGCACAGCCTGCCTTAAAAGAAGCGAATCTCTCTGCAAAATTGATTAAAAATTGTATTTGTACCTACCTGATATCCTATCCCTGTTCCGCCGCAGGAAGTCCCGTTTGATGCGAGAGGAAAACCGGGTAATTCAAAACCTTTCAGTCGACATAGCCGCCATCTTAGGACTGGTGGGACTGGTGGGGATACGCTCTAGCAGACTCGACTTCCGGGCTAAGAGCCTACTTAGCCCTATGCTCAGCCGGACGTGCAGCGGACGCGCCGGCGGCACGCCGGAAGTGCGCCAAAGGGAAGTCAGGCAGCACCCTTCCGTGCCGGACCCGTGCCCAGCTCCCTACCCCCTGCCCATTTCCCCAAAATAACCTATTCAAAAGACGAACTGGCAAAGCTAAAACCAAATACATGTTCACATGTGACAATTTTACATGACAAGGGCATGCTGAAAACTCGCAGGTGTTCTTCATGTGGGTTTATGTTACAGGGAATGTCACTGTCCTCTCCCTCAAACCTGCAGCATTCGACTATAGTTGCAAGCCTAACACACAAAGCCTTGGCATGGGCAATCAATGTAATAGTAACATCAAAAATGTTAAAGAACATCCTCATAAAGTCAGATCAATGCCCAAACACAAGCAGGAAATAGAAGCTCTAGTTACCAATAATCCGGCGGACCTTGTCTTCTTGACAGAAACCTGGGCCTCAGAAGCATCGGGGCCCGACTGGAACACAGCAGTACCTTTGGGCTACTCCGTAGCACATGCTGACAGACCGGGCTCGATGGGCGGTGGAATAGCAATTATTCACCGCTCATATTTTAAAATAAGCATCCTACCACAAGCTGGATTGGAGGCAGAAACCATATCCTTCACTGTGAAATTCAGTAACCAAATAATATTTTCAGGTCTTCTGCTCTATAGACCCCCGGGCCCAGAACTCCCTTTATCAATGCCCTCCTTACGTATCTGGAATCCACCTTAGATCAAGCCACATTCACAGTTCTCGGAGACTTTAATTTCCACCGATAGGAAAATAACCCCACGAAACGTCCACCCTAATAGAGAATTTCCAAAGTTTTGGGATGGACCAACTAGTCTTTAAACCCACCCACACAGCGGGCCATACGCTCGATGCTGTCTTTACAAATAACAAGTACTTAAAGATAACCTCGATCCTGCCTGTCCCATGGTCTGATCACACAGCCATTCACTTCAACCTTCATACAAATCTCTCAATTACCAGGCGGAGAGATCTGGCTCTCCCAGTAAAAATCTGCCCGTGGAAAAGGTTGAAGCTGCTAAACTCTCCACTGCTCTATCCAGGGATCCCCCCTCACTTGAAACATGTGACAGTAATAATGGAGCTAGCCACTTTAACACATGGCTTAGCCAAGCAGTGAATGAGTTGGCCCCAGAGGAAATCAAGAAGCCCAGAAAACGCTCAACCACAGCACAGTGGTACACCCCTGATGTGAAATTAATCAAACTTAAATGTCGGTGCTATGAAAGGATATGGCGATCCGACTATAGTTCACACACCAGGAAAGAATATACCACAGTCCTACATAAATACAAGGTAAAGATAGAACAAGCAAAGTCGGCGTTCTATACACAAAAAATTCTAGAGTCCCTTAACTCCTCGAAGGAACTGTTCAAAACTGTTGGACATCTAGCCAAGAGCCCTCGGGACACCATTTTTTCCCAGACCAAAATTTTGTGGAAAACATAGCGCAATTTTTCCAACAAAAGGTCCAGGCGGTCTATGATGACCTCCACACTTCACATATCAGAACGTCAAACACTCACAGAATTGACTTGGCACCTAACACCACCAATCACTCCCAATTTTCGCTATTAAGCGAATCTCAGGTTGCCACTCTGCTTATTCAGACCAAATCGGGATCACCTTTGGACCCATGTCCTCCCTACATACTCCATCAAATCCCTGAAACAATCAGCCCAGTCCTAACCCGGTTGCTTAACAGAGTCATAAGCTCTGGCCTCTTTCCTCGTAGCTGGAAGAAAGCTTGTATCCGGCCTATTCTCAAAAAAGAGGCATTGGATCCCATGGAATCCAAGCACTATCGGCCAATATCTTGCCTCCCTTTACCAGCCAAGATCATGGAGAGAGCCATGAACCAGGAGCGTACGAAATACATAGACCACAACCACCTCCTAGACCCTACGCAACACGGATTCAGGGCATGCCATTCCACCGAATCCACCTTGATCATAGCAACAGAAGACATCCGCAGGACGATGGATGAGGGGGGAAGAGCTGCCTTGATCTTATTGGATCTAACGGCGGCTTTCGACACCGTCAACAATGGGGTCCTACGGAATAAACTGAGGACCCTGGGCATCACAGATCCGCTTGCTCTTCTTGAGTCCTTCTTGGACGCCCACATACAGCAAATCCACTGGGGAGGTCTCCAGTCAGAAGAATTCTATCTCCCATGTGGTGTGCCCCAGGGGTCTGCCCTATCACCCACCCTATTCAACCTGTACGTCACTCCCCTCGCCACACTAATAAAATCTCATGGTCTGCATCTAGTGTCGTATGCCGACGACACTCAATTAATAGTGTCACTCTCCCAGACGGTGGAAGCCACTGCTGCGAGCTTTAGGGAATGTCTCTCTGACGTCAAAAATTGGATGAACGACCACTTCTTAAAGCTTAACACCGAAAATACCAAAGTGATCGAGTTCGGCCAAAAAACATCTATTTGGAGTGACCTATGGTGGCCGGCATATGCCCTGTCCCAGCCAAAAAGGTCAGAAATCTTGGCTTTATGATCGATAAGGACCTTACTTGCACTGCACAAATAAGTCAGGTAAACTCGGCTTGTTTCTACACAATAAAGGTGCTTCAGAAAATTCTTCCCTACATACCATTTACTCTTAGGAAAATAGTGGTGGGAGCTTTAATAATGTCTAGGGTAGACTATTGCAATGCGCTATTCATAGGAGCGGGGGAAAACAGCATGCTAGGCTCCAGTCCATTCAAAATACAGCAACTAGACTTTTAATCAACCTCCCGAAAAGACACCCCACTTCAAAAGCCATACAGAAACTTCACTGGCTCCCAGTCAGGTGCAGAATTCATTTCAAGGCCCTATGTCTGGTCCATAAATCTCTTTACGGGAGCACATCTGAGGAGCTCACCAACCTTTTCCCTCGTTATGTGCCTGCGCGCACGCTAAGATCTTGCAGGCAAGACCTAATCCAACTACCCAAAATAAAGAGAGCCCGGTGGGGCGGAAAATCTTTCTCCTACCGAGCATCCAAGCAGTGGAACAGCGTGCCCATCGCACTGCGCTCAGAAAATAAAAGAGCGGGCTTCAGGAGGGCGCTAAAAACCTGGCTTTTCACTATGTCCTAACCACCTCTGCACTCCCTTCTGTTCTACAGTTCCAAGACGCCTCGGCATAAAAGCGCTTACAAATAATTCAGTCAGTCAGTCTCAACCTCTTGTCCCCACTGCAAAGACTTCGAAGTGACGTCATGCACTGGAAGTCTCTCCCGTTGTCCCTGCTGGGACGTGCAGCATTATTTAAAATGATGTCCCTACCACACTTTTTATATGTGTTGCAGAATACACCTCACCCAGTAGGGGCAGATTATTTTAAATCTATAGAAAGCGCCCAAAGAGAGCTATTATGGGAGGGAAAGCCACCCAGAATACCCAGTCAGAAGCTTACACTAGGGTGGTAATGACAGGAAATTGGGCTCCTAGATATCAAAAGATACTACTGGGCGGCGCAACTCGCTGCAATTAATCAATGTATGTATAGACCACAAGGGGACCCCGGATATCAAATTTACAAATGGCTGCTTCGGGGGGTAGCTTCACAGGGGCAATATATGCTAGCCCCACCAAACTGAAACTGTCAGGCCCCACACTACATGTGGTCCAGGTTTGGTGGGCGGCGATGAGAAGCCTAGGCTGGGAGGGTAGGGTTACAGAGGCCATCCAACTCTGGGACGTGGAGCGACTGGGTAGCTTGAGACACACCAAGGGCTTCGACTGTTGGGACTTAATAGGGATTTCCACGGTCGGAGACTTATGGAGGGCAGGAGGAATAGTCACTTTCGCCCAGCTGCAAGCTGAGTATGACCTCACAAACACAGAGTACTTTAGGTACCAACAGATCAGGCAAACATTACAAGCTGTTATAGCGACGGGTGAGACACCGCCAATGTCCTTCCCGTTGGAAGACAGGGTTCTGGACGAATACGTGCCGGAAAAGTCAATTTCACTAACTTACAAGAAAGTAATCAATAATATGTCTGACCTCCTCCTCGGGCTCCAAGCCAGATGGGAGTACGATGTAGCAGGAATGGAGGATGAGGAATGGATTGATGCACTTGCCTCCCCCAAGGAGACTGCTATCTCCTCTAGGCTTAGACTTGTACAATTGAAATTACTTTACAGACCATATCAGCAGGTAAAGATGGGCGATAGATCTGAGGCAGAATGCATGAGGGGTTGAGGGCGGGAGGGAACTTTCGTACACACACTTTTGGAATGTAGAGGTATACAGAAGTATTGGTCTGCTGTGACGAAGTGCATAGAGGAGGTGATGGGTCACAAAATTGACTAAAGTATAAATCTCTGTCTCTTGAATATATGGGGCCCTACTGACCTAAATTGCAAAGAAACAATATGGGTGACACTTGGTATGATAATTGCTAAACAGAACATTGCTAGATTGTGGAGAGCGCTGGAAACACCGACACTTGCTGCATGGATCTGTGTATGTTGACAGAGAGGACAGTGTACAAATCTAGAGGGTGCCCAAAAAATGGTTTAGGGGAGACATATGTGAGCCCCCACAGATTAGTCGAAGACAAGATTCGGGGTAGTCTCATTGTAATTTGGGTCTTGCTAATATTGTCATGACATTGAAAAGAGTCAAGGTCTGTGGTACGATTTTGAACCAGTGATCTAATCCTGGTTGCCAATGTTTGTAAAGTGTGTACATTGTATAAGCTTGTCATTAATAGAAAGATTTTTTTTTAAAAGAATCCCAATGCTTCAATAAATATTGGAAAGCTTTGCTGTGTATTTCTTGTGTATCTCGTTGGGTATGTATTAGTAACTAAGCAAAAGGGTTCTAGATCTGTTAACACAATTTCCTTGGGGAGTCAAGGTTGTCATGTCTGAAGTTGCATATCCATTTGTTACCCTGTAAGGTTAGGGGTGCAGATGGTGCACTGTGAGCTAGCAGGATTATAGGCCACGATAACATGAAGGGTGCTCAGAATCAGTCTTGCACCATTCTAACCTTTATGTTATCCAACAAATGCACAATTGTGCTTGAGAAAGTATAAGCCATATGACATGGCTCTGTCAACATTCCCAGACCTCCCAGACAGGACTTAGTGTATTGGGCTGGGGTGGGGTCACTTGCCAGCGCCACCAGAAGGCTTTGAAAGGCACATTTGGTGCCTTCCTTGCACAGTCCGGTTTGAGCCATTTCCGGCAGCCCTTGGTTCCTGCTATGGCATGAAACTTGACAAAGGACATGGACTATCCTCCCCTCTGTCCAGACCCTCCTCTGGAAGGGAACCCTGAGTCGTCCTAACCCCTTTCTTAGGATATAAAAGGGCTTACCTGTGGGTGAGTCCTCAGAAACATCATGAGACAAACTCATTCCTGAAACCACATCACTCTGCAACCGTCTGGTCACTTGGACTTTGCTGGACTTCACCTGGGAGACTCCTGCTGCTCCTGGTTTCGCTGTTTGGCAAGTTCTTCTTCATTTTCTGTGCCTGTGCTTCTTCCAGGATCTTCAAAAGACCAGTGGGCATCAAGGACACCTGAAGTAATCTCCCTTGGAGTGAAGCAGTTACTCCCCTGCATCTGCAGGCACTGCAACAAAGTTAATCGGTCTGCTTCTCATGACGTCCCACGGAGTTCGAAAGGCTCAGCAACACAGGTAGTTGTTTTGCAAATCCCTTGAGGACTGACCTGTCCTCTCAGCAAGTTTGAATCCAATATCCCTCGCCAGAATCGCTGGGACCGAACCTATGTGCACCACACCGACTTGCCATCGCCAAGGCATGTTGGCTCTGCACTCCAGAGATCTTTGGGCTACAAGAAGCTCCAGTCTCCAGCAACTCTTCCTGCAAACATCTTTGTCCTCACCAAATACTCCTCACTGTGGGCCTTCATCTTTGGTGAGCTGCTCGAGGTCCTCTTGCTTCAGTGGGCACACATGCTTGCTTGCGTCTGCTCTGACTCTCCTGCACTTGGTAAGTCCCTTGGACCTTGCTGGTCCCAATGTTGCTATTTCATCATTTACCATGTCTGTTGCTGCTAACAAGACTTGTTGGTGCTCCCACCAGACACCCATCCCCTGCTTCTCGGCTTCTGATATGGGACAGCTCCTCAGCATCTGCTAGTCCTCACAGCTGCAGCTACAAGGTCACTGTCATCAACTCCTGTTTTTCCGTCATCGGTGGGCATTGCTCTTCTGTGCCTCCTGGTGCATGGTTCTTCTCTTCAAGAATCCACCCTTGAATTCTACCAGACTCTTGCACAGTCTTCGCCAACGGCATCCTTACTGAAGTCCTCCATTGTGGTCTACATTATTTTCCGACGTCACTTCACACCTATGCACCCGGCTTCCCTGGTGTAGGTATCATGGTTCCTGGGGTATGCATGAGTGGGGTGACTCTCCAACCTTCTGCTTTCATAGGGTTTCTTAAGGGTCCACTGGGAAGGGTCCTTCTTCTCCAAAACTGCAACCACGACTTTCCTGTTGACTTGTGCTGAGTACACAGCAGCGTTTCAACTCTGTATATAGCCTCTGTGGGATTCCGGGGTACTTACTTTGGGTGGTTCCTTGTGTCCCCAGCCCGTCTGAGTCTCCTTGTCAAAGTCCCGACTTCAGCCGGAGTTTGCATTCCTCTTTCGTAGGCTATGGTTTGGTCTCCCCATGGATATCACTGTGTATTGTGCTGACTTACCTCTTGTAGTTGAAGTATTATTGTGTATTTGTGTTGATATCTCCGGGTAGGAGATATACCAATGTGTTAGTGAGTGGTGTGCAATAAGTAGACATATTTTTTTCGTTAAACCTACATTACATGATTAGATCAGGTAAAACAAGCTGTTTAATTCTCCTTCTGGCTTAAGCCTAAAGGCTGCTCTACACCGCTGCCTCTCTGAGAGGATTCTAATGGTTGACTAAGACTGCTAAAATCACCTTGTCTGGATTACTGGTCACAATGGAATACAAAGCTTCTAAAATTAGAAGCTTTGTATTGCTTTGTGACCAGTAAAAATGATTATGAATAATTTCTGGGTCATTCAGAGAAAATGTACATGTTTTCCTCCATGCCCAAATGTGTTTTTCCTCCATGCCCTAATCTCAATGTTGTTTATGTATGTATGTTATGAATCTGATACACTTTGTTTCACATTGTCTCACCTTTTGCAGTAGACAATCATGTGTGTATGATCTGTTTTAGGAAAATACATACATTCTTCAAGTTTTTTTCTTAAAATAAATTAATGAATAACATAATTAGTTTGTGCTATTTACTTTGAATATGTGTTTAGATTAATATGAATAGCATTTACTGACATCGCAACATAGTAAGGGATTAAAACTCTGAAGTTATCTAACTTTGTAAAGTGAGTTGTGGCAAAACCACTGTTCGTTTCATGTAATAGTCCCCAGGTTCTGCACTATACTGGGTATCCCCATTGCTAAATACTCATATGATTCTGACTGAGCATTGCTCATTATTAGGCAGTCCTATCTGCAGCCTTCTGATCATGTCAAATGACGGTTGGTCGCACGTGACTGCCCACGAGCGCCCGATACCATGCGGTCTGAGCATAGTTCCTACCTTAGTCTTGATGTCGGAATCCTTGGGCAGGTAAAGTTAAATGTGAGTGTTGGAGAGGTTGTCAGTTGAAAGTCCCCACCAGCAGATCGGCAGGGAGTGATTCTGCTCCCATTAGCAGCGACGCCTCATCACTTGCGCCGGGCCCAGGCATCTGAAGGCGGATCCAGAGGGTGGTCCATGCCACTGTGGAACTGGAGTAGCAGAGTCAGTATAAGCACGGAGTCAACAGTGTAGGAGGAGAGGAAGGCTACAGCATTTGTTTTAGTGCAAGGGCTGGTGCAAAGGAGTAAGAAGGCTGCCTGCATGTTTGAGAGATCAGCCCCTGAATGGTCATGTAATTAATATTTGGAATATTGAGAACACTATGCTGGTCAGGCAGGCAAGCAATAACAGTGCACAAAATTGGGGTTGGTCCGTGGAAGTTGGATGGCATGAAAGCAGCGTGCGCAAGGGGTAAAGAAGTAAAAGAGTATTTGGGGGCCCTGCTTGAGGAAGCTGACTAGCTATATATTGCTGAGACTTTAAAGCAGCGAGGCGATCAGGTGGTAAAGAGGTACACCCTAAGGTCAGCCATTTTTGTGGGAGGCAACCATCATTTAAAAGCCCAAAGTAAAACCTCAGTACAGGGTGATAAGGCCTTGGGGGGGCTGGCATTCGCAGAGTCTAGTTGCTAAGACGCATCCAGTGAAAGGGATGCTCGTGGATTAGAAGACCCCTGAAGCTAGTAAAGCAAGGTAAAAGTGAGAAAGTAGCATTGTCCCTTAGGTCATATTCAGGCTTAAGTCTGGGGGAATATCTAATACACCTGTCCTTTGCCAACTGAAGAAAGGTCCCTTGCAGAGAACAGAAATAAAGGAAGGTAGCAATGTTGAAGAAAGGCTAGAGGGATCTGATGTGCCCCATTTGGGAGGGGCAGTTAATGTGGCTCTGATGGAAATGCCTATAACAAACCATTTTAGCCCCTTATGCAAGTTGGGGCATTAGAGCAGAATGGTGAACCATGGAGTCTTAGTGATCGTTCCAGAACAGTGACGAGGAAATGGCCCATCAAGGCTTTGGGAAATCAGGAAAAGTGTACTCAAGAATCTTCAATGGGAGAGAAAGTCGGAGGACAGCAGACAGTACAAAAGAGGCAGACCTCAGAGTGAGTACCAGTGTCTGGGATGGCACTGGGCAGTGATCCTAAGGAGGGCGGCTAAGGTGTTCCCCATCAGAGTGACCCAGACAGTTCCCAGTGTAGTGGAGGGAGGAAAGGTTCCCATGTTCTTTCCAAGAGTAGTCAAATGGGTAGGCAGAGGCCCAGGGTGCCCTATATCCAGCCCAAGTGCTTCGATTTCTTTCATAGTGAGCACAAACAGGAGGACATGGTCTGTATCAGGAGACCACCCACTGATGGGAGTCCCACAGTATCAGGAGAACTTGGGGGAAGTGGCTGCCACAAGCATGCAACCATTTCTGGTTTATGGCCATATCACTCCACAGAAGTGAGTGCAGAAGTCCAGCTGGAGGGTTAAGTCCCCAGTCCCCAGTAGAAGGATAAGTGGGTCAGGGGTAGCAAGCTCTCAGATCAGAGCACCCAAAGACCACCATCAATAAGGGTTGTTTAGACTGTTGCAAGGGGCCCACTAGAATAGTGGGCATCATATGCCAGGCTAACTTCTCACAGGGTGTGACATTTGCATCCCGATGGCCCACTACCAGGCTAATGGGCCTTCCTGAGAAAGACATGGAGGGAGGATCTGACACTGGTAACTGAATAGGGTTGTGCCTGTCCCTGCACAAAGTGCTGAATTCTCCCCTGTAGTGCGTCTGGAGCCAGGGAAGGAAGGCTAGGAACTTGTGAGGTTCAAATGCCTCGTTGATGTTCTCCATACTTCAAAGGCACATTTGGGTATAAGTCTTCAACTATTACACCCGAAACCAGTTTACTTTTGAGTCCTGAGGAGACTCTGTCAAGAAGAGGAAGTGTGCTGCCAGAAGAGACTACAACTTTGCTAATTGCTCTGCTGTTTTGGTTTGCTATTTGATGTGCTATCAGGAGGGGCCGCCACTTTTCAACTTGCTCTGCTGTGCTGGCCTGCTGCCTGCTGCCTCTTGCAGTGAGAAGGGCTGAACCTACTCTACAACATCTTAACCTAAAGTAACTCCAAGGGCTTATTGGCTTGCCCCCTGTTAGAAATGGAGGTCTTTAGTTGGCATTGGTTTGCACCATTGTCCAAGTAGGGACCATTCTTCCTAATAAGGGTAAGGGGGATACACTTCTAAAATAGCCCCTGCTCACCCTCTTAGTAGCTTGGCACGAGCAGACAGGCTTATCTCAGAGGCAGTGTGTAAAGCATTTACGAACACATACAGTAATACAGTGAAAACACTACAATTAGACACCACACCTGTTTAGAAAAATAAGTAATCTAAACCAAACCAGACCAAAACGACAAAAATCCACGATTCAGTAAAGAAAATTTGACTTTCAAATGGTAGAAATAGTTCAATTCAAAGCAAATTGCACATGCAACGCTTCTCACACATAGTACCTTGGATGCGTTGTGCACACAAACAAAAAGGGTCACAGGGAAGGTGATGCGTCAGTTCCTTACACTCAGGAAAGGTGATGCATCAATTCCTTGCTCCAGGGAAGGTGATGCGTCGGTTCCTTTCTGCTGCGCAGGGGAGGTAATGAGTTTGTTCCTAACCGGAGAGGAGGTGATGCGTTGGTTTTTTATTGCGTGGGGAGCTGATTACTCCGTTTCTTACTGCGTCCCCCAATGATGGGACAGACTTGGTGTCTCGATGCGATGCGACAATACAGGATGATGCGTGGGTTCTTGCAGCCACACAGCAGAACTTGCATCGGAAACGATGCAGTGATCTCGGACTTCAGAGAACGGTGCACTCACAGGGGAATGCAACGATTTCTCGAGCCGCGGGCAGACACGGCGTCGGTTTCTTCTGCGATGAGTTGGAAACAGGTACGGATTCATCACACTTCTCGTTGTTGCATTGCTTGTTAAGCTCCCACAGCCAGAACAACCTCCAGAGGCCCAGAACAGTTGCAGGCACCTCTTGGCAGTTTAGAACTCCCAGCAAGGAAGTTCAGGGGAGAGGGGGGTGAAGTCTTTGTATTCCTGAGACTTCAGAACAGGAGGCAAGATCTTATTCAAGCCCTTGGAGATCTTCCTCAATTAGGGGAAACAGCAAAGTCCTTTTCCCTTTTCTTGGCAGAAAGTAGTCACTTCAGGCCAACCCCTGACATCAAACAGCACAGGGGCAGTATTCCTCTTCAGTTTCTCCAGCTCTTCTCCGTGGCAAAGGTTCCTCTTTATTTCCTAGAAGTGATCTAAAAGTCTGGGGTCTGGACCCATCTTTTTATACAGTAAATCTCCTTGTTCTCTGTGGCAGAGAAGCTCTTTGCCCAGACAAAACAAGTTCTGTCCTCTCTGGTGCAGCTTCCTGGCAGGAGGTGGAGACAGCCTTGTTCTTGGCAGACCAGGCCCATTCAGGTGTGAAAGAAATCTCCTCCCCCTACTCTGAATGCAGCCCAGGTCTATTCAGCCCAGCCCTTGCTCACCCTGGAAAGGCAGTACACACCTTAACTCCCAAGTGGCTGTCTGAACAGAATGCACATCCCCAGCCCCTGTCACTCCAAAGTCAGACAGTCAAAACACAACCTAGCAGAGGCACGCTGGATGGCTAGGCAAGAAAATACCTACTTTCTAAAAGTAGTATTTTTAAACCCAAAATGTAAAAATCACTCTTACTAAAAGATGCATCTTAACATTCTGAGTTCAGGCATGTCAAACTTTTCCCATCTTATTCCCATGGGCAGTTAGGCTTATAAAATGTTATAAGCAAACTCCCTATTCTCTCCTATGGGGACAGATAGCCTTACAATAGTGAAAACGGAAATTGGCAGTATTTCATTATCAGGACGTGTCACACACATCAAGGCATGTCCTACCTTTCACATACACTGCACCCTGCCCACAGGGGCACCTTGGGACTACCTTAGGGGTGACTAACACGTGAGAAGAGGGAATGTGCTCAC
Organism: Lissotriton vulgaris; assembly: GCF_964263255.1. Classification (NCBI taxonomy): domain Eukaryota; kingdom Metazoa; phylum Chordata; class Amphibia; order Caudata; family Salamandridae; genus Lissotriton; species Lissotriton vulgaris. Next base: position 436,464,416 of record NC_141691.1, on the reverse strand, counting down.
CTGGCAAGTGGGTGCACTTGCCAAGTCGACATGGCAGTACCAGACTGCACTCGGGCTCTGCAATGGCAGGCCTGAGTTACATTTACAGACTGCTTATGTGGGTTGCACAATCAGTGCTGCAGGCCCACTAGCAGCATTTGATTTACAGGCCATGGGCACACGCAGTGCACTGTACTAGCGACTGACTAGTTAACCAATCATGCCAATCATGGAATCACCAATCCATAACAATTGACAAAGGGGGCACTTGCTCTTTGGCACTGGACAGCAGTGGCAAAGTGCCCAAATCATCTCGACCAGCAAAACAAAGTCCAACACACAGCAAAAACACAGGGGGAAAGGCAAAAACACAGGGGAAACACACACCAATGATGCAAGGTCTAACACCCCCTGTTTTGCAATCTCAGGGCCATAAAAGATTTCACATATGCACAGCTGTCATAGGACTCTGCCACTCGGTAGTCCAGCAGCAGCTCTCTGACTAGGAGCCATGATCACCTGCTCCTTGCTTCACGAAGATCAGCGCATGTTGGGTGCTTTGTACTTCCCCAAGATCAGCGTGTGTTGGGTGCTTTGTACTTCAGCTGTGCATATTAAGCACTCGCATCCTTCCCAGAGAGCACGTATTTCAGCACCTCATGCTTCCCCCAATGCCAAAGCACTGAGGAAAGCCCCAGCCTCATGAAGCTGGAGGATTGAACAGCAACTCAAAGAACTGTGCCAACGTCAGCCATTGGTCGGGTGCAGCCGCAAGAGGGAAACCGTTGCAGCTGTCACTGCCGGAGATCGACTCACACGGTCCATTGTTGCACCTACTCCTTGTCGAGGAGGTCCAGTGATGAGTTCCCAAACCCTGAGGCCATCACCCCCCACAGCTTCTAAAATCAGGTACTGTGCCTTGAGTTGAGCCCCGCGCTTGCAGCTTTGCCTGGGGTCCTTTGAGCTGAGCCGCATGCTCGCGGCTGGGTCCTGCCTTATACTTCTGTCCCAAGGGACTAGTGGAGCACTTTCTTCCAAGCACCACACCTATGCTATTGTTTGTGGTCACAAACCCAATTGGCAGGGTCGCTGAACCTTCCCCATCCCTTGAACTGGCTTTGTTGTACTTTGCCATACATTGCTACCAGTGTTAAATAATCGTGAGTGCTTTCAAAGCACTGGACTTAATGTACATTTTTTGAATGCTAATATTGTGACTTACAGATATTGGATTTTTTTCGTTTTGGTCTTGTTTTAGTAAGATAAATATTGGCTATTTTTATAAATCAGTGTGGTGTCTTTTTATGGGTTTTCACTGAGTTACTGCATGTATATGCACAAATACTTTACACATTGCCTCTTATGTTTAGCCTGATTGGTCTGAGACAAGCTACCAGAGGTTGAGCACAGGTTTATTTTAAGCATGTAACCACTTAGACTGACTAGGATTGTGGTCCCACTTGAACAAGCGCATAGCTCTGCCAAACAGAGACATTTTCTAACAAACGTTGAAGCACCTGAGATTTCAAATTCAGATCTCTCAGTGAGTAGCTAGGTATGACTGTTATTTTGCCTGCAACTTTAGTGAGCGCTGAATGATTTGTATTTGTATTTGTATTTGTATTTGTATTTGTATTTGTATTGGGTATTTGTAGAGCGCAACTATCGCTCCGGAAGGAGCATCCTGGCGCTAATAGAACAAAAGTGCAAACAATTGCGGATTAAAATTAAATGGCTGTCAGTACGTACTCGTCTGGAAGATTGAAGATCCAGATTTTCAGATGTTTCCTGAACTGTTTTTCCTGAGTGAGTCGTCTAAGGTGTTTGGGCATTGCATTCCAGGCTTTGGAGGATAAGAAGGTTAGGGTTTTACCCCCCTTGGTTTTGAGGTTGAATTTGGTCAATTTAATGAGGTTTTCTCCTGCTGATCGTAATGTCCTGGTTGGAATGTAATGGGGGAAACTCTTAATAAGACACTTCGGGCCGGTACCGTGAAAAGCTCGAAAGGCAACAATCAGGATTTTAAATAAAATCCTCTTGTGGAGGGGTAGCCAATGTAAAGTTTTTAGGGTAGCTGACGCTGAGGATTTTCTTGGCAATTTAAGGACCAGTCTGGCTGCTGCGTGTTGTACACTTTGGAGTTTTTTTAGGGTTGTTTTCTTAGTTCCAGCCATCAGGCCATTGCAGTAATCCAAGCGTGCGAGAATTAGGGCTACAGTGACAGCTTTTCGTGAGTCGATGGGCAGGAAGTCAAAGAATTTCTTTAAGGATTTGATGATGCTAAAGCAGCTTCCTGCGACATTCCTTACGTGTTGGTCAAAAGAAAGTTTGGTGTCAAATAAGACCCCTAAGTTTCTTGCTGATGTCACAGTTTGTGGGGGAGCAGGGGAGTCTTCAGGCCACCATTTGCTGGGACAGAAATGTTGTGATTTTCCCATAGGAAGAATCTCTGTTTTACTGACATTGCATGATATTCCTTAGTGTGACAATAAATATGCTTATAGTGTCTCTACTTTTCAGTCAGGAACATTCTGCAGATGACACTCTCGAGTGTCATTCGTTACTTGGCCATTCCTATGCGTCTAGATGTGTGTTACTGTGGCAGGCGGGATGGGTATACATGAACGAAATATAGCTAAGAGTGTCTGCATTTGCTTTAATGCATCTCAAACTAAATTAGCTGGGTTGTTTTTCTAACCTCTATTAGATGTTTTGCCCACCTTAAAAGAGGGTTTTTAAAATGCTGAGACCAAATTGTGCTACCAGTTGAGTTGGGATATAAACTACATTAATTTGTGATATCCCAGGTGGTTAACCCTGTGAAACACACTCTGTATCTCACTTACATACAAAGTTACAACCATAAAATTAAGCAGACATAATGAAGGAGAAATATATGAAGACGTTTCAGGAGTGTGATTCTCAGTGCATCATGTTGCCTATGACTCCACTGATGTGTTACTGAGAGACAGATAATGTTCATAGTCAGGTCTCTCAGTAGCTCTGACTGTTTGTGTCCGGGTGAGAGCAGTGTCTGCACACATGTCCCTGACTGTGACTGAGGGTTTGTCACATTACCTTTGCCTCCATTGGCGAGTCATACAGTGAATGGTAACATATCCCTATGTGTGACTCTGGCTGTGTTACATTTTTGTTACTTTCATTGGTGTGTCAATGAGTCAATGACTTGCATAGTGAGGTCCTTCAATATGTATCTGAGTGTGTGTGTCTGAATAGGTGTCAGTATACAGACTTATGTTCCTGAGTTTAACTCCATGTGTGAGTCACTGAGACAAGGGTGGTATGCATACTCTGGTCCCTTCTATGTTTACACACTGAGGTGTTCTTTTAAAAAAAAAACTGTGTATTAAACTCATACTCCCAATTTTACACAAAATGAAGGGTTGTTTTTACATCTTCAAATGGTATCTCATATACATGCCACAATTTCCGGACAGGAAAGTAGGAGCTTATGAAAAAATATAAGGGGAATGTATTTTCTCCATTGATTTCTATTGAAGTAAAGGCAATTGTAAAAAAACAATAAACTAAAATAAAGCCATTTTAGTCTTCAAAAGTCAGGAATCTAGTATCTGAATTGAGACTTTAACGCAGTCGTGGCATGTATAAGCTCATGGGATTACCATATCATTGTGACTCATGAGTTGCTTACTGGATTCCAATTTTTTTCGTGTGGCTCTTCAGTTTCCCATGCCACATGGTACCCCTCAGAAGTCCACTGGGGTTTATCACCTCTGAGCTTGCCACCCACCAGGTATAAGAAAATGAAATTTACTGACCAGCGGAGTAAAACACTGTATGATTGCAACACAGAACATGATGGCTTGGACCTGGAGAAGAGGCAGACCTGTGACTTGGGTGAATGTTTGATTTGCTCAACATTGAGTCCATCATCTGTTCTTTTTGCTTTTGTCGCCCTAAGTAGTAAGGGTATTCCTAGACATAGGCCCTGTGCTCATTGTGCCACTAGATTCAAACTAAACTGGCACAATACCCAGAAACCGGTCGCAGGATGCTTGATTTCTGGTCCACGGAGGACCTGGCCTGTCAGTTCGGGCTGTACTAATTCCATGGGGAGCTGGGTCAAGACTGATTTGCATACGACTGGGTCCAAACTGGAGTGGTGTGTCAAACAAAAGAACAATGGAGTTAACCTAAATCTGTGACTGGGGTTGAATGCTCAACAATGTTCAGCATTCAGTCCATCAACTTTTTTTTGTAGCTATAAGTCGCCTTTAGTGGGAAGGGTATGCCCAGATGTGGATCCCCTGCTAGCTATGCCACAGGATTCAAGCTAGCTTGGTTGATGAGGGGTGATACCCTAAACCTGTTTGGGCTGGACTGTTGCCAAGCAAAACAGGGTCAAGACTGATTTGTAGGGGGCTTAGCTTCGCTGTGAAGTATGATGGCCGCGAGTTAGACTAGCTCTGAGCACACCAGATCCCTCCCTGCGAACCGCTGCATAAATTCATAACCTAGGCAGCGGGTGAGCTGTCGTAACTGCCGGGAGTGCTATTGATGTAAGAACTGACTCTGGGGGCCCCGTAATCCCAAAGTTACGGATAGTGCATCGTAAGCCCTTTCCTGCACCTGAGGCCGGGCGCTGCTGTAACATATAACTGGGCGTGGCGACGCCGAAGTTCCGATCTCTGACCTACACGAGGCTGTGGTCGGGTCCTGAGGCTGAAGCCGGAGGAGATGCTAAGGTGCTACGGATCCACGTGCTGGAACAGCCACCTGAGCACCGCCGGGTTTACAGACATAAGGTGAGCCCTGAATTCACAAATAGGGGCGGTAGCGTAGCAGCTGGGAAACGCACTGAAGAGGGCACACTCAGAGGCCTCCTTGAACTGTCTCGGACCCAGTAGTCCAATATTATCTGAACCTGGGGAAGTTGTGGGAGCGGCTGTCTGGCATTTCATGAGACAGGTTCTACACCCTACCCCTGAATATAAACACAAGGGGTCTAAAGTGCTTCCAAGAAATTCAAAGCCTTTCCCTTAATCAGAGACGCTGCACCAAAGAACAGCCCTTGGCCGGGGACATGTTCTTCAGAAAGTCCACAGTGGGTGTGGATTGAGCAAAGTGCATCTCCAGTGGTACATGTGCTGCCACCAAACTAACAAACAGTAGCTTCCGGCATCAAGAGCACACACATCGTTTTACTACTAGAAACACACATAAGTATCGGACCCACCACCCAATGGTAACCTTTGCCAGACTCACAATTATTTTCTTTTGCTCAATATAGGCCATTTGAATTACATTTGCTGTATTTTCCATGATATCATACATACACTCTTGTGCCCCAGGCAGCGTGCCTGAGCACAGGCACGGACTGCCCAGATTAACAGCTGTGGTGCGAAGTAACTATCCTGCTCTAGACCATCACTACCTGTGGTAAAGAAGGACATTTGCTCTGATTAATCTTAGACCAATGCTCAGATATTGGCAAGGAGCGCCTGGTACATTGGCATATTAGGGCGGCCTGGGCGCAAATGTTGCAAGGGTGACGTCCACCCATCACGCGACTGCCTAAGGGCAAACTGGAAGTTAAGACCTCATTCCCCTGAAAGCTGTAGTGTCACTTTAGGACTCCATAATCCAAACTCATCCAAACGAAGTCTGCACCATTGTGCATGTTCACCTGAAGGTGGTGGGACCTTGCCAGTGCAGGCCCTACAATACCGAGAGTGATTTCAGGATCAAAAGGCCTAAAAGTATCCCAGCAGACAAAGCTGGAAAAATATGCTCTCCCGAAACCCACCGACTTCGACCAGCATGTTAAAAGCAAGATGGCGGCCTGCTAAGAAGAGGAGCACCACAAACTCACACTGAAAGACATAATGAATGCTATCATGGGGGTCCCATCATCACTGGAAAAAGAAATTTTGAAATGAAATGAAAAAAAAATGTATAAAGTGAAAACATTCACCTGAGGGTGTCAAGGCGCTAGCTCATCAGACAAAAAGATGCCAGACAGATTTTACCACATCAGCGATTAATAAAGCCACATTTTTAGCGCCTTTCTGAAGGCCAACAGATGGGTTTCTTCTTTTGCCTTAGTGGAAGTGAGTTGTAAAGTCGGGTAGTACTGACCAGGAAGTTTCTTCCTCCCCAAGAATTTTTTTTGAACCTGGGAACTACCAGGTTATGAGCATAAGCTGAGCGGAGATGACGGGCTGGAATGTAGGGCTGCAAATTCTTGAGCAATGAATGGACGCAATCACGTCAGAGGTGACACTCCTCAAGGCACACCTGACAAAAATTGGCAAGAAGGTGAAACAAATGGAGGTCGTCACCTCTAGCCTCGTGGAGACACATCCCAAATACAGCAAGATATCAAAGAACTGCAGGACTTCCGTAAGTTTGCAGAGGACAAGCTTGACGATTATGAAGGTCACACCAGATGGAATAATGTGCGAATTATCGGGGTGCAGGAAAAAGCGGAGGGTCCTGCGACCGGACTGTTTGTAGAAGACCTCATACTCAACCACCTGCAACCTTAAGGTCTATCAAAAATGTTTGTAATAGAAAGGGCGCACCGAGTCCCTTGGGGACAGCCGAAGCTTGGTGCGCCTCCTCGTCCGATACTAGCAAAATTGTTGAACTTTAGAGACAGATATGTTAGTATGCCAGGGTTGCCCCCAGCTCTGTGATATGAGAAGGCCAAAATCTCCTTCTTCCCGGACTTCACCCTGAATGTGCAGAAACAGCGCTGATCCTTTCTTGAGGTGAAGGAAAAACTAAGAGACAAAGGGTTCAAATATGCAATGTTGTTTCCAGCCCTGCTTCGAGTAGAGGCGGAGGACAAACCCTGTTTTTTCTATCATCCTGAAGCGGCTGCGGTCTGGCTGGAGGGTTGGCGAGGGGCGTGAGAACATAATGCCCGATGAGGGGTGACCAGATCACGGCCACAGTTGGAACTGTCTTGAGAAAGTAAGGTGCCTTTGACTTACACTAAATGTTTCATTGAACTGACTTAACCGACTGGCAGTGGTCCACAGAGTCAAATTGAAGAACAATCTACTGGTTGCTACTGTATTTATCCTTTGGTAACCCACTGTTGTTGTCCCCCCCCCCCCGCCTTGGGCACCCAAGAATCGATTGTATAGGGGGCGATCGGGTGTATGGGGGGGGTCGCGGTGGCGGAACCATTCACCCCCACTGTTTAGTACTTTTAGTTCCAATTTGGGCGACAGACACTTTGCATGGTGCGTTTGCTGGGCAGTTTAAGGCCTGCAATGCAGGGGAGCAGGGAGGGGGGGAATTGGGTGGGAAAGAGTTGTTTCTGCAATGTTTAGAGAAGGAGACATGGTTTATTCGTAGACAGGAAAAGGAATACACGGCTATTGGACCCGGCCCTTTTGGCAGGTTCACCCCAAGACTTTTTGCTTTTTCCTAGCCTGTTTCTGGAACCTGGTGGTGGTAATTTTAGGCCTCTGCACACTTTTTCACTGTGGTACAGTGTAAAGTGCGTGAGCTCTCTGTGTATGTGTGGTGAATGACCTGCCCTCCCATAGGAATGAATGGGGAACATGTATGCCAATGGTAGTTCCTGATGTGTGGGGAGTGCAGGGTCGAGTTTGGTATGTGTGTCAGGTTCCGAACTGCAGCAAGTCAAAATCAGTCTAGGAGACCACGATATCCTATGCTTTCTGGTCCGTTACCTACTCTATCCTTGTGGAGTTGGCACCAGCGAGTAGCTCAACTGAGGGCAGTTTAGGTTGGTTGGTTCCGGGTGAGCCGTTATGATACGGCGGTCAGCGTTCAAGCTTCCAGCTGACTGTCGGCCATTTCGTGCGCTCGCTCTTTCAGTACTGCGCACTTCAACTGTCATTTTCTGACGGACAGTCGCTTCTTTCTGAGGCTCGTCCAATTCCCGTAATATTCAGAGTTTTGACCCTACAGTTTGTGCGGGGTTTTTGTCCAACCCTCACCCCCTTCATTTCCGTCTTTTGAGACCTTCGTACTCATTGAATTCAGTGACGGATTTTGTATTCTGAGGTGCTCCTGCGCCTATTCCCAATTCCCGTCACTTCTGATTCTGGAGCTGAGTTCTATCCGGTATCCTGTTATTCCAGTCAGAAGATCTTCCTGCTTCAGGTTGTTGAGCGGAATCCTGAGGGTCGGCTTTGCGGAGAGAATCCAGTACCTCGTCTGAACCACAAGTAGGAGGTTCCTTTGTGTTTCGATTTGAGAGTTAAAGACTGTAATGTCGTCTTGAGAGACTATTGCAAAGACTTTATTGGCGTATCGCTCCAAGCTATTACTGAGTATTCCTGAGAAACTTGTTACTGGTGTTGGAAACACCTGCACTGTTCTGGAACTTTGTCTACCTAGAAAAGTCTACTTTTGGAAGAATTGGTAGTCGAGGGTTTTCTCATCTTCTCAATCAACACTCGAGAGAGAGTTCATGTGCTCCAGTAGATAAGGGTATTCAATTGTATGCATATAATTAATACTGCTGTGTACCACCTTATCTTCTTCATCAACCAGAGGAGTAGCCCCAGACACCGAACTGTTGTACTAAAATATCTTCAGCATTTGAGAGTAATACTGGACAATCTAAGAGAGCGGCTAATTCCACACAAGCACAAGGTAGGAGACCAGTCCCGAGGGAGTTTAGCGCTAGAATAGGCCAGTAGTTATAGGAACGGTATTAATGTTGTCCTTAATGTTTTAGGTGTAACTTGCAGTGCTGAAGAACCAGAAGACACCTGTGTGGACGTCTCTCTTGTTTGTCGATCCACTTCCCCTTTCCCTTTCGTTCCTGGTCTCGGAGAGATCCGGGCTCAGGGAGGTGAGGGAGTTGGGAACTATTCAGCTGGGACCTCCCTTCAAGTCGTCTGCTCCCACGGAGAACCGCAGGAATTCAGGTACACTTCTGACAGATTGAAGTGCCCTAAAATTCCTCCGTCTGAGCGAGATGGCTGAAGGATTAGATGTGAAGGCGCTAGCGTCAATTTTGGAAGGGTTACAGAAACAGCTTAGCGAAATCAGAGAAGAGGTTAGGAAGTCCAACCAAGAGGCCAGTTATCTGCGACAAAGGTTAGATCAATTATCTGAGAGTCCCAGTCCTAACTTTGGGGGTCAAAAAACACCTGTCTTTGATTCTTCCCCTACCACTTCCTCTTCCCTTACTACCCAAGTAGTGCATGCCATGTCTCCCACCATTCCTTTGGCGGCTCCGGAAAGATTTCGGGGGGATCCAAATAAGGCCCAAATTTTCATGACGCAGTGTTCTCTGCATTTCCTTTGCAAGCCCATATTGTTTAAGGAGGATCAGTCCAAGGTGGCTTTCGTGCTCTCTTACCTGAGTGGTGATGCCGCAGCCTGGTCCACACCTTTGGTAACAGCAAATGACCCAGTCCTGTATAAATTTGAAGACTTCAAGGCAGAATTTCTCAGAATCTTTGACCGAAGAACCATTTCACAAGCCACCGATAATGAATTATTGGATTTGAAACAGGGAAATCGAGAATTAGTGGCTTATCTAGCCCAGTTCAATAAACTGATTGTGGAGACCAGCTGGCCAGCTGAAAAGAGAGCCGCCATCTTCTATAGAGGATTGAAGGATGAACTGAAAGATGGGCTCTCACAAATTCCAAGACGACCAACAGAATTATCTGAACTCATTGACCTTGTGCTCCAAATAGATCAGCGCCTATCCGAAAGAAGAAGTGAAAAGAGAAAAGATTTAAAACCATTTGTGCCTCGTTTTGATCGGGCGAAATCTGAGCCTGCGAAGAGTGCCGAAGGGAGCGTTGGCGAAGAACCCATGCAGATGGCACAGTTCGAGGACCTCTTTCCAAGGAAGAAAGAGAAAAGCGTCAAGCGGGAAAACTTTGCATGTATTGTGGTCAGTCTGGTCATTTCGTAAAAGATTGTACTAAAAGATCAAAATCATGGCAATGGGTAAAAGACAGGCTCCACCAGTAGACGGAGTTGCTCTGGTGGGAGCACCTTCTGAGTCAACTCCCAAACCTCTACACTTAGTGAACACTCTCCAGGTTGCTGCACCGCATTTGATAATTTCCTGTAAAATTTTCTTTGGAAAAGATTCGGAAAAAGAGGTTGCCATAATGTTGGATTCAGGTGCCACAGGAAATTTCTGTGATATTCGATTTGCAAAATCTTTGGGAATCCAATTCGAGAGGAAACCCAGACCTGAGTCTGTTCGAGCAGTGGATGGCACCAATTTATCTTCTGGTCCTATAGTTTTTGACACTGAGTCCATGTTGGTGCAAGGTCCGGGAGAACATCGGAGCTATATGAGTTTCAATTTAATTGATGCTCCTCAATTCCAGATGATATTGGGTCTGCCCTGGTTAACAGATCACAATCCTCAAATTGATTGGACAAAACGCACAGTAGAGATGAATTCAACCTTTTGCAAGGAGCATTGCTTTCATGAGCGGAAAGAAGAAGCACAGGCCACCTTGTCTTCCAGCTTGGCTGAGCAAGTTCAGATGATTTGCGCAGTAGAAGTCCCCGAGATTCCACACGAATATCGAGATTTAGCTGAAGTGTTTAGTGAACAAGAAGCCAAGAAACTACCTCCCCACAGGGATTATGACTGCCGAATAGAATTGGAGCCAGGACCAACCTTGCCTTGTAGCCGAATCTACGCCCTATCGGAACCAGAAAATCAGCACCTGAAAGAGTACATTGAGCAAAACTTGGCTAGTGGTTTCATTCGACCATCCCAGTCACCAGTGTCTTCCCCTCTTTTCTTCATCCCGAAGAAGGATGGGTCTTTGCGGACTTGCATAGATTATAGGGCTTTGAATCTGGTGACCAAGAAAAATCGCTATCCGTTACCATTAATCTCTGAATTGTTAGATCAAGTGAAAGATGCGTGCATTTACACCAAACTTGATCTCAGAGGTGCATATCATCTTGTGCGCATGGCTGAGGGTGAGGAATGGAAGACGGCCTTCCGAACGCGGCTGGGGTTATTTGAATATCAAGTCATGCCATTTGGTCTATGCAACGCCCCAGCCACCTTTCAGCATTTTGTCAACGATGTCCTCCGAGAATTTTTGGAGCGCTTTGCGGTGGTGTATATTGATGATATTCTAATTTTTTCGAACAGTTTGGAAGAGCATGTTGGGCATGTTCGAGTGATCTTGTAGCGCTTGCTGGAACATCAGCTGTTCGTCAAATTGGAGAAATGTGTTTTCCATTCTTCCAAGGTGGAATTTTTGGGATTTATTTTGTCTCCAAAGGGAGTTTACATGGATGATTCCAAACTACAAGCGATCAGATCTTGGCCTGCTCCTAGATCGGTGAAGGAAGGGCAAAGCTTTTTGGGATTCGCCAATTTTTATCGAAGGTTCATCCAGAATTTCTCGGAGAAGGTTAGTCCCATCACTCGGCTTTTGAAGAAGAATGAGCGATTTGTTTGGAGTCAAGAATCTGAAGATGCCTTCCAATCCTTAAAGGAAGCCTTTGTATCAGCACCTGTTCTTCAACACCCGGATTTGAAAGAACCCTTCTTCCTCGAAGCAGATGCATCCAATTTAGCCATAGGGGGAATTCTTTCTCAACGCCATAAGCAGACTGGCCAGTTGCACCCTGTGGCTTATCATTCTCGGAAATTGTCTTCAGCTGAAATTAATTATTCCATTGCTGACAAGGAATTGCTGGCGGTAAAAGATGCCTTTCAGGTTTGGAGGCATTATTTACTGGGTGCTAGACATGTGATTACCGTTTTTACCGACCATCGAAATCTGCAATTTTTGAAATCCGCCCGCACCCTCACAACTCGCCAGTTGCGGTGGTCTCTTTTCTTCGCAGATTATGATTTTGTATTGACCTATAAACCAGGTTCTGCGAATGGGAAAGCTGACGCCTTGTCTCGGCTTAGCTCAGAAGGTGAGGTTGAGGAGATTCAAAAAGGATTTATCATTCCACAAGAAAAGGTTGCGGCCACGGTTGTCGAAGATGAACTGGGACATCGGATCCGAGAGGAATTTCGAGGTGAACAATACAGCAATTGGGTGGAAGAAGGCCAGAATCGTGAAGTCAGGGATCAGATGCCGTATCATCAAGGAAAGATATTCGTGCCTGGTGACAAATTGCAGAAGGAAGTTATTCAGCTCTGTCATGATCATCCTATGGCTGGACACAAAGGAAGCCTTAAGACCTTGGAACTGGTGAAGAGAAATTATTCTTGGCCTGGATTGGAAACTGAGGTTAGACAGCACGTAGCCACTTGTGAGCAGTGTGTTAAGGGGAAAAGTTCTAGACAGTCTCCACAGGGCCTCCTCATGCCTTTGCCCATGGCCCCGTCCCCTTGGCACACCATTTCCATGGATTTCATAGTAGAATTGCCATCTAGTCGAGGTTATTCAGTGATTTGGGTGGTGGTAGATCAATTCTCAAAAATGAGTCACTTTGTCCCTTTAAAGTCTTTGCCCACTGCTCCTCAATTGGCCACCTTGTTTGTACAGCATATAGTCAGGTTACATGGAATTCCTAAGGTGGTTATTTCAGATTGGGGCTCCCAGTTCATTTCTAGATTTTGGAGGTCATTTCTGAAAGGTCTGGGGGTGGATTCACGTTTGTCCACCAGTTTCCATCCTGAGACTGATGGGCAGACGGAGAGGGTGAACCAGGACTTGGAGCAGTATATTCGTTTGTATTTGATGGATCAGGAGGGAGAGTGGCCTTCTTACTTAAGCACAGCTGAGTTTGCTTATAACAACTCAGTGCATTCAGCAACAGGTTACACTCCATTCTTTCTGAACTCAGGCAGACATCCCAACATGTGGGTTGGCAAAGAAGAACTTGAGGTCCCAGCCGCTGAGGAGGTGATTCAGAATTTGCAGAAAATCTATCAGTCTGCGTCTCTCAATCTCTCCAAGGCCAAATCTGGATATAAGAAACAAGCTGACAAAAAACGGAGGGATAGTCCTATTTTTAAGGCCGGGGATTTGGTTTGGATTTCTACCCGTCACATGAAGTTAGTGGGGAATCGGAAGTTTCAACCTAGGTATGTAGGCCCATTCCCAGTTGAGCGCATGGTAAATCCAGTTAGTGTGAGAATAGCACTTCCTAAGTCCATGAAAATCCATTCTACCTTCCATGTGTCCTTGATCAAGCAAAACCCACCAGATTTGAGATGTGAGTCACCTCCCTCGGCAGTTCAAATAGAGTCAGCAGAAGAGTTCGAGCTGAAAAGAATACTGGATTCCAAATTGAGACGGAACAGACTGTACTACTTAGTTGATTGGAAGGTTTATGGCCCAGAGGACCGCTCTTGGGAGCCTAGCTCTAATGTTCACGCTCCCCGATTGGTGGCAGAATTCCACAAGACCCATCCGCAGAAGCCTAGAGAGGGGGCTTTAGTGGGGGGTACTGTCAGGTTCCGAACTGCAGCAAGTCAAAATCAGTCTAGGAGGCCACGATATCCTATGCTTTCTGGTCCGTTACCTACTCTATCCTTGTGGAGTTGGCGCCAGCGAGTAGCTCAACTGAGGGCAGTTTAGGTTGGTTGGTTCCGGGTGAGCCGTTATGATACGGCGGTCAGCGTTCTAGCTTCCAGCTGACTGTCGGCCATTTCGTGCGCTCGCTCTTTCAGTACTGCGCACTTCAACTGTCATTTTCTGACGGACAGTCGCTTCTTTCTGAGGCTCGTCCAATTCCCGTAATATTCAGAGTTTTGACCCTACCTTTTGTGCTGGGTTTTTGTCCAAACCTCACCCCCTTCATTTCCGTCTTTTGAGACCTTCGTACTCATTGAATTCAGTGACGGATTTTGTATTCTGAGGTGCTCCTGCGCCTATTCCCAATTCCCGTCACTTCTGATTCTGGAGCTGAGTTCTATCCGGTATCCTGTTATTCCAGTCAGAAGATCTTCCTGCTTCAGGTTGTTGAGCGGAATCCTGAGGGCCGGCTTTGCGGAGAGAATCCAGTACCTCATCTGAACCACAAGTAGGAGGTTTCCTTTGTGTTTCGATTTGAGAGTTAAAGACTGTAATGTCGTCTTGAGAGACTATTGCAAAGACTTTATTGGCGTATCGCTCCAAGCTATTACTGAGTATTCCTGAGAAACTTGTTACTGGTGTTGGAAACACCTGCACTGTTCTGGAACTTTGTCTACCTAGAAAAGTCTACTTTTGGAAGAATTGGTAGTCGAGGGTTTTCTCATCTTCTCAATCAACTCTCGAGAGAGCGTTCATGTGCTCCAGTAGATAGGGGTATTCAATTGTATGCATATAATTAATACTGCTGTGTACTACCTTATCTTCTTCATCAACCAGAGGAGTAGCCCCAGACACCGAACTGTTGTACTAAAATATCTTCAGCATTTGAGAGTAATACTGGACAATCTAAGAGAGCGGCTAATTCCACACAAGCACAAGGTAGGAGACCAGTCCCGAGGGAGTTTAGCGCTAGAATAGGCCAGTAGTTATAGGAACGGTATTAATGTTGTCCTTAATGTTTTAGATGTAACTTGCAGTGCTGAAGAACCAGAAGACACCTGTGTGGACGTCTCTCTTGTTTGTCTATCCACTTCCCCTTTCCCTTTCGTTCCTGGTCTCGGAGAGATCCGGGCTCAGGGAGGTGAGGGAGTTGGGAACTATTCAGCTGGGAGCTCCCTTCAAGTCGTCTGCTCCCACGGAGAACCGCAGGAATTCAGGTACACTTCTGACAATGTGCAACTCGTGAGATTGAATGCTGCGTAATGGTATTTGCGGCATGCTTGTGTCTAGTGTAGAAGTGCCACTTTTAGAAGTTGGCATATTTGTGTAATTTGTGTCTGGCGTGTGATTGGCTGAGGCTGGCTGGTGAGCCTGGCTCCAAGAGTCTGGGAGGGTCTGCCCCGGTGGTGAATGGAGTGTTTAGCATGCTGATGTGAGGGGAGGAGTGAGCCTGGGCCTGCTTGTTGATTGACCGTCTGGTTTGAGGGTCCTGAATGAGGCTGGGTTTTCCCCACACAATGCTGGCTCCACCCCCTGGGGTGTGTCTGATGTCCCTAGCCTGGCCAGTGAAAGGAATTCCCTATACCCAGTTCTAGCTGGTTCTCACTCCCTGCACCTTGCTAGACAAAGGATTTTACAGTATAAAAAGGGGCTGTGTCCCCTTACAAAATGTTCTTGTTTTTGGACTTGAATCCTGCCAGGCGCGTGCTGCTGCTTGGGCTCAGGGGAAGGCTTGCCTCCCTGAGGCCTGCCCAGCCCCTGGATACCTGATGGCCCTGTATGTCCTGAACTGCTGAGGTCCTGGACTCCTGAAGGACTTTGTGGAAGACTTTTGGGGCCCCAGCGCCTGAGGAGCGTTTTACTTGTACTTTTGCTGGACTGGTGACCTTTGATTGTCCTAATGCGCTTGGGAGCACTTTAATTGCTTTATCTTTGCTTAAGCGCCTGGAAGCGCTTCATTTGCCACTTACAGCGCTTGGGAGCGCTTTTGTTGGTGGCCCGATCGAGTGCCCACCTCGATTTATTGTTTTAGAGAAGCCGGTACCCACCCGGCATTTGACTCCAATTCACCCCCGCTGCCCGGGGCTTGAAATCGCCAGAGGAATCCCCGCCGGAGCTGCGGCCGAAGAACCGAAGGTGCCGCGCTGTCATTGGCGGGCTGTGGGAGGCTCGTTCTGTATACCCCGCTCTGATTTGGCCGCTGTTGGGGGCTCGCCCCGTGAGGCCACGCTGGGATTGGCCCAGACGGGAGCAGTGCCGTGTCAGAGGGGGCTCGTCAGAGGAGACGCGCTGGGATTGGCCGAGTGCTGGTGGAAGCCCACGCGTGATGGAGGAAGAATGATGGCGGCCAGTCGACAGGGCTCCCGTGAGCTGAGGGAGCCCTGCAGCGAGAGGAGAGGAAGCCGCAAGTGAAGCGGAGCCCCCCGACCAGCCCGGTGAGTGTCGAAGGGCTGGGGTTAGGCGGGGAGCTCCGCAGGTGGCAGTGCCTGATCAAGGCAGTGTTCGAGCGGCCCCGTGGCAGCGGGCCGCTCCTCCGCGATGCGGTTGAGATCCCCGAGAGGCTCAAAGAGCACCTTTATCTTTGGGAGTCCCCGGGAGGGGGACTCTAGCTTACAGAGCCGCATCTGTTTCCCGAGCCACTGAAGGCTCAAGGCGCCCCTTTGTGCAGAGCCCCGAGAGGCTCAAGCTGCACCTTTGTTTTACGAGTCCAGAGAGGCTTGTGGGGGCAATTTGTTTGCGAGCCCAGAGAGGCTCGTGGAGGCATATTTGTTGAGCCCCGAGAGGCTCTCTGCCCACCTTGCTGTTTAGAGCCCAGTGAGGCACTTGGGGGACACAAGTGTTTACAGAGCCAGATGGCTCCAACGTCCCTCTGTTGATGTCAGAGCCTGTGTGGCTCCAACCCCTGCGGCACAGTTTGTCTTGAGGGCCAGTGAAGGCCCTGCTGCAGTTTTGCATCCCAGCTGCCCAGCAATTAGTGGGCAGCTGCCCCGTTTAGGGTTTGCGCCAGTGGCACACCCCTGACTGACGCTGCATGGCAGCGGGCCCTGACATTCTGGACACAGGGCTCTTTAGTCCCTTTATTAGATGGGGGCTGGTATGTGATTTTATATAGGCGCAATGTGATTATGTATGTGATGGTAATTGCCTAATGTGATTTTGCGCAATGTGATTTGGTGCTAGGAAATGTAATGCATTTAATATGATTACGCACCTTGATCTTACACCTCTGAATGTTTTCATGCATCATGTGTTTTTGCGCTTTTGAGTTACGTTCTGGCACCTCTGAATGTTTTTATGCATCATGTGTCTTCCTGTCCTTACACCTCTGAATGTTTTAGGCATCATGTGTTTCTCCGGTACCTCTGAATGTGTTTTTTATGCATCATGTGCTTTGTTCTTACACCGCTGAATGTATGTTTATGCATCATGTGTTTTCCTTCCCTACACCTCTGAATGTTGGTTTTGCATGTGTAATGTGCTCTTACCTATACTCCTAAATGTATTGTATTCTTAGGTGGTTGTTCTTTCTAGTACAGGTGGTCCTAGTGAGGTCCTGGTTCCCTGCGTGACATTACTCCTAATGTGTTTAGGGTTGCGTAGGTGGTACTTATCTGTTCCCAGTAGTTACTGGATGTGATCTATAACTGTTATTTTGTGCTATACTTATTCTAAGTTCTAGAAGTGCTATTTCTAAAAGTGTTGATTCTGACAGTGGCCCATGTGGCCCCGTCTTGTACATAATCCCTTGTGAATATTGCCCGTGCCAGTTGGCACAATGTACATGTGTGATTCTATCTGATGTGTTTTGACAATACAGAAGTTATTTTTATATAACCTTGTGTGGAGTTCCTTTTGTGGTGTGCCTAGGATGTTGTTGCTGTTGTGTGCTGGCGCAAATGCTTTACACATTGCCTCCGGGATAAGCCTGTCTGCTCGTGCCAAGCTACCAAGGGGGTGAGCAGGGGTTATCTTGGCCTGTGACTCCCTTGCCCTGACTAGAATGGTGGTTTCTGCCTGGCTTTGGCGTCAGGCTTAGCCAACCAGAAATAGCCAGTTCTAACACAGGCCCATAAATATGTCAATGATCACACATTGGGACAAAAGTTTTAGGCTCCTAATTGGAACGTCAACAGACTTGGGAACAAATTAAAACGTTGCATTGACTTACAATGCATCAAAAGACATAGTGAAGATGTTGCACTCCTTCAGGAATCACACCTGGCAGGCAATTCCTGTAATGTAATAAATAGATAAGGCTATAGACTAGCGGTGCCCGCCAGCTTCACCCCGGGCTCCACGGGGGTGGATTTCATGTTCAAAAATTCCTTCCCGTTATCTATACAGCACACCTGGATAGATGAGATGGGTCAATGTGCAGCGGTTTCGGGGCAGTGGGGGGGAACACTCAACCTACTGGCAGCCTATGTCCCACCGGGTCTGTAGAATCACACATTCAAAGACTTAGGTACCATCATGCTATTGTTACCAGAAGGCTACCTTGTCCAGGGTGGAGACTTTAACCCAGTAGTGTCCGAATCACTCGACCGACATCCCCAAGAGAAATAGGTCCCTCGCACAGATGGCTCCCAGACTTCTTAGACGCTCTGGGCCTGGTGGACGCGTGGAGGGCGTATCACCTTGACAGCACCCAGCATACCTTCCACTCAGGAGCGCACAATAGTCTTTACCGTATTGATTACCTTCTTGTTCTGGCATCTCAAATAGAGACAATTCAAGAAATCAAGACACATCGCGCGGGGTATCTCCGAACACTCCCCTGTATGGGCAACATTGGTTCTCGGTGAAAAAAGTGTAGGGAGGATAGCTCCAATCAACCCCTGGTATCTTCGTAACCCTGTGGTAAAAAAAGGCACTCTTAAAAAACATCGATATTTACTATCTGGAAAACGAAGGGTCAGTGCGCTCGTCACAAACCATATGGAAAGCATTCAAAACAGTACTGAGGGGGCAGGCACTTTCACTGCATGCAGGAGAGCGAAAGGAGAAAGTGAACGATCTAACCCGCTTAGAGAACAAACTCCTCTATAAGGAGGAAGAGAATGGGGGAGCAGCAACACAGGAGAGTCTTCATGCCTTGAAGCTTAAAAGAGATGAATATATATCCATTGCTACTGACATGGCCAAAACACTGGGCAGAGACAAAGATGGCAGATTATATGAGTTGGGAGATAAGTCTGAGAAGTTACTTGCCTGGATAGACAAGAAAGAACTGGCAAGTAGACTTGTTCCAGAATTAACAGACAAGTTGGTGCGACAATAACGGATCTGCAGGCAATCGCCAATGAGTTTGATGAGCATTATCGATCTATATATCGATCAAGTTCCTCCCTTTAGGAGGAAGACTCACGGGCCTTGCTTTCGGATATACGGCTTCCTACCCTGTCCATATAGGAGAAAAATGGATTGGATAGTGAGAGAGAGAGAGAGAGAGAAACCTTGTTTATCTAGACCACATCCTTTTAAATAGTACAAAACGCAATCAAAATCAAATAGTGTAAACAATCTAATTTCAACTACATAATAAATATTTAAAATACAATACATATTAAAAGAAGGTAACACCCTCAGGACCTACAGTTCATTAAACGCAATTTACAGAACACTCTGAGTTTCTAAAAGAAGAAGAATTCACATTTTATGGGAGTCCTATAAACAATTAAAATCATTGCCCCTTCTACAGTTTTTCCCTTACAAATTCTTTTATAGCCTTCTGGAATTTTCCCAGTCCAATTGCAATTTCCAATGAGGGCATATCTCTAAGTAAACAAGCCACTTGGGCGCGTGAATTTATCTTATGTGATAAAAATATTGGGCGTAAAAACTGTTTCAGTAAGGCAAGGACAAATGTGCAATCAAGCAATATGTGCAACATGTCATTTCTTAGACATAGCCCACAGTTACATTTACCATCTGGGCCAATCAATTCAGACTTTATTTTTCCATCTATCTTCCAAGGATTAATCCCAACTCGGGTCCTTAAGATTTCATATCTTAACCCTTGGTTGGGCAATATATCCAAATACGGAAACCAGGCTTCATTTTCCCATGAGTTCTTTAACCACTGGACCGATTTTTTCAATAACATGTAGTCAAGGTCCTGGGCACTTGAGGAAGCCTGACCGTGTTCCCTAAGCATTCTCTTTGTGAAATCGGCCACCAGGGAGTGCTGGGAGAGTCTCACTTTAAGGCACCCTTCTACTTTTTGGAGGGTTCTTCTCACATCCTTTGCCCAACCAAGGCTACTTGTTTGAATCTCCTCTCTACACCATTGTGAGACCTTCTGTGCAACTCCTGTGTCCTGAGGTTTCCAAAATCTTAGCAATGCCATTTGAGACTGCACACTCCAGGAAGTTATCCCTAGTTCCATTCTGATTGTTTGAACCATTGTGCAGCTAGGTAGAGACATTAATATTTTTAAAATGTTTCCTTCTTCCTGATCCCACACCTGCTTACCACTCAAGTATAATACCTCTGCCCCATACAATACTTGCGGGGGGATCATTGCTTCAAATGCCTTTAGCATTGGTCTGTGTGTCATATCGCCATATTCTTTGTTAAACTTTTTTAGACCACATATTGACGAAAAGGCTTTAGCTTTTTGTGCCTCCAAGTGTGTGCACCATTTTAGCGCGCTATCGAACCAGAGGCCTAAGTATTTATATTCTTTAACTGCCTCCAGTTTGTTGTGGCCTAGGAACCAATTAAAATTATTTCTACTCTTCCCAAAACATAGAACCTTAGTTTTTTCCATATTTACAGTCAATAATTTCCTATCGCAGTAGTGTTTGAAAACATTTAGTTTCCTTTGTAATCCTATTTCTGTTTGGTCCAGAATCACAAAATTATCTGCGTATAAGAGACAAGACACTTTGTGACTGCTCATTCTTGGGCTTGCACTTCTTTCGACTTCTAATGTCGCAGGGAGATCTGCCAAGAAAATTGAAAATAACAGGGGTGCCAAAACGCACCCCTGTCTTAGGCCATTCCCGACAGTTATCTGATGAGTTATTGAGCCCTGGATGTCTCTGATTATCTGGGCCCAATTCCCACTCTGTAATTCTTTTAAGATCATCAATAGGTCATCCGGGATTCTATATTTTATCATGTCTTCCCAGAGTCTACTACGTTCCACAGAGTCACATGCTGCCTGAAAATCGACAAAGCAACAGTGTAACTTCCCATTTTGCTCTATCGATTTCCGAGCTAGGGCCCATAGAGCAAAACAATGATCTATTGTGGAATGGCCTTCTTTAAATCCGCCTTGTTCAACTCGGATAATCGATCCCTCTTCTGCCCAAGTTTTTAACCAACCTAAATATATTTTAGCAAATATCTTTTCACCAATATCAAGTAGGTTAATTAGTCTATAATTCCTGGGTGGATAGACATCTCCTTTTTTATGGATTGGCCTAATTATCGCACCCTTCCAATTGATCGGGATGATCCCTGTGTCAAGGATTACTGAGAACTGAGAACATTAGAGAGAACAATTCAGCCCACCATGATGTCCGTGACTTTATTATCAAAGCTGGCAAGTTATCAAAACAAAAACAAAATGTTGGCCTGTGGCACCACCCACCAGTGACTGGACACTTCCCTTGTGGCACATGCTCAGTTTGTAAATTAACCAAAACGACAAAAGAGATACAACTTTTACCCAATCTGAAATGGACCATCAAAAGCCATACTAACTGCAATACCAGCCATGTAATTTACATGATAACCTGCCCATGTAATATGCACTACATAGGCATGACCTGCAGAAAAGTAAAACAGAGGATCTGCGAGCATCGCAGCAACGTGAAGTGCAAAAAAATCACTACAAAAATGTCGACTCACTTCCTTGAAGTGGGTCACACAGTGGATGACCTTAAATGGGTTGTTTTAGAGACACTACTACACAAAGATCACAATGCTGAACGCATCTTGTTCGAAAAAGAACAAAGATGGGTACACAGATTGAAGACAGACCAAATAGGATTAAATGACAATATCCCGTGGGTAAGCCTGAATAAATAATCTTGATATGCTACTTGCACCATTCAGAAAGCCAAGGACACAGCAACCTGCATCAGGCTCCTAGTTTCCATTCTTTATAGGCTAAAACCGATAAACATCTTAACATCCTAACACGCAGATTAGCCAAAAGAATAATATCTATTATGTATTTCTTATTAGTCAAATTGAATGTGGTCCAACACGTTTTAATTTTTATTATCTTTATTGAAATACATAATAAGAGTAATCTGTCTTCACAAAACAAGCAGTCTTTCTTCGCCTTTTCCGCAATGAGAATCTCGGGCTTGAAAAACGTGACCCGGAAAGCCAGCTAACAACCGGGTCCAAGAAGGCAGCGTCAGCACAAGTCGTGCCGTAGGTTTTGCCGCAGGTAACCAGAACGCAAGACTCCTGAATGCAGATAAACCGTAACGTATAATATTATTTATTTTGACCTGTGTACCATTGTCATCTACAGTAGGCTCCCTGACCCCCTGGCACCTGTTGAAGCGTCAAATAACAGCTATTGAGGTATGTTTTGACAATGTGAGATGAAATACGCTTAATAGTGTCTCTCTTGAGTTACTACCTTATTCAACATTGTGCCACATACCGGCACAAGCATTATCAGATACCATTCACTTGAATGCCCGCTATTAATATGAGAATTAATGTGTATCTTGATAAAAATGACTAAGACCTTTATATGTATGTGAGAACCAAATCACTTGCAATGTACATACATAGAACTAGTGGCGGCTGGTCCATAGGGGCAACGGGGTGGCGCCCTATAAAAGAAACGGCTCACTGCAGTTTGGGCAACAGGAATGTAAGCAGACGAATTTGTCTGTTTACATTTCCGAACGGCCTGTGCGTCAAGGTACAGCGCACGCAGGCGAGGAGTCCAGAAGATGGTCCGTCTGCGCATGTGAGTGAGGAGCGTCGCCCCTCACTCACATTCACAAACCATTCGGCATGCTGCGCATGCCTAATGTGGTGCAGGCGTCTGGAGATAGGAGCCTGCTTGGGCGGTGACGCGTTTTTTGCAAAGTCGCCCCGTGTCCTATCAAGTGGCAGGATATAGAGTAAGTAAACCAGGGTTAGCCGACACCCTGCGCATCCAGTCTCCTGATTTGGCAGTTAGCATTGCAAAAGAAAAGACCGGGGAGAAGTTAGTTCCACCGCGTTGCCGAGACCTGGTGCGACGCGGGACCGGAGGAGAATGGAGATGCCTGGTAAGTTAATTTTTTTATTGTATTCATTAAATTAATCCCCACACCGCCTCCCCGCGCGAACCCGGTACCCCCGGATCTTGCAGGCCGCGAGGAGAGGCATCCGTCGCCAGAAGATTCCACACTGATCGAGATCGTACGTCTGAGTGAGGGGTAAGCAGGTGGGGTGACAAAGCTCGAGGCCAAGGTGGTTGAATGGGCTAATGCTGCACCACGCAGAGCAGAGGTGCAGGTGCCTACTAAAAGTCATTGGTGCCAATGCTGGCAAGTGTGTTCAAACTTTCGACATTTTTAGGGGAATAAAATGCGTAGCTGACGCTGCAAGCGCTATGAAACTACCTGGGGCCTTATTTATGAAGCTCTTGCGCCGCCAGTGCGTCACTTTTAAAATGGGAAAAAGTGACGTACTAGTGGCGCAAGGCCTTCATAAATGAGGCCCCCGGAGTGCCGAGTGCAATGTAAGCATAAGGTATTTTTTTTTTTTTAAGTTTAAAAGGAGTTTATTTCAAGAAAAGATCGCAATTGAAAAACATACAATATAATCATAATACAAAGTAAACAGCAATCAGAATATTAAATGATACACTACAGTGTTAAAGAGGGGAGGAGAAAGGGAAGAGAGAAAGAAAGAGAAAAAGAAAGAAACAGGATGGGGTAGGAAAACAGAAACAGTTCATTATGTAAATTTCGTAATAATCATATAAAACGTTTCTAATTAAAAATATCGTACTATAAATAGTGAAAAAACATTTATGTAGTATACACATATAATTCTATAAAAACAATATCAATATCATGGAGGTTTGGGGATTTCTTAAGTGGCAGGGGTATGTAATGGACGAGACTGAGCAAACACATCAAGAAAATTGGTAATTGGTAACCGTAAGAGGTCACGCTTAATAGCAAGAGAAAGAGGGGATACATATGGTCTATCCAATATGTGATTGTAGCAGACACCATACCACCAAGCTTGAAAAGAGACACATGATGTATCTTTCCAAGATTTAGTGATCTGCTGAACAGCCACCGCCAAAAGCAAGTCAATAATAGAAATATTAAAGGTCATAGAGGACTATAAGTCAGATAAGCTACCTAGGAAAATATGAGTGATTGAAAAAGGAAATTGTGTAGAGAAAATGGAGTTAATTTGCTGCCATACTTTAGACCAAAATAAATTAATTAGGGGACAGGTGAAAAGCATATGTTTGAGATCTGTGTATGTATTGGAGCAGGACCAACAAGTGGAGGGGATAGAGGAATCAATAGTGTGTAATCTGGCAGGAGTGATCAAAAGTCTATGATAAACAAAAAATAAAGTCTGAGTAGTATTAGCTGCTCTAGAAGATCTTCTTATTTTATTCCATATGTCATGCCATAACGAACTAGAAAAAGTGTCTTCTAAGTCAGATTTCCAATCTTGTTCTATCTTGGACTTTTCTCTAACTAGGGAAAAATCATGTAATTTTTTATAAACTTGTGAAGCCGAAGGCGAAGATAAAAGAAAAGGAAGGGTAAGAGAAGAGGCAACAGGGGGAGACTAAGGAGAAAGAAAGTAATTATATGACGTTTGTAGAGCCACATGCAAATATTATATTTACTAAGAAAGGATTGAGGAAGTGAAAAACTAGACTGGAGAGATGAGAAAGGGAGGCAAATGCCATCCTGAAAGAATTGATAAACCCAAATAAGACCAAGAGACTGCCACTCCTTCCAGAAAAATGTTCTATTTTTAATTTTAACAAAAGGATTGTACCATATGGGAGATTGCAAAAATTTTGCTCGATCGTCAAGACCATTAAGGAAAAGAGGCAGAAAGAGTTTTCTAGCAGTTTTAAGAATAGGAAGAGACATCTTAGAGGGAACATGAGCGAGAGAAATACATTATTTGAAAGTAAAAGGATGAAAGAAGGAGGATTCAATTGCAACCCATATCGGAAGTGAGGAGATATCTGACTCCGCATCTAATAAAAAGGAAGCTGAATGGGAAAGGAAGAATGAAGAATGATAGGACATGAAATCCGGAAAATTAACTCCACCTAAAAACCTAGGACGTTTAAGTTTGGCAAAAGACATCCTAGCTTTCTTGTGCTGCTATAGAAATTTTGAAAGGACAGAATAAATGTTTTTAAAACAGGATTTGGGAAGATTAACAGGAAGGTTAGAAAAAAAAAATGACCGGAACCAACATCATTTTAATGGAGTCTAATCTACCCCACCAGGATAAAAATAGGGGGTGCCATCTAGCCGTGGAATCTGTTATAGTACTAATTAGGTTCTTAATATTTAAAGCCACAGTATCTTTAATAGAAGGAGTAAACTCAAGACCCGGATATTTGATTTTAGTAGAACTCCAATGAAAAGATGAAATAAAAAAATCAGCATGAAAAAAATATTTATTAAATGGGAGAATTTCACACTTATCAACATTACGTTTGTAACCAGAGACTGTTGCATATGAAGAGATTCCGGACAAAAAAGTTGGAATAGATATTTGAGGGTGAGAAATAAACAAAAGAATATTGTCCGCATAAGCAGAGAGTTTTAGCTGCTTATCCCCATATGGAAAACCAATGATATCTTTATTTAGTCTAACTTTTGACAAAAACGGTTCTAAAGCGAGGATAAAAAGTAAAGGAGAAAGAGGACATCCCTGACGAACACCACGAAAAAGAGGAAAAGAAGAAGATACAAGACAGTTAGCAAAAATAAAAGACCTAGAAAAGGAATATAATAGAGAGATCTAAGATATGAATTTAGAACTAAAACCAAGAGAGAGTAGAAAGCATAAAAGACCAGTTAACTCTATCGAAAGCTTTCTCTGCATCTAACGCAATTGCAGCTAAGGAGTGATTGAAGGTAGGAGCTTTACTGAGAACGTTAAAGAAAAGGCGCGTATTATCCGAGAGAAGACGTCCCTTGATGAAGCCACATTGTTCTCTACCTACCAGGTGTGGAAGAATTTTATCCAAACGAAGAGCTAAAATCTTAGCAAATATTTTATAATCTAAATAATTAATGAAATAGGTCTATAATTTTTACATAGGGTGTGATCTTTGTTATCCTTAGGAAGGAGACAAATATGAACTTCTTGGAAAGTACCTTCGGATTTCTGAGATGATATAAAAAAGGAAAATAATTGGTGAAGTTTGGGAAAAAGAAAAGAAGAAAATGAGAATAGAATTCTATAGAAAATCCATCAGGACCAGGCGCTTTACCTTTTTTAAGCACATGAATGGCATCTAAAATGTCTTTGGGAAGAATATGTTTATCTTAAGAAGAAAAATCCACATCAGCCGTGTGTGGACGAGGAATAGAGGATAAGTACTGATCAATATCGGAGGGTGCGGGAGGAGATTCAGGAGTATAAAGATTTTGATAAAAAGTAGTGAATTCATTTAAAATATCTTCATCTTTATGAAGTATAGTATTAGAAGAGGAAACAAATCGGTTTTTGTTCGTTCTATCTTGACTTTAAGATAATTTGCAAGAATGTTCGCAGCCTGTGTGGAGTAGAATTTTGCGCTAGACTTTAGTAAAAAACAAATTGGCCAAATTGGTAGTTAATTTATTAAAAGAAAGTTTAGCTTTAATGAGTTGGATAAGGACCGACTGAGATTTGGTTGAGTGATACGAAAGCTCCAATTGTTTAATCTAAGAAGTTAAAGAAGATAAAGACTGATGTGCAAGGCGACGTTTCTTGGCAACATAAAAAATAATAAAGTCCCTAGAAGCAGCCTTAAAAGTGTCCCATATTAATTGAGGAGAAGATTGTGGTGTTTAATTTTCTGCAAAAAAGCGTGGAGCAAAATCAAGGAAAGCAGAAGTAAAAGATGCGTCCAAAAGAAGGGCATTATTAAATCGCCATCTTCGTGTTCCTCTAACAGGAGGGAGTAAATCAAGACCAAATGAAACAGGGGCATGGTCGGAAATTAGAATAGACCCAATGTCAGAGTGAGTGATATGTTGTGTCAGAGCCTTGGAAATAAAGAGATAATCAATTCGAGATTGAGAGGAGTGGACGGGTGAAAAATATGTATATTCTTGCAATGTTGGGTTGGATAGTCTCCAGGAATCAACAAGTGACCTCTGTGAAATAGTTGATGTAAATTGAGTATGAACCTGAGAAGGAGAAAAACGAGAATTGGATTTCCTATCTAGAAAAGGATCTATAATCATATTACAATCTCCTCCAAGTATAAAGTAATCATCAATATATTTCATAGAGGATTGAAGGATGGAAGGCCAAAACAGTTTATCAGGAACAGTAGGGGCATATAAGTTGAAAATAGTTAAAGGAATTTTATTAACTAATAATGAAACTACCACCCATCTACCTTCCGTATCGTTATCTTGGGAAAGAAGTTGAATGTTTAAACATTTATGATATAAAATTGCAACCCCATTACGCTTCCCCGAACCCGAAGAGGCATAAACATGGCCCACCCAATTACGACGTAACTTAGCTATTTCAACATCTTTAACATGAATTTCTTGCAATAAAACTATATCAGCTTTCAAATGTGCTAAATGTGAACACGTTGTCTCTTATTTGGGGACCCCAAACCTTTGACATTCCACGAAATTACATTAATTGGCATTTAAACTTATCAAAAATATCAAGTAAACGACACTTAGCAACAATAACATGAGTAACCAGCAAAATATACAACTAAACCACAAGGTAGCAATATTAACAGAAGATAAAGAAGTATAAACCGGAAATGCGGAAGAAAATAGAGGAAAAAATGTAGCATAGAGAAAGAGATGACTGAAACATAAGAGAAAGAAAAAGATTGAAGAAGATAAAGTGAAAAGAAGAAAGATAGAGAAGGAAGAAAGCGAAAGAAAGGGAAAAGTACAGAACAAAAATTGGAAAAATACATTATATGAAAAACATACCACAGGCAAACAGAAAAAACAGGGATGGTGAAGCCACATGAGGGAGATGAAAGGAAGGACGGGAAAACTCCATGACGGGACGATAGAGTGGGAAACAACTCCAGGACGCACCGAAGAGAATAGAAAAGAATTTGGGACCATACACGAAACCACCTAGAAGGGGAGAGAAAAAGGGGAGAAAAAACTTGATAACAGGGGAAAATTCCAACAAGCATACAACAAAACACAGGCAAAGCCATAACCACTGTATAGGTGAGGAATTACATCAAAGAACAAGTATCAGCAAAAATAAAAGATAAAAAATCAGCAATAAAGAAAGACGCTGCGACAGACAAAAGAGAGGGAGAAAGGACAAAAAATCATTGAAAAAGGCTTCCGTCTTCATGGTTGAGGAATGTCCTTTGAATCCACTCTGCAGCTGTTCAGAAACCGTTGGAGAAGAACAGGATCATCATAAGTGGTAGTTTTATTGTTATATGTCACTTTGAACAGGCAGGGATGGAATAAACCATATCTCGCATTCAAGCTGCGTAACGCCGGCCTCATATCCAGGAATTTCTTGCGTCTTTCCGCTGTAGCTTTAGCATAGTCCTGGGCAAAAAATAGTGTAGAGCCATTCCAAATAATCTTCCCCCGTTGTTTAGCAGCCTGCAGCACACGAAGTAGATCAGTATATTGAAGAAAGTACAAAACACCTCCCCTAGGCTTGGGAGAGGACGCTGAAGAAGATGGACTTAAACCAAGACGATGCGCTCGCTGAATAGTCAAAACTGGAGAATCAGGAAGACCAAGAAGCGTTGGCAAAAAAGTTTGAAAAAAGGAAATCGGGGACGGACCTTCCAAACCTTCAACTAAGCCATAAATGCGCAGATTGTTGCGCCTATTACGGTTTTCTAACTGTTCAACCTGCTGTTTAAGATGTGCAATCTCTTTAGGCATGGGTGGAATCTGATCCGCAAGACAATGGATAAGATCACCACGGTTCTCCAACACTCCAACCTTCTGTTCAGTGACGGACCAGTTGGTTTCTAGATTAAGCAGACGAAGATTAGTTTCCTCCATGTGAGGTATAAGGGCACGCAGTTCTTCAAGAATGAGGTATGAGGAATTCAAGGAGGATGATGCAGGAGGTGGGGATGGGGGGTTTACCTTGACTCGTTTCCCTTGTACAGAGGATGAATTTGGCACAGTAAGGGGCGCTTTAGGGCTTTGCTTAGCATTCAAGCGTGACACCGAAGTAGCAGACCCCTTAGAGATAACAGAGTCCGTGAGGGAATCCTCTTTAGAATCCTGCAATGCATTAAATGGATTAAAGTCCTCCAAACCTGCTTCCTGTGGTTGAAAAAACCCATTGCGGTTATTACGTGCTGTAGCCATATTAGAAATTAGGAGGAAACCGCTTCCTACACAATATAGGTTTGTACACCGTCGAAAACCAACTGGCGTAAATGAACAAGAATTCTGCGATAGTTCCTCAAAAGACACCCATGTATGTCAACAAGCAAAAATGTTAAATGCAGGGCAAAAAGAGGAAAAAAACTGTATTATGACCGAAAATTAGAAGGTTTGGCAAGGTTTTGTGAGGTAAATGCATCTGGGAGCGTGTGCAGGCGGGAAAACGCGGACGCGCCGAAAAAACAAAATGGTGGCTGCCACACTTCTGTGGAGAGCGGAAGCAATAAACATCAAAAAGAAGGAAGAAACCTTACAGAGCGCAGCTGTGGTGGCAGCAAGGTAGGCAGCATCCTTTCCGACACCGGGAAATACCACAAACCGGGTCCGAAAGTGAAAATTAAGTCCTGGGAGCAGCTCGAATTCCTACGTCCCTACAGAGCTCCCGTGAATCGCGGCCATCTCCAGAGGCTCCTAAGCCACGCCCCTCAAAACTGTTACTCAAGGTATTTTTTTAACTGGGCTTTATCCCTTGAGTTGCATCAGTCGTGTTGAATGCAGGGTCTTGTTGTTTTGAATTTTGATTTATAGTTTCATGAACCTTTAGTCAACTTCGTCTTTATATTTGTTGTAAAATCTTTGGTAACCGGTGCTCTTTGTGTTACTTTGTACCCGCACTGGTATAGGTATTGACCCTAATACCAAATATACCACACACAACTTTTTTACAAATCTAGTAAGAACTATTTAAAGAAGTGCGAGATTCAACTCGTTCATTTCTCGTTCTAATGTCAGCCAATATAAATACCAGCTGAGACAGGTGTTGTAGAAGTTGGATCCCATTTGTCAGTAGCCGAAAGCCAGCTGCAAAAGGCATTTCTCGACTCTGTGTGCATGCCTATTCCATTCCCCCTACCATTAGAGATTGCATTCATGCACAGTACTATTCATGCACATCTTGCATATTCTCGAGCAAAAAATTAATTTGTGCGTCCTCCACCTTTCAACCAAAATGACTTCACATGCCAACCAAGGTTGCAATTACGTTTCAAATGGGGCAAAATTAGACATTTTAGTGCACTGTGCAAATACACCTTTCCTGGACCTGCACTGGACCCCCCCCCCCGCAATAGCCGCCCGGCTCTGCGTTGAAAGCGCCAGGAGACTTCTTTTCTTAGTGAGACTTTAGGTTTGCGCAGCAGTCCAGGGATGCTGAAATTGCTGCTGTCTCTTAAGAAATCTGGCGCAGCCTTCTAATAAGAGTCATTTCCGCCACTTCACCTTGAGCCCGATATTGGCTGTCAGCCGGAGACAGTATTATTTCAGGCTCAGTAGACACTCCCAGGAGACTGCCTTTACTCTGCTGACATTTGTGTCACACACAGCTTTAAGTGCATGTCTATTGTGTGTTTTTCACCTCTCTGATACCGACATAAAAAGGGAACGAAAGGGCTTCATTTGAGTAGATGGTATCTGTGGTGTAGAATAATGTTTCTGAGCCTGGTTGAAAGCCAAGCGCCGCTGGCATCATCTTCTCAGCGCTATATCCTGACTCGAATAAACGCAGGAGTGTCTCGGTGAAGAGTAGGCACAGCCTTTGTATCACAAACCGGCAAAGGGTGGCATGGTGCCTTCAGACCCAGGGTTGTGCCTCAGACAGACTAGCTGGTACCCACAAACTTAGCCAGGACAGAGGGTACAGTACATCATAGATGTTGCTTTGAGCACAGTTCAAACGTAAGAGACAGCATAACATAAGCAGTTGGAGGTGTGTGCTTGTGCTGACATTTTATGCAGAGCGTGCAGCCTGCAGATGTATAAGTCGTTGTGAGTGGAAGAATCTGGGCCAGGCATTTCCTGGCCAACCCATGCCAGCCATGCACCAGCCTAGATGACGTGGACTTGTGAGTGACGTGTTGTGAAGGTGGCCAACGACTCTTCATGCTGGAGGATCTGATTGGAATTGGGGCGTGCGTGTTGAAGGTGGCAGAGGACTCCCATGGTGGTGTGCCTGGATGACGTGGGCTTCACAGTGTGAGGGTATATCTTTTTGAAGCAGAAACATCTCTGCGTAGAATGCAACTTGACTTTTTAAATAAATATTTCACTGTTTCTAACTCATTTTGTTCATTGAATAAACTGTTGATAAAAATATTTATATGGAGACCTAGGACCAGATTCATACAAGTATATTCACATGTAAGTTGTTCTCAGGTTACATTTCTAAATGAAGATATTTGCGCACATCATAGTTTGTATACTCAAAATGAATTTTCTCACACTTCATATTACTCCGTATGTTCAATAGTCAGTACCATATTATCTGCAGGGTGAGTTGTTGCTTTTCAAGGGTTGAGAAGATTCCCAAAATAGGTGAACATTTGCAAACATCAAACTAGTGGGTATTTAGAAACCTTTTTTGTGGCATCGTCCCACTGGTCAGCACATTACTCTTGCCAGACCCATGAGTAGGTCCATTTTCAGATTCAAAACAAGGAGGAAACATCCCCAATATTGGTGGTTCTACAAGGGAAGAGATTCCTCTAGTGAACTGATATAGTATATGTACCCCAGTGTTTGGGTGCATGAGGTTGTTTGACATTTCTCAGTGGGAAAGAGTAGCGGAGAGCGGAGGAAGGTGACCGATGGGGAACTGGGAGAGCCATTACGAACCTTTGTAATGTTTGGCATTCAGTGAAATGATGGTGGTGATGAAGTCTGAAGGAGTTGTGATTGGCTCCCCCAAAACCCCCTGATTGCCGTCGGGCTAGCTCACT
The DNA here is from genome assembly GCF_964263255.1 of Lissotriton vulgaris. Classification (NCBI taxonomy): domain Eukaryota; kingdom Metazoa; phylum Chordata; class Amphibia; order Caudata; family Salamandridae; genus Lissotriton; species Lissotriton vulgaris. The sequence goes on along the minus strand of NC_141691.1, from coordinate 436,432,664 downwards.
GCGCTCGCATACATTGATTCGTTTTGCATACGCCGCACCAGTTTCAAATTTCACCAGCCACCATTGCATAGATCTGTTAGTCTTTATGCTGGTGAATATACGCTAACTAACCCTGAGTAACGGTAATTAGCTAGCAGAGACTTTACGATAGTCAAAGACATTCAGAGTGTTGAAACGCAAGTGAGATTGAACACTAACATAACAGCAACGCGATTGTTCTTAACATATCATGCACCTGCATTACAATCTTATCGTCCGGCACATGGTACAAAATGAGCAGGGACTTTTTTGCCATTTTTTTGCCAATAATAAACAGCACAAATTGAGCCGTCATAGCTTGTGGGTAGATATGAGTGGGTTGACGTTGGCCGAATGAAACGTGCTCAACAAAGTATTGCCATTTTCCTGTTGCGATATAAACATTGTGATAACCAAAGGGTTATCAAGTCCCATGTAAATGTTTTCCCTCCCCTTAGTTAAATGTTTTATCTTTACAGGTACTACAAGACCTCAACACAGCAAAAGACTAATATGTCATTTTACAACACCTTTCTACCAGAATAAGTAATCCTTATAGATGGTATTTTAAGTCACTTTACATGGTCCTGAAGAAAGCCCACATAACCAAACTGGCAATCGAGGGCTGAAACATGTTGACCTTTCTTATCACGAAAATTGAGTGCATATGACCCATTATAATTCAAATTATGCGCATCTAAATATTTATTTTTTCTGCTCGAATCCAGAAAAAATAAAATTTGAGTCTGGCTGTCCGAGTATTTTATAATTTTTCACTCACCACTTATCACTGCTCACTACTGCTTTTAACCAAGGCTATATACCTCCGGGTGGAGGTTGCATAACAACTAACCCAATGATTGTGCAGTTACGTGTATGAATAGCGGAGAACCAAGTTATACCGCTACTTCGATCCATTTCGAAGTAGCGGTATAACTTGAGGGTTTTTTAATTGGGACTAACCTAACACAAACGTCTCCTGTATACCCAGGTTATGCAGGACAAGTGATCCTTCCTCCAATGATTTATGAAGTTAGCTGGGCCAGCAGCTCTTGTTAAGTTTAGGGTTTTTATTGTAATTAGAACGTTTCTACTGAAAAGTCTGGTTTTAAATCATCTACCAGACCACTCCAGTCCCCTAATACTTCCTCTTCAATTTCTCTCCCCGGGGAATACAATTCCCAGGGATAGTGACTTTACAAATGATGAAGTTGCACAGGCGATCAGAAACCTCCAGTCAGGCAAAGCTTTGGGCCCTAACGGCTTACCTATCAAGCTGTATTAGTTAAAGCCAGATAAAATTGCTCTGCATTTGCGGGCCCTGTTTGAGGAGAGCCGGGAGACAGAACTGCCCCCCCTCGACCAGAGGGTAGCAACATTGGTTACTATACACAAAGAGGGCAAATCAAGGTCTCGGTGTTCATCACATCGGCCTATTTCCTTACTAAATGCCAAACCAAAGGTTTTAGCTAATTTACGTGGGAGTCGCTTGGCACGAGTAAGACGTAACTTGGTGCACCCTGACCAGCCGGGCTTTATGCCCCATCGAAACACTGCACTAAATCTGAGGAGATTGCAGGGGATGCTGGAAAGATTGGACACGGTCCAAGAAGCCGCAGTGGTGATCTTGTTGGATGCTACAATGCCATTTGACACAATCGAGTGGCCATACCTATATGCAGTTTTGGCGAAGATGGGTTTCGGACCCAAATTTATTCAGTGGGTGCGACTCCTTCACACAGAACCCTTAGCACAAGTAGTGGTCAACAATAAAAAGTCAGTGGTGTTTGAACTGAGCAGAGGGACTAGACATGGCTGTCCACTGTCACCCTTACTCTTCACCCTCACTCTGGAACCCCTGGCTGCATGTATCCACAGAGACCCAATAATCCAGGGGATGAAGTTGACTGATATATGGGAGGACCGCATATCTTTATATGCAGATATTATCCTTATGTACCTTGCCTCCCCTAAGGCGTCGCTCCATAGGGTGCTCAACATATTCACAAACTTTGGGAAATATTCGGGGTACACAATCAATTGGGGCAAGTCCTTAATGTATGTCTTCAGTGGAGATCCCCCCACCTAGGGGATGCTCTATCCAGGTAGCAAACATCGTCTTCTGATACCTGGAAATTTTATAACAACAGACCCCAAAACCCGCTAGGAGCGTAATCTACTCCCCCCGCCCCTGCAGAGGCTGAAGAGAGATGTCGCGAACTGGAGGGCGATCCCGCTCTCTATGCTGGGCAGAGCAGCGCTGTTCAAAATGATGTCCCTGACACATTTTCTATATGCATTGCAGAACTTACCGGATCTGGTCCCAGCGAGATACTTCAAAGAGATAGAGAACCTCCAAGGGAATTTCTTTGGGATGTAGACCTCACATAGCCATACATAAACTAATTTTGAGTTGGTATGATGGGGGGATCGGTCTCCCTGATGTTAAAAAATACTATTGGACGGCCCACCTAGCAGCTATTAATCCCTGCACATATTGCTGTGGGGATGACTCGGGTTACAGAATTTAACTTTGGCATTATCCCTCCTTTTCTGTAATCAGCAATGCCGATTCTCTATTGTTCAATAAAAAGAATTCTTTTAAAAAAAAGACTGATTTGTATATGGCTGAGTCCAATCTAGGGTGGCATGGCCAGATCTGTGGCTGGGGTGAATTCTTGACAATGTTCAGCATTCAGTCCATCAACTTTTTTTGTGTTGCTAGAAGAGGCCAATGCTTGCAAATCAGCTAGTAACATCCACCAAGGTCCAAGTCTCAATTCAAACGACGCAATTCAAATGTATGGCCAGCTGTTCTCAAAGTCGCAGGTTGATGGAGAGTTGTGAAAACTGTCGAAACAGCATGAAGAAATGACATGAACGAAAAAAAAAGACGTAAGCAAAGACTACAGCATGCAAGAAGAAGACTCACTTACCGTCAAAGATGAAGAAGTTGCCCCATGACTTCTGAATGGACCAGGTGACCCGAACTTAAGCACGAAGCCAGTGGTTCCAGAATGCGGCGGTACAGGTGCACAACAAGAGATATCTGAACAGAATATGCCAGTCAGAAATCAAAGAGAGGGACCCCTAGTCAACCAAAGGAATGGGGTTCTATTTACAGGAGAAAAGACAAGTTATCCTTTGGTCTGCCTAATAATTAACAACAATCACACTCATTCACGAACCGCTCAATGAAGAATCTAACATACACAAGGGAGTCTAGTTATCAACTCAAAACCAGCAAACCAGAGATACGTAAGGAGCAGAAAGTATACATATCTTTTTACTAAAATCATTTAAAACAATTATGAAGGCTAAAAACAGGAATCACAAGGAATCAAATCACATATATTTCATGTATATATAATAAAACACCAATGTTTTAGCAGCATGTAGCAAGAAAACTTGCCACCAAGTAGAAAATCAACAAATCAAACAAACAGCATAAAAAAGATGAGAGTAAAATAAGATAATACATTTTCTCATCAGGAAAAACACATCTGTGTGTATAAAACGTTAGTACTGGAACCCAATAATTTGACCCTCGTTTAATATCTATGGTACCAGCCACCAACATGGATTGTGTATCAAGGCGTTGACGCGTTTTGATGGTGTTGTCCTGATTAAACCACCTTTATCAAGACAGTGATTAAGCCCTCAAATCATACACATGAAGTTAATCATTGCAGCACACCTGTATGTTAAATATATATATATATATATATATATATATATATATATATATATATATATATATATATATATATACCGCTCCAAACATCACCTGGGCAGGGCACTCGCAGGCGGATGCTTTCCGCTGTGGGGGTGCTCCCACAAGTCAATAAGCACTCCAATTTCCGTAACTCTGGACTTCCATCCTACGGTAAAAAAGCACTCACGGAGGGTCGTTTGGGTTATTTTATTTTCACCAGCAAACAGACAATACATCAACAGACGCGGTTCGGTAAAGAACCTTCATCTATGTTTACCGTAGCGCCATCTTAGACACAGTTTTAACAGCATCTGCGTGTCATTGCAATCAAAGAAAGGCTCAATAACAATGGCAAAGACCTTCCAAAAGAAACACCATCTAAGAACGCTCAAATCAATGACTAGCTTTCACCAAAATTGTGAAATGTATACACAATTATATAATTATTCACGCCCATGGATGGGCTCAATGTAATATACATGGCGTTCCATGACTAATACAAGGTAGCCTGACTGAGAACTTGTCCATCTACGTCGACTTCTTCCTGATACAACATGTGAAGACCCTACAATCATATATCAGGGACACAACAGACTTGTTGGACAAATTGGCTTCATTACAGTGGGAAGATGGGTACACCATGATGGTGCTGGATATAACTAGCCTTTACACATCTATCAAACATAAAGATGGTCTCCTTGCCACAAAATATTTCTTGGACAAACGCCCTCTTAAAAACACACAACACAGTGCTATGGCTCTGGAGTTTGTTGAATTTTGTTTTGCTAACAATATCTTCCTGTTTCAGAAACAACTGTATAGACAGCTGTCCGGGACAGCGATGGGCACCTGCTTCGCCCCCAGCTACGCGAACTTGTTCGTTGGCTGGTGGGAGGAGCAGGTGGCCTGGGGGATGGCCAACAAAGAGTGAACGAAACAGATTGTGGGGTTGTATCGTTTCATCGACTACTCGTTTGTCGTATGGAATGGACCCCCGGATAAGGCTAAAGAATACATTGACGTCCTTAACAGGAACAAACTAAATCTGGAATTCTCTGGTGAAGTGAGTGAGACCTCTGTCAACTGCTTAGATGTTAATATCTATGTAGAATCAGGAGAATTGAAAACCAGATTGTACCGCAAGCCGACAGCAGGCAATTCAATATTGCAGGCGTCGAGCAGTCATCCTTTTAATCTTATAAGAAGTATCCCCTACGGGGAACTCCTTAGGATTAAACGTAATTGCACAGATGAGCAAGAATTTCAAAGTGCAGCTAAAACCAGTTTGCAACGTTTTCAGGCACGTGGCTACAGCCACAAGATTTTGAGCAGTGCGCTAGAAAGAGCGAATAAACTTAAGAGAGAAAGCCTTCTCAAAACTAAAGACAGGAGAATACAAGATTCCAAAAATGGGGGAAAATTTCGCCTCATAACCACATATTCTAAAAGTGCCACTCAATTGAAAAAGATCTTGAGAAGAAGTTGGCATATATTACAAACTGATGAGGTGCTGAGCACGGATCTTCCTTCCAATCTATTAATTACTTTTAGGAAGGCGAGGTCATTAAAAAACGATCTTGTAAACAGTTATCTGGCAGAAACCCCCAAATCAGCCTTTGGGTCCCTACAAGGGTTTTTCCCATGTGGGAAGTGTAAAGCTTGTAAAATCAGTAAGCGAGTTTTGAGCTATGAAATTCCCAATATAGGAATCCGTAGAAAGATCAGAAGGTTCCTTACCTGCACCACCGCCTACAGTGTTTACTGTTTAACTTGCCCGTGTGGGTTGCGCTACGTGGGGAGTACGATCAATCCCATGAAGATGAGAATACTAGAACACATGCGGGCGATTGCTAAAGGAGATGAGGCATACCCTGTTGCTCGTCATTTTGATAAAGTTCATCAACGCAACAGGGATTTACTCAGTTATTTTGGGCTTGACCATGTCCCTAGCAATCCAAGAGGGGGTAATAGATTACTACGGCTCCGTAGACTGGAGTTGAGATACATTATCGACATGCATACTAAGCATCCATTGGGTTTGAATAGTAGCTAAGAACTTGCAATACACTTATGAGAATAATGGATTCTGAGAGTTGTTGAGATGGCTTCTTGAACAGTCCTGGGTGAGCTGAGTTGAAACATCTATGTGATCCAGGAACATGCTATAACTGTACATTTTGCTTGTGCTTGAATTCTGAAATGTATATATGTATATTAAGATCTTTACTGTTATACTATATTTTCTTCTTCTTTTTTCCTCTATGTCTCCCCTCTAACCTTCTTGCTTTCCTCTTTCTTAAGTGGTTCTGATATTTCCTTCTTTCTTCTTGTGTATATGTATATTGTAGATATGATGTAGTGTGAGTCTTGATTAGACACAGGCCTTATGTTTTCATTGCATGCCCATACAGGGCGGTATCTGACTTGTCAATATGTACAGTTTATTTGTAAATATTGCAGATATTGTATATACGTTAGTCATGGAACGCCGTGTATATTACATTGAGCCCATCCATGGGCGTGAATAATTATATAATTGTGTATACATTTCACATTTTTGGTGAATGCTAGTCATTGATTTGAGCGTTCTAAGATGGCGTTTCTTTCTGAATGTCTTTGCCATTGTTATCGAGTCCTCATTTGATTGCAATGACACGCATATGCGGTTAAAACTGTGTCTAAGATGGCACTACGGTAAACATAGATGAAGGTTCTTTACCGAAACGCGTCTGTTGATGTAGTGTCTGTTTGCTGGTGAAAATAATATAACCCAAATGACCCCCCGTGAGTGCTTTTTTACCATAGGATGGAAGTCCAGAGTTACGGAAATTGGAGCGCATATATATATATATATATATATATATATATATATGTATATATATATATCAAATATTTCATGAGCAATTATTAAAAAAACAATCATAAAAACAGATCTAGTACAGAAACCCTCAAGTAAAGTGCGGAACCAGAATGTGGAAAGACCCGGACCCCAACTGGTAAAGAGAGTTCCACTATTAACATATATTGCCTCATTAGTTGAGCAAACAGTTATAGACTCCCCTGTCATACTCACACGATTGCGACTACAGACCCACTCTGATTTTCCATACTTCCAATCACACCAGGTGTCATCAACCCAATCGTTGACATCAAGGGCTATTTCCACGGAGATGTGATGCCAGATTTAAAGCTTGAGTGTGTATATATATATAAGTGAAACTAAATCTCACCTGTCAGGATGTACTGTTGCCCGTAGGAACACTGGGACAAATGGTTCTTCTAGGATATATAAGTCCTATCTGAATCTTTCCAGAAATATTTAAGATAGACAGATCTGGGGGCAGGAATAAAAAAAAGCCACATATGATCCCCTCTTCACTCCTGTTCTTTTCACCATACTTCATCTCATTACAGTGGATGTAAATATATTTATAGTTGAGAAACATATCCCCCTCTCACCTTATATGTATTGATCTAAGGGCAATGCCGGTATGTTCAATGATATTTTTTTCCTGGAATGTGAAACGGAAGACCCATAACACTCATAATGATAGAAGCTCCTTTTGTGCATGATCTACAGGATACAATGGAATGCTGTAAGTTCCAATGCATTACTTATATATGTTATACACTCTCCGTTAAAATCACCCATTTAAACGCATTGAAAACGAGTCCGCGTGTGAATGTGGTCCTTCGTGTTGAGGTCACAATGGATTCCACTTTGATATCTTGTTCTGGTTAATCAATGACCAGGAAGTCAGTGCTCGCTATCTTGGATTGCACAGTGTTCTGTGAGAAAACGAGAGAGTGCTGTTCGACTGACTAAATCGTGATCAGCTAAGAAATGGGGTTGTACCCTTGTGATATCTTGTTCTGGGTAGCCATTAGCCAGAACATTGGCGCTTTCTACATTGGATTGCGCGGTCTTCTTACTGTTACATGTCAATTATCTATGGCACCTGTGCCAGTGGCTCATCTCCGGCCTGCAAGAGCCACTGGCACAGGCACGTAGACTCTTTTTCAATACACGAATATTGGAAGATAATTATGTTGTGGCGGTAAGCGTCTTGCAACTTGATTAGTACTAATGTTGTGTCCTTCTGTGAATTTTTGTACATTGACTTTTGGAAACCAATGGGTATTTGTATATATAACATTCATGAAAACAAAACTTCACTACAAATAGAATAGATGAAAGAAAAGAAATGAATACAATTATGATTTATGGTCACATCAAGTGTCATGTGTGATCTTGTGGAGTGATGACTAAGAGACATCAGTATTGGCATGTGTGTTGATTTGTACTTGATAAACTTGATTTAGGGCCAAAACCCTCTCTAGTTGAACATGCCTGTAAGGAATGCATTGTGGTGACAGGCTGAAGTACCGAAAATTATTTACCACCTCCCAATTATAGTTATATTCACAACCAATCCCATTCCCATTACCAATAATCAGTCAGTTGGCAGTGTAGAAGGTCCAAGCATTTATTATAACAAAACAAACTCTGCCAGAGGAGCTCCTTGCAACCTAACCCCACGAGGTCCGCCAAGAAGACTGCTGGCACACTGTCAGTACATCACATATATACAGTTGCATTTGCAGAATCATGGCCCAAGATGGAAAAATACAAGCTGGTACAGTTTGGTACAAAAAGGAAAGGCCATTTATGGCACACAAAGCACTCTTGGTTTAGCTCATCCTAGATTAGCAAGGTCGAACGGGTGACTCCCTTCTGCCAGCTTCGAGACAGTCCGCCCGCACCCCTCCTGGAATGTGCTTATCAGGCCTTCTCCTGCTACCTACAACCTTGACGGGCCTAACAAGCTGAAACAGCAATTCTGCAACAGTTGGGTTATTTCTCAGGAGAACGAATCTGGTGCAGGGAATGAACGGGGTCTGTTAATGTAAGGCTTCGAGCGAGGCCACAAAATGGCGTCGGTCCAGTCAAGAGAGTGTAAAATGCGGAGAGTGGTGCAAACTAGAATTCTAAAATACGACAGATGGATTTATGCTAATGTTTGCGTGCATATGCTAAAACATTTAGATACATCATGCTAATCTTGAGATATCGATTATAGATACTGTATAAACGAAAATCGATTCCGGTTCCTCAAGGCTCAAAGATCATCATACATTAGAGTCTCAGACACAAAGTCATTGAACTCGCTAAGGAAGGACATCATGGCACTGTTGCCACCAAAGAGCCCTAAGTGATCGAATGTGTTGATTTGTACTTGATAAAATTGATTAAGGGCCAAAACCCTCCCTAGTTGAACATGCCCGTAAGGAATGCATTGTGTTGAGAGGCTCAAGGATCATCATACATTAGAGTCTCAGACACAAAGTCAATGAACTCGCTAAGGAAGGACATCATGACACTGTTGGAACCAAAGGAGCCCTAAGTGATCAAGTGTGGTTCCTGCGCCTAGACGAGAGAGTTGCGAGGGAACTAGAGGAGTGCCTCCTATGTAATTGCCTTTCCCCTGAAGTGACACAGCATCAACTAACCATTGTTGATCTTCTTTCACGTGGTGGGAAAGAGTGGCTGTAGATTTCTCTGGGCCCCCGGCAAATGGACATCATCTCATTTTAGTCATTGATGAGTATTCCTGTTTTTCCCTCATAGAGGAAATGTCACCAACAACACATGACAAGGTCAACGAGCGGCTGGACGATATCTTTGCAGCAAAGGCCATCCCAGACATTCTTAAATTTGATAATGGTTCACGTTCAGTAGTAAGGAGTTTAGGGAGATTCTAACTAGCCTCAATGTCAAGCATCAAAAACGTACATCCTTGTGGCCCCAAGTTAATGGTGTTGTGGAACGATTATCAGCACCCTAAAGAAAGCCATCCAATGCGCATCAATGGGGGAATTGAACTGTGTCAGGCTCTCCATGCCTATTGTTCGACTCATTACTCCATCATCGGTGAGTATCCTGACACCTTGTTGTTTGGGAGGGCCACAAGAACCACTGAAAGAACTCAGAATGCTGACGAGGTTTGTGCCACTGACACTACGTGAAAACATCAAATGAAGTCATATGCTGAGCGACGTTTGCAAATTCAGGAGATCATCTTTGACGAAGGTGACAGGGTTCTTGTCAAACAAAAACGGAAGCGGAAAGCAGATCCTCCATTTCCTGCTGGGCCTCTGAGAGTTGTGATGTGCAAGGGACACATGATCATGGCTCAACGTCTTGGAAAATCCATCACAAGGTACTTGTCACCTTTTGGACATCTCTTTCTACATTCATCAACCTCTGTAATCACAGATGAGGCTGTCCCACCTGATGGCCTAGATCAAATATTTGCTCCTGTACTCTCAGTGTCCACTCAGGGTACAACTCAACTACCTCATACCACGAAGTCTGAATTCGTGGTATGTGAGCACCCAAACGACTTGTCAAAGAACTATAATGCTACTGTTGTTTCCACCTTTTTTTTTATAAGGGGGAGATGTAGAGTCTATGAGCGCTAGGACCCCCTGGTTCAGGGCGGACTCAATGATAGGATTACATAACTATTTGGGAGGTATTAAAGTGTGGTTATTAATGGTTATGAGACAATGAGAAGTTCAGTTGAATGCTGTATGCTGATGAATAGAAACGTCGGTTATGAGCTCTCTTCTGGAGTGTTCATTTTTCATTCTCCCGGTAAGGACGCAACTGTAGTGTTGTGCTGTACACATTCTAGTGTCTCAGCAGAAACCTAGTAAGTCAGCCGCTCCCTCATGGGAGTGGACACACATGCACCCCACACCCATCCATCACAGGCATCACGAGTGACATGACCCTGCAAATAAAAGGGCCAGGATGCTTGTGCTTGAGGCCAGTTAACAAACCACCTACCTAGTGACTGTGTCATGATTTCAGCAGCATGTGGGCCTAGGGCCCACAGCACCACAATGGCAATGAGTGGGTGCTATCCATCACATGAGGTACAGGCCGCCTCACGATTCATGGTGATAGGAGCATAATCTGGGACACCCCATACCTGTTGCGCTGCTGTACTGACTGCCCTGAGAAGGAGATTGGGCTCCATACCGCCACTGTAGCCCGCTAGTGTGAAGTGGGCAGATCCACAGAGAAGAGGCTGACCTAGCTTTTCCTGGAAGGAGGTGAGGAAAGCATCAGTGCTGCACCCAGATGGCCTGCACCCTGCCTCAAGTGACAAAAATGACTACCCTGGGTCGTGACAGCCAGCAATACCCCGCGGCTTTGCCCGAAGCAGCATGTGTCACAGGCTGCAGAGAAGCCTGCAGCACAGTCAAGGCAAGGCCAGGAGCTCTGAGAAGGCTGCTGCGGCCTGTGATGAGACAGCAGACCTGCAGTCCCGCAGCAGTGGTAAACCCCGTTGATCTTTGCAGCACGTGCTTGGCGGAGGCGACTGCACCAGCTCTCCGGCACCACAGGTGCCCGTAGACAAAAGCGGCCCTGGCCGGGATGAAGAAAGGGAGGCCACCCGTGCCCATCACCTGATAGTGCTCCCCCTGCTGACCCTTACCTGCCCAGTGGCAAAGCTTCCCCCTCTCTTGCTGTGGGCCTGCTTACGCCATTGCTCCTGTGCCAGGTAGTGCATCCGCAGAACCATAGACTGTCCCTCACTGTGCTGAGGCCTGGGAGGATGGGTGAAAGAGCGGGCGGCTCGAGTGCGAGCCCAACTGAATGCTGGCATGAAGAACCGAGGCATGATTGTGCACTGTGAGCCCCCTGGTGGGGGGTGACCACTTTCACAGGAGGAGCGAAGACCGTCATGGTCTCCCGCAACATCCACATAGCACAGGTCCTGCACCCTCTGCCTCACTGTGCATGTTGTGCACCGCACAGTGCATGAGAGGATCTGGCAGCAGGAGCGGTGTGGCCTGGCAGCATGAGGAAAACTGCAGTGGCCTCTCTCCAAGTGCCTGCCAGCAAACTCTGCCTATCGCAGGAGCATTAGAGGAGTAACAGCATGATTACCGGCCATCAGAGATAATTTGGCGCACTGTTGGTCAGATTGCAGTTAGGCCACAGTGAAAAGAGCGACGCTGTCCCCCCCAAGACCCACTTACCTGCAGCACCAGGAGCAGCTTCCCACACGACAGGGACAGTCTGCAATGAGCGAGAACGCATTGTGCACCCTTTAGTGGCAGCTTGCCACTACCGTACTCTGGGGAGAGTCATATGCCCCTATTGATAAGCTGCCACAACTGCAAATAGAATGAGATCCTCGTCTCCCATAAGACACCTGTTTGCACCCTCTACACTTTTGCTTGCTGTGTGCCCGCTAAGGAAATCAAAATGAAGCCAAATCAGCAGATACTCATCACTGGCCTCACCAAATGGCGCAGAGATAAAATAGGGCAGAAGTTGTTAAGAGGCAATGTTCCACAGTGAACCACCTAGTGACAATAGGCCACTACAGCAAGGACCAAATCCCTGGTGCCTCCAGCAGACAGGGAAGCAGCGACAATGCCTTTTCCCTCAGTACTAAAAGAAGAATATGCATAAAGCATACCCCCAAGTGGGCGCATGCCAGAGGATAATACTGTTGGGTCGTTGGCACACAAGGGGGAAAGGACAATTAGCTCAGCAAAAAGTTCAGTGAAAGGAGAATGTACATAGCACACACACCCCCTAGCAACCGTCTACCGCCACCACAAACAGGAAGACAGTGTCACACGCCCCTAGTGGCTGCCTATCCCTTAGGAAGGAAATAGAATGCCACACCCCACCAAAGCCCCAAGAAGCCCAAAGATGCACCAGCCCAGACAGGCGTCAAGTAGACAAGAGCAGTAAAGCTCAGGGAAACCGAATGCGCCACATGAAGTATGTGAAGAATTTGCACAGAGAGTCCAACACCCAGTGGCTATTGATGCCATTGCAAGTGAGGAAACTGTGACACTCGCCTTGAGTGGTGAGTAGTGAGTGGGCATGCCAGGTGTCAAAAGGTGTCAAAAGATGGCGACCATGAAGAAGTCAGAAGTGTGCAGTGAGTTGCACTCTAAAACCTGACAGCACAGGCAGTCGCCCAGGAGAGAGACCTTTCCACAGAGAAGAAGGAAAGCTGAAGGTACCAGGGAGAGCCTCAACATCTCCACTGCACCACAAAGCCCTGCAGTGGGCCAAAAAACAGCACAGTTTCATCCTTCACACTACATCAAGATGGAGTCACCAGTGGCCCAAGACAGGCAAGAGGAGAGTCGCACACTCCCTGTGGAAAGTTGCCACTGCAACATGTGCTCCAAAGACATGTGACACGTGGCCAGACGTCACCTCACACTGCATGCAAGGAGCACGTTACACGAAGGCACCGACCCCGCCAAGCATGCCTGAAAGGAGGCAGAAGCAGGCGCCACGATGGAGCAGGCCTAAGGCGGAGGCAAGATGCCCACGAGTGAAGAAGGTGACTTGCCATCCTGCTAATGGAGCACCGCGAAGACCCTTGAGTAAGGGATCGGACCGGCAAGAGATCTGCCCAAAGAAGAGTCACAATCCTGTCACCAAGAAGAACCAGACGAGCACAGGTGCGCCAGAGAGACCAAGGGGAGAAGAACGAGGACTCGTACCGCTACAAGACAAGAACGCACCCAGAGACACCAGATACCACCAAGGAGTGGACTGACGTCCCTGGAGAAAGATCAATGGGAGAACCAAACGTAAGACGCAGCTAGCATGAACAGCATCTCTCTGCATCACTTCCCAGTGCGACCGTCCATTCCCAAGCATTGGCAGTCTAAGTTGGATGGCATCCGTGCTCCCAATTGCAGAGGCCACAGGTGAAGCAAGACGAAGGTACGTGGCTGCAAAGTCCCTCCAGACATTCTCTCTCCCAGCAAATCGTCATCACCTGTTGTCTAGTTTCAATGGCAACCACAAGATCACTGCCATGTGCATCACCCCATCCAACCAAGGAGCGACATCATCACCAGAGTGGAGTCTTGCATCTGCAGAAGAACAAAGAGACTGATGCACACCCATTGAAATGAGAGACCAAGTGTCCAAGGGCTATCCGACAGTCCATGTGCCCATGTGTCCTAATAGCAAGCCCACTGACCATTAACTCACACACCCGAGCGGCTGCCCGAATGACGTTGGCAGATCCTGTCAGTGTTCCTGCATCGGCCCCAGGCGGCTCACAAGCAGCCCTGCACAAGGGCCTCAAGTACATCCTGCTCCCAGGGATCCTCGCACGAGTGATGGTCGAATAGCGGCTCGAGTGACAAGGTACCGGGAGGTACCGCAGCTTCAGGGGATAATGTCCTGAACATCATCGCCGCCATTCCAGCCCTGGCAGATTGGCCATCCTAGTGCCCAGACACCTCAGGCGAAGACTCTGCAGCGACGCTCATGATGCACCATATTTTAGTTGAAAGACACCAACAACATCGCCGCCAGAGCATGCTAGCTCAGCCATCAGTGTGAGAGGACATTGATCTGACTGACAGGCTGCCAAGGAATCTGGACTCCATTGATGCATCGTTCATGCCCAGTAGACTCTGGCTAAATTATGGACGTGTGCCGAGATGCTCAGGTGCTCCAAGCTGCAACTGTACACTATTGTCCTGCGGACTGCCTCTCTGGCCCATGAGACTGTGTGGTGTGCTATGTGAATAGTTTGTTTCCAGAAGTTGGACTTTGTTTGGATTGGAATTGGAATTGGAATTGGATTTGTAGAGCGCATGGCTACCCGGGAGTGACCCAGCGCTGCGGAATTAGCCTGTGAGCAACTGAAAATTAAGGGAAGAACCAAGTTTTAAGGAGCTTGCAGAATTTTAATAGGTTAGTTTCCCTCTGGATGTTAAGAGGGAGGGAGTTCAAGTGCCTGGGGGCGTTGTAGGAAAAGGCCTTCCTCCGGATTGCGCCTTCTTAATTCCGGAGCTTTCTGTTGGGTTTGTAGGTTTTAACCAGCGCCCAAAGGATGGGGGGACCCTTGTCCTGAAGGATTTTGTGTGTGATACAAAGGGATTTAAAGTTAACTCTTTCCTGAATTGGGAGCCAATGGAGGGTGTTTAAGGCGGGTTTGGCTGAGCATTGATTTGTTATGCCTGTCAGAAGTCTGGCTGCTGAGTTCTGGACAAGTTGAAGTTTGGAAATGACATTTTTGGGGGCGCCAAGGTAGAGGGCGTTCCCATAATCAAGCCCGGAGAAAATAAGACCCTGAATAAGGAGTTTTCTAGAGGGGGTAGGTAGTAAGGGGAGGATCTTGCATATAGTTTGTAGCAGGCCGAAGCAGACTTCCACGGTTTTCCTAGGTTGAGTTTGAAAGGTGAGATCCTGGTCAAGCCAGATGCTCAGGCTTTTCATTACTTGTTTTGGAAGGGGGGCTGGCCCCATACAGGTAGGCCACATGAGCTTGGGAGTGAGATTGGATTGATTACCCAGCACCAGGAGTTCAGTTTTCTCACCATTCAATTTAAGCTGAGAGCCGTTCATTCAGCTAAAGATTTCTTTGAGACAGGAGGACAAGTTTTCCGGGGAGTGGTCTGATTGATTCAGTGAGACGACGACTTGGGTGTCGCTCGTGTGAGTTTAATTCAAAAGGGGCCACTCTCTCCACCAGTGGGGACATATATACATTAAAAAGGGAAGGGCTCAGGGACGAGCCCTGAGATACCCCATAATGGAGAGGAATAGTTCTGGAGCGGATGTTGCCTTCAGTGACCTGAAAGGTTCTATTTTCAAGGAATGTTTTCAGCCAGGATATAGCGGATCCTGTCACTCCTATCCTACTTAGCCGGTGACCCAGGATATGGTGGTTCACCGTATCAAAGGCTGCGCTTAGATCCAGGAGGATCAATGCGGCAGATCCTCCGGAGTCAATGATCTTTCTCACTTCCTCTACCACTGCCATTGATGGAGCAAGGATTTTCACGTAATGCGACTTGCTTGAATTCAAGAACCTCGCATAATCTATAACGTTATTAATCAACCTGTTCCGTTATTAATATTGCACTTTCACACTACACGCGGGTGTCCCGGAAACGCTTGCTTATGTGTTTTTTAATCCTAACAAAGCTTGCACACTGACTGGTCGCTGCTATGCGGGAATTCAGTCTGCGCATGCGTCGGTCATACCCATGTGATGTGACGCACTCGTAGTTCTGGAGGGATTTTTTCGCACATGCGCATTATTGCAAACATGGCTGCTTTGTTTTTAACATGCATCTTGCTTGCTATCGCTGTTATTGCACAAATGTCTATTTCTGCCTAACTCTTAACGCTATAGATATTATAAAGTAAGGTATGTAATATAGCCAAAAAAGTGGGGGATACCAACCAATTATGGGCGCACTGACCTTAATATCAGGGTACAAATTTATACACAAATTACAATCATAAGATGGTGCCTCTAGAGAAATGATGCGTATCCTACACCACTGGCTCCCAAAAGAAGCGGCAATATATACAATATCCTCTGAGCACACACCCACAGTTCACATGTATAATTCAAAATGTATATTTGGCAAGTAACTCCAATCCTCAGGAGTCGAATTGGTAAGTATAAATTCCCAAAGTCAATGTCAAAAAGTCAAACTTCCAATATGAAAAGTCCTTGTAGTTTATTTCATAGAAATTAAGCATACGGTAAATCTTTATTTACCACATAATTTGGGGCCCGAACAGGTTCCCCTCCCCCACCTTACACGCCGGCGGTGCGTTGCAGGCCTAGCCCCCTGCCACAGCCGTGACGGACAACTACGCGTACCCGCAGGATTTCCTGTATCTCCCTCAGGCCAACGGAGGTAACTGAGACTGCGATCGACACCCAGACGAGGCGGTGAGGAGTGCGGAGGATCCCGACCAGAGCCCAGCCGAGAGAGCAAGGTCCGAGGTGTTCAGAGGCCCACCAGTTCCGAAGTACCTACGTCACGAGTCGAGTCAAGTCCAGTCCGGAATGGTCCAGTCCAGTGTCGAGTTTCCGAGGCCTTCCGTTCCGTGCTTCCCGGTGAGTACCGTTGCTGGGGACGCATCTAGACGGGTGCATTAATTTGTGCCCGGTCAAGACGGGTTTGGGTACACAGACCCGGTCTGCACTGTTTTAGCAGTGTATCTGTACTGTTTAGCAGTATATCCAGTATCCAGTTATCTAGTTATCTAGTTATCTAGTTATTGTTGTTCGTTTTCGAAAATGTTTAAATGTGTTTCAATGTCGTGGTATGAGTGATTGTTTGATCTTCATTACTGTGTTTATTGTATTAGTTGTG
This sequence comes from Lissotriton vulgaris, assembly GCF_964263255.1. Taxonomy (NCBI): domain Eukaryota; kingdom Metazoa; phylum Chordata; class Amphibia; order Caudata; family Salamandridae; genus Lissotriton; species Lissotriton vulgaris. The sequence continues at coordinate 436,415,740 of NC_141691.1, read as the reverse complement.
TCCAAGTCCGAGTAAGTATCAAGTATCAAGTATCAAGGTTCAGAATGCCACTGTTTTCTAAGCTACGTCAGATAGGAACTAGGAAAGGGATACTCGAGGAAGCTGTTCCCATCCCACCCAGGGACACTCCCGGATATTTTATGTACCACAAGCACGGCTTAGATGCCATATTATTTCTCGACTTGTGGGCAGATTACACTAAAGACTTAGCAGAGAATCAGAAATGGCCCGTTACAGGGACATGGGATGCCGAGTGCATCATGAGAGTAGAGGAAGCATTATGGAAAAAGAAAGCCAGACAGTCACAGAAAGATGCCATTGAACTATGGCGTAAAGAATCACATAGACGGACAGAGAAAGCACTCAGAAAAGCAGAAAAAAGTAGAGAGGATTCTGAAAAAACTAAAGAAAAGGAACTACTAGAAGAAGGACAGAGAGTCAGAATAGAACAACACGAAAGACAGAGCAACGCAATTATGACAGGATTGTATCCAGTCCTGGCCGAGGGCCTGCCCAAGGCGACCCCGGAAACACCGAAAAATCTGCCCCCTCCATTGGTTCCGACTAAATTACGTCACAAGACCGCAGCAGATATTTTCCTTTCTTCCTATTTAGACGACGTAGCTCCCGAATATACCAATGTCCCACCTGCACCTGTACCACCCGCTGATCGTCTGCCCCCAGGTCCGCAACAGCAGACCCCTCCTGCACCACTTCCTGCACCCCCTATTCATCCATCTAATCCTTTTGGGACTGGCACAGTTCAGGTTCCAACTCCGTTACAGCAGGCACCGACCCTACAGACAGATTATGCTCAAGCCTCCGCCTCAGGAGGTGCATCAGGAGGTTCGCGTACCCCGCCACCAGTACAGCGATTAACTGTTAGAGAACTAGCAATGCAACGTACTCCGAAACCGGTCACAATTGAAAAGCTTAAAGAGTATCTTACAGACTGTAGATATGATCCAGTACCAGGCAAAGACGGTTGCATGATATTAGCCTCAATACGTATAAGACGTGCTGCAAACTTTTTAGTTCTATTTCCAGGAATGCTAGATTATCTAGACAGGATATATCGTTTTGTTCAGACTGGGGAGGGTCAGGAATGTATTCACGAGGCCATGGCACATCAGAAAGTAGACACTCAAGGTTTAATATTAAGATTCCTCATAAACTGTTTCATAAGGGAACGAGACCGGCCTGGTGTAAATAAAGAAGAGATGGAGGTACTAACTACATGGGGTCAGAATATTGCAGATGGAAAACATGATAGACAAAAATGTATAGAGGCCATGTACAGAAAAATCCGTAAAGAAATAACAGTATTTCATGAAAGAGAGAAAGCTGAAAGGGAAGCAGAAACAGACGTGAATAAATCCTCAGAGGAGGATGAGCCAGAAGATACAGGTACGGTGGCCTATGTAGGTAAGGGTAGACCCTTTAATAAAACGTTACGTCCAGAAAGCAAGAGACTTTTTCACTCTGCTATGTTAAACCCGAAGACTCCTGAACATCTATTTCAAGCTACCGATAAAGTAATTCAAGAACGAATGGGGTACCATGTACTCAGTTCTATGGATGAACAAGAATTAGCCAGGTCAGCAGTACAATGGGCTGACAATTCCGATAGATATAATGATGATGCAGTAGCGCAAACCTTTTTGAATCTTTCCCCAGACGAACAGCGACTAGCTGGTATGTACATGATACAGCACCTCCTTACGTTGTATAAGAGCCAACATTCTGATCCAGGTCCCCTACCTGATGTACTAATAGAGTTACTAATGAATAAATGGAGAGGCCTAGGTACCGATTTAATTAAAGTTATTTTAGAACATCGACACAGATATAGTGCTTTCCTGAATCCACAGTTTGTTTCAGCTCCACCCCCAGAAAGGAAAATGTTCTACATAGACAGACAGAATCCCTTACGAGAAGTACATCCAGTCAGGAATGATGATAATACCCTTACACGTGTTTACGTATACACGCCTATAACTAAAATGGAATTGTGAGAAATGAAGAAAATAGTGCCTAGTCATGATAAAGACCCAGCAGGTTTCCACCGTGAAATAAAAGACATGTTACTCATGGGAGATTATACCTATCCCGACATTATGAAAATACTGAAAGTGTTATTGCCTGCCGGTATTTACGAGAAACTCAAAGAAAAAGAATGGGAGGTGGGAGACCAAAAGATTGATTGGGCTGCATTAGAAACTCAAGAGACAGGTCGAACCCCAGGGTTGGGTCTTGGGGATAAAACTAAAGCATTACCAGGATTGTTAGTACAGGTTTTGCCACGTTTGTTAGCAACTAAAAAGGAAGACTGGGATGCAATCTCAGCCTGCAAACAGAAACCCGATGAAGACACTAGTGATTTTTATTCCCGTTTTGAGAAATGTTTTATTATTAATAGTGGCCTGAAACCAAGTAGCGAGTCATACCCACACCTTTTTGTATCCAAATTAGTCGAGAATTCCTTGCCCCAGGTTAAGAACCGTGTACTGAAAGTCAAGAGCACATGGCAAGCTAATTCGCCTTCACAAATGTTACAGATGTTACAGTACCACCAGAATAGGACCAGGGAAGAACATGATCACGAACAGAGACGTATGAAAGACACAAAAATGAAAATGCTCGTTGCTCAGTCAGTTCCAACTGACGGTCAGAAAAAGGGCATGACACAGTCCAATAATTCAGCAGCTCCTGTTAAAGGGACGTGCAACTATTGTAAACAGCCAGGTCACTATGTAAACGATTGTGCAGTTTTGAAACATAATATATCCACAGGTAAAACTAAAGAGAGACCACGTCAACCTAGACAAGACCAGGTCCAACAACACGTTCCACAGAATGTACAGCCTATGCATGCTCCACAACAGACAGTACAGACCGTAGCGGTACTACAGCCACAACCGATTGCCGCAACACAACATGCAACTCAGCAGATGTACCAGTATGCACAAACTGACTATCCCGATTATCAGCGATACACATGAAACAGCCTAGAGAGGGAGGTTGGCTTGCCTCTTATTGAGGTTCCTGTAGATCAAGAAGGTCCTTACGTACATAGTCAGGTATTAGGGAAAGATAGAAAGTTTTTAATTGACACAGGGGCAAGCAGGACGACAATCAGTCACGACGAGGTTCCAGGGGCACCCCTCTCAGGCTCACAGAATGTTTCCCTTGGATTTTCTGGAAAGCCTATTGTAAATGAAGTTTCAAAACCAGTTCCCCTTTCAGTTGGTCCGTTGTCCCGTACTACAGATTTATTGCTCACAAAATCATGTCCAGAAAACTTACTTGGAATTAAGACTCTGAAAGCTCTAGGAGCTGTAATTTGTTGTTCTCCGGAAGGAGTAAGATTGTTTCTGCGTGACTTTAAGGGTCACTATGTGTTGAGAGATATTGATTCCAGATTACAAAATGTTCCTGCACATTTATGGGCACAAGGCCCCACTGATGTAGGTTGTATGCACATTACACCATATCGAGTTACACTCAAACAAGGTGTCGTTTTACCACGAATCCGACAATACAAGTTACCACCAGATGCTGTAGTGGCTTTACTGAAAATCATTGACGAGCTCATTGCACAAGGAGTGGTTGTGGAAACCGACTCAAATCTCTGTAATTCCCCTATCATTCCAATACTTAAACGTACTGATCCGAATGCACCTCCAGTTTATCGATTAGTGATTGATTTACGAGAATTGAATAAATGCATTGTACCACAATATCCCGTGGTCCCAGACATTTCATCCCTATTGACTGCTATTGATTCCGAAGCGACGTTCTTTACTGTAATTGATCTGAAGAACGCCTTCTTTAGTGTCCCCATTGATCCGGAAAGCCAATATCTTTTCGGATTCTGTTTAAATGGCCGAAGCTTCAAATTTGCACGCGCACCTCAAGGATTCACAGAAAGCCCCAGCATCTATAGCCAAGCATTGAAAAGACAACTTGACAGTATCCACATGCCTGACAACACTGCCTTACTCCAGTATGTCGATGATCTATTGATCACCGCCCGTAGCGAACCTGAATGTGAACAAGCATCACTGACGGTTTTGCATTTCTTGGCTGACAAGGGACACAAAGTGTCTCCTTCGAAGCTGCAATTCTGTGTTCAGCAAGTGGTGTACCTTGGGCACTTGCTGTCCAAGAGGGGGAGACAGCTAACACCTGACCGTATCCAGTTAATTGTAAACATGTCACAACCCAAGACACAAAAGGAGGTACGGGCCTTTATAGGCCTCACTTCTTACTGTAGACAATGGATCCCTCAGTACGCATTTCTAGCCAAGCCACTCATACAGTTGACAACCCAGGAGGCAGCGACATCGACTGTCCTCCCTTGGACTCAGGAACATACACAAGCTTTTGACGACTTAAAGAAAGCCTTATGTCAAGCACCAGTTTTAGCAACACCATGTTACAGTAAGCCTTTTACACTTTTTGTCACAGAACGCGAAGGTACTGCATTGTCAGTACTCACCCAGGATCAAGCAGGTTCACACAAACCGTGTGCTTATTTTTCTAGTACATTAGATCCAGTAGCCCAGGCTCTGCCTGCGTGCTTGAAATCAGTAGCAGCAACAGCTCTAGCAATCAGACAAAGTGATTCCATAGTGTTAGGACACCAATTGACAGTACAAGTTCCACATTCCGTGGAAGTTCTTTTAAACAGAACACAGACTCAGCATTTGACTATAGCACGACTGACAGGTTATGAATTAACATTGTTTCAGCCACACATAGAAATCAGACGTTGCAATACATTGAATCCAGCTACACTTTTGCCATTACGTGAGACAGACCCTTTAGCACATGATTGTGTTGAAGTCATTACCATTACGACGAAACCCAGACAAGACTTGACAGATATCGCATTACCAGATCCAGACCTGACACTTTATGTGGATGGTTCATGTGTGAGAACAAATACAGGAGAGTTAGTGGCCGCATATGCAGTCACGACAGAAACTGAAGTCATAGAAACACACCGCATTGACACCCTGTCAGCTCAAGCAGCAGAGCCCATCGCTCTGACCCAAGCCTGTATTCGAGCCAAAAATAAGAAAGTTAACATATACACAGATTCCCGTTATGCCTTCGGAGTTGTACACGACTTCGGAGTTCTCTGGCAAGAGAGAGGTTTTTTAACTTCTCACGGTGCCAAAATCCAGCACGGTCCCCTCATTCAAGCTCTGTTAGAAGCAATACATTTGCCTACAGCCATAGCTATCATGAAATGCAAAGCACATACGAAAGTTACAGATACAATTTCCCAGGGTAATGCCCTGGCAGATCGAACAGCCAAGCATACAGCTCAGACTCATACTCACACAACTGATATGACAAAGACAATCGTCCCGACACCGATACATTGCATGACCGTTAGGGATCCCGCCCTAGATGTAATTGACATACAGACACATGCCACACCAGATGAAATCAAGAAATGGACTGAACTAGGAGGGATCCAGACAGAACAGGGATGGATGACGAAGGGAAAATCCACATGGTTTCTCCCCGACTCTATGGTTCAAGTTATCATTAACACAGCACATAGTCCGGCACATTTAGGAGAAAAAGCCATGCTAGACAGTATTCAAAACCTTTGGTTCAATAAGCATTTACGAGCAGCAGCAAAACAGAAAGTGCGTACTTGCATGATCTGTTGTCAGTTCAACCCAGGTAAAGGCATTCCCGTAGAGCAAGGTGGATTTCATCCTCCCGATCACCCTTTTGAAGTCCTCCAGATGGATTATATCCAGATGGAACGTTGTCGAGGATTCAAGTATGTCCTCGTAGTTGTATGTGCACTTTCCCGTTGGACAGAAGCATATCCAGTCCCAGATTACACTGCTCCGACCACTGCCAAGCAGCTGGTACGTGAATTCTTCCCACGGTATGGTTTGCCCCGTGTCGTGTACTCAGATAATGGTCAGCCATTCTCGTCCGAGCTCATGAAGCAGGTATCACTCCTGCTAGGTTATCAGTGGAAGTTCCACTGTGTCCGACATCCCGAGGCAGCAGGTCTCGTAGAGAGACATAATCAGACCCTGAAAACACGTCTCGCTAAAATATGTAGGGAGAAGGGCGTAGACTGGATAGTAGCCTTACCAGTTGCTCTTTTTTACATGAGAATGATAGCACATTCAAGAACAGGGCTGTCCCCGTACGAGGTGGTCTTTGGTAGGCCACCGAATATGTGGGGGACGCCTCTGCCTCGTAAGATCACAGATGTTGACTGTAATATGCTGACAGATTACCTTGCTTCCTTGATGTCTGCACTACAATCATGTCGTTCACAGGTAGCTGCAGCCTTTCCCGACAACACCGAGGTGAAGCCACACGAGATCGTCCCTGGAGATCTGGTCTTTATCCGCAATTTCGACAGGAGGAGTCCGCTGGAGCCCCGCTGGCAGGAGCCGAAGCTTGTTTTATTAACCACAAGGACCGCAGTGAAGGTGGAGGGCCGCAAGGGCTGGCTCCACTCAAGCCATATTAAGAAATACCATGGACTGCCGCCAAAGACTGTTTTCCAGCCCTGCCCCATTCCAGAGACTGATACTAAACTCCCCCTGGTAGAGAAAACTCCATCTCAAGAATTTCGTATGAAGTTGAGGTCTAGCAAGTCAGACAGTTTAATTGTATAAGTCCTCCCCTAGGTGAAGCGGTTAGACAGGTTCCTGACATGTACAAGTTAGACCCCAATAGAGAGAGAGATAGACAGAAACAGCTCAAGAAACGAGAATATTGTAAATCTCTCCGTAGTCACTGCATCGTGACATTATTGATTATGTTTTTTCTGAGTCTTACAATTATTGCTGCAAGTTTATTATTACAAATGTACTTTCCTATTTTCACACGTGCACATTCTTCCTCAAATAGCACTGTCGAGCATACTTTCAGTGAATTGCCCCCGCACGAGTTATCATACCGACTTGCGCTGCGCAACAATACTTTCATCAGTATGTTACATCATTCTCATCAGACCAGCAATGCTACCAATTGTTGGATATGTGGCCGACTCCCTCCCTATCAGAAGTACAAGGGAGTTCTGCCTCTCTTTCCGTATCCGTTCACACACAATGGTTCCTGTGGTGCATGGTTTAGTTTAATGAATTCTTTAGATTCTGATTCCATAGTTTACCAAGGCAATTGGGTATGGGGAAATCTGAACATAGTTATGCACAAAGTATGTTTCCCTGACAAGGAGGGTCTACCCAAAAGGACAGGGACCGATCTAGAAAATGAAGTATATGGATTAGGTAATTATACACTTAACCTCATGATTCTGAATGTCCAGTCCGATACAGGACCAGACTTACCCGCTATGTCAGTATTACCAGTCAAAGGTGAATTATGTGTCAGAAAAAATGGTTCAGTACACCTAGGTCATAGTAAATGTACTACTGTGATTGAATTCAGTGATAAAGGCAAGTCTACATTCAAAGCTACCCGCCATTCCTATTTCATTTGTGGTCAGACAGCCTATATACGTTTGCCACTAGATTGGGATGGGACATGTTACATTGCATTCCTTCTGCCACCTGTTTTTCTAGCTCCACCTGATTATCATAAGAACTCCCGTCTAGTACCTAATAGACCCAAGAGAGAACTCCCGATTGTCGACTATACTGAAACGGCATGGGAACGATACACAGATTTCAATAAAGGTTTCTTTCCCTATTTAGGAGCTGTCTTCAATAGCAAATCAATACGTCACTTGACCAGAACTCTCGAAGCAGTAGTGAATGAAACTACTTCCGCCCTAGGCAACTTAACAGAGGAACAGTCTGCTATGAGACTTGTTGTTCTTCAAAATCGTCTTGTCCTTGACGTCATCCTGGCCGATAGGGGCGGAGCCTGTAGAGTCATCGGATCGAGTTGCTGTGTTTTCATTCCAGAAAACGCACCGTCAGTATATAGAGCCATAACCCGTCTCCATAAGATTGCAAGTCAGATACACCAGAATCCAGGCACCTGGACATGGTCCGGTTGGTTCTGGAGCGTGTTATCAGCCTGGGGATGGAAAGTCCTATCCTTCCTCGGAATAGCCCTTCTCATAGTATTCAGTTGTTGTTTATGTTTACAGTGTGGGCCAGCGATTTGCGGCTTGTGCGCCACATCATGTATTCCCCATCCAAGTTCAAGTTCTAAATCCCGCCTGAAAAAGGAAGAGCAAATGATGTTATATGAACAAATAGATGGACTAATGAAGATTGATATATCATGAAGGGTCCGTAGGGGACAAGGAGGGAATGAGGTAATATGAATTTTTATGGTCAATTGTGTCCCCTAACGTAGACCCCAACGGCTCCATGTACGTGCTTCAAGTACATGTATGTTCCCTCCACAACCAGCTATGAAGACGCAAATACATTTGCGTCCAACGTTAACATGTCCTCTTTCAGATCCACCATGAATGGATCGATAATTCAGTTCCTAAGTATGCCTTGACACCGTCTTTACATGGTGCACTTTCACGTTTTCCTGGCTCTGGCGAGCTAGGCCCTGATTTCTGCCATTGAGCCCTTTCTGCCTCCTGCCTCTGAAAGCTGCAGCCTGGATCTGCATCCATGACCCTTGCCTTACTCCCTGCGCGGCGAGCGATGCCCGGCTCGGCCTGCTTGCCTGCCAAGACTGTATTTTGCCTTCAAGTTATCTGCTCCGCTCCTTGAAAATGCATTCCTGTCTAGTGTTTTAGGTAAACATCTCCCCAGCTGCAGAGCAAAGGGCCCGGCCTTTCTGTCTCCGTGCAAGTAATTCATTGCTCCCGTTACCATGGTAGGCCCATGGCCCCTCGCATTACACGTAGACACGTAGTCACATATGCACGCACTAGCAGTCAGTATAGAATAGCCTCTGCCCGAGAGACCTTTCCTTCTAGATAATACAGTTCCTCAAACACTAGATATCAGATATGATTTGGGATTAGGTTGTTCTGACATGCCAGACTTCTGTCTCCTCTTTCGGAGCTAAATGTCAAGTCCCCTTTACCCTCCAGTTTCACGTCAATCACACGTCATGTTGCCTGCACGCGCATCCAGCCATATATTTCTGCTGACACTGCAGGATTCCTCTATGAATCCACCCACTTGTGACACTTTCATGTGATGTCTCTAGCGCACACCTCCGTGTACGCCCTCGTGCACGCCTTCTGTTACGCACATGTGTTCTTATCTCATTTCTTCCAGCTGTTACGCCTTTTGTATCCATCACCATTGTATGCATTGACTATATATATTGTACACTGTTAATAAAGCATTGTCTATCCCTTCCTGAACCTCCATGGTGATGGAACAAGATAACCTGGTTCGAACCATTCCATTACATGGAATAAAACCCTTATAAACTCAGACTCCACGGACTCTGCCTCTCATTTTTGATTGAGCTATTTTATTGAACTTTACCACATAGAAATTCCGCATAGGTGCTTGGTAACGTCGGAGGATATTGGACACGCTTCGAATGCGCGGAATACAGGTGGTCGTGAAATTAGAAGGAACTGAAATTTTGACAGCCGCAAACAGAATTTTGAGAAGATAACGACCCTGTGCTGAGTATATTATTGTAAGACCGTGGACTGATTATTGATTTATGCTGGGAGGACCGTATTGTAGTGAAAGACAACTGTTAAATTCGGAGCCCTGAAGAAGTCGAGGTATTATATAGTACACGACGAAACACGTGTTGGCTGGTGTAATCAACCTTGAATATTCTGTGAAATAAACTACAAGGACTTTTCATATTGGAAGTTTGACTTTTTGACATTGACTTTGGGAATTTATACTTACCAATTCGACTCCTGAGGATTGGAGTTACTTGCCAAATATACATTTTGAATTATACATGTGAACTGTGGGTGTGTGCTCAGAGGATATTGTATATGTAATATAGCCAATCATGGTATACAGAGTAATCATTTTTTTCTATGTTCCTAATTTGTTTTCGCTTACTTTTCATGTACCGCGTATCTGTGGGCCTGGGAGTGGGGAGCCTCTCCATCTTGGAAGTCTGAATGGAACTGATCATGTGACAAGAGAACCTAGTCTTGCAGCAGTGGAACTCAGCCAGCTGGCTGCCGAAGCTGAGATGCTCCTGGGAACCTGCACTCTGACCCAGCGAGAAGAAGCTGTACTACACCTAAAATTGATACAAAATTGTTAGTCCACTGTGTGTCCTATTGTTCTCTTTTACACGTATGCCATGGGAACTGGAATGTAAGGGGTGGGTACGTAAAATGAATATTAATTGTGGGAACACTAAATTTTAGGTAGTGACAATGACCTAACCACCTCACTTGTCCAATCCAAAGTTGGGGATCCTGTCACTTGCAACATTTGTGGGTGGTCCACTGACCCGAAAACAGTATAACTAGCCTAGGTTTAGCTAGAGAAATTGTCCGACTTGTCCGAGTAGCTGACTTGTCACCGACCCTACGAACTCTATAGATGATTGATACAGAGAGCTGCGGAGCACTCTGTCCATAATTTCCACAAACTCACTGGGGTGGAATAGTTTTAAGTGCTGGCGAAGCACTTTGCTGGGAGATTCGAAAACCCAATCGGGGTTATTGGCAGATTTCATGCAGAGAGGGAGTAGCGCAGGCGTTGCATCCGAAGCTGCAGGTGTTGGTCGTACCCTTTGATGAGCCCAGTCCTGATCCAAATCCTGAAGGGTATCCTGTCTTGACGGTCCATGAGCTGTACCTGCTCGCCTACTGGCATCCTAAGTCCTTGAGGGTCCTTGTCCTCGCCTTTTTCCCAACTGACCCGTGGCCAGGATTAGTCCTCATTCCCGTCCTAGGTAAATATATATCTGTGGGTGTCCGTCTATCTTTACTTTTTTCCCTTTTCTCCTTTTAAATAAAGCATCATTGCCTATGTTATTTTTCCTTGTCTTTTACCAAAAGATTTTACATGCAAACTGTATTATTAGTTATGTTCCATTTTTCCCCTTACCTATAGGATATTATTGAACTGTTTACTTATTCAGTGTGATCTATCCTTTAGAATCTATGCTTTAAATGGTAGATAGAATAAGGTCTGTTTTAAATCACTGATGAATTCTAGAACTCTACTAAAATAGTATGTTCTTTCCCACTTTACCTGTCTTAGTATAAGCCTGTAAACTGAATAGCATGTTCCCTGTTACCCTTTCCTGTAGTTTGCTCGCACTCAATGGTGCTCACTCTCATTCATAGTTACATTATAGTCCTGATTCTAGTTATTGATATTCTAATCTGTATAAACTTTATTCTCATGGCATATGGAATTTAATTTTTACTATATAAAGTCTTGAAAACCCTTCAGGTGTCTGTGGTTATTACAAAAGTATAAATCATTATTCAAATGTACAAGGTATTCTGGTTAGCCTTATCTCCTACCCCTGCTAGCTCCTGATTCATCGGGAACATAGGTACCTGTGACAAGGATTGGTAAGTCAGGTACAACGGGAAATAATAGTAAAGAAAACACAAGAATTACTGATGGTGATGTGTAAGCTCGCCCATTTCACAAGAGTACAGTAATAAACACGTTATGGGCCCAAGTGCGTACAATTTGGTGAAATAAAAGAGTCGGGCGACCTGCGCGCTCTATCAGTAATTTTCTGGTAGCAGGAGGATGGTTAGGACTAGTTAAGATAGGCAGCTAAGATATTTTATGAATAAACGTGAATCTATAATATGTGCTGCTAAAATTTTATTGCTGCTAAAAACATTTTTTATTATTGCTTTGAAAATGTTATAAAATGTTTTGAAATTATATTTTATGAAATACTGCTGTATTATTATATGTGATTAACAAATTGTTAGTGATTGTTCTATGTTGTCTGGAATCCCCGGGGAATAGTATAGCGGGTGGTGAGCAGAATCCACTTAAGCTGTGAGGTCATTGGCTGCGAGGAAGATTAGTGCATGGTTAGGAAGAACTGGAAGCGCTAATTAGGGTTTTCTGAATGAACAGTTGAATAAAAGGCAGCAACCAGCCGCGTAGCTAGGGGGGGGGGGGGGCGGGGGGAGCGGTCCGCCCCAGGCGGCACCACTTTTGAGGCGGCTGAGGCTGCCGCCGCGCGGCCGCACAGGCGGGCCGGCACTGGAGGAGGCCCGGCCGACGAGGCCCGTGCCTGTGAGCTGTGATAGGGCGGTGCGTTGGCCCGTGGCCGGTGGCGCAGGACAGCGCCTGATTTACACATAAAAATCAGATCTCATCATCAGGCACAGTCAGTAGCGCACGCACACACCATGATGCATTTAAATGTGCACCACCTGTCGGTTAACTTTCACTTCCGATTATTTAGCAGCACAACGTCATCAACAGGGCCCCCACCCCACCTCCCAGCCTCGCTCACAGAGGCCAGGGCCGTCAATCAGGTAGCGTATGCGCGGTGCGCACAGCCGCAACCAATGACGGACCTGTACCATTTTGGGCCAGCCTTCTCGCCGTCGCGCCAGTGTGACCTGTGACGCGTTGCGCAGCCCTGCGGCTGCGCGCTCACTGCCCCAGCCCCTCCCGTGACCTGTTGTGTCAAGGAGGAGTGCGCGTGGACTGTGGAGAGAGACGACGACGACCACTGACCACCACCATTCTTCTTGCCTGGCTGGGGCCCTGCTGCCCTCAGCCCTGCCCAGTTCAGCTACAGTACTCTGTGTCACCCTGTGCTGTGGCCTGTGGGCTGTCACTGTGTGGCTGCGGGCGGGCGGCACTCTGCGCGACACGACACACACCAAAAATTGAGGTGAGACTAGAGAGAGAGTCGGTCGCAGCGGGGGACGGCGGGGGGGGGAGCGGGGAATCGAGTCGAGTCCAGAGAATGCCTTTGAAGTATATTCCAGAAATACTTTTGTGACAAGTTGTGCCCATCAGCCAGGATCGAAAATCACAGCCGTGATGACAATGGCAATGCATGATATCTTCTTTCTTACTTCACAATTAGAAGCAAGACCGTCGATGGACGAGCTTGAGGATAATACGGTGCTTAGATAAGGTCAGGCTTGCATTCCCAAGAACAGCTCTGCCAACACAGCAGTGTACTTGGCAAACATAAATAAGATCTTTGGGAGGCATCGCCAAACACTCAACTGTGAAATCACCATGCTTGAAATCAACAACTTCTTCACCCAAGAATCTGCATTTACATGACGTTTAACTTTGGCATTTGCAAAACACATAGCTGCCATAACCTGGAAGTCCTAGTACTAGGGACTGTACTGAAAGATATACATTAACTGGGGCAGCTTTTTAGAACAGCCAGGTTTGTAATTGTTTCTTGAAAACAGCTTCGGACAAGTGTAGGCAGTGATGGTTCCAGAGTTCTGGGGCCAGATATTCGAAGGAGCGTCCCCATTTGTCTGAGCTGCTCCACGCTCAAGGCGACGCCAGGTGAAGAATTCTTAGATCGACGTGTAGTAGTGGCGGCATAAGGATGAATCAAGTGCTGGATACATCGTTGGCCAGAGCCTGTTTTTTGTAGCTCGTGCCAACTCTTTTCTAACAGTGTGGTTTATTTTCTACCTGAAACCAGAAGGCAATATGGATTACATTACTGTCTTCTTGTTTTCACGGGTGTTGAGATGGGGGCAGACATACCAGGGTGGTGGGGCTTGATTTTATAGCTGAGTTTCAAATCGCTATGTGTGACTGTGACATCTTCATAATTTCAGTGTAATTATGAGTGACATTTCAACTACTATGAGTGACACTGTCTTGCAAGCATAGCTGCCAAGGTTTCAGATTGCTATGTGTGACACTGTCTTAATTTTAGAGCAATTATGAGTGACATTACGAGGACTACGAGTGACACATTATTGCGAGCAAAATCAAGCAATGAGGACAAGGAAGACATTTAAATATCAGATATTATCCCCATTTGAACAACGAGAAACTCTATGATCATCTTAAAACTTAGGTAAAACACCAGAAATGGAAGGGCACTAAACAGACACAGACTGTGTGGCTACCGTATCAGAGGTCAGGCAGGCACAGCAGCTTTTAATAAGATGATATCATTGATCTGCTCATTCATGACCTGAGCTAGCCTAAAAAAGAGAAATTAATAGCATAGCAAGTGCAACTAGGTTGGTTATACCATCACTCATTCTAAGGCATTATTGGTTGCTAGTGCAATAAGATCAAAAAGAATGCTGGGAAGTGTCAGCGCACAACCCGGTGGTGTTTTGCTCTTAACATGCGATCGTGCAAATAAATGAATAAATACAAATTGCACTATCACAAAGGTGTAAAGTGAAGTCCGAAAAAAAGTGTAACTTTCATGATCGAGGTAACTGTTAGCAGCAATACTACGTGTCTCTCCTCGTAGACTCGGACATCTTTCAAGTGCTCACCGTCCTTTTTCCCCAACAGCCGCCCCCCCCACCTCCCCCCCCCCCCCCCCCAAGGGGCGGCACACTGAGGGGTAGCCCCGGGCGCCACGAGCTCTAGCTACGCCCCTGGCAGCAACGAGTCTGTGTATGAAACTTCAGTTGTGATATTACCTAGTAAGGGTCACAAGAGGAAGGATTAGTAGGTTCATTGAGTGATAGCCAAAGAGTACATTGGTGAAACTTTAGACTTAGCATACATCCCGGAAAGAGTGGATGAGTCAAAAGAAGTAACAGGTTCTCTAAGGCTTGTGTGAAGGGTAGGCAGAAGGGTCTATCCGTAGTGAATGAAAAGTAGACAGAAGTGGTTTACTTGTAGTGAAACCAAAACCTTCTTTCTTTTTAAAACACTCGAGCACAGTGGCGAATGTTATACGTTGTTAACTAAATTAAGCACTTGCACTTTAAGAAAAATTCAAAGTTTCCGTTACCTTGTGAAGGAGGGAGTCGTGCCGCGCTGGTATTGGCTGAAACAGCGGGCGTGTAACGAATAACGAAGCTAGTATTGTAAAGGAGGGGTGAGTGCGGGAGTATTTGCAACCTCTGTGTTGATTGGTTGTTGAATATTGAAAGGCGCGCTAACATTGGAAGCACGTTTATAAACAAAATCACACACTCGGAGCTTGAGGATAGCTTGGAGAGGTGTATGTGGTATCCTGAAATCTTACCTGATCCGAAAAATCTAGGTTTTCATAAGGAGCAGATGCTCAGAGGTAGACCTTACAATATGTACGGAAACAAGAGGAAAATGTCATTTGCCGAAAAGATCAAGAATTATTTCAAGAAAGACAAGCCCGTCAGAACTAGGGAGGGTGTAATCATTCCACCACCTAATACTCCCGCATCCTTTATGATGTTTGACAAAGGGTATCATACCTGTGTATGGTTGGAAAATTGGGTAAAGTATACCGAAGATGACGGAATCCTAGCGTTTCCTCTCAATGGTACCTTTAATAGTAGAATCCTGTTTAACTTGAGGACCGGAATGAATGACCTACACTCCAGACCCAGATTAACGCAATATGAGGCTTTAGAGGAATGGGAGATTGAGGCTTAGAGCGAGACAGACCCCGAATGGATAAGGGAGTAAGCAAATGGTATCCGAAATTGCAGCGAGAAACAAAGGAGAAAAAGATGAAACAGTGGAGACAGAATATGATGGTTGAGGGACTGTTTCCAGTATTTGGGGTAGAGGAACCTGTGGGAGGAAAATGCACAGAGAAAACCCGACACCTGATGGCTGCATGTGATTCAGAAGATGAGTATCTGGAGGATTTATTTATGAAAAATCCATCTCCTTATGATGAGGAGTCAAGGTCCCTAAGTACAAAAAACCCATTTTTCAGACGCCCTAGAAGTAGAAGGGCCAGTGAAACAGATACAACCGGTATAGGTAATAGGCAAACCAATAGGGATGGGTTTTGTAGACCTAATACCACTGTCCCAAATTATAGACCATTTGGAGATGAAAGACCAGTTATGACAGTCCCAACGGGCCCGAGCCTGTATCCACCTTTAGTTCCGCAAGTATTGCATGACACATCCATTGAAAGGGTTTTGCACGAAAGAGAAAAAGAAACCTGAATTAAACAGCGAAATGAACTCATTCAGACAATAGCACAGATAAATCCCAGTCCTGAAGCTCTGACAATTCCAGTAACTTTTGGTCCCGTTGTCCCTCTTTATGGGGATAGACAGGCTAGTACGAGAACTCCAGTTATTTCTCCTGCCGTAGCACAGCCCAGGAAGGAGCCTCTCATCGTTGATGACCAGGCAAGCGAATGTGAATCTGTGATTTCCCTAATTGATCTGCCCATAAGGGAACCGGAAGGCAGTATACCCCGGACGAGGCCTCAGACTAGGGCAAAGGAAGTCCTGATTGAAACAGGTTCAGGGACCCGGAGTGCCACAGTAGTAACTCTGGAGGAATTAGACTGATGGACCCGAGAAATAGAAAAGGAAACTCCCCAGCCCAAACCTTTAGATATCTACAAACTAAGAATAGAAATGGAGGAACTTATAGCTGGAAATGTGGGATTAGACAGGTTAAACACTCTTAATGAGGAGGAGTTACTGTTTATAAGCAAAAGCCTTACCCGAAACACCAGAGTATTCCATGAGAAACTAATAGACACTGCAGCCAGTATGGGAATAGATGTTAGCAAATCCAAAGTCTTACAAAAGCCTTACAGAACCGAATTTTCAGATAAAGACCTGGAGAACATGAAAGTCAGGGAAAAAGATACAGATAAAAGAATTGTTGAATTTGTTACAGAAATGGGGGGACTTAGAAAAGTGGAAAACCAGGTGGGCAAAGAAAAAGGAAGATAGTAAGGCCAGACCGAAGACTTATGAATATGTCCTACAAGAAGTTGACAAGGCAGAAAAATTATATCCCATGAGAGAAGTACCAGGTGGGAAATATGTACATGCTCCATGGTCCCGACAGGATATTGTGTCATTCACAAACGATTTCCCAAAATTAAGAGAAAAACCTGTAGAATGGTATAGGCAGGTTGAGCGATTTGTTAAGGTCCAAAAATGTCTCCTGAAGGACCTGGATGGGTACTTTGACATTGTAGTTCCTGTAGATTTATGGACAGAATGCAAAATTGTAGTTGATTGGCCCATTGAAGAGTATGAGAGAGACTCCAGAACCGGAGCTCCCTCACCGGAGGTAATGAGAAAATATGATAAAGTAATACAATACTTAAAAGAGAAAGTGCCAGCTAAAGAAACTGATTGGACCCGTATAGATAGAACTACCCAAAATCGTGATGAGACTGTGCATTCCTATTATGAGCGATTGTTGCAGGTGTTCAAGACCTACAGTGGAATCGATAACATTGAAATGAAGGATACGACTCATTTCATTTACCGATTTGTGTTGGGATTGAGGCCTGAAATCTCACAGTGGATTAGAGACGATAAAATCTGTTGGCAGGGAAAACCCATAGATGAGGTTCTGAAGCACGCCAAGTACTGCGAGGACGAGATGGAAAATAAGCGAAAGGCCCTAAAGGAGAAGGTGATGTGGGCTCAGGTGAAATTGGCCGAACAACAGGAAAAACAGTTAAGTAATGTGAATAATAATAACCCGAACACCAACTCTGGGGGAGGAGGGAAGCCCCGAGTAAAAATGAGTCGCAAAGAGGCCAAGAAGAAGTTCCCCTGCCATGGGTGCGGTCAGATAGGGCACTGGAGAGACAAGTGTCCAATGTTGCAGCATGGTAACCTGAAAAATAATGATTTAAATCCACAGGTGCAGAATGAGGGGCCACGAAAAACCCAGCAACAGGTAAGACAGAATCAGTTGCCTCGTGCTCCTAGGCAAAATTTTAGGCACAAGGCTCAGCAGAATGAAGAGGTTGAGGTATGGGAAGGAAGGGAGGATAGAAATGCAGCAACCTCGCAATTCCTGTTGAATGATACATTCTTCTGTGATGAACCACACTGACGGGGCCTGAGGGGGGAGGACGAGGAGTGCGTGCTTGGCACCTCCTTACCGGTAGACCAGACAGGGCCATACATTGAAGGAAAGGTTGAAGGAAATGACGTCACCTTTCTGTTGGACACTGGTGCTACCCGTTCTACTGTGAGAACAGCAGACGTTCCTAACCTACCCCTCTCGGGAGAAGCTATCCAAGTAGTGGGCGTGTCAAACCAGATAATTAGAACTCCTGTAACTGAACCAATGGAGATTTCTATAGGGAACTTTAAAGAGATGCACAGATTTGTTGTCTGTGACTCTAGTCCTGTGAATTTGCTGGGACGTGATTTGCTGTGCAAAATGAACTGCACCATCTTTTGCACACCAAAAGGCGTTGAAATTCAGACCCCAGATGAAGAGGGACTTTACAAATTAATGTTACTAAGGCCTGACTCAGAAATAAAGAAACTGACAATGCAGGACTTACCTGAAGAACTCCAACAGAAAGTGATACCAGATGTGTGGGATTTCACTGGGAGAGATGTGGGATTAATGGCAAATGTAGACCCAGTTAAAATAGCCATTAAGTCAAATGCAGTTTACCAAAATATCAAACAGTATAAAATGAATTCAGAAGTGAAAGCCGGAGTTGCTATCGAAGTTAAAAGATTGCTAGAAGCTAACATTATACAGGAAGTAATGAGCAGTCCTTGTAATTCACCCATAATTGGAATTAAAAAGCCTATTGGAAAGTACAGGGTAGTGCAGGACCTGCTAAGGGTAAACCAGATTGTTGTACCTTGCTGTCCTATTGTGCCAAACCCTGCAGTGATCTTGTACCAAATTCCATGGAATGCGGAATGGTTTACCATTATGGACTTATGTCATGCATTCTTTTCCATCCCATTGCATCCAGACAGCAAATTTCTTTTTTCATTTGAATTTGACAGTCATGTCTATGTCTGGAATCGTGTTCATCAAGGGTACACAGAGAGTCCTTCGATTTTCAACCAGATTTTAAAAAGATGCCTTGAATCACTAATCTTGCCTAGAGAATCAGTTTTGGTCCAGTATATAGACGACCTCCTAGTGGCGTCTAAAAGTCAGAACGACTGTGTTACTGATACCATTGCATTGTTGAATCATCTAGGCAAAGGAGGACATAAAGTATCACCTGACAAATTACAGTTCTGTAAAAGCTCAGTGAAATATCTAGGGCATCAGATAGAAAAAGGTATCCGGAAGGTCACTTCAGAAAGAATTAGAATAATTCGAGACATGGAGTTACCCAGAACTCAGAAAGAAGTTAGAATGTTCCTAGGAGTTGTAGGATACTGCAGACAGTGGATTGTGGGATTTGCTGTTCTAGCAAAACCATTAATAAAGATGACCAAGAAAGGAGCAAAATATCCAGTTGAATGGGATGATGAAAGTATGACATCCTGGATGAAATTACGAAACTGTCTGCGTTCAGCTCCTGCATTAGGAATGCCTGACTATTCTAAAAACTTTGACCTGGTTTGTAATACACGAGACAATTGGGCACTCTCAGTCCTAACACAAGAACATGGTCTGACCAGATGTCCGGTGGCCTATTTTTCGGCTACTTTAGATCCAGTGGCTGCTGGATTGCCTGGATGCCTGAAAGCAGTAGCTGCAACTTGCACTAGTCTAGAACAAAGTGTAAGCATTGTTATGGGACATCCTGTAACTGTATATGTTCCACATTCAGTTGTGATTCTGCTGACCAGAACCAAGACTCAGTATCTCACACCCAGTCGGCTGACTAAGTATGAGAGAATTCTTATAGGTGCAGAAAATATGATAATTTCCCGATGTAACATACTAAATCCAGCAACCTTGTTACCAAACACCCAAAGTGTAGAGATTGAGGGTAAAATTGAGCATAATTGCATTGACCTAACTGAATATAGCACTAAACCACGACCTGATATAAAAGAAACAGCCTTGCCAATAGAAGACCTTGAAATGTTTGTGGATGGCTCATGTTTAAGACATGAGGATGGGGGTCTGAGTGCTGCCTATGCTGTAGTCACTCTGGAAAAGACACTAGAAGCCTCCTATTTAAGTGAAATAAAATCTGCACAAGTAGCTGAATTGATTGCATTGGCTAGAGCCTGTAAACAAGGGAAAAACAAAAGAGTAACCATATATACTGACAGCCAGTATGGTTACGGGGTTGTGCATGACTTCGGCCAGTTATGGCTGCAAAGAGAATTCACGACTTCCTCAGGCACCCCTATTATAAATGGGAAAGTGGTACAGAACTTACTGGAAGCAATCCAGTTACCCAAAGAATTGGGGGCGGTCAAATGTGCTGCTCACAAATCTGGAAATGACGATGTGACAGCTGGAAATAGATATGCTGACCAAATAGCCCAATATTGTGCACGACACAAAATGTCATTAAACATCAAATTGTGGGGAGGCGGAAACAGCTGCCAACTTATGGTGTTTGAGAGTGTATCTACTTGGGAGGAAGTGAAAGGGTTGCAAATGGCAGCAGAACCAGAAGAAAAGGAAAGATGGGAGAAAGATGGCTGCCGGCCCAGGAATAGAGATGGTGTCATTGCTTGTAGTGATGGTACGCCTGTGTTGCCAGATAGTATGGTTGCTCCAATGGCCAGACTGATAGACTCACACATAGGAAGGGATGCGATGGTCCGTGTTTTCAAAGAAGTATGGTACAATTCGAAGTTCAGGAACATTGCAGATGCACTTTGCCAGAGGTGTTTGATTTGTCAGCAATTTAACCCTGGGAAGAGAACAGTAGTGTTACAAAGTACAATTGGAAAGGCAGAAGGTCTGTTTATCAGACTGCAGGCTGACTTTATTCAGTTACCCATGTGCAAAGGATATAGGTGCGTTCTAGTTATAGTCTGCCTATTCTCAAGATGGGAGGAGGCCTACCCAGCAATGAAAAATAATGCTATTACTGTAGCCAAATTGTTGCTAAGGGAACTGATACCTAGGTACGGTTTTCCAGATACGATTGAATCAGACAGAGGTGGGCATTTTGCCAATTAAATATTAAATGAACTTTATAAAGCATTCAAAATTACCCCAAAACTACACTGTGCTTACCATCCAGAGGCTTCTGGAGTAGTCAAACAGGTGAATGGCACTATAAAGTCAAGATTGGGGAAGATGTGTAACTCTACAGGATTGAACTGGATAGACGCTTTACCCCTTGTCCTGATGGGATTGAGAAGCATTCCAGACCGAAAGACAGGCCTGAGTCCCCATGAGATACTAATGGGGAGGGTGATGCGAGAGGCATGGGTACCAGGACACAAACTGCTAAGTATTTCTGATGATTTGGTACTAGAATACTGCAAGCAGCTGGGTGAACAAGTGCGTTCTATCTCTCACCAGATTGGGGAGGACGCCGTCGCCTGGCCAACAACTCCAGTCCATAATCTGAAACCAGGTGATTGGGTTGTGTTAAAGAAACACACCCGGAAGAGTTGCCTTGCACCAAAGTGGGGAAAACGAAGACAAGTGATCCTTGTCACCACAACTGCAGTAAAGTGTGCAGGAGTGCCAAAGTGGATCCATGCCAGTCATACCAAGCGGGTGACTGGAGAAGAAGCGACTGAGGCTGAAGGTTGTGCAGCTGAGGGGTCTCCAGATGAGGGTCCGGAACTAGCTGATGTCGAACAACCGAGTACCAGTCAAGACGAATGGTTCCCAGCAGACGATCTGATTCTTGATCCATGAACCAGAAAGTACTCCTACCTAGATAGAGAGTGGGATAGTGAGGACGAGACAGGAATAGACAGAGATAATCAGGTCATCGAAATCCATGTCAGACCTGCTGAAGAACAAGGTCAGATAGGGACAGACCAAGTCATCGACACACCTCCAAAGACTCCAGAAACTGAAAAGGGACAGGTAGTAATTAGGGTTGAAGTTCATGCGGAAGGAAATCAAGGGCTCGAAGTGCATGAACAGGAACAGATAGAAATAGACGAACGTGTTCAGGAGACCGAGTCTGAAACAGTTGAAAGTCAAAGTCAAATCCAAAGTACACCTGAACAAGGCCAGTTTAGAGACCAGGCAGAAGAAACTGAAGTAAGACCTGAAACTAGTCAGACAGGAAGGGACGAAAACACTGTCGAAATAAATGTACCACAACTGAATGAAAATAAAAGAGCACGTGAAGAAAGCCAGATCACAGTGCTAGTTAAAAGACTAAAAAGGAAGAAAAGTGTACCCAGGTACATAAGAAGACTGAAACTAAGATTGAAAACTGTAGAGGAAAAACTAGAAGACCGGAAAAAGGCTGCCAGTGAAAAAGAAAGAGCTGGAGTCCAACCTAAAAGAAGTAGTAGCAGAATAAAAAGACAAAACGAAAACTATCGAGGTCCTGAATGTACTTACTTAGTGCTTGAAGAATTTGAAGACCTCAAAATAAGTGACGAAAGTGACGGAGAATTGGTCACTGATCAGGGTTCCGAAGAAGAAGACCCAACCTGAAGGTTAACTTGCGTAAGCTACCTGTGTAAAGAAACAAAGAGGGGTTGGAAAACTTCTTTTAAGCCACAATGTCTGATTCAAGTGTGAATGGAAGACCTAGAAAGAATTGCTGTAAAACATGCTGTAAAATATGCTTATGTAGTGTAGCAATAGTATTGATAATATGGATAGGACTAACAGTCTTAATCCCGTTCATGTTAAGTAAAGATTCTAACCTGTATCCTACTAAACAAGTGACAGAGAACTCAGACATTCAACTGACAGAAGAAGCACCACAAAGTGTAGAAAGACGTGAGAATACATTTAGCCTGAAACAAACTAGACCTGACTTACATGCATCAGATGAGGGAGGACTACATTATCACAGAATCAAAAACAGAACACATTTAAATGTATTTGCAAACCTTTTAGTACACTATGTAGAAGCTATGGAAATAGAAGACTGTTATGTCTGTATGAAGCTACCCACTTCAGTAGCTGAAGGTGTGACCTACCACCATTTACCCCTAACCTTTGGAATTTCCTGTAGTATTTTAGCAAGCTTATTTTACAGAAGCACCCTACAGTATTACTATTCAAACTCTGACGTAATATTTTCAGAACTTCCTATTCGGGGAAACCTGAATATTGTACATACCAAAAGTGATGTGACTCGTTATATAGAAGAATATTTTCTGGCTATAGGTGACATAGATTTAAATGAAGCACACAGAAATAATTTGACCTGTTCATTACATGAACAAGAGAAAATGTTTTTAAAAATGGCAGAGAAAAGAAGGGACAGTTTCCAAAGAAAGGCAAATGATAAAAGACAGAGAGCTCCTAAATGGGCAGAAAACATGGAAAGCACCTCAAATGAAGAAGCTAATCCTGCATTGTTACTGGATTTCGAAAGAAAGGGGAAACTGTGTCTTCACAGAGAAAAGACTAGCTATTATAACAATGTATTCATCGGTTCCAGTGAATGCGAACACAATTATAAGGTAATTGGAGGTTGGGGATTCAAAAATGGGTCAGAACCTGTGTTTCCTGGAATATATTATATATGTGGAAACAGGGCGTATTTCAAATTGCCAGATCACTGGTATGGAAGCTGCTATTTTGGCATTGTTTTCCCGAAAATATACCATGTGAATGACGCCGCTGGAAGGAATGAAAATGCTAATGGTTTAGTGCGTAGTAGAAGAGAAAGTGTAGGAGAAATAATAGGTGATATATTTAGTGCATTTATACCTGGAGTGGGAGTGGTTCTGAATACACATCGAATTTGCAAATTGTCTACAGTAGTGGATCGGTTATCAACTGACACTGCTGCTGGATTGCTGCTGGTCAATACCGAATTGGTTGCGATCAGATAAATGGTTTTACAAAACCGCCTCGCTCTTGATACCTTATTGGCAAAAGAGGGCGGAGTCTGTCGTATGTTGAAAGCGCAACATTGTTCCACTTACATTCCGGATAAGAGCATTGAAATTAAGAAATATGTGAGAAACATAACTAATTTGGAAAAGGAACTCAAACCACTGAAGGTTGACAGTGCCTGGAAGAGACTAACTGATGGTCTCTCCTCAATAGGTAGTTGTTTTTCTAACATAGGTAGAAGTCTCATGAGTAAAATACTGATGCCAATAGCTGGAATAAGTTTGATTGTGCTGATCATAATAATTTGCTGCAAATGTCAAAAATGCAGAAAGAAGTATACTGTGAATAAGAGAGGAGTGAAAAGGAATGTTGATGAACTGGAATTAGAAGAGCTGAGAAATCAAATTTACAAAAGAGCCAAGAATTCCCATCCTAAGAAGGATGCAGAAAAAAGGCTCAATAACAAGTTTGTGGAGATTGAAATGAATGAGATCTGAAAGAGAAAGTTGGCATCTGTTTCCATTAATAGTAATGATAGTAAATATCATCAAAGAGGGGATTGATGGAGCAAGGATTCGCACGTAATGCGACTTGCTTGAATTCAAGAACCTCGCATAATCTATAACGTTTTTAATCATCCTGTTCCGTTATTAATATTGCACTTTCACACTACACGCGGGTGTCCAAGAGACGCTTGCTTATGTGTTTTCTAATCCTAACAAAGCTTGCACACTGACTGGTCGCTGCTATGCAGGATTTCAGTCTGCGCATGCGTCGGTCATACCCATGTGATGTGACGCACTCGTAGTTCTGGAGGGATTTTTTCGCACATGCGCATTATTGCAAACATGGCCGCTTTGTTTTTAACATGCATCTTGCTTGCTATCGCTGCTATTGCACAAATGTCTATTTCTGCCTAACTCTTAACGCTATAGATATTATAAAGTAAGGGATGTAATATAGCCAATCATGGTATACAGTGCAATCATTTTTTTCTATGTTCCTAATTTGTTTTCGCTTACTTTTCATGTACCGCGTATCTGTGGGCCTGGGAGTGGGGAGCCTCTCCATCTTGGAAGTCTGAATGGAACTGATCATGTGACAAGAGAACCTAGTCTTGCAGCAGTGGAACTCAGCCAGCTGGCTGCCGAAGCTGAGATGCTCCTGGGAACCTGCACTGCTGTACTACACCTAAAATTGATACAAAATTGTTAGTCCACTGTGTGTCCTATTGTTCTCTTTTACACGTATGCCATGGGAACTGGAATGTAAGGGGTGGGTACGAAAAATGAATATTAATTGTGGGAACACTAAATTTTAGGCAGTGATAATGACCTAACCACCTCACTTGTCCAATCCAAAGTTGGGGATCCTGTCCCTTGCAACATTTGTGGGTAGTCCACTGACCTGAAAACAGTATGACTAGCCTAGGTTTAGCTAGAGAAATTGTCCGACTTGTCCGAGTAGCTGACCTGTCACCGACCCTACGAACTCTATAGGTGATTGATACAGAGAGCTGCGGAGCACTCGGTCCGTAATTTCCACAAACTCACTGGGGTGGAATAGTTTTAAGTGCTGGCGAAGCACTTTGCTGGGAGATTCGAAAACCCAATCGGGGTTATTGGCAGATTCCATGCAGAGAGGGAGTAGCGCAGGCGTTGCATCCGAAGCTGCAGGTGTTGGTCGTACCCTTTGATGAGCCCAGTCCTGATCCAAATCCTGAGGGGTATCCTGTCTTGACGGTCCATGAGCTGTACCTGCTCGCCTACTGGCATCCTAAGTCCTTGAGGGTCCTTGTCCTCGCCTTTTTCCCAACTGAACCGTGGCCAGGGTTAGTCCTCATTCCCGTCCTAGGTAAATATATATCTGTGGGTGTCCGTCTATCTTTACTTTTTTTCCTTTTCTCCTTTTAAATAAAGCATCATTGCCTATGTTATTTTTCCTTGTCTTTTACCAAAAGATTTTACATGCAAACTGTATTATTAGTTATGTTCCATTTTCCCCCTTACCTATAGGATATTATTGAACTGTTTACTTATTCAGTGTGATCTATCCTTTAGAATCTATGCTTTAAATGGTAGATAGAATAAGGTCTGTTTTAAATCACTGATGAATTCTAGAACTCTACTAAAATAGTGTGTTCTTTCCCACTTTACCTGCCTTAGTATAAGCCTGTAAACTGAATATTATGTTCACTGTTACCCTTTCCTGTAGTTTGCTCGCACTCAATGGTGCTCACTCTCATTCATAGTTACATTATAGTCCTGATTCTAGTTATTGATATTCTAATCTGTATAAACTTTATTCTCATGGTATATGGAATTTAATTTTTACTATATAAAGTCTTGAAAACCCTTCAGGTGTCTGTGGTTATTACAAAAGTATAAATCATTATTCAAATGTACAAGGTATTCTGGTTAGCCTTATCTCCTACCCATGCTAGCTCCTGATTCATCGAGAACATAGGTACCTGTGGCAAGGATTGGTAAGTCAGGTACAACGGGAAATAATAGTAAAGAAAACACAAGAATTACTGATGGTGATGTGTGCGCTCGCCCGATTCACAAGAGTACAGTGATAAACACGTTATGGGCCCAAGTGCGTACAATTTGGTGAAATAAAAGAGTCGGGCGACCTGCGCTCTCTATCACCATCAGTGCGGTATCAGTGCCCTGGCCGGGGCAAAAGCTTGTCTGAGAGCAGTGTAGGAGTCCACCGGATTCAAGGAAGGCTGATAGTTGTTGATTGATAAATTTTTTAGCAACCTTACTGATTCCTGGTAGTGAAGAGTTGGGCCGATAATTGCCCATTTCAGTGGGATCGGGGTGCGGTTTTTTTAGCAGTGCCTTTACTATTGCTTTTTTCCAGTTGGGCGGTACCGTGCCCTGTTCTAGGGAGGCATTGATTAGGTTGGAAGTGGTAGCGCTGATGGTGGCCGCTACTGCCTTCAGGAAGTTGAAAGGTGCCGGGTCTAGAGGCGAACCGCTCTTGATTGACTCTAAAATTGGAAGGAGCAGCTCCACGGAAAGGGGGAAAAGGAAGCTAGGCAAAGGGCGTTATTCTGGGGTTCTGAAGGATAGGGCTCTGTATAGTCAATCTTTGGGAGTGTTTTTAGAATATTTTGAATTTTAATGGTGAAAAATTCTGCCAGTTCGTTACATCGGTGACCAGAGGAGTCAGGAGCTGGGGAGGGTCGGGGGTTTTCAAGAATTCCTTGACAATGCGAAATGTTTCTCTGGAGGAGTTAGCAGCGGATAGAATTTTTCCTTCAAAGAAGGCCGCCTGAATCTTTTTAAGGGCGGCTTTATAGGAAGTAATGGCTAGTCTATATTCAGGTTTTTTTTTTGCTGGCAAAGACTTTTCTCCAGGCTCTTTCCAGTTTTTTGCAGTGTTTCCTCATACCACGAAGTTCAGGGGTGAATTAGGGGGATTTGAAGGTTCCGCTTTTTTTCAGTATAGTTTTTATTGGCAGTACTGAGTCTAGGGAATTCTCCAGGATGAGAACTTCTCACCTGCTATTACAGGGTCAGAGTCATGGGTGGGGATGGCAAGTTCAAGTTTGCGCTTCCAGGACTCAGGGGCTAATTTGGACCAGTGATGTTCTAGAATGCGTGGGGTCTTCATCAAAGAATTTGCCAGCTGAATGTAATTAGAGAGTGGTCTGACCACGGAATAGGTAAGGGTTTCATAACCTTTAAGTCAGAGATATTAGAAAAGATAGGTTCTAAAAGGTGACCTTTTACATGTGTATCTTGGAGGTTTTTAAGAGACAGGTGGTAGGCTGCAAGGTCAAGTGCTAATTCCCCTGCCACTTTGTCCAAAGGGTCGTCAAAATGTAGATTGAGATCTCCCAGGACAGTAAGGTTGGGTGAGGTACTGGCCTGAAGGAGTACGGTCTCCAATAGGGAGTTGCAGAATTGTCCCAATGCCCCCGGGGGGCGATAGATAAGGATGCCAGAGAATGATTTTGAGGGGGAGAGTTGAATGACAAAGTGAGTATTCTCGCAGTCTAGGGTGGGGCTGTCCAGGATGCGACAGGAGAGGTGGTTCTTATAGATAATAGCTACCCCGCCTTTACCACAGGTTCTGTCGTGGCGCTGGATCAGGTGTCCCAAAGGGAGGGCTTGTACGGCGTCAGGATCGGAGCCTGGGGAGAGCCATGTCTCGGTCAGGAACAGGACATCAAGTTTAGTGTCCTAGGGAAGTAGCGAAATCTCCAGGGAATGTTTAAGCAGGGATCTACAGTTCAGCAGTGCCAGGTTAACCCTGTTTACAGCAGGGGGCGGTGATCCTTTTTGTGAGAGGACAAATAGGCAATGCGTACAATGGCTTTGTGATTCCTCTAGGAGAATTGAATAGGAGCATGGGGGCTTTGAGACCTGCCTGATTTGGAGGACTTTATCCCTGGAGTAACGAAGGGGGGCTGTGGAGGAAAGAGCAGAGATTCCTGTCCCTGGGCCCGGTCGAGCGTGGACAGGCACAGACGGGCTTGCCTTTGCCGCACCAGCTGGGCGCGTCCGCTGCACGTCCAGGTGTGCATGGAGTTTTATAGGGGAGCGCCTGAGACTAGAGCGCTGACCGTCCTGGTTACACACCGGCACTTCCGGTCTGCGTATCCTGTGCCTTGTTTCATTTTGAATAAAGACTGGGAGGAATGTAGTGTTCTGCTGTACACATTCTAGTGTCTCAGTGATAGTTAGTCACTCCCTCGTGGGAGTGGACACACATGAACCCCACAGTGGAAGTGCTGGAGGCCAGTTAACTAACAACATACCTAGTGTCTGGGTCGTGATTTCAGCAGCAGGTGGGCCTAGGGCCCACGACACTACATTGGCAACTATCATTCCACAAGATAGGCGTCAGGCGATTCTGTACATTTTGTGGTCAGCACCCGACATCGCCATAGCCATCCCGGAAGGCTACAAGATTACCCGCAGAGACCGTTCCAATGGAGTAGGAGGAGAAATCGCCATTGTCCACAGGAACACTCTTAGAGTATCCACCAACACTGACGACACCATCAGCACCGCCGAACACATGCACTTCCAGATCCACACCGACCCCAACACCACCCTCAGAGGAACCCTCGTCTACAGACCCCCAGATCCCGACTGCAGTTCAGCGACTCCGTCGCCGACTTCCTCAGCACGCACGCCCTCGCCTCCACCGACTACATCCTCCTGGGAGACTTGAACTTCCACCTCGAGAACAACAACGACGCCAACTCCACCACGCTGATCGATAACTTTGCCAACCTCGGACTCAGACAGCTCGTGACAACACCCACCCACGCCACCGGCCACACGCTCAACCCCATCTTCACCGCAAGCCCACACGTCTCCTTCACCACACCACCAAATCCCACTGGACACACCACCACTGCATCCACTTCACCTTCAGGAAGCCCACCAAGCACCACCACACTCAACAGAGGCCTCAACGCTGCTGGAGCAAAGTCACCGAAGACGAGCTAACCGCCACCCTCACCCAGAACCCACCCGCCGACTCCACCGATCCCAACACCGCCGCCCGCAACCTCAGACAATGGATCGATGACTGCGCCAACACCCTCGCCCCGCTCAAGTCACCCTCCAACAACCGCACCAGTAAGAAAGCCACCTGGTTCACTGAGGTCCTCCAGGCCTCCAAACGAACATGCCGAAAATTGGAGAAGAACTCGCTCCGCGAACGATCACCGGACAGCTACGCAGCCCACAAGAACGCCACCCGCAGACATCATCAACTCATCAGAGCGGCCAAGAGGGCCTCCTTCAAGGACCGCCTAGATAACAATGCACACAACAGCAACGAGTTCTTCAACATCGTGAAGGAACTCTCCAACCCCAGCTCCAACACCGACATCCCGCCTTCGCAAGACCTGTGCGACTCACTGGCCACCTTCTTCCACCGCAAGATCGCCAACATCTACGACAGCTTCAGCGCCACGACCACTCTGACAACCACCACCCCATGACCATCACCCGCACCAACCGCCTGCGATCCTGGACCAGCGTCAACGACCAGGACACCAGCATAATCATGAACACCATTCACTCCAGATCACCATTAGGACCATGCCCTCACCACATATTCAACAAAGCCAGCACAGCCATTGCACCCCATCTCCGGAGAATAATCAACATCTCCTTCGAGACAGCAACCTTCCCGGAGAGCTGGAAACACGCCGAGATCAATGCCTTACTCAAGAAACCCAAGGAGGACCCCAAGGACCTCAAGAACTTCTGACCCATCTCCCTGCTTCCATTCCCGGCGAAGGTCACCGAGAAAATCGTCAACAAACAATTGACCCGCTACCTCGAGGAGAGCAACATCTTGGACCCATCCCAGGCCGGTTTCCGCAGCAACCACAGCACCAAAACCGCCCTAATCACCGCCACTGATGACATCAGGACCCTGCTTGATAATGGAGAAACAGCGGCCCTCATCCTCCTGGACCTGTCACCCGCCTTCGACACAGTCTGACACAACACACATCGAGCATGCTTACATGACGCTGGAATCCAAGAGAAGGCCCTAGACTGGACCACATTGCTCCTCTCCGGCAGAACTCAGAGCGTCCGCCTCCCCCCCTTCCGCTCCAAAGCCACTGAGATCATCTGCGGCGTACCCCAGGGATATTCCCTCAGCCCGACTCTGTTCAACATCTACATGGCACCCCTCGCCCATGTCAACCGACAAAACGACCTCAACATCATCTCCTATGCCGACGACACCCAGCTGTTCATCTCCCTCACTAAAGACCCTCATATCGCCAAAACCAATCTCCACGAAGGGATGAAGGACGTCGCTGAATGGATGAAGAACAGCCGACTGAAGCTGAACTCAGACAAGATGGAGGTCCTCATCCTCGGCCCCACCCCCAAAGTCTGGGAAGACTCCTGGTGGCCGACAACACCGGGAACAGCACCGACACCCACTGACCACGCACGCAACCTAGGAGTCATCCTCGATAAAGGATAATTACGCACTTATATAGCGCACGACTACCCATAGGCATCTCGGCTTGTACGAATACCGCTGAGGAACCCTTCCTGGCCTTTCCCTGTGAGGAGCCCACTCCTGGGCACCCCCAAGGTGAAGTCAGGCATCCTCAGCGTTGTTGGGGCCATTGTAGAGATTAAGCAAGCTATTGCCCAGAGGTGCAGAGTGGGGCTCATGATCAGAATAGGCACCAAGGCGAGAATTATCAGGTCCGAAGAAATTGAGCCTGAGACCCGCCGAGGCGGGAATTGAACCCTGGTCCCGGCCAGACTCCTGCATCAGGGTCTGCCGCTCTAACCATTGAGCCACACTTCTCGACGCCACCCTCTCCATGACTAAGCAGGTCAACGCCTTCTCCTCATCCTGCTTCAATGCTCCGCAGGATCTTCAAGTGGATCCCCACCGAAACTATAAAAATAGTCACCAGGCCCTCGTCACCAGCAGGCTGGACTACGGAAACGCCATCTACGCAGGAACGTCGTCCAAGCTCCTAGGCCGACTGCAATGCATCCAGAATGAGTCGGCACGCCTGATCCTCGACATCCCCCGCCGCAGCCACATCACCCCCCACCTGAGAGTCCTGCACTGGCTCCCCGTCAACAAGAGGGTCACCTTCAAGCTCCTCCTCCACGAGCACAAAGCTCTCCACAACACCGACCCAGCATACCTCAACAGACGACTCAGCTTCTACATCCCCACCCGCCAGCTCCGCTCCGCAGGCCTCGCCCTCGCCACAGTCCCTTGCATCCGAAGAACGACCGCCGGCGGCAGATCATTCTCTCACCTCGCCGCCAAGACCTGGAACACCCTCCCCACAAAACTACGGCAGACCCAAGACCTGGCCTTCAGAAGACTCCTCAAGACCTGGCTCTTCGATCAATAGCAGAACCCCCCCCCCCCCCTCCCCCTCCCCCAGCTCCTTGAGACCCTAATGGGTATGTAGTGCGCTTTATAAGTGTCTTGATTAATTGATTGATTGATTGATTGATTGATTGAAAAGTTATCGATACATATTATTGTTTTAAGAATAACAACAAACACGTTCGATCAAATGCAATTCGCTCGTGTGTCCTGACCCTGAAATGTAAGCACGTTTTTAAATCCAGTACAGTTATGGTGGAATGCAAACAGTGACGTTTAACAATTGTATATGCAGATGAATCGCACTTAATTCTTGTCTGCACATTCAAAAAATACACGCACAAGCATGGTACGGTCCCCACGTCTGTCCTTAATAATGTGAAATGTCAAACAGTGTTTTGTAAATGTTACGTTCCAGGAATAACCCGCAAGGACAACTTTTCGCCTTTTAACGTTTACTAATGTATCATTTATTCCCGGGTGAATTTGCTACGCGAGAAACACTATCCAAGGATTCCTTTAAATGTAACAAACTGCACTTCTTTGCCGAACGCGATCCCCGGATAACATTTGAAACACAGCTCTGAGCACAGAGGAAGGAGCTGCCTTCGAAAGTAGTGTTTACGTGAAGCCGTTATGGAACGCGTCACGTGACAAGGTCTGAGGCAGTGCTAACTGAAGAAAAAAAAAAAAAAAGCTAGTCAGAGCTGGTTCTTCCTGTTTGTGGTTGTTGGTGCTGCAGAAGCTCTAAAAGCAGCCACAGAGCAAAGCTGTAATAAAGAGTTGTTAAAGCTGTGCAACATGGAATTCGTGAGTACTCAATTTAAAAGCAAAAGAGCCAGTCTGTTTCATGCGCCCCTGCCCAGTAGCCATGGTGTGGGTTGAGAGAGAGAGAGCTGGGGGCTGGGAGGTAGTGAGGGGAGAGGTGGGGTGGGAAGGGTCTGTGGCTGGATACGTAACGGGATTTGACAGGCTTGCAGCGTGCGTGTTTCTCCTCTGCCTTCGGAGGGTGTTATGGGGGCCAGGTGGAGTGATCACCGTAGCAGGGCTCTGATTTACTGTCCGTCATAGTCGCTGTCAGTCTTGCATGCTGCTGCCTTTTCCTGGGCACACTCTGATAAGATAATCAACACGTATGTGGAGGGCGAGTGCTTGTCTATCCAATTGCAGCGCGGCTCTGGTCAGGGGGCTGTAAGCGCCCAGGCAGGTGACATGATCAGCGTTAGCGGGGAGGGGTTACGCGAAAACACCTGACGCTCTATCTTTTGTAGATAACTATACTACAAACCACACCAGTCTTGCGTTACTGAATGGCCATGAATTTTACTTTCCTCATCCGAATAGGGAAGTACTTTCATTCATTGCTGCACGGGCATCGCCCACGTGAGTCTAAACGTTCCCCTTTTTTTCATAAAGTTATATCACAGTGGGCAGCAGTGCGCTAAATTGATTTCACACTAACCGGGTTTCTTGTCAGTTTGTTTTCTTCACCTTTTGACAACTGTTTAGATGTGTAGATAGCAGCTGCTAAAAAGTAGCGACTGTGGTATTCAAAGCCCGTCCTTGCTTCTTGGGTTTTATAAAGCTGCTTCGTTGTCCGCGCTCCTCATACATTGTCTCAGTAACAAGTTGCAGGCACAGTAAACCGCGCATGCCGTTGTGATCATTAGTAACATAATATTTATATTTGTAATGGGTGTGTTGTGCTTGCAGTCCCGCAAGGACACATTAACTGCGGGCTGCACACGTGACGTATGGTGTATTTTTGGTAAAGCAATGGAAACATGTTTTCTTTGATAGATGCATTATGTTGACAAATAGAAGTTTGAGGCGTGTCCGTCTGTTGCTTAAGCTGCAAACACAATCGAAACCGCCGGGTTTAGCGAGCTATATTGGGAAGTTCCAAATGGGCTGCCTTGTAGTGCTTAGCACTTTAAAAGGGTATGTTGCTTGAGCTGTAAAGCTACTGAGTGAGTGCACACCCACTGGTGTAAAACAGGATGGGAAACTTGTGTGTACTGTGCAAGCGAATAGAGGTTCTCTGTTGATGATTTGACCTCGACCAGAGACACATTGTCAGTCCCCTGTGCTGAAGCACTTAACATAAAGAAGATGATGTTAAAAACAGGCTGAGGTATAGTGGTATCACCTCATCCTTGTGATTCCAGTTGAGACTTTTTGGAGATGTAAAATTAACTTTTTATTCATTAATTTTTTAAAACTTTTATAGCTTTTTAGCGTGATTGGTTTGGGTACTAAATTTGTTTTTGCCTATGTCGTTTGTTGCTGCCTATGTTGGGATATTTTTTTCTCTGCTGAGATGCGGTTTTTCAGGCTACTAACAAATTATTTCTAAATCACCTGAAGCACCTGGGAAGGGAATTGACCCTTAAAGAAACGTGAAACGCAACCTCTGAGCATTTTACGAGCCCCCCTCCCCCGTCTGATTTTATGCAGGCATCCTTGGGGATATTAACATTAGTAGTCTTTCACTACCAGCATGTATGTAGAAGGTCTGAACCCCCTTCAACCTTTTAACCAGTTCCATGGGTTACCACCCTTTTTATATGTATGTAAAAACTTACTCGTCTGCC
This sequence comes from Lissotriton vulgaris, assembly GCF_964263255.1. NCBI lineage: Eukaryota > Metazoa > Chordata > Amphibia > Caudata > Salamandridae > Lissotriton > Lissotriton vulgaris. The sequence goes on along the minus strand of NC_141691.1, from coordinate 436,381,593 downwards.
CCTCGAAGTGATGACTGTACTGCTCCCCACAATGCATACTTATGTTCACACGGATAACATTAAAGAACAAGTAAGTGACCAACATTGCACTATGGGTGCAGAAGGAAAGAATTTCTATTAATCTTGTTTTTAAAAATGAATAGGTTTCAACTTCCTTGCTTGACCTGAGATATAAAAGTTGATAGATGTGAAATGCTGGTTGCCATCTTCCTATATATTTCCTAAAAGGGATGCGCCGTGTGGACAAAAGTCAATATATGTTTCAATTTCTGCCTACAGGTTATATCCCTCAGAATAAGTAACCTGCCCCTTCAGGCCTCCATACCTATATCCAGGGCAGTTTTCAGAGTCGATTTCTGTATTATTAGGGATCTGTTTGTCAGATTAGAATGTTGCTGTCCATGTTGGAAAGTAGTTACACGTGTCAGTGAGTCTTTGGCATTACTGCTGTGCTGTACAGGGACCTCACCTGGAGCGAGTCCGTGCCGGCAGGGTTCCTGGAAATGCTAGTGGTAAATTCATAGTGATGCAAGAAGCCAGCCTGTTGGGGAAATATCACTGCTTTACGTTATTTAAGCTTGGTATTCGGTTTATTCCTTGTCTAAGCTACTGCATTTGAAAATTCCTTTGGTTGGGGTCGAAATTTATATGGCCATCAAAATTTTACTCGTGATCGTGTTAAATACGCAATACTTTGTTACATAAAGTGACTCACAGAAGGCCTGTGTATGTCACACAGTCTGCAAACTTGGAAATGAGTCAGAAGATACTGAAAACTTGGCCTAAACAGAAGTAACACTGTAGCTAGATTGTGTAAGAGTTTGTCTTACTTCACAGAGAGGGCGGTGATTGCTGTCTTAAAAGTAATATTAAACATACCAACATGTTTCTTTTAAATACTCGAATCTTCCAAAATCTAAAAACTGACATGTACATGCAGAAGTGCACTACCACTTATTCCATGTTAAGCGTTAAAGTAATTGTATGGGATCTACGCGTGAACACGTAGATACCGGCACACTCAGTGTTTCACTTGCTTAATCTTTGCGCCAGAAGTTAAAACCACTGCTTCCGCCATATCGCTGGCACCATTGTCCAGGCTGGACTACTTCCCTCGTTAACTTTCGGGAAATGCATTGTTAGTGAACAGACGCTGTAAAGATTGCACAAACACACCGAAGAATACTGCAGCAAAACTGCAGGAAATGGGATCCAAACTTGGTGACCTACCCGAGTAGCATGAGGGTGACCTCATTTCCTTTCTGTCTCTTTGTAGAGCTTGCACTGTGAAAAGGGAACATGTGCACACATTAAAATCAAGCCCCCGAAGTGTGTTCCATTATCACAGGGGAGCTGGTTGTTGATTTTAAACCCTCTGGTGTCCGTCGGCTAGAATGGTGGCGAAAGCGTTGCACAGTTATTCACTGAAGGGTGCACATAAAGGGACAACATCCCTCCACTATCTTTTGGAGAGGGGATGATATCGGGTTTACCCTGAGGGAGATAGCAAGTGTTCATTTGTTGCGAGTCCTGCAGGGGTTACCTTGTGCTCCACCACCTCATCTGTTGGAAATGAGCATGCATCCCATTGAGGGCTTCAGCGGTGCCTATAACAACACAGTCCTTTTTAACTGTTTACAAATGGAATTAGCCATCATCTGCCTGTTGGTCACCACAGGAAGACATCAAAGAAGCTAGAAAGTCTGTCTAAAATGTGTTGAGGTGCACTTTTGATCTGGTTAAAAAAGTGCAGGACTAGTGAACAAAAGCCTTCTCTTTCAAAGAGCAGAGAGAGAGCTTTTGTATGCTAAAATGAATACAATATTGCACATGGCTCACCTATTAGTACTAATTCAAAACTACCAGCCTAGCATGTCACTGATTTCATTAGTCTAGAAAAATGAGAGACTCTAGAGAGAGAATGCCAGTATCAGAGCATGCGTTCTGCGGTCACAAACAAATCCTGGCAGCCAGTGGTGAACCCACTGATCTTAATAATAATAAGCAGTGTTTCAGTGCTAGGGATCTCCAGATGTATATCTGACTAAGTTACTAGATAAATTAAAAAGCACCCTTGCTGAACACATAGACGGTAGAAATGTCTTATACTAGAAAGACATAACTATTTAATTTTAGCCACGTGTATGATAATGTAGTAATGACATTTCTTATGACCTTACTTTCTCCTCTCAACAAGCTGCACACTGAAACCGAAAGTGTACTGAGGACTCTGCCCTAAGGCATGAAAATCAACTCAGTCATCTGGGTGCTCAGCTCTGACACTGTTTGTACGCACTGTCCAGCAATGTTGAGGATCCATCAGTGGCAGTGTTGGGCTCTGAATCTTAATCAACATTAGTTAAGGAATTGGGCCTGGAAGCAGCAGCAGCAGCATACCAGCTGTCACTGGTGGCAGGCCTGTCAGAACGTTTTGTGAGGCCTAGATCACAGACCTCCTGTGTGGCCCTTGTCTGATTTTTTTTTTTTGATAGCAGGAGTACCTGGTTAAATATACAAAATTGTGTCCAGGGACCCTTTGGGAGGTGGTTCTGGCATATGGCATCACCTAGGGGGTGGCTAACATTAGCTGATTCATCATGAATGTATCACTAAAGCAGACCCACCCCTCTTTTGTGATACATATAAATACATTCATCAGTGACAGCGTGGAGCTTTGACAAGAGTGGGGCAAACATCCCTTGCTGCCCTTCCTTGTGAGGGCCTCAGTGGCTCACTAGAATTCCACGGACTCTGTGTGTCTGTGATTAATAACTGTAACTCAGAGGGCAGGGATCTGACATAACCACCCTCCTGATTTACTGATTCCATGTGCAGCCTTGAGGGATTGGGCAAAGTCTAAGGCATGAGTAGATCTCGCTGTCAGGTGATTAGGGGACTGATCTGGGACCTTGTAATTATGGCGAGGCACTGTTTTCCCAATGACCTTAGATGAATGGACCTTAATATTTCTTCTTGCATACGAGGATGTATACTTCTTATCCACTTTGGGCCCTGAAGAAGTCCACATGTATGTGGACTAAACGCATTGGCTGACTTTTTTTTGATACACGATGATTATGGAACAATAAAGAAGAAGAATTTTAGCTATTACCAGAATGTTGTGGATATATCTGAAATCAGAATTACATTTGTAGAAGTGGTGCACCACAGTTTGCTTATTTTACCTGTTTTCACCTAACCTAGGTTAGCACACGTTGGGCATAGGGTGCTTGCAGTGTGTGCACACATTGTCCTATTCAAATTGCTTGACTCAACACATTTTGGTCTCGGGAGGCATCAGTTGTGTGTGCAGCATTGTTCTGGTTCACTGCTTGTTGCTGTTTTCTCACTTTGACCTTCTAATTGTGGCGAGGCTGCTAAGCATGAGGTACATGTGGATAAAAGTAAAAGAATATGGCTGAATTTGGGAATGATATTACCAAGAAATACATTGCAAAAGTACCAACCCTGAAAATGTTACAGTTCCCGTCTAAACATCTGGATGCTCAGTTTGAGATCTTTATATATAGAGGTACGAGGCTCCAAAACCCTCGTGTTACCTGTTGATGTAGGATTTTCACCATAAGCACTCTGGGGTGTTTGTTCCTGCCATGTCTGTTGGAAAAGAAACCCACCTTAATGCATATGGTTTGTAAAAAGAAAATCTTCTTAAGCTATGATCATGTGTTAATAATCAATTGAGAGTACAAAGGAAAAGAACACTTGTTTAGCGTCCATCAGAGTTCACTCAGGACTTTCATGTTGGACACAGATGCCAACAACAGATGCAAGAATCAACCCAGCTCCAATTCTGTTGTACTCAGCAATGGAGAATTGGAGCCTCTACAAAACTGTGACTGTGTTGTAGACCTCATCCCCAGGATTTTAGGAGTTGGATACTCCCTCAATAGTCAGTAAAATTGTGTGAACTTATTTGCACTGTCCATCAGTTTGTTGATCTGCTGGTAAAAAATTTCTAGAATAAAAGATTTCAACTTAAGGCCCGATTACGATGCCTTAGGAAACGGCTTTGATCCAAAAGTCGGAACCATTCCTATGGCATCGTAATTGGCTGTTGGCATTCCTTTCTGACTGCCTCATATTGATGGGGTCGGTTGGAAAGGAATCCAAACTGGATTTCCGTATGGCCTCCGACGGGCTCAGAGAGCCCTTCTGCCATATGGAAAGCCTCCAGTAATTCCTCGGGTGGCTCTTTCCGCCCGCGGGATTACGATGGCAGATTCCAACAGCCTTTCTGTGCCGGCCTTTTTGACACACAAAGGCTATTAGAATCAGACTTTGGGGGCCCCCAGCAGGGCCACCATGGGTGCAAGGCCTCCAGATGACTCTGGTCCGTGTGCCATCCTAATCGGGCCCTTAGTGTTGTGCAATCAGTGTAAGCAGGCGAAAATCAGATGAGAAATGAAAGGATGATGGTATTGAATGCTTATTATATGTACAACTTTATAGATGTAAACTAAAAGAGGATGCCAACTAACAGTCAAATAGTTTTCAAGTATAGCCCACCTTTTGGCACACAGGAGAGAACCAGCAGGATAAGACCAAGAAGGCATTAGTTGTAAAAGATTCCCTCATGCTTTTCAATGCAAGCAGTCTAGGGTAGGCAAAAGGATACAGCCACTCTGCTTGGTTGAGCCAGGGCCACATTAATACATTCAATGGCTTAAAAGGCTGGTCAGCGCAAGCCAGTGGCTAAAACTGGCAAATCAAAAGCCCACTAAATATATTGCTTGACATTCTTAACCACTAGGATTACTAGCTAATAGTCAATCCTACATGGTACACCTTTCTCAGCCTCCATTGTCACCTTCATCCTCTATTACAGCTACATTTTATTTAGTGGAACTATTAAAGTAATAACAATCTGCTCACCGAAGGTGGGGACAGCAGTACTCAAGATAGATTTCAGAGATGCATGTAGTTGATTGGGGTTTCCTACTCTGTGGCATCTATAGAAAACTGGGGCTTTGTCACAGAAGATCATTCAGAGGCGCTGCGTGTGCAGCATGTGTGGTGCACTGGAGCACTGTGCCATGACTGCACAGGATGACGAGTGAGTGAAGTAGAGTGCTAAAAATTACTTTGAGGAGAGAGAGAAGGTGTTTGTAGCTCCTGTGTCAAAGTCCATCTTCAGAGCAAGATTAAAATACTGAAAATGCAGGAGCTTTTCTTTTGAGGAGCTATAGAAAAGAAGGTCTCGGTTGCAGAGAGTAATTTCTAGGGGGTAACTGTTCCCAATAGAGAGTAACAACAGGCAGCCTATTAGAGTTGCTGAGTGAAGAAAATTCAAGAGTGTTGCCTCAATTGAGGTGAGGGTTGGACATCGATGAAGGAGTGGGAATTTCTCCTATTAGAAAAAGTGCTCTCACACACCCATGTGGGTATCGCACTTCATTATCGGGCATGTGCTCCTCGTGGGGGTGGCGCTGCTGCCCCCCACAGCCCCGTCAGAGGACTCTTTGTCAAAGATCTTTTAGGAGAAACGCCGCAGTTGTGGTGCGGGTCTAAAAAGCTGTGTGGATGAATTAAATTGCGGTACCCAAAAATAAAATTTTCTTCAGGGGTCTAGTTGGTAAGATTAAAAAACAAGGGATCACGAGAACCTCTTTTAAACCAGTATAGTGCAGGAGTGAATATTATCTTGCTGCGCTTTTAAGCATGAGTGTGGGTTAAAGTGAGGTTCAGGTCGACATGTTTCATGCTCAGGCTTGGTCCCTAATGGATCCCATTGGGCTTCTTCAGGATCCTGATGTGAAATGAGAGAAATAAAAATAGGAATCAGAGAAGAATACACTCTGTATTCCTATGGTACGTAAAAATGAGGTGTGTTCTCCTTTTGGCTTGTGGGAGTCCATCATCATCAGGGTAACAAACCGTGTTTAACTATGCCTTAAGTATTCCTACATCTGGTGGAGCAATATTGCCAACAACAGAGGCCCACAACAGTGCGAACCAGGCTCTACAAGAGCCATTATGTGAAAATGGCAGGGGAATGAGAGGTGTCCTCCATTCTTCTGATGAGCTGGCATCATTCCACATACCCAGCAGTTGGTAGTATTCATAGCATTGAGTATGATGCAACATTTGTATGAAAGTGTTGTTGAGATATGACATTCGGTGCTTCTTTTCATGGGAGGAAAGATTACAATAATAATGTTTTGTGGGGACAGGAGTAGTAGCAGGCAGTAAATTTCGAGCCGGAGTTACTTCCTCCACAATCCACATTATTGTAGCAATGATGACAACAGTCAGTCAATCCAGTAATAAACATTGTGCAGCCGCTACAATTCTTTGCAGATCTTGATTTCTTCTCCTTAGGCATGTTCATCTTGTCGTCAAACAACAAAATAGATGATGCCCTAAGGTCCTGGGCAGGCGGTTGTTTCTTCACTAACGCTGAGCCGAGTAGTCACTAAAAAACTACCCCCCTTTGTAGTCAGTCTTTAACCAGCCAGGACAGTGGCTCAAACAGTCTCTTTTTGCGATGAAGTGTCTTTCTTCCTGGATCGAAGTAGGTATCTAGATACACAAAGGATCGTATGGTCCGGGAAAACTTCCTCAGGCCCTTCAGGTGATGCAGCTCGTCCTCTCTCGGTGACCAGAATGTTGCGGTGATCTGTCAGCACAACAGGGCTTACAAAGGTATGCAGAATCTTTGGCAGTGGCTGGCATGGACCCAGTTCTTCCTGTTGGTCCCTCAGACTGTAGTTCTGGTAGCAAGGAAAACCTGCTCTGGGACACGCCAGCGCGGTGCCTAGCAGCTTGTCCGTTAAAACGATTTTGTAAAAAACAAAATCTCCAGGCTGCAGAATATGACCATCACCTTGCTACCTGTCTGGAAGAGCTTCCCACACCTGCTGATAAATAGAAGACAAGCTGTCAGTTAACTGGGACAAATAGTCACTCCTCAACATGTGGGGAACATCATGTATAGGGCGAGGCTTAGGGACCGCCCAAATATTCATGGGCCTCCCAAAGACAATCTGATGTGGCTTAAGGCCAGATCGTGTGGTATCGCTCTGATAGAAAGCAAGGCTATGGGCAGTTCATCAGACCATTTCAAAGATGTGGAAGCCTGTATTTTATCCAATTTCAGTTTCAGGGTGGGGTTGTAATGCTCCACCAGGCCTGCTGACTGTGGGTGAAAAGCAGCATGTCATTTCTGCTTAATCCCCAACCCTTTCATGACATATTCTACAACTTGCCTAATGAAATGAGGTCCATTGTCGCTCCATAGGACCTGACAAATGCTGAAGCGGGGAAAGAACTCCTTTAAGAGAACTTTCGCTGTTGAGAGCTGTATTATCCTTCATAGCATACACCTCCGCCCATTTACTGAAGGCACAAACCACCACTAAGACATATTTCAGATTATTACAGCGCTCAAACTGAATGTAGTCCATTTGCAGGACCTCAAAAGGTGCAGATGGTGTCGCAAACCCTCCTGTTGGAGTTCGCGTTCCCTTTCCAGGATTATACTGGAGACAGACAACACAAGACTGGACTATCTTTTTAGCAGTGCCGGCAATATCAGGATGATCCTAAACTTGCGTGAGTTGTTTTGCCATTGAGGATGCACCAACATGTGCTGGCCCATGTACCATGTTAATCAATGGATATAAGTATGTTGTGGGTAACCTAATCTTCCAGTGTTCCCTCCTTTAGACCATCGGTCTAGTTCGTCAGCAGAGGTTGATTGTTTCATGTCCAGCACTTCCTGTCTGGCATCATGTCAACGTTCAGCTTGTGACTCAATCATATACATAGATGTAGTGCTTTGCTGCATTGCGGTCTCACGGGCTGTGTGATCCGCAAAGGCATTGTCTGCTCCTATTTTATCAGTCACTTTCTTGTGTGCACTACACTTAACAATTGCCACTTTCTTAGGATGGGTTAGGGCAGTAAGAAGATTATGCTCTAATTCTCCATGCACTAGCTGTGTCCCATGTGTGGTGAGGAAACACCTTTCTTTCCATAAGCGGCCAAAATTTTGTGCCACACCAAATGTGTACTGGCTGTCAGTGAAACTCTTGACAAGTAAGTCTGTACTAAGCTCTCATGCTCACGTCAGTGCAATCAGTTCGGCTGCTTGGGCCGACTTCTGTGGGATGTGAGCTGTCTCAACTACTGTCTGAATTGTCGTAATAGCAAAGGCAGCAGATGTAGTGCCATCGGGTGATTTTCAAACATGACCCATCAACCCATAGCTTCCCATCAACAATAGCGAGAGGAGTATCTTGTAGGTCAACACAACCCTTTGTTTGGTCTTCAGTGAGAAATATACAATCATGTGGTTCTTCGGACTGAGGCTGAGTAGCTGGAAATGATAGTAGTGTACCAGGATTTAGTGTCCAACAACTTTTCAATGTGATATTAGAGGCCAAAAGTGTCAATTCATATCCTGTCAAACTAGCACTAGTCAAATGCTGGGTCTTGGTTTGGTTCAGTAAGGCATCAACTGAATGGAGTACTAACACAAGCAGTTTGTGACACAAAACTATTCCTTCACTCTAGCGTATAGATACAGCCGTTGCTGCCAGCGCTCATAAACATCCAGGCATCGCGCGAGCGACTGGGTCAAGGACCTTTGAGAAATATGCACAAGGACGTTGTTTATCACTGTGAATCTGTGTTAAAAACGAGAGAGCACAACCTTCCCTCTCGTGTACATAGTGTGAAAGTCTTAGTGTAGTCTGGAGTTCCTCATACTGGTGCAGAGCAAAGAGCTTGGCGTAACTGTTGGAATGCACCCTGACATTCACCAGTCCATGCGAGGGGCACCGGAGTGTTTTTAGTCAAAAGGGCCAACAAAGGTTTAATAATATGCGAAAAACTGGGGATCCACTGCCTACAAAAAAAAGTAAGGTCAATCAGTGCACTGACATCCTTCTGAGTACGGGGCACATGAGTATCTAAAATGGTCTGATTTCGATGTGGTGTGAGTGCAAGCCCCCTTCTTTGACAGGAGGTGACCTAAATTGGTAACCTGTTGTCTACATTTTTGCAATTTCTTTCGCAAGACTTTGTGATTATGGGAGGCAAGAAATTATAACAATAACAGTGTTCCTTCTTCACATTGCTCAGGGGTATGTGCAGCGTACAAGATGTTGTCGACGTATTGGATAAGGGCCACCCCTTTTGGTACAGGAAAGGAATCAAGCTGTCTTTTTAATACCTGACTGTAAATGCTAGGACTCTCTGTATAGCCCAGTGGAACTCTGCAGAACCAGAGGGATCTATTTTTCAATGTGAATCCAAACCGATAACTGCTTTCAGGGTGAAGGGGTATTGAGAGAAATGCATTTTTCAAGTCGATCACTGAAAATGTAGTGGCAGTGGGATGGACCATAGTGAGAAGGGTTGTGATATCTGAAACTACAGAATATTAGACTACAATTGTATTAAGCTCCCACAAGTCAATAATTAATCTGTAAATTTTAGTGTCCGTGTCTTTTTTCAAAATAGGAAGGATAGGACTTTTGCAAATATTATAGGGGACTTCTTCCACCACCCCCACTTTGATCAAATCCTCAACAATGTATGCTAATGCTTCTTCACCTTCTCTGGATATTTTGTATTGTGCTAAACGAGGGAATGTGACACCTTCCCTTACTTGAATATGCACAGGTGGAATAACCATTTGACCCACGTCAGTATCTGATGTAGCCCACAGAGTACAAAGTAGGGAATGTCAGAGCAGCATCCTCATTGATAAGGCAGGATCTCTCAACCATTGGATAATTGTCATTCAAAATAACACACACACCTTCTGGAAAACAACGTATTGTAGCACAAAAATACTTAAGCATATCAATACCCCCAATGTTGTCCGGCTTGTTATTGGAAAGCAAAAAAGGACATGCTGCAGTGAATTCGACAAGTCCGAATTCAAGTGGTTGTGATAGCGGGCTAGGTGTAGGTGTTCCATCGTATCCTATCGATGTTATCAGTGTGCCGGACGAGGGAGCCCTAGGAACTAATCTTTTAGACAGAGCACTACCGGTAGCCCCTGTGTCAACCAAAAACAGATAATTAGATCCCAAGACATTTGCGTCAACATAAGGACCCATTTGATCTACTGGCACCTCAACCAGTCCCTTACCCCCATCCTAGGCACCCCAATGCGTAATCCGAATCTGCAAGTACATCAGCAGAATAATCAAACATTTGGTATTGATTTCGTCTATTAAAAGTATTGGAGTAATTTGGTCCTTGTTCAACTGCCTCAAACCTGGGAGGAGCTCCTGCACCTCCTCAGAATGCCAGTGCCCAGTCTCTTTACAATAGGCACACTGATCAGGAGATGTATTTGCTCGAGGAAGAGGGAGCGCTCCGCGTATATACGCTGCACGACCGCCTCTTCCACCTCCCCTAAATGGTGGACATTATAGTTATACCATCATAACTTTTTTGTCTTTAAGTCTTTAACCTTCTTATCCTCCATTCCTTTCGCTTCCTGTTCCTGTCGCTCATAATATTAGGCCATGGTCAAAAGGGAAACTGGGGAAGACGTGGTCCAAGAAATCTCACTAGCCTTAAGGCGACTAGCTATTTCCGGTAACATAATAGCGACAAATTTGTTGACAAACAAATGCTCACCTGTATCATCGGCCAATGACTGGCTGCTAAAACCATGGAATGTCTCCTCAAATCTAGAAAAGAAATCAGAAACATACTCATCTTTCTTCTGTTTACAAGACGCTAACGTAGTCCAATCTATTCTCTTGGGAGGTATGAGAGTCTTCAACTTAGTCACAATAACTTTAGGAAGATCTAATATCTCCTTCTGAGGTTTTTGCGTTGGCTCCCTGTCCACATCCATTTCTTCTAAATGTTCCCAGGTATAACCAAATGCCACATTGTCATCTGTTTTACGTATTGTTCTCCACATATCGGTGGGCAAAATAAGCCCGAAGAACATATCCATATCTGACAAGGTCATAGTGCAGGAGCTGATGGCTCCTTCCACCTCCTAATAGAAGGCGGCGGGATTGTTCTGAGGGTTGGGCAAAGCAACCTTAAGAGCCATAACATCTGCTCTGCTCCAAGGAGTATAAACCCAATTATATATAAAATATCCCCTTGTATCATCCAAAGTTTAATCATCATTTGTTCCCGCACCCTTCAGGGGAACTTACAGGGGTCAACTTCATGCATTGGTCTCATAGCAGACTCACTACTGTTGGGATCATTCGCATCCTTTGAAATATCTGTCTTCTCTGTCTGAGATTCTGTTGTCTCAATGCCTGCTTGCTGCTTTTTAGCTAATTCTTTTTCCTTTTGCATTTTTAATGTATCATCCCGTAATTTAACCGCTCGTCTAATTGTCAGATATGTTTTTTAAAGGGTAAGTCCCATCTCTTAACTGCCTATAATCTGACTTCAAAGCATTTGGGCCTGATTCATCAGAGACATGTTGTCAAATATATAATATCTCCCAACATAACTTTTCTAAAAAATATAATTGTTTTGCATTTTCCCAAGCCTCAACTGTAGTTGTGAGGATTGCCGCTGTACTCTTCCGATGAGATTCCTCTCTAGGACTGCCCTTCAATTTATCTTTATCTGCGCTAGACAAAGTAGAGCCAGGCTGTCGCATGGATTGCAGAGCTTTGTCCTTCTCATCTGATGAGGAGACTTCCTCATCAGAAACACCTCCCTCAGAGGCACTTGGAGTGGGAAATTTATACAGAGTGGGGGTAGTTCTAAGAGGATGCAATCATCCTGAGGCGTATTAAGTAGTGGATAGATAGGGCGCCTAATAGAATACTGGCCATTTACCGCCAATCAACTTTCTCTATCTTCTTTTTCTACTCTTTCCTTCATCTGTTTATCTTTTATTTCCACTGCTTTTTGATATATCGTCTTGCGCTGCTTTCTCTGCTATAGCTTCCGCTCTCTTAGCTCTTTCTAGCACTTCTTTATCCCACATACATTTACAATCAAGCATATACTGTCTACTCTCTTTTAAATAAACACTGTTCTACATACTGAACTTCATTAAAATCGAATGACCCATTCACTGGCCATTGTAAATCTGATTCTTTCTTTGTGTATTTGGTCCACAATAGACCGTACATTATGGGACAAAATGCATATTTAATATACATCTCTCTTTTTGGCGTCCCTTCTGGAGGAGCCAGCTGACTTTGTTCTAATGGATTCTTGATACCACAAGAGCAGCAACACCACTTACGGAGTTTGCTGAGAACGGGCATGTTTTCACAACTATATGTAAAATATTACTACTCCAAACAAATATTCCAAAAGGAGAAAAATCTCCACATTACCTGCCTTCAAGAGTGCTGCTTCAGCGACCTTACCAAACAGAAGTCTCCAACTCCCACCTGCCGATCTTTGGTCGACCTACTGCTCACTGCAAAATATGCCAAAGAAAGCCCCAGTTATGACTTTTTACCACCCAGACGGTCAAATCAGGAAAACCCGAAAAGTCACATTGGCCTGCAAAGACAAGGGTCTCCTCATGCAGTGCGCATCCTCAGTAATATTTCGATCCTTCCTCGAGACCACTCCTTCGGACGGCTGCGTTTCCGATGGGGTCCCACTTTAGGCGCCAACTGTGGAAATGTACCCAAAAGTGAACACACTGATGCAGGGCTACCCACTTGTCCACAGGTCCAAAGACTAACAAAAAGAGATCTGCTCTGGAGCTGAAGTAAAACAACAAGTTTATTAATTATTCGTGAGCGGGACCACGTCCACACAACACTCTCATGTTGTATGAGGAGGTACTCTGAACTCACAAACAATCGTCCTTATATACAGTTTTGTTGCAATGTAAGCATATGGACAGAAATGGAAAGAGCAAGTTTAAACACAGGACTATCTATTGACAAACAAGGCCAGATTGATTACCACTTGGTCGGCAAATAGGGAGGGGGAGCAGGAATGCTTATGGCAGCAGTAAGCGATCAATAGATGGCCTCTAAGACCAGGTGCACTGGCAACTACAAACTCTCCAGCACGTACATTGCTGAGCCATGTTAAGAGGTCAACTAAAATAGATGACTCAAGCAGGGTGAAAAGGCGAACAGCAGAGGGTGAAAGCATTCCGAAGGAAACGCAATGGATTCTACAGCCAAAATGGCTGTTGCTTATGCTAATGTAAAATATTACACATTCCGACAGTTCAAGCAGCCTAAATATATTTTTTATAAATGTACTTTTCCCCTTCAATTTATCAAAATCAGGTTCCACCATTGGATCCTGTCTGGAAAATTAAATAATTTACTGTGAAAACCTAACTAGTAGTTTCCCAGGGTGGGATATGAAATTAAACATTTTAGTTCAGACCTAGTCTAGCCTGATGGAAAATATAGCTGGACCTACACATTAAAATAGTTTTTTGGACTACAGTCACTGTTAAGGCACACTTTCTATATATTAGAAACGCTGCTTTACAGACATACAAGGTACACTTCGTGGTAAACTTATTAATATGTAAAGTAGTTTTTCCTACATGACACATGCTCTTTTTGTTGCCATGTTTTGGTGCAGTGGTTTCCAGCCCCAGCCCAGCCGGAAGGCAGGGACACCCCTAGCAACCACATATTTGTGCTCTGTTTGTGAATGGTGTAAACACATATCCGTACTTTTTCCTCATGTCCATTACTTCAGCCTTTCGGGAAAGTTAAATATGCCAAATGGGTAAAACCTATTTTATGAATACCATTATAGCACCAGAGCCCAAGCACTGGAGCACTAAATAGCAGCCATAGTGCACATTCCTAATACAGTAATTATAGAGTCCAGAAAGAGGCAACACAATCAGGAGTGACAATGTTGAAAAGGTGAATTTGATTGAGTCAGTCCTCCCTTTGCTTACCCAAATAACATTTTAGTGAGCGACAAAACATGGTCTGTGCTACCCATAACCCAGTAATGGTTACCTTCCAGCACATCAATATTTCTGGTTTTGGTAACTTTACATCCAACCTGTGTTTGTTTACAATTCATTTCCTCTGTCAGGTACTTCCATATAACTTACAATAACCATTTGCGTTCCCTCATCTGTCTACCCTTAATGGAAAAGATTCAGCTAGAATTCTTGAACTGATTCCAGTGGGAGTGGGCATGAACGTTGTTTTTTGGCCAGTAAATGCTAAAATTGACCTAGACTTTAGATGTTAAGTCTCCGCTTTTATATGGCTCAGCCACGTATTTTATTTTATTTTTTTCTCCTGAGACTTGTTTTAACCTAAGCCTTCATCAGCTATTAAAGTATATGTTTAAAAAAATGGGCAACAATCCTTTGCCTCTTAGGCTTGCGGGCACACCAACAACCAAATTCAACAGCCCCAGTCCCTTATTTTCCCCATCTAGAACGCAGGATGACAACACTCTAATCGTACCACTGGTGCTATGCACACATTGTCATTAGACCATTCAGGTGTGGACTCTCCCATTTATGATCCTTTTATGTCCAAGTCCTCCATCCATAGTACAACCTGGTTCCTCACCATGTAATCATCTGCACTGTCATGCTGACTCCAGTGGCATAATATGACACACTTCACTCTGTACAGGGACTGAAAAGTTCAGGCGATGATAATACCCTCACAAAGCAGCTGCTATTAAAGTTATTTTGAGATTCATGTATCTGGCTAAGTTCTGACATGCAACAGAGTTTGAACCTATAGAAGATTTTGTTACTACAGGACTCCCCTTGACACTCTTTGAACAATGACACTCCATAGGCTTTAAAAAACATTTTATTTGTCACGTGTGCATATGATTTCTAAACCATATGAACGTGCTGATATAGGCTTGTGCGTGTGCAGAGTATTTTTTTGAAGGGAACGCATAATACTGCATATACACAGTTGCTCTGGTGATATTTCTAGTAAAAAAACACTTTAGTGCTCCAAGAGTTATATGCAAATCTATGAAACAATGGATGATAAATCATTCCAGGGCTAAGAGTTGTGCTTTGTTATAACTGAATGTTGTTGATTCAGAAGTATTTAGTTCATCTGAAAGTCCCTGTTCCTAGGCCAGACAAATTTGGGAAGTTTCCAGAATAGGCAGCATAGTGTCTGCACTATTGATGCTGGAATTCTTTTTAGTTGACATATTTATAGTATTTTTATTGAACCTGGCCATTTCCTAAGAACCCATTAAAAAAACGTTGTTATAGAAATCGGTGGGGTTTCGAACTGATCAATATGTTAGCAATAATGGATTTGTAAGCTCTGATAAAGACCAAATGTGCCCCCTTTGATGCGAGCAGAACCAGTGATATTTTCCAACTGGCCAAAAGGAATGTGACCAGCTTTATCATCTGATTCGTTGCAGTCAGTAAAGCTGAGCTATATGTAAAAATAAAGAAAGAAAAATGGAAAATATTTATGATAAAGTGCAAATGGAATGTATAAAATCTTATAGATCAACAAAACTGTTAATCTTCCTAGTAGTCGGGTTTACCAGTATGGTTTCAAAAGCTGGATATTGATTTAAAGCATACTCTTGCCCTTAGCAGAAGTTTGGGCAACAGTACGGCCCCCTCCTTATCTGTTCTTTCTGTCTTCCCTTTTTCACACATGTAGCAAAGTAGTGTGTAGGCCTCTAGTTTGACATATCCGGAGTGTGTTTTGGGTAGTGCATTGTTCATGTGCAATATAACATTGTTTATGGTCAGTGGTTTTAACCCCTTCACTGCGGCGGCTATTCCGCCGCAGTGCTAAGGGGGGAGGGCGGCTGAGCGGCGGGCGCATGCTGGTGACTGAACCGCTCCGTCACCAGCGTCGGTTGTGCTGTGCTCATGACGGAGCGGTTCCGTCACGGCCCCGCCCGCTCAATAGAACCCTCAGCGCAGGCGCGGAAATCGCGCCGCGCAGGCGTGCCGAGCGGGCCATGACGGTACCGCTCCGTCATCAGCTCAGCGCGACCGCGGCTGATGACGGAGCAGTTCCGTCATCAGCAGGGGAGGGGTTAAAGACAGGCCAAAAATGAGGTTGTATCCTTGGACAGAATAGGTTCAAGGTATCAATGTGTGTCATCTACCTGTATCTTATATTCTTAAATTCCCAAGGATAATTTGATGTGTGTCTTATCTTTATTAGCAGTGAAGAATGTTTCTGTGCAGTAGAATTCCAGAGCCCATTATTTATTTATATATGACGATATTCATTTATCGCCAATGTAAACTACTTTGTTTCTGCCGGGCATTTTCCTGATTTTGATCTTCAGCATAACAGAGTGACAGCTGTTTAAAACTTATTTTGCTATAATTGTTACTAGGTAAATGTGATAAATCTCCCACCAAAGGCTAATATTGGCAGATTTTGGTCCTGTTGGTTGTTACTGTGTCCTGATCAGTAGTTTGGTCATTTATGGACCATTCTCCCTACATTTTACATCCAAATTAAAATGTAGTGAAAATGGTCAATCAATTACCAAATTATACACATACCAGGATCAGCACTGTACTCTGACTGGACTGCATTTTAAAGGTGCTGCAGTAACACTTGGCAAGGGTAAGTGCATTTGCCATATGGCACAACATATTTTGATATTAAGTCACTTCTAAAGTGTACTTTGTAATTACCAAAGCAAGGTGGTGTAAAAAAGGGGCTACTCCTTAATTAAACAGAGACTAAAGGCATAAAAGCTATTGTAGTATGTAGTTGCAGATATATGTTCCATAGGACAGTCCTAGGTGTGATTTGAAATATTTATTTTTCTTTTCGTACGAGTCCTTCAAATTGACTTTGTACTTAATTTTCAAAGTATTCTTTAATGGTGAATTGAATTTTTTGATGACTTGAGCAGAAATTAACTTTATAGAAATGTACTATAGACTGCCTGACCCGCAGTTGACTTGAAACCAGTTTTGTCACTCATCACACTTCCAGAGCTCAAATGCACATTGTTGGCTGGGAGACTTAATGATCATGTTGCAAAAGAATATGTCCTGCCTCTGAGGTCAGGAAGAGCAGGTTAGTGTTAACTGTAATCACAGCAGGGATTGGATAACTGCCAACGGACATGAACAGTTGGCAAAACAAAAGACAGCCTTAGCACTATCTCTTTAGATTCGGAGATATGGAGTGGGAGAGATTCTCATATTTACCCTGCTTGCTTCTATTCAGGCTTACTTAGTGGCAGAAGGTCTACCTTATTGAAACTACGTCTCCTGGGTAATTTTATAGTACGCCAAAGGGTATGTGCTTCAAAATAAGTGGGTGGACTGTGAGGAAAATACTTATGTGAATGTTGGCATTTCTCTGCCACTGGCTAGTGCACTTGATAAATCTGGTACCTAAACCACCAACTCCTCAACACACTCCTGGACTTAGCAATACTTCTCCAGTACCAAGAGATTGAAACTGCTTTCCATAGGTAATGTGGCGGGCCTTCTGTTTGCTTTCTTCAGTGGCACAAAAAAGCAGAAGGACTCCTAACTTCAATAAGGAACAGCTGACCACAGAGGACCGAACCCTGCTTTAGACCAGGCTGGAGTGAGACCTGGTGACTGAAGGAGCTACAGTCCGTAGGTCTGACCAGATAGAACTTCCCAGCAGTTGAAAAATAGTAGGACTTCATTTTGTCCACTTCCAGAGAACCAGGACAAGATGCTGAGGCAGGTCATCCCCAAGGCAGGCAAGACGACCAGGTTTGTTCTACTCTGATCTTTTTGCTGCACTGAAAACAGGTTTAGCGGGAACCTGCGCTAAACCTATCTGGCCTTGTGACCCCTGCCAGCTACCACTTACAGCTTTGTCATACTGGATGAATTTGACTTTTAAAAAGTGACTAGGTCTAACCTTGGATGGGCATGAAACTGCATATCTTTCTACTTGGAAAGGTACTCTCGGCAGCCACAAGCTCCAACATTTTTCAGCTCTGAGCTTTTGGTGCTAAAACTAGCGCCGTTAGCAGGAGCTCAAATGCTTATCTGACTTTAAGGCATCCTCACTGACCTCAGCTGTGGACCTTGACCCAATGGAATATATAGACTTCCATTCCAGAGACTAATGCTCAAGGTAAAAACCTTGATTAAGACTACCCACTTGGTTTATCTGACCTCTTTTCCATTGAGGTTGGTCTCAATTTGCTTTTTAGGTCCCGATCAAAGTGTTTTTCTAGGACACTTTACTTTTTCCAAGCACTTTTAGCCTTAAAATAATACCTGTTCCTCTTCACTTATTGATGATATTACTGTCTTTAGCTCATTAATTTGTTCCATTTATTTCTAAATTGGCTGGGTGATTTTACTGTGTTAAAATGAAAGTGCTTGAACTTAACACACACTTCTCTGGAGATTGCCTGCTATTTGTGCCATACCTACCACGGGTGTATCAGAAATTATCTCAAATGGTTGTTTTGACCATACCAGATTTGTTGGTGTCCGACACCCAATCTCAAATTAATAACCCAGTGTCTGACATTTGTTCGGGCCTCTTTGGTGTTATGCCTGACTTGTTGTACTCCGAATCTTACTTTGGCTCTTTTACTCTCAGATGACTTGTGAACTGGAAGTTAAAGCAGCCTCCTGAGCTACCTTCAGAGGGAGATTGTGAGACTAAATTTCAAAATAAGGATTGTGCTACTGCAAAATTACTTTACTAAAAGTAATGTTGAAACTATGCATCGGCTATTCATTTATGCATGTAAAACCACTCAACAAAGCAGTTTCTGGTAGTGTCATAAGAAGGAGAAAATGACATGACCGTTTAGAGCATCATGGACTGATGAATGACTAGCCATGTGTTTAAGGCAGTATGGCTGGATGTTCCATATCATTTATTCCTGTCATATTCCCTGCATATACTCTAAGAAAGCACAGAGGAGAGAGGAGGAATGCATTAGAAAGTCAAAATGTCCCAGTACAGTATTAATGGCGAAATTCTGCTTTAGCAAATTGAAGACATTAGTAGTGGAAAGCTCTTTAGGCCTTTAAAAAATTCATTTGTATAGAGGCAGCCTATAAAGAACAGATATGGCTCATGTGACCTAGTCAGATCTTTAGCCCCAGCAGGAGGTGGGTGGCTTTGTTTTGGACTCTTTGGAAATGTGGGAAGGAATAAGTCTTTATTTTAAATAGGAAACTAATATGACAGTTAAACAGGACTCAACAAAGAAAATGAGATGATCCCTGCATCTTTTTTGCTTACGTTTACGTATGACTCCAAAGTCTGTCTTTGTGCTTATAAAAAACTCCGGAGGGAGAACTCTCTTTATTGAAATATTTATATTATGTACAATGTTAATGAATGCACAAAGTGTGTTGTGACTGACAGTTAATTAATCCTGCTCTACGTATTTGGCTCAAACAAGTGTGCTATTGGTCCCACAAAGTCAGTAGGTTGAAACTTGCAGACCACGCTGCTTGTACACCATTGGATCACAAGTGTTGAGTCATGAAGCAGTGCAAGCACATTTTGTTTGTGTCTCGGGTTTGGTCCTGTCATATCAGCTGTAGAGCCTCTTTGCTCAAGGGAAGACTCTCCAATGTGTAGGTCTACACACTGCCTCGATCTGCTGGCCTCTTATGTGTGCCTTCTAAATCAAGCCAGCTACTCTCTACTTTTGGTGGACAATCAACCTTCTTGTCTTTCGGGCAGTTGACCGGATCTAAGCCTTTTCTTCTGGTCCTAAACTTAGTCCACTCCTGTGTGTGTGTGTGTGTGTGTGTGTGGGTGTGGTGTGGCGGGGGTGGGGGGGTATAATTAAAACTTATTTCAGGTCTTCTCAAAACTGATGTTGCAGAGCTCCTTTAGTAGAAAAGGCATTTGCAAGGTACTGGCACTTTGGGGTTAATCAGAGTTGTGGATCATAGCAAAATGCCAAGGCCCAATCTATGGAAAGGTAAGCTATGTTCACATTTCATATCTTCAAGAAATAACAGGAACTATTTTCATTAGAACTTCTTAAACTTCCTGTACTAATGGGAAGGGCATCACGATTAGACACTATAACGTTAAGAAAATCAGACATCACAAGTGATGCCTGCTCTGCCCAGGCACCCAAAGCAGTTTTAATCAGGTGTTGTCAAAAAAAGATCTTTGGGCTAGATATGGATTGCAGCTCAAAAAAAGCACTTTAATAACAGCACTAAAAGATCTCTCAGACAGATGTGCCACATCGTATTACACGATCAGAGTGGCTGCCTATTAGCATTCAGCAGCCATCTTAGAATACTGAATACTTAGAGGCAGCTGCTCTCCTCCAGTGGACACTTGAGCATTGACACTTTAATGCAGTGATGTACTATGATAAGTTTGTGACGAGGAATGTAATACATTTGAAATATGAATTTGAGGTTTTGTTCCTGTAATGGGGACTATTGTTTTATAGTTCTTTAGGGAGAATCTACTTGGAATTTCAGAAGATAACACAATCTTGAGATGGTGACCGCTTTGGGAGTAAACAATTGGTTTTCTAGACGGTTAACACTATTTAAAACAGGCAAGATGGTGCCCAATGTCGGATTCTGAGTCACACGAGGAGCACTGTCCGGCTGTCTTCCCCTTTTTTAATTGGATATATTTAAACAGGTAGGGAGAATTAATTCTATTTAGGATATCACCGTTAAGTAATGGTAGTGTGGTACACTTGCTGCTTGAGAATTTAGGTGATTTTGTTACTTTTAGGATCTGGGATGTTTTGATAATAACCGTGTGCATAGAATTATGTGCCATTAGGTGAGTGGTTATTTGGTTACACCTTATGGGTTTTCGTGGTTTGATTTCAGTGGGTGGATATGTAAACATACATCTTTTATTCTTTTTCTTTAGCTTCAAGCTTGGATTAGTAATATTGAAGTAGGAGTTCTTATGGTTTTGGGTAGGAGATGTTAATGGTGATATGGAATGTATTCAGCTCACAGTAATGGTGAGGCAGTTTGCATGTATCACAAAGAGGTGAGCATATATTCCCTACATATGGATTGTGATTACTGTGATGTAGTATGCACTTAGATTTTTCTGAAAGGGTTACACAATGGGTATGTTAGTATGACTTTATTTTGACCCTCTTTTGGATTCCAAACACGTTAATAGATATTTGCTTGTCATGAGGTGTGGGATTTTAGTGGCAACTTAATAATATACACAGTTAGTGTGTGTGTGTGTGTGTATGTATATATATATATATATATATATATATATATATATATATATATACATATATAATATTATTCTTATGCCTTGATGAAGTTGTGGGTAATACACCTTCATGATGAAATGAATGTTGTCTGTACAGTACTAAAGACTTAGGAGTGTAACAACCAGAAACTGGACTTTTGTTATACTTCTGGTGGATTGTTTTTGGCGCATGGCCAAGTATTTTCTCTCTTTACAGATATGAGACCACCGTAATTGCAAGAGATGGATCCATGTTGGACTGTGGCAATGCTCTTAACATCATTGTCATAAACTGGATGCTGTTTAAACCTATTGTATGTAAAGAGTCTGAGGGAAATTTATAGACCAGCCTAAGTTACAATCCCCAATCCCCAATAATTCAATATACTACAATAAATGATAGTATTGATCACAACAAGACTTTGATGGGAATCCAATATGTATTTACTGGTTTCACCCACAATCACTCCCTGGTCTGTGTTCTTTGGTTGAATGCTTAACTTCATAGCAAATGTGCTTGGTATTCGATAGTCTGTGAATGATATTGTTACCTCCAAATAAGGGATTGATCCTTCTCTCCCAATCAAGACCCCTAGGTTTTTTTGTAGTATTTAAACTGGATGCTATCATGGCTCCAAATCACATGGAAGGTGGCTGCTTATCTACTAGAAGGAATCCCCAAGTAGGGTAATGCATGCTGTCTGCTACAGGCACTGCATCAAATCTCAATCCCATAAATCTCTTTATTATGCACAACTCCTGCCACATAATGGTTTCACAGTTTAATGATAAGGTAATCGTATCTGTCATTATCCGTAGTAAGATCCCGTCTTATGGCCTTCCTCATGCTCCTTTTTTCCACAATAATTCACAGGGCAGTGCTGTTTTCCGTTACTAGTACCAGTGCTGTAAAGCTCTTTATCCACAATCTGCACAAAGATCTTGACTATCACGAATGCATAAAAATCTTGTAACTTGTTTTCCTTCAGTGTAGTAATTGTACTGTAATTAAGGCTTCGCTGTATTGTTTGCTGGCTTAATAGGCCTCATTGTGCAGATCAGTATTAGTAATTGTACTGTATTAATATAAACAAAGGTCCGTAGATCCATTCCCACTGGCAGAAATAAAAAGGCCTGTGCCCTTGTATCATCTCCCTCTATCCGTCAGTCTCCCATGACTATGTGGAGGCCCACACCACCCACCAGTATGGGTGAAACTGTTAGGTGAATGTATTGCCAGTATAGCAGTTCCTTGCGGATGCAATTTCAGGGGATTTGGATGGAATAAGATCACTAGGGTAATCGAAGTCCAAGAAGGGGCTGGCTGGCAGAGCTGTCTACATGGTGTGAGGATTTTCACCCATGCGCTAAGGCACTTGTTACATCTCACACTGACTACTAAGTAAGCAAGGTACAAAGATGGTGGATATGTGTTCAGTCATGTATTGACTATACTTGCTGTAACAACTCTTTTCTATGAGTTTACTCTCAGATTTCTGGGACACGGCGTATTCAAGATTATTTCTTTACAAATCAATCTACAAAACTGGTTCTTATTGAAATTTGTTCATATTTCATACTTCAAACTGCCAAATGTAAATAATGTTTTATCTTTTAACACTTTCAATGTAGGTGCAAACATATGAGCAATTGAGACAGTGTGGGCGATGCAGAATGCAAACTTTAATATTGTAAGATAGTTGTCTTCTATTGAAGTCCCTCACCAGCATTTGTGAATAAGCTTTTCGTAGAGTTGTTCACACACTACTGCACGCAGCTCTCAGCATGTTGTGTATACCTGACGGCATGTACTAAGTGCTGCTATGGAAACTTGTGTCCAATTATGAATGCGGTAGCCATGTTTTAATCTCCTGTAAAAAGCAATGCGCAGGTTATTACAAAACAATCAAATGGTTTTCGCCACAAAACCTATAACGAATGAGCTTTATGCGGTCATTAACCATGCAACCAAGCAGTTTGTCTATAATTCCTTTCGAATTAGTAAAAAAAAAAAGTATGAATCCGAAACATTCGTCATTTTTTCAGCACATACCTACGATTACCTTGAATCATATGACTACTGTGTTTGGTGGCGTTAAATCGATGCAGCTTGAATATGTATTACTAAATAGTTGTATTTCACCCTTAGTATGGTTAAAGAGCAGTTGGTATTTGATGAGGAGGTAGGATGGGGCCTGGAAATATGGATAAAAAGAATTTATGGGGAAAAGGGTAGGGATTGGATTGCTGACAAGGTAGTGTATACGAAGAGGAGGCAGGAAGGGAATAGAAGCAATGTGATGGAAGAAATAACAGCAGTATGGGTGTAGATTTTTATTGTAAAAGAACTAGAGCAAGGAAATGGTTGAAAGATGATGTGCGAGAATAGTGTTTATCACACATGGCGTGGATGGGATTGAGGGCATGGAATTAGAATGGAATAGAATCTTCTCCTCATTACAAGGGGCAAGTCTCATCTGACACGGAGAGTCCGTGTGCGTAAGAGATGAGCTTCAATCTCTAGGGAAGAGGCAATGGGGAGGGATGGCTTCACACAACGTAGGACTTAAAGTTTAAAATCCCGGCGTGTCTGCTGCATTATAAAAGAAACCTAGCAGCAAGGAATGCCCACCAGGTTGAAAATAGCACACATCGCGGCATAGATGAAATAAGCAATAAGAAACAACAACAAACCATTCAAGTCGACCAGTTATGAAACAGAAAATCACGTATACAGCCTTGCTTAAAGAGTTTTAGGGAGGTAAGATATGCTACTCGGAAGAAGGTCTCCAAGCTAAAAGATATGTGTTCCTTCTCATCTCTGTGTGATCCTGGTCAGAAGTAGCAGTATTGCTCCAGGGACAGCCTTGTGGCCAAAAGCTTTGTACACTGTCAGCTTTGCTATTATAGTCCATACCATCCCAAACATGATCTCCTATGCTTTCTTTTAGTGCAAGAGGCAACTGCTACCATTCTCCAATCACAATAGTCCTCACCACATTCCTTCTCCAGCCATCCTTCAGCAAGCCAGAGACTCCTTCTGTTAACAGAAAATAAATGCAAGTACTAATTAACTGTGCTCTGTGCCTGCACAGCACTTACCTTGCCTACTGTGCGTCACTGGATTACTCTCTAAAGATAAGAATGAAGGAGCAGAAGACATACATTAGCAGCATCTTTAACTCTGCTGTTCCCTTCCCATACACCAGCTCCCCTTTACCCACCCTTCTGAATGGACCAATAAAAATGCATTCAAAAGGTGACCTCTTGAGGCGCTGGCCAGTCTCTCCTATGTTGCACTGAGCAGAGTTGGGAAATCATGCTGTAAGAGTGTATAAGTGAGAGGCAGATATTAGAAGAAGGTTCCTCTCATTTCCAGCATTTGAGTTTGAATATCTTTGGCTCAGCTAGAACCAGGGCCTGACATCTCGACTGAGCCACTCCCGAGCCTTTAGTGTCTAAATCTACACTCTACATACACAATGTTACACAGCTATGAAGGAAGACAAGTCTGTAAAGCACGAGTCTTCTCAATCTTAGTCTATATCCGCTCACAATCAATCAAAAGAAAATAAGTGGTTTTTCACTACTTTACTAAAACAAGCCTCATCCTGGATCGAAAGAAAAACTAAAGAGTTTGTTTCACAATCGTGCCTGCCAAAGCCGAAAAGGGTATACAGAACTCTCCTCTTGATGGGAAGCCAATGAAGTTCCCTCAACAGAGACCAAACCGAATCTCTCCTAAAAAGGCCCAAAGAAGCCCAGATGCAGGATTTCGGACTATCTGCAGTTTCCTAATCTTATAATCTTGCAATTCGATACAGGATGACATTCAAGTAGTTCAGCCCCTAGATGTTATTAAGGCATGGGCTACTGTTCTAAGGGCCTCAGCTGGTAAGATATCCAAATGTGTCCTTATAGGTCTTAGCAGACCAAAGCTAGACCCGGCACCTGACCCAATCTTGGTATCCACTGAAAGTGTTTCTATTTTAACTCCCAGATTCTTTGCTACCATCATTTGAGGAGTGGAGAGGAAGAGATGGAATATCCCCAATCCAACTGAAGTTGGTTCACCGGGTTTTGTCCTTGCCAAAGAGGAGAATCTCCGTTTTTTTGTCCACATTGCACTGAAGGAAAAGCCAATGCATCCAAATCAGGACATCTTTCAGACAAGCGACAAAGAACAAGATTTGGTGTGGGAGCAGAATAACTAAAAGGAAGAAGTAATTTAATATCATCTGCATATGATATAGTCACCACACCACGAGATTTAATAAGGGAAGCCAAAGAGTCAATGAAAATATTACTTTGGGTATGACTCAATGAAGTGCCCTATGGCACTCCTGAAGACAAGCCTCTTCTGTGACGAGAAGTAAGCAGCGGTTAATTCGTAAAAAAAAATAATAATAAGGGCTGGTGCATTCCTCAGAAGGCAGCCCATTTCTCCGGCAAAATATTCTCTGTCCAAATCACTTAATCTCCCCGTAAATGAATGTGTCCTTAAGTGGTTCTCCTGAATAGTGCTATACAAAAGCACAATGTTGTCTTGAACAAACCCCAGCATTTCACTATGAAACTCTAGATTTGTTTTGAACCATTTTGATATCGATATTTCTGGATTAGCTCTATAACCCACACTAAAATGTGTGCAGAAATGTTTTCACAGTTAATCATGCGGTTACCTATTAAACCACAAGAGTTTACTGTCAACCCACTCTATACTGTGTGCTGGAGCTCGTACAGTGGTACTGAAAGGACTCTTGAAATAAGCACTTTGTTAAAGGTCTTCTCTGTTAAGTTCTCAGGTCCACTTTCATGGATGAAAAAGCCTAAACTATAATTATCTATGATCCCTGGAGATTGTGGATCTAAGTCCAATTTAGAATAGCCACCCGAGTATGAAAAGTATGAATTTTCCTAATCTAACCAATAAAATCTTGCCAAGTTGTCCAAGAGCCTCATTCGAAATCACTGGGTGGTTCCATACACCTGAATCTGAATTACGAAATGAGTACATATTTTGCATATTGCTGGTATTCCTTCTCTCCATTTTGCCATATACCTGCTGAACATTGTTTGGAGGCAAAATATAGGACTACTAATGTTGCAGCTTGGAATGGGGTAAAGCATATGTTATATTGTCATGCTATCCCCAAATCTGAATTGGTAATCGGGAGGATATACCACACCCTACTCTATCTGGTTGACCTGGTGCAGTAAGATCTGCAGCGGCGGCTGGCATTTCCTGAGGGTGGTGAGGCAGCAAAAAAAATATATATGTTTACATAAACGTACCTTCCTTCAAAGAGTCTAAGTCCTCCTTTGTCTTCTCTCCTCGAAGCAGGCTTACAAGCCAATCCTGGTGCTGCTCTCATGCTTATAAGAACAGCTCCCTGATTGGGGGGAGCAGCCTCTGCCGGCACTTCAGAGGGCACTGGATGCATGCACTTAATTTCAACCCAGCTGTCTTAAGACAGCTGGGTTGAGAGGTTTAAGGTGTGCATGTGTGGCTGGCCATCAAGACGACCATCCAAAGAGACAGCACACTTTAAACAAGTGCAAAAGGCAGCCCACCCTCCTCCTTGCTGCTGCCGCTGCCATTCAGCAGGCCCACTCCCAGTCCTGATTCTCCTTTCGGGACAGGGTGACAAACGAAAAATTATAATGAATTTGCTTCATTGCCATTTTATTTTTCGTATCTAGGGACATTTCAGTGGAGCGATGCTCCTCCACTATAATGGAGGGAGCCGCCTCTGAGATTCATCACTCTACTTGCCAAATAGAAGGGAAATTGTGCACAGTGAGTCCTGCGCAACACCGCAAATCATGTAACATCATTGGAAACAACCTTTATAGCTATTACAATTCCTTGCTGTAAACAGTGCATGTATTGCAAGTTATCACTGATTAGAAAAACTGTTAGGAAGCATGTTTTAGCTTAATGCACAGAAAAAAAGCATACATTTCCATTTGATTGTTAAAAATAGCTATTAAGAACGCTGGTAGAAAAATTATGTATTCTATTTTAACTGGCTTGCCAGAATGACTTATCAAATATGCAACTCCAACCCAGTGTAAACAGAGCTGAATTGCTATGGCAACGTGCTTGTATTGAGTTCACGTTCAAGGAGAACTAACACTGCCAACGTTATTTTAGACATTGTTAAATGTCTCCTCTCTCTAATACAAATAATGCTTCAATTAGTGTAATATATAGATGTATATTCGTGCTCCTGATGCTGCACATTAGCATATGCCCACTCTCTTGGCATTCTCCATTTTCATAAACTGTGACGATCCAGATGTTTGTTCCGGCTAGGTGACTGTGTTTCAAGGCCAGTAACGCTGTCCTGCATGTACGAAGAAAGCACATCTGTGCTGGGAGTGGCCTGCTAGCCCAGGGCCACATCGAGAGCATGAGTGTATTTTATACAGTAATCTCTACGGTCCTTTGGCTGAAGAAAACATTGGTCGATAAAATGAGCCCTGCGGAGTGTGGTCAAAGTATCTTATATGGCAGACCTCCATGCTTTAGGACTACAACCATCTCAGCAGATTGAGCCTTTTCCCACTCATTTCTCATAACATTTTTTTATTTTGTTTATCTTTTATTTATACTGAATATCGGATCATAACCAAGGGGGAAATGTGCTTTACAAGTGTTTGTTGAAATCCCCATACTTGCATGCTTTTGGTTACTCGTTCAGTTTTCAAGGCCTGATGGCACATTCTCTGTGACTACGTTTGCTCTCACGCAAGACTACAGGCTGAGGTAATTTTAAATGTTTGTAAATCTATTTGCGAGTGTAAATTCAAAGGTTGTGAATACCAGGTGTGAAATCGCACTCTTAAATCGGGCATTTATCCACGTAAGCACATGCATTGCTTTGAAGGCTTGAATTTATTTGGTAAGTGTTGAAGAATGATACTGTATCTGTGAGTCGCTGTTCATGTTTATATAAGACGTCATGTTAGGTCAGTGTTTATTACAAAACATCTGTGGAAAATAAGGATTACTGTTCCCTGCAGATCGTGCATCACTTAGATCATTTCCAACTTCTATTGCATGATAAATTTGAATTTTGATTGCCTCTCTACCTTATTACTTTTTGCTTTAAGTGCATAATATTATTAAATCCCAGTCTCCCTTTTTCAGACATATGTGCACAGAACATCTTGCATAGCAATATTCAGACCTAGTTAACCCAGCGAGGTTTTGACATACTGAACATCACCTCCCGTGGCTTCTCCGTGCTTATCACAGTTGTTCTGCCCTTTAAATCTTTGAATCTACTACATAGGAAACTAAGCAACAGCATTTAAGGCCCACTCTGTTCTTGCAGGAAAATGAAATTGCATGACCTTATGTACTCTGTAGTCAATGATATTGCTCGGTTTGAAAGTCAGGAAGATGTGGGACACCACATTAGGATCGAAATTGCCCCAAAACAGCCATAACACAAATGTTTGATGTGGTTGTCAAGTTAAAAAATGCTAATCTCATCTATGCAGTGTAAATAAAACATTACATTTGCATACAAGCATTTTTGAAAAACCAGATTACCATAATTTGTCACAATATCCATTATTCCTTCTTCTAGTGTAACTTTATAAAGACACGTATGAAACTCTTAGAACTTGCACTACAAGGACTTCAAGCCGGGCCTGCCGCCTCTTGCATGGCAAAAGTCGGTGTAGGGCACAAATCAAATATGCAAAGTTGACCCTCACTGGGCCATTTTATTTTCGGGAATTTTAAACTTAACTGTGCTTCGGGGTTGGGGAAAAACGGGCATTTCTAAAGTACCTTCTCTTTTATAGAGCTTGGGAGATGCTGCATTTTGTGTAAGTTTCCATTTTTTAAATAATTCATGCATGCATATACATGGGAACGCTGAGAGGTTAGCAGTGATTTTCCCAAGCCTTCATTTTTTTTTTTTAAACCAATTTTTTACTGACAGATTGCAAACATTTCGCAATGCTCTGCATACCAGAGGAAACTGCAGGTCAAATATACAACATCAATTGGT
Organism: Lissotriton vulgaris; assembly: GCF_964263255.1. Taxonomy (NCBI): domain Eukaryota; kingdom Metazoa; phylum Chordata; class Amphibia; order Caudata; family Salamandridae; genus Lissotriton; species Lissotriton vulgaris. The sequence goes on along the minus strand of NC_141691.1, from coordinate 436,352,435 downwards.
TTGCAATCTACTTTTTCTTTTGGATTATATGAAAGCATAAAACATAACAATTCTAGCCCCCCCCAACCCTCCCTCACCCCAAACTCCCCCCTCCCAAGATCCCATCCACCCCTGCACTCGCACACATCACCTGTCTCATATACATTATACGCTGAACTGACATGTATGCCCTCTCCTAGCTGGCCCCTTCATGCCACCTTAGGATAGTCCTCCCGTTGCGCTGGGGGCTCCAGCCACAGGCCCCAAAATTTAGCCCAGCGTTTTCAAATTCTATAGTGCTTACGTGGGCATCCTCTGGCCACAAAATCGGTTGCTCCATTCCCATACAAAAATCTAGCCCTCTCTTCCACGTAATCACTGAGGGGGCCCGTGGATCCTTCCATGCTTTGGCCACATCTCTCTTGGCCAGTGTAAGACCCAGCAACAATAAATGACTCTTATGGTTATATATATATATATACCCCCCACCCCTTCCATCACATCAAGCCTTCATTTTAGTCAAATGTTTGTCCATAAAAATGGAGAAACAAGGACGAAAATATTGGCAAGTGAGCATTTTCCAGGATCATGCACAAAACCTTGCAACAAATAAGCCTGTTAGTCACTACTCCTCAAGAATGAACACTTGGGAACAATTCAGTAAACAGATGAAGCGGCATCCTCTCTGCACAGAGCAATGCATCGTCAGACTGACGCTCCGTATGTTCTTTTTTACATTTGAGGATAGTGTCAACAAAATATTGCCATATGGGGCATGCATGAATGCGGTTTCTGTGAATCTATAAAAATCCCATTATTTATCAAAGTGTACCTAAAACAAAGCACAAGATGAAAAACCCAACTAGGTTGGTATCTTTGACCATTAACTGGGATGATCTCACAAACTCATAAGACTAAGAAAACTAAAGTTGGAAGGCCTCACACACAGCTATACCATACAAGGAACCAGAAGAGAACAGTTCTTAACAGCAGCCAGTTCAAAACACAGTTAAATACTTATCTACAAAGAAGGTAAATAAAGTAGCTGAGAACCTAGGACGCAGAAGCACAAATAGTAAACTGGTAATCCCAACAAGCTTGAGAAGATCAAGGAACTAGAGTACACTTAGAAAGGATGTAATCTAGGATAGATTGACAGACCGGTTTGATCAAGTTCATTTGCACAGACTCAGAAACTGAGAGTACCCCGCTAAACAGTGCTAGCATGGAAAGCAACACCAATGGTAAAGAGAGCTGATTAAGGATAATGGGATACCATAATTTCTAGTGGAGGTTGTACAGAAAATGGTAGTATGCTGAACAGAGATAATAGCAAACTCAAGGAGAGGATGGACGGAGTGCTGAAACCTTAAAGTCACTTACCCCCATTCACAGATCTGGGTTGAATCCATCATCTTTCTTTAGCTCACTTTGCCACCCCAGTTCATACACAGCTATATGCAAGTCAGTCTTGACCCCGTGCCTCATGGGAACAATCCAGCCCGAACTGCCACAGAGATGATTGGCAAATAATGAAGAAACCTCTGCAAAGAAGTGTTTGGGAAATGATGGTGTGGCATCATTGGGCAATTCTGGTCAGAAGCTAAATGAGGCTATAAAAAAGTCATGAATAATTATAGCATGCCCTTGTTGGTATGAGTCAAGACTAGCACTTACTAGCCAGAAATGGTTGTGTGACTTTAGAACTCATTCTGTTACAATGCATGCCTTTCCAATACATGCATTACAACGCGAATGTCATTACCACACATAGCCTTTACCACAACTATGCCTTTACCACGCATACCTTCACAACAGATTTAGTTGTAAAGCATGAATGTTAAAGGAATATGTGTGATAAAGTTTTACCCTGGCTATTGCCCTGAGTCCTAAAACCGGTCCCTTGCGCTCCCCCATGCCCCCAGCCCTTTAAAAAAAATATAGTCCCCTGAGCTATAGAAGTGGACCCCCCCACCCTCAGCCTCCAGCCCTTCTAATAACGAGGCTTCCCCTGAGCCTTAAAACCAGCTCCCCTGCGTGACTCCCATCCCTTCTAAAAACTGCCCCTCCCCTGGTCCCTAAAAGCGGGCCCATGCACGACTTGCCGCCCCCCCCCCCCCCCCCCCCAAATAAAAATAACCAGCCTGAGCCCAAAACTTGTAATCCATATTCCCCCCACCCCAGACCTAATTCCCCTTACCTCTCCACAATGCCACCTCCTCTCCAGCTCTTTTGAGGCGCGCCTCACGTCCTAAAGAGGAAGCGGAAGGGTCTCCCCATGTCTTATAACAACGCCAACAGCCTTCACCAATCTTACCACACATGTACCTTTACCATTCATACCTTTACAACAAGTTACGTTGTAAAGGCATGTGGTAAAGGCTAAGCATGGTAAGGGTGCATGCATTGTAATGCACATGTGGTAAGGAATATGAGTTGAACCTGCCACGTTGTAATGGCTATTTCCAGCCAGAAATGTACTTTTCCTTACCCCATGCTTGTATTGCAGGGATGAAGATGTAACCCTAAGGCAGGGATTTAAAAAATGTATTGTGGGGTTGGGGGATTTCTACCTACAAGAGGAAAGCATGTTCCAATTGTTTTCCTGAATGGCTGTAATTTGGAATTATGCTATCTGTTACTTAAATAGAGAGTGCAAGAGAATTTTGAAATGTTCCTCCAGTCATGAGCTAGATTGCAGAACATGTGAAGATATGTTTAGAGGACGTAGGAGTTGTGGAATAAAAGCCACGGCAGTTGGTGGTACTGGGGCCCAGTAGCCCACTTCGTATATGAAAGGGCATGCATCGATCTTGTGTTTGAATGTGTGCTAAAGATGCTTGTAACCTATGTCAAGATAGAAAAAAATATATATATTAGCAGTAATTTAGAGAAGCATTTATATTTGCACTTGCCTTAGGGCTCTGACTCTTGAGTATGTGTAAGAAGGAAAACAGTGTAAGAGTACATTGATTGCTCTCAGAATTTCTCATTGCAAGATTGAAAGCCTAAACAACCAATTTAGAATCTTAGTATTCTAAAACTGTGCCAAGAAAATAACATACATGTTTGGTTGTTTGACACCGTATCTGCAACAAAAACTATGAGATACTAAAATATTGAAAACCAAATGTTGACTTTAAATGGTTTCTTTGTAAATTAAAAAATATCGGTAACACGAATATAGTAATTCATAATATTAACATTAACAAAACACTATAGTGCAAAATATTTTAGCATCTTTTATTAAGTCCATATCAAATGATATACGCAACATGTTCAATAGTAAAACAAATGGCCAAAACACTTAAGAAAAAAGTCAAAGAAAGGATAAAATAAATGAAAATCAAGTTGCATTTAAAATAAAAGCTGTTAGTAAAGAAAATCAAGCTACAAATTAGTAAAGCACTATAAAAATCTCTTCCACAACCTTCCCAGATTCTTGCAAATACCCAACTGTCCTCCCATTGCTGAAGAAATCCACTGCAGATTCTTCAACGCTCACCAACTACAGGCTGTTCTCCCTGCTGCCTTTCATGGTCCAGGTCATTGGAAAAATCATCCTCTGACAATTCATTGAATTACTCGGTGACCACCAACTCCTAAACACCATTCAATCAGGCTTCAGACTCAACCACATAACACCACAGCCCAGTATAGGATGGAAACTGCCCTCATTGCTGCCACGAAAGACCTCTGCTGGACTCTGGAAAGAGAACACACGAGGGCCCTCACCCTCCTAGACCTCTCAGCAGCATTTGGCACAGTCTCCCACCCCAACCTCATCTAACGCCTACACGACATCAGAATCCAAGGACACGCACTCCGATGGGTCTGCTCCTTCCTGACTCTGTAGGATTCAGTCAGTCAGCTTGGCACCGTAAACCTTGGATGCCCTTGACCTCATCTGCGGAGTCTACATGGATTCTACCTGAGCCCAACCTGTTTCAACACATACATGATCCTTCTAGTCAGCATTATCCGCTCTCACAATATCAACATCCTCTCCCATGCCGATAACACGCAACTCATACTTTCCCTTGCAGACGGGAAGCCCAGTACCCTGGACAAGCTCAAGTTCATACCAACAGTACTAAATCAAGTGTAATATCAACTGCAATACCAAATATGTGGCATACATTCTGGAGTGTGCCTGCAAACGTTAGTACATTGGTAGCACCATCAGACCGTTGGAAGAACGTATTGGTGAACACATCCGAACACTACAATACCAGGACACCAGATATCCCATTGCAGTACATGTGGCCACCTGCCCCAACCAAAGCGCAAAAAACGGTTTTCCTTTTTCGGATTTGACCTGGCAGCGGACAGTGCCAGAGGTGGCAACAGAGAACTGAGGCTCAGGCATCTGGAAGGGACAAGGATCATGCGCCTTCAGACAGTACAACATGGATTAAACGTGTACCATGAGCTTCATTACTTCCTGGGTGAATGAACGCCCAACTATGAACTTTTCTTTGTTAGAGTGAACATTTAAGAATGTACTTTTAACCTCTTCGTTGGGCAGTAATGTTACACAGGGGGTGTGTAATTTGTCCCCAGGTTAGGGTACCATGACCCCCCACTTGCCATACTTGAGATTTCATCCAGCACAGGGGTGCCTCTATCTTTACAGTAGTCGCCAGCCTTCATGGATTGCCCCTCTATGCCGGGACCTACAGTGCACTTACGCCGTGACATTGTGTGCTATCCGTTTCTGTCACTCCATGCACATACTCTGTTGTCTCCATTGTTTCCCTATGCTGGTTACACCACCACCCACTGTAAGATCATCTCAACCTCATATAGGTTATTCCACACCATAGGACGTTTTTCATTCCTACTACTTTCACTGGAACAATACTACCACTGTGTACTTTATTCGGCTGCGATCTTCTCATACACTACAACTGGTGTGCACATCTCTTAACTTGTCATATTATTTCCTTCTTTCCTTCTCACCTACATCCTGTTAACTGGTCAGTCACCTTAGATCACCTCATCGAGCACTGATTATTTTCTCCACCTGGGCTTAACGCCAACCCCCATACAGGCTCCCCACTCCCTGCCACCCCGCTTTTCCTGTGAACTTTTCTTGGCTGCACACACTTCACATCCTTACACAATTTGTAACTGTACACCTTCCTCCTTCCACCTTCCGGCATAGGCCCGCTTATCATGTGTATGGCCCCTATGTCCTCTATCCTTTTTTGGACATGTCTCATCACTGTCTAGTCTTTTTTCTTTATCCTCGCATGCGCATTGCCGTATCACGTTCACTGCTGCCGCCTTCCTAAGTCAACACCACGCTCTATACACCTACGTCCACTACCACTCGCTCCTGCCCTACACATGATATGGCTCATTCTATGTGACCGGTGCGCTGTCTAGTCCCCGACAGCCATGCCGGTATTTATAGCACGAACTGGTATCCGCCTGACTTGCGCATCCGGAATTCAAGACAGAACCAGGGTCTTTGCTTTCTCCACCATACTGACTCCAGGTAAGCTGCATGCACTCATTGCCGCACGACTGTCTACGGGCCCTTTACTCCAGTCCCCATGTTCTTTTCCAGTCCACACTGACTGGTCTTTTCTCTAGTTTTCGACCCTTCAGTCTGGCACACACGCCTTCTCGCTCCCTCCAACACCCTGGAGGGACACGATTGCTACGCACGCAGGGTAAGATCCTTCCCCACCTTTCCTTGTTAATTGTCCCCTCCTGTGGCTTCCATCACTGTCCTTCACACCCCTCGTTCCTTTCAGCCATTGAAGATTCTCCCTTATAACAAAGCACCCACTTTCCCGCTCTGATTGGACAAGTTTGCGGTATACTCAGGGTAAGACCCCTTCTCTACACACCTTGCCCTTTCTCCCCACTCCTTGTTGCCTTTTCTTTCATTACTTCTCCTCATCTTTGCAGCCTCTGACGTTCTCCCGCAGGTTGGCGCACCCGACCCTGTGTGCACACGCAAGTCATCGGACCTGCACGTACCCTGCTTCCCCTAGGGTAAGATCTGTCATTACATTGCCTGTGCCTTTTCCCCTCAATCGCTCCTCCATGACTCGCCATACTTTTCCCCTCCATTCCGCAGCAGCTCACACTTCCTCACCTCCGCCTTCTCCTCTACACGTTGTACCCGAGACGTGTCCACTACTTTCAAGAGATCTCCACGTCAACTCTAACCACTGGTCCTTCTTGATCCCCGGGCCAGCTTGGAATTAACACCGTATTACAGTAAGAGGGTATACCCATAGTAGTCGCTGGGACCTGGGTGCAATATGGTACAGGAAAAAGGGGTCCCAGTAACAATTTTAATAAAAGAAATGTAGGACAAAAATTAAATAATACGTAGAACAAAATATGAACACACTGATATTTAATCACAACATGTTATGCATACTAATACCAATTCTCATCAAACGACAATGGTGCCCCTAAACGTGAAAGGTGTGCAAGTGAAAATGGTGTTTGTGCAACGTTGTAGAAATTAGTGATACAGAAGCAAAATCAATAAAATCACAGTATTAATTTCATACTGGCTTCAAAAGAGCCAGAGAGTCTAAGAACACCGAATGTTCGGTCAATTACAGAAAACCATGCCAGATGTATTGCCAATAATGTCCACAGTTTTGTAAATGCTGGCTGGTTGGAGACACGGGATAAAAGGCGACGTTTCAACCCCAATGGAAGTAGGTATCGATGTGACCTTAGAGCGGGGTCTTCCTCAGGACAGGGTGAAGTGAAGGGTGGTGATCGTAGGGGCCAAATTAGTCTGAAACCACATGGAAACACGGCTGGGAATTAAAATTAAAGAAAAACCAAGCCAGAATGGCTTGGTGCACTTAGAAAGGTGTAGGGCCAAAAGGCTCCAAAAGGCGGGGAGCTACATTACTCCATACAATGGACAAAGGATGACTAGATGCAAACATGGTCGGAACAGATCCTAGTATTAAATGTGGACTATGTGCATATTGTCACGAATGGCTAAACTTGCAAACTTACTAGTGTTGAGTGGCTTCAAGGATCAGAATGGCCGAATCAGTCTTGCCGCCCGATCCTTGCAGTCCGTCAGGGCTATTCTGCAGAGGGATAAAAATACAACGGAGGTAGCAGCACTGATATTCGAATACGGATAGCCGCTGAGAGTATTCATAACAAAAAACAAACAACACCATCTGTACTCACGTGTGGACCATGACATCGTACAACAACCGCGTCCGCGGCAGGAGATGTCTGAAAATATAATTAAGGGCCATAAGCTATCGGATTGCTCGAGGGTAATGGAGAGGCTACTGAGCACGCCTAGGGCTGATGTGACAATGGGCCGTCAATTACCTGAAGTGAGGGATACCTCCAGCGTATGGAAGGGTTCTGTGCGTCTGCCGCGTTGGTCAGCAACAAGCGCACAAGGCGAGGGGAATAGATTAAATAGAGACGCCCTACACCAGAGTGCACGCGTTACTACCGCCGGATGCGTGGGTATGTCCATAGTGAAAAGACTATGCTGGAACCCGAAAATGAGCTAATGCGTTTTGTCCGTGTGTTGTGGGATACTGATCAATATTGGTTAATCACTAATGTACCTGGAAATGTAAGACCGGCTACCCAGTATTACAAATTAAACACAGTCTAGCGTAGGTGGCGCGTACCTCTCAAACATGAGGGTAAGGCGTCAAATCTGGGATAGAAATCCGTGGTTATTTGTCAATGCATCAACGATCACATTAAATATGAGCATATAAAGAAAATGAAGAAACGTGGTTGTATACATTGTTGCTGGGTACAGACTCTCACCTCTTGAACATGAGGGTGAGGCGTCCTAACGTGAGTAATATCCCAAATTAACAACATGTTCACCACATTGTTGGTCTGTTGAAGCACAACCAATAGCGTGCACATATCAAAATGCAGGTCAAACAAGATTGTTCAAACGGAAGCCATACAATATATAACAGAGCAAGCTTAGCATTGGCTATTCTACTGTTAATCAAATGTTTGGGACAACCTCCTGATAGTGCAACTTGGGCTGACTCGTAGGGCTTGGTGGTAGTGCCCTTAGTTGAATAACGCAGCGAGTTGTGCATGACTACTGTGTGTTTAATTGAGGCCATTTTTAATGGAGTCAAAAAAGGACATCCATTTTGCTTAACGCATGTTCAGGATCCTGCTTATATCTACCCCTCTAGGTCCTAAGAGTACCTTCTCAAGTACAATCCATTTGAGAGACCCCAAAAGTATGTCCTGTCTTTTTGCAATGTTCCACCAAGTGTGCGCCCAATACCTCACAGCGAATGCAGCTGCCATGCTGCAGAATTCTAGCTTTGATTTTGTGCTGGGTTTGACCTATGTATAGCAACTTGCACAGGCATTGTATCGCATAGATGACGCAAGTAGTGTTACAATTGGTATAGGATTTCAACTCCACTTCCTGATGGTTGTATTTGAACACCTTACATTGTATTGTTGTTGCGCAGGCCTTGCAACTCCCACATCTGTGATGGCCTACTAACGGTGGCATGTTCCACATTGTCAGCACAGTTGTCTTTGCCGGGGGGTCCAGGAATGAATGGACTACCTGGTCTCTGATGTTCTTAGACCTCCTGTACGAATGTAGCGGTGGGTCCTTTTGATCAATGTCGTTTGCTATAAGTTTCCAATGCTTATTCACAATCTTTTTAATGGCATTGCTCCTGGTGGAGAACGTTGTCACACAGATCATTCTTTGATTGGTGTCACTTCTGTTATGGGGTTTGCGTAGTTCTTCCCTGGGGCTATACCATGCCAGTTTCCATGCTTGTTTGATAAGTCTCCCTGGGTATCCTCTTTCACGAAGGCACCCAGCTAGCACCTCAGATTCCCTCATGAAGTTTATTTTAGAGGAGCAACTCCTGCGGACCCACAGGAATTTCCCAAAAGGTAAATTATCCCTTAATCCCCTCGGATGGTGGCTGTTGTATTGCAAGAGAGAGTTCATTTCTGCTGGTTTTCTGAACAATGTGGTTTGCAATGCACCATCTTCATTGAAGATAGTAATGTCCTGGAAATCAATCTGGTTGGCATCGGACTGCAGAGTGAACTGGATGTCCTGGTCTTGCTCATTCAGACATGTATGAAAGTTGACTAGAAGGTCTGGGGCACCTGTCCAGATCAGGAGCACGTCATCTATATAGCGGACCCATAATTTTATATTGGTATTGAAAGGGTTCTGGTCGCAGAAGATGTATTTACTCTCGTAGTTGTCCATATAAATAATGGCCAAATCTGGGGCGTAAGATGGCCCCATCGTGGCTCCCTTGGTCTGCAAGAAGAAATTGTTTTGGAACACAAAAAAGTTTTTCTTCATGGCTACTCTGAGTAGGTCGATGATGAAGTCGGTTGGGATGGGTGCTGGTGCTGTTTTTGATTGAGGACCTGCTCAGCCACCTCAAGTCTGCTTAGTTGTGGAATGCTTGTATAAAGGGACACAATGTACATTGTCACTAAGAGTCGGTTCGAGGGATCGAAAAGGCGATTGTCCACTATATTAATAGTTTGCATAGTATCACGTAAATAAGCCTTGGTGTTTTCGGCAATGGGCTTCAGAAAATGATCAATATATTTACACAAGGGCTCCAGTATAGACCCGCATCCAGAAATAATTGGCCGGCCTGGTGGGTTTCTCATATTCTTGTGGATCTTGGGTAGAGTGTAAATGGTGGGAAGTCTGGGATGTTTGGGGTTCAAGAATTGGAATTCCTGGTCTGAAAGGAAACCCTGGTCTATGCCTCTCTGGGCGATCTGGAGGATCTCTTGAGCCAGGTTCTTTGAGGGATCAATGGGTAGTTTCCTGTAACTGACCCATCGATCAGTTGTCTGTAGATTTCTCTCTTGTAGGCCTCCACATCCTGCACCATGATGGCTCCCCCCTTGTCCGCAGGTTTGATTACCAGTTCCTTGATGTTCCTCAGGGCATTAAGAGCAGTTTTTTCAATGTTGCTGATATTGAATCTTGTGTACTTGAATTAATTTATTACCTTATCCACATCCCTAGATACAACATTTTCAAATGCAAGTATCTTGCTAGTCATGGCATAGGTAGGTGGAAAAAATGTAGAGGGTACACGTAGACCTGTTTCAGATGTTCTTTGTTCCGTTGTGGAATTCTTGAAAAAAATACCTTCTCCGAATTTTTCTGAAGAAACTGTAAAGTTCTGTTTTCAGTGCAAACTTGTTAGGGGGGGGCAGTTGGGACGTATGATAAGACTTTGCTCAGGACTTTCAACTCTTCCTCCTTCAAGGTATGTGTTGAAATATTGACCACCGGGTTCGTTACTACCGGTATACTTTGCGTCTGGTCGATATCTCCCCGTGGCTCTCTGGTCTGAAGGTGACTTGCTTCTGGCTGCGACTGCGTCCCCCGTCTCAGTTCATATTGCCCCCTTGTTGTTGGCCGCGTGGTGGGTCCGCTCTGCCAGTTGAAAAAACTGCTCTTAATGCCCTCAGGAACAACAAGGAACTGGCAATCAATCCTGCGGACAAGGGGGGAACCATCGTGGTGCAGGATGTGGAGGCCTACAAGAGAGAAATCTACAGTCAACTGACCGATGGGGTCAGTTACAGGAAACTACCCATTAATCCCTCAAAGAGCCTGGCTCAAGAGATCCTCCAGATCCCCCAGAAAGGCAAATACCAGGGTTTCCTTTCAGACCAGAAATTCCAATTCTTGAATCCCAAACATCCCAGACTTCCCACCATTTACACTTTACCCAAGATCCACAAGAATATGAGAAACCCACCAGGCCGGCCAATTATATCTGGATGCGGGTCTTTACTGGAACCCTTGTGTAAATATATTGATCATTTTCTGAACCCATTGCCGAAAACACCAAGGCTTATTTATGTGATACTATGCAAACTATTAATATAGTAGACACTTGCCCTTTCGATCCCTCAAACTAACTCTTAGGGACAATGGACATTGTGTCCCTTTACACAAGCATTCCACAACTAAGCGCACTTGAGGTGGCTGAGCAGGTCCTCAATCAAAGAACAGCACCAGTACCTTTCTCTGCTACAGAAACAAGTAAAAATTATGTAAAGGCGCCAAAGAAGAAAAAAAGCCCTACACTTAAACACTTCTAAATAAGGAAAAATCAAGAAATGTAAGTACAAAAAATAAAAGCAGAACTATTTATAAAATAATGTGGATTCAATGAAATAACATAACAACATTATACTGAAACGATTTAAAAAAATTCTAAATCACATGCAAATGCCAAAATATCTAGCAAAGCCATTCTGATTAACTCAAAAATGGTAAAATCCCCTGGCATGTACCTAGGTTTCACCTCTAGTGAAGAGTACAATAACAAGTTTAGCCGCTGTAAGTATACACAAAATACCACTCAAATAGTTGCACTTACAATTCTGAAAAGTATTTAAAAAGACTGCATGCTACATACAGATACATTTTTTATGTAACACCTTTATTTTTCTATGATAATTTAGCCAACCATTCCTTAATACAACCCTCCACTCTTGCCCCTCACAAAATGGGGATGCAAGGAGACCAAGGAGAAAAAACGCTAAATAATGGAGTGGATAGAGTAACTATACATGCCTACTCACCAAATATGGCAGAGTTTCAGGAAGGATACATTATCCAAGATTTAAGAGGCCTTTACAGAAACCACTACACCAAGTGGAACATTATTGAGGACTACTTAACTCATGTTAACTACACTCTGTGGCCAAACTGAAAATTCAAAATATAGAAAACAAGCGGAAAATATTCTGACTCTGCTCTAAAGCATTTCCTGAACTAGACATCCCTGACCACTAAACACTAACCTGTCCACATTTGTTTTATTTAATTATTAGTCCCATTCAAAAGTTAGCATAGCCGAGTTGTCTGCATGTGTCCTATACTGGCCAATGGGGTTGCTAATGTTTCCGCAATAAAACTGACAATTTGTTTTTTTTAGAGTTGTCGGATATATAAAAATACATGTCCTACCCTGTAATATATTGCACACTTTTTTAGGACTTGGTTGCCCTGCAGTAGGGGTATCATACATATTAAAGAGGGAGGTTTAGGCTTTGCCAATAGTTTAAATGACAAAGCCGAGTTAGCAGTTTAAAACTGCTCTATCAGTCTGCAGTGGCTGGCTGGGAGACATCTTTTGGAATTGTCCCGTCCAGGTTGGCACAATAGGTGCTGCAGCCATGGTGGGACACTTAACGTATGGGCCCTGGGTACCACTGGTACTATATCCTAGGGGCTTATTAGTAATTAAAGCAATACCAATTTGGTGTAAGGTAATCAAGCATAAACTTTGTAAGGTCCGAACATTGGCATTGAGGTCTGGATAACGGCCTCTGTGCCCTGAGTCAAAAAACAAAAGCAGTCCAAAATTTGGGGGGTTGGGGAGAGGTATGACTAAAAGAGGAATTACCGTACACTTTAAATTTGTGAGAATTCTAACTTACCCTTTAACTCGGAGGTCTATAAACATTAGGGTAATGATGCAACATTGTGCATGAGCAGGTATACTATTCTAACTCTAAGGCATATGAACTTTGGAGTAACCCATTCAATTAGATTGAATACAAACTTACCATTTCAACTGCTTAGCCTAAAAACATTGCGGCTGCAAAATATAATTAGGGAACAGAAGATTACTTATTCTATCTCCCAGTGATACAAACATAAAGGACATTTTGTATAATTAAGATATAGTATTTTGGTTTCTCATATGACATATTCATTTCAATGAATTAAATGATGTATTATAGTATAGTTTATGTCTAATATTTTTATATCTAAATATAAGATTTCTAATATGATTAATTATTTTAAATTAAAAAATAAGATTTTATACAAAGAATAGGTTTATTGATAAACCTACTATTAAAAATATTTTAATAACTCATTTCTAATGTATTTAAATCCTTTGTTGTCCTAATGCTAAATTTTTACTATACATAGGCTAATATTGCAATTATTTCATAAAACCTTAATAAATTAAAGTTAATTGATATGCAGGCCAAAAAGTCAGGGACGTCCGTAAATCATTCCAAAATCACAACAAATCCGTGATAATTGATAAAGTTGACTAGCCTGTAGTCAATCATCTTAGTCTTGTGAAGTACTTGCTGTCAGATTTGAAGATTTTCCCATTGAAACATGCCTTAAAGGAAGAACTGCTGGACTCTACAGGAAAGTTCTGGATGTATTGTTTAAAATCATTGCTTTCAGACAGAGTGAACTTCACTGAAAATACCACCTGATTACTACATATCTCAAGGGATCTCAGGGTTGCATTGATTCAACACTCCATATGGAATATTTACTCATAATGCTGTTTGAAACTTTAGCAGTGCAGCTGTGTAATCGCTGAACAATCTTGTACTACCTGGGGTGCAAGCCAAAACGTTGTAGTGGAAATATATTTTTGTTCTCTGGAGGATCCATCTGTTTGAGTTACTTTTTTCTTGAATATATATAATATATATATTTATATTGCATGTACGTTCATCGTGAATTCAATGTTTACGTGACCTCCTTTAGTGTGTTGGTGTTAGCCTGTCTCCATTTATTTTTCCTATGGGAATGTTTTGCAGTACTTGATTTTTATTGTGTATTCTCATTCCACAGCTTAGTGGGGGTACTGTTAAATCTGTTTTGTCTGTTAGGGCTGTAGTAGAATTAGAAGTGTATTTTGTGAATAGCAATTGTCTCTCTCTTATGTGGGTGCATGTTCAATATTAGCATACTCCTCCCTAAACCTATTCTTAAAATGTCCCTTGCCCCATTACTTTTGTAGTAATTAGACTCTATTTTCCCTTCTCTCCCTCTTATCCTTACATAAAAGATAGGAGAAGCAGAGGTCAAGATCTCCGGCCATAGATTTGTTTATTGCATTTTGTAGAATGAGAATTAGTACTAATGGAGTATGTAGCAGTGCATCATTAATAAGGCTGCATCTTTGCTCTGAAAAATATTAACCTTCTTTGTAGCTTTGAATTTATAAGTACAACTCAGTCACATTTCCTGGCATCCAGCTTTGATCATTTACATTGTCATTGTGTATAGATACTAAATCGCTTTTTCCTTATTTTGCACAATTCCAATAGTAATTTTAGATGCAATAGTTAAACTCAAAACGTGTACACTTTTACCTAGCAATCTAGAAGCAATATGGAAAAAGGAGCTACCGACAGTTTAGAAAATCAGCAGCAGTGCACATTGGTGTCTTTCCCACATTAGGGAAGGTAGTTTCCGTAACCTGCAGAAAACCGTAACCATTCCTCTATTCCCAGGGCGTGTGAACTGATATTTTGTCATTATTATCTCCTGATCATAATTAAGACAGATGGGGTTGACAAAATAGATTCCGTAATAGAGATTAATGTTTTTAAAGTGCTAATAAGAAGCTGATTGTGGAACTCCAAGTTGAGTAAGTACTGTATCGGGATGGAATTAACAATATTTGATTGACACATTTTATATTGGTATATTTCAATGCAGCGGGGCACTTTCATTGCTATTTCCTCACCTTATGCAATAATATGATGTTGTATGTAAATAAAGGTCCCATCTTATAATGTTTAACCCCGAGAGGTGCATATAGAATTTGGCTGTGATATTTATATTATTACCTGTTTACTGTGGTGTATTGGGGCGGGGCACGCGTGTCCCACCTGAAATGTAACTAAAAGTTTCCAAAACGTGTTTGTGCTCTTTCGTAACAGTGCCTCTCTTGATGGGAGAATCCTGTCTTGTAGTGTCAGTTTGCAGGATTTGCAGTGGGGTTTGATGTATGTGTAGAAACTGCATATTCAAATCATTTACTGTAACTGCCTTCAGAAATATTGGTGAGCTAGTTTTAAAAGGTGGAATTTGAATTTTGGAATTTTTCCTGTACCGCGTCCATTCTTTGGAAATATCGTACACATCCATAAAATGCTCGGCGTCTCTGTGCAGTGTCTGACCCCACATTTTATTCTTCAAAATCTCTTCTAGCTGACCTGCAAGCCTTTATCCTCTTGGATATCATTCTTTTTTTCTACTTGCTTAGAAGGTCCATTTACTCCCAATGTTTGCTATTTTATATTTTGAACTAATTTAAATACCTGTTCAACAGATGGTTTCTACGCATTTCGGGCTTGCTAACCAAATATTAATTAATGTGTTATTCCATGTGACTACAAATGACTTTTTAGGTGACTTTTCAGTATAGCCTTGTTTCAAATAAGTATTTTTCATGTCATTTTGTCTGTTACAATCTTCCAAGGTAGATGACGCACAAAAACCTCACTACTTTTCTTTAACAAGCATTTTTGATTTCCTGGGCATTGTTTTCAGGCAAATTGTTCCCCCCTCCTCATGCCTCTTCTTTACCTGGCTGAATTTGCATTCCAGTCTCCTTCTGTTGGAATGATTGGAATCGTACAGTAATAGGTAGCCAGCACAGTTACCATACAAACAACCCTTTAAGTAATTGGTTTTGAAGACAAAGATTGCCTGAGCTTCTTGACATTCCATACTTTATTAGACCTCTGGAAACCGGAGGAAGCTGATGCATTTGATGTATCTCACTAACCCCCCAATTCGAAATGCAAAAAAATTACAATTCCACTGTTTAAAATGAGATCCCATCCTCACACTGCCGTGATGTGATATGCTGTGTGTATTTATAAAGCACTTGTAATATAGATTTATACGTATGTTGTTTTTTACAAATAGGTCGTTGCACACAAAATCAGATAGTAGATTTATTGTAAAGAGCACAATAGCTGTATCTATATCTTCAAGTGTTTTACTGCACCAGTCGTTACACCTTTCCTGCGGTGCCAGCGACGGCTGTATTTTCTCCCTATGTGCTGCCTGGATATCCAAGAACAAACATATATATATTTTCTAAAAAAACAAAGGTTACAGGGATGCTATAGTTGGGTTCAGATGATTAAAAAAAACCATAGAGTTATAGTTATCTCAATAACTATAACTTTCACCCTCACCATGTACAGCTTTCTGATCAATACTTTTACAGCAAATGTTGAAGTGATATTATTAATGATGTCATAGAAGATGTCATGAGTGATGCAATATGTGGAGTAATTGTCAGTGCATGGCGAGGGCGAACATTATAGTTACCTTAGGACACTAGTCTTGGAGACAGTGTAACTTTATCAGCAAATATACTCTAACTGCTGAGTTTGCAGAAAATATATTTCTGTTAAATAATGTTTTTTGTTTGTGGGTACACCCCAAGCACCCTTTTCTTTTATAATTATTTGTACATCCTGGTCTAACCCCCACCCCCTTTTTAAATATATGTATTTATGTTTTGCATTTATATACACTAATGCCAAAAACACATATAAATAAACCAATGTTTTAAATGCCAACACAGTGAATGTTCGTTCATATTAATATTATTGCATATGTATATTATTTGTATTATAAACCTTCAAATACATGTATTTAAATGTATCATTATTTTTTTTTATTTCAATCCAATTAATTAATTTTAATTTTATTTATAATGACATTGCAAACCAACCTTTCACAGTGAACCGTGAAAAATAGGCACTATTTCAAGGTACCTTGTGAAATATGGATTTCAGCATTACGATGACAGCCTCCAAACCACTCTGCAGAGCTTTTACATTGTCTTGGCCATTAGGATTATGTGGCATGGAGGAACAGATTATGCAGCAAGGTTTTTTGTAATTATGCAGCAAAAATTGCAATGTATGGCCCCACATTTTCTGGGCGTACTATTTTCATCCATTTTTGGTAGAATCTTTTCGTAGTACAATCTGCAAATTGTGTCAAATGGAAAAAAAAACAAATTTTTGTGAGCAATTCTGCGGACTCAAAATAGCATGAATCATCTGGCTTTCACCATTGTAATATAATAATGTTTTTCATGAAAGGTAAATTTAAATATTCTGATTGTAAACTTTGCCCATTTTTAGCTGTAATTTGAAGATAGCACCTTATTCAAGATAACTGTCCCAAACTGAACATGCAAAATGAAAAACGTGTTAGCTAATGTCTAATATGGGCCGATAATCCCAATTCTGGCGTTCAGATGACATTTTAAAGCACTCAACCTTCGGCCCTGTCGTTTATGTCACCAGAACCCCTCAGTGACAATATTGGACCGTATTAAACAATTAACCGTTATGTATATTAATTAATGTATCGTTGCGGATCCAATTAGATATCTTTAGAAACTATATAAAGACTTACCTATAATAAAAAGCCCACCTGCGATGTAGTGACTCTCGATACACTTACCGTGATGTAAGACTGAAAAAGTAAAATCGCAAACCCCACAAACATGTACATTTGTGGACTATTCGGAATGGCAAGGTGAACAGATAATTCCCCAGACTTGCGGCAGCGTTTAAGGTAAAAGATTTCGTCATGGCCAAAAATGTGTGCCCCTCAGAGAAAAAATATGTATTTGTACACAAAGTTCCATTTCCCCTGCGCAGAGTTCTTTACCATGGAGAACTCCATAACGGAGGAGTGTAGGCGCTTTGGGAAAACTCGCTTGATATTCCCAGAAGTGCACTTGGACACTTGTCGGTGTTCTTCAGGGAATGTTTGTGAAATCCCAAACAAGTGAAAGTACTTCCCGTAGGAGATGTAAATCTCAGCCTTTTCTCTTACAAATTGGTTTGTGAATAAGGCCCAGTGACTTTATTTTCTTACATTCTTCCCACATTGAAATTTAGAAATAAAAAATGTGTTGTTCCATTAACTGTTTTTTTACTTTCGGCATCTCACCATTTCCTGACCGTCCTAAAGAGAATAACATTTATTTGCAAATCGACATAGAAAAAGAGCGTTCTGTAAGCGAAAAGATTATTGGAAACTAATGCATTTGAAATCTCACTTGCAGCGGGCTCGTTTTGTAGCTGTTCTGTATTTGGCGAATTAAGATGCTGTTGGCTTCTTTTAAAATCCACCAAAAACACTGATGTCTAATTGAACAATTGGGAAGTTTCTCATTTTAGGAAACCCCTTGTCTATATTTTTTATTAATTCTTCCCTTGAAAACATTTCAGGTAGATGGTTGGCAAGTCAATGCGTGCTTTGTTGCCTTGCCAACGGGTTAAGCAGTGAATTCTAGGACACTGCTAATTTGATAATTAAGAATTAATTTGCTCAGACGCGCTGTGCACAAGGAGTGGTAGTACTGATTCACACTGACAAACTACTGGACAGTTTGGGAGAAAGATATGTAAAATATCTCCCCGACATGTAGTTTACCAGACTATAAATATAGACCAAGTGGATACTGCATTCTTACATCCTAATTTTACAAACCATCATGAAACTAGAGTATCCTTCTGCAGTAGTAGTATTTAATTAAAGGAATTGGAGCTTCCAATTAGTTGGTTTGTCATAGTGTCTGTGTAATTTTTACATTTGTATAGCCACCCATGGAAAATCCATTCTTGCATCGCTAATACTCTTGGCCCCATTGACTAATGTATACCAGACTTTGAAAAAAGTACAGTACAGGCGACCGATTTTCTGCAGAGTGGTTGCAGAAGAGCATCATGAAAAGCGAGGTTCTCATAGTGTTTTCACTTGTAACATGGAAATCTCCATAGGTAGGTTTTACTATGACAAACAAAAATGCAGTTTAATTTCTAATATTGGCAGTAGTTTCGAAATTTTCAGAGGGTACCCTTCTAGTTTTTCTTGTTTACTTCCTAAATGCTGAACAATGTCAAACACTGACCCCCCCTAGTACAGAGATCTGGGGCTACATCCATAGTTGTTTTGTTCACCATGCTACCCTAGTTTGGACCCAGCCATTTGCAAATCAGTCTGGACCCTGTTCCCCATTGGAACAGCCCAGCCCGAACTACCACGCCAGGTACTCCCTGGACGAGAAACCAGCATCCTAGGGCTGGTTTCGGGGTATCACCCCTCTTCAGCCAGGATAGCGTGAATCTGGTGGCATGGAGAGCATGGGACCCACATCTGGGCATACCTGTCCCACTTAGGGCAATAAATGCAAAAAGAACACTTGATGGACAGACTGCGGAACATTGTCAAACACTCGCCCCAGTTCAGAGATCTGGGCCTAAATCTATTGTTTTTTTTTTTGTTGTTACTCACAACGCCATTTCAGGTTGGACCCAGCCATTTGCAGATCAGTCTTGACCCTGCTCCCCATCGGAGCAGTCCATCCTGAACGGCCAAGCCAGGTCCTCCCTAGACCAGAAATGAGCATCCTAGGACCGTTTTTGAGGAATCGCCCCTCATCAGTCAGGATAACTTCACTTCAGTAGCATTGTGAGTATGAGACCTATGTCTGGGCATGCCCATCCCACTTAGGCCAAATATGTAGAACCCAATACCCAGTGCCAATGTAAAATCCATTAATACATTTGGCTAGCAAATTTTATTTCATTTTTGTTCAATTATGAATTAGAAAATGCAAATAAATGGCAATGTCTTTAAACGATCTTACTGGACAAATGTGCCTCCTACTAGTTGATTTTGGGTACCAGTCAATATCTGACAGAGCAAGGATGGTGGTGTAGAGATAATGAGAAGGAATACCACTAATGGGACATGACATGGCAGGAGTATGCTCCGGTGGAAACATAACTTGTTTTTTCTGTGTTAAGTGGGAATGCAGAAAACAAATTGGGCATTCCTATTGGAAAATGCCACGAAATCAAGCTTCCAAATGCTCCAGCTGAAGTATCTCATGAAGTGGCAACAAACACTGGAAAACCAAAGGAACGAATTTTACTATATTGAGATCATCAGGAACATAATAAATATTCACAGTGGCTCAAGTCATTGATGTGATGCGAACATTGAGACTCTTAGCCATTTTTGATCATCTGTCTGAATTGCAGTGAAGTAGACGCATGGACATTTCATTTTATTGACACAAAATGTCATGACATGTGTACATACAGACAACATCCATCTCAGACATTAAAGTGTCAGCCTGAAAATAAACCTCTTTATTTATCTGACTAAGCATGGAGGTGAAGAGAATATTTACTTGAGCTCTATTTTTTTATTGTGACAGTAACCTATTAAGAGATTCACTCTTGCCCCACTGTTAGTATAAGTGTGTGTATGTACATATAAATATAATGTACATCTAATTCATGCGCTTTTGTGGTGCAATGTGCAGTGGTAGAGAATCATTTTTTACAGGGAATCTTGCATTTAAAAATATTTGATCTTTCCTTGTGATATGAGTTTATCATTAGGACAGCCCCTGATCCACCCTGCTGTGCTTTAGACAAATGGGATTATACTAGAAACTTAGTAGTGACAGAAAAGCAGAATTCCTTTGGCTCCCTCCACTTCCATTGCTTTATCTAAACTCTGTTCACGAAAGGTAAACAGCTAAGTATTCTAATTTCTGTCAGTGCCCATTGTTTGTTGCAGCTTGAATAGAACAGATTTAACTGCCTCTTCCTTGCACTGATAGAACATGTTTATTAGCAAAGCAAAGGGTTTCCTAATAGAAAGCATTCAGTTTCTACCTACATAATTAAACATTGATCTTTTTTTACTGCACATAACACAACAGTGTAGTCTAGTATTTCAGTTATTACTTTCATTTACCTGTTTGGAAAAATACCTTTTTTCAAGATTACTACTCCAAAATAAACCTGCAGTATAAAGATACAGGCTTCTAGTGTTTTGAGATCGCACTCTGCCTTCAGACTCCTTATTTTTGTTTCCATAATCCCTTTATGACAATATTGGACCATGTTGCACTGATGCCTGTTTACTTGTCCTCTCTCAATAAATAAATATATATATATATATATATATATATATATATATATATATATATATATATATATATATAATTATGAAAAACATAAGTTATCGTAAGGATCAGTTACAATGTATGTTTTCTTAATATATGTGTAAAAAAATCTGAAATTCCCTAAAAAACACTGTTAAAGTATAGTTATGGTTGTAAATTAAAACCAAAGAACGCTAAAATTCAATCAATATGCCAAGTTATTGAGACTTGCATGGTGCTCTAATGACCCAGAAGGGTACTTATGTGCCCTACAAGTGGAAAGGTGGCCTGTCTAAGTTGAAAAGCCCAGTTTTTAATTTCCTTCTGAATTAAAGGAAGCAGATGCTAGCTGTAATGAAGAGGTGAGCTTATGTCCGGTCTTGGGGGCAATGTAGGACAAGGCACAGTGTCTTATTTTTGCGTGCCAGATACAGGCATTACATCATACAACCAATCGGAGGTGCTCTTAGGGATGTGGAAGTGCATACAGTTGTTGAGGTATGCAGGACCTAAGCTGTGGAGTGCTTTGTAAGGGAGGGAGAGGAATTTGAAGGTGTTTTGTATCTGGATCGGGAGCCAGTGAAGGTCTCTGAGGAGGTGTTTGGAGATGCTCGTGGAGGTGTTGTGTGTGAGAATGCCAGTTGTGTTTTGAACCACTTGTCGTTAGTTGGTGGAGATTTTGCTTTCAGTTATGATACCCAGATTCCTGGCAGCTTTGTTTGGGATGAGGGGTTATCCTAGCGTGCCTGGTCCCAGTCTGGGCTCCATAAAGAGGTGTTCTTTGCAACGACTACTTTTACTCCATTCTGCTATGTCATACATGCATGTTAGGATATTATATGGTTGGTACCTCTTCTGAGATGAGGAGTATGAGTTCCATTGTGTCTAAGTGTGAGATGATGCTAAGGCTGTCTGATAATGCCATGGAGGCGAGAGAAGTCATGTAGACATTAGACATTGAAGAATGGGTGCCTCAAGGAGGAGACCTGTGGAATTTTGTAAATCCGCTTGGTAGTGTCTGGCTGGAAGGGGACATGGCTTATCATTTGTGAGATTCCAGTGATGAGGTAGCGAGCGATGACCGTTTTTCCACGACTTTGGCAGAGTGTGGTAGAAGTGAGAGAGGCTTGTATTTAGCTATGGTCACCAAAGTTTCTGGAGGAGGAGTAGTACTGTGGCCGGTGTCGTGGAAGGTTGCTGTTGAGAGAGAGAGGTTGAGTATTGATGTTCGCACCCAGCAGGTAGATTCAGTACTTTTTCAAAGATGTAGTACAGGCTGGGATCTGATGAAGTTTTGTATGTGATGGATTGCATGACTCTGTGTCTGTGGCCATGCACAGGGTTGTCATCAGTGATGTCAGTTCAGATGTTTCAGTGATGTCATCAGTTATATCATAGGACATGTAATGAGTGATACAATATGTAACATCATTAACCGTGCATTGTGAGGGAGCAAGTTATAGTTACTTTAGGGCACGAGTTATAGTTATTAGAGATAAGTAGGACTAGTAAATGTCAGGGTTTTTTTTGTTTAAAACAAATTTGCACCCAACTAGAACGTTACTTTAATAATTGTTTTTTTTTCCAGGAATATCTAGTTTTTTTAAAACTGAATATTGTATACCATAACCCCCATTGTGCACAGCTTTTGGCCAAACCCTGCCTTGGCCGTAGGGTCTGGCATATGAGCAGCCAGTCCCAGGCCATTCACTGCTTTCTGGCATGTGCAGTGCGTGGTTGCTCTTGCATGTCCTGGTCACACTCATGCAGGCATGCTGACTTTGTCTAAGAGTCCCAACTCCGAAGTATAAAATATAAAAAATATATTAAAAAAAGAGCCTATTTGCTTTATCAAGGGATGAGCACATCCATATATACGAAGATCTTTTATCTTTCTCTAAATATTACCAATTTATTTTATCTAATATGCACGTCAGTAATTCACACAATGCACAATGTTTGTTAATATTGATTATTATAAAATGTTTAATAAAGTTTTTAATGAAAACCATTTCTGTGAGGTTTTTTTAACATCGTTTTTATTATTACATTTTGTGGGTGAAAAATGGTAAAATAAATATAGACCCATTGTTTTCTTTAAAAAAAAAAAGAAAGAAATTACACCAGCATGTCTGAATCTTTCTCTTAACATTTGTCTTCCCAGAATAGGCAAATATAAAAAACAGCCACAAAGAGGTCTTGTACTCTAGGAGTGCTTGATTTAAAAAAATGGTAACTACTCCAGGGATCATGTATTTAATGACCCAGGAGACTTAAGTTTTATTTTTTATTTTTAATATTGCGCGGGGGGATGCTGGATGCCCTGAAGTCCCTAACTACATTAAGAAAGAAAAAAAACTCTTGGTGGAAGCCCTCCCTATTCTAAGAGCGCAACCAAGCTCCAAAAAGTATAAACAAAAAGCCTTTGCAAGAAATTATGGGGCACTCCTTCAAGGAGCAGTGAATAATAAACGGCAGCTGCCATTCATGCTGTAATAATTTTTGTTTTTCTGGTGCCCACCAGGGACGTCCGTTTTTCATATTTATTGGAGAAAGGGCACCCGGTCCCCCCCCTGAGCTATTACTGGCCTAGGTACCCATTTCCACGGGGCCTTTTGTTTTTTTAATAACAGGAGGGGGGCGAGTAGAGCCTCTGCCTGAGCCACAACATACCCCAAGGGATTCCATCCACTGGGGCTTTTGGTTTATTTAAAGTGGGTGTTACACACAGCCTCCCTCCTTGGGCCTGCTCTTGCCCGGTGAAAGAAGGTATTTTTCACTGCTCCCACAGGGCAGGATCACACTGAGTTTCCCCGCCCGTCACACTCCATGTTATTAGCACAGTACAGTAAGTTTAAAATGAGAAAAATACTGTTTACAGCCCCACAGAATGCATGTTGCAATGCCGTTACACATGGGACTATCCACCCCCTACAAAAATAATACCTGTCCTCCACCCTCAGTACTCTACGAAATATTAAAAATAGTACCTGATGCCGTATTATTGATACAACACAGTGTCCCAAGCTGTGCAGAAGTGATTTCTTAAGGGTCTGTCCAGGTGCAGATCATAGCGGCGTTTCTTATCGCAGCAAAATGTGCTGTTTCCAGTGCAGGTCCTAATCCCTTCCTGCACTGGGAACAGCACATTTATGAAAGGCAGGCTGGCTGTTTGAAACCACCTGTCCACCTTTCAAAGTGCTTGCTCCATCTTATCCTGACTTTCAAAAGATGGGTGTGGCAGAACTCTCTCGTCAGATGGGGGAGTGAGTTATTGTCCTGGTGGCCCAGCTGGGGAGGGGGGTGTTCCCTAGACCTCTTTACATCTTTCTAGGGAAGCCCTCCGGGGTAAGCGTGCTCTGAATGCGCACCACCGCTTTATGTCGCAGTTAGTGTGCATCCTGATGGCGTCTTTGCTTCTGCATCCCCAGCATCTACCATATTACTCATGTGTAAAAGCAAAAAATTTACTCTTTGCTAGTGAGGGAACCTCCCCTTGATATACCCCTGGCCAACTTTTAGTGCCATTTCTTTCTGTATTGCAGAGGGGCGTGCAAGTGACTACGTCCCCGCATGTGACACTAAAGTGTCTTATGGGTTCTGAGAAGTAGGCACACGTCCTTTGTGCCCTACAGCGCTTGCTGTAATAAGCCCAAAGTGTCCTACCACACATGCTTCCACCCTATTGCTATCTATCGACTCCTCCCCCCAATTTATTGCACTGCACTGATCGGTTCAATGAGAACCCCGTGAGCATAGCTTGGAGTTGCTTTATGACCCACCAACAATAGGAAATAACTTTTTGTTTCCAACTGTTGCTACATTGTAGTAATAAATTGCTGGAGGGAGAAATCAGTATTTCAAGCTAATAGCTCTCTGTGGGTGCCACACATAACAAAGACATTAAGTGGAATTGTGCAGCTGGAACTGATTTGAGACTAAGGAAATAATGTTAAAAAGACAGGAGCTGAAGATGACCCCAAATTATTTCTTTACTTATGAGCTTTAAACAGTACTATTGATGGCCTTTATAAATGATAGATTGCGTCTTGTATTTCAGTTTGGGCGTATTGATTTTAAATTGTTGTCTTTGCTACTGCTCTGTCCCACTTAGGGCAACAGAGAACTAAGTACGAGGAAAGGCATAGGTTAAAGTGGTATGTTCTTCCACAAAGCCTTTTCTGGTTAATTTTATGCAATTGTTTGCTACTCTGAAATGAAAATCAACCTCCGATATTAAAAATCTGAGCCAAATATATCACAAAGACAACATTCATTTTTGAGAGGAAAGTCGAGCCTTTTCGTCTTTAGGCACTAAAGAGAGATGCTGGCATCTTACATTACTAATGTTGTGTGGTGATGCAATAGAGTTGTACAACTTGAAGAGGAATGATTAAGACCCCTATCCTTCAGGTACTTGACTTCAACACTTATGTATCACTCTGTTGAAATAAATGATGGTCATTCATTGTGGGGAGGTATTTGTGTTGTTGTTATGGCAGGCTCTATCGAAAGGATAAAAGAATGAACTTTTCAGTCGTTTTTTCTCAGGCATTATTTCTTCTGAGTGGGAAATAATCAACTAAAATATCCAGGTTTATTTCGGTTCATTTATTTCCAAGTCTGTGCCTTCCCTTCTCCACACTTCCCAATGCAAAGCTGTAATCTTCCTACATTACGGAGAGCCCCGCTGTTCTGCATGTCACTGGCTTTCTCTCGATCAGACGTCTTGTTTATCAGTTGATTAAAATCATAAAACGGATACAAAATCAGTCTTCTGCAGATCCTATTAGCAGCTTTAAAAAAATGTTCTTCTGTTGCTTTGTTTGAGAGTTACATAGAAAACATTGAAGTATGTACCTCTTCTATGTATTTTCTTTCTTCTAACATATATACCCCTAAGGCCCTTTTGGGAATGCCAACTTAACCATGCTGCAAGTAACATATCAGGGCTCTCTATTTCTTGGTCTGCAACCCTTTGCTGTGACCTGTTGGCATTCTCGAGCCAACAGCATACGCCTTTGCAAGCTCTTGAGCTTTGCAATGACGGGAAATGGGCACCGCGGGGTCAGCCTGATTTCTACAGAAGAGGACTGTTGAAGGAAATAGCTGTGAGCAATAGTTCATCATTAACTAACCTTTCTGCCCTGGAAACTTAGAAAAATAAATTCTCTTTGGCAGGTTCAGGGTGGTGGAGACTTTTTTTTGTCTCTGTTGTTCTGTACAAGACCAGCAGAATATATCTATTTGTAAGAATATGTGTGATCCACTGGGCGTGCTATATACCTCTACTAAAAGAGCATAGCATTTTAAAGAGATGCTCTTACTAGTGATCAAACTTATATTTTGTTAGGAGTGAGGGCGGCATCAGCTGTGAATGGCACAATATTCTTTAATGCTCTATATGTAATAATCTAGAGTTTAGTTCATTAATTTGTGTGTGGATTATTAGGTTACTGCATGTAGATAAATGCATGAACTAGTCGCCACCAAGATATTGAAAATGATGTGCCTTAATATAGCTGATCTGTAGAGTATGCGTAAAGCAGCAGCGTTTTATCGCAATGGATTGATTGTATGAGATGTGCCTAAACTTGTCTCCAGCAAAAGCTGAGGTGGAAGCTGATTTGTAAGCTAGGGACATTAGCATGCCACTGGCCTTCGAGTCATGTCTGATTCACCCTTGCTCAACACATGATCACTGGTGATTGCTTAGCAATTGTTATGAACAGCAGCATGAAGGGCAACTTTGATTTTTAGTGGTACGTTAGACATCTGATCAAAGGAGTGCAAATCAAGTACAGGTTTGGGTTGACCCGTTTTTCTGAATTGTAGAAAAAAAAAACATTTTCAGTGTATGTAAATTTGCAAAGTGAGGCAGGCTGTGTGTTTCTGGATGGCACAAATGCACACATGGCCAGCACAAAGTTGTTGGTGTGCACAAAATATCTGAAGATCATTTCCTTCTATAACATTGGTTGTAGAATTACTCTGCTCAAAGGCAAGAGCAATTCCATGTTTAGCCTGGTGAAACTGGAGATACTAGCAATGTGTTTTTTCAGGAGGGATGGATAAGGAAGAAAGTTGTTCAGTGCAAATGTATTCATGCTCTGGATTCATCGCTTTGGCTCTATGCGTGTGCTGTATTCTTATATATGTAAAACAATATATATATAATAAAGAATCTAATTCTCCCGGGTAAACTGAGACGGTATCCCTGGAAAAAAGGATAATGGGTTTTCCTAAACAACATGCTTTAGCCATTTGACCTATTTTATGGTTTTCTGAAGGCATGCCCAGTTCTTTTTTTGTTATAGCATTAGCTCATTACAAGCCTGCTTTTGATTCTGGAAAGTGCCAAAAATGTAGGCTGAGAATGGGAGACCATTGCCCAAATTTGGCTACTTACAGCAGTGAAACATTCCTATCCTGAATTACTCCAATTTAAGTAAATAAATGACTCGGGTCTCTAGTGAAAATAGCCCATACAGCGCTGAAAGTCCTAAAGCCTGAATGGGAGAAGTAATGATGTGTGATGCATATCAGCTAATATTGTACCACATGGGCGCCTGAGAAAGCGATGGTCTCAGTGACCATGCGCACAATTTCATGTTCACTAATTTTGTAGAAAATTATCATAGTGACTTTCGCCTTGTTTAGGCCATTCAGCAAGTCAAACTACGGATTCAAGATGAAACGCTGCCGTTATTTTTAGACGGTTCATTTGATAAATAAATATTGCGTAAGTCGGCTGTGTGCCCAGCAAAAACTTGCAAGTCTAAAGGCCTTACTTGCATTCTAGTGAAGTAGTGTGGCTCACTGGTTAGAGGCGGCAGACCCGAGAGCAGAGGACGGCCCGGGACCAGGGTTCGATTCCCGACGCGGCAGGTTTCTGGACCAGGGTCAGCGGACTCGATAATTCTCTCGCCTCGGTGCCCACTCTGATCAGCGGTCACACTCGGCAACTCTGGGCATTAGCTTGCCTCATCTTCACTAACGGCCCCCCAGACCGCCGGGGATGCCTGGTCGCACCCTGGAGATACCCATTAAGGGACCATCTCTCAGGGAAGCCAGGAAGGGTTTCGCAGCGGTCGAAGCGCCAGGACGCCTACGGGTAGCAGTGCGCTATATAAATGCCAACACATTTACATTCTTATCCAGGGTAGTGTGTCCTACATCTTGCGTCTACAGGTATTTATTTCATTCTGGGCTGCTTTCTATATTGCAAAATATTTAACATTTCTTGGCACAGGAATGCCCCGTGCTCTGTGTCTGAACTGCATGCTTGTGATCCTGTGTTTTTTTTATTATCTTGGGCATGCCACACACCAATCCTGTGTGCACACAATGGCTTAGGCCTGGTCTGATAGGAGTGCTAAGTTCTGAACCAAGTCCTGAACTGAGATGGGCACATCAACTGCACCCTCCTCGTAGGAGAACTACCATTCCTGTCACAAATTTCATGTATGTAGCACAGTGGAGGCAGCATACTATGCTAGTAAAAAATAATGGCAAGATTTCTACCTGTGAGATACTAACGTGCAGCTACTGGCCCATTCCTCTAAAGTGCCACTGCTGGCAATGAACCTGGAATCCTAAACGCGACATCCTGTGTATTGTGTATTTATGCTACAATCGGCGAAGTATGTCATGCAGTGCAATGTGCTTGTGCATATATGCTTGAAGCAGTACTATGCCACGCAGGGATGTTGCAGGCCTGTGTGTTCCGGTTAGGAAGTCCACAGCCTGGGATAGAGCACAAAATAGGGAAATGGTGCTTACTTGCCAGACAGCATATGTGTAGAGGGCCGGCTCTAGGGTGATACGACTGGTGCCACTGCACCGGGTGCTGCCTTTGGGTGAGGGCGCCATGTTTGTTTTATTATTATAGTTTTAAAAGCACCTGCTGCCGCGTTCCTTGCCTCAGGCATCAATAAAAATGTCATGCTGACTCTGGTGATTATTGTTCTTACTGGAAAGAGACCTGAATTTTTGTCTAATGGAAGTTTTGACTCATCATGAGGTAGCGCAGAGGATTAATATGCCTGCTGCAAAGAACATGTACCATGCACATCACAAAGTTCATATAATATAAATAGATCAGTGAGTTACTTCTTTTGTCAGAGAGGTCCTTTCGTTACTTGTGTTTATAAGTTAATATCCTAATACAGAATAGTGAGCTATTAACTGTTATCAAAGACCAGCATGCAAACTGAAAGGTATATGTTAGAGCTATATGTTTTTTTCCTAGACTTTCATTATCCTAATCTTGCAGAAAGGGTTAATTTGGGTAGAAATCAGTTCTTATTAAATAAATAGAACACCTAACAATGGTGTTACATTTTAAATTCTGAATTTGTGCTTGTCCACACCAAGGATTCTTAAACTGTTCTGCCTATCAGTATGAATGACATGCGACTCCTTTATCTTTCAAACTTCCATATATAAGAAAGTGCTGGCAATCCCAGGACAGGCCAGGAGAGCCAGAGTAAGGCTGGAGCTGGGGCTTTCTCGCCCAGACATCTCTTGCCTGGGGGATACAATAAAATGCTACATCAGCACTTTGAGAGCTCCAGCAACAGCCTTGAAAGCACAAATTAAAACAATCTTTGAAGAAAGCGGATCACCATGGCAAGCACAATTGACAGGAGCTATTCATTCGCTAGAAATAGAGGAGCAAAACCTGGTTAATGTTAATATTTCAATTGTTGCATGGAAAAGAGCAGTAAACAGACAGGTGAAGCACAATTCATTCGCGAGAGATCTTGAAAGTCTGCATCACCATCCAAATCTTTCCACACTGGATGCCTCTTACAAAGTGGGAAAAGCACAGCCTTATTTTGAGCAAGCACTATCAGTTCAAACTCAAAAAAAGATCACTTACATGAGGCTCCTTGCATTACCCATTGTGGAGTTTAATCAAAGTTGGGCCCGTGCGGACAAATTAGTAGCATGCAGACTTTGTGACTACCATTAGGAAACCTGGTATCATTTACTGTGTTGCTGCCCAAAGCTAGCCAGTGAGAGGCATGGCTTGGTCATCCCAATCTGCAGAGTTCAGGGCCTCAAGCGATGCAGCGAAATCTCGGACTTGTGTTTTTCGTCTACAGAAAGTCCAATAGCAGCATGGCTGGGGAAATTTACAGACCTAATCCGTGCAGGACTGTGGGCAAATGCTGAGGCGCAGAAATAAATCTGTAGGACTGGAAGCAGGGGAGAGATGGACACACCTTTGTCTTAAAAACAAACGCACTTTGTTCTAAAACTGTATTGCTAGAATATGATACTATAATGAATGCTTTAGGTCGAATTAGACTGTGGCAATAATCGGGGGTTTTAACCGATTTGGTTTTTAGATAATTATTTTAGAATGTTAGCATATTGTAATGATTTTAATTAATCAAACAATAAAAGCTTTTTCACGTTCACGACTCCTTTATCTTGTAGTCCTCTGTCTGATGTAACATTTCCTAAACACTGATTGACACACGTATGATTGTCTCTGTGCAAAGTGTGTTTGATGTAAAGTGCTCTGACATCTTACATGGGTAGCTGTGTAAAATTATATGAATCTGTGAGTGCTTATGGAGACTTGAGGGGAACTCTTAAATGGGGGTAGTGAGGGAATCCGTGGTAGAGGTGATCATTGGGGAGCACCAACAAACATTGTCGTAACTAGTTCTAAAGGAGGTTCTGTATATGTATTGCTGATATATCCTAGATGAAAGGGGGAGCAGCAGTCCCTATGGTGAGTGAAGAGGAGACAGGCTTTCCTTAGAAGTATCAGGTCCCTTCCTGACACATCTGCCTGTTTTTGAATCTGATTATGACTAATTTGGTGGATGGAAGAGTGTACAGGAGGAGCCCTGCAGTATCTGCTTATGGGGAAATTTAGTTCTTTAAAGAGGCCTGTGTGCTCAAGTTAGCAACTGGTGCACCAAAGCAGCATCATCTGTGGGTGACTAGCCAGTACGCCCAAGAAGAATCACCTAAGCCCTCATTTGAGGACCAGAGCAAGCCAAAATCTTAAGTTGCAGCACGGAAGCGGGCCACTTTCAAAAGCCTCCGATTTTTCTGTGACCCTGCAGGTAACCTGTTGCATGGGCATTTACTTTGCCACCTGCTGCATACAGCCCTGAGGCTCCCACCTACAGCTTGTGAGATCTTGTTGCCACTGGAGAAGTTAACATGGTCTTGCACCTCTCCCGGACTGCTGCATTCAGCCACACGTTCCAGTCCCTGGTGATGAAGATCCTGCTACTGCAGGAAAGTCAAATGCAGCCCCACACGGCAACCACAGACAGGTTAGATACGGAGCATCCTAAGTGTGGTCCAGAGCTCCTAAGCTGAACTTGTCATGAGACTGATCTGGTCTAGAGCTGGACTTGTGTGCTAACCTAGATCTAAAAGGGGGAGAAGCATGAGCTGCACCCGTCACTTTACGTAATTGACTCTAAGCCAGCTACAAATGGGGAAGGAAGGGACCCAGTATCGGAGGGAGAGACCTACCATATAACCAAGTGACAGTCCAATCAGCGGGTGCCCTTAAGAGTACAAAGACCCACACACGGGAATTCGATATTTGTGTATAATTGAATGCGTAGTGTCCTATGTTTATATGTAATGGAAGTACTTGTCTTTACCTACAATGAGAAGCACTGGACTGGACTATATTATGCTGCTAAGGAGAACTGGAGTTTGTATTGTTTCTTGAGCAAGCGTGACACCCACACTGACCTCCTTGAGAAGCCTGTAACTGACCGCCTATGCTACCTTTGAGAGTCAACTGCAGAAAGGGTTGTACTTGCTCTAGTTTCTAGAGCCTATTAGGGCTAGCAGAGGTAAACGTCGTCAATCCGTATTTGTATGGCTGAGTAGCTCCTACATGCCCTTTGGCGTCCTCAATGGAGTCTGACCACACTAGACAAAATTGTTAATTATACTAATGGTGCTATATATCGAGATAGAGATTTGTTTTTTAAAGAGTCAAACTCAACATCAAAACTTGTGATAAATGAGGTGCCACCATGTTCTCTTTTCCATACTTTTTTAGCAAAATACATGGATTGTTTTTTTTCACCAAGAAAGTAGCCATGTAAGAAGTGTCATATAGGGAATATTTGCAAACCACTTGATCATGTAAGTAAGCGCACTTTACCAGAGGTTAATGAAAGAACCACTTTTTGGCAGAGGAATCTTAAAAAAAGTAATGGTTTTCATCCTAGAGCCCATCCACTGTCTCACTCCAAAACATTTCTTCTCGTACAGTAGCCTAAATAGCGCCTGTTGAATTGCAGATGTGTTGTTTTATGTGGAGTCCTATATCTAGTAGATTGTAGATGCTCAGCATTAGTTAAAAAACGCCTTTATTCTCTTGCAATCTCTAGTTGAGTTGCAGTGTTCAGCTTCGCGTAACTAAATTGTCCTGCCCTTAGTGAGTTCAATGGATTCATCACATTCAGAACTGTACAAAGTAGACTGACTTCCTGTGTTAAGTGAAACGAGGACAGTGCATTTGATTTTTCCCAGAGGGGTTAATCAGCTTGCTTTAAGTACATTAATTATATTCAAGCGAAGCTAGACCAAACGAAAAAGCTTTTTTGTAAATTTGCTGAATCATAACTTTACCTTTAAGTAATAAAGTACCAACTCTTATAACAAAGATTGTCCAGTTTCAACACAAGCTAAATAGGCCTTTCAAGCTTTATGCATTATTTGTTTGCGTTAGGAATATTTGTATTCATTCTCTCCTTAGTAAGCACATGTATCTTGACACGCCAGACCTGTAGTTATTTAATGTAATTGTGTGTTTGATAATAGCCAACATAGCCAATAGGAAAAAAAAAACAGGACCATATTTCTGTCTAGTTCTTTTTATAGTAATGTAACATTGTGTAGGAGCAGACAGATCACATGCACCAATTAATTTCATAAATGTTTATTAATCAAAAACAAAGTTGTGTTACACGCAAGTAGACCTCACCAGAGTTAGGCCCATTTCTTTTTCAAGCTTGAAGGAACGCATATACAGGGAGAGGCAGGTATGTAGGCCTCAGAAGTGGGTAAAGCAAAAAAAAAATCTGAAAAGGCGAATTATCTAGAAACTTTACAGAAGGCATGATGTAATCCCTGATTCTGCATTAAAACATGGTTTAATACAGTGTCTCAAATCGAAAACCAAAACAGAGGAACAGGAATTATAGTTATGCTCTAACCTGCATACTTCTAAATAGTCAACTGGAGGGCAAATGTATTCACTTGTACAGAACCTCTCGTAAGGGCTACCGACGAAGACTGGTTGTCTATTTAAACAGCTATTAATTGGCTCCGACATTTGAATTTTGTAAAGCATTTTTTGGAAAACTTCTCCCACCCTATTGCTGGAGTTGTTTACCCCTACTTACATACAATTTATAGTACCACATTTGTATATATGAAACCTAATGTTGAGAAGGAAAACGACGCAATATAAGGGATCATCGTACAAATATACATATTAATAGCAAAGGGGTGCATACATCAGTTCACAGGGGCAATAGCGGGCACATAGAGACTGGCACCAAGGTGGGGAGAGTCCTTCTCCTTTTTCCTGTCGTCATTAATCTACTGTTCAACGA
Source organism: Lissotriton vulgaris (assembly GCF_964263255.1). Taxonomy (NCBI): domain Eukaryota; kingdom Metazoa; phylum Chordata; class Amphibia; order Caudata; family Salamandridae; genus Lissotriton; species Lissotriton vulgaris. The sequence goes on along the minus strand of NC_141691.1, from coordinate 436,319,035 downwards.
TATTGGCCACCAATGTACCATGTTCTGTTAATATCTTCTCTTTCAGTTGGGACGTTGTGGATTTGGCTTGTCTTTTAACCCCTTCGACGCTCGTGACGGAACCGATCCGTCATGACCACGCACGTTTTAGAATCTTCAGCACAGCGCGAACATTCGCGCTGCGCTGAAGCGGTTAACAACAGTGGTAGAGATGACTCTCTTAATCGACAGTTATGTGGTCATATGTAGTTCCGCAAGTGGCTAAGTGAGTTAGGTCGGACAGCCCCACGTGCAGTGCAAGGAGGCGCTGCTTCTTTCTGCCCCTCGAGTAGATGTTCTACTCGAGCGGCAGTTTCCTCAATGCGAACGGAAGATTTCTCAGCGCGAGTGGTAGCGGCCATCTGCGACCACCCATATTGAGAAATCTCACTAGAAGGTGGTCTGGAGTAAGATTTTGCTTGTTTGCGCTTGCCAACTTAACATTGGTGAGCACAAGAGAGGAAAGAACTCTGCTCCTTGGAGCAGAGTTTTTCAGAACTCCATGCGCTAAGCAGAGTGGGAAAAACTCCACAAGCGAAATTTCACACCCAGGCCTAATGAGGTTTTACCCCAAATCTGATTCCTACTTATAGTCCAAATCCCCATTTCAACAGATTTGTCCTTTAGATGTAGTTAAACAGACAACTGAAATTTCCACTGAATAGTTATGCTAACATTATGGATGTGCTGATCTCTTTTGCTATACCTAAGAGCTGTGCTGGAATTGGAAAATACATTACTCAAGGAACCCATCTACTGTGAGTTAAGGTGTGGCAGAGACAGGCAGAGGAGACACCAGGGGCTGGCTCCTGAGGAGCAGAGACATCAAAAGCTGAGTCAGTCAACTTTTACATTTCTTTTTAAAATTGTGCAATGAAATTGTTAAGGACAAATCTGGCAGTAAATCTGTTTTAACTTACTGAATTGGTCACAGAGGCATTTTAAGTAACTTACAGGGTTAAGCCACCTGTTGCACAATGTTTCAAATGGAGAAAGTGCGTGTACTTTTTGTTCCAGAGTATTTGTTTGCTGCTGAGAACTGTAGGTACTCTCTGATTAAAGGCATTGGGGCTGTGCTGAGAAATACTTGTACTATCCTTTCCAAATTTCAGAAGTGTAGGCACTGAGTACCTGATGATAATACTGGCTCATTTAAAGCATTGGTGCCGCAGAGATCTTTGTGTGTTTCACGGTTTTCAGGGGATACAATAAAGGTTAGACAACTCTGGTGGTTAATATAGCTCTAGGACAGTTCTATGTTTATTCAGTCAGTTTTGACTCATAAATGGAAAATAGGTTTAATATGCCTGCTGCAAAGCACATTGTGTAACATGCAAATCACAGATTTGTCTTTTATGTAGATAGGTAAGTAGGTTACTGCTTTAGACACAGAGATCCCTTTGCATCTATGGCAATCCTAATATAGCACAGCGAGCTATGAATCTGCATTACAGGGCTGGATGCAACCTGCAAGTCATGAGTTTTGGCCCTTTATTTTTTCAAAATCTGTTTTTCCAAGTTTGCCTAGAGGGTTCCTTTGAGTAGTAATGAACTCTTTTTTTAGTGCAGACAAACTCAATAACTGTGTTCTATTTTAAATCCTCACTTGAAGTTTCTCTCAATCACCAATAAATTAGACAATACTTGACTCCTGCACCTTACGATTGGTGCTATTAACATTTCCTGCACACTAGTACGATTTATTGACTGTGTGTGTGATGACACCGTACACTGGGATCAGTAGTACTATAAAAGTACTAAATACAAAATACATGAGTGCCATTTAAATCGCTAATTGTGTAACTACTATACACAGATGAACTTGCATTCTTAAGAGTGCATGAACATCTCTTACATGGCGGGGTGAACAAAGTGTAAAACCGGCCTCTCAATCATAGTTTCTCTAAAGTACTTGTGAAGTGATACGCCTTGAGCCTTTCTTTGCATTGGCATCGTGGTATTAGGCTCCAGGTGACTCTGAGCCAGGATGAGGACTGAACAAAGGAAGGGCTCATGGCCCTTTAAATGATGCCTTTGTTAGACTCAGTTGGAACTGAAAATACAAAATCTCCCTTGCTGCCTGCATGTTGCTGCTCTAAACAAAGTTGTCAAACGTGCAGACGCTGCTTATTTGTGTCCAGGTGTAGGAAAATTACACCAGGAAAAACTCCTGTTTCACAGGGTTGGCCGGATCTCATATCCAGCTAAAAACCAGCATTACAATGCAATAGGTCTCGCATTTGTAAAAGTTTGAGCTATTGGCATTGCTACAAATAATGCAACGCCAATAGCGCAAACATTTAGTAATGTGAGACATATTGCTCTGCAAAAGCAATGGGGAGCGGACACAGGAGTAACAGAGGAGAAAGACATTTAAATTAAATGAAAAAGTATATAGCGCAAACTCGACCCGAAGATATCTGAGCGCTACAGAGCGGTCCGGCAGTAAAAGGCAGCCACCAGTTAAACCTAGTAAGATTGCAAATATATAATTTCTGGCCTATTCTCAGTTTTATTTTCACTGTCTTCGTTACATTTAGTTGAAAAGTGTGAATTTCATGCTTTCCCATAGACATGTGTTGTGTGCAGCTCAGTTGGTTGAGCTGCAGCTGTAGAGGTGTGTGTATTGATCTGTCTGTCTGCCCCCGGGAGGTTACACATTTATTCCCGCCGACCCACCCTTTCGTCCCCTACAGGGTCATGTAAGACGCTCACTCTCCCAGTGTGTTGTACCATGTCCTTCGGGACAACATTTTGTATAAGTATCATTGTGAGCAAAAGCTGTGGCATATGCCCCTTTCAGCGGTGCTAGTTACAGCAGACCCACAATAGTGAATCCCTAAGTTTGCTTTGGCAGAATTGAAAACCCTGTTCTCTGGAGTGAATGAACTAGGGCGGGAGTTATCAATGTTTCAATTAATAAATGGAAATTTGACACTTCTTTGATTGCTGTGCATGTGTGTGCGTGTGTATATATGTGTGTGTATTCTGTTTCTAAGAGCTGCACGAGAAACTGGGATGAGGTGCCCAAGAGCACACAGTTTGGTCATGCATGATGGGGAAAAAGAGATTTGGGTTCAGGTCTTGTGGTTGCTTGGTTCAACCTGGGAGGGGGGGGGGGGGGGGGGGAACCGGTCCAGCCTGTGCCCTTCTCAATTGTGTTCACCTGTCGATTCTGCGATCTGATAAAGAGAGCTATTATGAGCACCACGGACACCCCCACCATCACACACGCTAGACACGGAAGGCCACATGCGATCCTTACTTACCGTGTGTGTTGGAGTGCCCGCAGATGAGAACACACTTGCAATGCAATCCCCTAAACTCCGCAAAGGCCAGCTCTCATATCACAAATCACTGTTAACTGATCACTTTAAACAAATGGTTTCAGTGAAGCAACTGAATACCACAAGTACCAGAATGCACATATTTGTGAAATGAAATCCGATGTCTCTAGGCATGCTCTCATGTCAGCAACTCTTCCAAACCTCAGAAACCAGTCTGCATGGCTCTCCTGAGCTGCTGCTGGGAGAGATGAGGGGGGGATGGCTTCCTTGCAGCCACGTCTTCATGACAATGGGGAGGGGGTGGAAAAGGGAAGGGGTGTTTAACAATGACCGGTAACAGGCAGGTGCCGCGGGATTAGCTTGAAGTCCTGTGAAGAGGCCTCGCCCCTGAGGCCCTGGGAGGCAGGCTCACAGATGGGAGTAGTGTGTGTCCACGGGCTGGGGCATGCCCCCCCCCCCCCTTTCCAGGAAAAGTAATGCAAAAGGCTCTCTTCACCCCGAGACCCTTCCCAGAGGTGGGCAGTGGCCCTGCCAGTCAAACTTCGACTAGAGTGTGGATGTAATTCCTAAGGGCTGTGTTTTCAGGTCTAGGCTACCGTCACACTGCGAAGCAGTGGGCGGATCCGAAGATTTTATGACTTCAACAGTGGGGCTGTAACCCGCCTCTCTCTTCCATTGGCTAGCTCCATAAATGGAGGCTAGCCATTGGAAGAGATGTGTGTCATAGTGTTTGTCCCTGGCTTGAGCAGATTCGTGGGTGTTTCTGTCTTTTTTTTTTTAGCCCCGCCCCTTTTTTACATCATGCAGAGGTGGGCCCATTATGGGTGTTTCCTTTTTTTTTTTCTATTCCAGGGCTGTTTTTTTGTCAGTCTGTGCCAGCTCAGTCCCGGTCCCCTCTGAAGCCTCTCCTGCACCCCATTGTTCTGCTCTATGGGCCCATTTCAAATATCTTTGCCCAGCTGACTTCCCGCACCGTGACAGTACTTTGGCCAATGGCCGTCTAATGTTACTTGTCTTCTGATAGTTGCCTGGTGCGGTTGTTGTGGCGCAGCGTGGGCACTGCTCAGTGTCCGATAGCTGGTGGTCGGCCTGTGAAACAGTTGCAATCAATCACCCTCTTATCAGGCATGGCCCAGCGCGGCTCAGAGCTCGTTAGGTGATTCTCCTTTGCCAGCACGGGGTTATGTCATGGCCCTCGCCTCATCCCCCCTACACTTAATTTAACCTTTTCCCTCTGTGCTGCGTGATGGGCGCCTCCACACCCATATCCTGGCCAGGGCTGGGAGGGCAAGTCGTGGAGGGAAGGAGAGACGTTTTCAGATATGTCCAGGGCGAGCCAAGCTCCACCCTTTCCGTTCCCGCAGCGTTGCTAATGCGGATCACGTTTAACGACGATTGTTGAACCTTGAGAAGGCTGGGCTGCTCACAGCTGCACCGACCAGAGTTGGCTACTATCCTGCGTTCCTCACCCGAGTCTTTTCAGACTTTTTAAAATTCACATTCAGTAGCTCAAATGCAGACCTGCGCTTACCTAAGGTATTGATGCAGTGGGTGGGCGAAGGCGATAATGTGGGTTCTGTTCTTAAACCAGTACATAGCAGGGGGGGGGTTGCCTTCTACTCCCCTCACCCCACCTTCCCAACTTAACCGCAACGCCCCCGCTCAGAGAGAGGCTCGCATTAGAGACCTTCTCCCCCACAGCGGACCTTTGCCCCATGGTGGCGTTTATGCCACCCACCCTCTTCTGCCTGAGACCTCATGCGGATCCGTACTTCTGTTCCTGGACAGTGGTACTACTTTGCACTCCTCCCTGAACGTTCAGTTACTTATTAGCGCAGGGACCAAGTGCTTTCACTTAAGGGTAGAGAAAGCAGGGACCGTGCGTAGGTAGTTCCCGGGCAGCAACAAAAGGAAGGGAGGGCGCTTGTTTCATTTCGTATTCATCCCTTCCCCACTATATGAATGAGTGAACAACAAGGCTCCTTGGAGCATACACTAGAGCGTGCTGCCACTTCCTCTACGGCCAGCCGGGGCAGACTACAAAACGAACACAGCGGGTGTCTGCCCAAGACGGTTGAAAGCACTTCGCCCCTTTGATGCCCAGTTTACCCTCCCAGCCTCTGTCAGCGCCAGGCTAACGGGAATCTCTCCATTCAAGTTTATTTATGCTCCTTTCCTAACAATCTATTTCACTGAGCTCAGGTTCCGCGGGTTAGACATTTAAAGAGGGCATGAAAGTACAACATCTTTTCAAGTGCCTCAGTACTCTTCAAAGATAACTGGCAAAAAAGTCGAGCTTGTTTACACCATAAACTTGTGTGTGATCGGCTCCAATTACTGCTTATGTGTGCTTTGTAATTATGTGGGTGATGTAGGAATTTGATGTGTGTAGGTATGTATGTATGTGTGTGGGAGTCTGTGTGGGTCTGTGTGTGGCATTTGCGAGAAATTAAGCTATTGGCATTGTAAATGACTGCCATTTATTTATCTGTTTTCAAAACCAACAAATAAATAAAAATGTTGTCATTTACTATGCCAATAGCTCCAACTTTTTCAAAGGTGAGACCGTTGCATTGCAATGCTTGTTATTCTTTTGTGCTGCTTTTTAGTCGTGCGGACTACCAAGACCTATTGATACTTGCATTTTACACAAAGCTTGTGTGCACGCACGCTAGTGGTTGTAAAATCCGGCATTATTGTGCATGCGTGAGAGGGGCCCAGAACAGAGAAAGGGGTACATGTTTCAGATGGCGAGTTTCCCTACTCCGGCCCACGCCACTGATTCCTTTACCCTCCTAATGAATCCACTGATGTCTTCGAAGGGTATCCGGACGTGGCAGAGGTCAGGGTTTGGGGTTGGCAATGAAGCAGAGAGTTTCACCAGCTGAGGCTGCTCGCATGAAGCCGCTACTACAGCCTCAGTGTCTGGAGCTTTGTTTACCTTCAATAATACAAGCCTCTCCTCTCTTAGACTCTGCTTGGAGGTCGTCTGATAAACTACCCCACCCTTGCACCCCTGTCACTTGACCTCTGTTAACAGCCCGGTGCGAAATGACCACCTTCCTGGTTTAGAGACAAATACAGTCTCGCCCCTTGCATCCGAGCTTCGTTGTGTTAACAAAGGTACAGAAATCCCAGTGCTGCCGCATTGTGTTTTAAGATCGCTAAAAAGTCAGAAAGCATCTGCCTGTCACTGTGGCTGCCAACCGGAATCCGTTTTCAAAAAATTCCACAGAGTATTTTTGTGTGTGGACATATTAAAACAAAGCCTGCCCTCTCCTAAAGTATTGTACATGATATATGAAGCACATCACGGGTGGCTAATTACTGAAACTACCTGCAGTTCTACAAAAATATTGCGCGCACTAGGAAATGAAGTGCATTTATTGTTAATGATGCATGCTGCCATGGGTACCTTGGAGAGAAATACAACGAACCTGCACACGTATCCGAAATTCACTTCTAGAGCAAATGTGCGGAAGGTCATCTGCCAGAAATCACGGGGTATTGGCACATTGATGCTTTCCAATGCAAACCTTGCAGCCGGGGATAAGATACAGAGAGGATCGAGGGATCTGAGTGGCAGGTGACTGCCAAGCCCCAGTGGCTTCCAGAAGAGGCGTGAAACGGTGTCCACCTAAGGGTACATCTGGAGCCTCACCCAGACCGGGCAGGATATTGTATCTGCCAGCAAGTGGCGTCTGTTCGCCGCTACTGCTCGTCCGGGAGTGATGGTGTGACGTGTGTGCTCTGCTCCAGATTGAACCCTCGAGGGTAACATTCACCCTGCGACCACCCCGTCATTTCTAATTCCTGCACCCCCTTAGCCAGTGTCAGCAAGTCCATGCTACCGGCCTCTTTTCAAAGCTTCTCTGTAGGCTGAACTCTATGATAGCAGCCGCCGAATAACTGGCGAGTATTTCATGAATAGCGTAGTTTACTACTAAGCGCTTTTTGCTATAAAGCAGCAACGCTTTGATTAAATAGTCTTTCAATTGAAACCCTTTTACGGATTGCAATGATTGGAATGGGGTTCTAACCTTAAGGGTCACATAATGAGAAAGCAAACACTGCATAACAAGCGCAGCCTAAATCGCTCTCAAAGGAAAAACAATCCTATAGCATTGCAGATTTTCACAGTAGAAAAGGTCCTATTGAAAGGGGCGCGCCAAGTAGAAACGAGTGGTGCGCGCCACTGCAACACACGTGACCTCATGGCATATTGGTGTCTATTACATGCACAAAAGACACCAATAGGCCATGGGCGAAGCAATGCGCCCGCCTGTGGCCTATTGCGTGCAGTCTTTCATTAAAAGACGCATGCAAAGGCCAATAGCTGCCCACAAAAGGAAATGCACGAGCGTGTGCGATTCCTAGGGCAGCTTACAAACACCGTTTTTTAATTACTAAATGCCTCGTGCTGCACAGTGCAACACGCAGGGCGCGAGCCCTAAAAATTGCACCAGAACCCTGATTAGGCCGATTGCTCCACATCTACTACACTGCCTTTGATCACACAAGCAAAAATGAGGTACTGTATTTGCAAGTCTGTCCAATCATTTATAAAATAATGACTGTGCAAAAAATTGAATTGAACCAAAGGGTGTATCATTGGAAAATGATTTTTATATGTTCAGAGATTTCATTGTGATAGCCTATTCCTCATTCCCTTCTGTAAACGCAAGCAACCTTAGAAAAGTCTTCTGTTGCCATCAATAACTACCCTTGCTGCGTAATGCAAAAAGGTAAGATTTTCTCATGTGTGGATACAGTAACATTATTCTGATTGGTCCAGAAGGAAAACAAGCAAATAAAAACATACCTTTTTGTAATTAAAATTCATTCAGGTACAGTAAGATATTTTCCACCTCTGTACCCTGTATAGATCACTTTATAGTATTGAAACTGTCCATGCAGGGCTTCTGGCAAGACAAGAGGGGCGGAGAAAGCACTGTGGACAGGACTAATGAGTCACAGAATGAGAAGTGGTTGTACTTTTCTTGACCTGTTTGTAGACATGTGACATTTTAAGTAAGTAGGTTGTAGTTTGAGTAGATTTGAAATGCAATAAAACCCACTCTAAACGCCTTTAGAAGGAAAGGTGTGTATGTGTAAGAGCGCTTAAGCCAAAATAACTGTCAGACTAGAAAGTTCAACAGAAACAACATTAGTTAGGTTACAAAATAATAAAATACAACTTTTCAGCTAGTATTGAATTCGTTTTTAACACAAGGGGATGAAATCCTACTGAAAAGCATATAGTGAGTAATTGGCAAATGAGGATTAATGAGCAAAAATATATCAGATGGATGCATGTACCATACCGTATATTTGGAATCCCAAATATCTCAAATGATAGATGTTACTATAACTTTCATCAGACCCGAGTTCGGGTGCTGGGTGTTGCATGAATACCTTGTTTTGGTTATTGGTAGATTTTATACATGTGATGTCATACAGCTGGTACCAAAAATGGCCAGACAACACAGAGGTGTGGGGTAAAAAGAGAACTTTTATTCAGGCTAGAATAGTTTTTTTTATTGGCATGCCAATTTTTGGATTGACTGGACTAACTTTTGCTATTTTGTTGTCAGTCACACAGGCATCGCCTTACTGGGTGGGAAGACAGCCATGTCGATCTGGATCAACGGCTACACAACTTTTTTGGCCGCTCTCTGAGGATGACTTCAATCAGCACATGGGCTTGTGATCAGGAAGGCTGAACTAGTGAGACACAGGAAGTGAGCAGGGACCAGCTGGTGCCACTATTGACATCAAATTTGGTTAATGGAATCTGAAGATCTTTAAACCATTGAGGTCATCAACTGCACACAACCTGGAAGAAATCATATCTGGTCTTCAAAATAAAGGAAGAAATAGCAATGGTATGCTGTCTTTCAAATGGACACGTTTTCACCCAACTCACCTTGTTTCCGTGGAAGGATTGAGAGGATAGTAGAGAGAAGGAATAAGGAACTAGTAGTGTAACAAAGTTCAAAAAAGGTTTCTTGAAGGAAAGTTTATCCTACTTGTTACCACACTACTAACTGTGCAGGCTTAATGCAATTTGTCAAAGAGGACACATAGAATGTGTATGGCATAAAAACTGGGACTTGGAAAACCTGTGGGGGTGGGATTGAATGCTATGAGACAATTTCAGGAAGACTTTTTTGAAAAGTACGCTATGATTGAGGCAGGTGAACCTGAAAAGCAAAGTGTAACACAGATGCAAAGTTATAAATATTTTCCATTACAGTCTGCTTATGTTAAGATTCTTGAACAATATAAAACCATTGTGTCGCTGCTGCCTACCACCCCAACGCAGTTTAGTAAATAGTATTACTTGACCAATAATGAAGGATGGTTTGTTTGTCAGTGAAAATGTACATTGTGAAGATCTTTGGTATGGTTGCAAGTGGGGCCTACGATCTTAGAACCCAAAAGTTACTGCCACATTTTCTAGAGGTAGGGGCAGAAACAGGTCTTGGTTTAACCAGTGGGTTCCAGGAGTTCTGCAGTTCCAACTTGTAACTACTTATTCAGAACAAGGTCCGGATGCACCGTGACAATATCGCTGGAACCCTTAGAGCTAGAGAGATGGCTCAAACGGTTTTAGAATCATGGTGACCGTCCTCAACTAAAACATCTCCTGGTTGTTAATGCAGATAACATCTTAGTCTCTCTGGGAAAGGAGCAATTATGCATTTTCTAGATGTCACAGGCTAATTGTATCATGGAATCCATACCAGTTCCAAGTGGCCAAATTGTTCGTGTGTATTGTAAGTCACACCGAGCCCAGTGAAGGTTACTATTGCTAAGTGATCAACAGCAAAATGGGAGGGTAGGGTAGGGATTAATGGGCTTTGCTCAAGCTGGCAGTACCATACAATAACACAGGAATGACTGTGGGGCTCCTCACAAAAACACATCCAGGTTTCAAGGAATGGGTAATGTTACATGTAGGCCATTTTGTTTCAACAACGGGAACCTCCATAAAAGAGAGCCAAATTTTGCGTAGAATTCTTGTTGGTTCCATGTGGGCCTCACTATTTAATGCGTTATTTTTGCCGGTGTGGCCCAACTGCACACATTTTTTTTCCCGACCACCATTAATTTTTCCTCTTCAGATCTTTACAGAGAGCATGAGAGGGAAAAACATGCAAAGCAGAATGACTAGCAAAGATGGAAAAAACCATCACAAAGAAGGAAAGCGGGGCCTGCAAGCATGAGATAAAGGGCAGGGAGTGTCTTGCAGTGACTAAAGATGCTTGTGGTGGATTCAAGACTAGTCAGCCTTGGTATTCAGCATGCTTACTTTTAATAGCATGGGCCACAGGCTTTTGAACAGAGTTTTGGTCACCGGCACTTATTCGATTACAAATTAAGCTCTGTATTTACTCTACATATGTAAAACACTTGCATTATGAATTTTCCACACATACGGTTGGTAAGAAATCGCAGATGACAAGACCCCTGATGAAAAGACTTTCACTATGCAGGGCCAGTACACATTCCCCCGTAAAGGTTACAGATAACAGTCCAGTCCGGTACCTTAAGAATAGTAATCCCTTCCAATATTGCTACTCACTTCTTTAAATGGATTGAGGAGTAGTAGACCTCCTCATTCGGCTAGGAGGTACACATTGGGTGTCCCCCTATCAGCGAGGTGCTGTGCTGGTGACAGGAAATAGAAAGGATGGAGCAATGTTAGTGGATTCACTTCAGGATTGAGCTCACAGCAGATAATGACGACCTGAAAAGGAAACAGCAACACAATGTTTCCAAGGATTATCTTTTAATTTTTTTATCTCATGTAAGTTCAGCTATTTGAATTCTCACATAAACAGAAATTGACATCACTAGTCACTGATATTAATTCATCAGAGGTGATTGGTAATGTCATAGTTGCCCCTGGACAGCATCCGCCTGAGTGGGTGATTGTCTGCTCTCAGTAATTGTTTGTGCAGGAAGATGGACAATAGAAGCCTGAAAAATCGTTTGTTTGGTAGAGTGGGTGTGGTACCTGTCCTTCTCTTCTCTCACACACAATTTCTGAGAGGAGTGTTACTTTTTAGATCCCGCCTATGCAGCTCATGCGTTGTCTCTTGGAGACATGCTGTATTCACTCTATGGGCTTATAGCCAGACCACTGCTTTTCATTTGTTTCTTAATGTTCTTTAAAAACCCTTGCTTGTTAGTGGTTAATCTTTCCTCTTTGTTCCACCTTCTTGTCATTTGTTTACTCTCACGGAGCAGTGACGTGGTACTTGTACCCTTCCAGTTGTACCATTCTATTTCCTGGCTCTGGAATTTTTTTTATTTGAATGAACACTTCCCTAAAGGGTTTGTGTTTTGTTTCACTGGCTAAGCGCAGCGCCTGCTTCACGGCTGCCCCGCTTTCTTTCAAACAAACTCAATATTCGTGTTGCTGTTTTGTGAGGTATTTTTACTGTTCCGTAGTTGTCTGTGGGAAACAGTACATGTGTTCTGTTTTTCTTACTCACGAAGGCGTTCGCTTCACAGCCGCCATGCTTTATTTTTTTAACAATTCCTAGATTTGTGTTGCTGTTTTGTATAGTGCTTTTACTGATCTGGGTTTGTTTGCTATTTGTTGTGTGTTTTGGTAGTAAGGTAATGCCTTTCTTTCTGTATTGCCCAATTCATTTTGCGTGGCTCCTGTTTAATGATATCTTCATTATCTCATTGGTTCTTCTTTCTCAATTTACCCTCCTCCTTTTCAGCTAGCCCCCTACATCCTCACAGTCCATGCTTTCACCTAGCCCAACACAATAGCCCTTAAGTCGTGTTGCTCTGATTTCCTCGCTTTCTGACACGGATAGAAACACTAATCCAGTCCATACCTCCAGTCGTGCAGCTACAGGCAAGTGTGCATGCGCTAGTGGGTTCTGAACTACACATTTCTACTGTATTCTGACGGCTAGCGACCCGTAATATCCCCCACTACACGTGCATGACACATTAAACTCGACAATGTGTGGCTCTTTAAATTGCAATAAGTACATTTCCCAAGATGCAACTTCTGAAACAACTGTTAAAAGGCTGGTGCAAAAAAGTATCCGTCATAAAAAATAGACTACAGTAAAGAATAAATTGCCATTGCAAGACCAATTATGTTTAGTGGGGAGCATAAGGACCACAGTTCAAAGTACATTAACTAATCTCCCCTCCCACCCTTCCCTGTTTCTACTCTTCCTCCCACCGTCCTGTCTCTCTGTTAAAATATGTTTTTAAATTATAAGTTATCCCCACCCCCTCCCTGTTTATTCTCATCCCTTTCCAGGTCTGCCTCTCCCTCCGCCCCCCAGATCCCACATCCTGAAATAAACTAGCCCAGCTGGGACTGGGGTCCCGTGAATCACACATTTTCATCGGGCCTGGAGAATATGCTTCTTGCTGGCACCTGGAGAGCTGGCAGGTACAGGTGGTTGCATGGCTCAGCACACAGCACGTGCTGTGACGCCACCACCCTATGCAGGCAGCTCGGATAGTGCAGTTCACCTCAAACAATGGGCGTGGGCAGGGGCATTATTTCTCCATTTATTTCTGCATGTAGCTAGCACACACGATCGAGCTACAGGCATATGATGTGCACAATAGACTTTCAGCAGCTTGTTCCAAGATGCTATGTATCATTTATTAAAATCTCGAGGTTTTGCGGTTTATTTTGTCGACCATATTGAAAAATTAAATTAACTGCTGTCCACTAACATTACGGATGAAAAACTGCATGGCATGCATATTCTTCTTTGCCTCACTTTCTGTCAAGATGTCCAATGCAATAAGCATCTCGGTTTTTCCATAGAGATCTTTGATTTAAAAAGTCCACTGAAATGGTGGTGAAAAGGTGCACACACCCAATGGTTTTATGATAAATGAAATCTACAAGAGAAGAAATTATGTTCTGCAAATGACCCAGCTAAATAAAGCTCATAATATGTCATCATATTTGTTTTGTAAAACAAGTGTTGCAATTAGGGTATTGATAACAAGAACTTTTTAGTGGGTCTAATGCGTAGGACCAGGAAAACAAATATTTGATTCTGTATTACCTGGACATTACACATGCCCTCTCAATAACCTCAGCAAGCTCCTTCCTCACTTAATCAAATAAACTTCCTCAGTTCACCCCCAAATATTCCTTGGGATTCTCCTTTGTCTAGTGTCACGCCAGATGCCACATTTTGTTAAAATTAGATTTAAGCAAAGCCATGCTTTCTATAGACCCAAACACTCCATAGGCCAGAATGAGACACGCGTCCAGTTGGGCAGCAGTCTCTGAGCAAAGATGGCACGCAATATAATGCATGCACGGAAAGTGGGCTGGTTAGACAGCGAAACACAGTCATGATTGTGGTGCAGTCGTCTCCTCACACCCTAGGTCTGGGGTCACTGCACCTGCTGCAATGTTGATAAATACGTCCCTGTCAGACACTGCCAAACTCTCACCAGTGCTTAATTCGAAATGGGTACATCTATAGAGCTGGCAGTCCATACGATCACAGAAGCCTAGTTCTGTTTAAAACATCTCATGACTAAGCATGGGCGAATTTTGCGGATCTCGCGTTCGCGAATTTTGCGGATTTGCGAACTCGCAATCCGCAAAATCCGCGAATTCCCGCGAATTTGCGGATTTTTTTTTTTTTGTGTTCGCCCGTGTTTCTGCCAGTTCGCGAGGGTTTTTACAATTTCGCAATTTGCGAACTTACCTGTCGGGTCGCAAGTTTTGCGAACTTGTTGTTTCTACGTGTCCAGCCTGTTTGGGACACTCTTCTTCATCACTGCCACTCTCTGTCACCACTGCCACTCTCTGACTACTCATGCCACCCTCTGGCCCACCCATGCCACCCTCTGTTTCATCACCACACCCTCTGGTTGTCCAGTGTACATTATTTTCGGCAAAGCAAAGCACACCTTCCCTGCCTCAAGTGACCTGAATTGATTTGGGGCTGATTAATGTGTCACAGAATATTTTTTTAGCTGGCACCTGCTTCCTTAGTGCGCCCTGATTAGTGATCTTTTGCACTTGCTAAGTGCTTTCATTGTTGCAAAATTAGTTACAACACCTGCCCTGCCCCAACTGACAATAATGAATTAGGGGCTGATTAATGGATTTTAACTTCCAGCCTGGCTCCTGCTTGTCTCCCTTAGCTGTAATTCAGGACCTTTGTGGCATATGTGTAACTATTCTGAGGTTCAGAGCAGGGTCACATAATAGTTGCAACTGGCAACTGAACTCTGGAGGGGCCCCTCAGGAAGCACTACAGGAAATGGCTACTAATGATGAGCCTGAACTTTTGAACCTGGTAAGTAGTTTCAGTTTTGCTAAGATCGTATTTCTGCAATTTAGCACTTATTCGCGGGGCGCGAAGTTGTACTGGGAAGCCGCGAACTCACGCGAACAGTGCGAGCAGTGCGAGCAAAATCCGCTGCTCGCGGATTTGCGGATTTTGCGGGAGATTCGCGAATCTCGCGGATTGCAAATTTCCCGAAAATCCGCGAGCGGAACGGATTTTCCGCCCACGGTTACTCATGACAAAGCAGTAATTGTCTGTGTGTCATTAGAGTTCTTTGAGACTTTGACATCCTAGACTCATGTTTTTATTGTGTAATAAGGAATCACGCCATCTCTAAGCCAGCTTCCTCGGTTGAATAAGCACTTACGGGTTGAATAAGCACCTACAGACACTTCTGTGAAACCCGCAAATTAAAGATATTAATTTAGTGAAGATGATACAGAATCTCATCATTTCGAGGTTGATAAGCTTCATACCATTCATTGGGGTATTTATCACACCTTTTATTAAACTCCAAATTGGTAGCTGTGCTGAATAGACCCTCAATATTTTTAAACATTAATTCTATTAGTTTGTCCTTGTCCAGTCCCTGAAGAATGCCTGTGTTGGATTATTCCTTTGGTGTGGTTTCGCAGTGCAGAGCTCTATTTTAATGTGCGATTGACCCACTTGTGCAGTTGTGAGTTTCTAGACACTCAAAGCTCCATGCGTGTCAGAGGGAGGTGCAAGGAATTTTTCATGAGTTAGAAGTAGAAGAGGAAATCTGAAGGAGCAGTAAGGTAAAAGGAAGAGGGATCATTGTTGCAAGGACCTACCTGACACTCCTGGCACACATATATGTATGGTCACCAAATACACATTCCACCTCATGCACACCTGTCATTGTGCCTGCACATATACACATAATTATGCATAGCCTTGGCCTGTTACGTGACTTTCAGCCACTCCTGATTTTTGTCCAGCCACACACTGCAAGCTGGGGCCAGGAAGGAGTTGAAATGGCGATCACTGACATAACATTATTTTTTTTTCATTGTTTAAATGCCTCTAGGTTACAGACTTGCCCTATGTAGGCTTGAATTGCATTTCCAGTGTTAATTAAATGGCACAAATGCCCGACCATGGGGGTATGTGGCCCTGCACTAGTGCACCCTAAAGTAACAATAGATGTTGTGCACCCCGGATAATGTGCTGCATTGCTAAAATCTTATAAGGTCCCAAAGGTGAGACCAGTTGGCTATGCCAATGCCTGTTACTGTTGTGACCCAAAGCCCTGTGAAGGAGGAGCAAGATAAAGGAGCCTGATAGGTCATGTATATGCATGTGCCTATGGTGGATACTGTGTTTGCCTGAGGAAGGAGGATAGAAGGAAGAAAGGAGACATGAAAAAAATTAGCGGGGTAAAACTTCCACCGTAAAAGGAGGGCTGAGACCGAGCCACACAAAGGAAAAAAAAAGTATATATACAGTTGGAACAAAACTGTGGTAAAATTAAAATGAAATAAGGATGAAAAGAGAGTATTTGCAATAAGACTTGGTGTAGTAACAAAATAAATTTAGAAGTTAAAGATAACAAATATATAGACAAATTAAGGGGAAGAAATGGATTTTAGGGATGGTTGGAGTCGGTGTGGACTTCCTTGCTCTCGAAGTAGAAAACATACTAGTAACTGAGTGCTGAACGGGTATAAAAGGTCTCCTACGACTTCCTTGAACCAGTAAATGCCTCAGACAGCGGCTTCCGCATGGTTACCTTGTTTCTTAGTGTCATTGGCCATATTCCGCACAATGTGGGGGAGTTTAATTCCAGATAGAACATCCCCATAACATGTTTGGAGACGAACCAGATTGTGGAATGAACTCAGTTCCCCTTTATTTGTCTTAATATTTGCCTCGTGGATTGAAATAGCAACAGCTTGGATTCAATGGTGGGGTTTGCATGTTGGAAATTTTTTTTTCAATTACAACTACACTAAAAGGTCTGAGAAAATAACCTTCGAGTTACGTTACGTGTTTTTGTAAGTGATTTACTTTAAAACAATTGACTGTTGTTTGGGTCGGAAACGGGTTTCACAATATAACCCGCCATACCCTTGTACAGGCACTGGTGATAAGTCTCCTAGACTACTGCAAAGGCCTCCTCATATCAGCAAACGAGGAGGCGTTAAATCGTTTGCAGATGGTCCAAAATACGGCAGCCAGATTAATTCTGAATGCTCCCGCAAGGACCCCGTCCAAACCTCTGTTAAGTCATCTCCATTGGTTGCCCATACGACAACGTGTCACATTTAAAATCTGTTGCTTAGTGCACAAATGTCTCTATGGGCAAGGCCCCAAATATCTGGCACAAAAATTTCAGATATATAAACCTGAACGTTTATTACGTTCGAGCAATCAATGCCTACTGGAAACCCCCAATGTAAAAAAAAGTCAGACAAGGTGGACGTGCCCTATCATCTATTGGCCCTACCATGTGGAATAAACTTCCTTCTGACCTAAGACACAATGACAACCACCTGTGTTTTAGGAAGACCCTAAAAACTCTCCTGTTTCAGATGGCATAATTCTTCATATGGCTTCCACAGAAACAACATACTTCAGAACTTTTGCGAGCAAAGCGCGGAGATACCTTCTGGTCGATTCCTGCGCGATACAAGCAATTAAATAAATAAATAAATAAATAATTTAGCAGCGAGTGTGAGTCAGGAGAGGAGTTACATAATTGCAAAAGTTTAAAAAAATAAACAAACTAGGTTCATTTTTCTCGTGTACTCCCTTTGTAAACAATTTAAATGAATTGAGAAGTTTGTGTGATCGAATGGGAAGTGTGCCTCAGCATGGAATATCCTGTTATTTCTCTGATAGTTAAAAATGGCTCTCTTACGATCACTTTGGTGTTCCCTCAGGATTCAGAAACCAAAAGATTGTTTCCCTCCTGACCGTTGTAGCCCCTTTTCTAGGGCCATTAATTCCTAATACAATCAAATGTGTCAACTTTGTACTTTTAGCTCCTACCCACCCTCCAGCACCACTGCCTAATTACCTTAAATACATTTTTTAACTCATATTCTTGGGCTGAAGTGTCTAACATTGGTCACACAGTTCTGAGCAGTCGTTTATAGTTGTTTCTTTCACCCCTATTTATTTGGACATTTTTAAAGCGCCTGGTGACGCCAGAAGGCGTGTCCCCGCGCTATGATAAGTGAGCAATTGCCATCCCCCCTCCCCCAGGAACTACCTGCTAAAAAGGAAAGTTTTTAATTTTTTCCTAAACAGGGCCTCTGATGGCTCAAGACGCAAGTCTGGGGGCAAGACATTCCAGCACTTGGGAGCAAGGTATCTGAAAGATCTCCCCCCCATCCGCGCCTTCCTAACTCTGGGCACCACAAGTAGTCCCGTCTGAGAGGACCGTAAATTGCGGGTGGGCTCATAGTGGGACACCAAACTCTGAAGTGGCACAGGGGCTTTGCCGCTCAGAATGCGATGGCACGTTGAGAGGGCCTTAAACTCAACTCTCTTCTCCATCGGAAGCCAATGGAGAGCTTGGAGAGCGGGTTTAGAGGGAGACCTTCTCGGGAGTCTTAGCACGAGCCGTGCTGCGGCATTTTGGAGCACCTGAAGGCGCCCCATGACCTTGCCTGAAGCCCCCAAATAAAGCAGGTTACCATAGTCTAGGCGCGAGGTGACCAGGGCGTGCACCAGCGTCCTACGAGCCGAGATGGGAAGCAGATCAAGAACCTTCCTCAAAGTTCTCAAGACACCGAAACACACCCCTGTCACCCGGCCAACCTGCGGGCCAAAGGCGAGGTCCTTATCAAGCCACATGCCAAGATTCTTGGCCTCCAGGCTGGGAGTGGGGGCTTCACCTAGGCAGGGTGGCCACCACGCAGGCGACCACGCAGAAGGCCCGCCCCCCACCACGATCACCTCGGTCTTGCTGCTGTTCAGTTTTAAACAGTGTGCGGACATCCAGGCTGCAAGATCTTGCATGCAGTTCCTGAAGATGTCCGCCGCAAGGCCGGGGGAACGAGACAGGGAGACGACCAACTGCGTGTCGTCGGCGTAGGACACCAGGTGGAGACCGTGGCCCTCCGCGATGGCTGCTAACGGGGAGACGTAGATATTGAATAAAGTCGGGCTCAGGGACGAACCCTGAGGTACGCCCTGGCCCAACTCGATCTCCCTCGAATAGCATTCTCCCATCCTGACTTGGAAGCATCTATCAGACAGGAAGGACTTAATCCAACCAAGCGCAGCACATGTGACCCCTCCTTCACTCAGACACTGTAGCAAGGTGGTATGTGCTACAGTGTCGAATGCTGCACTTAAGTCGAGTAGGATCAGAGCCATAGTCTGGCCCTCATCCACACCCTGTCGGAGTGCCTCCACCGCCGCCAGAAGTGCAGATTCCGTTGAGTGACGGGGACGGAAGCCAAATTGTGAGTCGTGGAGTAGCGATGCCTCCTCCACGAACTGCATCAGTTGCGTGTTAGCAATTTTCTCCGCTATTTTGGCCATGTAGGGCAGAAGGGAAATGGGGCGGAGATTGTCGAATTTCTCGAAATTCACATTGGCCTTTTTTTGCAGGGGGAGTTCAACTGCCCGCTTCCAAGCCCTGGGGACACTCTGGGACAGAAAAGAGGAATCGAGTAGATTGCGAACATAAGGTTCAAGCACCTGCAAGCTGCCCTTAAGCCGACTAGGGGTCGTCGGGTCTCTTGGAGAGCCAGATTTAATTGACCCGCAAATGCGGATTAGCTCTTCTGTGGGCGGGGTGAGGAAGGAGGTAAGCTTTCGTACTCCCGTCTTTTTGACACCCTTCCCCCATGTGGGAGCGTTTATTGCCTGCCGAGGAAAGGAATTGTAAAGGTGAGTAACTTTGTTAGTGAAAAATTCTGCAACTCGATCACAACCCTCCACCGTGCAGAGTTTCGGGGGGCATGCCGCAGACTTGCCTATGGTGATGGACTTGTAGATTAAAAAGAGTTCTTTGGTGGACTGCTCAGCTCCTTCAATCCTAGTGCAGAAGTACGCCGATTTGCCCTTCCGTAGTAATTTATGGTAACTACGCCTGCGGTTAGTATACTCTGCTTTAGTGGAGATGGAATATGCTACTCTCCATTGCCTTTCAGCCCTTTTACACGCTGCTTTTGCCACCCGCATATCAGCATTAAACCAGAGAGCAGATCTCTTTGCTCGGCCCCCCAATTTGGCCGCACCAAGTGGAGCAACCAGATCCAAGGCCTCTGTAATGCGTTGGTCTAGGTTGGAGTTGATGTCTGCCACACCTATTCCGCCAGGATGACCCCTTCACTGCCCTATTGCATGACAGAGACACACACACACACACTCTTACACCTTTATGATGTAATTGTATGCGTAGGCACGAGGCCAAAATGTGATGGCAAGCACCCCTTCAACGACTGTGCAAACTTTGATCAAAGTATCTGACAAAGGAATGCTCTCCCTCTCCCTCCCCTTCTCCCTCGCCTCTCTCTCCTAGTGCCTGCCTCTAAATTATATAAAATGGTCCTGCTTTCAAACTGCAAGCTGACCACTTTGGATGTGTGACTTCTATCCGACTTTGCTGTAATGCGCAAAGGAGGGTTTGTCATATGGCCAGAGGAATGCATTGGGCACGCAAACAGTAGCTAGCTGTGCTAACATTCGTACCCAGAGATTGTGGTCAGTCATGACACGTAAACAGCAGCAGCTCCCCCGCTAGGGCGGAGGAGCGCCCTCCAACTCCCCCAGCCCCGCCAACCTCAACATTTGAAAAGTAAAACCTGTTTTTATAGTTTATTTTTCTTCCTTTGGATGTGTGTTGGGGGCAGGGCTGTCGCTGGGGCAGTCAGGAGAGGAAGTGGTGGGCAGCACTTTTTGTCTCAGGACGGCCAAACCGTCATGGGTGCTGAAGTGGTCTCCAAACCAGGTGCGTTGTCCGGTTGGAGACAGCAAAGCACAGGCTCCTAGTCTCCATGGGAGCACAAATTGAGGGCACTCTGGCCAATCCTGATGCTGCTTTCATGCAACATCAACCCCCACCCTGCCGGCCCATCGCCCACTACTGGACACAAAGGTAGGAATTTTGTCATGTTGGAAATCATTAGAATTTAAAGTTTGTCACACTTAAATACAAACACAAGTCTTTTTGTGTATTGTTTGAACTGAGGGCCACACTATAATCCTCTTTGGTCCTAGAGCATAGTGGCTCTTTTTTTGAGGATGGACTGTAGTTTCCCTTAATCCTAGGTTTCCTTCGGAGTTTCAGTTTAGTTTTTTTCGGAATCCTATTGAGAGCCACGTACCCAGGCTGAAACTAATGCATACAACACTATTTTTTATATAGCCACCGACATACGAGTACAATAGCACCAATATCCCTAATGTCTACAGTGTAGTCCATTTGATGTTATTGTTTTATTATAATCCTCCTATAAGAACGGGCAAGGCTTCTAAATTCAATCCACGTTACGACAAACCGTTAAGTAATTAGGATTCGGATTTTAGATGGGTCTGCATTACATCGAGTCATACAAAAAGTATTTTGCATACTATCTCAGTTACAATAAAAGAAAACCTGTGGTGATACGTGACAGACATATCCAGTCTACTTATCAGAGTAGTTTATTTGGACACTTCTAACTGTTGTCAGGGGAGCAAGCCTATTCCCCTGTAAAAGATGACTGTTTGGTAGGAGCCCAGACATGTGGCTCATAACTAATTTTTGATCCACCATGACTGATTCCATTCCAAAGGCAGGCATCGTGTAACGGGAATAGCTCAGCCTGTTGAAGAATGTTGCATAGAAAGCTATAAATAGACATGACAATGACTGAAGTAAAATTGTAGTTTGTACCCCTGCCACACAGGTTAGGAAGTACTATGTCGGCAATGTGAATGTATTGAAATGGACTATTTTGAAACCAGTTAAAAAAAAATATTGTTATAGAAAATTAGATTTGGATTATTGGGTTTTGAGATCTAGAGCTTCCCTGGAAACATTTTATTTAGAGGTACATAATATTGCATTACAGCTTCTGTTTGACACCTTCAGATCTTCAAAGGTTCAGAAGGACATGGTCTTTGCATCAGGCAAGAACAAATTGCACTTCTGGGATAGTGATGGCTGTCACAAAACAAATCAACCTTTCACTTTAAAAGGGAGTAATATGTGTATTTGACAAATATATATACGCCTTCTAGATTCAAAGCTGGGGGATTTTTTTGTGCAAAGAAGGAACCTCCTAACATAGCAGCTAAGCACTTTTCAACCAACTATGACCGTGTATAACACTGCCATTTAGGAGGTGAATCCGCTACTGTTGGAAGATGGATTATTTTTTGGATTGGACAAATGTCCACCTCATAGCAGTGCTCGATCCTTGGTATTATGACATGAAGCAACAGGCCCAATTCAAAGACAATGAGTAAAATGACCAAGCAGTGCATATACAGCAGGAAAACGCGCACGAAAAAGCAATAAAAATAACCAGAAACTGAGTAAAATAAGACTAACATGACAAAAATCAAATAAGATGAAACAGAGAAATTGATTTTTAATGACTTAATTGTCAGTAGCACCATAAACTACAAAGCATCAATAACAGCCTATGGAAATATTAGACTGGGATGTAGGTGTAATTTGCGGTGGACAGTGATGGAGCCCTGATCGAATGCACCAAGTGGATTCGTTCTGGTGAAAGTCCTCAAATCAAAAATTTTGAAAAACCTTCACAGTCCTTATCCCTCCAAAAAAGATTGTGATTTTCTTGGAGGGAGATTTTGTCTCCCTGCAGGGTATATCTGAAATTGTAAATGCCACCGTGGAACTGCTGAACAGATCCCTCAGCTGGTTGGTCCTGCTAAGGCTCTGGAACTTTTGAGGTGTTTGCTTGAAAAGGTTTCTAAGTCTCAAAGCGGAAAGGAATGCAATAATTTTTTTTTTAGAGATGCTGAACGTTTCATGGGCGATTAATCTGAAATTCAGTCCGATGCAGATAATTTTCATGGTAGGTCCGCTGATTCTGGAACTCTGTAGCAAAACATTTCCAAAGTTCCCAATCTACACAAGTAACCACATGAGTACACTTCTAATTCCCCAATACTCTGAGGGAGCACTTAGAGGCTCCCAGAGTATCAAGCAGAGACCAAGAACAAAGTTCAGTCCAAGTTCCAGATGAGTGGTCAGCAGGGAAAAGGCCTCTTGCAGCATTGTGTGTCAAATGGTCCTCACTTAAATATTATGCACCCTATCTTGTGGGCAGCAGGTGCACTTAGGGGTGGGTGACCTATTTAATATTTAAAATCAGGTTTTCCTGTATGTCTAAATGTGATTCAGACAGGTCTGAGCAGCTGTGTTCAAGCTGATGCTAGCAGGATAGACGGGGTAGGCCTGAAGCCACACATTTTCACTGCCACTGTATTGATTGGCACAATCAGCGCTGCAGTCCGAAGGTGGCATTTAACTTTCCATGTAAAGGGTGTATTTTTGCACCATATCTTATGGCCTTATAAGAAATCTAAATGTGCCGACCTGCTTTTAAGCTAATTTCAGCATGTGTTAGGGCTTAGAGCACACACACTGGTCAGTAGAAATCAATATCCCAGTGTTGAAGTTCAAGATTACTGGCAAGTTTGTCACAGCCCCCAAAAAACTAAAAACTTGGAGCGACCTTTCAAAAAAGGACCACTTTCCGACAACTACAAAATCATATATTAGTCATATGCAACAACTAACACAGGGCATACCCATCATGGTATCATTATTTAATTAAAAAAATGCGATGAGCTATTAAGAATGTGCTCACTGCCCAATCAGACTTTCTAAATGTGTTGTGTCCACTATATAAGAGCAGGACATAATTGTGCCAGTATAAAAAAAACATATATCCTGTTTTGTGCCCCAAGATCCTGAAAAACATGCGAGATTTTAGAACGAACAGGGACCTCAAAATAAATAGAAACTTGAACATAAACTTGTTCTGTTTGATGAAAGATAATGATCTATTTGTGACTGTTTTAGAATTTTACTGTCATTCAGAATATTATGTGAAATTATGTGAAAATTATCAAACCAAGCATTTTCTTTATTTTGTACAATTTTATAGCAATAGGTTCTGAACTGCAATATGAAACATAACAGAACTGTGTTCCAGTTTCATACCAAAGAAACGTTTTTTAGGCCATGGTATAAAATATGGGAAATGGAAGTCTCTATTTTGCTGCAATTGAATAAAAACTACCGTGCAACTAGTTGTCAGATAATTTGAAAAAATAGCACCCTAATTCGGTGTGTAAGAAGATACAAAAATGAACTCTGCACAGTTATTCACTTAATAGCACGCAATTGTGTAAATTTGCATGCACCAAATGAACATATGCACACTGTGACATGTAGTAATTTTAAAATGCCCTGTAACTCACTATTCAGCTTAATCATGAATGCTTATTACTGTGATAATGGTGTGGCAGGACCTTGTCACGTGGTCATTAATGCAAATTCGCTTGTCCTAAGTATCTTCTGTAAGTAGCAAATTTATCTTGACAGATAAAATACATTGAGGAGTCTGGAGAGCTAAGTGAGCGGTGGGACTGTGGTTCGTCTGGAATATTATTTCAGTATTGGATGATCGTCCTTGCTAATTGAAAATCTATGTGAGATCTCCAGTTGCTGCTCCTGTCCCACCAATTCCAGTTCTCTTCCTAAAATCATGATAAACGGGTGTACCTCTGTTTGATGCCATTTCATTGGTAATAAATGAAACTGAGACTGGTATAATTGTATACACCAGAATATAGGAATTGCAAATAAAAATATAGGTTTCAGCAGATAATTAAATACATATTTATTTGTGAAGTACTTAGTTTAAATTCCACAAACTGTACAAGTGTTCAATGGAGTAATGTTTACAACATGAATAAACCCCTTGCGCGATCCCGCGCCTGTGCGGCACATTCCGATCGCGGGTGCGGTCATGACGGCCGGAAGCAGTCATCAGCACACGAGCACTGTGTGCCATGACGGCTTCCGGCCGTCATCAGACTGCTCCCGGTCGTCATCAGCATGCAAGGGGTTAAAGTACTCTTCCTGTTAATGATCTCAACCATCTCCCAAATCCTGCGAGGAATATAATATGATTTTGCTGACAATTTACCATGAACAGCAGGAGTACTAGTGATTTGTTGGGGTGAATTACATAATCATTGCAGCAAGGCATTTGCTATCTTGATTTTTCAGTCAGAAGAGACCACATACACAACGTATTGCAGAATCTGGGCTAATAGTCCAGATTTTTGATTGCCTGAGATGTTCAATATGGATTGCAGAACACATTTTACTGATCTGGTGCATTAGATCACCTCAGAAGCACATATAAAAAAACAAGTTCACTTTAACCTCTGGCTTTTACTTCTGTGATGCCTCTATAAATGTGTGGTACCCTTCATTTAGCAACTCACTGACTGGTGTAAAAATATTTCTTGTATAGAGTCTGAAAGTACTGCCATCAACGCAATCGGAGATAGCCGCATCTTGCTGGAATTGCTCTAGGCTATTTGGCTAAATTCTCACTTGCTCCTTTCAGGTCCTTGCCTGGAACACAACTGTCACTAAATAAAACCCATACGAGATCCCTGCCTAAGTATAACGTAAAAAATACCTTGCACTGATCAAAGCCTTGCAGACTCTGACCGCACAAAAGCAATGTTTCAATTTAGAAAGCTTAAGAGTTTTGGAGCACCTTCTGATTTACACCTTCTGATTTACAGGACTGAGATTGACAATGAGTCGCAGGATTAGAGTCTCAAGGCTTTTATTAGAGTCAGTGTCTTTGGGTTACAGTGGGACTGCAACCAGTTGGAAGACGTAACCTGCGGCTGATATGTTACAGTAAACTATATTCTAACACCGAATACTTTAGGTTTATTCAGTGCTGGCACTTCAATACCTGCAATTCCAGCACCTCTCCATTTCCCTGACAACTCAAGCAACATATGTGGTTGCCAGGATGGTGTCTTTTGGTGGCAGGAATGGTGTAAGCTGCCAAATTCTACCATCTTTGTCCACAATTCACTGTAAGGAACCCCAAACATGTAAATTAAATTGACCACACCAGCCATTACTAGTGTCTCTGATATGCATATATGCATGAAGGGAATCAAGTGATTTAAACATGTTCCATTGAGGAACTTTGTTTCACTGCAATCTTACTGTTCTCCATCTCTTCAGTTTACCTCAATGGTATTTGTAAGAAATTGGGTTGTTGGATGACTGGGTTGTGAGCTCTTGGCAAGCAGCAATCACGATCCTTGTCGGGTTAAGGTACAAGCCAACCATAAATTAACCTGTGTTCAACCATCTGGTAGCGTGGCACAAAGCAGTTAGACTTATCTTCGAGACAATGTGCAAAGTATTTGTGCAACACTTGTTATTGTTTTCACTAACTCAAATAAACATACTTTGAAGGAAAATAATTCAAACATTGATAAAGTAAAAAACGCCATGCATAAAGGACCCCACACCAAGTTTGAAACATAGAACTTTCTTTAACACTATCCCTGCTGATGGAATTCTCCTCCTGTGCTGGCCCTTATTAAAATGGGTTTGGTTGTGATGGAACCATTCCGTCATCAGCACAGCCCAACCGTGACTGATGACGGAATGGTTCCGTCACAAGCATCGAAGGGGTTGATGAATAAAACCAGGCCAAAATGACAAAATCCAATCAATGAAACCGGAGATATAGAATTTTTAAGAATTTAGAGAAAATACCACCAAAAAGAAAAAGGCACCGACTGTGGATATCTTGTTGTGCTGGATACGGACAAACTCACAAGTTCAGGCCAACCGCAATGGAGCGGGGGCTTGCTACAGAGATCTCGTTAGATCAGCTGAACACAGTACCTTAAATCCTGGTTTGCAGAGTGTTGTGATGATCAGTGTCTAACATGCAGCGCACAGCCAAAGTGATGTGTCTGTTCCGAGATGTAGCGAGGGTGCGGTGTGAGGTCCTGTGCCGTCGTCATCGGGCATCTTATCCCGAGGGCTTGGAATCCTAATGCTAGCATCAAAGATGTGATATGGAGTCCAGTTTAGTCGCTGAGGGTTGAGAGGGCCTGCGCTGAGAATGCTGTTCACAGTGGTGGTTCCAATGGGCTGCAGTTTAAGTCTTTAGGATGGTTCCAATTCGCGTAGCAGTTTCAGTGCGTCTGTTCGACTTTGGTTTGCGCCATGTAGGAGAGGGGATGTCTGTTGCGCTGTCTCCACAGATGCTGGTAGAGCACCTTAAGCCCACTTTCAAGGGTCCAGAACTGGGGTGGCACCACTTGGTAGGGTAGGCTCAATGATGGCAGAGTTCAGGTGCAGGTGCAAGGTTGTTTGAAGTTTGTTTTGTCCCTGAGGCTTCAGGTCATGGGTCCAGCCCACTTGCCCTGGGAGTCCTTCTGAGTTCAAGAGGAGATGTAGGTATAGTTCTTCTCACTCAGGCAAGAGGGCAACAGGTCAGCACAGCGGGCAGCAGCCCTTCAGAACAGCAGTCCAGCAGAGTGGTAGTCTTTTTAACAGCACAGCAGTCCTTCTTGGCAGAGTAGCTGCAGGTCCAGAAGTTTACTGAAGAGCTGGTGTCTGAGGTTTAGTATTTATACCCAGTTGCGCCTTTGAAGTGGGGAGAGGCTTCTAGAGGCATGTCTTTGAAGTGTACAGGTGCCCTGTCTTCCTGGCCCTGACTCTATTCTAAAAACAAGGGGTATGCAGCTCTTTGTGTGGAGGCAGGACGCAGCCTATTCAAGTGCATATGGGGCTGGGTCTATCTCCTTCCTCCCATCCTGCCAGTGATGGTCATCCAGTCAAACCTATGCTCCCCATTGTATGTGATTGTCTAGTAAGAATACACAAAGCCTGACTGTCAACTACACCCAGTCAATCGTGACCCAGAAACTGGCTTCTCCAGATCCAATTTCCTATGCACAATCCATGGTCATCTCATCTTTGTACTCTGCACACCCTTAGAGACAACACCTTTATGTTTTCCTTTAACTGGTCTTACACATATTGTCTTTCACTTTCTTTACCTTCCTCTTCAAGCCAAGGACACCAATGACCCTGCGGCCACTAACTGCTTATCGGCTGTGTGTCGTATTTTCTCTTTATTTAATCTGAAATCAAACACATTCGTTTCTCTGTGTCCCTTTTCCTATTTTAAATTCGAGAATGATTGATATTAAGAGAATGTTCTCTCATGTGTCTTATAGACCATCCCCAAACTGCTCATTCCTAACTATAGCTCAGGAGCGAAATAACTTGCGTACCGTAAAGCCTAATTAAATGGGCATTTTGTCCTGTTTGAACTGCATTCCCTCTCTTTAGACGTGCTGCCTGTTGCCACCTAATCTATATTCTGAGTTGCGAATCAGAGATTTCTGCCAGTCGGATCCACAAGACCACTTCATCTCAAACTACTCATCATCTGACTATGAAACTCTGAAATTATTTGTTTACACTGAAACGTTAATAAAATCATTCCTTTACTTTCCTCTGAAAAAGATGTATTCAACTTATGGAGCTGATGACCATTTGATGTATTTTAAATGCATATGTGGAGCTGTTGTAGGCAATACGTCCTGGGCAGTGTCAGTTAAATGGCTTCAATGAAGGCATACTATGTAAAGGTGGGGTATATTGCACTCTTTAGGTAACAAATAAAGCTGATGAGATTAAAATAGTACAATGTGCCAGTCTTGTTAATCCTTAAGGTTTCTGGGTTGAAAAAAATAGAATGATTAATTGAGAAGGTAAAACCAAAGGGGATGATGAACGGAGTGTTGAACATTGCAAGCACTCATCCCCAGTCAACTGATCTGGGTTTAATCCATCATCATTCTTTAGCTCACTCCACCAACCCTGTTCATACATATGTAAATCAGTCCGACCCTGTGCCTCATGGGGACAGTCCAGCCCAAACTGCCAAAGCTATGTCTTCCCTGGACTGGAAACAAGCATCCTGGGACCGGTTTCTGGCTAATCAGCTGTCATCGGCCAGGCTAGCTTGAATCCAGTGGCCAAGTGAGAAAGGGATCCACGTCTGGACATACCCTGCCAACTTGGGGCAAACAACTTTCCATGGCTGTTCCAGGGATTTGATTTAGTGGCCCATTGTGTGCCCCCCTTGTGTTGGGGGAAGGTGGTTGTGTACTGCAGGGGTAGCCCCTACATTTCCCTGCACCAGGTGGCAGGCACCGCGTGGTGCCTGCCACATAGTGCAGGGAAATGCACAACATTGTTGTTTAGCAGTGCTGCCGGTGCTGCAGCCAGCAGAACTCGCCGAAATATTAAACTGGCTGGATGCGACCACCATGGTGGTGGTCTCATCGTGACCAGGGATGCGGGACCGCTGCCTTACAGGTGGGCAGTCCCAGTCCCCGCATCGAGGGCAGGCGGACTCAAGTCTGCCCACTATCATAATCGGCCCCTTAGATCTCCTATTGATTTAATTGTAGAGCACCATAACAAACTCAACAGTGGTGCAATTCATGTATGCAATGTGCAGTATGATTTAAACTTTCAGTATAAGTCCCTAACATTATAAAGATATATTACCATAGAAACTATTTTATTTTAATGATTGTTAGAAATAATTTACATATAGTTACTGCCTGGAATTGTGGTAGTAGGCCACTATGAGAGTTGAACATTTTTGTTTAACAATCACTGACAACCTTACCAAATGCCATGTATGATATGTTTGCTTTATTTAGTTATGCCAGAACTTGGAATAATATATCCTATATATTAGACATAGGACTGAGGTCGACTAGGTCTCTATCGAATATATTAAACTTAATAGCGAGTGCCAGCTAGCTCAGAGGTCGCTAGAAACTTTCTCAAATTCACAAGAAGCGATTAGTTTCTGACAACCGCATAAACATGACCACTTTGTTTCCCAAGAATAAGAAATGTATCTCTAGAGTCGCGGAAACAATAGATAAGTATTTCACTCAGTCAATCATGCATGCTTCGTTTCAACAGAGGTGCAGAGAAATAGAGAGACGAACGTTCTCAATAAAAGGATTTATTGAACAGTCTTCCTTCTCATGCAAAAGAAATGAACTGCTACAATCTTAATGTAGGCTGCAAAGTTTAATGCGTACAGCGAGAACAAGATTATAAAATAATGCTGTAAGAGCATTGTATGGTTTCTAAGCCATATAAAAATGCATACATCAATAAAATTGGCTAAAAGTACTCAACTGGTGCTTCTAAACTACACCTACTCCAATGTACCTAACCTAAGTCGAGTAAGCGGGAAGAAGTAAGTGTTGTGTAGCCACGGTTTAGTTTTCTTTGCCAAGAATCTATCCAAGATTTCTCTTAGGTTCTAATCAGCTCCATACCTTAGTTTAGAATGAAGGAGGTCTGGTATCTCTGGCTCGGGACTCGATTTCCCAATACCCCGCAAGGGGAGCTTGGAAACACTGGAGCTAGATTCTCAGCTAGAGAAAGGACAGCTTCTCAATCAGTGCGTCAGCTGGAGGGTCGGCTTCCTTCGGCACTTGTTGTAGCGAGCTGCGTCGGGCAAGTAGATAGTCGAACTGCTTCGAACCACTGTTTCTTGCTAGAGCAAGTGAAGGCATTTTTATACCTTGAAGGTGTCTAGTTTGACGTAAAGTCAGGCATGATAACGTCAGGAAAGAACCCCTAGGGAATTGTAGTTCTTTGCAAAGTACATGAGTTTTAGGACAAATCGCTATTAAAGCAAGGGGAACTTCCCGAACTGCTAAAGTCGATTTTCCTAGAAATCGTTGTGACGTTTGGTACGGGTGGAAGTAGCCATGCCTGTATTTGGTGTGCTTGGGCTATGCCTAAATAAGGGAATGATTTCTATGCCTATATTAGGGTAATATGAATTGTACCTATAATAAGGGTATGAATCGGGAATCTTTACTCTAAGCCTAAAATGCCACACAACACCCACTCCACTTTATTATGTACCACATTTCTACGTTTCTAAACACATTAAAACATAGCTAAACGTGATGTGTTAAAACCCCACCCAAAATACATAAAAATGCATTCTAAATGGTTGTACACGAAAAGCGCATTTGTGCTGTACGCACTTTAAAAGCAAAGTTTCATTCAAAGCATATAGTATGACATTGGAAATGCTATGCAAATGAATCACGAAAATACATTTATGAAATGCCTCTTCAATACAGAAGAAAAAAGTCGAGACCATTTCATGGCAGAATATATAAACTTGTTGAATGTGGACAAGGTCAGATATTGTCTTTTGGAAGTTTTTCAATGAAATCTAGTTCTCTGTGAATAGTTCTACTTTAAGCAGAGTACTTTGTGCCAAAAGGAGAAAAAAAATACAAATTTGGAAAAACGTCTGATCATAGAGAAGAAAAAAATAAAATAGAGTTCTAAAGTTAGAAGCTTGTTTTGAAAAAATGGTCGAATTCAAAGTCCCTCAGAACACTATGTGCCAATTTCAAAAGTCAGTGTTATTATTTGGAGAAAGCATCAAACCTTCTAAGCTGGTAAAGAACTCGTCTACGACTGTAGGTGAAAGTTGGACTACCTCGTTAAGCAGATCAGTAGCGCATAGATGCGAAGCATCGCCGTCAGCCTCAGTCGCATTAGCAATGTTCGAAGTAGATGGTACCTGTGCGCCGTTTGCGTCGCGTATCTCACGTCAGAATGTTGCGTCTGTGAGATCTCAACGAATGAATCCATCACGATTTGTAGCCACTGGGGACAACACACTGCATGAGCTGTTACTGGTTCAAGCAAAGTATCAACTTCCGTTGGCAAGACTGATGGGAGTGTCGGACAGATGTCTAGCACACATTCTTCTCCATATAGCAGGCATCGCAGAACATGTAAGATGCAATCTTGCCAGATTTGTCTGAATGATAGGACCCACGTTGGATTCAAATCTCTTAAATGAGTAAGTCCCAGAATCTATACCATGTGCTCATGACACTTCATTGCCAAGAGAGTGTTCTCCAAGGTGATCTGGGTGTCGATAGTGGGTTGGCTTGCCATATCAGAGCAGAAGGAGCAAAAATAGTATCCAGCTACAAGTCCCAAAATAAGAGGCAGGCTGCGAAATACTGAGTGCACGAAGTTTGGAAAAATACCTAGTACTGCTTCAAAGGGTGCTAACAGTCCCAAACAAATAGTCTTAAATACATGTACAATACCACTCATATCAGACATGTTTAAGATACTACCTAACATTTCTGAGAAATGTATAGGGCAGTTTGTCGAATAAAAAAGGGCATGTACCTCTGCAGAAGTCCTTGCAGATCATACGTCTCTTTGAACGAGGTCAGTGGCACAGTTTTTTGTAAAAGAATGGCTTTCATTCTGCTTAAAGTATCAATTCGTATAGAAGAGATGTTCAGTGAAGGCCATAACGGCGACTCCCTGTCTGTCTTGGTTTTAGGAAACAATACTTGCATACAGCAAGGGACCCTGCCTGACACGCTTACGAGATAGGGTATTCCTGGCAATATGCCACAGCAGCTGTGATCATTCAACATAATATAACTTACATTAGAAAGCTGCCTAAAAATTGGATCTATCACTGCAGCTGGAGAACGTTGCAGGTGGCAGGATAAATTGGTCGAAGAACCATTGCAGGCCCCGTGTAAGTTAATACCCTGACATAAAAGTGTACTGCTTAGTGCGTTTTTGCAGTTTGTACCACTAAGAAACACTTCTTTTCCCCCACTCCAACATCTGTGTGTATATGGTAAATCCTAGGATGTCTTGATGTATTCTTTACCCAACCTTTCATATACGCCTGCTGGTATATTTTTCAAACAATACTGAAAATGGAAAATCTTCACAGGCAGAGTGATTGTCCCATGCATTATCCATTCTGTCTCTGGCCTTTCAGAAACAGTTAATGGTAATCTTTTTAGTTTTTAAATGCTCAGCACCGTATAGACTGCTGCTCTTTGTGCCAAAGTGATTTGTTTATCTGTAAGGTTAAATTCAGAAAACAATGACGTGGTGTTGATTAGATGCCATGGCACATAGCCAGAACAAAGATTTTGTAACGTCCAGCCTAAAAGCATTATAGAATGCAATTGTGACTGACCATGTTGTAACATGACCAAGTCCTGTTCCATTATGTCTATGGCAGAGGATACTATGCTGTCCAAAGAATATATTCTGGATGACAGAGTCGTTAACCCATTGTCAACTACAGAGAGACATTTCTCTAAATTAATTGATCAATGTCTCGTATTCCTTCTGCAGTCTCTGCTTGTCTTGCTTTCCAAGCTTCATTATAAATGGCATAGATGCCAGTGTATATAAAATATTTATGACGCAGTTTCCTAGGTTTGTAAGAAGTCCCTTAAATCAACGCCATCTTTAAGTAAAGATAAGTGTTGTTTTACCTCTTTTAGTGTGGATTTTTGTAGTCATTCAAGGCACAGTTTTCCTACACTGTGTGATGTTACTATCCCTGGATGTTGTTGTCTCTGGACATATCTTGGATCTGGCCTAGTGAATGTGAACCCTTGTGTCTTATTCAGGAATCTATCTTGACAGTTGTTTGTGTCTGTGGGCCTGATTAACCATTTTTTCCAATCGGGATCTGTTCTGTTTTTAAGTAAAATAGTTTTTACGTTGACCCCTCCTTCTGTAGTGTTCAGGTGTAGGTATGGATGGTTTATTTAAATCTTTTATCTTAGCTAATCCAAGTCAAGATGTCTGTTGAGCAGTGTCATTTAAAAACATTATTTGTTCTGGGTTGATGCAGGTTCTAAATAAAGTTTCTAATCCCTGCACCTACCAGTCTTTTGTGCCCCAGACAGTTTTTGTCTCAATGTTGTCTTTCCAAAAGTCCAAACCTAATGTAGACAGCTGAGTATTAAAGGCAGCAGAATACATTTGCTTAGTATTAGTCAACATAGTTTTCATTCCTGTCTTATTAACTATTTTAAAGTAAAATTCTTCTGGATTTGAGACATTAAAACCTGAAAAGTATGGAAATTTGTCATAAAATGTTTTTGAGCTACCGTTGGTGGCGTTGGACAGTGTTCCCATTGATTATAAGTATAAACATTTCTAGGGTTTGCAGATTTGTGGAAAAAATGATGACCATAGTGATTATAACAGTACATTTGTTCATAATCTGATGAACCTTATAAGTATTCATGATTTGTAAATTTTGCAGACATTTCTAAGTCTGACATCATATTATTAATAGTGTCAAAGTCCCAATCATCAGAAAAGGTGCTAGATTAAACAAAGTCCTTCGAGGGAACCTTGAATTGGTGTGGAATTTTTTTACAGCTCCGCCGGACCAAAGATGTAATAATCAGTTCTGTCCCAAGCTATACCACCTGGTATATGAACGGCTGTGATATTCACTGATGACAAGTCTCGTTATTCACAATGGGAAGATTTGTGTAGGTTGAGGAGTGAGTTGATGTTCTTACTTGCTGTGTCCTTTTTACTATATCTTCCATTTACCAGCATTCCCAAAGTTAATACAAGAGTCAACCAAAGTAGAAGAAAACGTACACCCAACACAATTCAAAGTTCAACCCATGGTGAAACCAGATAAGTCTTTTCTAGTTAATGAAAATGTTCTGTAGCTTGTTCTTTAAAAGTTCTTTTTACTGGCGTTGTTTCCGGTTCACTTGGATCCTCAGAAAACATATCAAAGTTTTTGAAATAGCGAGAGGCAGTTCTGTCAATTGTAGGTATTGCAAAACTCTCAAGATGATGGACGGAATGTTGAACAATTGCTAAAGATTCATCCCCACTCACAGATCTGGGTTAAATCTATCGTTATTTTGCTCACCAAGCCACCCCAGCTCACCCCAGGCACAGGGTCAAGACTGATTTGCATATTGCCATGTCTGAACTGGGGTGGCTTGGTGAGCAAAATAACGATGGATTAAACCCAGATCTGTGACTGGGGTGAATGTTTTGCCATTGTGCAACATTCTGTCCATGATCTTGTATGTTTAACTGTAGGTATTGCATCAGGATTATTTGAATTGGCAGGAGCTACTTGATCCCTTGTCATATTAGTATAGTCAGACGCTATATCGTTGTAGACAGGTATTTCTTGAAGAACCGTTATTTGGATCTCAAGAGGTACAAGTTCCATGGCTTTGTTGCATAGTCCTTCTTTTTGCACTGCAGATTCTTCAAAGGTGATGAGTCTCTCAGTTTGAACCTCTTGGATAGTAGCCAGATTTGGTTGTCTGCTAAATCTTTGGAGCACACTTGGCCTACTACTTATGATTGGCCACATGTGGTTTTACCAGGTCGATGCATACAAACCTGTTCTCCTTTCTTCCAGCAAGGGGCGGTAGTATCACTGTTGTTGATCCGTGGATTGTTAGCACAGGTACTGGTTGTTTGTAAGAAGACCCAAATTCCTTCTTGACAGCGATCTTTTCTCTGACTAGATCCCCAATCTTTGGAATCCAGGCAGGCCTTGCTGGGACGGGCGGTTCCCGTTCAGTGGTCGTTGGCTTCTGCAATGTGTTGCTTTGACTTTTCCTTGTTTCGTTTAAGTCCTGCAAAACAGCCAAACGGTCTTTGATATCAAAAGGTTTTTGTTCTACCACTGAAGTGTGACGATCAAGGTCCTGGACAATCATTCTAGTTCCAAAAAGGATTTCATATGGAGTGATTCCTCCCAGAGAACTTCTTGGCAGATTGTTAAGACTATGTTGGACACTTATTAGATGTTTGACCCACCCGTCACCCGAACCTAATAGCTTAGCTGTTATAGATTACTTTATGTCCGTTTTTTTCTCTCCACTACCGAATTTCCCTCAGGGTGGAATGGACTACAATACCGCAATGCGACACCCAGATTGGCCATGGCCTCCTCGTAAGCCTTTGAGCTAAACGCAGGACCCTGGTCAGAATGTAGCGTGCTGACTGCGAATGTGCCGATAAAGACTCGCAAATCTTTTATAACTGTTCGGGTGTCAGCCGAGCCCTGAGGCCACATCCAAATGAATCTCTCCTAATAGTTGTGGGACCGCATTCATCCAGAGTGACGTGTGCATGTAGATAGTCTAATGCTGTCTAACAATGGTGTCTGTACTGGGATGGCTACACTGTAGTCGGGTATCTGGCTGCGTTCTCTGCTGCGATCTCTGTTGCAGTTATGGCAGTCAATTGCAAATGTGTGAATGTGACCATTCA
Organism: Lissotriton vulgaris; assembly: GCF_964263255.1. Lineage (NCBI taxonomy): Eukaryota > Metazoa > Chordata > Amphibia > Caudata > Salamandridae > Lissotriton > Lissotriton vulgaris. The sequence goes on along the minus strand of NC_141691.1, from coordinate 436,283,219 downwards.
TCCCTTGCCACCAGTACGTCTCCTTTAATTCTACTATAGATTTAGAGATCACTTGATGTATCAGACCCACTCCCAAATGTGCTTCGTGTATCAAAGCTACTCTAGGTCTCCTGTTTGGAATTACTATAGCCCCCACTTCAGGGATTCGAGCAAAAGGAACGGAGTTGGCATCAATATGTATGAATATTCGAGTGGATAATTTTGAGGTAACGCTCCACCGCTGGCTTTGCTTTTGGCTTTGACAGCTAGCATTATTTTGCCGTCCATTTTCATTTTTGAACGAGTGATTGCAGCTACGGAACCCGTTTTCACAGCTGCCTTCGCGGCTTCGTCAGCCAATGAATTCCCTGCAAAATGAACGCCATCACGTTGATGACTTAGTGTATGGATCACGTGAGATTTTTGAAGTTCTTTTTGTAACCGAACTACTTGTTCCCAAAGCAACTTATGCTTGATTGTGCCATCTTTTGCATCTTTGAAACCGTTTTGAATCCAGTTCTGCAAGTATTCATTGTAACATTGTACGCAGTAAGTAGAATCGCACACTAGGAGTGTGGGGAATTCGCGATCGCTATTTTCAAGCGGCATCTTGATTGCTTGTAGTTCAGCTTGCTGAGCTGTACAATCTCGGAGAGATTGCATTTTTCTGACCATAGGTTGGAATTTACCATTGCGCCAGCGACCTTTAACGATTGCGCATGCAGCACAATAAGCTTGTTTACCCCCCATTGCGGGCTGTGCTGATCCGTCTGTAAAAATTATACAATCGTACTGCTCTAAAGACAGAATCTCAGTGGGCAGAGGACATTCTTGTTCATATTTTAGAAATTCTTGTGTTTTCAAATAGGGGTCAAAAACGTATTTAACGTCTGTTGCAAGAGAATTAACCCATTGTATCCATCTCGGGTGTAAAGCCTTTGCATTTGGAGTGCTCGCTTTTGTCACTGCCTCTAAGGCAGATAGGAGTAACAACCATAATGCGTTTTCCCTGTTCAAGGGCTCTCTTTTGCTACTGCAGTTTGAACCGCTGTCAGAACTTTTTCTGTAGAAGTGAATTTCATTTCAGCTTGTGTGTACAAGTGTGATTTATAAGCAATCGGTACTTTCTCCCCTTCATTGAAGGTTAAGTACGTGAATCCGCATCTTCCTGGGATGATTCGAATTACAAGGTTGCGTACGTTTACGCGAGTCTGTAAATGTGTTGTTGCTAACATATCTGTTTACACTGAACGCAAAATTTCTGTGTGTTTTTGAGTCCAATTAGTTGTTTTGAAATCAGGTTTGATTAATTCGTAGAGAGGTTTAACCCTTTCTGCGTAGTTTAGAATGTAAGTTCTTCCGAAATTTAGGAAACCTAGAATTGACTGTAAGTTTTTCAACTTTTTTGGAGGTTGGACTGTTAGAGTCCGCATGACATCTTGAACCATTTATCTATGGATTTTGATTAGTAGTTTCAGTTGAACTAATAGTTCCGCACCTGACATTTCCTCAATGGCAGGGTGTGGTGTATAGCTGGCTAAAACCGGCCATGTTACTCCTTGTCTACCTAGTGGACCGAGCCTGGTAATGAGATTTTGATGTTGTAGGGGGCCTTTAAACCAGAGTGCATGCTCTTGGTGTGTTAGTGGAATTTCAATATGCTCAAAAGGAGTGTATTCCATTGGATGTTCCTCTTCTTTGTAGAACTGAAACACATGTACTGAATTTACTTCAGGGAAGATAATCCATGAATAGAATACCTCTGTCTGCCGATATTCATGTGCCTCTATCACAAAAATTACCCTACCACCTCTTGATGATAGGACATTTGTTATATGTTTTATAGTGATAGTGTTCCCAAAATTTTCCGGGATGATTATAGTATCCGAGTCATCTTCATTAAAGCCAGTAACGTCTAAGCCTGGTAGGGCTGCAGCTGCTGCAGCTCCCCAGGTTGCGTTGTTGTCGCCGTTAACCGACATTGTTTTAATGAAGGTTGTAGAGCAAGTTTCAAGGAAACAAAGATAAGGTGCACAATATTTTGAAACACTGTATCCTTCAACGTTGAAAATCCAAAAACTAATGCATAGGATTTTTTGTCCTACTCCGCTATGGTGGATATTTTATCCTTTTACCCACTCCAGACGTCTATTAGAGTATTTACATGAAAAAGTGGTCTCTGAGAAAAGCACGACTGAGTTACTTTAGTATCTAGCGTTAAATTAGTGCCTTACCAAACGTTGGGAGCCCCAATAGGCTCTGCGCACTGGAATATTATATCCTAATGTCAAATCCATGGAATTTTGGTATTTGACTAATGCAATGCCTACATGGGGACAGCATAAACCTCCTTTTGTGGGGAGTGCAATTATTTATCATCACTGAAAGTCCGTATAATAAGTATGTAGAGAATATATAAGCTGAAACGTACCAATGAGTGGACGGAATCAAGTCTTGGGTGGTAGGAAGACAAACAAATGTGTGTCTTTAGCTCTTTCATGTGTAGGTACTTTTAAATGTAAATATATGCTTTTGTAAAAATTGTGGCCAAAAGAAGAAAAGAGCTGTTTTCAAGTGTTTTGTGGAAGGTTGTCTTTATTATTTAGAACCTGGTCAGGGCAAGGATATGGGTTTAAAGGGGCTGCAAGAACTGCAGATTTGCTAGCTAGTTAATCTGTTCAAGTGGAGAATCTCATTGAGTAGAGATCAAACCTTAAAATTGATTTGCTCAGGATGAGAAAGCCTGTGCAGTTGGTTTAAGGGTAGAGAGATAACACCCATTTCCCTTTGATTGGTAATTTAATAGGGCCCTGCATATAAGACGGTATTGAACAGAGTCATGGTGGAATCTAGTGGTCATGATCACAGGATGTTGACCCCCCCCACCATTGTGTGATGTAACAAAAGACTGTAACGTGGACCAATAAAGGATCTGTTGAAGAAAAGGCTTACTTTTCTCTAATAGACTTAATTGGAACCTTATGTTTACGTTTTCATACTTTGAATGGCCTAATATGGAATTCTGTTTGAAAAGCTAGTGATGTATTACAAGTAGAGCAACCTGGAGAGTGTTTGGCCCTAATCTCCCGCTAATGAGTCCTGGGATTTTTTTCCTTCGGCTCCTAGGGAGATACAGCCCCTGGGAGCTCTGGAAATTACAGTAAGGCTGACACACGAAACCCCATGCCATTTACTTCTGCTTTTCTCCTTGAGGAAATGGTGGCCTCTTGGGACTTTTGGTGGCCGATGGAGGGGATACCTTGTGTGACCAATCCTGGCCAGTTCGTCTCGGGACTAAGATCCTCTCAGCTTTATCTTGGTCCCAGTGGGCTGCTTTGGAATTCTTTGGACCTATCTTTTAAGTTCCTTAAACAATTTCTGGCAAGTTTGAAATAGTAGTGGATATTGTGTGGCTCAACTAGTTTAAATTTCGTTTAAAAAAAAAAAGTGAATTCAGGATTTGGTTTTGCTACCTGCTGTTAAGAAAGTGAACTTCTTGGTGCATGTCTTAGGGAACATCTTTCCCTACCAAGCCTGTACTGATTTTAATCCAGCTGTGGAGTTTGCTTATGAACCTGAAACACACCCAGCTGGCTGCTCTGACTCTAATATCTTTCTGTAGCTAGTGCGATGTTATCCAGGTAATGGGTTTCAAGAATTTACAGAAGCAATTACGCCACTTTTTGCCAGAAGAAAATGGCACTTACTCCTCTAGCAAAATATTGTTTACAAGTTTGAATATTTATATACATTGATAAGTATCCCCCTTTTCCCGTCACAGAAGCAGAACCTTTCTTACTGACTGCCTTAGGTTGAAAAGGATCATCCTGGCCTAGACCACTGCGTTTTTCAATTCATTGTTTTGTCAGCCTCTAGTGAAAATTCCAGGTACTGCAAAAAATGCAGTTTACTTGTGCAGGGATAGTAGTCCTTATGCGTTAAAGTGTGCATTCCTGAAAGTTTCGTCTCGTTTATATTTCCTCCCATGTGCTGCGCTTTCATCTTCTCATTAATAAGCTCTCTCTATGCTAAAACACTGAAAAAAGTTATGTCATTCAGGTGCCCTCTTTGGCATACATTGCTAGGTAGATCTTTCCTGAAGGTACTTATAACAGTCTCCATTGCTCCCTTAACTAATTATTTCTGTGGTGTGCATTGTATTGTTCATTGCTACCACTATCCCTTATAGTTCTACCTATTACATACTGTCAAAAACTATTGCTATTTGAAAGCAATCGATTTATTTTTATGTAAACTAATTCATATTTTCATTTTATGATTAGTAATGTAAGTAGGTCAAACATTACTCCTTTGATGAATATTTAAGTAAATGATTTCTACGTCCTTAAAGCAAAGTAACATTTATGTGTTTACCACACCTTGTGCAAATTACAGACATATCCCAAAGTTTGACAAGTGAACCCTCAAACACACGAACACGAGGGGCATCCTCTGAGTTCTGTCCGTGTGCAAAATTATGCTGTGCTGAGTGTTCATTAATGATTTTGAATATATGTTATATGTAAAGTCACATTCTGTGAATGGGATGCTTTTAATTATTGTATAGTTAAAAAATACTTTTCCGTGTGTTTGAATAATAAATGTGCTTTACAATCAACGAGTTGCCCTCTGTGCATGCGGAGATTTAACCCTATTAAGATATTTTTCCTAATTTTATTCAATGTTCTTGTCCTTGCCTAATCAATCCCATTTTGGTTTTACTTGGTAGTTGTTTGTCTCCACAGTCACAGTATCAGAATAAATACTGTGTTCCAGATCCTGTGTTTTCCTTTGGCTTCTTAGTTGTTGTCCTAAGGAGGAAAAACTCTTCACAAATAGTTCATTCTTGGTAATCTCGCCATTTCATCATAACATGAGGAAAATATGGAAGCTCCAGAAGAGCTAGATTGATATTTTGTCCTATTGTATTTCGAACTGCAGTGTCACTTGCGAAAGAATATATCTGCAATGACAGTAAGTATTCTCATTAGTTTTAATTGCTTTTCTTTCCATGGCTATGTTACTTCTGATATGGGCTACCCTTTCATCTGAATTTTTTTTTCTTGCGAATTTGTAATTTTAATGATTAATGTAGCAGCCCTTTATTGTATTGGATTTCTATTTGGTATATTGGCCAACTGACCTCGCAATGATTTTCACCCCTTAAACAATAGACTGTTCTTTTGATTTATATACTTTTCTTGATTTCTTTTAGGTGATTTTTAGTTGGCAGAGCTTTAGATTTTATTTATTTATATAGCGCACTACTACCCGAGGGCATCTAGGCGCTTGCAGAATAGGCACACAAAACACACTGATGTTAGATTTCCAGTCCTTGGGCGGATTCACAGAGTAAAGAGCCAAGTCTCGAGTCCCTTCCGAAAAGGACACTAGATCAGAAGCATTCTTTAGATAGAATGGTAGCTTATTCCAAGGTTTTTGCCCTGGGTGACTGGGAAGGGAACTCAGATGGCCACCAGTCTGAGGACCAAAATGTTTCAGATGGCCACCAGTCTGAGGACCAAAATGTTTCAGATGGCCACCAGTCTGAGGACCAAAATGTTTTATCCTTGCCAAAAAATAGAACCTCTGTTTTATTTGAGTTCAACTTAAGGCAGTTCTCAGCCATCCATTCACTGACTCCTCTCATGCACTCCTTAAAATTCGAAGCTGTATCATGATTTTTGCTCAGGATTGATATAATAATCTGTGTGTCTTCTGCGTATACCAGTTCAAAACCATGGGTTTTGATCATACAAGCCAAGGTAGCCACTTAAATGTTGAAAAGGTTATTTCTCAAGGATGAGCCCTGGGGCATCCCGCAAGGGAGCCTGAAACATGTTGATTTAAAACCTCCTACTTCAACAAATTGTTCCCGACCATGCAAAAATGATTTAAGGGGTGGAGGGCTGGGCCGCCTGCTCCTGCCTCTCAAAGCCATTCTAGTAAGGCGCCGTGGTCTACTATGTCAAAGGCAGCTGACCGATCTAACAGTATCAGGGCTGCTGGTCCTCCTTTGTCAACTGCCAGTCTAATTTCCTCTGTAGCGATAATCAAGGCCAGTTCGGTACTATTTTGGGCTCTAACACCATACTGGGTATGATCCAGGACCTGATTTGTCTCAATAAAAGTGGCTAATTCCGGATTCATATGTTTTTAAGAATCTTAGTTGGTAGAGGTAAGGGGGAGATGGGACGATAATTTCCTACATCTGTTTTATCGAAGTTATTTTTTTTTAATAAAGGTAAAACAGATGTTTTTTTCCACAGCAAGAGGAAAGTTGCAGTTTCAATAGTGATGTTAAGAGTCTCCATGAGATGGGAAGCAATTGTCTCCACTAACATATAACTTAATCTCGGAGTGAAGAACACAGAAACCTTCTCAGGGGTCTCACTGATACTTGGTCCTTTTAAACCAACAAAGAAGAAATTGGCACAGAAGCTGAAATATAAAAAGAAAGCATTTATTCACCTCAGATGAAGAAGATTACGTCACACAGAAGCCTTAGCAACTGAATGAGGCAGTCTAAGGAGTACAGAAAACTGGGGCCTTCTATATGCTTAGGGTTACATAGTCGGCATAAGACCCAGGGGCAGTCCTGGCTCATGTAAGCATACAAGATGCCTAATATGGGCATGCAAGATCTGCTTGCTCAACAAAGTGGGAGGAGCTAACAGTTGCTAATTCTGGTGAACACTTCCTGACATTTACTGACTAGAAACAGCTGCAAGGACAGCTACAAGCTCAACTGAGCATGTGCGAAGGTGGAAGATGCTAAATATAGTTCATTTCTAGGCAGATTACAAGAGCAGTCAACACTGAGGGACGACAGAGCACATGGCGAGCACGTGGCAGCACATGGCAAATAAGATGGTTGCCAGAAATACAAAATGGCTTTCAGCTCATGCTAACAATTCCCTGCAATATTTAACTGGAGGACATGGATCCAACGGGGATCAAATATCAAACTCTCCAAAGCAGGTGAACTATATAACACACGTGACAAATTTGGCTTTCTTCTGAGCTTTGTGCAATGAGTGTTTTGTAAGTGAAAGTGCAAGTCCACACCAGAGCTTCGTTGTCTCTGAATTGAAACTAATTCAAGTTTCTTCTGGTGGCTCTTCCACCCGGTCTCTTGTCCCACTCCGACCAGGTGGTATTCTGGGTAATGTAAAAGTTGGGCGCTGATGTCTCATCTTTTGCTGCATCTATGTTCATGAACACTGTTGCAGCTTTTGAAATCTAGTTGACATTATAGATATTTAAGATTTGCTTTGTGATCACCATAGTGTGATCAGTGGGATTGTAAGAGCCAAATAATACTATATGTTCCCCCCCAGTCCTACCATAAATAAACATATTTAAAGCAGGAGAGTAATTTGTTTTAATTATTGGAAACGTATATTCTTGTAGGCCAACTTAAGAGAACTAAGATGGATTGCTTTCCTTCAGGTAGTACATTCGTATTCTTTTATATTAATGCTGAGGTTTTTTTCTTTTTACTTGGTGGTTTGTTTGTCCAGCTCATGCCGTGTGTTGTTCTGGGTTACTTTATATGCAAGAGGAGTTGGAGCATCTGTGCATGTTCTGATAGAAGAGTAATGAACTCTTATTCTCTCTTCAGAATCTTGAGCCTGTAGTCTTAAAATCTTAAGAGGTAGGTTGCAAGTAAAGGAGTGTGAGATGATCAATGAGGGCCGCTACTTGAACTCTGCTCCAATATCCTGATGTTTCTCTGTTTATCCTTGTTTAAGATGGCTCATTCTGGTGTCACAAGTGGGAAATGTTAATACTATGAATGCGCGTATTTTGTGTGTTATACCGGTCATTAAAATCTCATTCCTTTGTCTGCTGCTTTGACTTGGAACTTGAGCATGTGGAATTTATACCTTTACAGCTCACTGCAGAGGGCTGTGGCGATTGTTACTGTATACATCTAATATTCGTTGTCAAGCTGCAATTTTGACTGCTGTATAGTGAATTTCACATTCCCCTCTATATATTTCTCGAATCTTTTACTAAAATCACAATTTAGTTACCTAGAAGCTTGAAAATATAAAATGTCCACGATTTGTTTGAAAAGAGTATGTTCACAATCACTTCCTATCTTATTTCGTGTAGCTATTTTTGTGAAATAACACGCAAACGTCCAGTCTAAACCTCTGTAATACTGCTTTTGCAGGCCAGCTTCACAGTAGGTGAACCCACCTGCTCCTGTGCCATGTCGAAACAAAGAACCACCAAGGCCCGATGGGTGAACTTTTATGACAATTGTTTCCTTTTTTCTCAGTTCTAGACAGCTGAAAGGCGAAATTCAGTTAGAAGCTATAATTTAGCTTTAGCTGCTGAGCCATTCTCTCTTTCTTTCATGTCCATTTTTGCCTTCATGGTTTGAAAGGCTATTATAGGATTTGAATGTTAGCTGAAAGTCATAGAAAAGTGAATTGCTGTAATACAAAGCAAACTCTACTGATTTTATGTGCTATAAAATATGACCCATCACCATATCAAAGGCCATTACAACGGCTTGCATTGCCTGTGTGACCTACAATGCAAGCACTCTTGTAGGGCGGAGGCGTCTGGGTGAATAAGTGCTACAATAATAAGTTATGAAGGAGCAAGCCGCACAATCCCTCTATTGTTAGTATATGTACTCTGTACTTCTCAACTGAAATTCCTTTGTGTTCATTGAATGAATTACTGGATTGGGTTGCACCAGCCTACCTCACTATCCAGATGTCAGTGCCGATAGACATTAAACAAAGGTACACTCAATGCAATTAATGTGTCTGCGGTTATGCTTAAAATAGTTACACACACATGCAATCACGGTTTGTTTAAGCCAGTCACATTTTCATTTTGCATATGGAATCTGCAACAAGGAGCATTTCAGTTCTTGTGTTTATTTCCACTCCTCCTACAGTAATTTACCATTCATGCTTCCCTTAAATAGAACTTTGGTTAATCCCATGTCAATTGTACTATTAGTTCAGTTAATCTTCCTTGAATCGAGTTCCCTTCAGCCAAGAACCTCACCGAATCACCTGCCGTTCTAGAAATTACTTGGAATGCTTCCGTTTTCATCTAAGCTAATCAGAAGTCGAGCCTTCCATTACCACGATCCACTACTATTGACTTATTAACAGAATTGTCTTTGCTTTTTCAGCTGTAAACGGTCTTGTTCACAATTTAACTCTAACTTCAATGTTTTTCTCTTTTAGTGCATTGTGTGAAGCCTCTTAATATATCTGTGGTGCAACAACACTGTAGGAAAATTGAACGAAATTAAAATGACTTACCTGCTTCTGCGAACTTTAAGATTTTTTTCACGCCAAATGTAGAGAAAACGAAATGCACAAAAGGTGATGGGAAGCTGCTTGCAGTAAGTTTAACCACTGTCAATCGCTTGGGGTAGCACTCTTTTTGTGGAGAAGTGTGGCTCAGGGGTTAGAAGCGGCAGACCCGGAAGCTGAGATCGGTCCAGGACCAGGGTTCAATTCCCCGCCTCAGAGGGTCTTGGGCTCAAACATTCCACGGACTTGATAATTCTCGTTCCGGTGCCTACTTGACTCACGGGTTCACACTCTGCGACTCTGGGCAATAGCTTGCTTAATCTCCACTACGGCCCCTCGCTGCGGGATGCCTGGCTTTCACCTTGTGGATACCCTGCTGGGGTTATCTCACAGGGGAATACCAGGACGGGTTCCCAAGGCAAGCGCCTTGATGCCTCCGGGTGATACGTGCGCTATATAAATCGCAATACATTTACATACATTTACATTTACTCTAGCCCATCTTTGTTTTTGCTCAATATGTCACTTCAGTTTGAATCCAGCCATATCCAAATTATTCTTGACCCTGCTCCTCATGGGAACAGTCCAGTCCGAACTGCCAAGGCACGTCCTTCCTGAACCAGATCACAAGCAAGCCAGGACCGATATCGCCCTAGGTATGGGCTCATCAGCTGGGTACAGCTTGGTTCCAGTGACAGTGAGCATGGGACCCATCTCTGGACATGCCCATGCCCTTAGGGCAGTACATGAAATGCACAAAAGGAGTTAGGAGGCTGCTTCCAATAAGTTTAGCCATTGGTAATCGCTCGGGGTAGCACTCCAGGGAACAGGGTAAAGACTGATGTGCATATGGCTAGGTCCAAACTCAGGTAGCATGATTGGTGAAAAACGGTGGGTTGGTATGCGCCCTTGCGATTACCTGTGGCTGAGATTAAATCAAGCATTCCCTTTATCACCTCATTGTGTTTGCAAACATAGAGAATACAGCTGCAGGGTACAATATACCATGTAAATGTAGTTCAGAGATCATGTACTGGGTGTGGATTTATTAACATTAGCCCTCGGGTGCAAAATGAGTTGAATAAAGTCCTTCTGTTAATAAAAACGGAGAAAATCCTAACTCAGTCAATGCATAGTTTGTGCACGGAGTTGCAAGTGGCGATCACTATCAATCCTTTTTAGGTACTGGAACATCATTGTTGTCATCAGATTATACACTAGTGCATGAAAGAGAAGGACTGCAAGTGAGAATGAGTGAGGCATAGAAAGAGTAAAATCGGGACAAAGGGAGAGAGCATGGTTGGAGATGCTCCTGCAACAGTGAAATCGAGCGTGTAGGGTAGTGGAAGAAAGCAACATGAGATGGAATCAGAACTATGTGTCTTTGATATTTAGTCCTGGCCTTTGATGCATCTGTGGTGTGCTCACAAAACCAACTCTGGAAAGATATGCATCTGCTTCGTGTTGTAACATAAAAGAAAATTGAATCTCATTCTAGAAGCCACTGATATTTATGAATTGGTTAGCACATTTGTCAGCCAGGACTGCAGTTCTCTCTGGCCCCAATTAACAAACATAAGAAGTTGTGTAACTGAGTCTAGTTTTTTTTTTAACTTTCCAACAGTAGCTCATTAAATGTGAAAATCAATACATTCTGTCTAACATAATCCGAAAGCTTCATAGGAAAAAGCCACCATGCACTTAAAATGCAGTGAAATGTGGAAAGTCATTTTACCTGCCTCCCTGATTATAACTAGGTTTGTAAGAGAAAAATATTGTTTTATTATCTATCCTAATGACTGCTGCATGCATACCCTGGAGTCAAATTTCTCACTAGTAGTGCAGACATTTCAAATGACAAGCATTTGTTTGAAGGGGGTGTTCAACATCTGCTGCTCTTTCTTTTTGTGGATGAACGGAGTGATGAGATTCTATCTCCTATGTACCTTTTGGTTATGACTTGATCTTGCCGGCCTATTGTTACCAATGATTCAAAATGTACACAGTGGAATTTGATTCCAACTAAAAGAGAATTCCTCTTTCACCTCATTCTGTTGGCTGTTTGTTGTATCTTACCTCCTCCTGCAGAGTGCTTTCATTGCAGTGCACGAGGCACTGTTTTGCATCTCTAAAGTCAACTGAATCATCACACATTTAACTTTTCATCTCACAAATGCATGACGTACAGAAAGTAATTGCTATGTTTGTTTTAATTTTGTCGATTGTGAAAACTTGGGTTGGAGGGAGAAATAACCTACTCCAGCCACAGTCCTTGTCTGGTGAGCCACCAAACGTCTCTAAATTAACATGTGCTTAACCCTCTGGTAGCTTGGCACAAAAGCAGTTAGGCTTAAATAAATTAGAGGAAATTTATGAAGCATTTATGCAACACTTAAAAAGTAATAAGGTGAAAATGCATCAGAAGAAAAAATCCCACACCAATTTAGAAAAATATGAGTTATGAACATTTAAAGTGAAACATTGTGCCCAATTCTAAAAGGAATAAAATGGCAACCAATGACCTCTATTTGCACGAGAACGAGGCAGACTCGAAAATTATGGCTGGCCGAGATAGAGCGCTGTTCATATACACAAAGTGGATTGGGGCCCGTCTCTGCTTACTTTCAGACTTTGAAGAAATTTTGAAGAAAATTGTATGAGAAGGTAAAGGTCAGTGGGGCAAGGCAGCAGGTGGTGCCGAGGAGGAGGCATCGTCGAAGAACCCTTGAATGAAGTCACAGTAATGATTTCTATATTTGGACTTAGTCTCTTTTATTGAAGTTGAAAATCTCCAGCGGGATGAAGCTGCAAGATGTAGCCGCAGAGGGCTGCACAAGGCCGGATTACCCTTCTGTGAACATTTAGTGGAACGTGGTAATGGAAGGTTCAATGTCGGATTAGCTGTTGAAAACTGAAGCATTCTGAGAAGAATGTAGTGGGGAGCTGCCACAAAGTCAGGTCGACTAGTGATGCACGATTGCAGATCCATGAGCAAGTAGGCCACGATCTCCTCTTAGTTCACAGGGCTCCTTTTGGCAGCAAATTTTCAGGTTTTAGATTTGGGCCATGTGGGCACATTCAACACCTCTTCCAAGGGTCTAGGACTGGAAGGGCACCGCTTGGAGGGTCAGGACTCACTCAGGCTGGGTCCAGGTGCGGATTCAAGTTTGATGGAGCCTTTTCTGTCCCTAAGGCTCTGATCAGGAGGTCAATCTTTTAGCCCTTGGAAATACGGAGTTCAAGCCGAGAAGCAGAGCGCAAACAGCAGGGTAGTCCTCTAAGGGCAAAGGGCAAGCTTCTGCCAGCAGGGTGTGTCCTCTTGGTGCAGTAGGTCCGTTCTCTGAAGAATGCAGCTGGCCACGGTGTCCTTCTGAAAAGTCCAGAAGTGATGTGAACAGTGGGTCTGACTGTCCTAGATTATACCTAGTGCCAGCTTTGAAGTTTAAGAACATCTGAAATTCCTCCCCACACACACATTATTGTCTGGCATTTCCTGCCTTCTTGCCCTGGTCCAAGAATGTTTGAGGCACAATAGGCTAGTGTGAAGTTCTTTGTGTGTGTGCTGAGACGGTGTCTGTGACGTGCAAGTGTGGCTGTGTACAGCTCCACTGCCCCATCCTGCTTGGATGACCCATCTTGCCAACACAGTCTCTCTGTTGTGTGGATGCCTGGGAGCAAAGGCCAATTTCTGCCTACATCTAGTCATATGAGCTAGGAAACTAGCTGCTGACACCAGATGGTTAGGATAGAAAATACAGACTTTCCAAATTGGCATTTTCAGAATTGTGACTTAAAACCTCACTTCACCATTAAAGAGTATGTCCTATTATAATTCCTTAGACAGCAAATATAATATTTCTACCTGCTCCCAAACAAAATATATCACTTAATAAATGTAATAAGGCCATGTTATCCTATGCGAGGAGTTTGCCCAGTACTTTATTTGTAAAAATAATAATAATAATAATAAGAGGTGCCGAGCCATCATCAGGTAGCCACTGCAGATTACACTACCCATTGCCACTGCAAATGACAGTACCAACATAACTATTACTAGACTCCTAAAAGTGTGACAATTCAGACTATTCCAGGCCACCAAAGCTATAATAATTGCTTGGGCAAGATTTTATTTTTTCCATGTATATTAAATTAATAAACAACTGTTGTGCTCATCTCTATTTAAAACAGCACCACCAAGTGGCAGACTGTCCTAAGTGCTGGTGTTGCCAATGAACTATTGGTGGCGAGCACTGGCACCCCGCCAGCTAAAATTAAATACTTGGTAGGCCTCACAATAGTGAAAAACGAATTTGTGAGTTTTTTGCTTTCAGGACATGTAAAACTTAAACATACATGTCTTACATTTTTAGGATACTGTACCCTGTTATATTTGCTGTTTAGGGCCTACCTCAGGAGTGATGTATATGTATTAAAAAGGGAGTTTTTTTGGACTGGCAAGGGGTTTATTTTCCCAAGTCGAATTGACAGTTTTAAAAGGCATGCAGGCTGCAGTGGTTGGCCTCAGATGTATTTTTAAATGACTGCTTCAGTTGGTGGCATAAGTCTAGCAGGCCCACTAGTAGCATTTAATCTACTGACCCTCGGTATATGGTATATCTCTTTACTGGAGACTTAAAAGTAAGTTTACTATGGCAATTTGATGTAAGCAAATTTTACTATGTTTTAGAGTGTGCGCATAAGCACTTTAGTGCTGGTTAGTCAAGAAAAACGAATTCAGCAAAACAGGAGGGGAGAAGTCAAAGCATTTGTTGGAAGACCACACTAAGCCTGACTGGTCTAACACCTATGCGATTTATGCACCCAGGAGCCCAACCTACCCTTCATGTGCAATTCTTGCAGAGGAGCAGAGGCACATGGAATCGCTATGCTGAATAGCAGTTATTGTCAGGAAAGTTTATGGGTTTGCAGCACCTTTTAGTCAAACTTTATTGAGTTTTCAGGGCATGACAACACACAGTGGCATCAATCCACAATGAAGACATCCGCATTAAACATTCGAATGGCAGTAGCACACATAGTTTCAAATATGAAATTACATCTACCTCATAAGCAAATAGTCTATTGTTTGACCTGTCATCAAATAAACTGTCTCGGAGTCAATATTATTGCCCAATCCACTTTCCCCCTCCACCCCACAAAATCCCTTAAACAAAGGACCGTGAGTGTGGTTAAAGAAGCTAGTGAGGTGTGTGCAGACAAACCAGGTCAAAGGTATATTCCCTCAGAAACCCTAGGAGATCACAGCATCTACACTACTTCTCCTTCAGTATTATATCTGCAAGAGATTAAGCATCCAGGTTTGAGTGGGGCAGGCCAAGAGTGAGAGTCCTATGGATAGGAAGGTCACATGAGAACCCCAAGTAGTGTCAAAATTCTTAGTTATGCAGGAGAATATCAGCTATTCTTTTCATAGTCAAGGCCTGCCAAAACCAGGCATATCATTGAGCGATCTAAGGAGCAGTAGGTTTCTTCCAGGAGGCCGCCAACGATATCTTGGCTGCCCTCAAACATAATCAATCAATCAATCAAGGCGCAAGGGGGGAGGGACGCTGCTACTGTTCAAAGAGCCAGGTCTTGAGGAGTCTTGTGAAGGTTAGGAGGTCTTCGGTCTGCAGTAGGCTGATGGGTAGGGTGTTCCACGTCTTAGCGGTGACGTGGGAGAATGATCTGCCGCTGGAGGTAACTCTTCGGATGCGGGGGATGGTAGCGAGGACACGGTCTGCGGAGCAGAACTGGTGGGCGGGGGTGTAGAGGCTGAGTCTGCTGTTGAGGTACGCAGGTCCGGTGTCGTGGAGTGCCTTGTGTGCATTGGTGAGGAGCTTGAAGGGTATCCTCTTGTTGATGGGGAGCCAGTGCACGTCTCTCAGGTGGGGTGTGATGTGGCTGCAGTGGGGGATGTCGAGAATCAGGCGTGCGGATGCGTTCTGGATGCGTTGGAGCTGTTTCAGGAGTTTGTCCGGGGCTCCTGCGTTGAGGACGTTGCCGTAGTCCAGTCTACTGCTGATGAGGGCCAGGGTGACCGTCCTTCTTGTTTCGGTGGGGATCCACTTGAAGATCCTGCGGAGGGTGTTGAAGCAGGAGGAGGACACGGCATTGACCTGCTTCGTCATGGAGAGTGTGGAGTCGAGGTTGACCCGTAGGTTTCGTGCATGGTCGGTGGGTGTAGGGGGTGTTCCTAGTGCCGTCTGCCACCAGGAGTCGTTCCAGGCCAAGGGGGTGGAACTGAGGATGAAGACCTCCGTCTTGTCAGAGTTCAGCTTCAATTGGCTGTTCCTCATCCAGTCGGCGACGGCCTTCATTCCTTCGTGGAGGTTGGTTTTGGCGGTGTGGGGGTCCTTGGTGAGCGAGAGGGTCAGCTGGGTGTCGTCGGCATGGGAGATGATGTTTAGGTCGTGTCGTCGGGCGACATGGGCGAGTGGTGCCATGTAGACGCTGAACAGTGTTGGGCTGAGGGATGAGTCTTGGGGTATGCCGCAGATGATCTCGTGGCTTTGGAGCAGAAGGGGGGGGAGGCGGACGCTCTGGGTTCTCCCGGAGAGGAAGGAGGTGGTCCAGTCCAGGGCCTTCTCTTGGATTCCGGCGTCGTTGAGGGGTGCTCTTAGTGTGCGGTGGGAGACTGTGTCGAAAGCGGGTCCAGGAGGATGAGGGCTGCGGTTTCTCCGTTGTCAATCAGGAACCTGTTGTCGTCGGTGGCGGCGATGAGGGCAGTTTCCGTGCTGTGGTTGCTACGGAAACCGGACTCGGATGGGTCCAGGATGTTGTTCTCTTCGAGGAAGCTAGTCAGTTGTTTATTGACGGCCTTTTCGATTACCTTTGCCGGGAACGGGAGCAGGGAGATGGGTCGGAAGATCTTGAGGCCCTTGGGGTCCGCCTTGGGTTTGGGTTTCTTTAGTAAGGCGTTGATCTCTGCGTGCTTCCAGCTCACCGGGAAGGTTGCTGTCTCGAAGATGTTGATGGTTTTCCAGAGGTGGGGTGCGATAGTGCTGCTGGCTTTGTTGAAGATGTGGTGTACCAAGTAATAGAGCGGTTGCTTGAGGTTTAGCATATATGGGACTTATCTCACAATGCCAGGAGGGCAAACCCTGGTGTAGATGGGAACGGATATCCCAGTATGTCTTTAATTTGTGGTAGAATCTCAGGCCAGAAAGGGCGGATCATGAGACAGTCCCATCAGATATGGCAGACATATCCCCTCCAGCAAAGGTCAGTCATGCCGGGAAAGATTTTTTATTTTTAGCATGATATAGATACAAATCATACAATAATGTGTAGTGGGCATATCTTATACCCATAGAGCAGTTGAACCTAGTTATGTCACGCCATAACTGACACAATTGCCCCACGGAAATTATGTCCCCCAACAGAGTGAACCAAAAATGAATATGTTGAGGTCTAATGTTGGGGATAGTCTCAATGACTAGAGGAAAGAGATAGTACTCTTAGCTCCCCTTGCTAAAATATAGGACCAACCATTTTAAAAATGCAAGCATTTGCAATGCAATAGGTCTCGCATTACTGATAATTTGAGGTATTGTTGTTGAAAATAATAATGCAATGCCAATAGCTCATACTTTCAATAATGCAAGACCTAGTGGATTGCAAATGCTTGCGTAGTGAGCAGGAATCACCATTGTATGTCTCCATGCCGTACCGCAAGCTGCTCCTAGAGGTCACTTGTGAGCAAGGCACCAGCATTGCATGTCTACAAAGTTGGAGGTATTATAAATGTCAATGTTTTTTATCTAGCCGTGTTGCGGGGTGCGGTACCATATGTGGCCAAAAGGTGACCTCTTTTGGTCACATATGGACATGCACCCTGCAGAAGACATGGGAAATCCACCCTACCTGTAATAAATTGCATGCAAGACAGTACTACGAGTACATTCAAACAGCTATGCCCCTATATACAATTAGTAGCTTTGAAATGTGACAAAAGAATTATTATATTAATTTTGGATTAGATTGTATTCTGTGGAGCTGCTGAAGGTACATTTATAGATGGTCTCATATACAGGTGAGAGGCTCTAGTGAGTAAAGTAGAAAGAATTGAAAAAGTTCACTGCTGACATGATATGTACCATACTATTACAGTAATTGTGAGCAACACAAATTCTGATAGGCCTAGTAACCGAAGTTACTGGACCCATCAGAATTATAACGACCAAGTCCCTCATGTTGTTCCCAAAATTTTGTAATCCCCATTACATCCCCTACCCTAGAACTACTGAGCCCCCTGGTAACTGTAAATCAAGTGCTGATAAATGATAGAGCTTTGAATGACCATTCGGATTGAGGGCATGGTAGCTATAGAGATATTTCAAGGAGAAATCGGGGGTTACGTTTAGGGTATGTCTATCTAGCATTCATCATAGCATCAAATATTCCAATCAATTGGGTTCAAACACCAGCCTTGTGATTGTGTTCTATGTATTCTGAATCCTTTATGTTTAAATCTTAGTCCAAGCTTATATAAATTAGAGGCATATTTGAAGCAAGGAGAATTAAATAAAAGAGAAAAAAAAACATCTTGATGATCCCCAATTGTTTTCAAATGACAACAGCTGCAATGAGTAGACTGCTGAAGATGCCAGTATATCTAAAGAAACCCAGATTTCTGTACTAGGTGCATTTTATGATCAACAGGGAAGATGAGCCCTGACTATTAATATATGCAGTATGTATTTGTTTTCTAGTTCTCGCAATATACAACGTCACCCTCCCCATATTGAGAGCCATCTACTTTGCATTTTCTTATCATTGAAAATAAGCAATTTGTAAAAACTCTAGTAAATCATACCATTCACTTACTGCAGCCGCGATAAATGTTATCTGTTTTATGACAACATATGGAAAGTCTTACAATTCTAAACCTGCTTGCTTGCTTAGATAAACACGTAAAAATATGTTCTATATCTTCCAATTTTTATATAGCGCTTCTAAGTGAGGAATTGCTTCCTCAATTTTTTTTATCGTCTATAGTGCATTATACTGATTTTTGTTTGTTTCTATGTGCTGAAAATAGCGAGTGTTACTAGTAACCAATTTAATAATTCTGAATTTACCGTCCATTGGAGGATGCAGGAGTTGGGTGGCTTTGCAGTGTTTTGACCTTGTAATTGAAGATCAGAGTAATTCAGCTCTGTGAGTGTATCATGCTGAGTCATGCTCCCACCTATGAACTATTGATATTGACCTGCACTCAACTAAAGTAAAAATGGTGTTTGATCACATCGCATCTTTAGGGGGCTTTGAATGTGAGTGATCAGAAAACGTACGTGAAGAGGTGCTAATCTGGTGGCAAAGGATCGATATATTGTGTGTACAGGGGCCAATAAATGTATGTTTAATGACACAGCTTCCAGAGAGAATTCTTCCCCACACACCCTTCAGACGCAGGAGACTGCATAAAGATAGTTCGATACTATACCAACCTCCTTCACTAGTTCAAACACATACATCACCCAAGTTCGTAAGGAGTCAATCTGTTTGCGATGCTCACAAGCATTACGCACGCACACGCATTGTCAGCCGCCCTTAAGATCACCTGATCAAAGTTCACACGCCTCTGGAGCGGCCCTCCCTCCCCCCAACTGTGTTTAGTATGCCAAGTGTTGGAGTGCCAGTCTTACTCTGTGGCACTGACATCTGACTTGTCCTCACTTTTAGGAAACTGTACAAATGCAGTGAAGTTGGGGCAGGCGCACCCTGAGCCAGAGACACCAATGTAGCCTTAGCGGCTAGAGCGGTCTACTTTGGAGCCTCCCCACCGGAGCTCTGTAGAGGATTCTGTGAAGGAGCTCATTCAGAGATTGGGGGTGGGGCGCTGTGGAAGGAATGCAGCTGCCACCCTGCCCGCGGTCCCTAAATGAAACCGGAACGCGCAAGAAAGAACAAACAAAGAAGAGTGGGAGGGGTGAAAACATGGAGCACAGGCTGCTAATTAAAAATAGCAGCTCAAGAGAAATGGTGTGGGCGGGCACAGGAATGCAGCTGCACCCCTGCGTGCTGGTGCTCGCTCTGAGACCAAAATGCCATGGCAGTGAACATTTGAAGAAAAGGTGGGACATGCACCCGTCTTTGGCCATTTGCGTGCTTTCATTCTTGAAAGACACACGCAAAGTCTAATAGAATGTGTGGGAGGAGTTAGACCCACACGGAGAAGTTTTAGACACTCACAATAAGCCTCCCATAGAGCAGCTAGGCTCGACCTAAAAATGGTGTTTGGTCACATCGCATCAGTAGGTGGCTTTGTTGCCCTTTATTAGTAGTCACTCTCACCTCAGACATTTCTGTACTTTTAAGCTCTGTAACTCTCTCTAAGTATACCTTTTTTTTTGGTCAAAATTCTTTTTATTGAGAATAAAAGAAGGAAGAAGAAAGAAGAGGGAACACGCGACAATCCCGCAAAACATCCCTCACAGGGGACTAGCATTCAGGCCTTTTCTAGAGTTCTCATGAGTGTTTTAGGCACAAAAAACCACAACCCAGATTCAAGTCCAATTGTAGGTAGGGACCCCGTGGGGTTCCTACAATCCAGGTATCTTCAGATCAGAATCGGAGGTCAGTACAAGATAGCTATATTCCACCTTGCCGAAAGGTGGGTATAAGTTCGTAGGTTACTCGAGACCCTGGATGTTTTGCTTATAAGAGGGACATCACCACGTACGCCCCAGAGCGCAAGGAAGAATAAACAACCCCCTCCCACCCGTCCCTCCCCCCAGTGGCTGCGGCAACCTAAGTATACCTTTTAATGCCCTCTTATTGATTTTTCCTATTTTCTCCAAAATAGTAGCAGGAGTTATAGAAAAACATTAATTTGGGCAATGTAAATCGTACAAATGGTGGTAGAGCAAATCAGTCCAGATGTGCACGTTTGAGCTAGAATATCTAGTTTGAATTCCAAGGGTGTAAAAAAGTACTAGTTGCCTGCACAATCATCTGTATTTTGCTTCCCATTGCTCGTTGATCAGCGTCTCCCTTGATGCCTCGTAAGTTGTCATTGTTGCTACTATATTCATCCCTACTGCACGCATGCTGTTGTAATAGACAGCCATAATCATTGACAAGATATGATGAATTGTAATGTGATGTATCGTTACCTGAGCTATACAAAAGAACTTGATATTAAGGACTGGCATTTTCTACCCATTATACCTTCTATGAAAAGCAGAGACGGTCTTAATAATAATAATAATAATATTTATTGTATTGTTAGTAAAAACCATTACAAAATGTGAATGCAGCAACATTAAAACACACGAAAATTTACACTGCTGAGTGAGTAAAAAATGTTATAAAAATGAGAGCGTCTTTCGGGTTAATAAAGTAAATGTGTTCAGGGCTCAAGACTTTGCCAGTTTTTTTGTTTTTTCTCGAAATTGTCAATGAATTTGATTGCCCTGCAAATGATTTGCGGATCTACTGAGCACAGGATTAGCATGATCGCAGACCGGCAGGTGCGTGTTCCATATTCCTTAAACTTGGTCTTCAACCAACTCCGACGTTCCTGGTTCAGGGCCGGGCAAATACAGATCAGGTGGATGAAGTCTTGTCTTCCTGCGCCACATAAACAGCATCCATCACGTTCTAGGGGCTTCCATTTTGGTAACTCGGCATTTGTTGGTAAGCTGCCCAGTCTTAAATTGAGGTATTTCCGTTTGATGAATGTCGAGAAAGCAAGGTCTAGGTAGGTTGCTGGTGCTAGTTTTTTATAAGATTGAATTGTCATCCAGGCATGGGACCGATGACTAAAAGTTATTTTGTCATTTAGCAACGAATGCCTATTGGCAGCCTTTTTTGTCAACTGTTTAAAGGAAAGCACTGGAAGCTTGGATTCCCAAAGTGCAGCCAGGTTAGTTGATTCAAGTGATGATTTAAGGTACTTGGCATAGTACGAGTTGGGACTTTTGCTGATTGTTTCCCACATGGCACGGTACAGCGCAATTTCTTGATTCATCCACACATCGTACCAGAATTTTATGGTCTCGTACTTTTTTAGCAGGACTTGAGATTGCAAACCGAATTCGAGTCTGACTTGTGCGGGTGATGCATTCGTTGGTAACATAAATACACGCTAGTAGATTTTCATTTGGAGTTTGTCCAAGAGTTGTGCACTCTTGCCATGAAGTAATATGCTCCCATAAGCTATTGTTGGAAGTAGCTTGGCTTTCATTATTGTTAGCAGGGGAGAGACCAGGGGGCCTCTGAGTTCGGACGCCAAGCTACTGAAAGCGTGCAATAGGACCATGCTCCTCTTTTCCATGCTGTTTAGGTGCGTAGCAAAGTTAAGACGCTTGTCCAGTAGTATCCCGAGATATTTATAACTTTCAACCGCTTCCAGTTTGACATTGTCTATAGTGAAGGTTGGTTGCACTTTATGGCGTCGGGTTATGACCATAATCTTGGTTTTTGTACTGTTTATTGCTAGCAAATTCTGTTTGGTGTAGCGGGTCAATTCCTGTAATAGACGTTGCAGGCCTATTCTTGTCTGGCTTAGTAGGACCACATCGTCGGCATAGGATAGGTGTGTTATACAGAGATTACCTAGCCGCGGTGGGTGAGCA
The DNA here is from genome assembly GCF_964263255.1 of Lissotriton vulgaris. Taxonomy (NCBI): domain Eukaryota; kingdom Metazoa; phylum Chordata; class Amphibia; order Caudata; family Salamandridae; genus Lissotriton; species Lissotriton vulgaris. The sequence continues at coordinate 436,261,363 of NC_141691.1, read as the reverse complement.
TTGATTTGATCAAGGCTTGCTGTTAAGTCCGCCATGAATAAATTGAAAAGGTGAGGGGCCAGTACACAACCTTGCTTTAAGCCATCGAAGGTATTGATCTTCCGGGTTAGCCTCTGTCCATTGTCGATCTTTACCTGCATCCAGGTGTTACTATACAGGTCAATGATCGGCGTTAGGATTGAGTCTGGCAGGCCCTGCTGCTTCAATTTGGCCCATAGTAATTTCCTGTTGACACGGTCGAAGGCCGCCTTGAAGTCAACGAAGCAGGTATAAAGTTCCTGGTGGTTTTGTAGGCTTTTTTCACCAATTAAGCATAACGCCATTGCGTTTGCCATGGTGCCTGTTCCTCGACGAAACCCTGTCTGGTTTAACGGGATTTTGCTGTGCATATCCGACCATTGAGCTAGATCTGCTAGCACCAGAGATGCGTAGTATTTGGCTTCCGCATCGATCAGGGCTATTAAGCGGTAGTTAGTTGGATTTTTGCGGTCTCCGCCTTTGTAGATGGGGTTGATAATGGCACCCCTCCAGCTTTCCGGGACCCGACCTGAGTTGCTAATTGACCGAAACAGAATGTTGAAATTACATGCCCAGAACTTGGGGTCTTCTTTGTAGATTGCCTGCGGAATGCCATTCGGCCCCGGCGCACTCTCTTGTTTGCCTTTCTTGATTATTTTTAGTATTCGCAATCGTCGTCTGTCCATATTGATTGATCCATGTCTTCCTGGCCGATGATCGAGCCATTAGTGCTGGTAATAGTCGTTCTTTCCTGGTTCATAGCTCTTGGCATTTCAGGTTCAGTTGTTGATGTTGTGATCTGGTTCGCCGTTAGGTTTATTGAGAATGTATCAACTATGTGTTTGGCCCAATCGCTTTCGGTGATGCATGTCATATTTACAGGTTGAGCTGCTCTGTTAATGGAGTTGACTTGTATCCAGAACGCCCTGGAGTCTGATTTTTTTATGTTGTGCAGCAATTTGACCCAGAATTTGTTAGCTTTGTTCCTTTTTTCCATCCAAACCAGTTTCTTGTATTGCCTCCTTGTCGATCGGACTTCTTGCCAGATACTTGGGTTTGTCCTTAATCCTTGTGCCCGTCTTGTGAGCTTCTGAAGTTGTTTCCTCATAGACAGTGCTGCTTTTGTGAGTTTTATATCAGTCTTCCGATAGGTCTTCTTTTTTGCGTTGCTATTGGACCTTGGTAGCCTTTCCAGGAAGTCAGACCAGGTTTCTGAACATAAGTCCTTTTCTGCAGTTGTTTGTTTGAACAGTTTCTTAGCGTCTGACGCTATTTGTGGTAGGGTGATACTTGACCACCTTAACCGCTTCAGGTTGATTGTTGAGGTTATGCCTGGGATAGTTGGTGCCTTTATGTGCCTGGAAGGACTCAGTTTCATCTCGATGTGTTGCATTGAGTGATCGCTGTCTAATGAGCAGAGTATTTGGAATTTTTTTATTAGACTTAGCAGGGGTAGTGTAACAAATGTATAATCCAAGGTGGAGCTTGCATTGTGGCCTATATAGGTAACGGCAGGGGGTTTGTCATGAAAGGTTCTTCCGTTTAATACCCGTAGGCCAAGGCGTTCAAAGTCCCACATCAGTTGCCTACCCACTTTGTCTATCTTCTTAACAGGTATAATCTCCTGGGGTTCAAGACGGTCTTAAGATCTTCACTAACACATGGTATTAATTTCAGGGATCCTTGCTGCAGTGGTGTAACTGTGTTTTTCAACTGGGCAATTGCAAACACTCCTTGTAGGTATGCTGACATAATTTGTAAATGATTTGAATGCTTACTGAAAATGACTCTGTGTCAAATTTTGAGGTGGGCAGTGCAGTTGAAAAAAAAGGACATTAAAAAGTTGAAATGTGTCAAGCTGTGTGCCTAAAGATGGCAAAGAAAATGGTAATATCCTCTTATAAATTCATTGTTTTTAAATTACCACTAAATTGATACGTTTAGATGAAGAGCATGTTTGAGGTGGTCATGAATTGTGAAGAGTGAGTGACATATTTGGTTATATCGTTAGTTGAGTGATCACATCAAAGATCTACTCGATTCTAAGAAGATAGATGCTGCTTGCAGACTTTTGCCATCTCATATTCATGTCGTCATGTACAAGATATGGAGAAATAAACTGTTCACAAATATTGAAAGCTCAAATGCAGTGGGATGGTCTACTCGCATACCAAAAATATTTCTTCGGAATTTCGTGAACTCTGGTTTGCAAATCTACCTTTTAATGGGTTCGACATCTCAAACCATTTAGTATGCATTCGACTGTTCTTAAGTTATGTTTGGGATTTTTCCTGTGTTTCACACTTAGTTTATCAGCCTGTTGGTGCCTGATGAGACTTTGTGCTGTTTGACTTGATACTCGCTTTGCAAGCTATAGTTAGCTGAATCGTCTAGAGGGTTTCTTCTGTGGAGGTCACCAATTGACTGAATTGCAGTGCTTTCATTGTTTTAAAGAAACGTAAATGCACAGGCCCAAAAATGTCCTTAGGATCTTCCGGTTGGCACTTCAAGTGCTGGCTTTGCAGAATACTAAATTTACCTACTCTTAATTTTTCCCTCAACATCCTTTCTTCCCTGCTCTCTTATCACCTTTCCACTTTGCAGATTCTCTTTAATTTCTGCTTCATTGCTTTGTCACTGTTTCCACATCTTTCTCTTCCTCCTTCCCTTTCCCTTTTCTGCCTCTCTCTCTAGTTCACAGTCTGATGTTGAAAAATAAGTCCCAGTTCCCCAAGATTACTTCTGGTGCCCACTAGCTGCAACCGCTTGCACAAATTAGGCGCTGCTGTAATGTGGCCTATCTTGGCTCCAACGCCTGGCTCCTTAATGGCAGCCCAGACATGCTGCAGATGGCAGAGCTGTAACCAGGATGTTTGCAGAGAGCGGTGAAAAATAATCCTTTGAGGAAGAGTCGCAGGCCAAGAGTCTGCCGCTGTTTACATTGCCTGAGGACACTGTGAAAACAGGATCAGTCCTCACAAGAGTTTGAAATAGAACTAACACCTAAATGAATCTCGTTAATACGTTTGGTAGATGTGGCAGGCAGTGGGGAATTGAATCTAAACGTGGTTGGAATTGTTGTAAAGGGAATGTAAACCATGAGCAGCCAGGATAAATGTCTGTGCGTGTTTAAAAAAAAAAAGAAAAAAGTAGACCCCTTTTTTATGCAAACTTGCATGTTGGGGGACATAACGCATCTGAAACCTGTGTACCATTCAAAGCAATTTATTTGGAAGGATGCCACGAATGTTAGTGCCAGAAAGACCCAGCAGCAATGTCTCCTGAGGTGCTCCAGGAAGCCAATACTAACTTAATCAAGGTCACCCTGACACTCTCACTTATTGTTCCAGCACTTTATTTGTTCGTTTTAGTTCGGTTACTTGTAATTATTTTATTTCCTTAATTATTTTTTATTAAACAAGCTCAAGAGACAGTACAATGATATTCGTCATAGCATGCTCAGTTGAATTTCGATTACATCATTTAGGAAAATATGGGAATGGGAAGAGCGGACAACATTATGCACTTATAATTAATTGAACATGCCCAAAAGCAGAGGTGAGCTGTACACTGTAAGAAGGCATTCGCCTACAGTATCCAGAAATCTAGCACAGTTTAAGTGAGAGACCTCAAGTGGGCTTCGGGCTTGGAGGCCTGTACACTTCCGTTTCAAACACAGTTTAAATGGTGACGTTTTAAACTTTCTCCTAAATGATAATTAAGTGTGCGCTAATTGGAAAGTGACAGGCGAAGCGTTGCAGAGTTTTGGAGCATGGCTGTAAAGGTCTAATTAACACCTTTTACATCTGGGGATATCAAGGGCTCCGCATATTTACTTCATCATGACGCACAAGAATCCCTAGAAATAGTCAGTCTTCCCTTTTACGTAGCCATTTTAAAAAAAATAAAAAAAACCTCAGGATTGTGGCTGTAACTCGTATTAGTTTCTGCAAAATCTGTGCCTTCCAGGGGAGTAGGGAAGTGAGACAGCGGGGCGAGAAAGCATATTCCTCGTCCCTGCAAGCATAGGCTCGGGATGCTTCAAGTGGCACTGACATTTATGCCATAAATACTCCGGAAACACGGCTACATAGCTTCTCTCCGTGAATGGGAGAGAGACAGATGCATGACCCGAGGAAGGGTTCTTATACTTTAAGTTTGAGTTTTATCCCTAAATGTATGCAATGTTCATTAGATTCAGAGAACCGTCCCAAATAAGACTAGAACTATAGGATGCATTCTTGTAAGATGTATTAAGGAAAGCAAGGGCTCTGCGTCAAACGTTCATCACTACATTTCTGATGCAACAATATCGCAATAAAACACGGTTTGTCATATTTTCCTTCAGCACCTACTTGTGTTTCAGCCCCTTTTTTAGGGCTCGGCCTCCGTCACCACGAAGTGGGGCGGAGCTTCGAGCTCTATTGTTATTAAAAAAAAAAGGTTTTTTAGGGCTCTGGCCAGAAACATTCCAAACATTCCTTAGTGCGCGTGGCTGTTTTATGGCATCTGCATAGTGATTCGTCTTCGCTGTGCTGTCTTTGTAGTAGCCTTGACGCGATAGGCTTTATGTTATTTGCGTCCGCCATTGTGGGCATTTTCTCTGCGGTTTCGCGCACGGGTGTCCATAAATAAAAATTAGGAGCTGTCAGGGTGCCGCGTTAAGTGAATGCAGACGGCCGGGGCGCGTTCACCATTCAGCAGCGCTCCGTGCGCTGGCTCGCTCTGCACTGCAGCCTCAGCCTCACCTCTGCTCTGCTGCCAGACACTCAGTGCTGCTAGCTCAGTGGGTTAGGCGCTGGTATCAGAGGTCTATCACTTAACTTTCCATTCTTCTTTTGAGTTTGAATTGGAATACGGCAATACAATTTGTGTGTATGCATGTGTCTGCTTTAAAAATTGTACTAATAATTACGTTTTGTCACCTGTAAAATCAATGTAGAATATTAGTAAACTTTTTGGTTTTTCCAGGCTATGCCTCCAGGCTCATCAGCACAAGGCTGCATTCATACATCCTTTCCATTGCTTGTTACCTCATTAAGAATGCGGAAGTCGTCTGCTGTGAGTGTGTTTACGTCTGGTCTTTGTTGCTCGTGGGACATGAGGCGTGCAGAGTGGCGGTGAGTGCAGAGTGGCGGTGAGTGCAGAGTGGTGGTGAGTGCAGGGTGGTGGTGAGTGCAGGGTGGTGGTGAGTGCAGAGTGGCGGTGAGTGCAGAGTGGCGGTGAGTGCAGAGTGGCGGTGAGTGCAGAGTGGCGGTGAGTGCAGAGTGGCGGTGAGTGCAGAGTGGCGGTGAGTGCAGAGTGGCGGTGAGTGCAGAGTGGCGGTGAGTGCAGAGTGGCGGTGAGTGCAGAGTGGCGGTGAGTGCAGAGTGGCGGTGTGTGCAGAGTGGCGGTGTGTGCAGAGTGGCGGTGTGTGCAGAGTGGCGGTGTGTGCAGAGTGGCGGTGTGTGCAGAGTGGCGGTGAGTGCAGAGTGGCGGTGAGTGCAGAGTGGCGGTGAGTGCAGAGTGGCGGTGAGTGCAGAGTGGCGGTGAGTGCAGAGTGGCGGTGAGTGCAGAGTGGCGGTGAGTGCAGAGTGGCGGTGTGTGCAGAGTGGCGGTGTGTGCAGAGTGGCGGTGAGTGCAGGTGCAGAATAAACCGTGTGTGACTATGCAGGGTGACATTGGGAGTGTGCGGGTGAGCAGTGTGTGAATGTGTAGGGGCAGTGTGTGATTGTGCAGAAAACACCACACACACACACCATAGACCCATACACCACACACACACCACACACACATAAGGCACACACAAACCACACACCTCAGTCTCTCAACACCACACACTCGTCACCACTCAACACAACACACTCGTCACCACTCAACACAACACACTCGCCACCACACTCACTCCCCAGGCTCACCCCCACAGACTCACCGCCACACACTCACCAGTACACAGAATACAACACACAGAACAACACACCCCCAGCCGTCAATGAATGCTTTCACCATGCACAAACACCAACAACCATCAGCCATCTGTGCACGCTTTTACCAAGCACACACCCACCAGCCGTCAGTGCACCCTTCCACCAGGCACACACACCTCCAGCCGGCAGTGCACTTTTCCACCAAGCAATCGCAGTATGGTACCCTTTACTTTTAAACATATTCATATAAAACACAGCATGCCACCATTGGTAAAGTTACAATCCAACCCACATAATTCCACTACACACCACATGCACACACTCCATAACACATGGCGAAAAGACATTGGAATTTACAATGCCATTAGCTCAAACTCAAATAAATCCGAGCCCGATTGCATTTCTAATGCTTGTTCTCTCTGGCTAACATAGGGTAACATTCTCACACAGGGTCATAACACAGGAGGATGCAGTGCAATGGGGCCCCCAACTCTTCATTCGAAATTGAATATCTGTGACATAGCACGAGGGCCGGGAGGCTAAGCAGGACCACTGTGGGTCCCCCCAGCAAACCCCTACCGGGGGGTGGGCCAATGGGCGGACACTGCTGAGCGGGGATTGGGGCGCATGGTTCAAATTAGGCCAATAGGCAGGGGACCGCCTGGGGACAAACCAGGTCTTAAGGGCATCTTGGGGTCCTCACCAAGAACATGTGCCTTTTTTCGCAGCACTCCCACCGAGTGCATTTATTCTACTGCTCTTCCTGTTCCTCCTATTTACTACTTTTATTGCTGTGATCTCTGTGGGAGGAGTCCGAGAGTACTCTGTTTAGAACCGAAGGAAGAGAAAAGCAATAAAGTGGCATTTTTTGTAGAAAATGTTTTACTCAGCCAGTCTTTGCTGCTCTTTGCCCTGTTAATAATCTTTAGCTAGTTTATCATTGTACAAATCCGTGTATTCACTTACATGGACAGACCCTATTCACAGATGAAAGAGGTTCAGAATCCCTAAAATAGGAAATATTACTTTTGCTTAGCTCTTCATTAATCGTCTGTCATTGTAAGGAATTGCAAGACGTCCAGGCGGTTTTCTTTTTGTTTTTATTTCAGTAATTTTTTATTGAAAAATTATATTTACATGGTGCAGAGGGTATACATTGGGGATGAGAAAAGACCGGGAAAAGACGCCCCGGGGGAGGAGGGGGCAAGCATTGGCTCGATTGGCTCGCGGCTATTTGTCCATGTTCCCATGCTTGCTTCTTCTTCTCGTCAATCCTTTCGGCTTCCCCCATACCCCTTACAGACTGTCCGATTGTCTTTTCGCTCCCCTGGTGGCGTGGAGGGAGAGGTGTAGAGATATAGAGAGTAAAGAGAGAGAGGAGGCACATTGTGTCACAGAGTAGGTGATGCATGTGGTCTATGTAGTGCTGCCTTGTCTGGCCTCTGGGCTACCTTCCCAGTTGTCCCCTTGACGTTCAGGGTGGCTTGTGTGAGGACAGGTAGTTGTCCAGCGATAGCCACATCTCGCTTTTCTTCCCTGAGTTCGGTAGGCTGTTGGTAGTTATGGTGTCGGCACCTCGCAGGAATATGACCCAGTTGAACCAGGCTTTAAAAGTGGCCTTCGCTGTGTCTTTCCAGTTGTTCAATACCGTCTTGACCACCGCTGTGAGCAGGAGGTCAATCAGGTCCCTGTCATTTTCGGATGTTATGGAGGGTTCGGTGTACCCCAGTGCCAGATAGTGAAAGTCAAGTGTTAGTGTGGCGCCTGTTACGTCGTTGATTAGAGTGTTTATTGAGTCCCAGAATATCCTGATCTTGGTGCAGTGGAAGAGGAGGTGTGCTAGATCCCCTTTCTGCTAATTGCAGTTCCAGCAGGAGTCATTTTCTCTGATACCCATGGAGGCTAGGCGGGCTGGGGTCCAGTAGGCCTTGTGTATCAGCCAGAATTTTGTCTGATCTAGTGTTGTTGTCACCTTTCTTCTCGATGTGGAAGACCAGAGGTCAGCCCTTTCCTTCTCACTGAGCTCCCTCCCCGCCACTGTTTCCCAATGGGTTATAATTTTGTTATTTAGTTTAGAGGTTTTGGGGCACAGGGCTCTGTACATGTGCGTCACTTGGTGTCCTATTATGTTTAGGCTGGTGGCGTATTGTAGTATTGAGGGAGTGAGCTTGTTTATGCCTGCTTTGGCGATTGCCACCCTTATTTTAAGGAAGTTATAGAGCTCTGCACTGTCAAACTTGTTTTGCTCTTTGAGTGTGTCGAAGGATGTTTGAGTTCCTTTGTTCTGTAGCTGGCCTACTGTTGTTATGCCGTGTCGGTACCATGTCTGCATATTTAGTGTGTTGTTCCTGTACTTTATTCTAGGGTTGTGCCAGAGGGACTCTAGTTGGGTGCGTCTGATGCTGGTGTCTAGTAGCTTATCTATTCTTAGTAGGGTCAGTCTTGTGTTCCTTAGGATTGCGTTTTGTTTGATTGCAGGGTGTTTCGTCGCCGTGAGCAGGGCTACGGGTTCCATTCCCCCTAGCAGTCTCCGCTCTAGAGAGAGCCAGGCCGGGGCGTAGTCACTCTTCGGAGTTAGCCAGTGCAAGCCTTGTTTCACTATGCAGGCTGTTTGAAAAGTTTTGAAATTTGTTATGTTAAGACCTCCTAGTGTCTTGGGGAGTCTGAGCTTCTGAAGGCTGATTCTGGGTTTCTTTCCTCTCCATAGGAATGTGTTCAGTAATTTGTCCAATTTTTTGTGAAAGTCTGATGTGTTAGTTAGTGGTAGCATGTTGAGCATTTAGTTAACCATTGGGGTGACTATCATTTTGATAGTCTCTACCCTCCCCCACCATGTAGTGAATTTGGGTGACCATCCCACAAGCTTCTCCTTGATTTTATTTAAGATTGCTTGTTCGTTCTGGTCTAGTGTGGTGCGCAGGTCTCTTTCGAAAAGGAGGCCTAGGTATTTGATGGCTTTCCTCTGCCAGGTCAGACCAGAGGACCCCAGTGTTGTCCTGTTGGTGTGGGTGTTCGATGGTTTACACTCAGATTTCTCTCTGTTGAGTTTGTATCCAGACACCTGTGCATATTGATCTATAGTGTCCATCAGAGCGTTGATGGATCTCTCTGGGTCTTCTGTTACAATGAGGACGTCGTCCGCGTATGCTGCTAGCTTGAAAGTTTCTCCCTCTATAGGTATACCCTTAATGTCTGGGTTTGATCGTATCATGTTGAGTAAGGGTTCCATTGCCAGTAGGAAGAGGGCCGGCGATAGCGGGCAACCCTGTCTCGTTCCACGTTTTAGGTCTAGCAGATCTGACGTGCCTCCGTTTACTACCACCCGGGCTTTGGGTTCGTTATATAGGGCCATTACCATCTTCCTGTAGTTGTGGCCTAAGCCGAATTGTTGCATGCATTGGTCTAGGTACGGCCACGGCACTCTATCAAATTCTTTTTCTGCATCAAGGGTGATCATGACCGCCGCGTTGTTGCTTTTGGTCGCGTGGTTGATTACGTGGCAGAGTAATCTTGTGTTGTCGTGGGACATCCTGTTCTTCAGGTATCCCACTTGTGCGCAGTGTATGAGGGAGGGTAGGTACGTGTTGAGCCTGGTAGCTAGGATCTTGGCATATATTTTGCAATCCACATTTATGAGTGAGATCGGTCTGTAGTTTTTCGGGTGTTGCGTGTCTTTGCCCTCCTTTGGGATAACGATAATGTTGGCTTCTGCCATCGATTGCGCCATGCGCCCTTTGTGTACACAGCCTGTGAACACTGATGTCATCGTTGGCCTGAGTGTGGTGATATAGTGTTTGTAGAATTGGCTGTGAACCCGTCTGGCCTAGGTGCTTTGTTATCTTTCAGACTTTTGACAGCTCTTTCTATCTCTTCGCTTGTTATTTCTGAGTCTAGCCTCTCCCTCTGCTCTTCCGTCAATTCTGGTGTTGTGATGTGTTTCAGGAGTTCTTTACCCCCATCTGCACTTAATGTGTCGTCTTTTTTGTAGAGCTGCGCCTAGAAGTCTCTGAAGGTGTCGAGTATTCCTTTGTTCGTCGTGTGTGATTTGTTCGTGCTGTCCCTGACGGCTGCTATTGTGTGTTGTCTCTGTTTGCCTTTGAGGTATGATGCCAGAGCTTTACCTGCTCTATTGGCCAAGCATAAATGTATTGCTTTGTATTTGTTAATCCAGGTCCCTGCCCTCTCGCTATGGATCTTGTTCAATTCGTATTTTTTATTTGTTAGGGTCGTCAGGGTGTTCCTGTCCTCTAGGTTGGCTATGTGTCTTGATTCTAGTTTTTTGATTTCGCGCTCAAGGTCAGTTATCTTTTTGCCTCTATCTCTGTTCTGTCTTCCTTTGATACTGATTATGGTTCCCCGTACCGTGGCTTTCAGTGCATCCCACAGCGTCTCTCTTCCTATGTCTGGGCTGTCATTGTTTTTGAGGTAATCTTTTATGGCTAGTTCTATTTCAGTGCTGTTGTTTGTGTTTTTGAGTAGATCGTCGTCGAATCTCCACCTTCGTGTCGGGCGTTCGTTGTGCTTGCCCGTTAGTGTTAGGCGGATATGAGAGTGGTCTGAGATCGTTCCTGGACCAATCTCTGTGTGTTCTATGAGGTGTGTGTGTGTCTGACATGAGTATATAGTCAATTCTGCTGTAGGAGTTGTGTGGGTTTGAGTAGAAAGTATACTCTCTCTCATCTGGGTTTTGTAGTCTCCATGGGTCTGCTAGCCTTAGTTTTGTGCATAGGTTCCGTAGGGGGTTGCCTCTGTGTAGTCTGGGTTTGTCTTTGTGGGTGCCTGTCTATGGCTGGGTCCAGTACCTGATTCATGTCTCCAGCTACTATTTGGAGCTCTCCTAATGGTAGTGTCCCCAGTTCCTTGCCTATCTGTTCCCAGAATGCCTTATCCTCGGTGTTGGGGCCGTAGATGTTTGCCACATGTATAGGCTCCTCCCCCCTGAGCAGGCTGGTGATTAGTAATCTGCCCTCTGTGTCTTTCTTTGACTTGGCTGGTGTGAGTTTTGACTTTTTACAAAGTATTGCGATGACCCCGTTCTTTTTGTTCTTTGCTGGTGATCCTATTACATGACCTATCCCGCTGGCCTTTAGGCGGTCTATGTCTTCTTCCTCTAGCCTTGTCTCCTGCAGGACATAGATATCGCTTTTAAGCTTGGCCAGGTGGTCTAGGACCTTCCTCCTCTTAACTGGGTGGTTGAGTCCTTTAACGTTCATGGACACTACCTTGATGTCCATCGTGAGATTGTGGTGCGTGTTGTGTGTCATTTTCCGTTCTTTCTAAACTGGCTGTCTGCTTGGTTCCTTTGTCTACTTGTCCTAGTTCTGTGTTTAGATTTCCAGTGTGCTCTCTCTAGGGATAGGAAAAAGGTGTAGAAAGATAAGAAAAGAGAAAAAAGTAGTATCAGCCCATGTGTGTATTCCCCTTGCCCCTCTCCCCCCCCTTGCCCCCCACCCCTCCCTTCCCCCTCCCCCCTCCCCCCCCTTACTTGCATAGTGGGTGTGCGACAACAAAGTTCATCTGTCATCCTGAGGTAGGTTGGTTGCTGATTCCGTATTCCTTCATTGATCAGCGATTGTCCGTTTCTAAGTCTCTGAGTCTTGTGCAAGTTCTTGGGGTTGGCGTTCTTCCTTCCTGGTCCAAAGTTAGCTTTTGTTGTTGTCGCCTGTCCCTTTTGAGTGTCTTTGTTCCAGCGATGATGTAGTTTGTCGGTTTACTGTTGTTTGTATTTGGTCTCCTAGGCTTTTAGGCTGTGGGTCCTGGGGATCTAGAGGTAGATCCGTGTTGTCCGTATGAATATCTGTATTGGATGTCGGCAATGCTTAGATTCTTGTGAGGCAAAGTTCTTGTTTTTTGATTCTTAAGGTCTATTTCCGTCTAAAAAATGTCAGTCCGATTTCCCTTCATCGCTTGGTGAGGCGCTTCTTTTTGGGGCGCTTTGGCCTTTCGCGTCCATTTCTTCGGTCGGTGGTCCTCTCAAGTATCGTTTGAGTTCCTCCGGGTCCTCGAAGACCATTGATCTCCAATTGTCCGTGACTTTAAAGCGAGCAGGACCAGTGAAGGAGTAGTTGAGGTTCCTTTTCTGCAGCGCCTCTCATGGCCAGGAAGCTTTTCCTGGTTTCTACCGTTGTTTTCGAGTAGTCTTGTGTGAGCACAATCTTGCTGCTCGCCCATGTAAGGTTTTGGTTTTTCCTGGCAAAGGCGAAAATTGCGTCGCTGTGGTCGGCTCTTAGTGGGGAGCAGATTATTGCTCTTGGAGTCTTCCCTGTGGCTGGTTTCCCTGCCGGTACTCTGTATGCTTTGTTGACTTCAAACTGCCTCTAAAAATTCAGGCCCGTTAGTTTGGGAAGCATGTCTTCGAGCATTGCTGTGCAGGACCTCTCCTTGTCCTCCAAACCTTCTGGGACACCCAGGATTCTGATGTCCCCCCTTCTGGCACTGTCGTCTTGCTCAGCCAACTGCTTCTGTATTGCCTTGGCGATCTTTGCGTGCTCCTCCGTGGCCTTGATGTTCTTACTCGTTGCATCTTCGACCTCACTTATCCTTCCCTCCGCCGTTTCCAGTCTGGTGTTTGTGTTGTGCTGGTCGGCTCGGAACGCAGCCAGTTCTAACTGCATGTTATCTATTGTTTTTTTAGTCTCTCTTGCTACATCTTTTATTTCGTTGATTCTTTTCAGCACTGTTTCTAGTGTTGCAGTCTCTGTTTTGAGCTTTGCCGGCGATTGCAGAGTATCTTTTTTGAGTTTTTTCAGGTCATTTGTGTTTTTCCCCTCCGCCATCTTGTGTAGCTGTGTTATGCCCGGACTGCACGGTCTGCCTGCTTTCTTTGTGTCCGCTCGCTCTTTGGCTTGTGCTAGTTCTGTGGCTTGCGCTATAAAGTTAGAGCGAAAACGGCTTGGTACTCTGATGTGCCGAGTCTTCGTTTTTTTCCTTGTTCCTTCCAGCGCTTGCCTTGTCTCTTTCGTATTGTATGCCTCTTTGATTAGTTGCGGCTTGATCCTCCTCCCTGCGGAGTTGTGGCCTCAGCTGGGCTTCTCCTTAGCTGTTGTTCTCTTTCCTGTGTTCCTGTGTTCACAGTACTGGCTATAATCGCCTGATGGCTCCGTTCTTTGAACGTTGCTGGGTTTATTAGTTCTGGTGACTCTTGGGCAATCTCTGTCACTTTTGTGTCTTCCCCGACCTTCAGTTGTCTGATACCAGTTGTAGTCTTTAGCGCGTTGCTATGCTCGTCTATCACGCTACTAATTGCGACTACTAATTGCCTGTTAAAAAGTTGTTGATTTAGCGTTGCCCAGCGCGTTGCTATGCGCGTTTGTCCCACTTAAGCGCTGGCGGTTTTTATGCGGCTTCTCTCTCCCCCTTCTCACGATCGCGTTACTCGGGGGGTAGTTTTGCAGATTCCGGCGCTGATCGCGCTCCGCTTAGAGCTGCCTCGCTTTGCGCATGTCCTTCTGTGCCTGGGACCTCAGCTTCCTGCCCCACAAGACCACACCCTTCCACTTCTGCTTCCTGTAATGGCTGCCCCCAGCAAGCAGTTTTGGTTTAGTTTCTTTTTTCCGAGACCCTCGGGTAAGTGCGCAAAGCGTACCTTCTCGGATAAATTCCCGTGCGGCTTGAGTTTCTCTTTTTTCCGCCTTCTGCACTTCCCGTTTGAGTTCCGCAGTGCCTCTCGGATCTCCTGTTTCTCCCTCCTGCTCGTCTTCTTCTGCCTCCGCTTGCGGTCTTACAATGTGGCTCCGTAGTGGTCTTGCTGCGTGTGGCTCTCTGTTTTGGCGCTGGCTGCTCGGTGTGAGTTCAGCCCCTTGTCGGGCTTGTCTTGTCTTGTTGTTCGGCTCGTCTATTGCTGCCCGGTCGCCATCTTGCCTTCCTCCTCGCCTCTTGGCAGTAGCTCTTTTGGGTTCGTTACTGTTTGTTCAAGCCCATCCGATGCTCCTTGCCTTGAAGCCCCAATCTTCATGTGTCGCTGGTTGCTTTTCCGAGGTTAGATCCTCGGGTTTGGCTGGGTAAAGTCGCCTTAGTTTCTCAGGGGTCGCGGAACTAACGGACCTAGACGACTTTTAGGGGACTATCGGAGATTAGTTTGCATACGGCATATAGCATGTACGGCACTGCTCATAGCCAGATTTAAATGTGACACTTGCAATTCTTGCCATCTTGCTATTTGACGTAGTGGGCACATGTGTTCCAGAGGTGAACAGTCATGTTTTGGGTAACCCACCTGCATTCATTGTTATAGCAGCTATTACATCTATGCTTTGATCTGCTCGCATTGCTTGGTTTATACTAGAAGCAGTTAACTAAACTGCATACACATGTTGTTAAGTGGAAACTTAGACATGCAGTGGCTCTCACCAATCTGCTATGTAGTCTTCCTCACAGTACTTCTGTTTGATTGGTCCCTAACCATAATAGCCTCATCTTGCCACTGTCTCCTCAATCTTGGTCAAACATGTGAGAGTTATCTGTGGCTCAGCATCCTTTTTCATGGCACCAATAAGTACTGTTGTGTAGTTCTTAATAATACATAGGATCTGTGCGTTTAGACAACATAAACTAAGGGATTGGTGTCCAAACTGATTCCAGACACCCCCAACAGATATTTTAGCCTTTAGACCAGCTAGCTCAAAGTGACATTAAAAGACCCCAAATCTTACAAAGGGTCGAATAGTTTCTGGCAACTAGCGAATATGACAGCCTTTGATCCATAAGGGATCGTGGAAACAGTACAATACTTTTTGTTCAGTCGCTCATGCTCACTAGGTCTCAGATATACACAGACTAAACAATGGAGACCTTTTTAATAAGCATTTATTGAACCAGCATCATTCTAGTATAAAACATGTTTGCTGCGACAATCATTCGACAGAAACAGATATATAAGATAACAAACACCAACAGAGTAAATAAAAGGTAGAATTCTACCATGGTGCTAAAACAGTAAATATATGCAGGCATACCAATACATGTCAGTAATCAAGCATACTCTTTCGATGCCAACCCTACCTAAGTGTGCCTAAGTGTACCTAGCCTGTATGTGGGTGTAAAGCCAAGAATCCCCTAGGAAAGAGCCAACCCCATTACCTGATGGGAGAGAACGAAGGACTCAATTGTGGTCTCGAGTTGGACACCCCGCAAGGGATGTCAGACCACTGAATGTTGTAGCTTTTCTGCAGACCGGGACCTCCGCATCTAGTGTCAGCGTGAAGCTTCTTCCCTATCTACCTAGTGTTGGTATGGGTTTATTATACCATAAAGATAGCCTCACATAATCGATGTGTTGTGAGTATGATTATGCAAATGAGCCTAGAACAATACCTGCGATAACGCACAGTAGTTCTTTTGCCCTAGGATGAAGATGACCATGACATTTTATACGGTAGATGTTCATGCTGTTACGTTCGTCATGTGCAGGGACTTTTCTGAATTTTCCAAGAAACTGGTCGAAATTTATTTGGCACATATTTGGGTAAATGGTCAGTGCTAGAACCGTTATGCATTGCAAGGTAGGACAAATGTAGGTAAAAGATTGTGTATCTACCTAGACCTCTATTAGGGTACCTTGGGGAACATAACAGTACCACAGTAAAATGTTGTTTAACAGCCTTAGAAATGCTTGAGGATTATGAACGAATCATTGATGAGGCAGCCCACCTCAGCAGTATTCCCCTTTTCTTGCTATCAACTGAAGATATGGCTTAACCTCTTTGTGATCTATTGAATTATAGCTGAGGAGAACGATCCATGCACTGATATTCATGTTCCAAGAAACAAAACCATCCTGCAATGGCTTATTCATCCCTGATTTACTGCTAAGAGATTGAAAGGTGATGGTTGTACATAAAAGGAGTGTTGGGGCAAATGCCACTTCCCACAAAAATTAGCTAAAGCATACATTATTTTGATTTCTTACTGCATTCAGAAAGGCCCACTCTATCATAATTGTACAGCTCTACAGATTTTTGAATATTTCTGGAAATAATTTGAAAAGTGTTTACAACTTCATAGCTTAGATCTCAGTTGGTCCCTATAAAAAGTTTTATATAGCCTTGGATATCTTTGTTTATTATTAATCATTACTTACCAGTGTCCTTCACAGTTTTTAAAATGTGATGGGCAGTTTTCATATTTCTTTGCTGAATTTGGACTGTCCCTTAGTTTTAAGGGGTGAATATAAAATGTTACATTGCGGTGTTCACAATGCCACACCTTTACAATGCAGGCATTGCAACACAAGTTGTTACAACGACTTGTGCTGGAAGGCTCTGAACTTAGGAATCGTACAATTTACTTTTGCAACTCTCCAGCCTAGGTTACAGTAGGGATGGTGTTTGAATAGTTAATCATACTATTCCTTAGCTTAGAACACCATCCAGTGCAAGTCATTTTAATGATTTGCTTTTTAATGCCCGCTTTGTAAAGGTATTGTAGTGTGAACACCGTGATGTAACCGATGTTTCCCTTAAGTGGTACCTGTTGGAACCACTTGAGAAATTCAACATCTCATAGGGAACTGCAAAGTTGGCATTCATTGTTAAAATCATGTTTGACACTTAGATTGAGGATTCAGATTCACATTCAAAAACTACATTTATTAAGAAAAACAAGTCCCAAAAAGAAACTAAGCAACATGAATAATAAAAGTATTGCAATCAAAGAAGTACGAAAATGGCTTATAAATCCAAACAATTCATCATTCTTATAGCGACATTCATAAATCGACTAGGGTCTATAGTCAAATCTAATTAACACATATTAGTTAGCAGTTCAATCACCAACTTCTGTGTCAAAGAGCAATATTTTGAAAGACTGGAATAAGAAACAGTTAATTAAAATATGTAATAAAGTGCATTTAGTATTACGTGGACAAAAACCATTTACCATCATTCCTTTGTATTTATTGTCATTGTGGAGATGGGATTTATGAAAACTGGGTTGTTGGTTGACTGGGAAATGAGCCCTTTAAAAGTAACAGCCATAATCCCAATAAGGACAGACCCCAGACAGTCACTAAATTAACCTGTGTTTAATCCTTTCATAGCTTGGCATAAAAGCAGTCAGGCTTAACGCCAACAGAATGTGTAAAGTATATATGCAGCACACAAACAGTAATAAAGTGAAAACACAAGAAGAATCCCACACCAATTTAGAAAAAGAGAAGTACATTTTAATCAATTATTTGACACCAAAACAACAAAGATTCCAATTGTTAGAACTGGAAATATGCAATGTTAGAGGTTTTGATAAAAAATAGTGCTTTAAAGCACAAAGCGCCAACTGTGATTATCTGGGTATGCTGGCCTGGGATAAAGTCACAAGTTCAGACCAATGGTGATGGAACACGTGCCAGATACAGAGACCAGCACAGGCATACCGAGGATTGTACCGTACGTGCTTGATGACAGGTGTTGCGCTGCACAGTGACGGTTCCAAATTGTGATGCAAGGTCCTGCGTCTGGGAGTCTTGCGCGGAGTGATTCTGATGGGGACCCCAGCTGGACTGGCAGAGCACCTTTAGTCCCACTTCCAAGGGTCTAGGACTGGAGCAGCATCCCCTGGAAGGGGAGGGGAGGGGAGGTGGGAATCAGGACTCTCAACACACAGAGTCCAGGTGCACAGTTCAAGATGGTTAGAGCTTTTTCTGCCCTGAGGCTCTGATCAGGGGGGTCAGCTATCTAGCCCTTGGGCGCACTCTGGTTGTCCTGGGTTGATTATGCATGCCCAATCATTCTTACTCAGGCAGCAGAGCAGAAGGGAAGCAACTCAGTGCTTCTTCTGAGTCTTTCACTTGTCCAGAAGTGATCTGAAGAAATGAGGGTTCAATATTTATATCTGGTCCTCACTTTGAAGTACGAGAAGCTTCATGAATTTGCCCCATGCAGAGCGGTCAGTAATTTCCTGCCTCACTGCCCTGGTCCCACTCTGTCTAAGGGCATAATAGGCCTGTGTAAAATCCTTTGTGTAGGAGCGGAGCCAGTGCCTTTGAAGTGCAAGTGTGGTAGGTGACAGCTTTGCTCCCGTATCAAGTCAAATATGGCCCAACCTGCCAACACCCAGATCCTCTACTGTGATGCTGGGAGGAATACACGAAATCCAACTGCCATCTACACATAGTCATGTGACCCAGGAACAGGTCGTAGGCACCAAATAGTTAGGACAAGAAAATGCCAAGTTTCTAAAAGGTACTATTAAATGCTAATGGAGTTATCTCAGAAAAAGTCAAGGACCTGGGAATCTATACAGTATAATCAACAATTGGTCCCCACACACGTAGGGTGCACAATTAATTCAAACGGTCCTACTAAGTGTTATTTTATAATTTGATTATTGTCACAGAGAGATAGAAAAAAGACATCATTGTTTTTATGAAAAAATCTTATCTTTTATATAGTAATCGTGAAAAACAGTATGCAATCAATCATTTATAACAATAGGCAGTTGTCAGAGAAATAGTGAGGAAGGAGGTGCTCATGTGCAATGTAATCGTGCAAAGAACAGAAGACAATCAGAAAAATAAAGAGCAAAAATATCCTATTTCCGATTACACAACACTGGTTGGATAGGATGTTTTTGTCGACTGAACCAATGTTGAGCCTGTCTACTATATCAATTCACTTTTCTTTGGATGAACTCTGGTCATTGAGCCAGGGTCAAAAAGTAGTAATTCAGGCCAAAGAAAGAGAGGGCTGACATTTTGACCCGTCTTCCGTGATCAGGGTAATTACTATCTCTGCATGCAGGTCTTCATCAGGATAAAGAGGACAATCGTAATGTAAGCCTGGACAGATCCATAATGTATATGTTGTCCAAGTAGGATCTTTCTTTATTAGTAGAAAAGAAATGAAAAGGTTGTCCCTGACAGGAGTAAGCATGGGGGTCCCCCACGATGCTCCAAAAATTATTATTACTGCAAAGTATGTGGTAGGCGAGATCGTTAGTCTCCCGTTGCACTGTCAAATTACCGGATTAGTTTTAGTATTTATTGCCAACGGGCCTTAGTCTCAAAGGTACGGAGAGGAAAATAATCCTTCCAAGAAGGGCAGATAAACCATCACATTTGGAATCTACACACTGCTGTGCTACCATGTGAAAGCTGGAAATCAAGTCTGCATTAAAATGGAGCCATCTTTATGCAGGGGTGCATATTTGTGTGTCTGCCTTTCTGTAATATGCAGGGTTTCAGACACCCGGTCGGAGTCCTTTTTCAGTTGTCATGCTTGGGGGGATGGGGTGGTTGTGTGTCTGTGTGTGTGTTTTTTGAGTTCGCAGCTGGGAGGAGAGTGTCCTGGATAATTGAGGACTTTCTGGATCGTAGTCCCCAAAAGCAGGTGAACAAGTCAGATAGATGCCACACAAGAATGGTTAGTGGTATGATTGGCCTTGAGATCTGATAAACATTTGAAACCAGTGCAGAAAGCCTCATAGGAACATGGCAACACAACATGGGATGCAACATCACACGTGGCACAAATAACACACCAGTCTTTGGAGGGGGAAAGTAGAGGAGAGTGCCTCATGAAAACGGCACAGTTCAGCAGTTTACCATGGAGATATCTAGATGTCTTCCATCTTGTTCTTGATAGCAGGTGTAAGAAACCATTGCTTCTCTTTCCTAACCAAGTGTTAGCTTCTTCTGTAATTCGATTTTCCACAATACAACCTTTTCTCACAGTTCTCTGGTGCATTCCTTTGACTGACCGGGTGGTTAAGTTTGACAGTACTCAAAGGTTAAGATATATCCCTGTTTGATAGGGCCATCTTATATAATCTTAGATTTATGGTGGGTAGGACCTAAGCAAAAACTCAGACCTGGTGCAATGCTTACATTTTTGGGGTTTCCAGTCAAGTTAATCTTTCTCCAAGAATGTTACTAGAATGTTGGTATTCTGATGATGTCAGGCTTTGCAGTGCTTCTCCAGAACGTATATATTTAACTCGTATTGTCCTTCAGCAAATTAGGAACTTGTTGTGCTTGAGTCCTTTTCTGCCAGAGAATGGCTAAAGGTGGAGTGGAAGGACCCTTGGAACATCTACTTTGTTCAGGGGTGAGCTGTGGCCATGATACTGGTTGGAGACAGTATGTGTAAATGTGATGCTCCCTCTTGGGTTATAGCCTGCTGTGCCAAAACCAGTCTTAAGCTAGTGAGGTAAGCACAATGGATCCTGTTCTGTTCTATGGAAGTTTTCGAGGCTCAATAAAAGCCGGGCCAAAATTGCCTGTGCTTGAATGTTTGGTTTGGAGTATGCAGTACACAGACATGGAGCTGAATATGGAGCACCCCGTCTTGAGCTATGCTATACGTTTTCTGCAACACTAACTGCAAGCATTCATGTACACCTTCGCATTACAGAAGACACACACACACACTTATTACATTCTTACACACACACACCTACAAACACATCCTTCCTAGAAGTCTGCTTTCTGCTATTCCTTCGGGCATCATTTGCCGGTAAAGTGCTCAAAAGCTAGTTTACAGCATTTAAACCCTGTTTCATAAATGTGGGGATTTTAAAATGTTCTCTAATGCATCCTAAGCCTAGAGTTATAAGCCTGCAGAGCTTGTTTGGGTAACTAGAGCTATAATAGTTAATTTTCTGTCCCAGTATCTGCACGGCCTCTGCTCTCTTGAGGGCACAACTGACGGCAAGAAATTAAGCTAACCATACACCACACATCAGCCTCATAAAAACTCTACTCTCTCAGCTACTTTGGGACAAATCTGTTGATTCCAGTTTCTACAACAAATATTGAAAATAGGTATCTACCCCTTAAATATCTATTGAGCTAACACCAGTCATTTGTTACGGATTGGCCTGAAAACAGGCACAGTAATGCTCCTTGCTATAGGAGGGCTTGTTTGAAAGGACCGTATCTGCAGCACAGTTAAGAATTTTACTCCGCAAACTCTCAAACAGGAACCTGTAGCACTCCTTTTTTTAAATGGTAAAAGCACTTTCGACCCTAGAACAGTACATTACCTATTAATGTGCTATACTCATTGGTTATTTTAGGTGCTTAGTGTATTCTTCGTCAATAATTGTGTACAGTGATACTGCCACAGATAAAATGTTTTGTGATATCATGTTTTCACAGCTAGCTGTTGGTTGTAAAGTGTGATGTAAAGTGATGTTCTACATAGTATTATATATCATTGGAAGAATAACTATTATTTGTTATTGTTTTAGCTTTCTTCAACATAATGAAAATGTGACTGTTCGCCTACTTTTTGCAAAAAGACTTATCTAACCTATGAGCACCTGAGGGAGCACAGAGGAGTGAGGTGGAGTAAATCTGAGGGGCAAAGGAGTTATGTCAGGGTCATGGACCTACACACATTTAGATGGCTGACTTCAAAAGCTGACCGTATCTAGATCAAGTTATATCTGTTTTAGGTTTGGATGTTTTGTTTTAAAAAAATAATGTAACATACATATGCGCTAGGCTTTGGCCTGGTTCAGATATTGGCTTCTTTGGATAAGGGCCCCTTATGCATTGGCTTGTAACATTATCATTCACATATTGGATCAGCGCAGATGAAAAAATTTATCTGACCTTCTTTCTGTAATATAGATTGTATTGGTGTATCCTTCCACCTCCACTGGGATGCTTGATACCCTATTTTGCATATGATTATTATGGTCCATCACGACACATTCAGTATTTTATATCTCACTTTCATTGTGTTTGCAAAGTAAAGGTTTTTATTTTTACTTAATCAGAGAATTCTTTTTTGGTCCGCTTGTTTGCTAGCCTAACTGTAACATGGACATCTGTCGGCTCTACTCCACTATGACAAGGCAGCCATTTTAGAGCCAGCTTGCAGTCGAGCCCTGCAAAAACAATTATTGGTGGAGTAACAAAAACAGATGGTTTCTTAGTAAACCGCATCAAAGTATGACATAAAACATTAAATGCATCATGGTTTTTAGGTTGAGCATTCGAGACCTCAAGTATATACTTATTATATACTTATATGTGTATGTACTATGTGGGCTCTGAGGATCATCCCTAGGACTGGTCTGCTTCCGCGTAGGGACTTTTTTCTGTTCAACTGCCTCTTTTTAACTCTCTTGATAGAAAACGACCAGCAGAGATCAGTATAATACCAGAATCACTTTAGCATTCTCTAGATTCCAGTCAATAGAAATTGTCTTCCACGAGCACCCGTAGACAATATTTTTTTCAAAACTTGTATTTTCAGATATATGACCACCGAAGTCCCTGCTTTTATATTAAAAACAGAGCTTTGGACTATACCATTTCCCACTGAAAGGCAATATTTCTCTTTATGCGTGCCCTACCTGGCGTGTCACACAGTTTGGTGATTACTTTCCCTCCATGTTAAAGTACAGTAGATGTTTCAGCACCCAGGCTAATATTCTGCATAGCTAAATATATATAAGGTCCCAAAGGGGAGACCGACTGCATTGCAAATGCTTGTTATTTTTTTTCCAGCTCCTGCCATTGGGGAGCTTTTTCCTTGGCGATGCTCAGTTAGCACGATAGGGTGATAGTCTCCCTCTTGCGATCTCTTCTTTCCTCTGCCACCAAACCTCTATATACCTGCGAGGTCTGAATTTTGTATGCCACTAGGCTGCTGCTGTTCAGCTTGCATGGTGCCTCCCTGCTATTGACATTGTCAAAGCCAAGGTGTCTTAATTGTGAATCACAATGTTAGCAAGACCAGTTGACTTTGACTGGGCTTACTTTTTGATGGGTGAATGGATGAGGTAAAAGAATCCTGTTGCACCGTTACTCTCATGAACTTGTATTTGTTGCAGAGCGCTGGAGCATACTTAAAATACGCTTAGAAAATAACTTCACACCTTTTTCATTATGAGCACACTCAAATGCATATTTAGCCATTCAAATGCAAATTTAGCAATAATTAATGTGATTGATCTGTGAAGATTCGTGCGGTGACATAAGAAATGGGCTCATCAAATTGGAGCCGATTCATGCTGGTGCCAGATGAAACACTAAGTTGAAACGAAGGAAAGCAGGAGTAACCGTGGTGTTTTCAGTTGCTTTCTAATGGAAATTTTGCTAATTTAACTATTGCTTCTCGCATCTTATTAACGCCATAAGAATAACATTATAATGGCAGCTACATTTCAGGAAAAAGAAATGGGTAACATTTAATGCTTGGATTTGTGTAGTGGCAAATAGAGCGATCTAAAGACCATGTACATTAATTTAATATACTGTTCTATTAAATTTGACCTGTCTAACTTCGACTATATTGGTTTCTGATCACAGGGGACAGTTTATGCAAGTTATTTAATTTACAAGATGCCACAGATGAAGGCATATGTTTTTGTGAAGACCCTTTTTGATCCCTGAGGCCTTAGTTAATCAGAGTTAAAATGAAGTGAAGGTGTAAGTTCCATAATCTTGTCAATTTCTGATTTGTTTAATGTATAGGCATTCAAGATAGGAATTGTGAGAATGACTTTGTAATCCATTAGACCTATATCCCAATGGGCAGAGCAGACATCCACATGGGCAAGTATGCCACGCACAATCATTGCATTTTTTTCTCGATATGGAATGCATTTTTCATACTGTGAAATCCATTCCTTTGCACCCCTAGAAATGTGTGGTATTTGGAAAACAGTTGCTCACTCATTGCATCACTTGCACCTTCTCAAAATAGGTATGAGTGTAGCAGTGCAAAGTGTGTGGCTCAAACATCTATACAAATGTTTATGAATAGCAACCGAGAAATTACTTCCTAATTGTTCACCATATTCACGTCAGCTCCCAAATTACCGCCCACTTTCTCACTCCTAATTTGCATTTTTAATTTAAATCGCCACCTAGTAGATTTTATAAGATGTGTCAGATACTTTTTTTGCACACGTTTGAGACTTACTTCTAAGGATGCTACAGTGATTTGCTAAGAAATGCTTGGCTATTTTTATTTATGCATTTTAGATGTAAGATGTTAAGCGATATGTTTAAAATAAACGGTTTGGATGGAAAATACTTGTTTTATATTTAGCAATCCTTAAATCAAACATAAGTTATTGTTTTAAACAACACACCTTATATGGCATATATTTGGTGGCTTTATATGGATATGTTGCCAGTCCTGCAGAAACAGGATTCATTGGGTTTATCATCACCAGAGGAAATCCTTACAGAACGTTGTGTATGATATCAACGTCAGCAGACCTGTATTCAGTAGAATGGATAATGGCTGCCATTATCACATCTTGGAGCACTCAGGGACTCATTACCTTATTCTCAATTTTTGAGAATTCGCAGAAATCGCTTTGCCAAAGAAGACTATTTCAAAGAAGCAACCACGTTGTCAGTCAAACTGAAGGACAGGGGGGGGTATCCAAAAAGACTGGTTCGTAATGCTCTAAAAAGAGCTAGGTATTGACCCAGGGAGGTTTTACTTAGTCCTAAACCCAAAAACGAAAACTCCAAAATTGCATGTGTGACAACTTTCTCTCCAGTATCTAATGCCTTAAAGAAATAGATACTTTAACATTGTCCCATGCTCAATACAGGAGCTCTCAATATCCGGTAAATCGTCCACCTTCGCATGACCCTAGTCATGCCCGCAATAACACTTCTCCACACTGGCTTAACTGGCCCATTCTTCCGTCTAGGTCAGCGGAAGACCTTTGCCCTTAATTCGAGTTGACCACTTGACTAGAGGCTTTTTTACCGTTATACCTTATTTGACACCACTCTAGTCCAAGTCTCCAAGGTGAGAATCCTTCCACACCTGTAAAAATCCACCACAAGACACCCCCGTCCTCACGCCCCTATAGATCACATCCAATACATATAGGCACTGTTATAACATCCTGAAAGTAATTCTGACCCAATCATGGGTACAATAATGGTTGGCCTCTCCTTGACTTTTCCTCCTTCACTAATTAAATGCATGGAAATACAACAGGTCTTTTCACAAAGCGCATGGTCACAAGACAAACTAAATAATAATTAAAGCTGTATGTTCTTACATCCCTTTTGTCTTTTAAACAAGCTCTTCTTGCTTTTCTCCCTCTATTTTTCAACAGGTTTGCAATTAATATTCACGCATTCATATTCTAGTCCTGATGATGATCCTTGTATTCTTGTGTTACGGATCAAAAAGCGGTCGACATGTGAAATAGTTACACACAAGTTTTCCATTGTGTTGCAAATCGTGTGTTTACTATATAAGGACAGCTTTGTTTAATTTTACCAGAGTACGTGCGTCCTTTTTTCTTTGCCTGAAAGTATTCCCCCCCTCCTCCATTTCTGCTTTTGTCCTTGGTGTATTGGATACAGGAGTGTATCCCACTGTATATTTGTGCTCACAAAATATTTTATTCTTTATATTGATTAAATTTCGTGTACGGCTGGGCACCTTTTTTTGCTTATAGTACACATTGTTGACTATAATTCATTGGATTGTTTTACTTGATACGTTAATGACCAATGTTGTCTTACAAAAATTATCACATCTTAGGTCAGGTGTGAAAGCGGATTTAAGTGCCACTCCACCCTCATTTAATAAATATGTGTATATATGCATATTTATTACGTGCACCCATCCCTCATGTAATAAATATATGGATATATCATACACAACTTTTTGTGAGGATTTCCTCTGATGATGATAAACCCAATGAATCTACTGTAAAGTAGAAGCTCCATCCTCTTCCACCACTGGCAACATATCTGTATTAAGCCACCAAATATATGTCACATATTTTGCAGGTGGGGTGTCTGCTCAGGCCTCCACCCTATTCGTTTAATGTATTGCCCCAGGGATGTGGTGGTCCCCGGGGCTCAGTGGGATATATATATATATATATATATATATATATATATATATATATATATATATATATATCAAGCTGTAACTGGCGAAACGCGTCGGTAGGCAGTTGCCACTTTTGCCTTATTAAAACACCTTTGAAGCATCCAGAAGTATCCTGCGTTGTTTTCTTCTTGTGAGGGGCAACGTTGAGTGAAATTACTTTGGGTGACCGGCACCCACGCAGGATCGCAACCGACTCAGACGCCCCGAGCAACCGGACAATTGTGGATGTAATATATATATCTATATATATATATATCATGTCAGTAGGTAGTTGTGGTTAGGACAATGTTTCTATAGGATAAGCATTTTTTGGACTTACCTATACCTTTGGCACTGTTACACAAATCTTTACATAACTTCCCCAAAACATTTTATGCTCATTTCAGCTGCTGTCAGGAAAGTTTCGGGGTGATCCATGAAGCGGGGGCCGAGTAGAAGGGCAGGTCCCAAAATACGTTTTCCCTGTCTTCATTCCCATTGGGTTTTCTAACCCGAGAACAAACCACGGAATGGAATTACACCAGATTTGACAGAAAGGCAGATGTTTGTCCAGAGAAATGCCTTTTTGTGATATGGTGTAAATCCTTTGAGTTTTAGAAACAATAACTCAAATCCAAATTGATATATCTAGGGGCACAGATCCTTCGTTGATCCCTGTGCTATAATCTGATTAGCTGCCAAAACTTCAACCAGGAAGTGTTTACAGCCATCTTGATGCTCTAAAACAATTAAACAAATTAGAAAAAGGGGCGGGGTAGGAATACTCTGACCCCTGGATGTGGTGGGGGTCCCAGAGGGACCCCGCTGAAGATTAAAAAAAGATTTTATTTTGCCGCTGATCCTGGCTGCTGGAATTTCCGTTCTCGTCCCGACGGCGTTGGCCTCTATTCCCGCAACGCGCCCCATCTACTCGTCGCCAGCCTTCAAGCCAGTCATGTGCCTCTTCTGGCGTTGCGAAAAACCACGTTTTACCATCTGCCACAACTTTAAGTTTTGCTGGGAATATCATTGAATAAGGCAGGTCCTTAGCTCTTAATGCTTTCTTAACCTCCAAGAAATTTCTGCGGCGCCATGAGACTGCCGCCGTGTAGTCTGGGAAGAAGGATACTGCTGAGTTCAGTATTCGTATCGGTGGTGATACCCTCGCAGTTTGCAATATGGCGTCTCTATCCCGGAGGTTAAACAATCGGGCGAGCACCGGTCTGGGGGGTGCCCCCGGTTGGGCCTTCCACCCGGAATTCTGTGAGCCCTTTCTATGGAGAAAAAAAGTTGAAAGCCCTTTTGGTTGCAGCCGGGTTTTTATAAGGTCCTCCACGTAGAGATCCATTGCAGGAGCGCCTTCACTCTCTGGAATTCCAAGAATTCGAACGTTATTTCTGCGAGAGCGTCCTTCTTGATCGTCCATCTTCTCCGCCAGTAACTTATTTTCGGTTTCGAGCTGGGACACCGTTTGCTGCAGTGCCACTGTGTCTGTTACTAAAGTTTTGGTGATTTGTTCGACTTCGGTGACCCTGGTCGTTATTTTTTGAAAATCTGCCCTCAATAGGGATACATCCGTGGCGATTGACCCAACCATGGTCTGGACACTCGTTAGGGCCGTCATTATGTCTTCTAGAGTCACTTTTTTGGAGCCGTCACCTCCTGCAGCCTTCCCAGATGAGTTTCTGCCCTCAAGAAGTGGTGGAAAGTCCTTTCCGTAGGCATATTTGTCCAATTTGGCTTGCGTGTTCTGTTTCTGTGGGCCCCTGCCCGCCATGATACAGACTGAGGTTGTCAGGGTATGAAGCTATTGAGCGTCACTCCCCCTCTGGGTTCGTTAGTCTACGTGGCCCGCAGAGGGATCACTGAAATAATATAGAATGACAAAATATAGACTTACCAAAATATAGTCACCAAAATATAGAATGCCAAAATATCGAATTCCTATCTACAAACAGGTAAGTACAAAAATATCGAATCCAAAATATAGTCTGTAAAAAATATAGTCAGTCAAAATATCGAATTTTTTTAAATGTCTTAAAAGTAATTTAAAATTAATGAAATAATAGATATAATTAACTAAAACATACTTAAAAATACTCAAATAACCTTAAAATTAAGATATAATTAATTTAAGTTATTAATAAAAAAATGTACAATATTTTACCGTAGGATAGCAGGAGGGTAACATTTAATATTACCACTCCAGTGAGTGCAACAGTAGGGAAAGCGTTGGATAGTTTAGGGGTAAAAAATACTATTCCCACTCTAGTGAGTGCAACAGTAGGGAAAGCTTTGGATAGCGTAGGGGTAAAAAATACTATTCCCACTCCAGAGAGTGCAACAGTAGGGAAAGCGTTGGATAGCGTATGGGTAAAAATTACTATTCCCACTCAAGAGAGTGCAACAGTAGGGAAAGCGTTGGATAGCGTAGGGGTAAAAAATACTATTCCCACTCCAGTGAGTGCAACAGTAGGGAAAGTGTTGGATAGCGTAAGGGTAAAAACTACTATTCCCACTCCAGAGAGTGCAACAGTAGGGATAGCGTTGGATAGCGGGAGGGTAACATTTAATATTCCCACTCCAGTGAGTGCAACAGTAGGGAAAGCGGTGGATAGCGTAGGGGTAAAAAATACTAGTCCCACTCCAGAAAGTGCAACAGTAGGGAATGCGTTGGATAGCGTAGGGGTAAAAATTAATATTCCCACTCCAGAGAGTGCATCAGTAGGGAAAGCGTTGGATAGCGTAGGGGTAAAAAATACTATTCCCACTCCAGTGAGTGCAACAGTAGGGAAAGCGCTGGATAGCATAAGGGTAAAAATTACTATACCCACTCCAGAGAGTGCAACAGTAGGGAAAGCGTTGGATAGCGGGAGGGTAAAAATTACTATTCCAACTCCAGAGAGTACAACAGTAGGGAAAGCATTGGATAGCATAGGGGTAAAAATTACTATTCCCACTCCAGAGAATGCAACAGTAGGGAAAGCGTTGGATAGCATAGGGGTAAAAAATACTATTCCCACTCCAGAGAGTGCAGCAGTAGGAAAAGCGTTGGATAGTGGGAGTGTGAAAATTACTATTCCCACTCCAGATAGTGCAACGGTAGGGAAAGCTTTGGATAGTGTAGGGGTAAAAATTACTATTCCCACTCCAGAGAGTGCAAAAGTAGGGAAAGCGTTGGATAGCGTAGGGGTAAAAAATACTATTCCCACTCCAGAGAGTGCAACAGTAGGGAAAGCGTTGGATAGCGAGAGGGTGAAAATTACTATTCCCACTCCAGTGAGTTTAACAGTAGGGAAAGTAATGATTTAATATATTATTAAAAATAGATTAAATATCAATCCCAATAAAACATTAATTGAAATTAATAACCAATTTAAAACTATGTAATAATTAATTAGAAATACAACTACATATTAGTTATTATAAATTAATAACCTATTCATAATTATTTAAAAACTAATTAATTTTCAATAAAAAAACTAATTATTAATACAAATTAATACCAATTAAAAATTAACAGTAAATTCATTATCAATACACAAAAAGTATTTTTAACATGTCATTAATTACAATTACATTACTTCCCACCCTATTCCCCTATGAACCCACATCCCACTACAGAAAATACATTATTACAATTATCATAATTATCAAATATTTAATTAATACAAAATAATTACCAATTAATAAAAATTAATTGCCAATTAATAGAAAATAATTACCAATTAAAAATTAATTAACAATACATTTTAAATCAATACCAATGAATGAAAAAAATTATTTACTTAATTACAATTAAATTACTTCCCACCCTATTCCCTTCTAAACCCACAAACCGCTACAGAAAATAAATTTAGAAAATTAACATAATTAACAATTAATCAATTAATATAAATTAATTGGCAATTAATACAAATTAATTACCAATTAAAAAATAACAAATTCAAAATCAATACCAATAAATAAATAATAATATTTAATTAATTACAATTAAATTACTTCCCACCCTATTCCCCTATAAACCCACAACCCGCTACAGAACTAAAAAGCAAAATTTAATTAAAATGTAAGAATAATTGCTAAAAATTAATATTTAATTTAATATAATTAAATTACTTCCCACCCTATTCCCCTATAAACTCACAACCCGCTACAGAATTAAATTACGCAAAAATTAAATAAAATAAAATTCATTACTTAATATACATTAAACATACATTACAAAAATTAATATACACTTTTCACACATATACTAACATACAAAACCCTTTAAAAAAATTGATATTATTAAAAAATCGATATATTTAATGCCTATATTGTATACTTCGATATTTTGACTTCTATATTTTGAAAATCGATATTACTTACCTTAAATTCGATATTTTTAACTACTATATTGTGTCCATTCGATAATTTGTCTTTTCTATATTTTTACTTCGATATTATGTCCATTCTATATTTTGGAATCAATATTATGACTGTTTACCCCCGCAGAGTACTCAGGATCCCCAGCTCGATGTGGTGCGCCTTACAACTGTTTCGCTTAACAAGCGGCAGTAGGGGGGGGGGGGGTTGCCTGCCTGGATCTCCCTCCGTCCGGCCCAGTTCTCAGCCGCTGAATTTGAATGGGCGTCTGTCTTTGGTTATCAATCACTGTGCCTTCAATTTCGGGTCGCGGCCTGCGGGTCCCCAAGTTCCGCACAGGGTCGGGGGTCGCAGTGTATGTGTACCCGCAGGGGGTCCGGCGCTTCGTGACACTCCCCCAGTGCAGATATTTGTCCTTCCAGTGTCCGCTATTGCCAAGGTTCCTGCGCCCCTGGGCACACTAGGTATCGATGCCCCCGGGTAATCCAGTACCCGGCTCCACTTCAGCTAGTAGGCCTCACCTCGCCGTCGCCTCCTCCATTGCCAGGGTCACCGTATTTTCGCCAGGTGCATTTATTCCAGCGCTCATGTGGGGCCGCCCCTCCTTCCGTTATGCCCAAGAGTGTTCCGGCACCTCCACTGCCGTTTGGGCCGTTCTGCCGCAGTCACGTCTAGCGCTGGGTGTACTGGGCAATCTAGTCCCCGGCGGCCGCGAGGGAAGTAGGCTGCTGCAGCTTGTCTTCGGCTGTCACCCGAACCCGGTATCGGATTATGACCGGAGTTGTGCCGTTAGCCGCCGCTCGGTCCTGGGCATTAGCGTGAGCCTCTGGGGTGCATTAGTGTAGCGGATGAGTGGCCGGATTATCGTGGAAGGCTACATCTTCCCCGGAGCTCCTACAGTCAGCAGCCATCTGGCTCGGCCGTTGTCCACGCCCCCCCTCTGCAATTATTTTAACGACTTTCTACTTTGCATTTAAAGAGTTATACAATAACTACATCAAATAACAGGAATATGAATTTTATCATAAATAATATTCAGTATTCGAATTATTGGTAAGTTATAGCTATTAAAGTACTTTTGGTTAAATAAGTACTAAGATTAGTATTGTAATTAACTGACATATAAATTACAATTATGTAAGGATTAGAGTTAAAATAATATTTTCCTTTACATTTCATTAAAAAAGCAACAACATTTACAGTAAGGATGAGTCTTAGTAATAGAAGAATAAGACCAATTAAAAATTAATATATTTGACAAAATATAAGTGTAGTGTTGACATTAGAGTTACAGTAACATTACTTTCAATAGTATATAAATAAAGTTTAGGGTTTGGGTAAGAACTAATTTAATTCAACTTACAATGTATTTTGAATTCTTTTTTTCCATTTAATTAATACTATTATTAGATTTAGGATTGTAATAAATGTTTGAATGTATTTAAATGCATAGAATAAAGAAATGGTGTCCGCATTAGAATTAGTATTAATATATTGCTAAATAAAATTACATTTAACTGGGCATGGAGAAAGAGTTAGTGATAGAATAAAAAAAAATATTACTTGAGTAAATAAGAGATTTAATCCAATTTAGGCTAACAGTAAGGCTTATTATTTATGTAATGAATTTCATTTAAATATACGTTTAAGGAAAGATTAGCATCAGCATACACTTTAGGAAAAATGGATGAAGTGCAGATTTATGAACTAAGGTTAAGGCGAAGTGAAGTAACAGTAGTAGACATAAAGACATACAGCCCAATGGAGAGGTTGAACAGTCCCACACTTTATGGTTTAGTTTAGCAGTTATCTGTCGATAGGCAGCCATTCGTTTTGGTTTGATCCCACCACATTCTTTGGATTGCCAGATAAGTGCAGTGAAATTCACACACCACCCCTGGCTTGCAATGATCCAGAAATCACTTTCAGTCTCTGTTGATGGCTACCTACTAACTTTTAAAACACCATCTTCAGGCATTGCTTAGAGACTGCCACACTGCACACTAGTCAAACAAATGCAGTTTAGGTGTGCAGTGATCCAGCAGTGCATCTGCACAGTTTACATACTGGTCTAGTAAGTGTGGTAATGTATCTGCAGCTGTTTAATGTTAGTGCTCCTGGCCACTAACCACACAAATTGTTACAGAATATCGAACCCTTGCTATGGTGTTGGTGTTACTGTAGGCAGGTACGTGGGCAAACATTATTTCTTGGTGATCTTGTCTGATCATATTTGTGGCAGGGCATGAAGTGGTATATCGATTGTATTATTTACAAAATCACAATTATGTTCTTCATTTTTTGCATTAACTAAGCTCCCATCGTCAATAGTGTCATTTCTCCAGATGCAGTCTGAGAAATTCTCTCCTAAGCTTTTGAGATTTAAGGATATTTAAGAGCGATTTCCTTACATACGGAAATGTACCTTCTTTACTAACCTCGAATATGCTATTATTTTGTATTAACCAGTTGCTTAGCACACAATGATGGGATCCCCTGCAGCAAGTGATCAGGGACTCCTGTCATATCTACAGTTATTCATTGTCTTTGGGTAGGGGTTGAATTAGGCCCCCTGGAGTACTGGGGTCTCCCATGCACCGCACCCCTGATGCTTCCCTCAAGTATATTGGTTGCCTTCACTTATAGGCATCTTTCAAGAAGACCTTACACTTAAGTTTATTTATGTATCCCTTCACAAAATAAAATATATGTATCCATTCGATTTTCTGTTCAGGAACTTATATTTTGTACAATATTCTCCACCTAGTTTTTCCTGTATGGCCAAGTCAATTTTTGCTAATGGGTTTTCTGTTCTTTAATAAAGGCCCAAAGATTATCTGTTTACTTATAATTTCACCTATGTTTATAGTGGGTCAAACACAACGCTAGCATTATTGCTAAATCACATTCTTAGACATTTGACTCTTTTACATCATCCCTTTTGATGACTTGACCCTTAAAACCTTAATTTGTTAAATTACATTTTATTAATGATAGATTAGTGGGCCTGTATTATAATAACATTATCAAATGTGATCCGATTTTTGATTAATGAATCCCTAAATAGTTTACAGAGTCAACCACATACACTTTCGAACTTTCTAAAAACCATGACTTAATGATCTGAGATTGTCTAACACATTATTTTATACTTATTGGGTTTTATTAATTACTTTATATTTGCTGAGCATCCATTTTCTTTGCTTTACAGCTAGGATGCGATCACAAATTAAACAACATCGTTATTCCTGAATAGCTTAATCTGCAACATTTTGATTGGGGCTGTCATGTAGGAGTGGTGGAGAATTTGATAGGTATGTTGATTGTGTTAAGATTTTTTAAACCAATAATGCTGGTGCAGAACCCTGTTGAAGGCTGTTGGTACTTTAAACATGCCTCCATTTTCCACATCATATTGTTGTCCAAATATTACTGCTCAAAGGAAATACAAATGCTTCCTTGTATTAACATTTGTCTTTCAGAGCCTACAAGGTAACAAATGACGTGGCCATTGTGGCATCTAAATTGGAGCATTGTAATTCCTGGTGCTTGTTAGGACCAAAAAGAATATTCAGAAGACTTGTATCAAGAGTCGGAACGGCTGTTTCAATTCACAAACATATTTCTAATATATTAGAAAACGTTCATTGGCCCAGAGTTTTAGTTCAATATTTTGATTTCCGCTGTACACAATCTGCGGCCAAGTATTTTATTATTTAAAGAAGGATAATATACTCTGCAATTGTTCTGGGAGTTGGCGGTCACTTGGCAAATGTTTGTCACTTTCAAAAAATAAAAGCATGCATTGGGTAACCCAAGAAAAATTATGTTGGCTGCAGGGCTGTTGGCTTTGCCAGTATTTGTATTTTATTGTTTTTATAAATCTTTACTACAAAACATTTAAAAAGCGTGTCTGCGCATGTGTATGCATGATGAGTTGGACAGCTTTGAATTACTCTTCAATAAAGTTTTACAGAAACATTCAAAGTTAGCCTCCCACACACGGGCAATCATCGTTGAATGGCTTTGAATCCCATTCAGTGGCCCGTCCATGCAGATGCATATCCACATGCAGAGAACCTTGTTGGAACTGAGTTAAAACCCATTAAAAAAGACCTACAAGGCTTGCAGTGCCTATGCAGGGTGCATGCACAGCAAACTGTAAATGTCCAGTGTTGGTAAAGCGAAGCAATTACCAGAGGGTGTCAAGGCACTGTGGCAGATTAAGTGAGTTTTTGGCCAGAGTCGCATGGTGCTGGGCTGATCCGGTGCTGGGCATCAAACTGTGAGCCCCTGAGTTCCTGAGTCAACCGCCCTGGCCCCTGCACCACACCTCTTCCCGACGAAAGCTTGGGCTTGGTAGCAGTGTCTGGATTGCTACCAGGCCATTGCGGAACTAGTAACAACTATTTTTAAAAGAAAGTTTAAAAAAATAAGCACAGCCCAAGGCATTCAAGAATATTTTTAGGGCGGAAGTTCACTTTGTTCATAAGCAGAATCCAATTGCTTACAGTGAATGGAGTCAAGGTCTTAAGTAGGGTTCCCCCTTGCTGTATGCTTTGGTAGGTGGAAGCAAAACGTGAATAATACAACAACAGACCAATCCATGAATAGTAAAATGAAAAGAACGTATGCCAAACTTAAAAAGACGGAAAAAAACACTAACCAGCTAGATAATGTATGAGATTCCCCTCTCACTCTGTGTGCCAAATTGTAGTTAGTCTTGTGCTTTGAAGCCCTACACAGGGTGTGTAGTGTCCAATAAGGATGCTGCTCTGATTATGCTTTGTTAATCCATCTCCTTGTTATTGTCCCCCATAATTGATGCCCATATTAATACGGATAGCGTGAGAAGTTGCTGAATACAAAGAAAGATCCCGACGTGCCAGACATAACAGCAGTAGCACATTCAGTAATTATGAGAGCTCTATATAAAAAACAGGATTCAACGCTTTATTTCAGTGGCCGCTAAGGTGGATGCTTTCGTTAAATCCTTTTGGGCAAGTAACAAATATTAAAACAGAATGGAGACCTCACGTGCATTTTACTCATCTGCCTGCGCTTCCCAGATGTTACGATAAACGCCATTCGTCTTTGCAAAGTACTGATATTTGTGACATGGCGGTGATGCGGTGTGGTACACTTTTGAGCGTTTGTGGGTTAACGTGTACAAAAGTGCTGCGTTAGTGTTTTGTTAAGCTAGGTGAACAAGACTGGCATAAACTGCGGCAGAATACTCTGCCCGAAAAGGCTGAGAACTTGACACTTTTATCACTTTAAACATATACCGTGCAATCCCTTTCGGGCTGAAGCAGTGTCACATAAATGTGATTAAAAGCAGGCTCTCTGATCAAAGCGCCCTTGTAATAACAGACAGATCACGCCACTTTCTTGCTTCTCAGAAGCTCTTACACCAAACGTCCTGCTCTTACCCATTTTTGGACATATTGCAGTTTTTTGTCAACAGAAACTCGTGTATGCAGTGCAGAGAGCACAAATGAGATTTAAACATTACCAGACATCCTGCGCTGCACTTTAAGGAAATGCCTAATTTCAGCACATAGCCATTTCAAAAATATTTGTCATTCCTAGGCGAGATTCCGTTTCCTGCTATTGGGGAGTCGCAATTTGAAGTTTGATGTCTTCTGGTAGTTACTGTCAGAGGGTTTCAAGATGTCACGATGTGTAACTGGCATGAACTTATCCACTCTTGAGAAAAGGTGAATTGCAGCTATTTTTTATGACTTCAGTGCACTTTGATAGTTGTTTTCTCATTCGAGATTTGAAAAGGAAAATGGATTTTTAAGTAAAGTTAATTTGAAATACATTAACTTTATTAATTTTTGGGCGCGTGTGCTATTAAAAATACAATTTGCGAATGCAAAAAAAAAAAAGTCTGACTTTAAAAATACATTAGTGGAAAATGTCCTGTAATGCTTGGAGCGCTATTTATATTCACATACTCTTTAGCCACCAACATTATTTTACTAACGTTTACAGGAGGGACTGGGAAAAGGACTTATTTGTGCTTGTTTGTTTATGCAGAAAGGGAAGTGTTATCGTATTCCTTTCTCCAAATGTAACTGTTGATACAGTACGCATTTCCAACTTCTAGCGGCGTATCGTCTACAACGTACGAACGAAGCAGTTTTCCATGGACTCGCACGCGCCTGGAACCGAGTGGGATCTGCAAACTGCGGTGGGAAAATACAAGAATTGGTCCCCGACGCGGCCTCCTTCTTGAATGCGGTCCGCTTTTGGAATGTCGAACATAAGAATGGTTAAATGCGTTTGGTGCCACTATTGAGGGCCGCGCGCAGCTCAATCGTGCGTGCAGGGGGTAGAAATTCCAAGCTCACTCCCTTACTTCAGTTAAACTGTGAGAGAACAAAATGGCGTTTTGATGAGCTCACTCCCTAACAATGCTTCTCACATGAATTTATAGATAGTCTTTAACAGGGCACCGAGCAACGGCGCTTCACAGGCACCGCCTCATCCCCGTAAATTGGCTTCTAGACGGCGCTGTGAAAGATTTGAACAAGAGAAGTCTATGTCAAAAGTATATGGAATGATATGCTTTAAAGATGTTTAGAAGTAGTCGGAGCTGCCATAGTTCCCTCCATAACTAGTGCCTCGGTTGTTGCCCCTAAGCCACTAGCTGCATGAGTTCTGCAATGTAACACACAGGGCATGGTTGACAAAGGTGTCCTTTAAAATCTGTAAGCTTATGCGAAGGTTTTGAGTGAAGTTTCTGCTTTTCAAGCTCTCTTAAAGAATTCCAGGAGTTCTCTTGAGAAGCTGTGCCAATGTTTATTCAGTTTCTCCACATCAATGTACACAGAGGTGCAACTAGACCTGAACTTTGGGGAGTGGGAGGGCTAACAATTCAACCAAAGGTGGCTTGGCTAAGACTTCAAGCAACGTTGTGGAGCTATCCCTGGAGCCAATACCAGAAAATGGCGAGAAAATTGTGCATTTGAAATTTATTGGTCAAACTTGATACGAATATAGTAAACTTATTTGAGTAGATTTGACAATTTTTTATAGGCTACTAACCAAAATCTTTATAAAGGGGAATGAGTTAGACAACCAAAAAAGCACCTTCTATAAATTTCAATCTAAAACACTTTAGGAACAGTTGAGGCAAATTTATTTCAAGACAACTACCCTTTTTGGCAATTTTCCAAAAATTCCTACTGCGGAATGATAAGCCCATGAAACTTTTCCAGTTTGATCTTCAGAAAGACTTTTGTGTCCGACTGTTAATCAAATGTAGGTTTTTCGGTCTGCTAAAATACTTTTTTGATGCCGTACACCGGTACAGGTCTCATAACATTGAGCTTGGTGTGTTAACTTGATGTGTGACTTACAAGTCTCTGGTTTGGTTCCTATTGCCTCTTCCATTCCTCCTGACACTGAATAAATGTGTGGCAATCAGTTGGCACTCATTTCCCACCTGTTAATTTCTCTGCTCGGAATCTGTGGAATTCTCATTCAACACAAAATAGTGTGGTGAGAAGACAACTTCTCAAATGAGATGACTGAGCTACATCTATGGCAGAAGCCTCCAGGCCTAGAAAACTAACAAAAAAGGTAGTTACCTTGAAATAGCTTTGCAACAAATGCGTTCTTGCGTACAAAGGGCACATGTATTCCTTCAAGCTCCAGAACACATGGAAAGGTTTGCTGATGCGTAATGTCCTACA
Source organism: Lissotriton vulgaris (assembly GCF_964263255.1). NCBI lineage: Eukaryota > Metazoa > Chordata > Amphibia > Caudata > Salamandridae > Lissotriton > Lissotriton vulgaris. Next base: position 436,223,557 of record NC_141691.1, on the reverse strand, counting down.
AAGAGGTCACTCCAACAGTAACCTAAATAGTGCCACTTAATAACATATGGATTATTAGCAGCAACCATGGTTTTAATTTTATTCGGTAGCCCCAGCACATAAACTGTGAAATCTGCGAAAATATCAATGTTGTGCAGTAGTAATGTGCATTATAAAATGCAACATATCCGTTATAAAATGCAGCATTTTTTTAATGAATTTCTCCAAAACTGCTTTGTTAAGAAAGACCATTTCTTTATATTGGTTGCCCCTAAACATTTGTGCTTTACCTTTATCGTCCCAGGCCAGGCTATTTACTATAATTAATACAAAGTAGTGTTTACAGTTTGCAATGTTTTTATGTTGGTAATGTATTATACCCAGTATGGGAGTTATTCTGCTTTTGACAGACCAATGCTTAGTTTGGCAGTAGAACAAGCATTGTTCTGCCAAATTACATTAGTCTGAAGAAGCAGGATACAGCAATTATATAGTACTGGTGTACTGCTGCTGCTTAGACACCACCCTCGAGAAAAATCACGCAAGGCATATGTTAAAGCAAATTCTACACCTTGCACTGCACCCTGAGAAACTGATCATAAGTGTTTCTTTTAGGTGGGAGAGGCATGCCTCTGGTTAGATATAAATTGTATGTTGAGGCTTCACCTAGCTGAGCCATTTCCTAGTTTTCCCACAGGTAAGGCACCAGACTCATGAGATATCTCTCACATGAGGATGCTCCATCTCCAAAGGATAAATCCACAACTCATCCTTTCGGTTCGTTTTCTCATAAATGATACTTTTATAAAATGTCCTGTGCATTTGTAGATGTGGTGGGATGTGATAACTAGGAAATGTAACCCTGTTAATCCATCCCCAGGCCCTTTAAGTAGCCCACCATAGCCCAGATTACAAGTTGCAATGTGGTGGGTGGGGGGGGGGGCTCTGAATCAGCACTTACCAGTGCTGGGTGTTAACAACCAATGCATACTATGAAATTACAATTTAAACCTCACAAAATGGGCAAATACTATGAGGACCCAGATTTACCTGGTGTCATTCTGCATTGTATTTCCTTTTTTTGTTGTTGCATATAATGCACACATTTATAATAGTGTGCAGTGTGCTTTGTTAAATGTGTAGGGGGCTGTGTTAAGGCAGGGATAAATGGAGAGGTTGAGAAGGGTGAAGGAAGGATTGGAGAATATCGTCTGGCAGGTTGAGCATATAACGGTCCCCCTGTGCCTTGTCTGAGATTTGGGAAAGGAGCTTGGAAATGGTCCTTGCTGCAACGCATCCTTTTCTGATAGTGATCTTAGCTGTTGGATTTTCCAGGCAGTAAAATCAGGTTAATTGTTCCTGCACCCAGTAAATCTGGGTGCATGAACACTGAATCTTTTATAATTCTGTAGAACGGGTTTCCATATGGATATTCTGCTCCACACAACTTCAAATCATGGCTGTTAGACTAGGCATCTTTTGGCATGTTTCTCTCGTCTTTTTCCTTTCTGACCTCCCGGTTTTGCTTCTGGTTTTGCTTGTTCTGTGTCTCGGCTCACTTTCTGACTGCTGTTCAGTGTTAAAGTGCAAGTGCTCCTATTGTAATTTGTATTATGGATTGGTCTTTCCATGATTGGCATATTTGATTTACTGGTAAGTTCCTAGGAAAGTGCACCGAGAGTGCCAGGGCCTGTAAATCAAACGCTCCTAGTGGGCTTGCAGCACTGATTTTGCCTCCCACACAAGCAGGGAGGGTTCTCAGAACTGCCACTGCAGTGTCTGCACACAGTTTTTACGGCCATGTTGACTTGGCAAGTGCATCCACTTGCCAAGCCCTACTCTTCCCTTTTATTACTTGTGAGTCACCCCTAAGGTAGCCCCAAGGTACCCCTATGGGAAGGCTGTGGTGTATATGAAAGGTAGGATATGTACTGGTGTGTGTGACATGTCCTGATAGTGAAATACAGTAGAATTCGTTTTTCACTATTGAAAGGCTATCTGGTCCATAGGATAGAATGGGGAATACTTCCCAGTGCGACACGGTAGAGAAATGGAGTTTAGTATGCCTGAACTCAGAATGTAGACAAGCATCTCTTAGTAAAGATGACTTTTATGTTCTGTGTTGAAAATACCACTTTTAGAGACTAGATATGTTCTTGCTTAGCCATATTGTGTGCCCCTGCTGGGTTTTGCATTGACTGTCTGGCTTTGGAGTGACTGGGGCTGGGGATGTGCATTCTCTTCAGACTGCCACTGGGGGGTCAAGCCGTGTCCTGCCTTTCCTGGATGAGTCAAGGCTGGGCTGAATTGACCTGGGCCGCAATTAGAGTATTGGGAGGAGATTCCCTTGCACCAGAATGGGCCTGGTCTGCCTTGGACAATGCTGTCTCCACCTCCTGCCAGGAATCTTGACCAGAGAGGACAGGACTGGTTTGGGCTGAGCACAGACACTGCCCAAAAAAACAAAGATAAATGGAATATAAATATTGGCCAAAAAAAAAATGGAGTGGTCCTCCTCACCAAAGGGACAGGACACAGAAATGACATGAAGTCCAAGTAACTTCCCTTTGGGATTCACTTATTCGCTTACCAGTATACACAGTTAACACTCACTCTTCACACCTGTACAAACCATAGCAATCGTCAAGGAACAGTATATAAATGTTTTATTAACTGAATAAATGCCAAATGAAGATAGTAACAAATGTATAAAAATTCATAAAGTGTACAGCCTAGAATCACAAATCAATATTCAAATAAAAACAACAATCACACGTTTTTTTGTTAAAAAAGAGAGGAAAAACCTCCTTATTATAAGGTTCAATAAACAAATCAATTTCTCACAATTGTCAAATTAAATCGGCATTAACACTTAAACATATTATATGCATCCAAACATATAAAATAGCATCTCATACAATTTATAACAACATGATTAAGACAATTTAATAAAACATGACCAAGAGCAACGCGTTTCGGTGGTAGTTTTCAGGTCCAAACCACCTTCTTCAGGCTTTCAAAAAAATTGTGTCTGGAAATTCTAACATCTATATAGAAAAAAGTAATAACTGTAAGGATTCGATGCTGATTCGAACAATAATGCATAATTATGTACAAAGCAGGTAAAAATATGCTCCATCAATAACACACCCAGATATCAGACCAATGGCATTGCTGAAGTACCTATAAATCTAAGCACACATACATAACTCTCATCTCTATATTCCAGTTTTCATATTTACATACATCAAGTGAGTAAATATCAACATGAGAACAAAATGACCAACATGTGTGTCACGTAAAATCCACTCTTAATTAAAGTAATGGATAGCTAAATTTGTATAACAGGCTATGCTCCCCCTACCCCCTAAGGTAAAATAAAGAAGGACCCACCGAAGCTAATCACACGAGAATTAGATAACAAAGGGGCTTCCACCTCTATCACCTCCTCTGTTTCCAAAAGATTGTTCAGTTGCAAACTAAAAGTTCTCTTCGAAAACCTGATTGGAAAATAAAATAAAATTGCCCATGGAGATAAGGCTGTGGGTCTATTGATTCCAGATATACCCAATCTATCACCGGAGCAGTGTTTATATTATCCACATACCTCCCATGCTTAGAATACGAGTTAAAGACACATCAATGGTATCTACAGAATCCTGATAAGATGTCCTGTGGGTCAAAGGTAAAAAAAAATTGCTATGAAATAGTCTCACTTATGTCGAAAGCTGTTCTATTTATTCATAATCCATCACTAGGTACATATCTTTTTTAAAAAAATGTTTGCTGTTCAATTTTAAATAAGAACCTGTGAAGGACTGGGTTCTGTAGGACCCAGCGGTGCCAGGGCACAACACCTGAAACCTTCGTGGGTAACCTGCTCCGGCGTACGAATCACAGAGACACGGGACACTTCCTTCGACGTCAAAGATTCAAGGTTTATTTACTGCAGGGAACACAGAAGTCACGACAAGCAACACACGTGCAACTTGGGGAGACTGCTTCAAATTGGTTCTGTAGATCGCTCCTTTTATACAGTTTTCACCCATAAGACAACATGGTACACAAAAGTTTACAACCCGGTTCCCACCATCATCCCCCAGAGGGGTCGCTTTGGTCACTTTGAAACACATGAGGTCCGGAACATAAGTGCGGAAACATTTGGCGGTTCCCAACTGTAAAAACCCATCTTCCCAACATTAGTGCATTCCAATCGGTAGTAAAACAGATCGAAATAGGAACAAAGACAGGTGCAGAGGAAGACGGAGACAGTGGGGAGATCGTAAAGGGTGTAAAAGGGGAGGTATCGGGAAACACGAGATACGAGCATCAAAGGGACGTGCCTAATGAGATGCACGGCTGAGACAATAAGTCCGTGCGGCAAGATGAGCCTTGAGCGGCGCCATCTGCCTTACAGTAACATCCCCCTCGTCATAAAGACACTTACAAAGGACATGTGTCTTCCGCAAATATCTTGGGAGTCCCAGGGTCGCGAAGCGGACATCGTCCGTTCGCTGGCTACTTGAGGGCAAGAGACAAAATGGATGCCGTATCTAAGATGGAACCCGTGGGTACAGATGAAAAACCCACATAACAAACGAACGGTTTAAGCTAGCACAGCGAAACTGCGCACACTTACTAAACTCGTCATTTGCGGTTCATAGATACCAGACTCGACCATATTCGTGCGAGTCGAAAGCACCACTTACACTTGTCACGGAACCTCACCTGGGTCAAAAATGAGGACCTAGATATAATCTGTAGAGTAAGCAAAGCAAAATGTGTCTTTAGTTCCAAAAAACCTCCCATCAGGTAAACTATACAGTCTAACTAGGCTGCCTTACAAAATGGGTCATATTTACCTTAGTTATAGTTAGAATTGGTGCAGAGAGTCATTCTCTTGAATAAATGCCAACCGCGTTTGTATCCTTTCAGTCTTGATAGTTGATATCTAGAAAGGCATATCAAGTAGCTCAATAAGCTTGCTATAAACTACTTTAAGTTATATGGCAATATTTAAGAAACCATAATAATCTGTCACTATCTGGTAGTTTAGAGTATCAAAGAAACTGCTTATAATGTCCCCGGCAATACTCAAAAATAAAATGGAGTACCGGGTTTTATACACGTTCACAAAATGCGTTAAATAAAGTTTTAAAGAACATGGTTAAAATAAACCCGCAAATCAGCAACCCAACTTAAACTTTTCACTCATAGTGCCATAGGACTTGAGCAGTTATTTCCGCACAATAAACCTCACCACTCGATTACCGCGTGAGCAACTGCACTCTACCCTTAACTAAGCAATCCTTTGTATAACGCCTGTCTATCAACTTACCGGGATATTAAAATCTCCGTGAGTATCAAGCCACAGCTTCTCCCTCTGTCTGCATTTTAAGTTTTGTACCTTATTAAACTTCTTTTACACAGGGAGCAGGTTCCCCTGCAACAGTTCTCCTGTCCAGCTTGCCTGCAGTTCACTACCCTCTGCTGTCTCTACCTGCTGCCCTCTGTGTCTCCTCTGCTCGTTTCTTGCTCTGTTTTGCCTTTTCTGCTTATTTTATCTGCCCTCTGTTTTACATTTCCTGCTTGTTTTTCTCCCCTTTTTTTGCCTTTTTTCTGCTTGTTTTTCTGCCCTTTGTTTTGCTTTTTTCTGCTTTTTTCTGTCCTCTGTTTTACCCCTCTTTTTCCTTTTCTGCTCGTTTTTCTGCCCTCTGTTTGGCCTTTTCGGCTCGCTTCTTCCCTTTTCCCACTGAGTCCCTCCTTCCGCTATTTCACTACTCCAGCCACTCAGCACTCTGCCCTCCCCCTAGGACCTATTTAGTGGAGGCATCAGCGCAATCCCATTAAGCAGGTCCTCCAAGTAGAACACTACCTTCAGAAAGCTGTGCATACCCACAAATTTACAGTTTTTACTGTCTTTCACTCATAGAACCATCCTGAAATTGTTTGTAATAGATTTGTTTAGGTGGAATTTTTACCATTGCTATTTCCACAAATCACATGTTTAATTTTGTCCTAATAAATACCTGTATTTATGCACCTGAATGTATTTAGATTTTCTATTTAACTTTAAGAATCAAACCTTAAAACATCGAAAAACGGCTTCTAATTAAATATGGGGATGCTCACATTGATTTCACTTTAAGTTCTGCACCTTATTAATAAACTTCTTTTACACAGGGAGCAGGTCCTCGTGTTTGCTCCCCCTCTGACAGTTCTCCTGCCCAGCCTGCCCCCAGCCCACTACCCTCTGCTGCCTGGCTACCTGTTTCCCTCTGTTTGTGCCTCCTCAGCTTGTTTCTTGCTCTGTTTTGCCTTTACTGTTAATTTTTCTGCCGACTGTTTTGCCTTTTGCTGCTTGTTCTTCTGCCCTTTGTTTTGCATTTACTGCTTGTTTTCTGCCCTCTGTTCTGGCTTTTCAGCCCTCTGTTTGGGCTTTTCTGCTTGTTTTTCTGCCCTCTGTTTGGCCTTTTCTGCTCGCTTGTTTTCTTCCCCTATGTTTTTCATTTTGTCTGCTAGTTTCTTCCCTCTTAGCGCAGTTTCCTCAAAACCTGGCCTTTCCCCAGAAACCTTGCAACACAGCACCAAGAGACCCCCAGGGGTGACAGTGTTGTGCTCTACAATGCTTATTGATTGATTGACACCACTCCAGCCTCCGTAAATAGAAATTGTAAGTGATTCTAGTTTGGGTTCCAATGTAAATCTTCTTGCTTCCCCTGGCAGTGAACCCCAAAGATACCTGACGATCAGCTGATTTGTGTAGGTGGTAGTGGCATAGTGCAAACCTAGCCAAAAAGACAGTGGAGTGCTGTACACCGTCAAAGGCAAGCATATATTCTATGAGTGATAGGAGAGGTTTCTGGTGATTGGATTGTTACTGCATTGTGATTTGATCTGTTCTTTAAAGAGGTGGGTTTTCAGCTCCTTCCTAAATTGGAACTGCTTTGGGTGGTCCTTATCGATGCAGGGATTGTGTTGTAGATTCTTGGTGCATAGTTGTAAAAGCATGCTTCCTTGCTTTTTTTCTTTTACTCTTCTTAAACGTTAGTCTGATGGTGGCCTGGCTGCAGGTATGTTGAGAGCCACAAGAGATGGTGAGCTTGTCCTTAAGATAAACCGGGGTGCTAGTCATGATAGCTTTGTAAATGAAGCAGTGGGTTTGGACAACGGTGCTGGCTGCAAGGGGAGTCGATGGATTTTCTTTAGGATGGATGGGGTGTGATCATATTGCATTTGTACCTGTTTGATAAAGTCAGCAGCTTGTAGGATGCCGTTAAGGAGCCCATTGTGGAGTCTGGAAGACCATGGAGCTGCTTGTTACTACCATCCAGATGCAAGAGTACAAGAGCTTGAACAGCACCTCTGAAGATAATTTATGGAAGAAACCAATTCTATTTCTTTAGAAGAGTGTTGTTTCCAGGCAATCTCTTTATGGCAATGTGTTCCTTGAGAGTGATGTTTGTGTCCAAGGTGAATCCAAGTGACTTGACATTCCATGATCATTGAAGTGCAAAGCTGTCAAGGTTCAGGTCATTGAGCTATATATTTATTATTTCTTGCTTATTTTTCTTGGAAAATAAGAATTCTGGCTTGATTGAGTTGAGCTTCAGGTAGGCCCTGGGCATCTAGGTTTGGATGAGGTCCAGGCAATGTTTAAGGTTTTGGATGTCTGGAGTGTAGGCAGCTTTCATGTAGAATTGTGTATTATAGGCATATTGGTGAATCTTGATGCGGGTACCTGTTGTGCCCCAAGAAGCTCCATGTAGATGTTAAAGATGACAGGGGACTGTGTGGCACCTTGGGGGATTCCCCGGGCAATAGGGATATTTTGGGACCTGGAGGTGCCCATGTGAACAGACTGTTGTCAATTGGAAAAGTTGGAGGAGAAACAGTGAAGGACATTGCCCGTAAATCCCATTTGATGCTCCCGGGTGTGGATGAAGGTTGGGTGGCTAGTGTTGAAAGCAGTTGAGAGGGGCAGGACTATTAGGAGGCATGGGTCATCTTCATCTGTAGTCAGGAGGGCATCATCTAATACGTGTAAGGTAGTTGAATCCATGCTACAGCATGATTTGAAGGTAAACGGACCAGTAGCTTGAGAGGTTATAAGGGTTTAATGAAAGTTTGTTTAAGCTTAGGAGAATCTGCCCTATCTTGCGAGCTTCTGGAAGAAGCCTAGAGTGAGGGAGGCATTGACAATGGTGAGTAGGGGCGAGATAGCTACCCAGAGACAGCTTTGATGAAGAACTACTGTGTGACATCTTCATACGAAGTGGCTGTGAGGGAGCTGAGCTTGTCAGCGAGTTCTTGACAGACTGGACTTGGAAGAATGACCATTTTGGGATCCTGCTAGAAGGGATGAGCAGAAGAGAAGATGCATGCTAGGTTTGATTGTGTTTTGGATCTTCTTTGGCCAAGTCACCTCGCTGGTTGTGTGACCATAGATACTTTGTTTCCATTCCGTGCACAATACAAAAAATATAAATAATGTATGTGATGATGTGCTCTCAAGTGGATGGTATATTGTAAATGAGAGTACGGGGTCATAATGATAGAGAAGCACAATGATCGAGGACTGGTGTCTTTATAAGTGCATGGAACGCCAAAGTGAATCAGCATATCATGATAATGTATTATTTAAGGACTACGTTATGCCATAAAATGCGTGGTCTGTTTTCATTTATGTATTTTTTTGGATGAGAGGCTGTTGCCGGGGAATGGGCCAACGTGTGCAGCTTTATAAGCACTTGTAGGACCAACACATGCAGAATGAAATGGCTTGCTAATTTAGATTTTTTTCTCCTATAAAAAGTGAGTGTCTACCCCGCCATACAGATGCGAATCCGTGTGCTGGCTGCATGCCTACTAGTAACGCTTGTCTGGCTGGACTAGAGTAAAACAGGCAGGTAAAATTGAGCTTTATTAGCGCTGAAGCCACCTCTGTGTGTAAAGTCGGTGGTCGTGCCCGACCTTTGTTTGACAAGCCATATCTGCACAGCCTTTCATGTTTGACTTAATGCGACAAGTGGATAGGTGGGGAGCATCACCTCTCCATTACCTCGCATACCTGCGCTGCTGAAACATCAACAGTACTTTGTAATAAGTTATTACAAGTAACCAGTTCTGTCAGTTACTTATAGCCCACTAGTAATAAGAAAACAGGCTCCACACGATGAAAGAGAAGTTTACCTCTCCTCAGACTACAATGAAATGCGAATGCTTGACTTTTTTCCAAGTTTTGTGTGAATTAAAATATGCCTGTTGGAAATACAATAGGTTTGTTTTACAACATTTCAAAAAGCCAGCCACACAACAGAACTAGACATGTTCATACTTCTTTTAGAGGCACACCTTGGTGACTAACTGGCACTCCTTTTTAAGATGAGAAAAATGCATATTAAATCGGGATTTCACAGGGAGTGGATATTGTTGTGACAATACTTGGGCCTACGCAATTTAATATTTTTTTTTTTACTGGGGAGTGGTGCTTATTTATTGTTTGCCAGTCAAACCGCGTAACTATGTTACGTAAATAGCCTGTGAGAGCTTACTATTATTAAAATGATAAACTGTTTATTGGAATTAGTAGTAAGTATTGTGTGCGCTCGGTGTATCTGAAGTTGATGGGCTGTAAACCTGTCTGTTACACTCAATGTGCTCTTTAGTCTCCCCCCTTTCACCCACTAGTATCCAATGTTTTTGTCTGAATATGAACCATCCTAACCCCCTCCTTGGAAGCAGCCGCAGCTATCAAGAACAATAAGTTATGGGTTGTATAACCTACCTGAAACACCTGAGAAGGGTTAGGGATGTTTCTGTGAAAAAAAATATTTTGAGTGCTTGTGAGCACAACTGATAATTAGACGACTCCAAAAGCAGAATTCCTTAATATCATACATTTTCTGTTCATTCTTTAAAAAAAGTCAATCTAGTATTGTTGTCTTGATTCTGTTTAATTGAAACATTTGGGGGGAAAAAATTGTGCTAATTCAACCTAGGATTTAAAAGGTTACGTCATGGTGTCATTAAGCCGTCTGGAACTCCTATATGCATGCAACTGGTTAACATACGCTCTGGGATGATACTCAAATGGTTTGTTACAGTACAAAAAGTTCCTTTTTACGTTCCACCCGCGAAACATCCTGTAATAAAGAAAAATAATTAAAAAGGGCTTAAAACCCACCCATTACTTACCTTTACTTAGCATTGGTTTGTTACCACATCGGTCTCATTTATTTGTTTCTCATTGGTCAGGGTCACCTCCTGTTTCTACTTTCACTACAATTCTTTCTTCCTCTGACGTCCGAGGAGCTTGGACAAAGTACTGTTTGCGGGCTCTGTGGTTTGTAGAGGTTCTTTTATTTTATTTTTTATCGGGCATTCCTTAAGAGTGTGTGTGTTTGCTCATCCTATCGGCCCCTATCGGTTCCCCTTTCCCTCCCATGTCCTTTTTGTTTCCCTGTCCCTACAACCTCACCCTGCTTTTTTGTTGCCATCCCTCCCAACCCCTCAGGGGCACTGGCAGGGAATGGGGGTGGTGGAGCAAACCTTTTTTTAAAAAGCACGTAACTTTGGCAGGCGCCGTCTCTCCTCCGCATCGGTCCCTCCCCACGTCGCCTTCTCCTCAGCTTCGGCGGAAGCAGATAGGCTCCCTTCCTCTAAGCCAATCACGATGCCGCAATGCAGTGTTGTGATTGGTCTGAGTGCCTTGTTTCGGCACTCAGATAGAAAATGGGGGCCTGGGCATGTTCCTCACCAGGCTGTGTAAGGCAGCCTGGTGGGAAAATTCCAAAGTGCGCATGACTGTTTGGCCTGCCCAAGAGTGCCCGGTCAAACAGTCATGCACACTCAGGGAGTGCAAACCAGTCCTCCCCATGTGACCCAAGCCCCGCCCTTTCTAACCCAGTATTTAAAAATAAAATAACAGGATTATCATAATTTTATTTTTCCTTTCTCCTGCTCTGAGAGCAGTGAGGCAACTCTTCTCCGCCTTAGTGGAGGAGCCACCCCTGCACCCTCTGTAGTGTCCTTTTATGCGCCGCAGCCCCAACTGCCTCAGGGTAAAAAAGCACTATGATGGGTGTAGTGTTGTGAGTCAGCAATGACGGAAGCCTTTTGCATCCTGATGGACTCCATAGGACTGTAATATAAGTGTTCAAGCATAGTGAAGTGAATGCAGGTTTGGAATGTTAGGTTTGCAGTTACACATAGACAAGTAAAAAGTGTTATACTAAGCTCCATGTAGGGCATAATCATTAACGGGTTCCCAGGCTTGAGAGGACGCTACAACAGCCAGCGTTGGCTGTGCCTTTTTATATTAACCTCATTCTCAGTCTATCCTAACTCTTGCTCGAGCCGCAACCCAATATACACCGAGTGTGCATGTGTGAATGGACATATCTTTCATGAGGCCCCTCACTAACTCTGAACTCCTAGCCTCTCTTCCCTGACAACACAAACACAACTTTCACTGCTTGCTATTGAAATTTTAAAGTATAAAAAGACCAGTCTTGCTTTATTTTATTCAGCGAATACAGCAAGCTCTTGCATCATAACACCTATGGCATAGACTATATGGCGCTGTAGGGGGAGGAGCTACATCACTGAAGAGGCAATCAGACATGAAAATTTTATGTACACTTGTTTAGATACCTACCCAAGCCTCTACTCTATACGATGCCCAAACTATGTTGCAGATGGCTTACCTCTTTGGCAATACAATAGAGCAACGAGTGTAATATGCTGTGTACACACTGCGGGCCCGATACCGATGCAGGCACATCATTTTGAGTTTGTGGACAGGGCATTTTATTGATAGTACTGATGAGATCTGGTGTCGACCTTCGGCAGAAGGTGACCTAAATAGGTGACCTCCTTCGAAAGGTAAGCCTTATGACAATGATGTGCCAGGTGCAACAACAATTTCACCGTACTATCCTTGCAACCTTATTCTGTATCAGAAGCAATCAACAAATCATCTACATACTGTACTAATACATTCCCTGGAAAAAGTGATAGGGAATCCAATTGTCTCTTTAACGCTTGACTATAAATGATAGGACTTTCAGTATAGCCTAGAGGAGCGCGACCGAATCGGAAACGTCTACTGGCCAGCGAACATCTGAACACATACCTACTATCTGGGTGGATAGGAATACTAAATAATGCATTCTTTAAATCAAACACAGAGAAGAACTGAGCAGTATATGGAATCATAGTTAGAAGTGTGGTGATATCAGGAACCACTAGGAATTACAGGACAACTATTTTATTAACCTCTCGCAAATCAATCACAAAACAAAACACATCACCAGCACTGTTAGGTGAGTCTAGAGGTGCCTTTTTTAAGACCAGAAGAATAGGACTATTGCATACAACTCCTTTGCATATTAAGTCCTGAACAATATCCAGAAGAGCTTGTTCTCCTGCCTTTGGTATTTTATTCTGAGGATTGTGGGGCCATACGGCATTGTCCTTAACCTGTATAGAAACTGGGGGTATATGCAATAAGCCTACATTGGTGTCACCGGTGGCCCATAACGTGGGTGGAACTTGAGATCAAATTCAAGTGGAAGGGGAGCATCCTTAGATAGACATTGTCTAGTATCTACGTCTCGGCCCATGGTAATATAGACACCATCTGGCGAACTTCTTTAGTAAGTCCAAACCCATCACATTTTCACCACAATTGGATGTTAGAAGTAATGGATAATCCACAGTAAAAGGGCCAAAAGTAAGGGCAAGAAGGCATGAGATGGGGCTTACAACCACTACTCTGGAAAAAGCACCAAAACATTATTATGGCCCGACAAGGGTGTCCCAGGGACCAGGTGTCAAGCAATAGAGCTTTTGGTGGCACCTGTATCAACCAGTAAGTCCTTAGGAGATCCTTGCAGATCTATCTTGACATAAGGGCCACGCTGGTCTATAGGTATTTAAACTGGTCCCCTGTCCCTGGCTGTCCTAGCTGAAAGACGTCCCGTCACATCATTGATATCATAATCTTCTTTTGTAATACTGCCTAACCCGAGTGTCATCAAAATATTTTGTCAGAACGGTCTACAGGGGCAGTAGTATTTTGTTGCCTTTTGGTCTTGTGACCCCTGTTTCCAGAACCTTGTCCTCTAATAGATGAACAGGACACTAGCTGCACCAGTGACCTTCTTCCTTGCAATAAGCACACTGATCCTGTCCCAAAGGTGTCATGGGTGGCTGTCTAGTGCGTTGAAGCTGTTGGGGGGATCCCTTGGTGTTGCCTCGATATGCCTGTTGCAATAAAACCTTGGTCTTCAGATCTTTATACTTTTTATCGCTTTTGTCTTTCTCTTCATTATCCCTATATTTGTAATATTGGGCCATATTTAAAATCCCAGAGGCGGAAGACGTAGACCATGTACTCTCAGCTGCTTGAAGTTTAGATATTATTTTGGAGAGGAGATTAGTGACAAACCTATCAACAAATAGACAGACTCCTCCCTCCGTAGACACATACTGCCCACTGTAATCCAAAAACGTCTGAAACACTTTAGTATTTCTTCTGCCGGTAGACAGTTCATCTGTCCCAACTAACTTTCTTGGGGGTAATGAGTGGAGAATGAGTGTATGCATACATGTTATTAGGAGACTGGGCAGGGCGAGCAACTCAGCACATTATTATTATTATTATTATTATTATTATTGGGTTTTGTAGAGCGCGTAGCCACCCGTAAGTATCCCAGCGCTAAGATCCTCACAGACGAGAGGGTAACAGGGGAAGTGACATGAAAAAGAAGGGGAGAAGGGCTCAAGGGAACAGATGGGTTTTTAACTGTTTCCTGAATCGGAGATAATCTGGTTCTGTCCTGAGAGCAAGAGGAAGGGAATTCCAAAGGCGGGCTGTGTTGACAGAAAAGCGCCGTCCACCCGTGCGAACCTTCTTCATTCTAGGAATAGTGATGAGATGTTCATGGTCAGATCGGAGGGATCTTGAGGCTTTATAAGGCCTTATGATTTTTTTCAGGATAGAGGGACCCTTGTCCTGTAGAAGCTTGTGTGCTAGACAGAGAGCCTTAAACTTCACTCGTTCTCTCACTGGGAGCCAATGTAAGTATTTCAGTGCTGGTTTGGCCGAGGATCTCGACGGGGTGTTGGTGAGAATCCGGGCCGCAGCGTTCTGAATTCTTTGAAGTTTATTAAGAGTTGCTTCGGGGGCACCCAGATAGATGGTGTTACTGTAATCCAGCCTTGACATAATAAGGCCTTGGATTAGCAGTTTCTGGGAGACAGGAGGAAGTAGTGGCAGAATCTTCCTGATGGATTTAAGAAGCCCGAAGCAAGTTCCGGCGACTTTTTTGGCTTGTGTCTTGAAAGAAAGGTCTTTTTCAAGCCAGATTCCTAGGCTCTTGATCTCCGGTTTGGGGGCCGGAGGATCACCCAAGCAGGGTGGCCCAAGGTTCTGTGAGAGAGAAGGCCCTTTCTGGCCAAGGAGGAGAATATCCGTCTTTGACGCATTGAGCTTTAATGCTGAACTGTTCATCCATCCTTGGATTTCCGTAAGACAATTATAAAGGTCCGAGGGTTTTTGGTTAGGGTGAGATAATGACACTACTAATTGAGTGTCATCAGCATAGCTGATGATTTTCACTCCGAACTGGTTGACAACCTCCTCCAGTGGGGACATAAAGACATTGAATAATGTCGGGCTTAAGGATGAGCCCTGTGGCACACCACACTGGAGGAGAGTATCGGGGAGCGGAAGTCGTTCTCCCAAACCTGAAAGGAGCGGTGGTCAAGGAAGGATTTGAACCAAGTCAGGGCAGTGCCCTCAACACCGATGTTCTTGAGTCGCTGGATTAAGACCCGATGGTTGACGGTGTCGAAGGCCGCACTGAGGTCCAGGAGGATCACTGCCACTGATCCTCCTGCGTCCAAAAGGGCTCTAGCCTCGTCCACTGCTACCAGAAGGGCGATGTCGGTGCCCTGCCCAGGGCGGAATCCAGTTTGCGAACATCTGAGCAGGTTATTGGTCTCCAGATAGTGTGATAGTTTTTTATTCACTAGTTTTTCAGCAATTTTACTGGTTCCGGGAAGGAGGGAAATTGGCCTATAATTGGCCAGGTCAGTGGGGTCCAGCGAAGGTTTTTTGAGTAGCGCCTTGACGACCGCCGCCTTCCAACTGGGGGGATCTACTCCCTGGAGCAGTGAGGTGTTAATGAGGTGAGTAAGTGGAGGAGCGATAGTGGGGGCCACTTTCTTAAGAATACGTAGGGGAACTGGGTCCCTGGGAGAACCGCTTTTGATCGTATCTAGCATGGTTGAAACCTCTTCAACGGTAACTGGTCCAAGAGAGTTTAAACAGGGTATGGTAGGGCTTGGATTCATACTGCCTTCTACGCTAAAATCAATAGGTGGCAGAGAAGCAAGGATTTTATGGATCTTATCCTCAAAGAATTTGGCCAACTTACAACATTTCTCTTTGGCTTTCTTGGGGTCTGACAGATTCTTTGGTGCAGGATCTGGGGTTTTAAGTAATTCTTTCAGAATGATGAAAGTTTCCTTGCTAGAGCAAGAGGAGCTTTCTATCCTTTCCTGAAAGAAAATACTTTTAGTGTTACGAAGAGCAGATTTATAGTTTTTTAGGGAAACCCGGAAAGCGTCTTTATTGACTATAGTTTTATCTTTCCTCCATGAGCGCTCTGTTCTTTTGCACTCCTTCCGAAGGAGGTTAAGCTCAGGAGTGTATCACGGAGCAGAGTTCACTCTTTTAGTACGCCTAAGGATGGAAGTTTTAGGGAGAAGTATGTCTAATGATGTAGTGAGCCAGGAGTTGAACTGATTATCAGCACTGGCTGGATCCGATACAGGAGGAGAAAGAGTGGCCATAAGGTTGGAGGCCCATTCGTCTGGCAAGAGTTTGTGCCAGCGTCGGTCAATAATCCGGGTTTTGGCCTGTTGGATGGGTGGAATATAGAGATTCCACACTATGGGTATTAAAAAATGGTCTGTCCAAGGAAGGGGAATGGGAATGCAAGTGGTGAGGCCCGTGATATTGGAAAAAATGGGGTCCAGAAGATGTCCTTTATCATGAGTGGGTTCTGAGTTGACTAGTCGGAGGTCAAAGGACGTGAGATCCATAAGAAGTTCAGATGCAGTAATGTCCTTGGGGTCTGATAGGTGAAGATTAAGGTCTCCCAGAATGAGAAAATTGGGAGAGGTGGTCGCTATCTGTGTGACCGTGTCGATAAGGGAGCTTGCGAAATTCCCTGGTGTTCCCGGCGGGCGATATATCAGCAACCCCGACATGGAGTGCGTAGGGGATATTTGTAAGGCAAATTGGCAGCTCTCACACTCATCGATATTGGCATTGCTAGCTCTGCATGCGAATTGTTCTCTATAAATTATCGCTAGGCCACCTCCTCTGCCGAGGGGTCTATTTTGGGAATGGATTTGATAGCCTGAGGGTAGAGCATTAACGATATCTGAATCCGACCAGGAGGTGAGCCACGTTTCTGTAAGAAAAAAGGCATCAAAATCATGATCCTGTACTAGAAGATTGATTTCATGAGCGTGTCTGGGAAGGGACCGACAATTTAGAAGGCCCAACTGAAGACCGTTGGTTTGTCTCCTGGCTTCCTATCTCGGTCCCAACCCCTAGTCACATCCCACATTCCGCCCAACTCGGTGAGATGGTCTAGGTTATGCACCTGTCACCAAATATCAACTGGAACTAGTAGGCCAAAAAAAATGTCAATATCAGCAAGGGTCATCACTGTGGAAGAGGCATCTTCTGTCAATTCTTTATAGTAAGAAGTAAGATTTTTCCTTGGGTCGGGCAATGTAGCCTTAAGGGCCAGAACCTCACTTCTTTTCCCTGGAGTATGAACCCATTGCTCCAGAAAACAGGCAGCCACAGGCGGTCTGGTAACTGCCCCATGTCGATTTGTCACTGCAGGGTGGTAAATAGGATGAACCGCTTGCATTGGGAACTGAGTTATGTGAGTGGGACTCTTATCATGTAGTCTGCCTCTAAAGGTGAAATATTCCTAAACACTTGAGCCGGCTCCATGTTTATTACATAAGCGCCTTCATTAATATCAAATAGTATTTGCAGTGCTTCCGTTTCAATATGTGTGTGCCAGAGGTCAATTAGGGTGGAGGACAAGTGGTTAAGGGCATGTTGCTGCAGAAAGGGGACAAAGTCTTGCATTACCTGCTAGAAATCATCAAGACTGTAAATGGGGGGGGAGGAGCTTCGCGGGCAAGCAAGATGGCCACGTAAGCTCGGAGCTCCGCAGACCCTCCGACCCTCCGCACATATCCTGAAAGAAATCCTGATCCATGACGGTGGATTTCAATTGGCGAATGGTCGCAGACACGGGAGCCGCTTTCCGTTTTTAAATCCGACATTTCTTGGCAAAGTTATGATGTGTTGAACTTTGTGCCAGGGATGCGCTATTGTCCCGGAGGTGTCAGATGAAAGCGACGACGCGGTGCATGATTGATATGCGGAGTGAGCGTCTTTGGTTCCTGCTGGCGGAGTGCACGTAGCCGCGGAGTTGCTTGCGGCTGCCTTGGCTTCGTGGTAGCTAAGCTTCGTGTCTGCCCGAGTGCCCACAGTGTCTTCGCCGTATCGCCCTTTGTTCTCTCCGGACCCAACATGCCCGGCAGGGGTGATCCCGACAGGACGCGAACCGGGCTAGCAGGAAGCCGGTCCAACCCCAAACGAATAAGATCGATCGGTACGCCCAACAAAGGACCTCGCCTTCTGTGGTTGCTCAGTCTAAAGACCCCTTACGCTCGAGCTCACCAGAGGGGTCGGACCCCACTTTGCGCGACATCATGGGGGCTATCACAAGCATCAGGACTGAGATGCACAAGCAGCACGAGGTCCTGGCACACAAAGTGGACACCCTGGCTATCGACATCTACTTGATTAGGGCTGACCTGGGCAAGACTAATAATCGAGTAAAATCTCTTGATATTAAGACCTCCAGCCTCACGACTGATGTGTCGGACCTGCAAGCTGAGGTCCGTACCTTGCGGTCGGTTAATGACCAGTTCTCGAGGCGGTTGGAGGACTTTGAAGGACGTGCCAGGCGGCAGAACGTGCGCATCATTGGAGTGCCGGGGGGTGCAGAGGAAGCGGCGGTCGACCTCTTTGTTGAGGACTTGGTAAAGACCCATCTCGCGCCAGCAGGGCTCAGCCACTTTTTCTCGGTGGAGCGGGCCCACAGAATACCTGGCGGCCCTCCGAAGACGGGCGTCGCACCGAGACCCATCATCGCCCGTTTATTTAACTTTAGAGATCGGGATGTGATTCTCCAGGCCTCGAGGCGACATGGGCCTCTCAAGTTCCAGAACGCTGATGTGAACTTCTACCCGGACTTCACCAGGGCTGTTCAGAGACAACGCCAGAGCTTTGCGGGGGTAAAGCGGCGCCTCAGGGATCTGGGGCTTAAGTACTCTATGCTCTTCCCCGCTAAGCTGCGCATTGAACGTGATGGCCGAGCCATGTTTTTTGATATGCCTGAGACTGCGAGTGACTGGCTGGACACTTTGCCGCACCGTCGAGAGGACCAGGAGGAACGCTCCGAAGGCGCCTCTGGTGGCCTTGATCATCAGGACTAATGCTTCCCGCACTGCTTTTAGCGGATGGTGAGCCCGTTAGCTGTGACTGATAATGCCAAGCTTTTGCACTTTTACCTGGAATATTCTATTCTTCCATGGAGGGTGGCGGGGGGACACTGCGGGGGTTCCTTACTCCTCTAGGGTCTCTTTTGTAGTTTAGTTTATGGGGCGACAGGCACACTGCTGGTTGGGGGGGCTTTTTAGTCTGCTGCAGGGGTGCAGGGTGGGGGGTGGTGTTGGGGATGGTTGTGTGTGTTTTCTCTGTTTCTCTCTTCTTCTTTCCCTTAGGCAATGGGTCATATGTTCTGTCCTGTTTCGCTTGTTGTTGAAGCTTTTGGGGGTTGGTGGGGAGCTGGGATACGATGATGGTGGGTAGGAAACTGCAAGTTCTTTGTTGGAACGTCAATGGCTTGGGTGATCGTATTAAGAGAGGGGTGGTATTGCAACTGCTCAAAAGACATATGCCTGATATTGTTTTCTTGCAGGAGACTCATTTGGTTGGGAATACATGTAGAGCACTTAATAGGAAGGGCTTCAAAATGGTGGCTCATTCGGGGTTCTCTTCGGGGTCCCGGGGGGCGGGTGTCATGGTGCGCGCGTCCCTCCCTTTTGAGATTGACTCCACTGTGGTTGACGAGAGGGGGCGGTACCCGGCCGTTTCGGGGCGATGGGAGGGGCGTGCCCTGACATTAGTTTCGGTTTATGTTCCTCCGGGTCTGCAAAATAACACCTTCCAAGACCTTGGTAGCGCCATTTTGAATCTGCCGGCAGGGTTGCTCATTGTGGGGGGTGACTTCAATTCTGTTTGCTCCGGCTCCTTGGACAGACATCCGCCTAGAGACCTCCGAAGCTCGCAAATGTGGTTGCCCACTTTCCTTGACACTATGGGGTTGTTCGACTGCTGGAGACTTTTACATCCCACCCAGAGTCAATATTCCTTTCATTCTGGCGCTCACGGTCGTCTCTCCAGGATAGATTTAGTCCTTGCCTTGGCAGCTCATGCACCGGCGGTCTCTGAGGCCCGGTTTTTGGCAAGGGGCATCTCGGACCACTCCCCGCTGTGGGTCTCCTTTGACTTTAATATTGTAGTATCGGATCGACCGGTGGTAGTCAATCCGTGGTACTTCCGAAACCCCAAGACTCGTGGTCTTCTGGCCAAGGCTATCGAACGCTACTTCACCGAGAACGTGGGGTCGGTAACATCGGCTGCCACTTTGTGGGAGGCTTTTAAAACGGTCTTGCGGGGTGAGGCATTCACTCTCATAGCGGAAGCCCGTAGGAATAGAGACGCCGACATGGTGCGTATTGAGGCGGAGATCATGGAGTTGGACTCCCGATTGGAGGCGGGCCCTGAGCCCGACCTGCTACATACTCTCTCCCTCAAGCAGTCGGAGTATCGTGACCTCGCCACAGATGCTGCCCTTGTCCTGGGTAGAGAACAGCAGGGTCGGATCTACGATGTCGGTGACAAGGCGGGAAAGTTGCTGGCCTGGCTCGATAAGAAAGAGAGGGCCAGCCGTGTTGTTCCGGAGATACTGGGGGAGGACGGGGTGCTAGTCACTGACCCGAGCGCCATTGCTGAGTCCTTTTCGGATTACTTCCAGGGCGTTTAAGCCTCCGTCTCGGATCGGTCTGAGGCCGACTCGGGTGCTTTCCTGTCGAATATCGATCTCCCGTGCCTGTCAGACGCAGATTGAGACGACCTGGACAGGGATATATCTGTGGACGAGGTGGCGCACGCAATTCGTTCCTTGAGATCTGGCAAGGCGCCTGGCCCTAATGGCATTCCGGTGGAGTTATATAAGATCAAGCCGGATGTGATTTCCCCGCACCTGCGAACTATGTTCCTTGAGGCTGGCATGCTTCCCCCCGACCAGAGGTTGGCCACCATCGTGGTTATCCATAAGGAAGGGAAGCCAAGAGATTTGTGCCGATCGTATCGCCCCATCTCTCTTTTGAACGCGGAGCCTAAGATTCTAGCCAAAATGCTCGCCAACCGTCTGATTGGCGTCATCGGTGACTTAGTGCATCCGGACCAGTCGGGCTTTATTCCACACCGCAACACTGCTCTTAACTTGCGTCGACTCCACGGTGCCCTGGCCAGGGCCCATACGCTCGAGGAGCCGGCTGTATTGGCGTCGTTGGACGCCACAATGGCTTTCGACACCCTCGAGTGGAGTTACCTGTGGGCAGTGTTGGCGAAGCTCGGTTTTGGCCCGGAATTTGTGGGGTGGGTCAAACTTCTGTATGCCGGACCGTTGGCTAACGTAGCTGTCAACGGCCGAGTTTCCGCACCCTTTGTTCTTCAGAGGGGCACCAGACAGGGTTGCCCTTTGTCGCCCCTCCTGTTTGCACTTGCGCTTGAGCCGCTGGCGGCCTGGCTGCGCAGCCACCCCGACTTACATGGTATAAGATGGGCCCCCGACTTCGAGGACCGAGTGTCGCTGTACGCAGATGATATCCTGCTGTACCTCACTTCCCCCTGTAAATCCCTGATTGTGGCTTGTGACGTGTTGAGACATTTCGGTCGGTACTCCGGCCTAGTTATTAACTGGTCCAAGTCATACTTGTACGTCCTGAAAGGGGGAACGCCTCGCCTTCCGAGGGGTTGTAGCATACAGGTGGCGAACCAGGGCTTCAAGTATCTGGGGATTTATATCTCCACTAATCCCAAGGCGCGCTATGAACACAACTTGCTTCCCCCCTCTTCTCCGCCTTCGGCGTGATGTGGAGGGGTGGCATAAACTCCCGCTCTCCCTGCTTGGGCGCTGTTTATAATGATGTCCTTGCCCAGGTTTCTCTATGCCCTGCAAAATACTCAAGACCCGGTCCCAGCTCGATACTTCGGCGAGATCGAGAGTCTACAACGCGCCCTGCTTTGGGATGGCCGCCCTCTGATCGCTATCACGAAGCTCACGCTACCGTGGTACGATGGGGGGATAGCATTGCCCGATGTGCGGAGGTATTACTGGGCCTCCCAGTTGGCGGCCATTAACCATGGCTTATACGGTCCGGTGGACAACCCGGGGTATGCTATGGATCGATGGCTATTGGGCGGAGGGAGGTATCACAGGGCTCTCTACTCGAGGTCACTCGACAGGCGGATGTCTGGTCCAACGAAAACCGCGGTCCATATTTGGAGGGCGATTACTAAGGCGCAGGGATGGAAGGATAGACTGACGAAGGCGACCCCACTGTACGATTCGGACATCCTGGGCAAATTATGGCATACCAAGGGCTTCGATAAATGGGACCTATTTGGCATCTCCAAGGTGGAGGACATGTTACTACGTGGCGAGGTTAAAACCTTCGCACAATTACAAGCGGTGTTTCAGCTGGATGAAACGGAATTCTTCTGGTATGCTCAGCTGAGACACGCATTGCTCTCCGCCAGGCCGGAGGGGGAGGCGATTCCTGACAGTTCTCCTTTGGAAGATAGGGTGCTGGATGGCCACATTGTGGTAAATAAAGATTTACCTATGCGGAATTTCTATGCGGTAAAGTTCAATAAAATAACTCACTCGGAAATAAGAGGCAAAGTCTGTGGTATCTGAGTTCTAAGGGTTTTATTCCATGTAATGGAATGGTTCGAACCATGGTATCATGTTCCTTTCACCACGGAGGTTCAGGAAGGGATAGACAATACTTTATTAACAGTGCACAATATATATAGTAAATGCATACAATGGTGATGGATACAGAAGGCGTAACAGCTGAAAGAAAACGAGATAAGAACACATGTGCGTAACAGAAGGCGTGCACGAAGGCGTACACGGAGGTGTGTGCTAGAAACGTCATATGAAAGTGTCACAGGTGGGTGGATACATAGAAGAATCCTGCAGTGTCAGCAGAAATATGTGGCAAGGATGCGCGCGCAGCAGCATGACGTGTGATTGACGTGGAACTGGAGAGTGCAGGGGACTTGACATTTAACACTAGAGGAAGAGACAGAAGTCTGGCATGTCAGATCGACTCGTTCCTAAATCATATCTGATATCTTGTATTTGGGGAACTATATTATCTAGAAGGAAAGGTCTCTTGGGCAGAGGCTACTCTATACTGACTGCTAGTGTGTGCATATGCGTCTACGTGTCTGCGTGTAATGCGAGGGGCCATGGGCCTACCATGGTAACTGGAGCAGTGAATTACTTGCACGGAGACAGGAAGGCCGGGCCCTTTGCTCTGCAGCTGGGGATTGTTTATCTACTCTGCTAGACTGGAATGTGTTTTCGAGGAGCTGAGCTCGGCTATACTGATAACTTGAAGGCAAAATACTGTCTTTGGCAGGCAAGCAGGCCGTGCCGGGCACCGCTCGCCACGCAGGGAGTAAGGTAAAGGTCAGGGATGCGGATCCAGGCTGCAGCTCACAGGAGGCAGAAGGCAGAAAGGCTCGATGGCAGAAATCAGGGCCTAACTCAACAGAGCCAGAAAAACGTGAAAGTGTATCATGTAAAGACATTGGCATGGCATACTTAGGAACTGAATATTCAATCCATTCATGGTGGATCTGAAAGAGGACAAGTTAATGTTGGACGCAAATGTATTTGCGTCTTTATATCTGGTCATGGAGGGAAGTTACATGTACTAGAAGCACGTACATGGAGACAGTGGGGTTCACGTTAGGGGACATTTCTTGACCAAAAAATTCATATTACCTCATTCCCTCCTTGTCCCCTTCATGATATATCGATCTTCATCAATCCATCTATCTGTTCATACAACATCATTTGCTCATCCTTTTTCAGACGGGATTTGGAACGTGAACTCGAATGGGGAATACATGATGTGGTGCACAAGCCGCAAATCGCTGGCCCACATTGTAAACAGAGACAGCAACTGAACACTATGAGTAGTATGACTCCTAGGAATGACAGTATTTTCCATCGCCAAGCGGATATGGTACTCCAGAGCCAACCGGACCAAGTCCAGGTGCCTGGATTCTGATGTATCTGATTAGCTATCTTATGAAGACGGGTAATAGCTTTATATACTGATGGTGCGTTATTTGGAATGAAAACACAGCAACTCGATCCGAGGACTTTACAGGCTCCGCCCCTATCGGCCAGGATGACGTCAAGGACAAGACGGTTTTGGAGGACAACAAGTCTCATAGCAGACTGTTCCTCTGTTAAGTTGCCTAGGGCGGAAGTAGTTTCATTCACTACTGCTTTGAGGGTTCTGGTCAAGTGACGTATTGATTTGCTATTGAAGACAGCCCCTAAATAGGGAAAGAAACCTTTATTGAAATCTGTGTATCGTTCCCATGCCGTTTCAGTATAATCGACAATCTGGAGTTCTCTCTTGGGTCTATTAGGTATTAGACGAGAGTTCCTATGATAATCAGGTGGAGCTAGAAAAACAGGTGGTAGAAGGAATGCAATGTAACATGTCCCATCCCAATCTAGTGGCAAACGGATATAGGCTGTCTGACCACAAATGAAATAGGAATGGCGGGTAGCTTTGAATGTAGACTTGCCTTTATCACTGAATTCGATCACAGTAGTACATTCACTATGGCCTAGATGTACTGAACCATTCTTTCTGACACATAATTCACCTTTAACTGGTAACACTGACATAGAGGGCAAGTCTGGCTTCGTTTCGGACTGGACATTCAGAATCATGAGGTTAAGTGTATAATTACCTAATCCATATACTTCGTTTTCTAGATCGGTCCCTGTCCTTTTTGGTAGACCCTCCTTGTCAGGGAAACATACTTTGTGCATAACTGTGTTCAAATTTCCCCATACCCAATTGCCTTGGTAAAATATGGAATCTGAATCTAAAGAGTTCATTAAACTAAACCATGCACCACAGGAACCATTATGTGTAAATGGATACGGAAAGAGGGGCAGAACTCCCTTGTATTTCTGATAGGGAGGGAGTCGGCCACATATCCAACAATTTGTAGCATTGCTGGTCTGATGGGAATGGTGTAACATACTGATAAAAGTATTGTTGCGCAGCGCAAATCTGTAAGATAACTCGTGAGGGGGCAGTTCACTGAAAGTATGCTCGACAGTGTCATTTGAGCAAGAATGTGCACGTGAAAAAATAGGAAAGTACATGTGTAACAATAGACCTGTGACAATAATCGCAATACTCAGAAAAAACATAATCAATAGAGCAACAATGCAATAGCTTTTGAGAGATTTACAATATTTCTTCTTCTTGATCTGTTTCTGTCTATCTCTCTCTCTATTGGGATCTAACTTGTACATGTCAGGAACCTGTCTAACCGCTTCACCTAGGGGAGGACTTAAACAATTAAACTGTCTGACTTGCTAGATCTTAATTTTAGTTTAAACTCCTGCTGAGGAGTTTTCTCTACCGGGGGGAGTTTAGTATCAGTCTCTGAAATGGGGCAGGGCTGAGAGTCTGTGCCTGGCGGCAGTCCATAGTATTTCTTGATGTGGCTGGAGTGGAGCCAGCCTTTTCGGCCCTCCACCTTCACTGCTGTCCTTGTGGTTAGTAGAACAAGCTTCGGCTCCTGCCAGCGGGGCTCCAGCGGACTCCTCCTGTCGAAATTCTGGATGTACACCAGGTTTCCAGGAACGATCTCGTGTGGCTTCACCTCGGTGTTGTCGGGAAAGGCTGCAGCTACCTGTGAACGACATGATTGTAGTGCAGACATCAAGGAGGCAAGGTAATCTGTCAGCATATTACAGTCAACATCAGTGATCTTACGAGGCAGAGGCGTCCCCCACATATTTGGTGGCCTACCAAAGACCACCTCGTACGGGGATAGCCCTGTTCTTGAATGAGCTACCATTCTCATGTAAAAGAGTGCAACTGGCAATGCAACTATCCAGTCTACCCCTTTCTCGGCACAAATCTTAGCAAGGCGTGTTTTCAGTGTCTGATTGTGTCTCTCTACGAGACCTGCTACTTCGGGATGTCGGACGCAATGGAACTTCCACTGATATCCTAGCAGGTGTGATACCTGCTTCATAAGCTCGGACGAGAATGGCTGACCATTATCTGAGTACACGACACGGGGCAAACCATATCGTGGGAAGAATTCACGAACCAGCTGTTTGGCAGTGGTCGGAGCAGTGTAATCTGGGACTGGATATGCTTCTGTCCATCGGGAAAGCGCACATACAATTACGAGGACATACTTAAATCCTCGACAACGTTCCATCTGGATATAATCCATCTGGAGGACTTCAAAAGGATGGTCGGGAGGATGAAATCCACCTTGCTCTACGGGAATGCCTTTACCTGGGTTGAACTGACAACAGATCATGCAAGTACGCACCTTCTGTTTTGCTGCTGCTCGTAAATGTTTATTGTACCATAGATTCTGTAAACTATCTAACATAGCCTTTTCTCCTAAGTGTGCTGGACTGTGTGCGGTGTTAATCATAACTTGAACCATAGAGTCGGGGAGAAACCATGTGGCTTTTCCCTTCGTCATCCATCCCTGGTCTGTCTGGATCCCTCCTAGTTCAATCCATTTCTTTATTTCGTCTGGAGTAGCATGTGTCTGTATGTCAATTACATCTAGTGCGGGATCCTTAACTGTCATGCAATGTGTCGGTGTCGGAACTATTGTCTTTGTCATGTCAGTTGTCTGAGTATGAGTCAGAGCTGTGTGTTTCGCGGTTCGATCTGCCAGGTCGTTACCCTGGGAAATGGTATCTGTGACTTTAATATGTGCCTTACACTTCATGATGGCTATGGCTGTTGGCAAATGTATTGCTTCTAACAGTGCTTGAATGAGGGGACCATGCTGAATCTTGGCTCCGTGAGAGGTCAAGAAACCTCTCTCTTGCCAGAGGACTCCGAAGTCGTGTACAACTCCGAAGGCATAACGGGAATCTGTGTATATGTTAACTTTCTTGTTCTTGGCTTGAATGCAGGCTTGGGTCAGAGCGATGAGCTCCGCTGCTTGAGCTGACAGGGTGTTAATGCGGTGTGTTTCTATGACTTCAGATTCTGTCGTGACTGCATATGCGGCCACTAACTCTCCTGTACTTGTTCTCATACATGAACCATCCACATAAAGTATCAGGTCTGGATCGGGTAATGCGATATCTGTCAAGTCTTGTCGGGGTTTCGTCGTAATGGTAATGACTTCAACCCAATCATGTGCCAAAGGGTCTGTCTCACCTAATGGTAAAAGTGTAGCAGGATTCAGTGTATTGCAGCGTCTGATTTCTATGTGTGGCTGAAACAATGTCAATTCATAACCTGTCAGTCGTGCTATAGTCAAATGCTGAGTCTGTGTTCTGTTTAAAAGGACTTCCACGGAGTGTGGAACTTGTACTGTCAATTGATGTCCTAACACTATGGAATCGCTTTGTCTAATTGCTAGAGCTGTTGCAGCTACAGATTTCAAGCACGCAGGCAGAGCCTGGGCTACTGGATCTAAAGTACTAGAAAAATAAGCACACGGTTTGTGTGAACCTGCTTGATCCTGAGTGAGTACTGACAAAGCAGTACCATCACGTTCAGTGACAAAAAGAGTAAACGGTTTGCTGTAACATGGTGTCGCTAAAACTGGAGCTTGGCATAAGGCTTTCTTTAAGTCATCAAAAGCTTGTGTATGTTCCTGAGTCCAAGGGAGGACAGTCGAAGACGCTGCCTCCTGGGTTGTCAACTGTATAAGTGGCTTGGCTAGAAATGCGTACTGCGGGATCCATTGTCTACAGTAAGAAGTGAGGCCTATAAAGGCCCGTACCTCCTTTTGTGTCTTGGGTTGTGGCATGTTTACAATTAACTGGATACGGTCAGGCGTTAGCTGTCTCCCCCCCCTTGGACAGCAAGTGCCCAAGGTACACCACTTGCTGAACACAGAATTGCAGCTTCGAAGGAGACACCTTGTGTCCCTTGTCCGCCAGGAAATGCAAAACCGTCAGTGATGCTTGTTCACATTCAGGTTCGCTTCGGGCGGTGATCAATAGATCATCAACGTACTGAAGTAGGGCGGTGTTGGGTGGCATGTGAATACTGTCAAGTTGTCTTTTCAATGCTTGGCTATAGATGCTGGGGCTTTCTGTGAATCCTTGAGGTGCACGTGCAAATTTGAAGCTTCGACCATTTAAACAGAATCCGAAAAGATATTGGCTCTCCGGATCAATGGGGACACTAAAGAAGGCGTTCTTGAGGTCTATTACAGTAAAGAACGTTGCTTCAGAATCAATAGCAGTCAATAGAGACGAAATGTCGGGGACCACGGGATATTGTGGAACAATGCATTTATTCAGTTCTCGTAAATCGATAACCAATCAATAAACTGGGGGTGCATTTGCGTCAGTACGTTTAAGAATTGGAATGATAGGGGAATTACAAACATTGGAGTCGGTTTCTACTACCACTCCTTGTGCAATGAGCTCGTCAATGATTTTCAGTAAAGCCACTACAGCATCTGGTGGTAACTTGTATTGTCGAATGCGTGGTAGTACTACTCCTGGCTTGAGTGTGACACGATATGGAGTAATGTGCATACAACCTACGTCAGTAGGGCCTTGTGCCCATAAATGTGCAGGAACATTCTGTAATCTGGAATCAATATCTCTCAACACATAGTGACCCTTAAAGTCACGCAAAAACAGTCTAACTCCTTCCGGAGAACAACAAATTACAGCTCCTAGAGCTTTCAGAGTCTTAATTCCAAGTAAGTTTTCTGGACATGATTTCGTGAGCAATAAATCTGTAGTACGTGACAATGGACCAACTGCAAGGGGAACAGGTTGCGACACTTCATTAGCAATAGGCTTTCCTGAAAAACCAAGGGAAACATTCTGTGAGCCTGAGAGGGGTGCCCCTGGAACCTCGTCGTGACTGATTGTCGTCCTGCTTGCCCCTGTATCAATCAAAAACTTTCTATCTTTTCCTAATACTTGACTATGTACATAAGGACCCTCTTGATCTACAGGAACCTCAATAAGAGGCAAGCCAACTTCCCTCTCTAGGCTGTTTCATGTGTATCGCTGATAATCGGGATAATCAGTTTGTGCATATTGGTACATCTGCTGTGTTGCATGTTGTGTTGCGGCCATCGGTTGTGGCTGTGGTACCGCTACTGTCCGTACTGTCGGTTGTGAAGCATGCATAGGCTGTACATTCTGTGGTACTTGTTGTTCTTGTCTAGGTTGTCGTGGTCTCTCTTTAGTTTTACCTGTGGCTATATTATGTTTCAAAACTGCACAATCGTTTACGTAGTGACCTGGCTGTTTACAATAGTTGCAGGTCCCTTTAACAGGAGCTGCTGAAGTATTGGATTGTGATTGCGCCGTACCCTTTTTATGTCCGTCTGATGGAACTGACTGAGCAACTAACATTTTCATTTTCGTATCTTTCATACGTCTCTGTTCGTGATCATGTTCTTCCCTAATTCTGTTCTGGTGGTACTGTAACATCTGTAACATTTGTGAAGGCGAATTAGCTTGCCATGTGCTCTCGACTTTCAGTACACGATTCTTAACCTGGGGCAAGGAATTCTCGACTAATTTGGATACAAAAAGATGCGGGTATGACTCGCTACTTGGTTTCAGGCCACTATTAATGGTAAAACATTTCTCAAATCGGGAATAAAAATCACTAGTGTCTTCATCGGGTTTCTGTTTGCATGCTGAGATTGCATCCCAGTCTTCCTTTTTGGTTGCTAACAATCGTGGCAAAACTTGTACTAACAGTCCTGGTAATGCTTTAGTTTTATCCCCAAGACCCAAACCTGGGGTTCGACCTGTT
The DNA here is from genome assembly GCF_964263255.1 of Lissotriton vulgaris. Classification (NCBI taxonomy): domain Eukaryota; kingdom Metazoa; phylum Chordata; class Amphibia; order Caudata; family Salamandridae; genus Lissotriton; species Lissotriton vulgaris. The sequence goes on along the minus strand of NC_141691.1, from coordinate 436,194,271 downwards.
TCTTCAGTTTCTAATGCAGCCCAATCTATCTTTTGGTCTCCCACCTCCCATTCTTTTTCCTTGAGTTTCTCGTAAATACCAGCCGGCAATAATACTTTCAATATTTTCATAATGTCAGGATAGGTATAATCTCCCATGAGTAACATGTCTTTAATTTCACGGTGAAAACCTGCGGGGTCTTTATCATGACTAGGCACTATTTTCTTCATTTCCAATAATTCCATTTTAGTTATGGGCGTGTATACATACACACGTGCAAGGGTATTATCATCATTCCTGACTGGATGCACTTCTCGCAAGGGATTCTGTCTGTCTATGTAAAACATTTTTCTTTCTGGGGGTGTAGCTGGAACAAACTGTGGATTCAGGAAAGCACTATATCTGTGTCGATGTTCTAAAATTACTTTAATTAAATCGGTATCTAGGCCTCTCCATTTATTCATTAGTAACTCTATTAGTACATCAGGTAGGGGACCTGGATCAGAATGTTGACTCTTATACAACAAGAGGAGGTGTTGTATCATGTACATACCAGCTAGTCGCTGTTTGTCTGGGGAAAGATTTAAAAATGTTTGCGCTACTGCGTTATCATTATATTTATCGGAATTGTCAGCCCATTGTACTGCTGACCTGGCTAATTCTTGTTCATCCATGGAATTGAGTACATGGTACCCCATTCGTTCTTGAAGTACTTTATCGGTAGCCTGAAATAGATGTTCAGGAGAACTCGGGTTTGACATGGCAGAATGAAAAAGTCTTTTACTTTCTGGACGTATTGTTTTCTTAAGGTATCTTCCCTTACCTACATATGCTATCATGTCGCTAGTTGATTGTGACGTTTCTGCTGTGGTCTCTGGTTGCTCGTCCTCCTCTGAGGTTTTCCCGTCATCTGACTCTAGTTGCTCTTCAGGTTCTCTGCGGGCATGTATTTCTATTATTTCTTTACGGATCTTTCTAACCATATGATGTACACTGTTCTCCTTATCATGTTTACCCTCCGCCATATTCTGACTCCATCTATTCAGTCTATCCATCTCACTTTGGGGAAAACCTGCCTGATCTTGTTCTCTTATTAAACAATTAACCATAAATCGCATTATTAAACCTTTGTTTTCTACTTTCTGACGTGACATGGCTTCAGCAACACATTCCGGTCCTTCTCCTGTTCTAATAAAATAATACAATTTGTCTAGATGTTCTGGCATTCCTGGTAGTAATATCAAATAATCTGTAACACGTCTCAAACGTAGGGACGCTAACAACATGGGTCCTGTTGTACCGGGCACTGCGTCATATCTGCAATCCGTAAGTTCTCTTCTAAGCTGTTCGGCCGGTGCACCTTTGGGTGTCCGAGCCTTTGCTAAATCTCTCATTGTCACTCGGTGTAACGGTGGGGGTGTTTGATAACCTCCTGTAGCACCTCCTGAAGCGGAGGCTTGATCATAACCTGGCTGTAGGGTCGGTACCTGCTGTAACTGGGTTGGGGCCTGAACTGTGTCAGTCCCAAAAGGATTAAGTGGATACGGTTGTTGAATACCAGGAGGAACAGCGGGGACGGGTGCAGGAAGTGGTGCGGGAGGGATCTGCTGTTGGGGACCCGGGGGCAGACGATCACGGGGTAGGTTAATGTTAGCAGGTGGGACATGGGTAGGTACATTAGTGTAAGCAGGAGCTACATCGTCTAAATAGGAAGAAAGGAAAATGTCTGCTGCAGTCTTGTGACGTAATTTAGTCGGAACCAATGGAGGGGGCAGATTTTTCGGTGTTTCCGGGGTCGCTTTGGGCAGGCCCTCGGCCAGGACGGGATACAATCCTGTCATAATAGCATTACTCTGTCTATCGTGTTGTTCCATTCTGACTCGTTCTCCTTCTTCTAGTAGTTCCTTTTCTTTGGCTTTTTCAGAATCCTCTCTACTTTTCTCTGCTTTTCTGAGTGCCTTCTCTGTTCGTCTATGTGATTCTTTACGCCATAATTCAATGGCATCTTTCTGTGACTGTCTAGCTTTCTTCCTCCATAACGCTTCCTCTACTCTCATGATGCACTCGGCATCCCATGTCCCTGTAACAGGCCATTTCTGATTCCCCACTAAGTCTTTAGTGTAATCCACCCACAAGTCGAGATATAAGACGGCATCTAAGCCGTGCTTGTGGTACATAAAATATCCGGGAGTGTCCCTGGGTGGGATGGGAACAGCTTCCTCGAGTATCCCTTTTCTAGTTCCTATCTGTCTCAGTTTAGAGAATAGGGGCATTCTGAACCTTGATACTTGATACTTACTCGAACTTGAACACAACTAATACAATAAACACAGTAATGAAGATCAAACAATCACTCATACCACGACATTTAGAACACATTTAAACATTTTGAAGACGAACAAAAATAACTAGATAACTCGATAACTGTATACTGGATATACTGCTAAACAGTACAGATACACTGCTAAAACATTGCAGACCGGGTCTGTGTACCCAAACCCGTCTTGACCAGACACAAATTAATGCACCCGTCTTGATGCATCCCCAGCAACGGTACTCACCGGGAAGCACGGAACGGAAGGCCTCGGAAAACTCGACACTGGACTGGACCGGACCGGACTCGACTCAACACGTGACGTAGATACTTCGGAACTGGTGGGCCTCTGAACACCTCGGACCTTGCTCTCTCTGCTGGGCTCTGGTCTGGATCCTCCGCACTCCTCACCGCCTCGTCTGGGTGTCGATCGCAGTCTCAGTCACCTCCGTTGGCCTGAGGGAGAAACAGGAAATCCTGCGGGTACGCGTAATTGTCCGTCACGGCTGTGGCAGGGGGCTAGGCCTGCAACGCACCGCCGGCGTGTAAGGTGGGGGAGGGGTCCCTGTTCGGGCGCCAAATTATGTGGTAAATAAAGATTTACCTATGCGGAATTTCTATGCGGTAAAGTTCAATAAAATAACTCACTCGGAAATAAGAGGCAAAGTCCGTGGTATCTGAGTTCTAAGGGTTTTATTCCATGTAATGGAATGGTTCGAACCATGGTATCATGTTCCTTTCACCACGGAGGTTCAGGAAGGGATAGACAATACTTTATTAACAGTGCACAATATATATAGTAAATGCATACAATGGTGATGGATACAGAAGGCGTAACAGCTGAAAGAAAACGAGATAAGAACACATGTGCGTAACAGAAGGCGTGCACGAAGGCGTACACGGAGGTGTGTGCTAGAAACGTCATATGAAAGTGTCACAGGTGGGTGGATACATAGAAGAATCCTGCAGTGTCAGCAGAAATATGTGGCAAGGATGCGCGCGCAGCAGCATGACGTGTGATTGACGTGGAACTGGAGGGTGCAGGGGACTTGACATTTAACACTAGAGGAAGAGACAGAAGTCTGGCATGTCAGATCGACTTGTTCCTAAATCATATCTGATATCTTGTATTTGGGGAACTATATTATCTAGAAGGAAAGGTCTCTTGGGCAGAGGCTACTCTATACTGACTGCTAGTGTGTGCATATGCGTCTACGTGTCTGCGTGTAATGCGAGGGGCCATGGGCCTACCATGGTAACTGGAGCAGTGAATTACTTGCACGGAGACAGGAAGGCCGGGCCCTTTGCTCTGCAGCTGGGGATTGTTTATCTACTCTGCTAGACTGGAATGTGTTTTCGAGGAGCTGAGCTCGGCTATACTGATAACTTGAAGGCAAAATACTGTCTTTGGCAGGCAAGCAGGCCGAGCCGGGCACCGCTCGCCACGCAGGGAGTAAGGTAAAGGTCAGGGATGCGGATCCAGGCTGCAGCTCACAGGAGGCAGAAGGCAGAAAGGCTCGATGGCAGAAATCAGGGCCTAACTCAACAGAGCCAGGAAAACGTGAAAGTGTATCATGTAAAGACGTTGGCATGGCATACTTAGGAACTGAATATTCAATCCATTCATGGTGGATCTGAAAGAGGACAAGTTAATGTTGGACGCAAATGTATTTGCGTCTTTATATCTGGTCATGGAGGGAAGTTACATGTACTAGAAGCATGTACATGGAGACAGTGGGGTTCACGTTAGGGGACATTTCTTGACCAAAAAATTCATATTACCTCAACATGCCAGACAGTGCCATTTCCTTGTCGTACAAGAAACTCATCAACGTCCGTATAGATCTCCTCCTGGGTGTGAGGGACCAGTGGGTGCGAGATGGGATAGAGATTGATGACGAAGATTGGCAGAGTGCGGTGTCCTCCCCTAAGGAGGTTGCTATCTCCTCCCGCCTTCGGCTGGTGCAGCTCAAAATCCTGCACAGAGTCTATGTCACTGGTCCCAGACTTGTGCGCATGGGCTACTCCGTTGATGGCCTTTGTAGGCGCGGCTGTGGCGCCCTCGCCACCTTCATGCACATTCTATGGGAGTGTCCTGTGATAGCTTCCTACTGGCGGCGTGTGCACTCGATTATGAGCGAGGTGACTGGGGTGGTAGTGCATGCGGAAGCCAGGAGATGCCTTCTAAACGTCTGGGGTCCGACAGATCATAACGTGGCCCAGACCCAATGGGTGACCCTTGGTAACATGGTGGCTAAACGGGACATCGCACAGAAGTGGGGGGCCACAGCGGCTCCGAAGGTCGTACAGTGGAAGGCCAATATGGACTGGTGCATGTTCAGGGAAAAGACCGTGTATGTTGCCAGGGGTAAACCTAAAAAGTGGCAGAAAATGTGGGGAGCTTGGAATGAATACAGAGGGGACATCTGCGTGCCTCCGGAACCCGCACCGCGGGAGGAGCATTTATCACCTTAGCCTTTGGCTCCAACTGTTGAATTTTGTGTTGTTATCCTGTGTTTCCCTCCCTCCCCATTTCCAGTATTGTATTCCGCTGGACACATCAGTGTTCACTGTACCTTCTCGACCCCCTCACTACGCCTCACTGTACCTTACATCCTATTGCCTCTTATTTTGCGCCAGTTTCGGCACTTTCTCTCTTTTCTTTACCTTTCTTCTGTATTAGTTACATAAAACTTGAAAATCAACCTTCATTTGTCCTGATGTACTGATCTTTGCACTTTGTTTCTTTGGTTCCAATTTGCTGCCTCGCCTCCGGGATGTAAGGCTGAATAGCTGTGTGCACTGTTTTTAAATAAAGGTTTTAAAAATAAAAACATTTTAAAAAAAAGACTGTAAATGGGATTGTGAGCCAACCTTATTGCCTGGTCCGCTATTTCTTTCTTCTATCTATCCCCCATTCTGGTTCGCATTAACGGACCTGAACATTCTCTGAATCCAGTCAGATCTCCATCTTTGAGGCCGCGCACTGCTGTGCCAGTAATTAATGACCATGGAGGATGAATGACTGGGACGGGAGTAATAGGTAATGCTGCAGTCGGAGATTGTAATAAGAGGGAAGTATTAAGGGGTACATTAACAGGGGCAGTAGATATAACAGCCATAGCGACTGGTGCAGGTTGTTGTTGTTGATGGGGAACAACAGGATATATCCATTCTGGGACACCTGGTGGTAGAGTCGAGCATCTAATAGGGTCTCCATAAAATTATCCCTGTCTTCCTGAGCCATATAGGACCTATCAATTTGCAACCAAAATCTCCTATCTTCATGTTATATATTCCTGTTTCCTCCTTCTCCTTGTTGTGAGCAACAGCCTTCTGTGTAAGGGTCTGCATACCTTGCTTTCTAGCAACCTTTTCCATTTTCAAAAGCCTCTGTTTGGCCTCCTTCTTCCAAGTACGAAGAGAGTCAAACATGGACTGCTTACTCTGTCTTTTAAACAACAGTTCTCGTAAAAATGCCATCTTTTGTTCTTCAAAAGAGCCCAGCAAAGGCCAATGTAACTCTGCATTGTCCCTCGTATGTTTGTGTAATAACATACTAAACATAATAGGGATAAGGTCATGTTTCACATACATATCAAAATTACGACTGCCCTCAGGAGGCGCAGGTAGGGACTCTTCCAACCGTGCATCTCTAGAACAACAATAACAGCGCAAACTCTGAAGTTTAATGAAACCAGGCATTGCAAAGCACAGAAAAAACAAAATCTTTGTTACCTGGCAAAATATTTACACACACTTTTCACCAAAACAGTTCTAGTGCTGAAACAAAATCGATTTACAGTGGTACTACATTCACAAAAACTGAAAAACACTTACCTGGAAACAGGCACACAGACAGACCAGTTCTCCACCTCCGACTCTTCTGACCAAACAGTTAGATCACAGGTTCGCCATTCAGGACTCCAGCCGTTGGTCCAACCTGTTGGTGTTTCCTATCCTCCCCTCATTCTGTGGAAAAGCCACCATGGAGTCCCTGTTCGATCATCAGTTGAAGAAAGTGACCCGCTTAGGGCCACCGCAGAACACCTCTCAGCCTTCCATGCCGAATGAAGAGTCAGAGGAACAGTGGAGAATAAAAACCAATATTGTTTATTTATATATGCTCAGAGCGTGGCCCCGTCTGCACAGTCTTGCAGGATTGTTGTAGAGGGAACTAAGTTACGGCAAGCATGAAGATACATTATGTACGTTGATTAACTAAGAACACGCTCACAGTGGAATTTTCCAAGCAGATGTGGCCGGATAGCGTAAAAAGAACAAGCATTTACAATGCAATGGTTTCGCCTTTGGAAAAGTTAGAGCTATTGGCATTGCTCACACACAGAGCCCCACACACAAATACACACACACAGAGCCGGACACACACACACAGAGCCAGACACATACACAGAGCCAGACACACACACAGAGCCAGATACACACACAGAGCCAGACACACACACACAGAGCCAGACACACACACACAGAGCCAGACACACACACACACAGAGTCAGACACACACACACAGAGTCAGACACACAGAGTCAGACACACACACACAGAGTCAGACACACACACACAGAGTCAGGCACACACACACAGAGTCAGACACACACACACAGAGTCAGACACACACACACAGAGCCAGACACACACACACACACACACAGAGTCAGACACACACACACAGAGCCAGACGCCCACCCAGAGCCAGACGCCCACCCAGAGCCAGACGCCCACCCAGAGCCAGACGCCCACACAGAGCCAGACGCCCACAGAGAGCCAGACACCCACACAGAGCCAGACACCCACACACACAGAGCCCCAGAGCATAATTCCAAGAGCCGCACACAGTGAATTCCGGTGCCACCCAAGCCCCCTAGCACCTTTCTGCAGCTCACGGGACGCCGCCCGCACCCGGCCTGCATCCGCCTCTGCCACCATTAACTGGTGCTAGGCCGCGCCGCACTCACCACCTCCGGCGCTGGGTACACAGGGGCCCGCCTTCACTGCAGCCGCCGCAGTCACCAGCTCCAGACTCCCCCTGCTGGCAGGACCAGTGCACCTCACGTAGGCCCGAGCTCTTTATATGCTATTTATTCACTGCACAACGAGGCGCTCGTGTGGCCTCCAGAAGCAGTTACTTAGCCCACTACACACTTAGACCGCACGCCCGCAGGCTCTCGATCCCAGCTCCGACGGGTGGGGGAGGGGACATGGGGGGGGATGGGGGGGGGGGGGGTTACTGCTCACCTCAGGTTGTATCTTCACGCAATCTCGTACCCCCGATCCAGGCAAGTACTGGCACACCCTGTTGTGAGAGCGGCCTGCGCACATGCACGCTCGTGAGCCAGCTGCCTCTGTGCGCCCCGAGGTTGGGAAACATTTAAGAAATGCGCCCAGGGGCGAATTTCTTCGAAAAGACTGATTAATCTACCAATAGGCGCAGGCTTCACGGGCGCCAGAGAAAAGTGAAAAACAGCCAAATATTTGCGGCAGAGGCCGGCGGTGGACAAACGGGCGAGAGGTCGGACTCCCAAAGAAAAGATCCATCTGGGGTTGAGTCAACAGGCATTTCAAGTAGATTTGGTAATAGTGTCCCGGCGAGAGGTCGGACTCCCAAAGAAAAGATCCATCTGGGGTTGAGTCAATAGGCATTTCAAGTAGATTTGGTAATAGTGTCCAGTTTTCTCTCTCCTGTAGCGGCATTACACTACATTACACTAATTACACTGTCACACCCCTTTGAGAGACCCCTCATTTTTTGTAATCCCACTTAAAGCCCTGGTGCACAGTACATGTACAGATGCAAGAACGCAAGCATATCACTCTGGTATCTTATCAACGGACTATCACTGATTGGGTGGGGGGGTGCAGCACTACTTCTAGATTCGGATAAAGAATGATAGTAAAAAAAGCCAGAAAATATTTTACTGTTGTGCTTATTATTAAAAAAGCCATGATGGCGAATATTGAAAATAACAATGAGACAATTGTTTTAAACTAAAATAACTCTAATGATTCCAACATTACAAAACATTTTACGAAGTGAAAACTACTTTAAATGTTTACATACATTATCAAAGGTCACTTGGGTAGACACTAGGACAGTGGATCCCAAACTTTTTAGAAGCAGGACCCACTTTTCAGACTGACAAACTCTTGCAAGCCACCAACCTTTAATGGGCATGAGGGGTGATTTTTTAATGTAACTAAAGCGCCGTGTGGTAGCGCACTGCCATTTACAAACAGCACATTTCCCATTGAAATGCTCAATAAATGTGCACAGACAGACAGTTTTACTGATGAACTATACTGAACACAAATGATAATGTGAGGAAATTGGGTTTAAATGAATATCTATCATGTGTGCACCACCAAGTAAAGTGTTGTGATTTGTTTAGAACCTATTAGAACTTTCTTTGCATCACACTTCAGACTTACAAAACACATGGGATTGATTTTTGCTTTTGTAACTGCTGAATGTGTACATTTGAGTTACAGGTATTTAAATGATGTTGTGTGTTACAAAGAAAGTTACATCCCACAGCCTTTCCTTTCACTCTACCTGTGCCCAGCTAGATTGTCACATTTTAATTCACTTTACTTTTCTTTCTCTGATTGCAAAGCGAGAGGAGTTAGTAAACACCAACCCCCATGCTTAAAAAACACTTCAGTGATCTTAACTACATGTCAGATACATCACCCTGGAGAGTCCCAAACAGAACCAAACCCCCCCCAACACTGATAAAGAATTGCCTGTGCTTGGCAAGTAAGGAACAGACCCTGGCACTGCACACACTTGTCAAGCCCCCCTCTCTCCCACTTACGCCCTCGCCCCAGACCAGGCTATTACCGTCCTCTTGGTGGGGGTGTCACAGCCCTGCGGCAGCGCCTTGAGTTAAAATAGAAGCGCCTCTCACCTCCCAGCAGCGTCATGGCTTGGGTCGGTCCTCTCCCTCCTCTGGCAGTGGTCCAGCCTGTCTGTAACCTGGGAGATGGGGCAGGGCGAAGGAAAAACAGGTCAGAGGGGGGAGGACGGGATGCCCAGCTTCAGCCCTCCCAAACTCCTGCATCCAATCCACAGGCACAGATGTATGCAAGTGTTTTATAGCCCTGCGAATACTGTATAGCACTTCTGTATACTGGGCATTGGCGTGTCCTTAAGCACTGTACACTCAATTTCGGCAGATAAAGGAACTGAAGGTCTGTGCCATGAAGATGATTTGCACAGGATCACACAATTTGGCCAGTACTGACGCCGACATTCGTGTTCACAGTGACCCTGCTTTCACAGATCACAGCTCAGCCTCTCGAGGGCATCTCGGCGCACCGGACCCAGGTTCAATATGGAACATGTTATACGTGAGAAACGGGACATTACATTTACTTTACACAAGTCCTAAATCCCTTTAAGAGTGGGGGTTTTAAGTGATGAGAATCAGTCTTCACCCCCCATACCCTCCCTCAGGCTGGATCAGGCACCCTGGCACCGGGCGAGGCTTAGAATAAGAGTTTCATTGTTGCAGCTACCCATGTGCTCGACTCTGCAGCAATGCACACCGCTGTCACTGTGCCCAGTACATACTTTAGGAGGACTAAAGCACATGGAGATAAGGGGATGTGTCCAGGATCACACGTTTGTGTAACGCCCGGCTTAGAACTAGCGCCACTGGGTTCAAAAATAAGCATTTCACCCACCAGATCCCACAGGCAACACTCTACCCACTTCTTCTCCGTTGTATACGTTCATCGCCCACTCTCTCACTGCACGAGGGGCTTCTGTAAAATCGGTGCCCCTTCCTGGCTCTTTCAATAATTCTGCAGCCCCAGCCCGTCCTGCCAGCCACCCCCGGAGCGCTCACCTTCCTCGGGCAGCTCCAGCTCCGGAATAGCCGCTATGTGCAGCTCGGGCTCCAGAAGTTATTTCCAGTCGAAAACTTTCTCTCAGTTAAAAACAAGGAGCGGGCATTTCGGCAACCCAGCCCACGGTAATGTGCGCTCGAAAAACATGATGCACAGGGGGGGGGGCGGGAACGGACAGCGGGAGGGGGGTCGGGAACTCTTTCAATAATTCTGCAGCCCCAGCCCGTCCTGCCAGCCACCCCCGGAGCGCTCACCTTCCTCGGGCAGCTCCAACTCCGGAATAGCCGCTATGTGCAGCTCGGGCTCCAGAAGTTATTTCCAGTCGAAAACTTTCTCTCAGTGCCGCACATTCAATTTTCACTTGAGATACCCCAAAGTACAAGTTGCGTGCTTTCGGGTAAAAGAGTATTGAAATCCATACAGCCTTGGTCAGAAATTAAGTAAGAAACAGGCTGGTAGATGGCAGAACCTAAATTGAATGAAAGAAGATCTTTGAATGTAGAGGCCGGAATAAGAGAATGTTTCCGCCCCAGTCCACTATTCCAGCTATGCCAATGATGAGTGGACAAAATGACAAACGAGTTAAATGGAGTAAAGCAACATTGCAAAATAGTATTTAAACCAATAACTGACGTGCGGGCTTCATAGCGCAGACTGCCAGCAGGTTCGTACCGAAATCCATTTTTGTAAATTAGCGTCAAATGCTTAATTCTTCTGTTGTTGCTTCTACCACGACGCGCAGGATCGGCACACGGAGGGGGGGAGGGGGGACGGCGGGAGGGGGAGGGAGGCGGGAAATGTGCTGGGGAAAAACACTCACGATGCCTCCGCCCCAATACATCGGTCCCAGTGCTGCTCTGGATGTGGTGCCTCGGGTGACTGCTCTGAAACAAACAAGCACCTACGAGGACACGCGGGGGGGCGGGAGAGGAACGGACGGCGGGAGGGGGGCTGGAGAGGACACAGGGGGCGGGAGGGGGGCGGGAGAGGACACGAAGCGAGGGGAGGGAAAGCAGCAAGCACGGCCCGGCCGGACCAGATTCGGGGGCGTTCCCGGCTTTTGGCTGACGTAGCCAAAAGCCAAAAATTCTCGGGAACGCCCCCGAATCTGGTCCGGCCATGACGGACGCCTCTCTGTTCCAATGGCTAGCCTCCATTTATGGAGCTAGCCAATGAAGCAGAGGGGCGTATTCAATGCACCCATACTAGAAACTACAGATTTCTCTGGAGGCGGAGCTTACGCTCCGTTCCCCAGCGAAACCTAAAAAACTTCTAATCTTGTACCTTGCACAACCCGGAACTTGTTCAAGACAGTCTCACCTGCGCTGCGATCAAACTGCTAGACTGATTGTAGAGGGCCCTGACCAAATGGGAAAACTATGCGCTAACACAAGCTGTTCATCATTACAGAAACAACACTTGGCAAAGGGGATTTCTCAGAATAGAAAAGGATTAGTTTTGAATACTACACAAAATGAAGCCAATAAAAGCAAATGGCATAGCGACTGCTAACTTATACACAGCATTATTAGAGCATCAATGAGCATAATCTAACAAAACGCCATGGGAAACTGTCTTTGGGGGGCACCACCAGGGCCCCCCTCTGTGCGAAGCCACCGAATGGTGCTCTCTGTTGACTCCTGTGTAGTGTAGCTCCTATATTCCCAACAGGCTCTGTCCATTGGAATGATGCATCCTATAGATTTGACGTACGACTGAGGTCAACTAGGTCTCTATCTAATATACAAAACCTAATTGTGTGTGTGCCAGCTAACTCAGAGGTCACTAGAAACTTTCTCGAATACACAAGAAGGGATTAGTTTCTGACAATCGCATAAACATGACCACTTTGTTTCCCAAGAATAAGAATATACCTCTCAGAGTTGCAGAAACACTAGATAAGTATTTTACTCAGTCAATCGTGCATGCTTCATTTCTACAGAGTTGCAGAGAAATAGTGAGACAGGAGTTTTCAATAAAAAGGGTTTATCGAAGAGTCTTCTTTCTCATGCAAGAGAGGTGAACTGCTGCAATCGTTATGCAGACTGCAAAGTATAATGCATACAGCGTAAACAGTAATATGAAATAATACTGTAAGAGCATTGTATGGTTTCTAAGCCATATAAAAATACATACATAAATAACATTGATGAAAATACTCAACTGGTGCTTCTAAAATACGCCTGCCCCAATGTACCTAACCTAAGTCTAGTATGAGGGAAGAAGTAAGTATTGTGTAGCATAGGTTCGGTTTTTGCCAAGAATCTACTAAAGGTTTCTCTAGGTTCTTATCAGCTCCATGCCTTGTTTAGAATGAAGGAGGTCTGGTATCTCTGTCTCAGGACTCGATTTACCAACACCCCGCAAGGGGAGCCGTAAACACTGGAGCTGGATTCTCGGCAAGAGAAGGGCAGCTTCCTGATCAGTGCGTCAACTGGAGAGTCTGCTTCATCTGCACTTGCTGTAGCAAGCTCCGTCGGGCAAGTAGGTTTTGCCATAGTTTGATGTAAAGTCGGGCATATGAACATCAGAAAAGAACCCCTAGGGAATAGTTGTTCTTTGTAAAGTAACTGAGTTCTTGGACAAATCAATATTCAAGCAAGCGGCAGTCCCTGACTGCTTAAGCTGGTTTTCCAAGAAGTCATTGTGATGTTTGGTACGGGTGGAAGTAGCCATGCCTGTAATTGGGTAGCATGGGCTATGCCTAAATAAGGGCTTGATTTTTATGCCTATATAAGGGCAAAGCGAATTGTACCTATATAAGGACATGAATCCGGAAAATTCACTCGGAGCTTAAAACACCACACAACACCTGAACCCGGTGGCAGGCACCTTTGGGTGGCCTCCACTGGGTGCAGGGATGTACTGCACTTCTGCACTTAATGAAGCAAGCATGCATTCCATGCGTAATGCATGCTCACATTGTTAAGTATTGGATTGCGACCAAACTACTTGCAGGTCTGGGACCGACGACAAGAGGTCATACGGTTCCAGTTCCTGACCGATGTCGGAAGGACAACGGTCTGTTCGACATCAGAATCGGCCCCTGTTTTGTGGTGGTACCAGTATATACAGCTGCTGAAATTTAGCTTCATGACATTCCCTTTTTAAATGAAGGAATGCATTCTAGGGATTGTAGACTTATTCAGACGCAATCTAACCAACAAACATGAGGATTAATAAAAGGAAAACCTAGCCGTGGTAAATGAGTGACAAGGAGTCAACTGGTAATACAGAAGTGACTCAAAACAACTAAGTGTAAATTGTGCCCTCTCCCCTGCTCACTTTTCTTCAAGCTGTTAAGCACTCCGAACCATAACATAACAGCTGCATTCTTGGCACTGTTGCACAACACTAAAATCCTTCAAACCCTCCTTGTGGTTATACCCCCTCCACCATTTCCTGTGTTTTCACCCAACACCGCCTACCCTATTCTTTCCCTCCCTCCTCCCTATTGTTGCTTCAACCACCCATGCTTGTTTTTTTACATGATGGCCAGCAACATGGCTGCTGTCCAACAAAACAAAGTAACATTTTGAAAAAGCGATACGACATGGTCAATGCTGACCACGTCACAGTCCTTTTTTAGGTCTTGTATCAGCGTGTATACGCCATCTTCAAGACCTGCTGAAGTCACTCGTACTGGGTGTAATCCCGCCTGCTGCTTGCAATTGGTTCACTCTTGCGTCGCTTGTATTTCCTGCCTCTTTATTCCTTAGTGATCCGATACATCGTTTCCGGTTTTACGGCGAGGAGCACAGGTAAATTACCGTTTCCTTACACACATAAGTGTTGTGTGTACTTTGGGGACTACTTATTTTTTATAGCACCGGCGCATTTGCAATGAATTAGTTCACACATTTGCTGTTGTAAATGCGAGCCCTATTGCAATGCAAATGCTTCTTTTTCAGCCCTCTCCTTACCCCGCGGGCTGGCACATGGCACTGTTTGTTTTATGTTTCCGGTGCGATAATGGTCTTTCCAACATGTCTGTGTTCTCATACAATTAACACCTATGGAGCCATTTTGTTCCACAGTACTCTCCATTCTCTTTGCTCCTTGAATAATCATGTACGTCAGCTGGGGTCTGCCCCTTGGGTTGCTACCCCTGACATTGCCCTTAGGCACAGTCCTTGCGCTTCCTCTAGATACGGGTCACGACTCCTTTTCCTGTGAAATTCGGGCCTTCCTATCCCCTCCGGCCTCCGGAGAAGCCCTATAAACATCGCAACTTGTGGTCTGGCAGAGCACAGGGGCATTTTGGTTGGTAATGCACAGTGCATTGTAGGAGGAGAACTCTTGTCTCTCAGCACCATATTTGAGTAGTTCACTCGTTCCAAGTGTTGGCACTGCTTTCCAGGACTTGCTGTCCTGCTTATACCATTATTAAATAAAGGACTGCACTATGAGTACCAAAATGTAATAGGGGGAAAACTGGACTGGAGATCGGCTTATACCTAATGTCCCCAATTTTCTGTGTTCAGTAATTTGTACATATAAATCCTGAAAGAAAACAATATGTTTCCAGTTTGCACTGATTTGTAAAAATGTAAAGATGATTTACTAATATATACATATATATGTGTTTATGTATTTGTGTATGTATATTGACAACAGAGGGAGTTGAAAAAATAATTCTGAAGCTTATTAGCTGCAGATACGCAGTCCATTCACCCGAGGCACTGATGTGTTCAGACAGTATTGTTGCCATATTTAAAGATAGATATAGCACCTAACATTACATCCAACGGTGAGTGGAAATAGACATGCTAATTGCAACTTCAGATTTTCACAACAAATAAAAAACATTTGGATACAGACAAAGTGGGCACATAATAAACATGGATGCATGAATCTAGCATTATCACCAAGTAAATACCACAAAAATGGAAAGGCCTAATGCATGAGACATTACAGCTGACTTTCCTTGTAGGTACAAGATGTGAGCCGTGGAATGTGAGGATTTTTAAGTGCATTATTGAGGATATTGCACATCTCTTTTCGGAGTGGTACTTTTTCTTACCGCCATTTAACAGATTTCTTGAGGTCTGAGTCTCTGAAGAAATGGGTGCTCTTGATGGATGCCGGCAAAGCGCCAAACAGGACGAGACATATCTGTGATTTTTAATGTCTTTTAGCTGCTCATATATGGAAACTATAGACTTTGCGCTACCAACCTTTTTTCTAAGGCACCTTGTTTTCTAAATTCTGACAGATTGCTGCTTTTTCTGTGGTCTCTCATTTTTCCTGAACTCTCACCCATCCTCACGCTTACTCTTGCATTTCACTTTCGGCACATGCCTGCTGCGTCGCTCCTTTCTCACCCCCAAACAGAAGGTGAATACACCAGCCACTCCCTGTCTCAAAGTTCACCACACGGAGAGAGACAAAAGTATATGAGAGAGCGAGGGAGGAAGAAAGGGGACTTTGAGCACAGGGACATGCTTAAAACCGTCTCAGCAACTGCAACTTGTGGTGACACAATATGCGTGTATAGCTCACTCATCAAACCGAATTGTTCTAGGCGCTGCCTAAGTCTGACAGATAAGGGAACTGAGACCCAGGGCAGTGCGGGGGCATGGACGTCAACTAGGGGTCGTGCTCCTGGCACACCGGTCCTGATGCAGGCTTAGGTCATCAGTGCCAAGACTTCTGTTCCCTTAAGGTATATACGTCCATCCTCTCTAACTGTAGCAGATCTTATGGTCAATGCCCCACTGGTTTTAACCCCTTGCCTGCGGGGCTAATTCTCCCGATGTGCTGGGGGGGAGAAAATGCACAGCGCCCCGGTGCTCCCGACGAGCTCAGCTCGTCATGAGCCATGGTGGCCGTGTGCTCATGACGAGCTGAGTTTATCACGGCGACACACGTTTCTGTAGAACGTTCAACACAGCGGGGGAATTAGCCCCGCGTGCGAGCTTGGGGCCGTTATGACGAGCTCAGCTTGTCATGAGCACACGGCCACCTGGCACATGACGAGCTGAGCTCTTCATGAGCATGGGAGGGGTTAATTGATTGTTTGATGTAGGATAAAGAAGAGTGTAAGTATTCTGATGTATTACCTAGAGATGTGTTGAAACACATTGCAAAATGATTGATTTAAAAAAAAAATTATTATGATGAGTCAAGAACCAATTTTGCGTTTTTATCATGTTCTATAGATATATATATATTTTTCTTTTTTTGGAAGCCAATAGTACCGTTTAATGTCTGGGAGGGCAATGCCTCCACCATACCAGGGGAGCGTCAGCTTAACTAAAGCGATACGGGGTCTGCCCTCCCATAAAAGACTACGCTGCAACCCTTCCACCTCATGGAAATAACTGCCCGCACTACATCTAGGGTATTCTGAAGGGCATAAAGGAAATGAGGCAGAGCCATTATTTTGAAAAGAGCTGCTCGCCCCAACGAAGAGAGTGGAAGTTTTCTCCAGTTAGCGATGTCACTCCAAAGCCTCTGCAAAGGGGGAAGGAGATTCTTGGCATACCGGACTGCTGGGTCAAGAGAGATGAAAATAACCAAATACTTGAACCCGTCTGTATTCATTTGAATGGGACAGTTTTGCGGCGGGACCGGGGGGTTCTCCTTTAAGGACAAACAGAGATTTCCCCCAATTAATGGAGAGACCAGAGTTCTTACCAAAAGAGGCCAGAACGTCGCACACGACAATGAGGGACTTCTGGGGAGAGGTTAAATAAAGCAGAATATCATCCGCGTACAAGGAAGTTCCAGGGCCAGCGAGAAAAGAAGGGGAGAGAGAGGGCAGCTCTGCCGAGTGCCCCGACCAAGACGAAAGGACGCCGAGACCCGATTATTAACGACTATTTGGGTGAGCGGCTCAGTATACAGCAAGCGCACCCAGCCAATAAATTCAGGGCCAAATCCAAATTTAGTCAGGACCGCCCACAAATAGGACCATTCCACGGTATCAAAATCCATGGTTGCATCAAGCGGAACAATTACGACTGGTTCCTGCAGACCTGCGTAGATCTAGGGCCGTGTTTCTATGGGGAATAAAGCCCGATTGATCTGGATGGATCAGCCCGCTGACCACTTTCACCAGCCTATTAGAGAGAAGCTTTGCCAGAATTTTGGGGTCAGCATTCATTAAAGAAATAGGCCTATATGAGGCACAATTAGTCTTGGGTTTACCCGCCTTATGGATTACCACCACTGACGCAACTCTCTGGTCTCTGGGCTGGATCCCCTTTTCCCGGGCCTCAACAAACATACATTTAAGGTAGGGAACCAGCTTATCGGGTCTGAGCTTGTAGAGTTCAATTGGGAACCCGTTGGGTCCCAGAGCCCTACCCGAGTTCAAGGAGGGAATATCTTCGGCTATTTCGTCAGTGGTTAAGACACTATCCATAAAATCACGGTCTTCACGGGACAGACAAGGGAGCTGTATGTCATGAAGCAGCAAATGAGAGCCCTCCCCTGGTCGATCGGATACCAAGGTATAAACAGTTTGAAAGTATGCCGCAAAGCTATCGACGATACTCTGCAGATCCGTAAGCAAAGCTCCCTCCTCTGTAACAAGCCCTGGGACGACAGGGTCAGCCCAGTCCTTTTTGTCCAACCAAGCAGTAAGTTTCCCTGCCTTATCCCCGAGGTCGTAAAGCCTGCCCTGCTGCTCCCTGCCAATGGCCAAGGAACTAATAGTGACCAGTGATTTAAAATCATACTGCTTAAGGCTCAAGAGATGTAATTTAGCTTGCGTTACCTCCTGTTCCAGTTCCCCCTCCAGACGACCAATCTCAGTCTCTGGATCATCAACCTCTCTATTCCTTTCCTTTTTTGTTCCAGCTATCAGTGACAGAGCCTGACCCCTAATGACGGTTTTAAAGGCTTCTGAAAGGGACATGGCGGAGGACACCGATCCTTCATTGTCCATAAAATAATCATCTAGAGCTTTAATGAGGTCCTTGCGAAGTTTGGGGTTACGTAGATACCAGGGGTTGATGGGGGCTACCCTACCTGCAGTTCCTGAAGCGATACAAAGCTGGAACCAAAGCAGGGAATGATCAGAGATACCCCATGCGAGATGAACTGCTTCAGTGACGTAAGACGCCTCAGCCGCCGGGATCAAGCAGGTGGGAGAGGCTGCCATGGGCACTGGAATGAAATGTGTATTTCTTCTGATCAGGGTGGAGCAATCTCCAGCCATCCACTAAACTCATTGCGTCAAAGTCGGGTAGCCATCGTATGGCGCGCCCCATATCCCGCGGGGGATGTCTAACCATAGCTCCAGAAACAACTGCGTTGAAGTCACCCCCTAAGATCAAAAGCCCAACCGGCAGTTCGAGCAGGAGCTTTCCCAAATCAGCAAATGAGGTGGACTGCATACCCGGGGGGACATAGACAGACAAGAGGGTAAGAAAATGCCCTTCCCCCCGACCTGTAATGCCAACATATCTGCCCCTGTCATCTTCCCACGTGGAATCTATCACCAAAGGGAACGCCTTCCGAGTTAGGATGCCCACCCCCCTGGAACCGAATGTGAATCCCGCATGGGCCAACAACTTGTACCCCATTCTGTGCATAGCCTTACATGAGTTACCGACTAAATGTGTTTCTTAAAGCAAAACCCCATCCGGCGCCTGGCGTTTAATATACTGAAGAACCACACTACGTTTAATTTTGTCCCCAAACCCATTCACATTCCAACTCAAAACCTTCAGTTCCCTACCCCCATCACCATGTATGAAAATTAAGTTTCAATCCTCTGCTGCAAGCTAATCAAGTACAAAATGCTGATGCCATCAACAATCCACCCAATTTGTGAAACAAACTTCATCTCCAACTCCCCCCCACTCCGCTGCCCTGCCCACTAGGCTTAGAACTGCCCATTGAAAAACGCAGAGTGCCTGTCGCCCATAACATTCAAAAGAAAGAACAAAAAGGTACTTAGGGGGATACATCATAAGAGCTCCGGTCAGCACCCAAAAAGACATAATGAGGAGTCCGTAAGAATACAGTTATGCGAAACATACCTCTCACCCCCCCAATGAAACAAAGGATACATCAGGTCCCACCGTACCCCACACTCACACACCCTGCCCCTCCCCCACCCCCCAGCTAAGACACACGGCTGTATGTCCATTCAGGAAGGCTGAGCCTCTGAGTCACCATCTCTCCCCCGGGCCGCTCGATCTGGAGGGCCCCGAAACTCATGCCACTCCGACACTGTCTCCGGCTGATCAAAAAACCATGCCCTACCATCCGCCTCAACTCTAAGACGGGCCGGAAACAACATAGAGTACTTCATGCCTCTCTCCCGCAGGTCGCGCTTCACAGACAAAAAGGATTTTCGTTGCTTCTGCACTCTATGTGTGAAGTCAGGAAAGAAGGCAATAGTGGCGTTCTCATGTTTAAGGGGAGCACTGGCTCTTGAGCACTGAAGAATAGCATCTCTGTCTCTGTAGTACAGGACTCAGGCCAGCATGGGCCGCGGGAGCGCCCGGTCTGGGACGACCGCCCGGGACCCTATGTGCCCGCTCAATGACGAAAAACGTACTGAGGCCCTTCGGCTGCAGGTGCTTGAGAATAAGATCCTCAACAAACAGGGCTGGGGCCAGCCCCTCCGACTTTTCAGGTACACCCAGGATGCGAAGATTGTTACGACGGAGGCGGCCTTCATAGTCATCTAACTTGAGGTCAAAGGCAACACCTGAATCACACAGCTCTCCGACCTCCTATGCAACTGGGAGGCGTCTTCCACGAAACTGGAGGTGGTAAGTTCAACTTGTTTTACCCTTTCGTTCAGTTTCCCCATATTAGCACAAATTAGGTTAATATCTATGGCCATTGAATCCATCTTATGCTCAAGCGAGGTTTTAACCCCAGATATAGCGTCCATGACATCCTTAAGAGAGAGCTCAGGTTCATCTCCAGTTAGCGCTCCCCTCACTGAATCCTCCGACAGCCGACCCTTTGGCATATCCTTCGTGATTGTGTACCTGTTGAGCTTATTTGATTGAACCAGTTTCGACCCGTTGGTACCGGTGCCCTTCACACGCTCCATGTCCCGATGAGCAGGGCGCTATCAGGGGTAGCCCCCAGAGACAGCCAGAGAGCACTCTCAACACAGTAAATCCGGACACGGGCCTTCCAGAATCCGCAGCAGCAAGGACGAACAGCACAGCCCACCAATAATATGAGCTCTGAGATAGGCCCTGTGCTGGCGCGCTGCGTCGGAAAAATGACAACAGGATAAGTCCACCCCCGCAGGGGATACCGGCTGCACCTCTGCAGCACTATCGGATATCAATCAGCTGTGCCCCAATGCCCATTCACTGCTCCCCATACAATGCCGTAACCAGAGAAGTTCAGTGCACCATCCGCTGACTGCCCAATAGTGCACCGCACCTCCAGAAGACCGAACAGCAGAGGGAAGCGGCTGAGCAAATGAAGGGGGGGAGGGAAGAGGGATTCTTCCACCAACTCGATGTCTGCCCAAGGGAGTAGTGTTCCGCAATCCAGATCCACCTCCACACCCCACCTCAAAGCGGTGACATACCACCTACGGTGAAGGCCCCAAACTCTCGCAACAGGCCTGTGACTCTCCTGTAGACTCAGCATGTGACAGTTTCCATATGACACCAGTGGAGCCCCCCATAGCAGCGCAGCGTCACAAGGTCCCAGTCTGGAGGGGGAAGGGGGGTTCCCAGCAACACAGCAGCCGTTGACTAGAAGCGATTCCAGGGCCAGCTGTCTGCCCCCAACCTCACAGCACCAAACAGTGGCACCCTCCACCATACAGCGCAGCCTGCGCTACCAACTCAGCAGGCAGATCAAGATGCCCATCAAGGGGGGTGGGAGGGGACCTTCAACCAGGCCACTTGTATTCAGAGGCGTCCACGAAGCTGCAACCCAACCCCACAGCTCCCCGATCTCAAGGCCGCCAGCCTCACCAAATTGTCTCAGCGGTAAAGGAGAAGGGGAGGGGGTGGGGGGAAGGACCCGTCCCCACTGAAGCCGCCTCACCGCCGCAATCAAGGGACCATCAGGGGCGGGGGGAGAGACAACACTCCGGAGGATCGGAAGTCAAAATTGGGGGGGAGATCCACTCTCCACCCCGGGACCGGCATTCCACAATAGACGCGGTGTCCGCACAAGCCACAGGCGCCGTAGCATCCTCACTGCCGCTACCTTCCTCACCACTCCGAACAACCACCGAGGGAGCAGCGGAGTCGTGGAACAGCCGGATGAGGCCCTCTTAGCGCTGCGGCCCCACCTTCCGGCCAAACCGGAAGTGCCTGTTTGCCGGTGCGGAGCTCCCACTGGTGGTCCCGGCTTGAGGGCCCACGCTCGGTAGTCAGGATTCAGCCGCCGCAACGCCTCTGCAGGGGCCTCAAACAGCTCCGGACCAGCGGCACAGGCTCCACAACACCTCTGGCCCCGGAGGGAGCACTCCGGACAACAGGATGGAAAGTCAGGATAGATTTAGGACTTTACTGATCACGGAGCTCTAAGACTACACGGCCATTTCGGATCACGCTTGACCAAGCCCCCCTGATGTATATTTTTAATAGTTTAGGATGAAAAGACAAAACGTTATAGTCTAGTGTATGTGAGGCATTCAACGTTAGTTGTGTAGGCAAAAGTTAAAACTCAGTCTATTGTCACTTAAACTATAGATACATTCTGTACAGAAATAAGTTATAATGTTAGATAAACTTTGAGATAAGTGTTGCTGTCTTTTAATGGTTGTCTGATAACGTCTCCTAACTCGTTTGCGGGTTCCAGTTGAGGAGCTGTGCTGGCACGCAGTATAATCTGAGGGGGTGCTAACTGTGAAGGCATCCTGTTCTTGGGGGTGACATTTTGGGCTTATTTGCTGGTGTGTAAGGTGTGGAGGTAAGGATCATAGCGTTTTGATCCAGACTAACAAAATTTTCAATCGTTGGATACATCAAATGCTCTCTATTCTACTTATTGATCTCTGTCCGCTTGGGTAATATAGCTTTAAAACATTGCCAAAGCAATTAGTTCTGGCTAATCACTTAAAGGGTCCCAAAGGCGAAACCTACTGGCGATGCCTATGCTTCTTTTTTACCTTGCACATTAGAGCTGCTGTGCAACATGTACAAGAATACATGGACAAAGGAAATAGATTCCGAATAGGCGAAATCTAATAGCTTTGCCAATACATTTTATTAGTCTGTCACCCCTTGAGTTCTGCAGCTTGCAGTCTGCCTCAAGTTCAAAGCTTCTTCTTTTCCCAGACATTGGCTGCCATTAAAATTTTTAACCGATGCAACAGTAAGGCTAGAATTGCATAGTGCCTGGAGTATGTGCATTAAAAACCTTTCCCAAAAGCTTGGCACCTATGCACCTATCCAGAGTATAGTTACCAAAGCTTCAGCTGGGCTGCTCCAAATAGCAGTGATCGAGTTTATGATGACTGCTTCTATATTCATAGAAATCCTACAAATTCATACAAGATTCAGCAATTTGTAAATGCTCCAAACATTCAGATTTCTCCATTATCACAACTGCATACTGCTATTTCACGTAGAAATTATCACTGCATTGATTTAAGTTTACAATTCAGCATAGAGTTTTCTCTTCAGACCTAATCTGCAGGGCCTCTTATTCAATATTGCCTAATTGTGAAACACAGCTTTGTTTTCGTTAACATCATTTTCCAAAATGATCATTCAACGTTTGCACGGATGATAAGGAGCATAGAAAAGATCAGCATAATTCAATGTCTGTATCTGCATAAGGGAGAGAATAAAAAAGTTAAACTGCTTGTGAGAAGTAAGTATGGAGATAGAGAGGTATATAAGCAAGATAAGTCACTGTATGGAGGGTTAATTATTTGAGACCAACAAGAATGTGGGGTTTGCAAAGGTAAGAGGATTTGAAAGAGGGAAGGTAATGTGTGCATGTGTGTTTATTAGAGCAGCATTTCAATCAGAGGTGAGGATGTGAGTGTGATTGGGTGAAATGAACAGAAAAAAGTCCTTTGCGAGATGGACGTAGAAAGATGCTGAGGCTAGATGAAGGGTGAAAGGAAGATGTGCTAATTGAATTTATGAGATACAATAGTGCGATGACGGTCAGGAAGAGTAGTGTGTGCTTGCATTTTGAATGAGGACAGAGAAAGCTGGGTATAAGAGGCTGGGCAGAAATGGGTGTGGAAACTAGTAATGTAATTGTGAGATAGAATGAGAAGTAGGGGAATATCTAACACAGAGAAGGAGAAGAAAGAGGCTGGAAGAAGAAATAAGCAATAGATGCATTTCTTTTTGTTTTTGCCGTATTTGTTTAAATGGCCATAGGCACATGTGTATGCCTCAGTCCCTTTTCATACTATAAACCGATATGTTCTCTGTGTTGGCAGCCTTTGCGATGTAAGGTTCATTGACCCTACCAGGTAGGTCGCTCCCCCTCCGCACAGCACTGCCTGTGTCTCCCAGCCCCAGCTGCTGCAGTTGAGGAAGTTTGAGACCCCCCACCACCCGCAAGCTGCCACCTGCGCCTCATCCCTGGTGGCAAGTGGTAGGCCGTAGGTTGGTTTGTTCATCCTCCACTTTATTGCTTTTATTGTATTACCTATATTTTCATTGTTTTGTCTGTGACTGCTGTTGTCTGTCTTCCCCCGCTGCGTGTATGTGGTCCGTGCCCCTTTTTCTTCCCTCTGTTCCCCTTGTTGTCCCCGTGCTCTCTCTGCATGGTCTTTCCTTCTGTACCCCTCACTGCCCCGTGTCCGTGCCCAGTTCCCTTCTTTTCCCCTTGCTGCCCTCATGCCTCTCTGCCCGTTCTGCCTTCTGTTCTTAGCTGCCCCTGTATTTCTGTATTTTGCCTCTGTTCCACTCGTTTTTTGTGCCCTCTGTGCCACTCTTTTTTCCCTTATTTCTGTGCCCTTTTTTCCTTCTGTTACCTTTGTTGTCCCTCACCGCCCTCGCCCCCCTGACTGCCCACTGCCCATTCACTGCCGCCGCCTCCCTGCTTCTCCCTCCCACCTCCTCATATATGCCGGCTGCGCCGCTAACGCGCCAAAAGTGCGCATAATGCAAGCCCGTCTGCTCCCGTTCGCACCTGGACCGCGCCCAGCGCCAGAACACCTGGCCCCCGCCACGACGACCCCCGCCACTACGACGCCAGCACTCTGCACGCTCTCAACTCCGGACAGAGCCACACCTGCTACAAGGCTGCCCCGAAACGCACACACGGCCCCTTCACATGCCGGAACTGCAGCTACACCAGCCTCGGAGCAGACGAACCACCCACCAAGAAAGACCCCAACCACCTCCGATGCATTTTACTGAACACCCACTCCGTCGCAAGCATGCGGTCGAGCTCTGGGACCTGCTTGACAAAACATCCCCGGACGTCGCCTTCCTGACAGAGACCTGGTTTAACGACTCCTCCGCACCCGACATCGCCATAGCCATCCCAGACGGCTACAAGATCACCCGCAGAGACCGCACCAACGGAGTCAGAGGAGGAATCGCCATAATCCACAAGGACAGCATCTGGGTCTTGACTAGCACCGACGACACGCTCAGCACCACTGAACACATGCATTTCCAGATCCACACAAACCCTAACTCCACCCTCAGAGGCACCCTCGTCTACTGACCCCCCGGACCCCACCCCCAGTTCAGCGACTCCATCGCCGACTTGATCAGCGCGCACGCCCTGACCTCCACCGACTACATCCTCCTTGGAGACCTGAACTTTCACCTTGAGAACACCAATGACAACAACTCCACAACCCTGATCGATAACCTTGCCAACCTCGGATTAAAGCGACTCGTCACAACGCCCACCCACTCCGCCAGCCACACGCTCGACCCCATCTTCTCCTCAAACCTGCATGTCTCCGTCAGCCACACCACCGAACTCCTCTGGACCGACCACAGCTGCATCCACTTCACCTTCCAGAAACCAACCACACACCACCGCACCCAACTACACGCAAACCTCACTCTCAGCCCACCTACCGAATCCTCCAACCCCGACGGCCCTGCCCACAGCCTCGGACGCTGGATCAAGGACTGCGCCAACACCCTCGCCCTGCTGAAGAAACCACCCCCACAGAGACACCAGCAAGAGGGGCCAGCTGGTTCACCCAAGAACTCCTAGCCTCCAAGCAAGCCTGCCGGAAACTAGAGAAGAAATGGCAGAGTGAACAATCTCCAGACAGCCACGCAGCACACAAGGACGCCATCTGCAACCACCACCACCTCATCAGGGCAGCCAAGAGGTCCTCCTTCAAAGACCGCCTCGACAACAACGCACACAATTGCAAAGAGCTCTTCAACATCGTGAAGGAACTCTCCAACTCGAGCTCCAACAACATCCCGCAGTCGCAACCTCTGTGCGACTCCCTCGCCACCTTCTTCCACCGCAAGATAGCAGACATCCATGACAGCTTCACCTCCCAGACAGTCCCAACAGACAGCAACACAACAGACCCTCCGCACACCATCGACCATGACCCCCTGCTAGCCTGGGCCAGCGTGAGTATCGATGACACCATCAAGACCATGATTCAGAAAAGGGGGTGGTGATGGACAGAGTTTCTGAATTAAGCAGAATACTCGTACCCAGTCAACAGATCAGGGCTTGATCCATCACCGTTTTTTAGCTCACTGCACCATCCCAGCTCAGAACCTGGCTACATGCAAATTAGTCTGTCCCTGGCCCAGTGCATCATGGGAACAGGGCAGACCAAACTACCAAGCCAATTCTTTTACTGGAAAGGAAACAAGCTTCCGGGGACCGGTTTCTGGCATTACAGCCGTCTTTGGCCCGGCTTGCTTGAATCCTGATGGTGCAGTGAGCAAGGGACTCATGTCTGAGTATACCCTTCCACGCTTATGGTGGACAAAACGATTCAGAAAAGGGGGTGGTGATGGACAGAGTTTCTGAATTAAGCAGAATACTCGTACCCAGTCAACAGATCAGGGCTTGATCCATCACCGTTTTTAGCTCACTGCACCATCCCAGCTCAGAACCTGGCTACATGCAAATTAGTCTGTCCCTGGCCCAGTGCATCATGGGAACAGGGCAGACCAAACTGCCAATTCTTTTACTGGAAAGGAAACAAGCTTCCGGAGACCGGTTTCTGGCATTACAGCCGTCTTCGGCCCGGCTTGCTTGAATCCTGATGGTGCAGTGAGCAAGGGACTCATGTCTGAGTATACCCTGCCACGCTTATGGTGGACAAAACGATTCAGAAAAGGGGGTGGTGATGGACAGAGTTTCTGAATTAAGCAGAATGCTCGTACCCAGTCAACAGATCAGGGCTTGATCCATCACCGTTTTTTAGCTCACTGCACCATCCCAGCAGTGATGGTGGGATGGTGCAGTGAGCTAAAAAACGGTGATGGATCAAGCCCTGATCTGTTGACTGGGTATGAGTGTTCTGTTTAATTCAAATACTCTGTCCGTCACCACCCCCTTTTCTGAACCATCAAGACCATGAGCACAATCCACTCCGGCTCTCCATCAGACCCATTGCCGCACCACGTCTTCAACAGAGCAAGCATCTCCATCGCACCCCACCTGCGCAATGTCATCAATCTCTCCCTCGAGACCGCAACCTTCCCAGAGATCTGGAAACACGCCGAGATCAACGCACTACTCAAAGGCAGACCCAAGAGACCTCAAGAACTTCCAGACCATCTCTCTGCTCCCCTTCCCGGCAAAGGTCATCGAGAAAACCGTCAACAGACAGTTAACCCCATACCTCGAAGAAAACAGAATTCTGGACCCTTCCCAGTCAGGGTTCCGCAGCAATCACAGCACTGAGACTGCCCTCATCACCGCCACCGACGACATCAGAACCCTTCTGGACAACGGCGAGACCGCAGCACTCATCCTCCTAGACCTCTCTGTTGCCTTCGACACCGTCTGCCACCGCACACTACGCGCACGCCTCCACTTCGCAGGGATCTGAGACAAGACTCTGGATTGGACCACCTCCTTCCTCTACGGCAGAACCTAGAGCGTCCGCCTCCCTCCATTCTGTTCCAAAGCCTCCGAGATCATCTGCGGCGTACCCCAGGGTTACTCCCTCAGCCCGACGCTGTTCAACATTTACCTGGCCCGCTCGCATACATAGCCCGACAGCACGACCTCAACATAATCTCCTATGCCGACGACACTCAGTTAATCATCTCCCTCACCAAGGTCCCCATCACTGCCAAAGCCAGCCTCCACAAAGGAATGAAGGCCATCGCTGACTGGATGGAGACCAGCCGTCTGAACCTGAACTCGGACAAGAAGGAGGTCCTCATCCTCCGCTCCAACCCTTTAACCTGGGATGACTTCTGGTGACCAACGGCACTGGGGGCAACCCTGACACCCACCGACCACGCATGCAACCTGGGAATCATCTTCGGCACAACGCTCTCAATGACCAAGCAAGTCAACGCAGTCTCCTTCTGCTTCAACACCCTCCACATGCTCCGCAAGATCTACAGATGGATCCCGACAGATACAAGAAAGAAAGTCTCCCAGGCCCTCGTCAGCAACAGACTATACTACGGAAAGGCCCTCTACGTGGGAGCCCCGACCAAGCTTATCAAACGACTACAATGCATCCAAAATGCCTCATCACGACAGATCCTCGACGTACCACGCCACATCACCCCCACCTGAGAAACCTGCAGTGGCTCCCCGTCAACAAGAGGATATCCTTCAAGCTCCTCACCCACGCACACAAGGCACTCCACAAGACTGGCCCAGCCCCTCTCAACAGACGGCTCTCCTTCTACATCCCCAACCATCAGCCACGCTCCGCCGACCTCTCACTCGCCACTGTCCTGCGCATCTGAAGAACAACCACCGGTGGGAGATCCTTCTCCCACCTCGCTGCCAAGACATGGAACACCCTCCCACCGAGCCTACGACAGACCCAAGACCTGCTGACCTTCAGGAAGATACTCAAGACCTGGCTGTTGGATCAGTAGCGCTCCCCCCCCCACCAGCGCCATGAGACCCTCGCGGGTATGTAGTGCACTTTACAAATGATTGATTTATTGATTGAAATGTGAATGGCTGGAATTGGATATATAGGTATTAACAGCAGCAAGACTGTTGGCTAGGACAATAGGAGTTACAGCAGTGGCAGCAGGTCTTCAAATGAGAACTGTGGGATTTTCAAGATACTGCCAAATGGTGCCAAATATCTGCCCTGCAAGTCACTCATGCATGACTGCACATGTTCTGTGATCAATAAAAACATATACTTGTCTTCTGAATTTGTTCGGAGGAAAGTGGAAGATTGCACTTGCTGACTTTTGTGGAAAAGGGACTTTTCAACTGCCGGACTTTAACTGCTCTGTAGTAAGCAAACCATGCACTGCTGCAGGATGTTTTGTATGTGTCTGTTTGACCTGCCAACTTTTGGTGTGGTTTCCCCTGACTTTCTGACCTTGTTTTTGACTGTGTGCTGAATTTAGTTGTTGCTGGCTTTAGGTCTCTGTGCACTTTTTCACTGCTGAGGGGTGCTATTAGCTGCCAAAAGATCCACGTTTAAGCTGCTTTGTATCACCCACAAAGCAATACATGGAATGGGACCACTCTTCATCAGG
The DNA here is from genome assembly GCF_964263255.1 of Lissotriton vulgaris. Taxonomy (NCBI): domain Eukaryota; kingdom Metazoa; phylum Chordata; class Amphibia; order Caudata; family Salamandridae; genus Lissotriton; species Lissotriton vulgaris. The sequence continues at coordinate 436,165,551 of NC_141691.1, read as the reverse complement.
AATAAAATCACCAGCCACATTCAACAAAGGAACCTCCACTCTAGAGTGGCAACTCGTCTCAAAATCCCAAGATACAAGAAAAAAACCTTGGGTGGCACATCCTTCTCTGTTCAAGCAGACAAACAGTGGAACTCTTTACCCCCCAACATAAGATCCACGGACAACAACCTTATCTTCAGAAAACTACTCCAGAATTGGCTCTTCCCCACATAAGCACCATACGCAAACAGAAATATACAGCATATTCCTCTGTATATAAGCATGTATTTGTATTCTAGATATGTACCTATAAGTATGTATTGCTTTCTATAAACATGTAGAATGATTATGTTCAAAATAAATAAATACATTTTTAAGTACACAAACACTTGAAAACCAGAGTTTATCTAATGCATCTTTAATTTAAATTTACTTACTTCCTTTATGAATCTGTATACCTTCCATGTTACTTGGATCTATATATTTATTACTTTTCTCCTAAAAAAAAAACATACCATGCACTACCCTATTTCTCACCCTATACTCTTTCAATATATCCTCTGCCTCAAGTCTCGGACTCATCTCAACCCTCTATCTACTACTCTTTCCAATGCAATACTCTATTTCTCACCCTATACCTCTATCAATTTCTTTAATCTACATATACTTACTTCCTTTATGCATCTATATATTTTCCAAGTACTTATAGATCTATATATTTATTACTTTCTCTTAACTAAGCATATCTCATGCACTACCCTAATCTCACCCTATACCTCTCTCAATATATCTTCTACCTCAGCTCTCTGACTCATCTGAAACCTCTTTCTACTACTCTTCCAAAGCACAATTCTATTTCACAGCCAAGAACTCTATCAATATATCCTCTACAGCCACTCTCTCATTCATCCCAAACCCCATATCACAACTATGATCCCCAAAATAACCCTTTCTAGACTCTCCCCTACTCTACTCCTCCTTGCATCATCTGACACTTATTTAACTATACCGATCCCCAAAACAAGCTTTTCTAAACTCTTCCCTCTGACTCTTCTCCTCCACATCTTTTTACTCATCCCAAGCCTCCTCCTACTGCAATGACCTCCCAAACAAAAAAGAATAGTCTAAATCCTTCACTTTTTTATCCCTCCTCTATCCTTTTTCATCAAAATAACAGATTAACATGTCCACTTATCAAATTTCATATTTCACTATACTAATTCAACACTAATCATTTATGCCTTCCAGAGTAGTGTGCTCCTCGCCAAAAAAGCACTTCAACACCTCATCAGGGGTAGCAAGTGCTATATAAATGCAAACCTTTTTCCCTCTTCTATTCTGCCGCTATCCTTCTCAATTCAAATTACTGACTAATATCCATCACTCAAATTACTTTCATATTTCACTATATTAATCAACACTAATCCTTTATGGGTTCCGGAGTAGCGTGCTACTCGCTGACAAAGCTCTTTGATGCCTCGTCATGGGTAGTACGCGTTATATAAATGAAATTAAAATACAATACAATACAATTGTGTATGTGCTCTGTGTCTAAAATGTGATGGTGTTTGGTTTCTTCATGATTGGCATATTTGATTTACTGATAAGTCCTTAGTACAGTGCACTACATGTGCACAGGGCCTGTAAATAAAATGCTACTAGTGGGGCACCAGTACTGATCGTGCCACCCACCTAAGTAGCCATTCAAACAGGTCTCAGGGCTGCCAATATAGAGCCTGTGTGTGCAGCTTTAAACTGTCATTTCGACCTGGCAAGTTCACCTACTTTCCAGGCCCAAACCCTCCCTTTTATTACTGATAAGTCACCCCTAAGGTAGGCCCTAAGTCACCCCATGGTCAGGGTGGTGTATATTCAAACAATAGGACATGTACTCTGGAGTTTTGCATGTCCTGGTAGTAAGAAACTGCTCATTTCGTTTTTAGCTACAGCAAGGCCTTTGTCTCCCATAAGTTAGCATTTGAGCTGCCTTGTAAAACTTTACAAGTGTAACTTCAAATTGGAAAAAGGTAGGAAGAGTACTTTTGGTGTCTCTGGACTCACAATTTAAAAACACATCTTTGCAGGTCTGAAAATGCCACTTTTAGGAAGTTGGCATTTTCGTACTTTAACTATTCTGTGCCTCTGGTTGTCTCTGAATTACACGTCTTGGTTGGATGACAGCTGGGCTTTGTGTATTTCCTCTAGACAGTCCAACAAAAAGGTAGCTGAGGTGTGCCGTGCATATCCCGATGGCTCATCACCAGGCTGATGTGTCTTACTGAGCTAGAGTGAGAGGGAGGAGCTGACACTTGCACCTGAATAGGGCTGTGCCTGTCCCTACACAAAGAGTTGCATACCCCCATGTAGTGTGTCTGGAACCAGGGCAGGGAAGGGAACTACAATGACCTTTCTTTATAGTCTCCCTACTTCAAAGGTTGAAATGGGTAAAACTACTGGACCTCTGACACCCTATACTCAGAACTCATTTCTGGAACTGAAGACATTCTACAAGGAAGAAGATCTGTTGTGCTGCCTGGAGGGACTAGCAATTTGCTGCTTGCTTAGCCTTGTTGGCCTGCTACTGCTTGCCTGTGAGTGAGAGGACTGGAATTAACGCTCTACATTCTGCAACTCTAAAGGTTCCCAAAGGGCTTGTTGGGCCTGCCTCCTGTTTCTGAAGTCTCATGGATAACAAAGACTTCACCTGCCTGTTGCTGCCAGCACTTTGGCTCCTCTGCTGTGAGCCCTGCTCTTCCAAGTGGTGCCAAGTACAGTCCTGGGCCCTTGGAAGTGAGTTTATGGTGCTGCAACCCAAGAAACCAATGCATTGACATCGAATTGTTGATCAGAACCAGTGCATTTGCTGCGATATTGATGCTGCCTGCTCAGAAGCCGTGGACTCCGCTCGCTGATTGCGCCACGCAATGACTTCGACTTACAGCACAGCCCGACTTTGTCGGCGCAGCACCTCTGAATTAATGCTGCTAGTGAGTCTCGGGCACTGCGTGAGTCGCTGTCTGCGACACACTGTTCCCCTTGCATGCCTGGCCCTGCCCAGCTATGAGACATAGGATTGCCTGCAGCCCAACTGTTCGACACCGACACCTCGGAACTGATGCACGGCGCTCTTGACATCGATACATCAACTACATTGCCTACTTTAGAATCGATGCAACACCTTCAATGATGCATCCCCTCTGTTTTTCAATGCATCGTACCTGAGTTTTGACGCATCCAAGTTACTGTCAGCTGGTCTGCGCGACTTTTGTTTCGAGCCCGGGCTTCGTCGCAGTCGGCCTGAACTTTTGAATTTCCCCGGTCAAGCTCAACCAGATAGACCCATGTGAAGCTATGAACTTCTAAGCACTGCATTTTGATTTAATCTTACAAAACTGCAAAATTTATATCTTTACTTGTGTATGTTGGATTTGATCATTTTGGTCTTGTTTTATTCAAATAAATATTGAATAATGTTCTAAACTGGTGTGGAGTACATTTTGTGGTGTTTGCACTGTTAATCAATCAATCAATCAAAGACATTTGTAGAGCGCACTACTTACCTGGAGGGTCTCAAGGCGCTTGGGGGGGAGGGGGGTGCTGCTACTGCTCGAACAGCCAGGTCTTGAGCTTCTTCCTGAAGGAGAGGTGGTCTTGGTCAGGCGCAGGTCGGTCGGGAGGGAGTTCCAGGTCTTGGCGGCCAGGTAGGAGAAGGACCTTCCTCCTGTTGTCGCTCTTCGGATGCGGGGTACGGCAGCGAGGGCGTGGTTGGTCGATCGGAGGTGGCGTTTGGGAGCGTAGAAGTTGAGGCGGTTGTTGAGGTAGCTCGGGCCTTGGTCGTGTAGGGCTTTGTGTGCATGGGTGAGGAGACGGAAGGTGATTCTCTTGTTGACGGGGAGCCAGTGCAGGTCTCTCTGATGTACGGAGATGTGGCTGCGTCGGGGGATGTCGAGGATGAGTCTGGCTGAGGCGTTCTGGATCCGCTGGAGTCTTTTCTGGAGCTTGGCGGTGGTTCCGGCGTAGAGGGCGTTGCCGTAGTCCAGACGGCTGGTGACGAGGGCCTGGGTGACCGTCTTCCTGGTCTCGGTGGGGATCCACCGGAAGATCTTCCGTAGCATGCGCAGGATGTTAAAACAGGACGCAGAGACGGCGTTGATTTGTCTGGTCATGGAGAGGGAGGAGTACAGGATGAAGCCCAGGTTGCGTGCGTGGTCTGTCGGTTTGGGTGCGGTGCCCAGGGCGGGGGGCCACCAGGAGTCGTCCCAGGCGGAGGGCGAGGAGCCCAGGATGAGGACTTCCGTCTTGTCTGAGTTCAGTTTTCTGTTACTGTGTGTGTGTGTGTGTGTGTGTGTGTAAGCACAAATGCTTTACACAATGCCTCTTTAGTTTAGTCTGACTGCTCTGTGCCAAGCTACCAGAGAGTGAGCACAGGTAGACTTTTAGTGTGTACTACACTTACCCTGATGAGGATTTTGGTTCCTGCTTGATAGGGTGCATACCTCTGCCAAGCAGAAACTCCATTTCTAGCAGTGTCCTGTGGAGGAAGTTTGCATTGTAGGTGCCATACCGGGACAGCTTGTGTTCCCAAGACATCTTTAGTGGGAAATTGCCTAAGGCAGTCCTCCTGATGAACATATGGGAATATGTTTTTTATTGCAGATCAAATTTCTCAACATGAGGTACATATACACTTGGTAGATAAATAAATCACTGTTGCGAAGACGACCATCTTTTGGCAAACGCATAGCAGTGGACAGTATGTTACTTTGGTATATGGTGAGGCAGTGTTTTGCTGTGTGCATAGATGTGCAGACTTTCTTGGCGTCTGCTTAGCTCTGATTTTGCTGCGCTTTTCACCCACTGAAAAGCATTCATGAAGTCAAACTCAACGGTTGCCAGGCTATAACTGGAACATGAGTAGCCAGACACTCTGAAACACCTTAAACTTTTTCATTTTTTTCCAAGAAAGGACACAGCTTTAAACGTTCTCCTGTTGTGATACATTGTTAGTTTATGCATTTAGGATGCGAGATGTATGACGTAGGGGACGTCTCAGCATAATCAGGGCCGGACTGGGAACTGAAAGCAGCCCTGGCAAATTTTTCCAGACCAGCCCCTGTCCGGCGCATTGTGAACCAGCCCCCGCCCAGCGTGTAGCGAGCGAGCGTAGCGAGCAAGCCCGCCGGCCACTAGGGGGGATTGGGGGGCTTTCTTTCCCCTCAAGAAATTTTTGAAAAAACGACAGACAAAAATGGTGAATTTTACAGCACATTTTTCATTACATATTCAAATTGTATCAACTTTCAAAGCACAGTAAACAGTCCTTAAAGAACATCAGGTTACCCACCCAGTCATATGTATTCATAGGCATTCTTTCAGAGAGCACAAAAAATAGTCTTGGGCCGAGAGGTTATAACTAGGGCTCCCGGTTTTATGGGATTTATTTTTTTAACATTTCCGTCTGTATTTATCCATATTTTTTTTTTGTATTTTGTTCTGTATATATCTGTATTTATTTTTGTTGCAAACAAAAAAAGACTTAGCAGTTAGTGTTTTTCCACATTTATTTAAATAGACAGTGCACACAGTTGTTATAGGTTTAGCTAGATGTATATATGCGCCAAATTAAGTAAAAACAATAGTCATCTGAAAACTTTGTCACAGAGATTACTTGCAGTATTAGTGAGCTGCTGCTGTGTTAAAATATTGAAAACACTGTCATTAGCCATGATTATTGTAAACACATTTAGAATTTCGACAAGTGCACCTATGCATTTTCAGTGACCTGAAATTAGCCCCCCGTCCCCTAAAATCTGGCTCTAGTTGTGCCTCTGCCAACTACAGTGGCCTGCAGAGGACATGAAATGACTGCAGTTTCGCCTCCGAATTCCTTTGCTACTTGCACACGAGTGTGGAAAACACCTGCCCTCTGTGGCACGGAGCACTCACACAACATGTGTTCCCACTTTGGCCTGGATAAGATGTGCTGAAAGGCGCTTTCAATTCATCGCCTTCACATTTGACACCATTGGTTTTCTGCATTCAGAAAACAAACGCGGAACATTCACCAAGCGAGGGGGCTGTCACTAGTTCTAGGGCCCCTTGAGCCAAGCAGAGGGGGCCCCTCATATCAGCAGCTTTGACCTCTGCACCCATGAAACCAAGAGGGGACATTCAGGTAACTTCAATGTCATTTAAAACTGAATTAGGAGAGACCAGGTAATTGTGTGCACCACTGCTCACTACTGGCATCAGTGAAAGTGTGCAATGCTGGCAGCAAACACAGGTGCCTGTCAGCACTGAGCTTCCAGAGCAATGCTGCTGTAAGGCACTACAAGGCAGCTACCCAGAGAGATACTAGGTGGGAAGCATCAGGATACCCCTGGAGTCACCAGCCACGATCGTAGGGCGCACAGGCTTTGCCTCCAGGTGCACAAATGAATGCCCTGGTGAAATAGGGATTCCTCTTCAAGGCTGCTGGGCACAGACCTGGGCACCTCATTTTTGGGTGAGGTGCTGCAAAACGTGCACCTGCCGGTGGGAGCACATTTGAGTACTCTTAGTAAAATACACAGCAGCAACGCTGTGTGTGCAAGTTTAGGTGTGAATCACTCACTCTTACAGTGTGCACACGCCTGGCTGCCTCTCTTTTTGGTGAGACTGGCGCGCAATGCCCTTTGAGCACAAAGGGCTTCAGCACCCCTCCCCTCCCCACCGCCCCCGACCTCCCCAGCCCCCCTTGTGTGTCAGCCCGGGCTGAGACAGCTTCGGGCACACACAAACATGATCTTATCCCAGCCGCACCAGAGTACTTCGAAGGTCTTTAAAAGACCATTTAAGTGTTAACTAGGCCCCTGCCAGAGATTAATGGGCCAGCAGGTGTTAATGTGGGCAGGCATTCTCCGCAGTCAGGAAGAGGGGCATGTCAGCCAACCCTGGGCTCAGGGCTGGAGCATGGATTGCTGAACAATTCTCAGAATCTGATTTGGTGGTATTTTTCCACTTCTATTTATAAATACAGACGTAAGGAAAATATTTTTCTGTCTGTATTTATATGTAAAAATCTGTTTAAACGGAAAACCGGGAGCCTTAGTTATAAGGGCGGTCGGGCTAGGCGCTAGCCACTGCCAGTAGAAAATTATGGTTGTGGTCACTTACACAGGCAGCTTCAAGCAGCTTGTGTGGGATTTTTTTTTCTGCTGCTAGTGCGACTATGATCCGCGACGACCAGAGGCGATTTCTAATTGAAAGAACAAAGAAGCAAGCAACAAGCAAGCATAGGATCGGGAGAAATTAAGTCCTATAGACCAATAAATGTTTACGCAAAAGAGCAGACACAGAAGCAATAGGCAAACTTCTTGACTGAGTATAAGAAGGCTAGTAAAATGCTTGTAAAACATCTTAAAACGTAAAGCAAGATGCTCTGAAATATCCTTACATCAATCTCTGTAGGCATTCTCAAAATAGTCCCTTTAAAGTTAAGACAAGAGTTATACAGTACTACTAGATTCTTTTTTGAAAAGCTACCTAAATTCTCAGTAAAAAAAAGATGTATCTTTTAAAAGCTAAACATTTTTAACATGCCTATTGCTCATAAAATCATAATTATCGGGCACATACATCAACCGAAGGAATTGCGATTCCTTAATAGTGATTATTAAGGAATCGCTATTAAGGACTCACAATTCCTTTTGCATGTAGGAATTGCAAAATAATTTGCGATTCCTACACATTCCCAAATAGCGAATTGCAAATTGCGATTCGCTATTAGGGAATGCCTAGAGGCCCCTAGGAATGATTGGGAGAGCATTCGCAAATTGCGATTACCATTTAGGTAATCGCAAATTGCAAATGCAATTTCAAGGGTGCTAGGGTGCCAAAAGGCCACCCTGATGCACCCCCAAAAATGGTATGTGTGCACATGTGGCGTACACACATGCCCTTCTAAGGATTTGTAAATTAACATCAACTTGAAGTTGATGTTAATTTGCGATTCCTTAATGCAAAGTCACATTCTGAGAATGCTTCTTGCATTGCATTTTGGGAATCGCAAATTGCGATTCGCTAACTGCATTCGCAGAATAGGTGATCGCAAAAATTGCGATTACCTGTTTTGCGAATGCATTTTGGGTTGATGCATAGGAAATGCCTGTTTACCGGTCGCAAGCGGGACGATTCTGCGAATCAGCCCATTTGCAACCGGTAAATAGCATGATGCATGTGCCCCTGAATTCCCACTACAGAGTATTGATTTCTACACAAAATTCAAATTTCAAACTGTGGAGAGCAACTGACCTCATATGTTTCCTTTTCTAAACCTATAAAAAAAACATTGGTCATGTATTTGCACCATTATTGTGAAATCGTAATGAATTTGTGCACAAGGCTCTGACAGATGCCATTTTTCCATCTAAATACATATTATTGATCACAAGACAAAATAAAGAACATTAAATATAAACTGTTATTTTACAAATAAATAAGGACTGTAAATCATATGCAAACATTCTCTTAAAGGGACTATTCAAAGTTGATACTTTAATCACAAAGCCCCAATGAAGTCGGATTTCTACTGAGCTAACTACCTCAGTATCCCGAGTAGAAAGACCCCAGATCTGCTGTTGGGTCCTTTACCATAGAAGTCGGAAACGTGTAGGGCAGTATCTTCTTGCGTTTTATGCTCCAAACATTATATGCATTTGGATGAGGCTCAAAACAACCATATATTCAAGACATCCCTGGTCCTTCGCCCCAGTTCTCAAAAAACATCATACTAATCTCAGGGCCAAACCTCATATTAACAAGCATTTGCAATGCAACAGATCTCGCATTTGCGAAGGTGTAAGCTATTGACATCGTAAATGAGAATGCTTTTTATTTATGTTTTAAAAACCAAAACATAAATAAAAGGCATTATCATTTACAATGCCAGTAGCTTAAAGTCACGTAAATGCGAGACCTATTGCATTGCAAATGCTTGTTAATAACACTGAGTGGTAGTTATTGTGAATGTCAACGGCAATTAAACCAATGTGCAACATGTTTGAAATGTACAAACGTGAGGGAGGTGGCATTGGGGGGGAGAGGTCAAGGAACAAGGATGTGAGGGGGCCTGCTCCTGCGTCACTCCCACTCTCTGCGCTGTAGGCTACACACATCCCATGATAAATGAGACACGTCCGGACCGTAGTAGAAACCTCTGCTGTGAGACAGGCAGGCCAGGCCAGACCACTTGCAGTAGAATGTGAAAGTGAAACTGGGCATACATTGGCACGGCATTGGCACAACGAATGAGGAATGGTGAGCAGGCAGCGCGATGTGACTGTACCACCACACTACCTGATAAGTTAGAACCTCAGTGAGTCTCTCGGGCCAAGAGTTTTGAACTTAGTTATCAGGTGGTACTGGTACATAGTTGGCAGCGAGATGCCGGGGGACAATGCTACCTACAGACACGAGCGCTAATAAGAGCAGCAGCGCTGCGTGAAGAGTGGGCCGCACCACCGTCCATCTCCAACCACCCAATACCGATCCGCATCCATCCAGCATTCACTTCCATCTGTCTAAAGTCACTTCCATACAACGAAAGCCAACTGAAAGCACCCAGCACCGCCCTGCAGTCATCCAACACCAATTTTCATCTGTCCAAAGATCACTTCTATCCAACCACAGCTATCTCCAACCACCCATCTGCATCCATCCAACACCCACTTCCATCACACCAAACTCCATCTCTCCAGAGGTCCCTTTCATCTAACCACAGCACTCTCCAACCAGCCAACGCCCATCTGCATGCAACCAACACCCATCATGATCGAACACACACCCGCCTCTATCAAATGCGCACTTCATCCAACCAAATCATCGCCATCAGACCAACTCCACCTACATCCCCCAACATTCACCTATGTCCATCCAACACCCATCTCTAGCTGGCAAATGCCCATTTCAAGCCACCAAGCGCCCATATTCAGGTGCCCTCTCCAGCCGGTCAAGGCCAAACTTGATCTGTCAAACCCCCTCCCCCATCCTTTCCTGCAACAGAAAAATCTCGACGTGGCAACAACGGAGATGTGACCAGATTACAACGTTCATCGTTCAGATGTGAAATACAGCGCCTCCTCCAATGCCGGTCCATTCAAAGCACTGCTTCCCAGTGCCTTAGGCCAGGGCGTCTGTGTCGTGCTGTAAGGGCACACCCAGAGTTTGCACAGCATGGTGCTGTGGTCAGCAGGTCACAATGACAGCACCAGAAGACATTCGATGCATGGATAGGGGGCTAATATGCCAACTCTACATCTTGTACTCTGCCCCCTGCTGCTGATCTGCACCATCTGCTCCGGATTGATGTGGTAAAAAATAATGCGGATAAAGCCCAATGGAGGTGTACCTGCGCCTGAGTAGTAACCCCGATAAGGGCGCGGACTGGAGTTTGCGCCTGAATCTAGATTGGCGCTACACTTGGGGGGAGCTGCGCCGGAAGTCAGGGAAAGCACTAGTCAGAAAACTGGAAATATGGACGCCCCGGCCAGTTGAACCAGAGACTTCCCAACAACCATCATCACGTCCCCAATGTTACCGCAAACACTGCCTCAAGCAAACAAAAATGTGTGTGTTCCCACTTAACTTGCAAAACACATATGTAGCGTGTCTTTGAATGTTCAACACAGCCCCAATTCTCAAATGTGGGTCACTTTTTTAGCTATCTAATTTGCTAAGTGGGGCCTCTTTTATTTTGGTGCCCGGGACAATTTTGTTTCCCAGTCCGACACTAATACAACGCTCAAGATGTTCATGTAATAATAATAATGCTAATAACAATATTAACAAGAAGAAAAAAAAGTAGAAGAATAGTTGTTATTATTACTCTCTTCTTTTTTGTTTATGATGATGATGATGAAGAACAACACGTCCTTCTTAGGCCCTTAACGGTTTGTGTTAGGCACGTAATGGTATGTGTTACTTTATGATGTGCTATTGTAACTTGTATAGCACACTGTTTACAGAAATCATGGTCTTGTAAAGCTCCCAAAAGTCCAATAGTGACCTTTCCAAATGGTTCTCGGACCCATCACAAACACCAGCCTGATTCTTGTGATAATATCTTATGTGTATAGAATTTTAGAATGATTCACCTTTGAGGTTCTACTAATGCAGCAAAGTACTTCGACTCCAAGTGAACCTACAGTTCATAAAAAGAAGCCCACTTGAGTATTCCTGGTATTTATTCTCTGGTCATATATCATTCTCGTCGTTTTTGTCTATAAGGCTGTAAGCCCTCTGTGGTAGACTTGCATTCCTCAAGCCTAAACAAAGCGTACGCAAATTGTGTTTGCCGGTGCCTGGGGAACACATAATTGCGCCATTAGGTGGTTGCTGATGGTTTTCGTTCAGTAGAGTCCTTATAACTGTCAGGGATACGTCATTATTAAGCGCAATTAGAATTAAACTAGGGTCTCGTGCGCAGTGACCCCAGACAAGACTGACCCAGGACCACCCACAGGTGCTTTATTGCTCTGGTCAGAATGACGCAGCAAGCTTCCAAAGGACTTTATGGTGACTCGTATTTAGAACACGTCCTCGAGCAGTAGCTGCAGAGAGGGGACCCTTGACCATATGACCTTTGGCTTAAAGGGGCCAGAAAATAAAGCACGTGGATGACAAAAGCCTCAGAAGATGACGCCTAATGCCGAGGGGGCTCGTAAATCCACCATCTTGTTTAAATGATACAGATACATACTGTGAGATGCAAGTTCTCGGGACAAAGATGCCAATGCATCAGGAATTCCATTGGATTTCAGTTGCGTGTAAGAAACAGATTAGTCATTAAAGGACGTGAATATTTTTCACCGTAATTGCAATGGCAGTGCGATAGCTCTGTGGGCTAATGCGCGTGTCTGCATATGTGTGACCTCGGCTCGCAGTTGCATTCATTCACCAAGAGGTGTTTAAAAGTGTGAACCCAACTCGGCAAAGCTGTAGTCAGAGCACTGCAGAAAGGATATCTGTAAGTTAAGCACTCGTCCAGACCAGGCCCAGGGCCGGCCAGGCCTCAGGCCTGGTCACGCTTGCCCTGTTCTTGTCTCGCCGGACTCACCTCACTCACAGGCCTGTGACTGCTGTTGGTGGCGGGGCGGCACTCACGTGGCAGACAGTGGCAGTCTGGCAGACACTACACAGGGGGGGTCGGGTTTAGCTAGAGGCGCTACTAGCCACTGCCTTCTGCCTTAGCCTGGCTATGAAAATGTATTTAGTGCCGCTGCCGCTAAAAGTGCGCACCTCTCTGCTCCACTCGTCGTCGTCAGTTAGATTTAATACGCATGCGGGTAAAAATTACACCAGCAGCCTCGCCCTGCGCAGACGCGGCAGAGGAGGAGACAAGGGGGGGGGGGGCATGCTGCGCACAGGCACCTCCTCCTCCGTTTGGTTGAACCGTGGAAGTGCAACTTGCATTGCTGCAGTGCTGGCTAAGTCCAGCAAGCTTGCTGCGCTACCACTCTAGAGTATTCGGGGCTGGCCGGGGCAGCAACTTATTTTGGAAGTCAGAGAGTGACTGTGAGACTCAGACTCTCGATGCGGGGGGCGATTTTCAGTCCGACCGTCACAGGCTGTGAGTGGGACTGACGGGCGGACTGAAAATCGGCCCCCAGCCACAAAACCGGCCCCCGTTTAGAAAACCGGCCCCCACCACCCTCCAGCCTACCGGGGGATTTCCCGGTGGGCAGACTCACCAGTCCGGGCCTGAGCATAATGTGTGAGTTTGTACCAGGTGCACCTGTGAGGAAAGTGCAGGGTCAGATATCCCGGATCCTTGACAGTGCACAGTGACAGTAAAGCCCTTTTTGTCTCTTTTTAACTCTTTGCCCTTTCCCTTGACTGTTGGCCTCTGCTTACTTGAAGGTGGTTCGGTATCTAAGGCCACCTGCTGTCATAGAGAAGCTGTTATTTCCTAATGAAATCTAACCATCTTCCTGGCTGTTGCCACAGGAATCATGGAGTAAGTGACACTGTGGGACAAAATAATACCCCTCCTTGACCATAAGCTGCAACATAATTGACATTGAAAGTAGGAGCTATGGGCCATATGTATCGAGCATGTTTCCCGTTTGCAAATGGACCGATTCTCAGAATTTGCCCGTTGGCAAATTGGAAAAAGCCTTTTGGGATGTATCATCTCAAAAGGCCTCCGTAAAATAGAGAATTGCAAAATTTGTGATTCTCTATTTTGCAAATGCAATTAAGGAATTGCAAATTGTGATTCCTTAAATGCAATTCTGGAAGCACCAGAAATTTGCTATTTGACCTTAAGGAATTGCAAATTACCACCAAATGCGGGTTGGCTGTAATTTGCGATTTTCAATTAAAAAGCTCTTTTTTAATGTTTTTTAAAGTGCCATATGTCGCAAATACATGCCTTTAGGGCATGTATGTGTGCAAAATGTGCACACATGCATATTTCAAGGGTGCAACAGGGTGTCCTTTTGGCACCCTTGCAAACTTGAAATTGCATTCTCAATTTGTGATTTTCTAATTGGTAATCGCAAATTGACAATGTCTTCCCATTCATTCCTATGGGCCTCCTAGCCCATAAGAATGAATGGGAAGGTAGTCCTTATTTGCGAATCTCAATTTGCGATTCGCGAAGAAGGAATATGTAGGATTTGCTAGATCTTTAGCAAACCCTACATAAATTGCATTTTTCAATTCTCTAATTGCAATTCGCTAAAAATCTCAATTTGAGAATCGCAAAACTCTTTTTTGATACATATGGCCCTATGTAATCTGTCATGCTGTATACACAAATTTAAAGACTTACATTTAACACAGATCGGCTAATGAATTTGCTTGTCATCTCCTGTAAATATTGGGGATACCCTAGTCAAATAGACTAACTCTAGTATAATAACTCATCTCTAATATTTGATAGTTTCCAACCCTGTCAATTGAGTGTTGCAGCTGTGCTTTAAATACCATAAATAAATTGGTTCGGCCATGTGCACCCCCAGTGATTTTCATGTCTTCTGTACATTAGTTGCTCAGTTTTTGCAAGTCATTGTTGTGGTCTGTCTAAAGCACAGGGTAATATTTCTGGAATTTCCATGATCTCTCAACTGCCCTGAAACCGGTTCCAGGATGCTTGTTTCCGGTCCAGGGAGGACCTGGCCTGGCAGTTCGGTCTGGACTGTTCCCATGAGCCACAGGGTCAAGACTGATTTGCATATGGCTGGGTTCAAACTGGGGTGGCGTAATGGACAAAAGAACGATGTATTTAACCCAGATCTTTTGACTGGGGGAGAATGTTTGCATTGTCAGCATTCCGTCCATCATTTGTTTGCGGTAACACTTTTTGCTCTAAGTGGGATGGGTATGCCCAGACGTGAGTCCCTTGCCCACTGTGCCACTGGATTCAAGCTAGCCTGGCTAAAGAAGGGTGACATACCCTGAAACTGGTACCAGGATGCTTGTTTCCAGTCCAGGGGGACTTGGCCTGGAAGTTCGGTCTGGACTGTTCCCATGAGGCACAGGGGTCAAGACTGATTTGCATATGGCTGGGTGCAAACTGGGGTGGCGTAGTGTACAAAAGAACTCTTTTGACTGGGGCAGAATGTTTGCATTGTCAGCATTCCGTCCATCATTTGTTTGCTGTAACATTTCTCTCAACTTCTCAGCAGTAGGGTGAAATTATAAGAGTAACCCATTGACAATCAGTTACTGCACACAGCCACTGCATTGCAGATACATAAAACAGTTGTTGTACAAACATTAACAGCACACAAGTCCATAAAAGTAATGCTATGATATTTTTTCCAAATGTGGTAGAAATAGAATCATTGTTAGCCACACTCGAGTACTACTGTGATACTGGGTTCAAAACTATACCTGCGTCTATGTGAATTATCTGGCGAAGAATAATGGTGTTTGTTTATAGTAAGTAAGCATGGGCGTAAAATCCGTTCCGCTCGCGGATTTTGCGGATTTTCGGTAAATCCGCAATCCGCAAACTCTTGCGGATTTACCACAAATCCGCGCGCTGCAGATTTTTTGCTTGTGTTCGCACTGCTCGCGGCCCGGGCAGCAACAATCTCGCACTCGCGAAATTGCAAAAATTACAATTGGGGAGCGCCCATACTCGACCTTGGGGTAATTTGCACGAGTTTGCGGCTTCCACGGTCGATTTCGCACAACGCCGCGCCTCGCGAATAGCGCAAAATTACCGAAAAACGATTTTTGCAAAAGCAAAACCAATGAGCAGGTGCAAAAGTTCAAGCTCATCATTTGTAACCATTCCCTGTAGTGCTTCCTGAAGGGGCCCTCCAGAATTCGGTTGCCTACTTGCAACTATTGTGTGACCCTGCTCTGACAGTCACAGAATAGTTACAAGTATGCCATTGCCAACAAAGATCCTGTTAAAAAAAATTTACATCGCAACACAAAGTAAAGGGAGCAGACAAGCAGGTGCCAGCCTTCATTAATGTCAGTTGGGGCAGGGCAGGTGTTGTTGTAATTTAATTTTGCAAAACTTAAAGCACTTAGCAGGTGTGCTTTGCTTTGCCACAATAATGTACACTCACTGGTCAACCAGAGGGTGCTGTGATGACACCGAGGGTGGCATGGGTGTGCCAGGCAGAGGGTGGCATGGGTGAACCAGAGTGCCAGTGTTGACAGAGGATGGCAGTGCTTTGCTTTCCCCCAATAATGTACACTGGTGAACCAGAGGGTGCTGTGATGACACAGAGGGTGACATGGGTGAGCCAGAGGGTGGCATGGGTGAACAAAGAGAGTGCCAGTGGTGACAGAGGGTGGCAGTGATGAAGAAAGGCTTGCAAACAGGCTGGGCACGTAGAAACAACAAGTTCGCAAAACTGGCGACCCGACAAGTAAGTTTGCAATTTTTTGCGAAATTGTACGAAACCCCCGCGAACTTGCAGAAACCCGTGCGAACACACAAAAAAAATAATCCGCAAAATCCGTGAGAATTCACGGATTTTGCGGATTTTCGCAATCCGCAAATTCGCAAATCCGCAAATTCGCGGATTGCGAATCCGCAAAATCCGCCCATGCTGAATAGTAAGAGCCTTTTAATTCAGTTAATAGTGACATTTCCATATTTGTCGAATTTTCCAATTGTTTAGGTTATAATACACCTTTGGAATCACATCTATATTCCGAATTCTTTAACCGGGTCCTTTACCGTGAAACCGAAATGCATGCTTCCAAATGGCTCACTCGTACTAGATGTAATGCCTTAATTCTAAAATTTTGTTAACTGCTAGAAAGTATGTCTTTCAGTTCCATATCAGATTCTTGAGGCGCTGCAAAGAATGAAGAGCTTAAATTTAAACTACTCTTACATTTCAAAACAGCATGTTGATTTATATTTCAAATTGATATGTATTCTATTGACTTTCCATTTAAGTTGTAGGTATATATTACTGTCTATGTAGGAGAAAATAATATACATGTATATATGCTTTAATTAACGTTGTACTCATTATGTTGCTAATTGGAATTAGCCTATGACTAACGGCTTTGGTGAACCATAAAAACGCCTGACATTTTTGTGGACGACCAGTTCTTTGCATTTGTTTTATTTCTTTCAATTTTCTCATAGAAATTTATGAATATTAAAATTAAAACTAATTTTAGTTTCAGAGCAGTTAATAGTGGCAGAAAGAATCAATTACTGCTCGACAGTGTCACTGGGTTTAGAGGACAGCAAAAGGAAGTCGTGTTTTACAAAGTGCCTATTGCTTCAGATCTTGACAAATGTGCTGATACTGCTAGAAATTAAAACCAGGAGCACATAATTAGACTTTTGGAATTACTCAATACAAAGGAAAAGCATTCTGCATAATTGCTAAAGAAATGGAACAAAGATTGAATTTCATTTGCGCTTTTCAGATGTAGATTGTCTATCTTTTGCAGCATAGATGGGGAACTGCGGGATGTACTTAAGGATCTTTCTCCTGCTCCCAGGAGGATCACCCTCCTGTCCTTTCGGTATTTAAATTATGTTACTATTTCTGCTATCTCTTCCCCTAGTTTTGAGAAGGAACGTGTGATGAGCATCATGAATCCCTCATTAGGGAGTTTGTGGTGCTTGATTATTATGTAGGTACCATTGGGAAAGAATGCCCGGCTGCCCTTTGCTATAAAGAAATGGCAGTGAAAACATGAAAAATATCCGGTGGGAGCAAGTGAAAGTAAACAACCAGCGATTAATTATCTTGCCAAGGCATTAAACCACACTGCAAACCCAATGCAAACTAAATAAACATTGACAAAGATTCTAGTGCTGACTTTTGCATTGTGAAAAGTTTTACTAACCTTAAATAACACACAGTAAGCAGGTGTAGAATTGGCGGCAGCAGTCAAGATGTGCACACATAAACACACACTCTCACATGCACACATCTAGCTTCAACCTGACACCCCTGGACACAGTAGATCCACATTGTGCTGCAGCAGTAACGTGTACACAATACACACATAATATGTACAAAGATATAAATTCATGCTACCACATGCCCTCCCACCAGGTACATCATTGGAAGGAGTAGTGTAAGACAAGCACAATAAGCATGCAATGCATGTGCTGCAGTGCAAGCTTCCTAGTCCTTTTAATATCTCATGACCTCAAAGAGGGTGCACAAAGCCTCAAGACTATGAACAAACCAAGACAGACAACGAGATCCAAAGCAAACTATATAACTTTAGAACAAGGGGTTGTTTTACTAGCATTGTACTCTGCACCTATCACTGACAAGGGCACATCTGGAACATTATTCATTTCCTGAAGGCCAAATCGTGAATACTACGTTCAGCTCCATCGGTCCCATCTGGAAGGAAGTAGTACGCTCTATTGTCCCCCGCTGGAGTGTCGTGTCCGGTTATAGAGGCTACCTCTGGCGTATTGTTTCATGTTTTGGTAATGTCATTGCCACATTGTTCTCACATCTGAAGCCTATTTTTGGAGTTTACAAAATGTGTAAAATAATGAGACAAGCATGTAGAAAATATGTGAAATGTGCCATACAATACATTATTGCTTCAAAATACAGCTGGTTCACATCTAAGCGTATTGAAACAGAACAATATTAGCAGAAATGTGAGTTACAATGCAATACTTATGTTATAAAGTAAAAGGACTCTTGCAATCCAGAGTTGTGGAAGAAGTTTACAGACAATAAACACTTAATGATGGCTCTTTAAGTGATCAAGCTCTTAGAAAAAGGAAGGTTGCCATGATGGTATGCGCAGCAGCTTCACGGCTGCCAGGCTTTAGCCTCCTGCAACAGCACATCTGAGAGGAAATGGGAAGCAATGGTGATGTGAGAGGTTGGTTTGGTGGAGAAATAACAGGATGGTAACATGGACATGAGATTTGAAGAACCGGGTTTTAGAACCCAGCGGCGCGAGGGAAAACGCCCGAAGTCTTCGAGTTCTCCTGTCTTGGCAAACAGAGACACGGGACACTTCTAGGTGACGTCAAAGACCAAGTTTATTGGCTGCAACCAGGAACAGAGGTCTACGAAGCACAACACGGGTGGTTCGTCAGAGACTGCACAATTTAGTAATGCGAGACATCGTCTTTTATGCCAAAAAATCACATTCCTGACTAGCATCAATTACTTACAAACTATCCAATCACGTAGTGGCATTTCAAAAGTATCGCATAACGACAAGCCCACTTTCAGTTGTCCAGCCCACCAGAAATGACAAGGCAAAATCCAACATTCTTGCTCGGACAGGCCGGACAAACCCATAATAAAAGGACCTCAACCCAAACCATAAATAGGCCATAAAGGAAGGAGCAGAAACAGATGAGAAGCAAGATCGAAGGGTGTGTGCGTGTACCATAAACTCAGCAATGTCCTGCTCTTTGATCTCTATCTGACCAGCTGCCTAACAAGGAACTGGCTCAACGAGGTCAGCCTCGGGCAAGGGAGTCAGTTCGTTCAGGTCACACAAAAGTCAGCTAAAGGTGTACGTGTGCCAAAGACTCGTTCGGCCGCAGTCATCGGCCTATGTGAGGGCAACCACAAAATGGCTGCCATACACAAAATGGAACCCAAAGGTTCGAATGAAATCCCTGAATACATAGTGTTTCCATTAATCGATTATGACGAAAACACTCGTACATACCGCACTTGTCATTTGCGGTCCGCTGATACCAAAATCGTCTCGATACGACGACCTTTATTGAACGGGTTCAAAATCACGGAACCGCAGATTCTGAAGAGTTGGTTTCAGCCCCTTCTACAGAGAATAATACATCCTCTTCAACTTTTTTGATACTCGCCTTTGAAATGACACAAGAAAAGTGATCATTTGTAATCATTAATGTAGAGCTGCTGAAAAGAGATACATTTTTTGTGGTGAAATGGTACTACTGAGAAGACCTCTTTTCTTAGACTGAGTTCTGGATATGTATCTTAGTCTTCTCTATACAGGATATACTTCTACCTTTAAAAACGATGTGATTTTAGGGGCTTTTATGTGGACATAAAGGGGTTCACATTATTATGGAAACATGAGCCAAGGGGAAACTATAAGTAAGCAGCCTTACTTAACTGACTAGCATGGGAAAGCAATTTACCATCTTATCTCCACAACAAGTTTATTGATAAAGATGAGCACATGTGATAGAGTGGCCCCCTACAATCAGGATGGCACCACCAAACATACCGAGACAATCATGAAGATAGGACTAAGCGTCCAGTCAAGAAATCAATGTAATACAAGGATACAGGAAACATTAACCCCGTCTTTATCTTTTCATCTACCCATCAACCCAACTCCCAGAACCCTCCCCTGGATCCCACCCTAACCCCAGGCATGTGCGCATATACAGTATCGACGTAAGTTCCTAGTGCGGCAAGTGTAGGCGTGGGGGAGCGGGGTCACCAGGCCACATGGGGCTAAAGATCTTCCTCCGGTTCAGCAGGGGGGTCCAGTTGCAAGCCCCTGTGGTCTGCCCACCTTTTCCATATTTTAAAGTGTTTACGGGGGCATCCCCGAGCCTCGAAGATCGGGCGTTCCAAACCCACACAGAAGTCAATGCCAGCCTTCCACGCACTCAGGGGGGGGGGCCTCACATCCTTCCATGCTCGGGCCAGATCCCTCTTGGCCACCACCAGCCCCAGGAGGAGCAGGTGCCTCTTGTAGATATTTCCACCCACCCCCTCTAGGATGTGCAGCAGGCCCAAACGGTGGGTACGGGGGAGGGTCCAGCCCAATACCTCTGACAAACAGCCCCATACACCTCTCCAGAAGCCAATCAGTCTGGGGCACGACCATACTGTGTGGAGTAACATACCTATCTCCGACCCACACCGCAGGCAGTCCGGGGTCTCAATCAGTCCCGCCTTCCACAGACGCTCACGCGTATAGTAGGCCCTATGGAGGATTTTGAATTGTATGAGTCGAAAACGCATCGCAATAGCCGCACCCCTCGGGGACTCCAGGGCCTCTCGCCAATCATCCTCATCCAACTGACCGACGTCGGCCTCCCAGGCCGCCTTCAGCGGGAGGAGGGTGGAGGAGAAATGGATGACCATAGTCTGGTAGATGCGCGAAAGTTTTCTATCTCCAAGGTCGCCCATGAAGACTTTCGCTTCGATCGGGCTGAAATCAGGGAGTGAGTCAAGGTTGGTAAGACTGGGCAGCAGCGCATGCCGGAGTTGTAGATATCGAAAGAATTGAGTTTGGGACATATCAAATTCGGTGCGAAGGGCCTGGAAGGATTTGAGCGTCGTGCCGGACAGCACATGGCCTAATTGCGAGATACCAAACGCGTCCCAGCCGTCGAAGCCCGATAGCTTAGACAGTTCCGGCAGCATACCGTTATGCCACAGGGGCGTCTCCGCGGTCAGTCTGCCCCACCAGCCCATGCGACGCAAGGCCTGTCGCCACATCGCAAAAACAAGTCGCGTAACCCTCGGCAACGAGCGACGCAGTCTGGGTGAATAGAGGATGGTGTGAAGCGAGTTGTCACCCATCAAGGCACGCTCCAGGGCATAAGCTGGGTCTCCACCATCACCATACCACCAGTCATTCAGGATGAGAAGATGCGCGGCTTGATAGTATGACAGTAAATCTGAAGTGGCCAAACCCCCACAGTAGGTGGACAAAAAACAAGTACGCAACGCAACTCTGGCAGCACCTCCAGCCCACAGAAAGCGGCCCAGCACCGAGTTGACCTGCCTAAACCACTGAGGCGGGATGGGATACGGATGGTTCTGTAATTGGTATAATAGGCGCGGTAGCGCCACCATTTTAAATATAGCGGAGCGGCCAAAGATTGATAGGGGCATCCGAGACCAGGTTTTAACATCTGACTGTACCCGCTCCCAGACTGGTATGAGATTACGGTCCCATGCAATGAATTTACCATCTTATCTCATCATTATATATTTGCATTGGTATTGGAGACTGTTGTAAAGCTACTGTTCTCATTGAAGAAATGCAGAATATTTAACGTTGCTTTGTAGCATATGATTTTTGTGTGTTCATTATAAGATTATATTTATGAGGTGTGTCCTCTTTTGTTTTTTCATGTTCGTGGAGGTGGTGGTATTAGATGTAATGAAAAGGAGATCAATAGAAAGCGTGGGCAATATCGTTGAAAGGATATTCACCAATTCACCCAATATTGTTTATCTTTAATAATTTATACAGTTTGATTTGCCTACAAATTGTATTACATTAATTTATGAAATTTCTTTCATAAAATTTCTTGTTTGTTCCATTGGACTTCAAATAAAATGATAGAATTAGCAAAACGTTCACTTTCTAACAATTTACTCTCAAAGTAGCCAGTCACTGTCTCAATGGAACTTCGAAGTTACCAACCACTGATTTGTTTGGTATAAAAGCACACACTGACCTCAGAAGAACAAACACTTTAATGGCTGCAAGAAGTATGACACCTTCAGGAAGAAAGAAACACTTTTGTGGCATCAATTGAGGGCAAAATGTATGTTTACCATTCAGTGAACAGTTAACAGGTCACTGAGCCGAGTAGGGTACTGCAACTATTGCCTCAGTTGGCTAGCCCAGTCCTGAAAGATTAGGCTTGGGATCTTGTCCATGAATTATGGTTGTGAATTACGAAGGTTGCGCGCTCCATTGAATTCAATGAAGGGGCTTGGGGCTTATAATGGTTTTATAAGCCTTCTGCTCCAACATTCCAATGTTTGTCTTTCTGTTTCTCCCTTTTTAATCTAGAACATTCTGCCTTCAGTACATGGAATGTTCTAATAGCCTTATAGCCCTTTTGCCCTGGGCTATTGTGACTGTTAGAGGCCCTCTCTCTTGTTATAGGCCCTCGCATATGGCTCAGGGCTATAGCTGTGGTACAGGGCCTTGAAAACCCAGTATAACTCCCACAGCGGTTTCTAAGGCTATGTTATATGCACAATGCCTGAGCAAATAGGTTCCACTGACCTGTTGCAAACTTTCTCATTTAGAAATGCACTCTGTGACTAAATAATGATTATAAGTGTTGTTGAATCTTTGATCAATAGCACTGAATACAGGTATTCTGTGAAAAGTCCAACTGAGGCAGTTATCTATAGTTTTGCTTTTAATAATTAGTAATTTAAATTTCAGGTTAGTCATCTTGATAATTTTCATGTTTCCTGTTGGTGGAGAGCAAATGCTGACTTTTGGAACACTCATGGCTTTACCAAAACAAGATTGAAATACACCCCTGAAAACTGACTTTACAAAGACCTCAGAATTAATCGTTATACTCCACGTTCATGTTTCAAAAGCTCATATTCTCCTTTAAAGGTTATAGACTGGATACACCCAGCTCCTTTTTGCATATTCATGTATTGAGTCTGTTTTGTACTTTGGCTCACTTGTTGAATCTATATTCAGAAGGAGTTTGTGTGTTCTTTTTGTCATTTAGTTCAGTGTAAACTGGCTGTAGTGCATACTTTGTTACCACACATTACATGTATTCTTTTAAAGGACAGTTTTGCATAGAACAATTCTGATTTTGTAAAGTTATTTATCATAACTGATGTGAAATCTTTTTTTTTTAAACTTTATTTACCATTTTGACAATTAAATAAAGACATCTGGTACATTTCAAGCACTTGTCGGTGAATAAATGAAATAATACACCATATGTTTACAATCCACTTGATCTTTAGGCATTTCTCTTCTCAACTCCTAACAAGGCAATCTCACAATTCCCATAGTAATAAAACAATGTACAATGTGTCCTTGGTAAATTTCTAAACAATTGAGGGGAAATCACCTAACTCCTGTGGGGACTATTCCCGCTTGGGAAAGGGTGGGAGTGGACTGTGTCATTTCAGAAAAATACACTCCCAAGGGGCACCATATATCAACTGATGTGAAATCTTGACACTAATTGTAATTCACCACAAATGGATGAAATGCTGAGTCAGGCCCCTTGAATTTGAATCTTTGGCCACTTTAACCTCAGGAATCTAGATGGATGTATGAATTCATTAGGCTAGTTTAATCCACTTGTCGAGCAGTAATTGTTGTAGAATACATTTTGTCGATGGAGTAAAGCACAAATATTGTGTACCGAATTGTTATCACATGATTTAGGTTCATATAATTGTGAAACCACTGCATGGTTAATGCTAGAGGCAAAAGGTAGTAGGAGTGACATTGGTGATATAACATACTTTTGATCTTTGTTGCACTCCATGTGATCTTGGAATCATCACAGTATACTTTGTTACACGTGCCACTATTGGGCTCTCAGCTGCGAAACTGGACGATACTGCGTGTTCCCTTAGACCTGCTTTACAATCGCAATCTGCAGGTGCAGGAAGTGTGAGGGACTATTATTAGAATTATCTGTGAGTCCAGAATTGCTGTTACTAAAAGTAAATGTCAGAGTTGTGATTACTCATCCTCTCGGTCTCCTCCAGAGAATGACAATAAATGTGGTGATGTGGGAATGAATACAGCTTTGAATATCCACCCGATACACACACCCTTTGCTTGAGAGCTAAAGTGGCTGTATGGTAGTTGTTATTGTATGCATGTTGTGGCATCTGAGTGTTTGTACTTAGGGTGGGGTAAGATTACTAATGTGTAGTCAGACGTAGATGTTCAGTGGTATAAGAAGTAAACTGTATTCATGTGTAGGTATAATTAAAGTACTAGGGCATACGCAAGCATAGAGTTGGTAGGGTGTGGGTGGCGTAGAGGCACCCAGGTATAAGTAGAACTGGAAGAACTAAAATGTATGTTGGTGGAGTGATACTAGGGAATAGGTAGAATTACTAGGTTATAGCAGAGCATTGATGTGCTTGGCATTGGTAGTTTAGAGATACTAGGGAATACATAGAGTAATTAGGACATAGATAGGGTGCAGGTGCTCTGTTGCATACACTGGAAGAAGACTGGGGTAAAGAAAACCATTTAACAGGGAGAGATAGTAGATAACCTGGCTAAGGTTTAGGAAGGGGTATAAAGAGGGGACAATGAAGGAAAGGGGATAAACAGAGGAGGAATATGTAGAGGATTCTCCTTTAAAACGGAAGCAAATTATCTGTGATCATTGAAAAAAAGACTGCAATGATTTTTTTCTGCATGAAAGGCATAGACAGGTGGATTTGACAACATGTTATTGTCATTCATGGATACGTTTTTGAGGAACAATGTCAAGGAGAGAGTTTCACTAAGTGTGCTTTTGTCTAGATTCGCAGCCAATCACTCTGTCCTTGGTGAGTGATAATATCCATGGTTGTGACCTTCTTTAATGCTGCATGGTATGATTGTTTTGTAATGGGCTTCCTTTTTTTCCTTCGCAACGTATTTTTAGTGGTATTCAAGTAATTATTATGCACTAGAAATGCCATTGACGCTGCATCGCCTTTCTTGTCCAATTCCTTTTTTTTTTTTTAATTTCTTTTTTTTGTTCTCATCTCACCTTTGGTACTTGCAAAAGAAAGACACCAACAACCCTTTCTTCTCTCTTGTGCACCCAGGGTCGGGGTCCTTGCTGCACCCGAAGCCGACCTGGCTACCCCTTTATCCCGGGGTCCGTTGTAATCATTGGACAATCTCGGAATCGGACACCAACCTCAGCTTGAGTGCCCATTCCCAAAGTGGGAGCCAAACTATGGTATTTCTATTATATATAGCCCCCAATTCAAGCCGTGCAGTTTTTAGAACAGACTGTAGCCATTTATCATATAGTGGGGGAGCTGGGTCTTTCCATAACATACAAATTTCTCTGCGAGCGATAATAATTAGAGTAAAAAATAAGGGAATCTGTTCCTCACTGAACTCGTTAGTAGTTTCCGAGTCCAACCCAAATATTACCCTCACCCCATTCAAACCAATATTTACTTTTAAAACACTATCCAGTGTCTCTTCTACTTTTGTCCAAAAGGGACCAATCACAGGGCAATCATAGAACATGTGAATATCGTCCGCCTCTGCTGAATCACACCTTGGACATAAAGGGGAGGGACAAACAAACTTTGCTATTTTTTTGGCGTGAACTACAACCTATTTAATATAAAATAGTAGTTCTTTTTCAATGAGGCCGACTTAACATACCTATATAGGAATTTAAGAGATCTTTCATAAAGCTCAGCGGCAGAGGCCTCAAAGACAGATGCCCTCCAAACCTGGTTTAGGGGCGTGGCTGTGGACTCTTCCGAATTCAGCAACTCTCTATACCAGAGGGCTACCTCTTTCTTCCTAACACCAACAGACTGGAGTGCTACGTCGATTTCCCATTTTCCCCCTATATTGTCTTTCTCTTTAGCATACCTGGAGCGAAGTTGGATATATTTAAAACGGGAAAAAGAATCCCCTATCTTAGCCCGCAGAACTTCCCATGGAAGAACACCCTCCGCCGTGACAAGATCTGACCAGGTAGCTACTCCTGCACTCCTGATAGTCTGAGAAAGACTGTCCTTTAGGCATAATGGTGTGCCTGGGGAGTCCCAGATGGGGGCCAGATCTGAATAGTATTTTATACCCCAACATCGCTTCAGTCTGCACCACAATGTCAAGGCTGATCTTAAAACCTTCAGACGGACTTTTTTGAAGAATCTTGGGGACCCATATTTATACAAAAAACCCGGGCCTCCCCCTTCTAGATCTTGCATCACCTTTAATATCCGACCCCAATGAGATTCGTCTGGGGCGGTTAGAAGGGTACAGATGTTTTTTAATTGGAAAGAAAAAGAATACCAGAGTACATCCGGAAGCGCCATTCCACCCTTTAACAGACTCCTTTTTAGTTTTTTCCATGAGAGCCGGGCGTTCTTGTTTGCCCAGATGAAGCTACCTATCTTCCCCTGAATATTCCCCCAAACTTTATTTTGGAAAGTTACGGGTATAGCACGGAATATAGATGTTAATTTGGGCAAAATAACCATTTTAACCAGGTTAACCCGGCCATAAATCGTCAAGGGAATACTCTGCCATTTCATAACCTTCGTCAGGTTGACCTTTGCAATATTATTAAGGTCGGAGGTAATTAGGACTCCTAGATATCTGAACTGGTTGCTTTGCGGGCCGTCCCAATTATCGACTCCCCAGCACATTATTTCAGTTTAAGTGTTGTTTATTAAATAACCAGAATGCTGTCCATAGTCCATCATGATCTCTTCTACTCTGGGGAAGACCTCCGCTGGATTACTGGTGTAAATCATTAAGTCATCCGCATAAAGAGCCAATTGGGAGGAATAATCATTTATTCTCAATGGGGTGACTCTATTATCCAATCTAAGAGCCTGTGCCAAGGGTTCAATGCATAGATTGAACAAGAGGGGCGAGATAGGACACCCCTGTCTAGTCCCTCTCCCCACATTCAATCGAGGAGACAACAGACCGTTCAACAGTATTGCTGCCGAGGCTCCCTCATAGCAACTCCTCAGGGTATTAATGAAGATCCCCCCCCAAACCTCATAGTTTTAAGCACATCCCACAAAAATCCCCAATTGACTCGGTCAAAGGCCTTGGCGGCGTCATATGCAGCCACCGCCAATGGCTCCAGCCGCGTCACCGCCAGATCAATACAGCCTATGAGTTGGAGGGTCAGCTCATGGATGTTCCTCCCCGAAATAAAACCTTTTTGGTCTGGATTAATCAGGGATGGAGCCAGCCTGGCCAATCTCCCGGCCAACACACCAGTGAAGATCTTATAATCGGCGTTTAGCAGGGAGATTGGCCTGTAGGACTCCGCCCTGAGAGGGTCTTTACCTGGTTTTAATAGCAAGACGATAGTGGACTCTTTCCAAGAAGGTGGAATTTTACCATGCGGACTATAAATAAAGTTAAACAATTCACACAGTCTAGGTGCTAATAGATCTATGAATATTTTATAGACCTCGCCCGGTAAAGCATCAGGCCCTGCAGCTTTATTTTTTTGTATTTTATTAATTTGTAGTTTAATCTCATCTTCTGTGAATTGACTATCCAGCAGGGTACGACCCTCCTCCCATAACTTTGGTAATTCCTTATCTTCAACCAGCGCATGGCGTTTACTGGGCTACTGGAAGGCTCCTCTTTATATAGCTCCGAGAAGTGAGAAAAAAAACATTTTTCCATCTCTATCTGCAGACATGATATCGTGCCCTGTTCATCTATAATCAACCTATTGATGTTGTTCTTGACTCGGTCTGCTCTTATTTTCCCTGCCAACACTGCGCCTGCTCTTTCTCCATATTCATAATTCTCCATGGAGTATGAAGCCCATTGAGCCTTAACCTTCTGGTCTAGAAGCCCCGATATTCCAGGCGGAGAAGATCTATTTCAGATGAAATTCGGGGAGCATCTTCCACATTTAGGTTCATTCTCAGTGTTTCTGAAGAGGAGATCTTGTCCTCTATTCTTTTAAACTTAGCAGCCTCTTTCCTGTTACTGGAGCTTATTGCGCTAAGAAATTGACCGCGGACAAACGCCTTATAGGCGTCCCATACAAATTCAAGGGATGTCGAGCCTATATTGTCAGAAAAAAAACTGACAGAGGAGGTATCTATCATAGACAACTTCCTGATCGTATAAGGCTCCTCGCTTAAGAGTCCATCTAGGATTAACTTTCGGCCTGTCTCCTCCAAAATTGAATGTAACGAGAATAGGTGCATGATCGGATAACACGCTAGGTAGAATGGCCATGCCCTTCATTGACTCCAAGCCTTCTCGGTCCAATAAAATATAATCCAATCTCGAAGCATGGCCATGTTTTTTACTAAAGTAAGTATGACCTGGGATCGGGCCATTTTTCGCTCTCCAAGCATCTATTAATCCTAGGTCTAGGATCATATTCTTCATTGCATATCGTGACTTTGGAGCCACTACCACCTGACGGTGGTTGGAGCGATCTTGCCTAGGGTCAAGAAAGACATTGAAGTCTCCGCCTATAAGTAACGTTGAACTAGACCTTATGTATATATACTGGATCATCTATATTGGGGCCATAAAATGAAAAAGCAGTCAGATCCCTCCCCCTGATATTAATCAGAGCTTGTACCCATCTGCCTGAATGGTCAGTGAAGAGTGATTTTAATGTGCCGCCACAACCACCTTTAACTAATATCGCTACACATTTATTAGTGACGGATTGATCTGAATAGAAAAAGGCTTCGATCTATCTAACTCTCCCAAAGGCCTCTTTAGCTTCTACAGATGTAAGATGGGTTTCCTGGAGCAGGATCACTTTGGCTTCTGACTGCTCTAGATATTTAAATATCAATCTTCTACGTCGGACATATCTAAGCCCATTAACATTCCATGATAAAAAACCTATATCACCCTGCGCCATATTTTGTAATCTCCTTCCCCCCCAATTACTCCAGCACCTGACTGGGCAATACAATGATGGAATGTTGCTAGGTGTGAGTATTTCTTGTACTGTTCGTAGAGATAAGGACACTTTTTTTTCTTTTTTCCCACACTGCACCCCCCCCGTGACCCAACAGCCCCCCTCATCCCACCCCGGGAAACCCTCTTTTCTTCTTGAGCAAACATGCTCTGCGACGGGCCTTCCCCCCCCTACACAGTGTTAAAAGTAATCAATACAAAGAGAAAAGAAACCAGCAGAAAAAAGAAGAGCATTACTACATTACTACAAAGAGCATCTAACTTAATCAATGAATGTACTGAACTAATCTAATTACTACCATTATGCTTTATAATAGACCCATCAGGGAATAATCAGTGTTATCGCTCACCCTGACCCTGACCCAGCTGCCCCGGATGCCATCGACCACTGCAAACCATCTCCACTCTCCCCTTTACTCCCAGCTTTGATTTTTTCTATCAGACAATCTGCCTCATCCACCTGGCGAAAATTATACATGTGGTTATTCCACATGAGCCTCAAGGAAGCAGGGAATTTCATTTGCGCGCGAGCCCCCAGGGGATTAAAAGTTGCCAGTCTCTTGCCCATCTCCCATTGCTTAGATGCCGTAATGTGGGAGATATCTGATCGAATAGTGAAAGTAAAGGGAGTGGAAAAAGAGGCAGATTTAATCTGGCCAGCTTTCAGTCCCAGTGATAAAATCCTCTCCTTAATAGAATAGGTTAGAAAGTTGGCCAAGATCTTCCTAGGTCTTTCTTTACTGGGATTCCGCCGGAAAGGATCACGATGCACTCTTTGAATATCCACCAATAATTCCTGGGCCATTTCGGGAGAGTCTTTCAACACTGTAGTCTTAAGCAAGGCCGCAATAAATGCTTTGATGTCGTTGCCCTCAAGATCATCCGGAATATTTAGACATTTTATATTGTTTTTCCTTGAGTGATTTTCCAGCCTCTCTATATCTTCTCTCATTTCCCGATTCTGCTTGACCAGATTGTCAATGTTAATTGCCGACGTTCCTAGCGCTACCTGAATCTTGGGCAGTTCTGCTTCCAGGGCATCCGTTCTTAATGAAACATCTTCGACCTTACGAGCTAGCATCTCACACGATGCCTGAATGGCTTGTTGATTAGCCTCCGAGGTAGCAAAGCGCCTCCCCAGATCTTCTCTCAAACCCATAAGGATATCTGCTGAAGTTGCAGGGCTTCCTGGGGCTGCTGTAATCGCAGAGGTTACTGTAGATACAGGTGTATGCTGAATGTCCGATACAGGCGGAGAAGCATCCACATTACCCGCCTTATCTAGTCCAGCTTGCTCATCTTGGATTTCCAATGCTGAAAAACTATTTGAGAGTTCCACCGCTGGGTGTACTAAATCGAGCGAATTGACCGTAGGAGACATTGTTGATGTTAAGGAGGGGGAGCCGGAAATACCCGATTGTGTAGGTGAAGAATTGGATGTAAGCTTATCGCTCTCCGTCATCTCAGTCTGAGTGGCTTCCTTCGGGGTTTCCATAGCCGGAGGTGATATAATTCTTGTTGGATCTCTAGTCTTACTTGATGTAGTAGAGGAGAGAACCTTGTAGAATGATTTTAGCGAAGGCGTAACTTTAGAGGAAGCAAGGGTCCTTCCCTTCACCTTTTTCCTGCCCTTTCCTTTTCCTGGTGGAGTTTCAGGATCACCAATGTCACCAATGTCGCGGTTACCTCTGTGCCCTTTCACCTTAGCCCCTTTCTTCTGGGTTAAAGCCTTAACGTGGGTTACTGGGAGGGGGGCAGATGTAATAGAATGAACTTGGGGCAGATTGGCCACCCGGCTGCGGAGGGTATATCTATTAGCCACAGAAAGAGGATCAGGGGCAGCTAGTGCAGGTTTACCCAAATTGACGGAGGGAGGGCTGACCTGCAAATTCACTATGTCGGGAATACCTGTCTCCATACAAAAGTCTTTGACACTACTACTCTTAGGTGATATATACAACGGTCCACCAGAGAGGCTATGGGGTGCATAAGTTATTCTACTGTCTACTCTTTTCAGCTCTGGATCTCTAAGCAGTGTTATCAAGACCGACTTCCCCCCGTAGCTCCTTATTTCAGGAATCTCGCTCCCGTTCCTCTCGCTTTGTACATATACCGGTGAGATATAGCCTCTCCACTGTGTTATGCTCTGAGCCCGTCTTCCAGCATTAACCCTCCAAAGTCTTATAGCACCAAACTCGCGAAACCAAGCCGGTTCGTGGGGTGCAGAGACTCCTCTGTCAACCATTCGGGAATCTCCCTACTGCCTTCCCAGTAGTACCTAAGAAGTTAAACAATTTATCTTTGGCCTAAGGTCCTGGAAAAGGGAAAGGGAAAGGGTCCAGAAAACGTAGTCCCAGAAAAACTGTTAACTGTTAAGCGGCAGTGGTAAAAAAGGCACTCTAAAAGGCACTATTAAGCTCTAAGCACCTCTCGCCTACCCCCACGCTTTCTCACGATACGACGTCTGATTTAAAAAGGGTGTGTAGCCACTTAGCTGTAAGGCAAACAAAGGCTATGGCCACTGAAGCCAATACCGCTCACCACTCTCGCCGTGCTGCTCCGCGTTAGGGAGGGGAGCCTCGCATCACCGTGCCTGCTTCTTTGCTGGGTAAATGGTGGCGCCGGCTGATAGATGAGCCTTGCCCTTTTACAGCCGCAGTCCGGGGGGCTCAGAATATCAAAGTCCCAGGGTCACTGAGTGGAAACGCTACATTCTCCATTCACTTGTTGCCGTTGCTACCGCTGCTGCTGATTCTCTCCTCGCGCCTGCGTGGTGCACCGCATAGGAAGAGGTGGAGCTCCGTCACGGCCGTTAACCTCCGGCCGTCATGCTCCCCACCCTTTCTTGTCCAATTCCTTACTTGGCTGAGGTTTAATACGTCCCTCTAGCCACCAGTTTCCACAAAATGTTTTCTCTTTCAGTGGGTAACCGCTGCCATGCCCTCCCTACAGACTATTCTGCTTCCTGTAACACTTTTATTATTTTCACTATTTTCCTCGTAGCTTCCGAGAATTTCTTATCTTGATTTCATGTTTTTTATATGCCAAGTTTGTGGGGCGGGGCACACATTTATTGCATCTTAACACTTTCTAGTGTAATCAACAGCAGTGCGTCTCCGTTGCAGGATGGCTATGCAAAGGACCAATCACTATTTCCCTTTAGGCCAGGGAGAGCATGTTTGCATTGTGCAGCATCAGCTGTGCTTGGACTCGCTTTTTGTGATGTGCGCTGAAGTGGGTAAAATTCAATTTATGTATTTTTATTTTTAAGGAACCTGGTAGTGTTAGGGCTAGCATCTCCATTAAAGTGCTTGGTTCTGCTGGGTTGAAAGAAGTGTGCTGTTGGGGTGTCAGGCAATGGCGCAAAAGCCGGGTTGCCTATTCACACTTTCCCTTGCCTGTGGCATGGGGAGTGTCTGAGATTTCCTAGAAGTATTAGTTGCATGGAGGCCCCATAATGCAGATCTCCATGATCTTTGAGGGGAGCCCCAAGGTTTTTGTAGGATTAATTATGGTGCATAGGCCCGTATTATGAGCAGATTATGGCTCCTTTTTAAGGAATCAAAGTATGGCATTGTGCTTATAAGACTGGGCTTGCCAGAAGGACTACAAATTCACAGAAGATGACTTGTAAGCACTTTCCGGGTCTTCTCTCGTGGTTTGAAACAGTGGGGTAAAACATGCAGTGAAGGGGATATTTGTAGTCTCTGTAAGATGTCAAATGCAAATGCCAGTCTGAACTTTTGATTTGGAGGATGTTCATGTCTTTTTCCTGCTATTCTTTCCTGCAATAATATCTAAGAGATAATGTTACAATGTAGGAGAGGAAATACATTATTATTTAGGAGACATCTCTTTTGTCAGTTGGAAAATGAGAGACCTAAACAATCCTATTCAACTAGAATTGATCCCTAAATTATGTGGTGATCCTGCTTTGGATTAAAATGAATAAACATTCTCATAAGAATAACTACCCTTCTCCATCGTTCCTCACATTGTGCAGAGGTGCTAAAGAGAGATTGCATGCATCACCCATGCTGAGAAAAAACTTCAGGAGATGGTTAAATTCCTGTCCGATTTAACCTCCTCCTGAAGACACAAAGGACTGTGTCAATCTCTTTTGCAGTTGCCTGATGGATCTGACAGTTCTTAGTCCCCT
Source organism: Lissotriton vulgaris (assembly GCF_964263255.1). NCBI lineage: Eukaryota > Metazoa > Chordata > Amphibia > Caudata > Salamandridae > Lissotriton > Lissotriton vulgaris. The sequence continues at coordinate 436,132,574 of NC_141691.1, read as the reverse complement.
CACCTTCTTAATGGTCCTCCAGTGTTTTGCCTAATTAAAATGAGGAAGAAAGTGATTTTCCAGGAAATGCTAGTGCTCCATGGAGAAATCGATACAGAAAGAAGAACGGAAGCCAGTGATGTCTTTGTTACATTTCTTTCAACCTACAGTTACCTGTTGGGGAAGAACAACCTAGTACCAGTGAGGAAAGGTTTCAGAAGTTTGAGACCGACCTTTCTAAATGTTCTTGTCATTGTGGCCCTATTGGGACTTAATAAAGATGGCACAGAAGTTTCCAGACACTGTTTATGTCCCAAGCCTTTTTGGGTAGACTCTACCATCTGGCCAACGAGGAATTAAAGCTTCCCCAATCCCTAGTCTTAGACCTGGTCTTCGCTAATCCTGTCAGTCAACCATCTCCCTTTGACTTCAGACATTGTCATATCTGGCCTAGTGTACAAAAACAGGAAAGGGGGGCATTAAAGAGAGCATGTGCTCACTTGAGCTTGTAAGTGAGGCCCGAGATATACATGGTCTAAATTTCTCAATCCTTAACTAAAGAGGTCAGTCCCATTCTTGAGGCATCTGCGAGGGGGAGGACTGTTTGTAACTTTTGTGGTGTATAGATATTCATGCTAAGTTTCTGGCAGATATGGTCTTCGATAACCCAAGAGCATCATCAGTAGTTTCAGGTGGGGTGGTAGCTACACCGTTTATCCTACATTTGAGAGGATGGAAAACAGAAGTCGTTCAAATGAACTGTATTTTTGGACACCTTTTGGTGGGAATTTGCTTTTTAGAGAAGATCTGGAAGACATTTTGCATAGGTCTTTGAAATGTTAATTAATGTGCTAAGCCTTTCCATCACAAGCAGAAATATTTTGGGAAAAATAAGAAAAGTTTTGAAAGAAACAAAGATAAAAAGCAGCACTTTCCATTTAACAGATCTCAACTTCAGCCTAAGAATGCTCAGAGCATTGATTCTTCTCGCTCCAGGGGATAAAGGAAACCAGAGACCATGCCCTTGACTGTGTCTGGTTGAAATTGCATTCAAACCCTGGTGGGGGAGAAGGTGCCCTCTACTTTTGTTTCTGGATCAGTGAAAGTCTTCAATATATGACAACTGGGTGCTGAAAGTTATTTCTCAGGTTTACATGATGGACCTTCTATCATTACTTCCAGATATTCATTTTGGCCAATCCCCTTGGGATCCACCATAGTGTTATTTTTAATTACAGAGTCACTCTACCAGTTCCTCTTCAGGAGGAGGTTTCATAAATGCTGTCCTATTGTGTTCCTATTCCAGAAAGCCTCAGGACTATGCAGGATGATAATAAAGCTGATGTCACTTAACAGGTTTATTCCAACAGTCCTTTTCAAAATGGACTCAGTCCCGCAAGTAATTCCTCTAGTGTTAGAGGGGGATTACTTAGCAAAGATCGACCTTCAGCATGCTTACCTGCATGTACCAATAGCAAAATCCTATCAAATGTTCCTCAAATTTAGAGTGCGGGAATAGCACTGGCAATATTGAGTCCTATCACATTTAGACAAAAAGCTGCACTGAAAGTCTTTTTCAAAGATTCTGTCTCCAGTGGTTTCCTTTCCTTACTTCACCAGCTGAGCATTAAAATGAATTTGTACCTGTATGGCTGCCTGATTCATTCCCCTTTCAATTTGAAGTAAAATAAGTTGATGAATCCGATTCTTCTGAGTTTTGGCTTGGGAGAAGTTCCATGTGTTCCACACAGAACCTAGAATACATTGGTATATGGTTCAGAACTGATTTGGTAAAACTATGCTGTCTACAGTCTGGAGAGAGAAATTAAAGACTTACATGAGCATGCTGATGTCAAAGACATGAGTTCCAGTAAGAGAAATTGCCTTGTTGCCAGGGGGCTATGGCAGACACCGTTTGTTACTCCTTGGGCAAGGATCCATTTAGACAAGGTGGTTTACTGCATCTTTTAGCAATGATATCCAAGTTCAGAGGCATATGAGACCCCCATCCCAGTCACACACTGTATTTAGGATCAGTTTGCATGGTGATTGATAACCTCAACTCTGGAACAAGGGACTGTGTTTGCTCTTTCCAGCCCAGTAATTCTGACAAAGGATTGCTGCAGCACCGGTTGGGGAGTACTGGATGATTGTTTATCCCAGGTTTGTTGGTCTCACCGTGAAGGACGTAAGCCCTCTAGCTAGAAAGTCTCATGTGTCTATGTGGGTATCATTGCAGGTGTTTTCCTTTCAGATCAAAGAGAAGGTGCTGGTAGTCCACGTGGAGAGTATGGCAAAGAAAGTCCTTTCATATTGGCAGTTTTGTACATAGTTTCCTGCTCTGAATCAGATCAGCTAATCAAAAACATTTGCTTCTGGGCAGGGATACATCTAATTACTCACAGAGCATTTCACATTCAGGGTGTAAACAATGTCTTTGCAGATTCCCAAATTGGGTTTTCTCTTTCTCCATGACTTCAACCTTCATCCTCTAGTCTTTTGGGAAATTTGCCTTGTGGGGTTTCAGGAAATAGACCCCTTTGGGGATAGATCCAATACAGATTTCAGGGTCCTCAATTAATGAGGGGAATGCTGCCCTGAAGTCTGTGCCAGAGGGCATTTAGTATGCCTTTCCTCTGATTCTTCTGAGTTCTGAGACATTAACAAAGAAGCAGAGAGAGCAAGCAGAGGTAATCCTGATTCTTCCCCATTGGCCGAGAAAGACATGTATTCCTCTATACCAAGTATCTGATAGGGAAACTGTGGAACTTTCCTTTATCTCCTCCTTCTTTGATCCAGCCTTCATTTACTCCAGCTACCTACCAGCACCTAAGTGTGTCAGTCTAGAGTTTGAGAGGTCAGGTCTCCTGAATAAGAGATGTGCTCTTCCGGTTACTCTGTCAAGTCAGGCCTGCAGAAGGGATTTTATGACAAAAGCCTATCACCATCATTGGTTGTTTTGACAAATGATTTGTATTGGAAACTGGTTAACCCGTTAAGGGGAATGAAATGCTACTCAACCAGGAACCACAGTTTCTGTTCGGGTGAAGCACAAGCAAACCCAAATGGCACTAAAGCAGGCAGGCTTAACTTAGAGCCAATGTATAAAGTATTTTTGCAGCACTTGAAACAGTGATAAAGTGAAATTATAACACAAGAGAAATCCTACACCAATGTTGAAAAATAGAGTAAAATGTAATAAATGATTTTACACCAAAACTCCAAAACATCCATTCTGTAGAACCAAAGAACTGCCGTTTTAAAGCTTTAATTAAAAATAATGCCTAGAGACACAAAGCGTCATCTGTGGTTATCTGGTCACACCGACCAAGACAAAGTCAGAAGTTCAGGCTGACTGCGATGGAGTGTTGGCCGGTTACAGGGACCAAGTTAGACCTGCTGACTCTTGTACCTTAAATCCTGGTTGTGGAGTGTTGCGAGAACCGGGGCTGAGGATTCATTGCACAGCAGTGGTCCCAACGAGCAGCAATGCAAGATTCAGATTTGAGTCAAAGGGACCAATATTTATAGAAATCATGAATCAAAGATCCATGGAATCCATTCCAGAGTGTCAGAGGGGAAGAAAGGTAAGAAGTACAGGAAACATCCTCCTTACCATATAAATCTCCACAAAAACATATCCTAAACATTTAACTGATCCTCCTGCGGATCATGGAGGATCACTAATGAATATAGAGTGAAGCTTTCCTCAAATTCAGGACAGTGACTGTAAGCAATACAGAAAGACTAACTGCCAGTTACACTTAGCCATATGACCCACGATAAAGGCAGCCACCGCCAAATGGTTAGAACAAGAAAATGTCAACTTTCTAAAAGTGGCATTTTCAGAATTGTGACTTAAAATCCGACTTTACCATTAAAGAGGGCTTTAAATTACAATTATTTAGACACTGAACTCGATATTCCTACCTGCTCCCAAATGAAAATGATCATTTATTAAATGTAATAAGTTAACCCAAATGTCAAATGTCAAATGTCAAGGTATTTGTAGAGCGCACTGTCACCAAGCGGTTTCCTGGCGCTATTACTCATACCGCTGTGGAACCCCTCCTGGCTTTCCCTGTGAAGTGTCCACTCCTGGGCACCCCCAGGGTGAAGCCAGGCATCCACAGTGCTGTTGGGGCCGGTGTGGAGGTTAAGCAAGCTATTGCCCAGAGTTGCAGCGTGGGACCCATGATTAGAATAGGCACCAAGGCGAGAAATCAGGTCCGAGGAATTATGAGCCCAAGACCCGCCGAGGCGAGAATTGAACCCTGGTCCCAGACCAGAACTCTGCATCAGGGTCTGCCGCTCTAACCATTGAGCCACACTCCTCCACTCCTCCAATGTAAACCCATGGGAGAGTTAGACCTTGCAGTTGTGAAATCAAATGTAGTAGTTTTTCAATACCAGGGCATGTAAAAGTTGAAAGTTTAGGTTCAACTTTTTAAATACATAGTACTCTGCCTTTTGGGCTGTTAGGGCCTACCACAAGGGTGACATATGTATTAAAAAGGAAGGTTTATTTTGCTTGGTTGAAGTGGTAATGCAAAAAGTGCACCCATATGTTGCAATGGCAGGCCTGAGTCCTGGTTAAAGGGCTTTATCCTATTTCGAGAGCCCTACTTTTGAGGCTATAGCGAACATTTCAGAAAAATTCCTAATGTTGATGGGTTTCTTCTTAATGGCTATGATCACAGTGAGGAGAGTTGTGTGCTTTACTCTCCCCTGAGATTATTTATGCATTTCATAGAGATCAGTAAATTGTCCTTCCTTCCATGTGTGCCAGATTCTCTTAAGAATCTGAAGCAATAATTAATCTTTTAGCTGTTGTGAGTGCTTTGAAGATGTATGTGCCGAGGATGGTTTTATTCAGACAAACTGATAGTTTATCAATTTTGCAACATATATAGTGAGACGCAAAGTCTTCAAAAGTTTCCCTTGTAGGTGGATAGAAACTATCATCTCTTTAGCTTATGCAAATTCTGGCATGGATCTCCTGGGGGCAGTACAGGTCAGTCTACTAGAAGTATGGCTGTCTCCTGGGCAGAATGGGCAGTAATTTCTATTGTAGACCTTTGCAGAGCTGCCTCTTTGGGTACTCATTTTAGACATATTTCTCATTACTGGTTCAGTGTAGCCCAGTGGTCCAAATAATGGTTTGTTAAAGAGATCAATTCTAAGGCAGCTACTTTGTAATATGATTACAGATGTAAGTTTATGTCAGAACTCAGATTATTTTTCAATATGGTGTGATAATAAAGGGATTTCTCTGCACCCAGTATTTTACATTTTCTTATAGTATGGCTTATGCATTGTTCGAATCAAACTCTTATGAAGACATACTGCTTTGTATATCCTCTCTGATGTAAGGAATGGGACTAGGAAGGAGATGAGGAGGTTATGACTGGATAATTTACCCGTAATCTTCTTTACTTGATTCTTGCGCCCTCGTCCCAGGACATAACAACCCAGAGAGCCTTCAGCAGCAATCTGAGAAAGTCCGGGATTGATGTTGGAAGCAGTAGAGCTTAAAGAAGGCATGAGTGTCATTACTCCTAGTGAGGGCAAACAGCTGTGTGGAAAGTGGTAACTAAAGCTGTGGGGCACAAGATTAAAAAAACCTCAGTCGAGTATGTACTAGGATGAGGAAGGTAGAATTTGAGTTATAAAGATTACTGCTAAGCAATCCACGCATTAAACCACATACAGTAGAAAATGAAGAGTTCATATTACTAAATTTTATTATGCCTGTTGCAGGAAAAATGCACATCTCTTTACCTACCATTATTATCACTGTTAACGTTGTGTGTGTGTCTTTTTTATACATAAAACTCAAACATAAATGCCCATTCGTATTCCAAAAAGCTTTGAAATGTGTTATTTTGGTGGTGTTCTGTATGAATGCAGTGACCACAAATAAATCATTGGGCCTTTCTTACGGTGAAAGTATCAATATCCTCTACGGTGTCTAATACCAGCTTAATTTGCCTCCTGGTTCGTGCACTAGAACATCCCACTCCTGCCTGTGAGCTCCCCGTGAAACTTAAAGATGGATTGTTACCTGTGCCAGTCAACTGATTCGGCTTGTTTGAGCCCGTGTGTTGTCGATTTCCGCGTAATGGGTATTGCTCGTATCCGTATGAAATATACGAGATGCAGCAATTTCTCATTAAAAGGATTTAACAACATGAAAGATTATTTCATCCTGTTTGATAAGTTTCTGGAGCGGCTTAAGTGCCTGTGTTTTTTCCAGGAGCCCTTAAAACGCGTGGGGAGTTGGATTAATTAGAGGCGGCATCATGTGGCCTGCTACCCAGGGGAGTAGCAAACGCCAACATGTCACTGGGCTCAAGAGGAGCTCAGATTAGGAGTGACCTTGGGTCTCTCGTTCCACAGCCGACACGGAATAGTAAACGTGCGGAAGCGGTCCACGCGGCCCTCGAGAGGCTCAGGAGGGAAACCTTCAGCTGACCCTCACAGCACGGTAATCCTTCTTGTGTAAGTGAATATCTTATTCAAGGTGCTCACCCCTGCACCACAATTATAGAGCAATGGTGTGGGCTATTAATGGAGCTAAATTGTATTGGAAATACTGCTCCTGGGACACATGCTGCAATAATTCACTTAATAAAACCGAATTAAATATGCATTCACATGGAGTTGTATCGATTGGGCATTGAAAATGTGTTCTTCATCCGCAATTAAGTTATCTCAGCACGAGCAGCGCCTGAAAACAAAATAAAGTTAATCAGAAGTAGTTTGCATGCATTTCTGCAAGAATATTGCTATTTAAATAGTTCTCGTTGGATGCTGTTTTCCACGAACGCACAATTTAAATAGGTTTCATTCGGTTTTTGTTGCTAAATTGTTGCAAACCTGATAATTTATGTAGGATAATTGACATAAAGTGCACATTTACTGTGATACACTATGAACATAAATCTGTATTACCGCAATCCTATTTGTACGGTGTTCAGTAAAAAGCATGCTGGCCAGACTCTCCTCACAACTAAGTTTTGTATCCAGTCTTACCGGGAATCACTTTCATTACATAAGAAATGATATAACTGATAAGATCTAATCAGGGAAATTGTGGGACTCCAATAATCATTGCATCATGCCGAAGACATTCACAGGTTTCCACAATTTTGGGGATCTATAAAAATCGCGAGGCGTATGCCAGCTCATCTACACATATATCACAGATTTCCACATGCCCTCAGTCCTTATACTCGTGAATTGCTCAGTGTGTTGACAGTTCATAGCTGTCCATAAAAAGCACAAATGAAATGCTAATGGTATAAATAAGATAGTCCATAGTAAACATGGTAGAAATGAGTCTGTCTATAGTAAGCTCTGGTAGAAATAAAGACCCAGTAAGTCTTTACATCTATTTCTTAAATACATATGAGAGTATTTAGGAAAATGTAACACTTTATAGTCTAACTTACTCACTTGACAACTTCAGTCTTTTGCTTAAAAGCAAGCTTATGTATGTGTAGCAGGAGGAGACCTGTGCATGTGTTAAAATGATTGTAAAGGGATAGTCAGCAGATGTTGGTTAATGGTGGGACAGCAGAATCTGGGGGCTGCATGAAAAGTTTGTAGAGGGGGCATGACATTTTAAAAGAGAAAATGGCTGCCGGCAGTGGTAAATACTGGTATGGGAAGAGGAAATACCTCAGTCTAGTAAGTACAGGGATTGCGTAGGAAGAATCAAAGTAATGAAGTGGGAAGGTGTGGCCAACCAAGGTAAGAGATATGGCCTAATTACCCGAGCTGCCACCTTCGGAACTGGGGAAAAAGCTTCCAGACCCGGCATAGGCTCAACTGCCTCTGATTCTGGGCAAATCACTTAATCTGCCAGTGCATGAAAAAATACCTTGTATGTTGTAATCTGGTGCTCATGTAAAGCGCTATAATGTCAAATGTTTTTAGGCCGTAGTCGCCCCGGTATAACTGCAAAAAATAAATAAATAATTTGAGAAAATTGGTTAGTAATCCAAGCATTCTACCTCATACCATTGACCATGGAGAGTCAAATGAGTCTTTCCATATCACTGGATTTTATTATACTTTTTTCAAGAAAAAAATGGCTATCTCTTCATTTACCATTATTACAGTCCACGTTGTGCGTTTTTCTTAAAATAAAAGCACTAACACATGTGCACGTATGCATTTGAATACCACTTCTTCAGTAACTATTTCATTGGCATGTGCTAAGGTTCTTTAAATATTTGTGCAGCGCTGTGACTGTGGTTGACAGCCTCATCTCCCCCCTCCCCGGAAACTCATGTGACCTTCCTTATTGTGAAAGTATTATCTCCTAGGGCAGTGGTCTACAACATTTTCAATGCCATGACCCTCCCCCACTTGTAAAATACAAATATTTTAAAAATCGCCATTCAGTGTGAAAATATATTTTGTACAATTATTCTAGAAAAAGAGCAATGTTTAAATATGCCTAAACATATTTAAAAATTGCCGTTATGTTCCGTTACCATTTCGAAAAAATGCTATCAAATACATGGTTGCCAACTTGCTAAGGGCAGTCTAGGCCTATTCAAGTGTAAAGCTATCCACATTGTGATTCTTTATCTGAAATGGAGATGGTGGGTGGGGGAGTTGAGGATTATTTGGATGCCCGCCCCCTTTGACACCTACTCCCAGGAAAGCTATGAGTGGAAAAGATTAGTGATGGCACATTACAGAGTGGTTTATTGCAGCTCCATTCTTCATTAGCATGATGATTCTCTTGGCCAGTGCCCCCTGGGGCCAATTAAGGCCTCCCCAAGAGGGCCCGCCCTGCAGTTTGAAGACCTCTGCCCTAGGGTGTCAAAAATGGCACAATTTGCCTGCTGTTTGGTGCATTTTAGCATTGCACTTCTCCCTATGTTCATCCTGTCAAACGCAGAAATGTATTGATACATATGCTAGTCAATTTGTTCTGCTGGTGCTAAAGATGCTCGTTTGATTCTGCGTGCTCTTGATTTCCTTGGAATGGGTATTGGGATATGTTAGTATGCATATGAAATATGTGATTTTACAAAATGTTCTCATAAATTTTGCATGGATTTAACAACAGGAAAGATAATTGTATCCTTAAGTTCGATACGTTTATGAAGCTTCTTTGATGCTTGAAATTTTCACTAACCCTTAAAATAGAAGTGTGGTTTTGTGGAAATGTAACTATTTGTAGTCTTCTTTATTTACTTGATAACTTCCACTTTTTGCTTGAAAGTAAAGTTCTGCATTTGTAGTAAGTTAAAGTTGCTGGAATCAGTAGAGTCTGCCGATGCTGGTTAATGGTGGATGACTCGGGCAGTACTAGTTGACCCATATGATAACGGGGCAGCCGAATCTGGGTGCTGTATGGATTGCTGAAAAAATGCTACCTCTGTGAGAGGATTAGAAACCTTTTGGCAATTTTCTTTTCAGCAGCACCAGAGGAGTCATCATCATCATCATAACTTTATTCGACAGTTGAATCATCAAAGCACATCATGTAAAAACATTTATCAATTATTCTATACAAAATAAAACAGAATTTTGATACAATTAATAAATAGGAAAAATAGGATTAAACTCCATACCACAACTCTCGAATACAATAGTTAAGAGAAATATAAAACTTCAGTTTTTGTAAAATTCCCAAATTATAATGACATTATTTGATTTATACTAGTTCGTTATGTGTAACAAGGTGTGGGTCAATGCGGACAGTGCCTATCTCTTTTACAAATACACAGCCCCTTACCTGGGCAATTGGACTTTGATCATGACTGTAAGAACTATATCATATATTACCTATCCGACAATTATTCGCTAGGTAAAAGCAACAGTTTGGAGCGAATTGCCCAGGCCCAGTGCAGGAACTTTGCCACAGCTATCGCTATTGGTGGTGTCTCAGAGTGCCCATTGATCGACTGATGGGTTTTATCCACTTTCGACGCGGTGCAGTGTATTGCTGGCACACAAACAAGATATGACTCACAGATTCTTGTTGGTCTAGGCACCTAGGACATCCATCGTTGATAGACCCCTCCCATTTCCCAGTGAATAGCCTAGTAGGGAGAGTGCCAACCCTAAATTGAAAATACAATTTACGATCATGTGGCTTTTCGATTACTTCCCAGTATTTTTTGAACGTTGGCCAGGTCTTAAATTCAAGGAAACAACTACTAAGGTGTGAAGAGAGGTTTTTCAAACATGTCAATAAGAAGACCATTTCCCAATATCTTCCCTTCAAGATTTTTTACGAGGGAAAAGCTGCGTTTAGGGGGTTATTCCATAGTTCAGGCATGCCCATCCTCCCTAATAGAGATCTAATCTCTTTGAGCAATTGAATTTTTTGAAAGGAGTCATTATTAATAATGTCCATGAGTCCCTGGGCATAATGCGACAGTTCCTCAGTGCTCCATGTTCTACGCCAGTACAATAATGGTCGTAGAATTACCAGATCTTTAACTTCTTTTCTTACCTAGATCCCATAAGAGTGGGGTTAAAGGGGTACTTTGTGGGACACTGATCATCTTAAGCAAAAACTCATTTTCCACCATGGACAAGCATATTATATTTTCGAAACCCCACAATTCGGCTCCATATAGGGACGAGCTCAATACCTTCATCCCATAGATGTCAAGAACTGGGCTAATAGGTTTGCTCAGTGAGGTTTTGAATTTTTGCAGAAGAAAACCAGCTTGTTGCTGGTGCTTTTGAACAGCCAAATCAATTTCGCTATTCCACCGCATGTCCCTCTGCAGGATTACCCCTAAATAGGTAAAAGCATCCACCAGCCTCTAGAGGGGATTTATTCATAAATATGCTACCTTTAAAGGATTTGTGTTCGTTGAATGACATACATTTAGTTTTGGCAGTGTTTATTTCCAGACCATGCGAAAGTCTCCGAACCGCTGGAGGGCCTTCTGTTTTAGAAACTATCAGGGTGTCGTCTGCAAACATGAGGATAGGGATACGGATACCGGCCAGCGCCGGAGCATCCGTGGGGGCCAAGGAAAGGTAGTCCACCACCCCGTTGACAAAGAACAAGAACAGGGTAGGCGCCATAATGCACTCCTGCCACACTCCCCGCTCAACGGGGAAGGCTTCGGTAACCTCCCCCTGTAACCCCCACCGAACTCGGGCAAAGTTATCCTCATGCATGCGTACGATCAATGTAAGCAACTCTGGGGCCATCCCCCAACTCCTCCAAGACCTGCCATAATTTGCCACGCGGAACTAAATCGAAAGCTGCTCTCAGGTCAATGAACACAGCATACAAAGCCCCTTTTCCCAGGACCACGGTTCGCCAATACAATGTGACGAAGTGGAAAACTTGGTCGATTGTGCTTGTTTTAGGCCGGAAACCAGCCTGTAGTGGACTCAAAATATTGTTTTTGTCCATCCAATCCTGCATTTTGAATAAAACTAGCCTATCCATGATTTTTTGGATGGAGTCAATTAGGCTAATAGGCCAGAGGAGGCACTTGAGGAGCAAGTACACTAAGAAACGTCGCTTCTCAACATGGAATTAACCTGCTATGACTAAACAATGACTTCGACTTGGGTATTGACTGTTGGGAGGAAAGGCTAGACCCTGATATTCCAATCTCCTGCTCTGAGCACCAGCTAACTACTTAAAAAATCCACGTAATCAAGCTTAACCAGCAAGTTCATTTATTATAACATGCACAGATGATCAAGTAGCTCCCTGGAAAGATCCTGCTGCATTCTGTATGACTCAAGGGTGTCGGCCATGCTGACCTACTTTGACATTGCATACACCAAAGAATATAACATAGTTACAGTGGTAATGGATACAATCTTATTAGCAGAGTGACCCCACCATAGATTCCATACCTCATCCCCTCTTACAGCACGCAATCTAATGTTCTCTTTGTCATCCACAACTTCACACAAGGAATTTGCTAAATCTCATCCAGCATGTGAGTGAGTCCCCAGTCCCCCCAGCTGGGATCTGGAAACCTTCTCCAACCCATTCTCTGAGACGTTAATGGTGAAAAGAAGGCCCTCTGTGCCTCTTCCTGACACATGCATTGAGGAGTCAGACCTGTGTTTTTTGTTAAATTCTCGCGGGTTGCTCCCCTTAGTATAGTCTTCGGTCATGCTCCAAATGTATGAGGCACGCCACCAGTCCCTCAATCACAAATTAGTACCTCAGATGGCAATGAATTGGCACTGGGGATCTAGTTTGTAAGTTCCAAAATTGGGTCCACAGACCAAGACTTGGTCAGGAGTACCTCTGGAATTTACAAAGATTGTACGATTCCCTCTAAACCACTATCCAACTGTGCTTCCATTTGGAAATGACTTAGGATAATGTAACACACGGTTACCTTTGTTTCCTGTTGTTCCTGAGGTGTCTTTGGATTGATCAAGATGGGTTTGATACGGCTTATATGATGTACCTATTGTCCCTTCTTAGGCATACAGTAAAGTCCCTTGTAACGAGCCTAGAACAGATTGTGTATCTATTAAATCTGCTAACTTAAAAACCCAAGTTGTCAGTCTCCAAAATTGGTTCAATCATTCGAGGTTTACAGAGGTGGGAATGACGGATAAGTGAATTAGAGGATGTTTCTCGCTCATTTAATCAGTAACTCTCTCAAAACAGTAGGTGAAACCCCTAGGTATACTACGGAAGCTGGAGGACATCAAAAATTACCTGAGATGTTCTAACGTGTGAGTCCTGAAGATTCCAGAAGGGGTGGAGATAGATGAGCCCAGAGGATGCATATTTAGCCTGTTCCAGAAGATGATAGAAGGTTGGTAAGCCCAGTGACCATAAGATTTTCACATAACTTTCAACTATTTTTACTCATTAAGCACTAAAAATCTTCAGACATCCAAGTGCTTCTGAAGTTACTGTCTCTGAATTACACATTGTAAATGTTGCATTGACTGCTATTTAAAATACAATTTGACACTCAATTGTTATAGTGTTTAAACCTGCAAATTGTGCATACTATTACAATATGAAATCTGTTACAGTCTGTCAATGATATACGCGGAAGGGACTTGATGTATGTTTAGTGAAGACATGCCAAAACAGTAAATTGACACATATGAACAAAGTACTTTAAGTAGTCTTCTTAATTGCCAGATCTTTAAAAACACAAATAACTCTTCCTTCAGACCCGAATCTTCAGCAGTGTTGATTAAGACATAGAAGAGAGATAGAAGGGAAGGGCGGGGTGGAAACGAAGTAGTAGAACAAGAGAGAAAGGTTAGAGAGAAAAGTGAGTTAAAAGAGTTTTGAGATTAGGTTGAGAGGATCAAGTTATAAATCTGTATTAAGTAGAGAGAGGTGAACTTGAGAGAAAGGTGAGCTGGTGTAGAGATTTATGACAGAGAGAGGTAAGATAGAGTTTAGAGAGTCATGGAGATACAGAGTGAAAAAGAGAGTGGCAGAGACTGCGAAAAACGAGCAAGAGCAGTAGAAACACTTTTACTGGAAAGCAAGCACAACTGCAAGAATGCACAGTGCCACATGTCCTATATGACACTTTTAGTCTGGTACTTGTAAGCCCCTGATTATGATGGGAGCAGCAAAGCTAAATGCCACTACATGCAAAGCATTTCTAGCTAAAATATGAGGACTATTTGTTGATGTAACCCGAGCCAACGGGTTACTTGACAGCTTTGAACTTTTTGCATAGAATTGTGCTCTTGCCTTCATACTTAGAAAATTATAGTGCCATGAATGTAAACAATTGAAACAGTTGCATGTACATAATTGGCCACGGTGCTCATATCTGAGATGCAGCTCATTGTGCTTTCTTATTAACCTAGAGCTCAGATGACCTGATCCACAATTTCACTCTCAAATTGGAGCCATGTCAGGCACTTTTGAATAGGTTCAAGTGTTTGCCATCAACTTTTTGTGCTTGTGGGCATATTCTGTGTTTCTAATCTCAGTAAATTGTTCATCGTGAGTGTTACAGATTGTGGTCAGTGTGATCTGATTGTTTTATGGAACAGATCCAGGCATTTAGAATCTTTTGCATATGCTGCTTATTCTTCGTAAATGCCATGCTACAAGTTAACACCGTCTGTTTTTTAGAAGCTGATTTCCTGTTTTCTGACATGCTCTTTGCTTGTCTCGCTATTATTCTATGTTATTCTATGCCTTGACTCTGAAAGGCGCTCGGCCAACCATGTTTAGGACCTTGATGCATTATATCAAAAAACAAATTATGCAATACTTTTGCCTGGGTCTAGTGGCAAGCTTAGGTTTACAGCACCTGTTCACACCCACAGTGAAAGTGCCAGTCTAATTCCCCTTTCAGATTACTCAATTTACCATACTGAAATAGGTGGATGGTTAAGTCAGCTTTTCAGGGCTTCAAATGTATGTCATGTACCTCACTTCATAGCATAACTAATCAGCGAGCATCTAGCTCACTGAAACATCCTGCTGGTAAAATTTAACCTGTGCATTCTTTCTACCATTGCAAAGATCTCTCCTTCGTTAGTCCAATTAATGAAACCAACATGTGCAGCTTTTAGATAGTCAAAAGATTTCTTTGGTGGCATTCTCACAGGACAGCAGTCACACGCTTTCAAACATTCTGGCGCATGTACTATCCCGGTGACAACTTGTGAAATTAATGTATTCATCAAATGAGCATTATGTTGTTATAGGCGTTATATTTTATGTGCTGTTAAATGGAATCCACAGCATGCAGTAACTTTTCCCTGTATTTGCCCTTTTCCTTTGTTTTTACCTTTAAACAATCGGTGTTCATTAAAGGTATTGCTTTCTTTTGTTGGTGCTATGGAGCAGCAGGGGTATTTCGAGTGTGTGACCCAGCTGCCCGTCTTAGTTCAGCATCTGAGGTGGGAAAGTATTGAGATTGTCAAATGTGACTTCCCCAATCTCTATTTAACCCCATTGGGTTGTTCCATTACTCACAAACTCCAGTTGACCCCTTTGACTTAAATGTTTATTGCATCCGCTGTCTGCTCAGCATGTGTTTGCTATAATGTAAGTAATAAGCAAGTATCTATAAGCTAACTATCTCACACTGAAGCCATCGTCCTATAAGACCATTGGGAGTTAAAGAGAGTAGGGAGAGCGACAGAAAGTAATAACAGAAAATTAAATCACTTCTTATAGCCATTTAATTGCCTGTTTAATATACCAAACATAGTGTAAGATATGCTTCCCAACTAACCAATCTCTCTCCATGTAGTTCAAAGTGTATGAATTCCATTTTCGTCGATGATAGTAGTCTTATTGTGAATAAAGACATAAAAGAAAGTGTATTCTTTTATATCTATTTCACATGGCCACTGAAAAGGATGCCAAATGTATTAAGTGTTTTTATCTTATTCATTTTTCACCCCACAAATATTGCATCTGCAATTACATTAGAGTTTAATGTTATTTTGCAGACAAAAGCATTTAGTTGCCCGGCATCTGCGTCATTATTGCTGTATTGTCAAAGTCCCATAATAGTTGAAACAATATTTTGAAGGCGTTACATTACCGCAGAGTAATGGCCATGAGAGAGCTAGTGCTTTGTATCTTGCTGTTTTTGTTAATTTCTAGTTCGGTTGAGAAAATTAAAACTTAATTTCATTCTGTAATGCTATTTGCATTGCAATTAGAGACAAAGTGTTACCAAGGTTATAGCCGAATCACATGTTTTCTCTTATGTCTGAAGGCACCAGAGTCTGATATATTTGTATTTTTAAGTTTTGCTTATTTAAAGTTAGCAACGTTCTTTTTTGTTGATTCTAATTCCGATTACAGCATTTTGCTGACAAATAATAGTTATGTGGGGAGGAATGTCGTACATCACGTATGAAGCATTTTCAACATTAAACCAAGACTGCAAATTGTGTGCGTGCATGTGTGTAAAAAATATATATGTGTGTGTGTATATTCGCCGAAAAAACTAAGGTTACAGGGACGTTGCACTGCTTATGACCTCACATATTACATCATTCATGACCTGGTCAGTGATATCACACAGCCTCACCCATCGACTCAGACACTCTGACAGGTACTCAGACAACCAATCATTCACCCATACAGCCACTCATGTACCCACTCACACACCAATACAGTCACTTAGACACTAACTGACAGACCGATACAACCATTCACACAACCAGTCACTCACCCACCCATACATTCACAGAGACAACTAATCACTTACATATACAGTCTGTCATGCACCCACTGAATCATCCATACAGGCATTGCTACACCTGCTGATTCAACAATACACTTTGGTATATATATGTATGTATATAAGTATGTCACCGACATATCATGAGAGATGGAATGTGTGTGGTCATAAGCAGTGCATTGCGGCTCGCAAGTTATAGTTAGTTCAGCTAACTAGCTAACTATAGATGCTGAATTTCTCTGGTTTGGTACGAGTAAAATGTCAATCTAACTATAAACTACTTGTAGCCTTTGTTTTTTTCAGTGAAGTTCTAAGGTTTTTAAAATTCTATTTCCTAACTATAACGTCCCTGTAATCTTTGTTTTTTTCAGTGAATTTCTATGTTTTTTCTTAAACTATAAGTTGTGTTTGTAGAAAGGGGGACCGGTCAGCTCTCAAAAATCCCGCTGTGTCTCACACTTCCTAGAGGTAACAGGAGGGCTACTTGGCCCCTAAGGATCCTCAGCTTCCAAGAGGACTTCATCCTCCAACCAGTAGTGTGTCAGGGGGTGCGTTTGCAGAGTGATGGAGAAAGGGGGTGTGATCTCCAAAGACCTTTCAGCAATCCCGCTGTGTAGGATTTTCTGGTGGTAACACGAACCCTGCAGCCAAGGAGACTTCATTCCCCAACTATTAGTAGGCCAGCAGGCTCATTTGCAGACTACTGGAGAAAAGGGGCTTTGCCTTGGACGACTGTGTGGGACTTACTGAAGGTACAGGAGGGCTTTCTGCCCCTCCCCCAGGACCCTCGGGAGGCAAGGGGACTTCATCCCCCAACAAATAGTATGCCAGGAGGCGCAATTGCAGTTTGGTGGTGAAAGGGGGAGTGGCCTCCGAACCCCTCTCAGCAGTCCCACTGTAATGGAGGTAACTTTCCATGCGCCACAAGGTGCACCGGGGCACTTTTCTGGGAACATTTAATTAAGATTTGTAAAATGACGCCAAAGATATAGGCAAGTCAAAAAATGGTTTTCTTATGGAAACATGGTCCTAACTATAACTACCTACTGGTGACCAATAGTAGGTAATATATATATATATATATGGCGGTCACCAGTAGGTAGTTATAGTTAGGACCATGTTGCCATAGGAAAACAATGTTTTTACTTTCCTATATCTTTGGCGTCGTTTGTCGAATTTTAATCAAATTTTCCCCAAAACAGTGCCCGGGTGAATCTTGTTGAGCATGGAAAGTTCTGGGGTGATTTGTCAAGCGGGGGCTGAAAAAAGGTGGGGGGCAAAATACTGTTTCTCCCATGAACTCTTTAGACACACTGACGGCCCAAACCGCTTGATGGAATAACTCCAATTTGGCAGAAAGCGAACTTTTTGGTCTGCAGATTGTGCTTTTTGTTATGTGGTGTATATTCGTTCAGTAGTTGTTGAGAAATTTAAGGAAATCCAAATTTGTTTATCTGCGATCGTGGATAATTTGTGATGAATCATGAATGCTCGCAGCAACAGGAATGCTGTGATTGGTTGGCCGCAACCTATGGAGAGAGTTGTGGCTGCCATTTTAGTTTATAAGGACAGTCCCTGGGGCTTGAATGTAATGGGGGAATAGGCATAAGGGGTCAGGTTTGATATGCCCTGACTGTATAGGATAAATATGTGATGTCACTGACCATGTCATGAGTGATGTAATATGGCAGGTCGTAAGCAGTGCATTGCGGGGCGTAAGTTATAGTTAGCTCAGGTAACTATAATTTCTAAGGTCACTGGCTTTGTAGAAGTAAAATCTGAAATACAGAGAGAGTAGCCCCACCGACCCAAAGGAACAGGGCACCGAATAAGACTTAAATGTCAAATGTATAATTCCGTTTGAATGCGCTTGGCTTGCAACCACTCCACAACTACTCACATACATAGGACCAAACCCAACAGAAGCACGATTTGTAGGATATCGAAACACTTATACATTCAATTGAATAAAAGCCTTCCATCACATGTACATTGTATTAAGTATAAAAAAGTATAAAACACAAAAGTCCGACAAATTTGATAATATAAAAACATAAAACGGACACATTTGATGATATAAAAGTTGGAAAGGACTCAAAAAAGACAATTGCATTTGTCATCGGAACGTTAATTCGTAACAGTACATAAAACCAACATGCAGCCAGAAACTAGTTCTTTGTCCAAATGTAGTTTTGTATAGTATAAATGTAACCACAAATAAGGCATCAATGCGTTTCTGTGGATTAAGACAAATGGAACCACCTTCTTCAGGACAAAAACCATATATAACTTCTCTCCTCCCTGTTTTTCATAAGACCTAATTAAGAAAGAAAAAACATCTATAATCCGTTTTTCCATGAAATTCACAAAACATATATATTTTTTTAAAACAATACATTATGTCATCTGTGATTGCACGATAATAACTATAAGTGTTCCTATATCCACACAGACAGGTACTTTCCCAGAATATGGGCAACAACTCAGCATTCATACAGCCAGGTAAAGAGGAGGCTGGTATGGTACTTTTTCCTAAGGGTGGGCTATAAACTCCGCTCCACCAGCGGTGGAGTTTTTTTCACTCTGCATTATGCCTGTAACGCGTAGTTCCGGTAAAACTCTGCCAACTGTCGCATGGCCCCTAGTACAATTGTCTGACTCTAGAGCGCCACCCGGTGAGACTTTCTGAACGTGGTCGATCATGGCAGGTTGCAACTGTTTGCCTTGAGAAAGCTGCACCTCAAGTAGAAAATCTACTCGAGCAGCAGAAAGGAGCAGCACCCTCTAGCGCACCGCATGGTGTCATTTGCAAAGATTTTACAGTGCAGAACAAGCTCCCAGTGCTAAAAATCAGCATGAGCAGCATGACGTGCTGAATTCTTCTGCATGTTCTACCTACCCCAACTTTTTTCTTTCAGATGCCACTTACTGTAATGAAAAATCTTCAATGTGTTTAGATGTTTTGCAGTTGTAAAGCAGGTTGGTAAATGTACAATAGAAGGTAACTTGTTCAATATTACTTTGCAGATATTAAAAAATATTGCAATCCCTTAACCACATTAATTGTTTTTCTAACATATGACATCTTTGCATACATATTAGTGGTGCAATGAGTGGTGAAAATCGCCACAATAAACACTTTAATCAGTGCGTATGGGAAGATGGACATACATTTTTTTTTCCTGTGATGAAAAAGAGGAGAAATGTGTAACTGCACATTCTTGCTTGCTTCTTACAGAGAATAGACATTTAAAAGTTATAAGACAACAAGTGTATCCGAGGAAAAACCTGAAAATCAGATTCTCATCCATCTGAAAAATGAGGGGCAACCTGTGCATCTTGCGAACAGAGGTGCTGCTGGAATTAGTCTCACATCTAATCCACACACAGTAGCACACACTGCCATTGCAACTTCTAAGTTCCCATTTTACCCAAGACAAATTTCCCAAATGGACCAGAAAGCCACAGAAACAACTGGTTTATGAGTTAATTCCATAGGTGGTCCAAAGTCAGGAAGGTGAGAACCCTATTAAACTGCAATGAGCACTGTTGCCACTATAGTCAGCAGCTTGAATATGTTCTGTGTATATTACTTTTTCAGAATAATGACTTTGATATTTTCTTGTTAACAATAGTATGGATTGAAACAGGGTGTGCCCTTTTACTTACTGATTTAATTCCCACATTTTGCAGGTGCATTTTGAAATCCTTCATAGGATCTAAATGTGAGGGTCTGTATTATTCCACAGCATTGTGACTCCATGTAAACTACTATGTGATACCATTGTTTAACATATAGAATTCCTATAACGTAATTGGATATCAGCTTCAAACTTCAAACATATTTTTGATTGTTTATGTCTTTACATCCAAATACCCATGCATATTTTTGGATAAGGAATTGGACACTTCTGGTCTACACTGATACATTGGAAGAAATAATCAATCACTGGATGGCCTGTGTATCTGCATTTCATATTTGACCAGCTTATGTATATTATTACATTAAATTCAGTGCTGGAGGAAACATATTTTTTAAGCAGCATTAATATACCCCTGGGCTTAAATTTGATTCCACAAGCTCTTAAGACCACCTTGATTTTCCCACATTTGAAAAAACCCTCAATCAGTGTTTGTGAATATGGCCAGTATCACCCCAGTTTCAATTTCACCAACAGGTGACATTTATGGAGAGTTTTGTTTAGAAACATCTGAAAAATTGTATTATTATTTATAATGTCTTAAGCTTCAAAGAAAAAAATTAGATTAACGATCGGGACAGAATCTGTAATAAATGTCAGAGGTTGTGATAAGAGTTTTGCATTGGACTTGTCAGATTTTGGCAGCACTGTCAACTGCCGTCTTCTGAGGATGAAAGATTATGGGATTTCGTATCTTGCTGAATACTGGCCTTGCTCTCCAGGTCCAGGTCTTCTTGTCACATTCCTTTCTGTATGTGCCCCAGATAAAGGCCTTTGAAGTATCCTTAATATTCTGAGCTATTCCCTACACTTTGTAAGATGTACATGATCCATTTGATAGAGTTGTCATGCATGTAAGGCATTTAATTTTAGAATTATGGGTATAATGTTCAACTGACTTAACCCAAATATTTAAAATGCAGTGTTCCTTTGCAGAGAATCGTGAATGCAGTACTTCATGTCTACTGGTTACTCATGGCAGGATGTTAGATTTCTAACTTTTAAACAAAGTTTAGCAATGTGGGCCGTACTGTGAAATCTCCCAGTTTCCTTTATTTTTGATATGTGATACAGGGTGGTATTCTCAAATGGAATCTCGCTAACTGCTATTCTTAAGTAAAATTGATTTTGAATTGCAGCCTCCCGTGTCCGCCTCCTAAAATATGGTTCTGAGTAGGTTGCATGCATCTTGTGTTTGACGATGTAAACATTAGTAGGCTGAGTGAGGACCACTGACTCAACCTGCCATCTGCATACAGTAGCACTGCAGCAGATCAGGGCCATATTAAATGTTCCTAGTTCGTTTGAATATCTTGGGTAAAGTGTAGAACTTGTGGTGTTTTCACAAATGTTCCTTTCATGTTTAGAGCTGTGTTCCATTTTTACTTTGGATTGGCAAATGCTACCAAAGCGAGATTTGCTGTCTTTTGTATAATTGTTTGGACCTGGAATTCATATATTCTCAGATTTACCCTGGATGAATTCCATCGTATATTTGCATATCAATATATTATTTATGGAGTCTCCCCTTACAATGTTGCCACTGGACTGCCTTACTGATTCGAGTTAATTACTATGTCCAACAGCTGGCAGATCAAAGACCCCATTGAACTCCAATCACATTGTAGTGGTTTAAATTCTTCTCCTTGAGAAAGACTGACTGACTGACTGACTGAAGTACTTATAAGGCGCTCGAATGCCGAGGCGTCTTGGCAGGGTATGGGATTTTAAGAGCTGTTAGCAGCAGCTCCTTGTTAACCATGCCAAAAGAGGTTCCAGAGCAGAATACTACATTGTTTAGTCCAATACAAGACCCAGTTTAAATACATGTAGGTACGTGTGTGAATAAAGATAAGACCAGAAAGCTGGTGTGCTCTGATTTGTGTCAGATTTGACATCTTGGCCCTTTCCCTGCATGCTATCCAGTTATATGACAGTCATAGGGCTGTCTCCTCTCGTGCTATTTATAGGTGGAGAAGGCACAATTCTCAATTTCCCCCTGAGATATACTGCATAGAAAGGATAAGCTGAGAAGCAGCCTTGTAAGAAAAAGGAAGACGCATTGCAGCTTTCAAGCCTGTCAGTAGCCTTGCTGTGCACCCAAACGTGTTTCATACTCATGGATTCTCTTTGTCTCTTTGTCTATGTGTCTAAGGCTTGGAGCTACATCTCCCTGAATATTCTGCAACCCTTGTAGGAATTAAACCTGCTGTAGGGCCTTGAGTGACTAGTCAATCAACTATTGTTGATGAAGTCACAAGGTTCTTTGTCTGCTGTGCACGGTCACCCTGCAAGAGCTTGAAGGCCTGGCTGGCATGGGACTGCAGGCATAGAACTGCAGGCATAGAGTGTGACCTACCATTGAGAATCTGTGAGGCAGTGCCGCTGAGTTAAAGGGCTACAGGTCAGAGATCACCAAGGCTAGCCAGCTTTCGCAGTGTGGGAGCGGGCTATGGTATGTCGGCCCTTTACCACACCGCCAAGGTACTGTTAGGTCCTATGACAGTAACTCACCTGCCACACTGCCTGTGTTTCTGCAGAGGCAACCTCAACCTTCCTATAATAGGTTTCAGGATAATGCACAGTAGGATGGAATCCAAGACTTGGGGAGGTAAATGGAAGGTTGTTAAGAGCATTCATGCCCCCTACCAAAGGGCTTACTGTGCACCACCTTCATAGTAGCACATAGTTAATCTGCCCAGGTCATGTTTGCCCTTGTGCATGTGTTTGTAATGTAGTGTTGAAACAAAAGCAAATCCTTTTCCCAACTTGTATAGAGCCGTTTCGTATGCAAATTAGCAACTACTCACGTTCATTGTGCAGGTGCTTAGATTGCCCCCACATTATGGCTATTATAATAAGGACTGCATAAGTATCTGTGGCCACATATGTATGAACAATGTGCCCTTGTATCTTGAAAGATAATTTTGCTCTCCAGGGGCAGTTTCTTAATAAGGGTAGTATTGGATAGCCCCTTGCTTCCCCTGTCTGGTATTTTATACTTGTGACTCTTCCATCACTACTCCCGGTTTCAGGAGTAACGAAGACATCAGCAGGAAGAGAATATGAGCTTTTAAAGCTGTCAATCCTTTGCTGATTCAATGCTTTCCCTTAGCCAAATAACTGGCTAAGTAAGAAGTGGAAAATAGGAAACACAGTTAATTTAAGAGAGGGCTATAAATCAATCAATATTTGCTAAGGGTGACTACTCACCCGCGAGGGTCTTAAGTCACTAGCAGATCAATGCTGGGAATAAATTTAACTTAAAGTGTCAATGATATAACTTTTGCCATCCCTTGCATTTTGGAAAATTGACGCTCTTGACCTCTTGATGGAATGGGCATGAGAGGGAAATGTTTATGTATAATACTCAAATATGTCCATAGCAGTATTTTCTCTTAATGCAGATGTTAACTGCAATCAATTATGGGTTGAAATGTTGTTCTGAAATTATCTTGCTGAGCATTCAACATAGAACCAGTTGTCTCTCACGTGTCTGTGTAAAATAATACATTTTCAGTTGTTGTTGTATTTGTCTGTTTTGTTCTCATAACCTAGCTCTGTGCAGTGGAAAATTAGAACACAATAGCATGCCTATTTTAAATGCCATATTTGTTTTTATCAGTGTTATTTGTGATTAATGATATAATGAAATTGTTGAGGATTTCTAAGAAAAGTTAAACTCCAAATAAAATGCAACAGCATGGCAAGTGTATGTTGAGTGGGGTACTATCTTTGCTCTTAATGCCGAAGGAAGATATAATTATACGTCATTGTTGGCACAGATGGGACGTTTGAGTGAAAAACCAAGAGTTCTCAAAAAATGTTCTTCATACAACTTTAAATAATCAAATATATTGTTGTAACTTCCTTTAGACTGCTTATCAGATGTCCAGTACCAAGTCATTTCAACATAGTTGCTGTGCTGATTTTATGTGGTCCATATTTTACAAGTGCTACCTGGACTTAATTTTATAGAATGCATATGTGGAAGGCTATTGTCTCTCCCATGATACTCATTATAATGGCTTCTTGCACCTAACTTAACCTGAGAACATTTGAAGAAGTATCTTTAACAAATAGGTATACTAATTCCTTATGTATTATGTATTGTAGTGCTTTTAATTCGTAAGGACTACAAAAGCTTAAGTACATTGTAACATAAGAGTGATTCCCTAGTTTATTATTTCATTGTTTTCTTCCTTTCAATAGAACAATCAAATTAAAACCTTAGCAGATGATGTGGTAAGCTTCTTGCTGACATACTACATTAACTTACATTTCATTTGCATGCTTCCTGTCTCAGCTAAGATAATTGTGGACAATGAAACATGATAATAAATCAATAAACATGTTAAGTGGTACCTGATCGTAGGTATTTGATTTCCAGCATAGAAATATTCTTACAGGATAAGTCAGCAATGCATATTTTGAATGTGAAACCAATGTGTTTACAGTGATGTGTCAAACATTAAAGGGCCAGTAATGTTCAACTATATCATTTTATTATGGTGAGCAGTTGGCTACTTTTGCACTTTACTGTAATTTTGTGCTGGTATATTCAACTTTGCCATTTTAGTTTGGTTCTGGAAAAAATTTATGTGATATAGTATGTCTCTGTTGAGCTCATGCTCCATGTTTTGAAATTATACAAGTGTTTGATTATGTTGCTCTTAAACATTCACCTGATATCATATTTTCATTTTGATGGAACCACTTTGTGATAATTTAACTCATCATGAAATCTGTCTAGATTTAACATTAGCACATCTGTTTCCTTTAACTAGGACCAGGTCATTGTACCACAAAACAGTAAAATCCAGATATCAAACATGATTATTTGTGAAAATTACATGCACAATAATTTCAAAGGCATTCTTGTGAATGTTTGTTAGACTTTCTAAACAACATATGTAAAGATGTTAAAAAAATATGTTGCCATGGCTTCAAAATTTCACAAATATCTAATTATAAAGCACAATAATAATTCAACAGTTTAAATATTTCTCAAATCTCATAAATATTTTCATGAAAAGCAACATCTAAAAATTCAGTTGACCTAAAAAAGTAATAGTGCTTTTCAATTATAAACTTGATATTTTAAGTATATTGGGCATGAATATAAATGATGCAATAGAGTGAGCCAGGGACTGTCCATCAGAAGATGAATTTGTGCACATGTGTCTCCCGAGGCACAAAAAATATGTATGTTTGTTAAAAAAAAAATACCTCTGAGAATGATCCACGAATCTGTATTGAAGTAGAATATTTCTAACTCAGGGTTCCAGATATTCATCTCTGTACTACACGCTCTTTTCAAGTTTCAAATATTCTTTACTATAGCCTACGATTCTCTGTTCCACAGATACTTAAAGTTTGCTTCTTTAAACCAGACTATAAATAGTTTCATTACCACCTTCTTTTTTACCTCATCACCTACATCTCGTGTGATCTTCTGGGTGCAAAGACCTTTTGGTCCCCCCAGATGGTGGCCTAGTGAAATGGGAGAGTGTCCCGAACCAGTAAAAAAAGCTAAGAATTTAGGGGTAATTTTTGATGACAGATTAACCTTTGAGCTTCAAATTAACAAACTCACATCGACCTTTTGGGGCATCCTTAAAATGATCAAAAAAAAATCAGCGTTTTATTCCACCTGATTCAGTGAAAACAGTTGTCACAGCTTTGACCCTTTCACGACTCGATTACGGCAATGCCTTATATGTCGGCATACAATCCCAGCTGCTGATTAAGCTTCAAAGGATGCATAACGCAGCCGTAAGATTGATCCTCAATATACCAAAACATCAATCAGTATGATATCGGCTGAAGGAACTCCACTGGCCCTCTGTGGACAAGAGGATAGCGTTCAAGTCCCAGTGTCTAGCATTCAAAGAAGGACAGGGATTAGGTCCCCTCTATTTGAGAACCCAACTAATAAAATACACCCCTGCCAGAAACTTGAGATCCTCCCAGGCACTTTTACTGAGCACTCCCAGACACAGGCAGGTCCGTTGGGAAGGCAGGAGTTTCATATAAGGGGCAACGAGAATCTGGAACTCCCTGACGCTACAACTAAAAAACTGCAAATCACTACTCGAATTTAGGAAACGGCTAAAAACATGGCTATTCAATAAATAGAAGGAATCATACATTAAAAAAGCAATCGTGGGTTTCTTTTCATCAGCTGGACATTAGCGTCAATACACCTTCGGGTTATCGAGCGCTTAACAAGTCTCAAATCCAATCCAATCCAATCTTCAATTAATTTATCAATTCTCAATTTAAAATATTAGGACGATGGGTAAGGCAGTACAGTGATAGCCTAGCAGTTGTGACTCCATTTAATTTGTAAATAAAGGTCATACTTTAAAGTTCTGCTTGCAATTCGCCAAGCACACATCCCCAGTTCAAACTGGCCGTATCATTGCACTAGATAGTGAGTGTCCAGAGTGCCTTTATAAAATCAAACTTTCAAGAATCGCACAGTCAAGCTTGTTCTCCACTACCAACATTTCACTTCCATATAAAAACACTGAAATTGTCTTATCATCATTTGCCTTTTTCATAAGGCTACTAGATAAGCCACCAATCCGATACTTTGATATATCCTATGAAGGCCACAAGAGCTTTTGATTTAATTTGCTGAAAATGTAGCGGTGAAGACACTGATATTGTTAGTTGTCCACAATCTCCATTTTATTTTTTACATAACAACCTCCATCGAAAGTTGCACATCCTTTTTCCACAAACCCTTACTTTAGTTTTGTGTATATTAATCATGACTTTATTTGATGACCAATATTTCTCTTTGCTGTTAAAGTGCCTATGTAACCTGATTGGTTTTTTAGATCAAAGTAAATTATCTGCAAAGAGTAAACACTGTTCATGTTTATGACCATGTGTTGGAGAGTAGCAGTTTTCCTGAATTTCAAAATCTGATAGAACGCAATAAATACGCTGAAAGCTGAAAGGCAGCCATTCGTGCAGGGTCATTCTTAATCTGGATATTATTGGAGGGTCTCCATAGGAAGAAATAAGCCCAATTTTCACTTTGGGACAGTTGGATCACAGCTAAAATTCCTGCTAATACATTCAATATCTCCAACATAGTAGAATGCCGCTCATAAATCTGCAAAGCATCAAAATTGAATAATTTTTTTCGGAGTTATCTGGGATGCATCCCATAATACAATGCACTGGTCTATAGTTGCTTTACTGACCTGGAATTTTTGGATTTCACGACTCATTAGATTGGTGTTGCGAGCTGCCTGTACAAATTTTTTGGAATATGACATTTCTCCTTGCATCTGCCGTGGACAGACCCAAAATCCTCACCCTTTCCATTGAAGCCTTGCTCTGGCTTGCTTTCACAAATAAGCAGTTGCTTTTAAGTGTGGTAATGGTCCACCCAGTAGTATTGAGAAAGAGTAGTATTGCCAAAATTGTTCAAGCTGAGTTTTGAGATGCAGAATTGCGACTGAATTGATGTTACCCCACTATGGGCCATATGCATCAACACATTTTCCCATAGACATAGAATGGGCAAACCCTTTGTTGCATCTGGCCCTTAGTGCTTCATGTTTTACTCAAATTACCAATTGCTTTATGCTGATGTATATGTGCCTGAATATACAAGAGCACTTGTAAAGCCATATCAGCTGAATACTGGAGTTTCTGATCAGAAACAGGATTTCCAGGCAATTTATAATCAGGCCATATGTTTGGTAATTCAATGTTGTTGTAAATTCAGAGTGCTGGCTAGGCATACTCATTAGCAAAAAGTTTATTATGGAACTCATGTTAGCACTACAGCATAGCAAAATAACTCATTAGATCTAGTAAGGCCATCAAAACAAAACTGTTATTGTATTCCAAGTTATGGCAGCCCAACGTATTCCATATTGTAACAGAAAATGAAATGCCATTGTTCAGTTTTAAATCAATGTTTGCTTAAGTGATCGACTGTTAAAAGTATTGAATAATATTTGTTATTTAAATATTAAGAAACAATTCCAAGTATACGTTTTTGCCTTATCTCCATTGTCAGTTGTGTTGCTTTCCTGACCAGCATATATATATATCTTGGATCACCATTAGGAGCTATTGCAGTCCCTCTAGTCTATTCTATTTGTGAAACCTTTGGAATGTCTTCAGGTGTGAGTTACTTATTTTCCTGACAAATAACATCATCCATATGCATCACAGCACCAATTATAAAAAAAACTGTATAAGTAGAGTGATGATTCAAGCAGATACAAGAAGGGAAATCCTGGACTTGTCATATATAGCAATATCAATAAAATAAACATTGGCATTCGTATTGGATATAAGAGCAAACTATGCCTGTGTGCTGATATTTCAACTCAATAGAAACTAAAAACCGTACATATATACATTCTACACTTTTAAATGTGTTGGCAACTAGTAATTGAGTGAGGGCTCGAATCACAACACCTTGCAGAAACCAGTACATGTCACTTGCCTGCCTGAACACTTACCAGCAAATAAGTACTCTGCATGATACCTTTGAATTACAAAGGAAGTGTAAAGCCTGCAATTCCAAAGCCTAGCAACGAAGACAGTACTCCCCCATACAAAGCCTCACAGTAGCCTGTGCACAGCACATTCCTCCGTGCACGCGGACAAACGGATCAGTGCTTCAGGGGCACAACTGCCAGGGCATTGAAGTGTGGGCACAGACAAGTGTATTTGCTGTTTGGGCCTCTTGGAAGTAGGAAAACCTTGGGCCCAAACGCCTTCCACTCAGATAGGCATTATACAACGTGTCTCGTGTACTACGCACCAATTTCAATATCTACTACTAAACTACTCCTCCACACACACCACACCTATATAGCAAACTGAAGAAACCGTATTCACATTACACTCACTAACACATACAGATCGCAGCACACACCACAGAGGAACCTATTAACAGACTGCCCAATGCAGGAAACCTATGAATATCCCACCCTTTTTCCATAACTGGAAACACACTTACTCCTACCCTTGTCCGCAGTAAAGCTGTATAAATTCCAGGGTGGGAATTTACCTTGAAATGGAATTTGGATACATATATGAAGGATCCCTATAATTTTGCACTTAAGGACTCCAAAGAATAGCAACTCACCCAGTCTTCCCTTTACATTTATAATGCCTACATTTTACTTCAATGTACAGTGTTCCATTTGGATTTATTCAGACGTACTTTTAGCAACCAAGGGTGCCTAAACGTGTGCAAATCAGTGTCCTGTTAGCAATCTATGCAGCACAAATAAATGATTTAATGCGAATTGTCTTGCAAACAATAAACATTGTTTGACAGACTATATAGGTGTTCCTTGTGTAGATATAGTGCATGTGACAGTGCTGAATAAATAATGTGTGCAAAGACAATTATTTAAAATAAGTTTGTCACAGGGACACACGTGGATCATGATCCGTACAAGTAACAGTTCAGCATCGTTTAATGTCCATCAATGAATGAGTGACAAAACTATGCAGCGTCAATGTTTCAACCCCAATGCATGATTTAAACGGGTCTTTGTCGATCCGGCCTGAGTTGTGCTCTTGTGGTTCACTGACGCACTTGAGAGAGCCTTCTGATTTATTGCAGCATTTGGATTAAGGTCTTAATAACGTCTATGTCATTTTCTTGGGTGAATCTATCTTTGTGCCAGATATTACAAACCAGGTTGCTGCCTGTCTCTTGTCCTGAGTAAGGCCCAGTTTATCCCTCCTGTATGTGGTGCATTGATTGCTTACAGGGATGTTGATTTGCACTCGTTGAGGGACCCAAAATTGCTACAAGTCATTCTGAAAGACACTGTACTTGCATATTTAATTGCCCAAGTTCCTAGAAGTGCAAGGTTCGACCCTTTGCATACTTCCAACTTACACATAAATGTAACCATGTGAGAGGCGAACCCTTGTGCCGAGAGTTACCTACCAGACACTATTGCCCCACACCAAGCCCCCACCCCAAGCCCCCACCCCCTCTCGAAATAAAAGGTCGATGAGGCTGTTTTCATACCTCTTAATGGACATTGGCTACTCACAGCCTCACAAGACAAGCGAAATAGCCATTTTATACAGTAGTGTCCACCTCGTCTTTCTTGCCACTGTGTATTTTTGGCTCTTCTTGGAGTGATGTGTGAAGGGAGCCTACGTGTAACACACGGTGGCACCATGTGATTTGGTAGTTCTGCTTTTGTTAATTTATAGAATAACTAAAGTGGCAGAACTTAAATTTTTACAAATCCAATATGTTCAGTTAAAGGTAAAACTCTACCAATTTTCATTGTGTGAATCATGATCGACTCCCTTAAATGAACTTAGGTGTAAAGGTATTTAAAATGCGAGCAAGGTATAATAATCTGTGTTTATTTAAAGTGTCATGATATCCTAAATGTGAAATTTAACATAAGTACTAGTGTGTACTGCTGCAGCACAACTTCTGCCTTGGAGAATTTAGCCTATTGGCACCATGTGCTGTGCGGATTTATATGCACCATTTAAGAATTTCTGTTCTCCTTAAAACGCATCCTATATTAAGTTCAAAACCAACTTATTTCCCCTTGTTTCTTTGAGTAGACTGAAAAAATTATCATGTTTCTTTGTCCATAAATGTTGTATTTGGATTTACTAAATGCATGAATTAAACACCCTTGATATGTCTTTGGTGTTTTAAAATGCAATTTAGTCGTAGCATGCCCGTCCTCCTGCAGAGAGAGCACATTTTTGCCTATTTTTACTAATTTCCTTTTTAATACCTTTTTTTGGAATGACTTACTGTATTGTACACAATATTGTCTTCTTTCAAGTTTATTAATTTTGATTTAACCCTAATCTGTTTAAATGGCCATACAAATGTTTAGATGCATTTACACAGGGAGTTGATGCTTTGGTAATAGCAATGCATTGCTGTTCTGGTTGCTGCTGCACACTTGTAATGTGAATCGCTAAATTATGCAAAGTGTTTTGAGAAAGGAACTGCATGTTAAGTGATATTAAAGCTGGTGCTTGGGTGTGCTGCATGGCCAACTTCTTTATTTAAAATGATTTGCCAAATGATGTAAAGAAATGTAGAAAGTCTTGTAATGAAGGGTTATGATGCTGATCGTAATTTCATTCATATGACAAAAATGTTTAAACTGGAGTGTCCACTAGACCTGTGATTTGG
Source organism: Lissotriton vulgaris (assembly GCF_964263255.1). Classification (NCBI taxonomy): domain Eukaryota; kingdom Metazoa; phylum Chordata; class Amphibia; order Caudata; family Salamandridae; genus Lissotriton; species Lissotriton vulgaris. The sequence goes on along the minus strand of NC_141691.1, from coordinate 436,101,549 downwards.
AGGACACTGCTGTTCTCGTTTGAAGGTAGTGTTTATCTTACTGCATTGTTTATTTAAGGAGTTAAGCCTAAATTGTATTTTGATCCTGGGTACTGGAGTATTTAATGTAACTCTTTCATAATTATATTAACCCCTTGGTTGTTATGGACATGACCTCCCTGACCACAGCATAATCCATTACCAACTCTTCCGCTTAGATTCCTACTCAAGTATTGTCACAGGAGGGCAATACCCTAACAGGGATCCACTCACTAGGACCTCAGGCATGGACGGTTGTCTCTGCATCAAGGCTTTCTGCATCACTGTAGGGTCACTCAGGGGGTTCATCCTCAGTCGACACACCAAGGATCTTTTTTTAAATAGAATTGGTCTGCATCCCCTCTTTTGGAGTTCAACAGTCTTTCTGCCCCTCCCCCAAGGGCAGGGTGGGGGCCCTACGCCTTTACCCCTGGAGTTTTTCTGACTCAATGAGAGACAGTTTTGGGGGATTTACCTCCAAACTGCCCATCCCAGAGGGGCAGAAAGCACACTATACTCCAGGGATAGTATTCTTTTAAAAAACAGGAGAGCTCACCTGTCTTGGCAACACGCTGCAACACCCCACCCCACCCGAGGCCAGATAAAAGGTTAAAACCCAATCTGTCCCATGAGATTGCCCCCAATCTTTCCCTGGAAGGTAGAAAGGGCAGTAGACTCCAGGGGAATAATACATTAAAAAAATATGGTGGGTGAGGCCAGTCCTGACTTATGGCTGCTCCCACAAACTCCAGGCCCTAAAAAAGCTTTCTGCCTCTGGTACTAGGCAGCAGATGATTTTCCCTAATCTTCCCACATCATAGGGCAGAAAACATACTAGATGTCAGGAGAGTGTGGTTGCCCTATCCCAGCATCAGTTTACACCCTAACCCTGGGTTTAGGAGAGTATTTTTGCCCCTCCCACATCACCCCTTGTTTGAATCACTTTGTGGGTGCCCACCATGAAAGGGGGCACAAAACTCACAAAACACACCAAAAATGTAAAACAATAGGAAGGAGTTGGGAGGTCAGCCAGCCCTCCCATCAGGCTGTCTATAAGACTGAGGCCCAAGACAGTCTTTCTGTCCCGCTAGAGCCCAGTACCCGGATACTCCAGCCAGCCATCATAGTTAGTGAGAGGAAATCCGAATTTCTTTGAGTATAGTTTTGAAATATGGGACAGTATTCTGCTTCCCCTAGAGGGCTGGAAAACTATCCAGTACACAAGGGATGGGCTTGATGCCAAGCAGGCACCCCACTGCATTCCTCTAGTTTTCAGATAAACCAGAGTGGGTAGATTTCTATTCTGCCGGACCCAGGCTTAAATGCTGTAGCCATTCTCCCCAGTGGACAGTAAAAGGAGATTTTAGGCATAGAGATAACATTTGCAAGTGACTCAAGGTAAAAAATCTTAGTGGGTTTCACCTAAGTCACACCGCCCCCGCTGTCTAGAATTTAGAAATGTCTAGAGTTGATAGGTTTTCCTGGCTGGTCCCAATCCTGGGCCCAAATAACACAGAAGGCCACATCCCCTAAATGATTGAAATTCAAAGTAAAACTCGATGTTTTCACATTATATTCTGGATACTTTCCTGTCCTGTGTGATATGCTGACCTATACAAGTAGGGATGCTTTTATTAGGAAAAGTGGAAAAATGTTGAGGCGTATGACTTTTGTTGATCCACCACAATTTCCGGACCTTACCTTCACAGAAATATGAGAAAAATCAGTGATTGTAGTAAAAAATGTCATGTTTACCTGGCAATCTAGGTAAGAAATGTTGTGTAATTCTTACAAGCCACACCACCCTTAACTTTTCATAATATGCTCTTTTAAAAAAAATACCTAGGGTTAGTAGGTTTCGTTGAACTCCGGCCCGAATACTGTAGCTTCCTGAATAGCCAAATACCATAGCTTCCCACAAACCTAAAATAATTGAAATTTAAAGGAAACAACTTGATGTTTCCATGTTGGACTTTGGGCCCTTCAATGTCTAATTAGGCCTACTTGCAGATGGAGTACCTTTTTTTTTATCAGAATTCAGAGTAAGTTGAGCATTTGTTATTGGTATATTAATTGAATGTCTCTTTGTTTCCCAAATTTAAGTCAGAGTGCACAAAAAACGTTATGTAAAACACCCTAAAAAGTTTACTGGATATTATGGGTGACCCCCAAATTGAGAATGGTACAAAAAAAAAATTCTAAACTCAAATTCTTGGGTGTACTTCACAAATGCATAATTGTCTAGCCTACCTATTGTTTCATTCATTACATTTTATCTTATGTATTGATGCATGGTCAAAACACAATAAAATAAATAATTATAAGCCATAGCTCGGTTGATGACTGGGTATAGCATATATTATATATTTCTGCTGCTGAAAGAGTCTGGCAACATAACAGTGTATTACTTTTGTTGATAGCCCATCAGTGCAAAAAGTTGTAGATTAAAATATTGTTATCTATTTCTATTTTTACTATTTATATTCACTCTTTTTTAATTCTTTGATTAACCAAAGTCATCTCATCAGTGACCCTTTGCTGATTACAGAATTTTGTCCACTTTTTAGAAATGTCATGTTGCTGAAATCCACCATGGATTTCAGACCTCTTTACCATCAAACAGCAAATATGTATAAACCACCAAAATTCATCCTGCAAACAACTTAAAAAATTGCAACATCTCTAGTATTTAAAAAAATAATAATTGCTTTACAACTCTGCCTTTTTCTGAAAGCTGTGATGTGGATAATCTATTTTGTTGATACCATTTTAAGAAAACAAAACACTTTTGACAGCATTTCATTTTTTTGGTGTTAGTAAGTAAATCTTTATTTGCATAGTTAATTAAAACCGTTGCAATACAAACATATATAAATATTGACAGCATTTCTTTAAAACAGAAAACGTTGACCTTTTTATGTTATGTTAAACTTACTTTTAAAGCGCACTTACACCAGACGGTTTCATGGCGCTGTGAACGGGGTGTAGCAGAACCAGCAGTGAGGAGTGATGGAGGGGCAATGCGTTACTCGTAGGCCTGGCAGAACAACAGAGTTTTCTGGCGGTATCTAAAGTGGGTATAGGATGTAGTTAATCTAAGTTCCAGAGGGAGTGAGTTCCAACAGGAGGGGGCAAGAAAAGAAAATCTAAGACCTCCGTGTTTCTTGCGGATAAAAGTGGGAGTTGTGAGTAGAGCCAGGTGGCAGGAGCGAAGATTACGAGAGGGAATATAGCGGTGGATTAAGGAAGAAGTGAAGGCTGGACCGAGGCCGGCCAGTGCTATAATGGTGATACAGCCTAGTTTGAATTTGCAGCGTTTGGCCACCGGGAGCCAGTGAAGGCTTTTAAGCAGGGGGCGGACATGATGGTGTCTAGGTTGGTGGAAAATGAGTCTGGCAGCCTGGTTCTGTACCAGCCGCAGACGGCGGAGCTGGTAGGCAGGGATGCCAACGTAGAGTGAGTTGGCATAATCAATGCAGGAGATGACCAGGGCCAGAAGAGCCAGGGTTAAGGCCTCCATGGTTAAGAATCTGGAGATCTTTCAAATTCTGCGAAGGTGGAAGAAGCAGTATGATACCACTGCGCTAATCTTGGACTTCGTGGATAGATCTTTACAAATTATAACCCCCAGGCTTTTTGCAGAATCAACAGGGCAGGGAGGAGTGCCTAGGCAGGGGGGGGGGAAAAAGTTAGAATTCCACAGGTTGGAGGGACCTCCGGTCAAGATCAGCTCAGTCTTGTCGGGTTGAGTTTAAAATGATTGGCCACCATCCAGTTGCTAATGAGGCACATGGTGGACCTTACATCAATTTTCTCAGCATCCTCCAGGTAAAAACACAATGTTAGGTATCTGCACAATCCCTGTGTGTACAAGATAAGAATTTGGCCTGGATAACATTTGCAGAAAAAATTTACGAAGGCTTAACCACTAACGGACCCCAAATGTCAAATCGGGCTCTATCCTGATGGGATGTTTTTTAGAGGATGGGCTAGTCGCTAGCAATCAATTGGTTAAAAAAACAGCAACAAATACATAATTATGGGTAAAATATAGAATAAATGACATATTTGATAAGATAAAAGAACATATCACAGTCCCAGCAACATATTTTAAAGCTCAATTAGTTTAAATAGGTTGTTTTGTCAGATTTCCGAAAGTCAAAAAGGTGGCCCTAATTCTATTGTTAGTTAGCTTAGAGCAACATGTGCAAGTCTCACCACTGGAGTGTTTTTCTGGGCAAGGGTTGCTTATTTTTAGCTCAACCGAGTTTTGACTTCTGAGATTTGCAACCGTTGCTTCCTGGACTTCCAAGCAACCGCTTGATGTTTCCTAATAAAAACACGTTTTCACTAATTCGCTGTTTATTTAACTTGACCAACTCAGTCTTTTTGCCGTTCTTTCCATTACTTGCTACACGATGTTACATTTACATTATGCTGATGTCATGCCCTACATTTTATGAATGCTGATCACATCATGAAAGTCTTACATCTCTAGATTTATCAATAAATGTCATAATCTAGGCATCAAGCACAGTAATTCAACACACTTTCTTGTAGTGTTTCTCATGGGATAGAGCAGTAGGGGACAATGATGCAGCAGTAAAAAGATGGGTTTGAACAGTTCGTACTGGAGCATCAGTCTAATGCATCATTCATGGCTTGATGATGAAATCACGCTAAGTAGCAGAGGAATAATATAGAAGACCCACACAGTACAATGATAAGTTTCCAATCCTATTCCTGAAGAAAGTTATAAAACATGGTGGATATAGCACCGAGGTCAATTTAAATAACAGATATATGTGGCTACAATTTGAATGAGAAACATTCAGAATCCAAATTACAAAATACTTTGGGCCTTATTAAAAGTGACCCTAATACAGTTAATTCCTCACTACTAGAGTTAATGATTCTATTGGTGCTATTACTTCCATAAATGCAGAATTTATATGTATTTCAGGAGGAACCCTGATAATACCCTGAAAATTAAGGATTCCTAGTCCGAGTTAGAAAAAATCCTTATTTTATCTTGACTTTCACCCAGAAAATAAGGCTGCTTTCCATGTGAAAATGTGTTGGTGAATGCTTACAACTTTGCAACCTTCCCATGGATCTCATAACTCCTGTGGGACCATTAACTGTCTTACTGGCCCATTGAATTGAAAAGGATTTCGTAATGAGGGATCTAGCACATGGATCTGTTACAACTTCAAATTAGAATACTTTGAACTGATTGGCCATGTTTGTATGCAGAGGATAACTATTCAGGGTATTGATGATAACCACTTTATTTAAACTGGTCTGGTATTTATTGAGGGGGACATATTTCATATAATTTATATAGTCACTTAAAAGAACATATTTCTTGACAAATGATTCATCGTTATTTATTGGTTATTATATTTTCCAGGAATCCCAACAGACAAATATCTTTTGCGTTCAATAAATGTTCTATAGGTTTTCCCAGAAAATGCCAAGAATTGCTTACCATAATGTTGTTTATGGGCACACAATCCCACAATGCAGAGAGACAAAATGCTTGTCTCCTGCCAATATTAAACTTTTCTTTTGTCTACTGCTAGGACGGTATAAAAGAAGAATATTATAATCGAATGGGAAATGTTAAGATTACATTGTTGACTAATAAGGCTGGTGCAAAACAAGCGCATTGTCACTATAATGTAATGTATGTGTCTTGTAAAGCGCACTGCTGCCCTGAGGCGTCGTGGCGCTGTAGACCGCTGGTGAACCCGTCCTGGCTATCCCTGTGAGATGGTCCCTACTGGGTATCTCCAAGGTGAAACCAGGCATCCCCAGCGAATGTTGGGGGGCCGTTGTAGAGATGAGGCAAGCTAATGCCCAGAGTTGCCGAGTGTGATCCCTGGTTAGAGTAGGCACCGAGGCGAGAATTATCGAGTCCGCTGACCCTGGTCCACGACCCTGCCGCATCGGGAATTGAACCCTGGTCCTGGACCGTTCTCTGCTTCCGGTTCTGCCGCCTCTAACCAGTGAGCCACACCACTCCACTCCACAGATACAGAGTGAAACATTGCACACAATACAATTATTTGTCTACTTAACCACATCATTGCTATCGCATATTCCCGCTGTGTGCTGCAAATTTTAAAATCCCATTGTTTGTGAAAAGGTCAACTCGTCATAAGCACAGGGCAGGTAAAACCCATGACGAGTTGACCTTGTCACAAGCATCGAAGGGGTTAAAAAATGTAGTTCAAAGTCTTCGATTGTGATTTGCTTTGCAAATAGTGAGATGGTGTTCTTGTAGTGTAATGATTAAAAAAGTAACACATTTGAGAATGTCAAATAAAAATGAAATCATGAGAAACTCCTTGGAGGTTGTGGTGTCTTGCATGTTAACAATAATGGAACTTTTTTGGCTCCTGATAAACTCTGTAGAGCTATGATGTAATGGATAGAGTGTAGGTTACTTTAGAATGTTGGTTTCGCAGTTACACGCACACAAATAAAGATGTGTGATACCAAGCGTCACGTGTGGTGTGGTCATTTACGGGTAGCCCTGCTGGAAAGTCGCTACAAATTGCAACGAGATAGGGTTTAAGTAAGCCAAAGAATGGCAGTGATCAAGTTTGCTGTGGTCCAGGCAAACTGCTCATGCGTGCCACGTGTGCCGTTGTCAAAGTACAGAGTCGATGTTCAATGCATGTGGAGTCAATGCACAGTTCCAGCCACTGCGAAGCAGTTGAAAACAAAAGCATTTACAGAGAATCTACACATCATTTGTCGAGAACCTGTTGGTCAGGCCATGCATAAAAGTACTGTGCCACTACGCAAAATCGAGTCATACATAGTGATTAACACTGAGGTTACAGGTGCTGCTACGTAGAGCTCAACCAGGTGTGAATAAAAGTATAAAGCGACAGACAAGTGCAAGAGAACACAGTGGTTGAAAGCAGACAACCACATTCTGTCAATGTAGTTACTGGAGCCTTAAAAAAGGAAGAGTTGTATGATCAGCAGCGGTTGAAGAGACCCTAGAAGTAGCACAGTATTTGTGCTTACTGATCTGTCCAACACCTGTAGTGGCATACCACCAAAGGTGCTGGTGGCGGTTCAGAACAACGCCAAAGTTTTCCATGTAGATGAAGGTCACAATTCCATGATGACCGAGAGGCCAGCACATCACAGGGTCTTAGAGATTGTACGGATGACTGTGTCACGCTGTTAAGCCACATCTGCCCGCAGTAAACTCTGACCTGCGCAACGCCACGAGAGAGGAAGATTTTGCCAGCTCACCGGGTCCCTGTGCTGTCGAGACCCCCCACCGCCTCCCTCCCGCCGTCCTGCAGTCTGTTTCCACCTGACAGCGGGGCCGCCGAGTGGAGCGAGGCGAGGGGCTGCCTACAAGTCCCGGCAGCCCTCGAGGTCTCCAGACACACCCCCTTCACGACGCGCCAGGAGGCGCATAAAGGGCGTCCCCGCTACAGGAGGTAGTGTCACGCTGTTAAGCCACATCTGCCCCGCAGTAAACTCTGACCTGCGCAACGCCACGAGAGAGGAAGATTTTGCCAGCTCACCGGGTCCCTGTGCTGTCGAGACCCCCCACCGCCTCCCTCCCGCCGTCCTGCAGTCTGTTTCCACCTGACAGCGGGGCCGCCGAGTGGAGCAAGGCGAGGGGCTGCCTACAAGTCCCGGCAGCCCTCGAGGTCTCCAGACACACCCCCTTCACGACGCGCCAGGAGGCGCATAAAGGGCGTACCCGCTACAGGAGGTAGTGTCACGCTGTTAAGCCACATCTGCCCCGCAGTAAACTCTGACCTGCGCAACGCCACGAGAGAGGAAGATTTTGCCAGCTCACCGGGTCCCTGTGCTGTCGAGACCCCCCACCGCCTCCCTCCCGCCGTCCTGCAGTCTGTTTCCACCTGACAGCGGGGCCGCCGAGTGGAGCAAGGCGAGGGGCTGCCTACAAGTCCCGGCAGCCCTCGAGGTCTCCAGACACACCCCCTTCACGACGCGCCAGGAGGCGCATAAAGGGCGTACCCGCTACAGGAGGTAGTGTCACGCTGTTAAGCCAATTCTGCCCCGCAGTAAACTCTGACCTGCGCAACGCCACGAGAGAGGAAGATTTTGCCAGCTCACCGGGTCCCTGTGCTGTCGAGACCCCCCACCGCCTCCCTCCCGCCGTCCTACAGTCTGTTTCCACCTGACAGCGGGGCCGCCGAGTGGAGCGAGGCGAGGGGCTCCCTACAAGTCCCGGCAGCCCTCGAGGTCTCCAGACACACCCCCTTCACGACGCGCCAGGAGGCGCATAAAGGGCGTCCCCGCTCCCTCTCGCGGGACGCGAGCGGGACGCTGGGCGAAGCCTGGGCCAAGGGTGGGCCCGTCCTAGCCCGTCACAGACCGGAGGAGACCGGACCGGGCGCACTCCCCTAACATTCAAGCAAAGGTAATTACGTGTGCAACTGTTATAAATACACCAACTGAGTGCATAATATTAAAATACGAAACATAACGCACAGGAAAGCCATAACTTCTATCCCATTTGGCCTAGAAACACACTATGTCAACAAGAGGTTCAAGAAGTAAAACCTTAAAGAAAAATATGGAGACCACAGTTGGCCCCATCGATCAGTTTCTCCACAAAGTAAATGAAACCATTGACCAAACAGTAATGATGATTGATCGTCGTGTCTCATATGAACTCGATCAAGCACGACGTTCATCCATGGGTCTCTTGGCACAGGCTCAAACTCCAAACGCTGCCTTCCAGAACAAGACAACTTCCGAGATAAACGCTGAAATACACGCTTTACCAAATACAGTTGATCTTTCAGTAGCCTCGCAATTGTCCAATTCACAATCTTCTCAGGATCTCAAACAGACCCCCCGATATCTTTTCTATAACACAACCAACACAAACTGGACCAACACAAATTGAGCTAACACAATCTGACACCAGAGGTATCAGGGAAGGAGCCATTCCTAAAACTCAGACCCTACCTGGAAAATGCCCCACGAGTCCAATTCGTACAACTCTTACAATCCCTGATTCGGAATTATCTTCAACGGCCTCAAACCTACAGAATACTCTCAACACAGCTCATTCTAACAAAACCAGGTCTGACGTACTTATAATTGAAGATAACTCGAACAGACCTAACTCAAAACAATCTCGACAAGACAAGTTGGCTCAAAACTCAACAAAAATCAAAAGCAATCTAAAGGTAGATTCCTTTTTACTAAAAGAAATTTCAGAAATTGTAAAACATCAGCTTGACCCAATTCAAAAAAGTCTTGAAATAATAGAAAAACAAATGGCCACATTGATTGCCATAGTAAATACAACTACCATCCCAAAGAAAAAAGACTTACCAATGTCATCAGATCTCACCATTAACTCTGGTAAAATGAACGTTACCAACAATCAGAAACAGGGAGTGAACAATCCAGTTACTACAAAGTCCACAAATCACATAAACGTAAATACAAGCGGACAACAAGGAACATTAACCAAACCAACTGTCCCCTCGAAACCCAAGCCTAATCAGGATAAAGTAAAATCCATCACAGACCCACAAAACCAACCATCTCCAAACCAGATTTCGAATTTTTTTTTACCAGCAACTACTCTTACTAACCCACCTGTACCAAATACTCCCCGACAAGATCCAACGCAGAGAACAAATACCAAACCAGAACGAATAAATAAAAGATGGCCCAAAGTAGTAAATCTCCCGCCGGAAGCAGCACCCTTCGTTGCTATACTAACCGGAGTCCCAGAACTAAGTAAAGACACAGATGAACCTACCTGGTCTCTACTAAACAAAGCACGGTATTGGCTAAACATCAACAGGCCCAATCACCCAAACACCATCACCAGAATCACCACAGTGAGAAGGGTGTCCTGGATAGGTCATCAGCCAAAATCCATTCACAGTGATTGTATCATAGTTAACTTTGAAAATCCACGAGCAGTGGACTACATCTGTTCTTGGGACATACCAGAAGAGAACGATGGGATAAATGTCAAACGATTATCGTTCTTCTACCCTCGACAAACCAACCGCTTTGAGGACCCCAGTTGGCCATCAAACTGGTCATGGAGTCAACCTGACCAAGGTCCAAGAAACTGGAATCAGGGCGATAGAGGGCAGGGCAACCATCAAAGGTTCCAGCCGCAGGGAGAATGGGGTTACAACCACAGAGAACGAAGTGATTGGAACAACTACGGTAGGAGGACGCATCAACATCAGTACAGAGAACCCTGGACCGGAATCCCAACTTTCAATCATTATAGTTGTTTAGACATGGTTGACTGACCACTATCACACCTTGTCACATCTACTTTCCCGCACACTCTTAGATGTCAATTCCCACCCTCTCCAAGCAAATTGAAGAACAAGCCGTTTGACAAGGTCCACAGTTCACAAATAAACAGAAAAGTCGATCTTATCCTAGAAATGACAATTCAAAATGAATGTAACTCCCTCACGGACACAGTAGACGAGGTAACTTTGAAGGTAGACCATCCACTTCCGACTCTAGATGCGGCACAACCGGTTCCGCCGTCTCAATCTGCCAACCTCATCGCAGAAAATGAGAGAAAATTGATATTCTGGAACGTGGCGGGACTGGCTACCAAGTATTCTGAAAAAGCCTTCTTAGATCTGGTTCACATAAATGACTTAGTTTGCCTCCAGGAGACATGGCTGAACGACCCAATACATCTGGTGGGATTTAGAACCTACTTCTCTCAAGCAACAAAATCATCCTTTGGGAGAAGTAAAGGGGGCCTAATTACATATATTTCCAATCTTTGGCCCTGTCAGAACATAACGCCAATTGCACTCCTCCAGAATTATCAAATCATCGATATAAAGGTATCACCTCAACTTACTTATACCATCATAAACTTCTATAATAATATGACCTTGCCGGAATTCACCAAAGCTCTAAGCGAAATCAGTGACGCAACAAATGAACTAAAAAACAAACATGCTAAAGTCACCCACACCATAATTTGGGGAGGAGATTTCAATCTTAATATCTGCAGCAAAAGCAACGCCCCAACATGTGGGATTACAGATGAACAAGACTACCCTGTTATTCATTTTTCCCATACAGAAGAAGGAAACATCATACAGGCCATCATGTCTGAGTTAGACATAGGGTTTGCTAACTTGCTAACGACGCCAACTATCCAATTTAAATCAACGTTTCACGGGAGAGGCGCCCAAACATTAATTGATTACATCCTAATCTCCATTAATAGCGCCACAAGCATAAAGCACTTCGCAGTGGATAACAACGTACTTAGTGACCATTATCCACTTACTCTAATCTACTTAGAGCCTGGTCATCACAAAACGCAAGTAAAGGATTATACCGGCCCTTTACACCAAGAGAACCTCACATTGAACAGACTGAATGGTTTCACCCTCAAATGGGGTAACCTCGACCAAGATTCAATCTGCACAAGTATAATCAAAAAATGCATGACTCATATTGATACTTGTCTAAATCCCCTGGCCACTCCAATGGAAACTCTGATCAATTATAATGAGATAGTGAAAGTTATCGGTAAAGAACTAACCAAACCCAGGAAACAAAACAATAAACCAATAAAAGGTTGGTTTGACACTCAGTGCACAAAAACCTACACAGCATTAAAGAAAGCCCTAGCTAAGAAAGATCGAAACAGAGAAGAGATTGGGCAATTAAGGAAAACATACAAGCTCTCACTCAGGCAGAGAAAAAAAGAGATACAAAGAAATCTCTGGACCCAACTCCTAAGCAGCAGCACACAAAAGGACAAATAGCATTCTGGAAAATCGTTAAATCACCATTCTTAAATGGAAAAAACGACGGTCCTTCGCTGGATGTTGCAATAAACGCCAAGGATTGGGTGAGGCATTTCGCGGAGGTCTTCGGTATGGATAAATCTGGAGACCCGGTCCCTACCCCCCAGCTCCTCCCTCCGGTGACCTACCCGATAAAAATTCAATTCACTATGAATGAGGTATCAAAAGCGATAAAGACTGCAAAAAATGGTAAAGCCCCAGGACCGGACTCAGTCCCAATGGACCTTTACAAATCACTCCCTGATCTCTGGTCCCCTCTCCTAACCAGGGTTTTGAATGCAGCCAAGGAAACCAGCCTCCCAAAGTCCTAGTCTACATCAATCCTGGTCCCCATATTTAAGAAAGGCAATAGAGACTCTCCCACCTGTTACCGTCCCATCTCCCTCCTGGATTCGATCGGGAAGATGGCAGGGAGGATACTTCTAGATCGTCTCCAGGAGTGGTCAACAGAACAAGGGGCACTATCAGATCTTCAATATGGGTTCTGGTCAGGCCTGAGTACTGTGGACCAAGTTTTGAATTTAACACTACTGGCTGGAAAATACACCTCAGCAAAAAAATCAACTCTACACATGGTCTACGTTGACCTTACGGCAGCGTTTGACTGTGTGGATCATTCAAAACTTTGGGCAATAATGCTACAAATGGGGATCGAGCCTGCAATCAGAGACTTCCTGCGCGAGTTATACTGTGGAGCCACGGGAAAGGTTCGATACGGACTGGAGGGCCAACTCACCGACAGCTTTCCAGTACAGAAGGGGTTCAGGCAAGGGTGCGTACTGGCCCCCTTCCTATTTACGCTATACACAAACGGACTAGAAGCTGCCATGCTACAGGGCGTAAAAGATCTGCCAGAAGTGGGTCGGCGACCAATCCCAGCATTGTTATACGCTGACGATGCGGTGATCCTGGCACGAACCCCGATCCAATTACAAAAAGCACTAAACAACTACTGTACATTCATGGCAAGCCTCAATCTAAAAGTCAACATAAAAAAAACCTTCGTGATGCACGCAGGTACCAAAAGGAAAAAAGTAAAGTCAATATTTGTGGATAAAATCCCTCTCGAAAGAACTAAAACTTACTCATACCTCGGCATCACTATTGACGAAGAGTTTAACTGGAAGCAAGCAATCATCTCACGTAAGCTGTCTCTCTCAAGAACAATTGGAGCGTTAAAAGCGTTCTCCCTCCGTCTGGGAAAAAGACCTATAACAGAGATGCTAAAAATGTATAACGTAAAATGCATCAGTACTGCCATTTTTGGGGCAGGAGTCTGGGGAACAGCTAACGCTGAACAAATACAGAAAATTGAAAACCTCTTTTTAAAATTCTTGCTAGCAGTCCCCAAAACCACAACTACTTTCGGTTGCCACTTGGAACTTGGACTGGATCATATCTCAGACCTCATTAAGATCCAACCCATCATGCTGTGGCGCGGAATATGGGCAACAGATGAATGCCACTTGACAAGAGCAATTATCAAGGACTGTATGAAGCTAGATTGTATGAACAAGATTAAGTGGCTAAAGTATGTAAAATCCTTCCTTGAGGATATCGGTCTCTCGAGGTTCTTCGAAGAATCTCTGTCAGTAACAGACTTACCAAAGAAAGATCTAAAAAAGTTATGCCTGTCCCATCTAACACAACTGCGACTGATGTCCGAAATAGGAAAGCCCTCAGTCCAACACTGCCTTATGATACAATTGATTCCATCTATTCAACCGTATCTGCAGTATGACCTGACGCAATTTGAAAAATTTCTTCTCACTCGCTTCAGGTTTAATCTTTCATATTATGGTCTCATTTCCGTCACAGAACATATGGTCACTCAACACAACACCGTGCCCCTGTGACTCTATCTCATCTCAGTCCACGATACATGTTCTCTTCTTTTGCAGATTTTACACGCCACTTCGCAAAAGGTGGATTATACCAATTTTAAAAGTCATGAAGATCCGCAGATGCCGCCCAGCGTACCTGGCGCTGCAGTTTTTGGAAAACACCTTAGCAACGAAATCTGTCGTACATTATTTAAAACTGTGCCTCAGGCATCGCACGAACTTATGAAAAATCATATAGCTGCATTAAATACGGACTTTAGAGACAGTATAGTGCTCTCTGTGAGAGATTAATCTTTTATATGTTTTGAACCTAATGTTATTAATAACCTTTCTTATTTTTTATTGTGTATATTTGTACTTTTATGGCTTTCATCATGAAAACCGAATAAAGTTCTTTAAAAAAAAAAAAAAAAGACTGTGGTCCTAACTGGGCAAATGGTGTCAGAGGGAACTCCACTGTTAGTGTCAGCAATAACCACATTTGGTTACAATGCGGCAGCTTTCTTGAAACCACCATCATCATTCGATACTGCCAAAAAGCAAAATTTTAGCGACCGATGGACTACGTGGATAGAGACGTTTGAAGATATCATTGATGCACTTGAAGAGACTGATAACAAAAAGATGATCAAATACCTCAAAAATCTTGCTGGTGATGACGTAAAGGAAGTAATAAAGAAAATGCCACAAACTGACGAAGAAATCGCATTCCGTCAGATTAAAGAAACCTTGAAACTCAAGTTCAATCCAATGCCAGATGCTGACTATGAAAGATATATTTTCAGTTAATAATGACAGAAAGTTGGCGAAACCATCAATGAATTTGTAGCCAGACTTGCCCTACTCATCAATCTCTGTATGTTCAATTAATTTAATGATGAAGAAGCCATACGTCTCAGAGTCACTAATGATTGCTTGTCCATTTCCTTCAGAAGGGGAATGCTGAGAGAAAGTCTGAGTTTGGAATGAGTCGCTACAAGAGCTGAAGAGCATGCTGATTGACAAGCTGCTGACATGGAGCCCTTAGGTGCCTAGAATGAATCAGTCCTGAGTGTCAAATGAAAGTCAGAGCAAAAGATTGAAGGACACAAGGTGATGTCTAAATGTAAAAAGAAGTTATGTTTTAGATGTAGACTTTCCGTTTCCACACAAAGATAAAGGTCCCATCATTGGACAGGTATGTAAGCGCTGTGGAAAGGAGGACCACTTTGTGATGGTGTTAAAGCAAGGAGAAAACAAGTGCATCATGGTGCAAAGTCAAAATGGCCGGTGGAATGTTCCAGGAGGATTGCTTGACGTGCACCCATAAAGCCTAACGGAGAGGTCAAGTACGACGAATCAACACTGATCAAAGTCGAATGCCATCTAAATCATCGCTAAACAGTTCCTCCATGTCAGTATGTTATGGCACTGATTTCCATGAGCTACAACATGAATTCTTACTATGAAACAGTTCCCTTCATTGTTTCATATTTTGAGAAAGCTTAAGACGATGAAAGTAAAATTGCATAATAATGAGGACATTTATCCTAGTGCTCAAAGACATAGGCAAATTGCTTTTCATTTTCAATATGCTGTTGAAAAAGAACTTGAATCTTTACTTAAGCATGATATCATTGAGTGTTCCACTGGTCACATGCCATAGGTTTATACCATCATGGTAGTGTCCAAACAGGACAGTGAAGGAGTGGTATGAATATGCATTGACATGCGTCAGGCAAACAAGGCAATTGAACGAGCATGACATACAGGTCTACACATTGCTGATATGATTATACAATTAAACAGTGCAAAGGTTTTCTCCTGCCTTGATTTGAACAAAGGATATCATCAGTTAAAATTCAAAGACAACTGCAGTACATTACAACATTTTCTACACTTATTGGTCCGTTTTGATACAAACAGCTATGCTTTGGTGTGTCATCAGCTGTAGAACTTTTTCAAGACGTCATTCAACGTATCATAGAGCCTCTCATGAATGTGTTCAATTATAGTGATGGCCTATTAGTTTTCAGAGCTACTCAAAAAGAGCATGATAAGGCTGCCACACAAGTATTTCGTTTACTGGCTGTTGCAGGTTTGACTTTGAATGCAGACAAATATTTGAGTTTAGTAAGGAAAACTTAAAATTCTTTGGCTACATCTTTTCTGATGGGGTTGGACACCTGATACTGCTAAACTTCAAGAGCTGTCCAGTGCTGACCCCCCCACAAGATGTTTCAATAGTGCTTTCATTTTTGGGCTAGCCACTGTTCTACATATGTACAAGACTGTGCCACTGTGTTCCATTGGGACCGTTGACGAAAAATAATGTTCCATTTCAGTGGTCATATGAATGTGAGAGCAGTTTTAAGAAAATCATACAAGCAATTGAATGTTGCTGAAATGGTTTATTTCAATACAAAACTTCACACAGAGGTTCCTATTGATGCGAGCCAAGTTAGGTTAGGTGGTATCCTTGCCCAGCACAGTGGACACCCGAATACTCAAAGGAATATTGTGGCATAGACGAGTAGGAGTTTGTCCCAACCAGAACGTGCTTACTCACAACTTGAAAAAGAATGTTTTAATGTGGTATGGACGTGTGAACACTTTCATGTATTATTGTATGGAAACTCATCAACAAGCTAACTATATTTGGCAATCCAAAAACCAAGATGCCCCCTCTTATTGAACGTTGGAGACTATGGCTAAAAAAGTACAATTATAATATTGTGCATCATCCAGCAAAGGATCAGAACCCTACTGACTATGTTTCCAGATTGCCCACTAAATCCAAGTCACCTGAAGCTTATATCAACTTCATTGTGATCGCTAACACACCAGCTGCCAATACATTAGCCTAGATTATCACCACAATGAGCCACAATAGCATCCTGCTAAAGTTGAAATAAATATTTACACATCAGTCGTAGAATCAGCACACTTGACCTCTCACCAGTGGGGGTGAATATCAAAAATACAGAAATGTTAAAGATGAACTGTCTATAACTCAAGAGGGGGCTATATTGGGAGGGTCAAGACTCTTGATTCCAGAGAGTCTGCAGCAGAAAATGATCAAACTGGCCCATGAAGGACATATGGAATGGATGCCACAAACCGAGGTCTCCAAGACTGAGTCTAGTTTCCATATCTTGACGAGCGAGTTGAAAAGGAATTGAAGCCATGTCATGTATGCATCTGGCTATCTACAAACGTTACTCAACACACCCTGAACATGTCACAACTCCCGAAGCATACCTTGGAGAGAATATCTATTGACTTTTTCGGTCTACTTGACAATGGACATTACCTGATGGTGACTATGGATGAATGCTCGCGATTTCCATTAATTGAGGATCTCTTATCCACTACACAAAAGCGAGTCATTGAGAGACTGGATGGCATCTTTGTGATCTGGGGTGTTCTACTCATCCTAAAATCTGACAATGGCCCGCCTCTTAATCATGAGTTCAAAGACTTCTTAGAGCATCTGAGTATAAAGCATCAAAAGATCACTCTCAATCGCCTGATGCTAATGGACTGGTTGAGATATTTATGAGTAAGCTAATGAAAGTTGCGCAGCGTGCTACACTTGAGAAGCTCAACTTACAAACTGTGTTAAACTCTACATTAAGGGCTCACTGTTCAACACCTCACTCGACCACTGGTGATAGCAAAGAAACGATGGATTTAGGCCCAGATCTCTGTACTGGGGTGAATGTATGACATTGTTCTGCATTCTTTCCATCAATTGTTCTTTTTGCATTTGTCTCCCCGAGTGGGACGGTATGTACAGACATGGGTCCCGTGCTCTCCATACCACTGGAGTCAAGCTATCCTGGCTGATGAGGGGTGAAAGCCCGAAACCGGTCCTAGGATGCTTGTTTCCAGTCCAGGGAGGATCTGGCCTGGCAGTTCTGGCCGGGCTGTTCCTATTGGGGGCAGGGTCAAGACTGATTTGCGTATGTCTGGAGCCAAACTGGATTGGCATGGTGATTAATAAAACAATGGATTTAGGTTCCGATCTCTGTACTGGGGTGAATGTATGACATTGTTCTGCATTCTGTCTATCAATTGTTATTTTCACATTTGTCACCCCGAGTGGGACGGGTATGCCCAGAGGTGGGTCCAATACTCTCCATACGACTGGAGTATAGCTATCCTGGCTGATGAGGGCTGAAAGGCCGAAAGCAGTCTGAGGATGCTTGTTTCCACTTCAGGGAGGACCTGGCCTGGCAGTTCGGGTGGGACTGTTACAATTGGGTGCAGGGGCAAGACTGATTTGCATATGGCTGGAGCCAAACTGGAGTGGCATGGTGTGCAAAAAAACAATGGATTTAGGCCCAGATCTCTGTACTGGGGTGAATGTATGACATTGTTCTGCATTCATTCTGTCCGTTAATCGTTCATTTTGCACTGGTGAAAATCCAGCAGCATTAATGTTCGGGAGACCAATGACAACCGAAATACCCCAGTGGACCAACATGAGAGAAAGAGATGAGAATGCAACTTGTATGAGGGACTTAGTTCAGATACAAAAGATGAAAACATATGCTGACCGAAGACGACATGCAGTGGCATAGCTAGCTCTCTGGCCGCCCTTAGCAGTTCCAGCAGCTGCATTGAAAAGCAGAGAGGTTGGGTGCTGTCAAGTTTCTTTGTTTGCCATCTCGAGACTACAGGCTAGAGCGCGCCCCCCCCCCCCGATACACTAATGAAAACATGCAAAAAATGCAGACTTCCAGAGACAAGACAGAGTGCTCACACGTCAGATACAGAAAAGAAAATCTGATGCTCTCTTTGATGCAGTATCCTTCCAAGTGGTATCAACCAAATGATACATGGTGACTGTCCAGTGTCCTGGGAAGTGTATTACCAAAGACTTCTCACTTTCGGCTTATGATTCTTAGTTCACCAGATCTCCATTGTGAAGGAGAGACTGACTCTGAAGCACCCGTGTCTGCAGCTGTCTTTTCAGCATCACAACAGCTCTTGGATCACAATGGTGGCAGGTATCAACTTTGCACAACCTGTTCGGGTCAGACAATTACAGCACCAAAGAGATTAATTGAAGAGATTTAAATGTATATATGTGTACATATTTTGTAAAATTGTTTTGTTTTCAGTTAACAGTGGAGGAAATGTAGTGTCTTGCGAGTTAACAATGATGGAAACATGTTGGTTCCTAATGAACTCCATAGAGCTATGACATAATGGCTAGAGTGTATTGCAGTAAATGTTGCTTTAGAATATTGAGTTTGCAGGTGTACACAGATGAATAAAGACGTGTGATTCTAAACTCTGTATATGGCATAGTCAATTTCGGATATCCCTGCTGGGAAGACGCTACAGTGGTGACAAGAAAAAAGCATGTTTAAAATTGAAAAAAAGAAACTTGAAACAGTTGAAATGATAAAATGTTTTCTTGGTAAACAACAAAAATGTAAAACAGTCACTCCTCTTGCTGATCTCACTAGTCAGCACAGAGGAATTAAGGTTAAAGTACATAGACGTAATGCTAAAACCTTTGAGAATCAGCATTGTACCACTGAGTAGGGCACCACCATAATAAAGCATGTCAGCCGTATGTTGTACGGCATAAAGAAGAAAGCCCAGTCTTCCATTCTTCTATTTTAATTCATTTTTAACTGTCCACAACATGGCAGCACTTTGAGTAAAGTCGGCTTACACCACTGACCATGCTGTAGTCTACAGGCAGGTGATCATTCTGTGTCCGAAGATATTCTCTGTAGTAGCCGTGACTTCCACCATGCTGCTCTGTCTTGGTTTACCCTGTCACAACAGTCTGCTATGTCCCCCTTTAAAGGTAGACCTGTCTTGTAGAAGTATGAACATAGTTTAAATCTGAAAAGAAGAATGTGCAAATATTTTATTAATTCTAACTTTAGTTGAATTCAGTTGTGATGAGCTTGCTTTCGATTTTTTTGACACAAAAACCTTATAGTTCTCTCATGTGATAAAATTCAATCCATTGTTTTATTCAGACTTCTAGCTATCAAATAAGTGTCATGGCTAGCAAGGCTCTCACTAATAGACACTTTGTTCCTTTTTCACATTCAGCGAGGCAGAATAACAAGTTTAAGGAAAGTAACAGGCAAAAAGGAGAAGCCCCTTATTCAGCATGCTGTTGATTCACCATCATCTGCAACCGAATTCCCGGTTCCCCAGCCCCTGTATGATGAGCGCTACAAGAACCTGTCGGAGAAGGAAATCATGGATCTGTTTGAAAAAATGATGGTAAGGGTCAGACTACCACATTCTCCATATTTTGATGAACTGTTGAACTACATATAAAGAGATTGTTTTGTATGGCATTTATTTCATGTATTCATTGCTGGAAATTAATTACAGAGAGATGCGAAAGATATACAAAAGTGTTAACATTTATATAAATCTTTATCAGAATAGTTCATCTGGTACTTAACACCAGGTTTTGGGAAATACCTACAAATACATCAGGGAATACACCCCAACATTTCTGCACACTTCAAATACTAACTTAATTGGGGAAGTGGGTATTCAATTGCTGTTGTAGATGGAACCCAGGAGGACACTGGTTTTAGGGTTATTTGAGCAATACATTGGAACGTGTGTTTGTGGCTTAATTTCTAGTGTCTTTACACTATCAGTTTGTGGATCTCAGTATAAGAGCATTGATCTCTTTGTCTGAGTTCACCACTAGCCACTTTTTGCTACAGATATATTGTTTAACCCAGTGCCAGATAAGACTACTAATCTGGCCTCAAATACATATTCTGCTACCCCTGCAAAACATATTGGATCATTTTGAAGGACTACTAAGCATTGGAATGCAGAGAAATATATTATTGTTGGTGAGAGGATCCTCACCAATCATTGATGGGTGTTTTCTTTAATACCCTGACCTAAAGAGGTCTTTAGCTACACATGCAAGATCCCAATGGATCCCGAGCCACTCTTTCCCTAGCTTGTCAACAACATAAGGGTGTAAATCTGCCACGTTGCAGAGGCCATTGCATTGCGTTATTTAATCCGGTGCTTACTTAAAGCACTTTGATGCCTTTGTGCCAAGTTCACACTATATAAATCTGCAAAAAAAAGAAAGAAATTTAGAATAGACTGGACTTAATCAGCTATGAAAAGAGGTCTCAAACCACCATATATCCTACAAAAGAACCCTAGGAAAGGCACAATTCCAAAAAATGCCAAACTCAGTAAGTCTGGATAGCATTTCCAACTATAAGCCTGTATTACTGCCAATGCCAATGCTTGTTTCGGTTTGGCATACAGGGATAGATGTTCACAACTCTCATATAAACTTTTCAGAAAGAGGTATTGAGCTTAGCTATAGTTTTTACATGTGCCATTCATCGCATTCATCATCTATTGATTAGTTATAGCTGTCTTTTACGGCATAAGGTGTTTCGCCATGTCACTAATTTGGGTGGCCATTTCATTGGTGCAGCGGAGAGATGAGTTCATGTGGGAACATCCTCTTTTTTTCTTTAGCCGTGAGGTCTATGTGAGGCAGTAATTACAAAGCACATCACCAATGTAAACTTTTTGTCTTCACTTTAATGCATTATGATCCCTACTATGTAGCCGGTTGCTTGGTGTACAGCTTAGTAGTTGTAGTGTGACAATTGGAACTGCAGATCTGCTGAGCAATAGAAATGTGTTTTAGCAACAAGTATATTCTGCAGGCTTTTAAAATGTGTCTCATTTAACATGCACTTCTAAGGCATCTTATCATTGATAAATTCGGCAGTAGCAGACAAAGGGGCAGTAATCAATCGGTATGAGTCTTGTTTTCACGTGAAAGGCATTGCTAAACCCAGCAGAAATGGCTATGTCACTCAGACTGAAGAGCTGAACCATAATATGGTAACTGTGAGTCATGGACATGAATATTTGCTATTATGAGAACGGGTATATCAAGTCAAGTCAATCAATATTTATTCGATTAAAATGATATCCAGAAAAGAGTCATAAAACCATTACCAAAAGATTGAGAAACACTTTAAATCATTTCTCAGTATCTCAAGAAAATCTAAAAAGATTTAAAAACGAGTTGATTTCAAACTATATATCGATCTCTTAAAAATCATGTAAAAAATATTATCTCCTGTGAATATCTAAAACATCTTACTTCATACAGTAGTTACTTTGTTTAAGGTATACATATGTCTTCCGAAAATCAAAATAATAGTATTCATACCTCATATCGCTCATAAATAACTAAAGCATCTCTCTTTGTAGCATATATTATCTTGACCCATCCTCATATGTTAATACTTCAAGGTATGAAAGGCTTTTTCTTCTAGAGATGGCAGTTATAATAAAAGTAGTTACAGAGTAACACAGGTCCACATTTCCTAATGAGCAAATATACTTAAAAGCTTCCTGATAAGTATAGTTTCCAGTAACAAACAATAGTCGTATTATTTGTTTTCTTGCAACCTTGTAAAATTTACAGGACAAGATAAAATGCATAATTGATTGATTAGAAGTGCCATCACATTGATATTTGGGAAGAGTCTGTGACCATACCGCCTTTTTAGGAAACGCTACCTTAAAGTACAATGTGCCTAAGCACAATCTTGTAAGATAGAATCTATGTTGCGTATTTCGCACAATTCATAAATAATTTTGTATTCCTTCTTTATAGGGGCTGAGTAATAACTACGTACATAGAGCCTAGTGTTCTCTCATTTATGCCTGCCTCTCTCTTCCCCATTACAATAGTTTTTAATTCCCTTTTGCTATACCACAAGATACTAATGGGGGTCCTCCATACTAAGGTTTTTATCCACTATTATTAACATGCTTTTAATATAAAATGTATATCATGCAAGTTTAAATGAATCTCCTAATTTAAGTTTGCAACCACCTATTTGAGGTAAAAACTACATTTTCTTCTAGCATATACATGTTAGTATAGCCCTACCTTGTGGGTATCACTTTATCCTGCTCGCATTCAGACCTACGATGTTTAAGTCAGACAAATATTTCAGTATCAGAGGCATTAGCCAATAGAGTTAGCTTAACTGTTACAACTGTGGGTGAGGAACTGAAATTGAGTGGCCTAAGTCTCATAGCAGAGCAATTTTTAATAAAACTGATACTCTGAACAATCACAAATAACATTAGGTAGTATGCTTTGAATGCTGAATCTATTCTCCCTTTTTTCTATCTAGCTATCAGTTTTTTTACAGCTGTTGTAAGGGATGAATTGCTATGTATATTATTTAAGCTGGTACTGTAAATGTATTTCCAAAGTACAGACTGACACAGTTTTTTAAGTCGGTGATATATTTGGGCATAGGGTAGCATGTAATGGTGTCTTGATGAGTATGTGTGCCTGTTTGCATATTTCCTGTGTTTTTGTAATATTGGCAAATAAGGATACATTTGTGTTTTCTATATTCTGAAATGTTATCTTTGCTTATCCAATGGCTTAATGCTTTCAGTAAATAGAAGTTGTGTTGTGGGTCTTTTTTAATATTGATACTTTACTCATGTAGGTAAGTTGCAATTTGCTCCTGGGGGTTAGTTTACGTTGTGTTCCTTTTTAATGTTTCATTTCAATTGCATCTTTGCTATTTCTGCAGATGTTTTCTATGTTTCTTTCTTTTCAGCTGAAAATTCCTATCTGAAGCTGCTTGCCTATTTTTTGCAAACAGCATGCAGTGTTAGCAATGGCACCATGTCACACCTTCAGTCATTGATTCTGTTTCATTATTAGTACAAGAAGGGGGTTTTTACTGTGGTCCCCGGTAGTGTAGAGTCATTGCTTATTAAGATGAATCGGGATTACAAGTAAAGGGAAAAAGCACTATGACAAGGCCATCACTGTTATGGCTGGGAAAGGGGGGAATCAGACAATGGTTGGGTGAAGGTAGGGGTGGGAAATAGTACCTGAATCACAACTGGAGCAGATGACAAACACTAATTAGAATGAATAAATGTGGGCTTGGTCTGTACGCCACACAGAGGAAAGGAAGTGATGCCTGGCCCATGCTGGCCTCTTAGGAAGCAGTAACGGATAGTGGCAATCAAGCCAATCGAATGGTAAGCCATTGGTGAGCTTCAAGCCGTTTACTGTAAGCAATACTCCTCGCATCAACAGCACATGTGCACTGTCATGCATGACCAAAAAAGAAAACTTCAAATCCTATAATGCTCAAATCCTAGACCTTAGCCCAGTCCTAGCGTTTTAATCTATACTCACAAAGTATGAACAAAACTTAAATTCCCATAATGCACCAATGGTTGGCTTAAAAAGTCAAGATTGGCTTAAGGTGTTATCCATACTTGTATGTAAACAATACTGTAGCCACAAAAGTGTGCAAGGCTGCGACTAGAAGAGGGAAGTCTTTCACCACCAAAGGCGGCCGGAAAGAGAGAGGGAATGGCAGGGCTGGCATGCCTCTAGCAGCGCCACCGCCGTGTGGGCCTATGTTGTGGGTGTGCTGCTGCAGCAGCAGACTCAATCGTCATTGATCCATGAATGGAGGAGAGGTGGTCCTAACGCTACTTCCTTGCCCCTGGGCACAGAGGACAACCTTGGAGGAGACTACCAGTGCTTGCAGCGAGTGTGTGACGGCATCCACTTACTGCAGCAAAGAGGACACACTGGTGCCTGCACTGCCTCAGAGCACCGGGCGAGAGGACCATGTCATCATATCTGTGGGATATGTCACCGGTGGCTTATAAGGGATGCACACGGAAAGAGAGGGGCTGAGGGGACAGCTGGATCAGCAAAGTGGGTGGTGTAAATCTCCTGACCTTAAAACCAGAGAGAGAAATTTAAATAGGCCCCTCGAAAACAGGTCTTATATTTGATCTTAGTCTTTTTATGCGAAGCAAATGTGAGGAGATAAGAACATTAATTACAGGCATGTTTATAGAACTTGGAGCTCTGAGCGACTGAAAACATTGAGCGCTTGTGTTGGGTACTCTTAAACAAAGGAAAAGGTAGTCATTAAACACATGTTAACATGGGACAAGTGTAAGGCTGCAGGTAATTTGAGTGTGCTCCGATGGGAGGAAACAAAACACGAAAAGGAAGGAGAAATAGAAAAGATTAACCATTAGCAAGCAAGCTTTTTTAAAGGATACTAGAAGTAACAAATTAAAAACAACGAGAGGGCTTTAAGCCCACAAGGTATATACAACATGTCTCGGCGAGATATTGCAAGTGTTGTCTAAGCTCGACCTTAAAAAGATGTATACAACAGAATGACCAAGTATATTTGATTTTTAAAATAATACAAATTCCATTAAGAGAACCTTGAATTTGTAAAATAAAACAATATCTCAAGTAGTATCACAAATATACAACAGGCACTGAGAATTAAAATCTTTGTAGGAAATTGAATCCTGTGATAGATGCAAATCTAAAGCCTTCACTTGAATTGCGGTACAAAAGGGGGGTGGTGATGGACGGAGCATCTGAATCAATCACACACTCACACCCAGTCAAAAGATCTGGGAATAATCCATCACCGTTCTTTAGCCCACTCTGCCACCCCAGTTCAGACATGGCTATATGCAAATCAGTCTGACCCTGTGCCTCATGGAAACAGTCCAGCCCGAACTGCCAAGCCATGTCTTCCCTGGACCGGAAACAAGCTTCCGAGGACCGGTTTCTGGCATTCCAGCCGTCTTCAGCCCGGCTTGCTTAAATCCAGTGGCAAAGTGAGCAAGGGAGTCACGTCTGAGCATACCCTGCCACACTTATGGCGGCCAAAAGCGGTACAAAAGGGGGTGGTGATGGACAGAGCATCTGAATCAATCAAACACTCACACCCAGTCAAAAGATCTGAGTTTAATCCATCACCGTTCTTTAGCCCACTCTGCCACCCCAGTTCAGACATGGCTATATGCAAATCAGTCACCCCCTTTTGTATTCACTTGAATTGATCAGGAATCTTTTGCAATAGAAAATACTCTTTGCATGTGGTAGGCAAAATGTGTTTACCATAAACATTGTTGCACACTGGTCGGTGGGATCTCTGTACACACTTTTTCCCGCATTTGGGTGTTTAGGAAGGCATTTTGTTGAATATACCATGTCAATGAGTCCTTTTATCCCAGTGAAGAACAAAAATTCCCTTTCCATCCCTATTTGAACTGAAACTTCCCTTACAAGCGACAAGTCTACAGCTTCCATTTTGATGGACTTGACTGCTTTGAAAAACATTGGCAATGCAGTGCACTTTAGTTGAGGTCTTCAAACTGCTTTGCCATTCATAAACAAGCAGTAAATGTAAAATGGGATGAAGAAAGTGAGATGTGATGTAATGGGTTAAAGGTGAAAGAACAGGACAGAGATTCCCATGGACCCTTTCTGGCATTCAGGTAATCCCGACACCCTGCACTTCAGACACATGGATGCTTTCTTGATTTCCTCATAAATTGGTCAAGGACTTTAAGATTGCTCTTGCATCAGAGGATAATTGAAACTTCAAAGTGATTCGATCTAGCATAGTCTGGCATATTTGAAGGAAAATAGCAATAAGGCTTTGGCATTTGAGTACTACTGGATACAATAAGCCTGTACATTAGTTGAAACAGTTAAGAATGATTATCTTGAACGTTGTTTTACAGATAAAATTGTGTCTTAATACATAAAGTTGCACTCACCAACTAATAAGGGATTTTGACCATTAGCAGGCAATCTTAGCAGTTAGCTAAATTCTTAACTTTGTGTATTTTTTTTTACTTGGCAAAGGCAAAACATATCAAAAAATGGCAATTGTTTTAAAGTGACAGCATGTTTTCTCACTGCTACTCGGGCTACGGTCAGCTCAAAGTGACAACGATAAACCTATTTCCTGCAGTAGAATATCCCACTGGATCTTATGTTCTGGTTGCTGAGAATGCGTCTCAAATGCAAAGTTTAACTTCCTGTGAAGTCTGGAAACTTTGTGGACCTTTGCGACGATTCCTGGCTTACATACAACTTTGCACACCCCTAAAATAAGTGGGAATTAAATGGGAAATCATACACCTTTAAAATGTATTTGTGCACCAAGTACAGAGATGTGTTTACATGTTTTTGGACAAGACAAATTATTTATTCTAGCATAGTAGAGATCAATATAATCTTTTCGGCCCACTCAAGAGGAAGCAAAAACCAGAACGTTTTGTAAAGCGTCTAATGCATAAACTAATGCTCATTAAGGTTTAGTGAATGGTTGATATTGATGTTGTAGTTTCGTGATTAGTAGCTAATCAAACGCTGCTAAAGATACTGGCTGGAATTTTAATCAAGCAAATCTTTCTGTTTCAATGTACCTGACAGAATTGCAGCAACACAAGACCTAGGTAAAGCAATAACATTCACCATGTATCTTAGGAGAGCCACTGTGTCATCACATTCTAGATGTTTGAAGAGGCCTGTGAAATATTTGAGAATTCTCACAGACATGTCACATATTTTACAGAATAACATTTTAATATATAGAGGGCATGATGTGAAATCTAGACCCAGGGGGTTCACCTGCTCCTGATTGTTATGAATACATCGAGGAACAAATGTACTGAATGTGATCAGACCATAGGTAATCATGTCATATAGCAGCTGTGTGAGTTGGTACAATTGTCATTGTTAGCAAAAGTTGAAGTTGAGTGAGCTGGCTACAGTTTAGGATTCTAATCGTATCAAGTTGTTCCACTTAACTTAGTTCCATGTGACATATTTTCCAGCCTCACTGTCCTGGCAGGTTTCAACCCTCTTTACTAACCCAGAATCATAATAATGATTAGAAGTAGTTTACTTTCATCTTGCTGCAATCTGTTTAGTTCTGTAAGAGTTGTGCAGCACTACATTTAAGTGTACACAGACATCCACTGCCTGCTTTTGAGTTCCCATATCATAAGAGAACATATCTCGCCTCCCTTAAAGCTATCCGTTAGTATTAATGCATATTTATTTTACTTTGTTGTCGCCGTATGACACACCTTTGCATGGCTGACCCTTGAGCTATTGCTAAAAGGGCACTATTCACCACAATGTAGATCCCAGTCTCTGGCTATAAATATTAATGAAAGAGTTGCCTAGCACTATGCCTGGCATTAACTCTACAGCATACTGGTGTGCTTTATTAGTTGTTTTGATAATATTTTGACAATATAATATCTTGAGTAATAGCATATGTAATGCACACTTGTAAGGTGTATATTACCACTCACCAGTGAAGAAAACTGTTGCTACACCAGTCTCCATACGCTCATCCTTGTATTGTCGTGTAGTTTACACTAATGGGTCGGAACTGCACTTTTGCGGATGACAAAGTTAGGATGGTGCCAGATGGATTCGATGCACCCCTGCAGGATATGTTATCCCTTGGACCAACTAGCTCATAGGTTCACCATTAGCTCCCCCTTAAGCTTAGGCAGGGGGTGACAAGCCTGTCCATTCAGGAATGGTGGTGACAGACCTAGGACTTTTTACTCAGTCACTCGTGCTCTCTTTCGCTCAGAGAAATATACAAAGAACACACAAAGGGACATTATTTATTATTTATTGAACCGCAGTGTTTCATGTATATAAAATATGATCTGCAGTGATTAATATACAGAAGCAGACAGAAATTATAATGAGTGTCAAAACGATGAATGAAAGGAAGAGGTCCACCTTCTTGTTGAGACAACATATATGCATACATATACAGTATGTATAGCAATCTAGCTTACTCCTATGATTCAAACCCTAATCTACGTGTCTAGAGTGTGACTGTATGTCTACCAAGAAACCCCCTTCTGGATGATCTAAGCCATTTACTTGGTGGTAAGAATGTAGGACCTGTCTTGGTCAAGAACTGGACATCCCTCATGGAGATGTCAGTCAGCTGCTAGGTGAAAGCTTCAGCAGGCCCAGACCCCTCGAAGTCATCCGAATAGTCTCCTCTGATTGTATTTGTAAA
Organism: Lissotriton vulgaris; assembly: GCF_964263255.1. Taxonomy (NCBI): domain Eukaryota; kingdom Metazoa; phylum Chordata; class Amphibia; order Caudata; family Salamandridae; genus Lissotriton; species Lissotriton vulgaris. Next base: position 436,072,929 of record NC_141691.1, on the reverse strand, counting down.
CAAAAGGATATATATAGAAATGGGCATCCTTGCTTCAGGCCGGGATTGTGATCAGGCTGCCTATTGTATGTATTCCACAGATAGCTGCAACGCCATATGGACGTAATAACAAACACATTTGTACCACACACGTGAAGGCCTTGCTGATAAAGCCAAGGCAGTGTGTTTATGTTCTCACAAAGTTATTTTGTGTCAGCAAGGTTGGAGTTTCTTAGAAAGTAACCAAAGTGTCAAATGCAAATGTATGTCAAAAGTCGATGTGACAAAGGCAAGGCAACTTTAGGAAAGTACATGTAAATTGGCACTATTTCCTACCAGGCATAACTAGGGCATATAACCTTGTGTGTCATTACTCTCGCTTGAACACGCACACTTGCCATTAAACCATCGTTTTTACAAAACGTGCCATATTACATGTGGAAAACACTTTTTGAATGAGCAATACCTAAATGAGATACAAATGCTGTGCACATCACTTATCAAATAAAGCATTACATTAACAGAGCTTGAGCATGTTGGTTAGGTTTCCTTGTTCTCCTCTTTGCAGTTAACATGTGTTCCCTTCTCTCTTGCAATAATTACAGAATAGAACATAATTCAGAATAAACTTTACAGCCATGACAAGAAAAAGATGTCTAGGTGTTCTGCAGTAAAAATGTATCTGAAAGAAACACGTTAGTGATAGATTCCTTACCTTAGAATTACCCCCAGGCGTCAGACTGGATCTGGAAAGTTTTCGGCAGCAGTACCCCTGCGCTTCGGTAGGCGCTGACGTCAGTTCTTTCTTTTTCGTGCCAGCAAGCACAGATCCGGAGAGAGCGGTACCCAAGTCACTTTTTGACTGAGTTATTTTTGTGACTTTTGTCTCTGTTTTTTGAGTCTTTAACTCCTGGTGTATAGGGATGCCCGGTTTTAAGTCTTGCGCGGCTTGTTCCTGCATGATGTCGGTGACAGAACCGCACCATGAGTGTCTCTACTGCCTGAGGCGCGATCACAACTCCAAGTCGTTCCCCGAATGCCGGGCCATGGCTCTAAAAACTTTTCTGGATCGGTCCCGAAAGTTGCTGGAGAGGCCCAGGAATCGGCTCCGGGCCGTTCAAGGTCCCAGTCCCGTTGAAGGTCAAGGGACCGGTCGCAGAGACGCCACCACCACCACCACCATCGTTCATTGAAGTCTTCGCACTAAGAGGCAGGTAAGGCGAAGCACAAGAAGTTGAAGAACCATCGTCGCTCTTCGCCATCCCCTGCCTGTCGCGTGACTTGGCTGAGGCTGCAGGTGGTGCCACCCCGTGACTCGGGCAAAGTCTGCGCAGTTGCCGACTGCCTACTCGACCTTCCGGGGTCCGTCTGTAACTCTGGCCCTGCTACAGACCTTCCTGTCAGCCATGGCCTGCCTTTTTGGCCCATCAGGCCCTGCCGGAATGCCTTCGGGCCCCGTGGGTCCGACTAGGGGCCTCGCTCTTCTCCGTCGCTGGCTCCAGCCCCAACGTCATCGACAACTACGGTCTCGGCACCGCGAGACCCCCATGGATCCATGCATGGATCCCAGCCGATGTTGGAGGCCTAGTACGACCTCCACGGAAATCAACGTCTATGGCACTGCCACCGGCGATGGCCAGCTCCATGGCCGACGCTGTCCCCGGCTTCCACCCCAACGTGGAGATGGCAGCGGACCGGTGTCGATCAATGCCGACTCCCACACAGATGGGGAATTTCTATCTTCTATCCCTTTCTCCATCTGCCTCCTTCTTTTCCTCTGGCCCAGCAGGTTGGGAAGAAAGGGGAGGACTGGGAGGGGTCTGAGGACCCTTTCGCATCCCAGTGCAAGTTAGACCCGGACTGGGAAGAGGATTTGGAGGATGCAGGTGACATGGATTTTTCTCCAAAACCTGGCTCACTGTCTTCTTCTACCGTGGCTACGGAGGAGGTGGCACATATTCTGTGGTGTTGCGTAGAGCAGCCGAGGTGTTCCACCTCAAGTTAATTACGGTGGTTGTTAGGACTAACTTCCTGACAGAAGTGCTCCGGCCAGTGTCTTCCTCTACGGAGTTTCTGCTGCCCTTTAATGACGCACTTTCAGACGTTCCTTTGGGCACCTGGTCCAGGCCAACACAGGGGCTCCCGTGGATAAGAACATGGCCCGACACCATCGCCCAGCTCCGGGTGACCCCATTTTCCTCTCCCAACACCTGACCCCTGAGAGCTTGGTTGTCAAAGCCTCTGTGTCCCCAAGTGCATTCCCTTCTGCACCTCCAGATTGGGAATCCAAGAAACTGGAACAGTTTGGAAAGGAACTGTTTACTTCTGCCAGTTCAGGGCTGTGGTCTGTGAACACTGCATGCCTCTTGGCCGTTACTCCCATTCTATGTGGTATACAGTTGCGCAGGCGCTGCCTCAGTGTCCACAGGAGGTCCGGACGGTGCTCTCCCAAGCTATTGCTGAGGGGAGGTGTGCAGCCAAATTCACAATTCGTTGTGGCCTTGACACAGCCAACTTGCTGGGCAGAGCGATTTCCACGACAGTGGCACTACGCCGCCACGCCTGGCTGAGGACAACTGGCTTTTCCGGGGATGTCCAGAACACTCTGATCGACATGCCCTATGATGGCACTTGCATTTTTGGTGACAAGGCAGACAGTGCGTTAGAGCGTTTTAAGGACTCACGGACTACGGCCAAGTCCTTAAGCCTTTTGGCCACGCTCTCCTTCCGCTTCTGCTTTTCTCTCCTTTCGGGGCCAAGGAAGGGGCGCCCAAACATGTTTGTTTCAGAGCCACAGGCCTGCGCAGCAACAGTCGCAGCACAGCTGCGGATTTGGGACCCAGCAGGAGGGTCTGTCCACTACCTCCCCTGCCGCCACTACCTCCAAACCTTCCTATTCTGGTGTTTCAGGCTCACCAAATGCCAGTGGTGGCAGGATTCGCCATCCCCTCCCCCACTGGCACACCATCAGTTCGTACAGGTGGGTTCTGCAGATAGTCCGACGGTGCTACACCCTCCCCTTCGAGACTACCCCTCCAGCCATGCCACCTCAGTCCCGCCGCATGTCGGGGGATCACTTGGCACTTCTTCAGCAAAGAAGTTACGGTTCTCTTAGCCAAGGGGCCATCGAGCGCGTTTCGATGCCAGAAGTAGTTTGTGATTGTTACTCCCACTACTTCCTGGTTCCAAAGAAGGACAAGGGCCTGCGTCCGGAAGGAGAAGTTCAAGATGCTCACACTTGCTCAGGTCTTGTCTGCTCTAGACCCACAAGACTGGTTGGTAGCGTTGGACTTGCAGGACGAATATTTTCATATCCCGGTCCTGCCGGCCCACTGGCGTTACCTGCAGTTCACAGTAGGCCACAAGCATTTTCAGTTCACTATGCTCCCTTTTGGCCTTACCAGCGCCCCTAGGGTATTAACGAAGGTGATGACGTGGTCGCAGCTCATCTGCGCAGATCAGGAGTTTGAGTCTTTCCCTATCTCGACGACTGGCTGTTGAAGGCCGCTCACCACAGGCAGTCGTCTCCTACCTCCAGACTACGGGCGACCTCCTGCATTTGCTAGGGTTCTCCATCAACATGCTGAAGTTGCACATGATTCCCTCCCAGAAGCTCCTTTTCATCAGAGCAGTTCTGGACACGGCATAGTTTCGGGTTTACGCTCCCGAACAGCGAGTCCGGGACATTCGGGATATGATTCCTATCTTTTGGCACTTGTCCTGGGTTTTGGTCAGGATGACCATGAGACTGCTGGGCCTCATGGCCTCCTGCATCCTGCTGACCAATCATGCCAGATGGCATATGTAGGCTCTGCAGTGGGACCTGTGGGACCTGAAGTTCCAGTGGGCGCAGCATCAAGGGGACCTCTCCGATTACGTCCAGATCTCGGAGAGCACTACACAACAGTTGCAGTGGTGGTCAGCGGCAGATCCCTCTCCTTTCCCCAACCGGAGCACACAGTGGTGACGGATGCGTCCCTCCTGGGATGGGGCGGCCACATGGGAGAGGCGGAGATCAGAGGCCTCTGGTCTCCAGCGGACTCCAGGCTCCATATCAATCTTGTAGAGCTCCGGGCGATCCTACTTGCACTGAAAGCATTCCTTCCCTCTGTCAAGGGGAGAGTAGTGCAGGTTTTCACAGACAACACCACTGCCATGTGGTATTGCAACAAGCAAGGCCGGGTGGGGTCGTGGACACTATGTCAGGATGCTCTGCGTCTCTGGACATGGCTGGAACATCAAGGCATTACCTTGACAGTTCGACACTTGGCAGATTCTTTGAACACCAGAGCTGTCGAACTCAGCCGCAGGTGCATGATGGATCACGAATGGCATCTTCACTCGGAGGTGGCGCAACATCCCTTTCCACAGTGGGGAGAGCCTTGGTTAGATCTATTCACCACCGAAGAGATCTATTCACCACCGAAGAGAACAAGTAATGTCATCACTTTTGCGTGTTGGAATTTCCAAGGCGGCACTCGCTCTGCAACGCTTTTCATCATGAGTGAACCTACCGTCAAAATGTACGCCTTTCCGCCTATACCACTTCTACCCAGAGTGCTGAAGAAGACCAGGCGTGACCGGGCCCAAGTCATTCTTGTGGCCCTGGACTGGGTTCGAAGAGTTTGGTATCCCGGGCTACTCAGTATGAGCATGGATCCCCCGATCCGACTGCCTCTTTGGGAGGATCTTCTGTCACAGCAGCAGGGGACGGTCCTCCACGCGAACCTGTCCAGCCTCCACCTACATGCTTGGAGATTGAGCGGCGACAGTTGATTCCTTTTGACTTGCCTCCTGAAATCTGTTATCATTCTGGCAGCCAGGCGTCCCTCCACTAAATCAGTATACACCTGCAGGTGGAACAGATTTGTGGCATGGGGCACAGCAAAGGCTGTGGATCCCCTTTCTGACCCTCTTTCAGAAGTCTTTTTGTTCCTTCTTTCTCTGGCCCAGCAGGGCTCTGCTCTGGGCACTATTAAGAGCTATCTTTCTGCACTTTCGGCCTTTCTTAGGCTCCCTGAACAGCCCTCTCTTTTCAATTTGCCTGTTGTGAATAGATTTCTCTAAGGCATTACTCACCTTTTCTCTCCTATTCCATTTGTAATGCCGCAGTGGGACTTGAATCTGGTTCTTACCTATTTGATGTGGGCTCCCTTTGAGCCACTTCACAACTGTCCTCTTCGTTTATTGACTTTGAAGACTGCTTTCCTGGTTGCCATCACGTCCGCTAGGCGTGTCAGTGAGTTCCAGTGAGCTCCAGGCTATTTCGCACCCGTCCTTCCTTCTTGCAAAAGGTTGTCACTGCCTTTCACATCGGGCAAACTATCACTATCACCTTGCCCACTTTCTTTCCGCCTCCGCACCCTTCCAGAGAGGAAGAGAGGCTACACCGTCTGGACCCAAAACGTGCGCACTCATTCTACCTGAATCGCACACAACAGTTCCGGGTGGATGACCAGCTCTTTGTTGGCTAAGTGGGCACTAAGAAAGGCCGGGCTGTACACAAGAGGACTATCTCCCGCTAGGTCGTCTTGTAAATCAAGGCCTGTTATTCTCTGGCTAAAAAGGAACCTCCAACGGGGTTGCGCGCCCATTCTACCAGGGAGACAGCAGTTACTACTGCATTGGGACGTGGTGCCCCCCGCAAGACATCTGTCAGGCAGCCACGTGGGCCTCGCTACACACTTTCACTAAGCATTATTGCCTTGAAAGTTAAGTCCGGAGAGACAGCTTCTTTGGCTCTTGTGTTCTCCGCGACTTTCTGGTGTGATCGTTGTTCGCAGACGACCCACCACCAGGGTTGGTATTGCTGGGGTATCTATTCTAAGGTAAGGAATCTATCACTAAGGTGTTTCTTTCAGATGAACAAGTTACTTACCTTCGGTAAACATTAGTTAGTGATAGATTCCTTACCGCCCCACCCATCCTCCCCGTTCTGCAAACTGATTTCTAGGGTTGTCATCCCTTTCCGGGCCCTAGTTTCAATGCACCAGTGATCAGTATCTTGCATGGCTCTGTGTTCCTGGCGCGGAAAGTTGTGTACAGAACTGACGGCAGCGCGTGTGCCTAAGTAGCTCCAATGACGTCATCTCAGCGACTACGACGCCAGCGACGGATGCGGAGCCACACGACCACGCCTACCGACGCGCAGGGATACTGCTGACAAAAACTTTCCGGATCCAGTCTGATGCCTGGGGGTAATTCTAAGGTAAGGAATGCATCACGAACAAATGTTTCTGACAGATATATCGTTACTGAAGATAAGTAACTTGGTCAACAATAGCAACAATAAAAATAACATTAATACTGTTAGAAATTGGGTTACTGGTTGACTGGAGTGTGAGCCCTGGTCAAACAGCAATCACAATGCTAGTCAGGGTAATGCATCCAAACCCTAAATTAACCTGTGCTCAACCCCTGGTAGCTTTGCACAGAGCCATCAGGATTAACTTAGAGGCAATCTATTAACTATTTATGCAACACCTAGTACAGTAAACCAGTGAACACACCACACAAAAAGATCCCACACTACGTAAACAGAATTTAATAAATGAAAAGACCTAAATGGCAAAAATCCAATTAGTAGGACCAGAGATATGAATTGTGAAAAAATAAACTGCAATATAGCACCTAGAAGCATAAAGCTTGTACTGGACCGGGCCAAAGTCAAAGGTTCAGGCAGACCGTGATAGAGTGCGGGTCGGATACAGTCTAAGAGTAGGCCAGCTGAAGTTGTAGCCCAGTTTTGTTTCAAGAGTTCCATTTGCGTTAAAGAGGATCCTGAGGAGCAATGAGAGCATCGCAGTTGGTGATCAGTGTGGGGTGAAGAGAAGGCAGGGCATCGCGGACGGGCGGGCTAGAGCTTTATGGTGGCGGTCCCCCTAAGGCTGACAATGCTGTTGTGCGAAGAGATGGGCTGGCGGTGACTGGTGCTATTTTTGGAGCAAGCGGGGCAGTTCTGTTGCAAACTAGCCCATTTGTGGGTGGGAAGAGCCCAAAAGCTTCATTTCAAGAGCTCGAGAGATGCACCAAGGCTCCAGGACCTGAGAGGCACCACTTGGAGGTCAGAATATTGTTGAAGAACAATCCAGGAACTGTTGGGGAGCATTTCAAGTCCCTGGGGCTCAGATTGGGAGGCCAGCAGACTAGCCCTTGGAGATATTATGGGGTTCTGAATTCAGGATGAAGTTGGAGGTCCAGTTCTTCTTCAGGCAAGAGGGCAGCAGGTCAGCACAGCAGGGCAGCAGTTCCCTGAGAGCAACAGAGTGGCAGTACTTGTAGCAGCACAGCAGTCCTTCTTCCTGGCAAAGTATCCACAGGTCCAGAGTGTACTGAAGTGGTGGTGTCTGAGGAACTACGTTATACATGCCTTTAAAGTGGGCAGATGCCCTGCCTTCCTAGCCTGGCTCTAGACTAACTACAAGGGGGTATGCAGCCTTTGTGTGGAGACAATACACAGCCTATTCAGGTGTTAGTGAGGCAGGGCCCAGCTCCTCACTCCCATTCTGCCAGTGACAGCCATTTCAGCCACACCTAACTCCCATTGTGTGTGGCTGTCTGAGGGAATATACTAAGCCCAACTACCAACTGCACCCAGTCATGTGATCAGAGATAGGCTGGAGGCAACAAATAGCTAAGGCCAGAAAATGCCAACTTTATAAAAGTATTAATCTAGAACAGAAGCCTGCACCTCATACTGAATTGAATATTGAAATGAAATATTTAGATAAAAGGGTATAATTAAAAATACCAAGATAAACAGAAGAAAAGTGTTTGTTTTTTAGCATAAAGAAATTTTGCTTTTTTAAATTCAGTTTGAGGTGCAGGCTTCTGTTCTAGAGATAATAGTTCAAAACGGCCCTGCCTAATCCTCGTCCCTTTGGGCCTAACTCCCCCTGTTTATTCAACTTTATAAAAGTGGCATTTTAAGAATTGTAATTTAAATCCGACTTCCCCAAAATTTAGGATATTAGGATTCCAGAGACATCAAACATGTACCAGCTGTTTCTTCTAAATTGGAAATTACACTTATAATCTGTAATAAGGGAACTCCAATGTTATCCACTGGGAGAGATAGGCTTTGCAGTAGTGAAAAATAAATTTAAGAGGTTTTCACTAGCAGAACATGTAAAATGTAAAAAGTATATTCCCTACTTTTTAAATACATTTCAACCTGCTCTCGGGGCTGTGCAGGGCCTACCTTAGGGTTGACACATGTATTAAAAAGGAAGTTTGAGGCTTGTAAAAGGCTTAAGTTCCTAGTAGGTGTAAATGGCAGTTTAAAAACCAGAGAAGCAGGCAGTCCGTCGTGACATAACAGGAAAAGAATCCCATAACACGAGGACATGACGTTAATGCCTCTGGTTCTGCAACTTAATGACTAATCGTAACCAGAGAAGTAAGCAGTCCTTTGTGGATAATTAGAGAAACGGAATCTCATACTGCAAGGACAAGACTTAGGCGCCTCTGGATTTTAAAATAATTTTTATATTGTAAAGAAGAACAGCAACACACATTGGGCACAATAATTCTGAACTGACTGTATGCCCACGTACCGATATCAACTGGGCAGTTATATTGACCCCAATACCTCGACAGAAACTATATGGTGTCTTGATAAAGGTGGACAAAACTTTGGAAAACCACCGAAACGCGTCGACGCTTCACCCAGTATAATTCATGATCTCGACATCTTTGCTGATATACTGTATTGTAGTGTACATAGCCTTAGGTGTTAACAATAGAGTCCGAATATACAACCAGTATTGCACAAACTCTGTCTTACAGTCTTTTCTGTCCTTGTGATTGAATCTAGCTGGCCAAAATTGAATATCAAAAAAACTTTTATTGTTTTACCTGTGTTGAGTGGGTTACATTTGGACCACTCTCCTTTTAACATTTGTATTTTCAAATAAATTGTAAGAATTCTTTATATTTACTTGTATTTTGTAATTGTTCTTTTCTTGACCCTCCGGCTTCTCCTATTCATCTTCGCTCAAGGGAACACTTTGTTTTACTAGTTTAAAAACTGCATACACAGGCTCTGCAATGACGGCCTGAAACATGTTTGAAGGGCTACTTAAGTGGGTGGCTCAATCAGTGCTGCAGTCCCACCAGCAGCATTTCATGTACAGGTCCTGGGCACAGGCAGTGACACTTTACTAGGGTCTTACAAGTAAATAAAATGTGCCAGTTGGGTATAGGCCATTGTTAGCATGTCTTAAGTAGACAGCACAAGCACTTTGGCACTGGTTAGCAGTGGTAAAGTGCACAGAGTCCTACGGCCAACAAAATGGATTCATCAAAAAGAGGAGGGCAAAGGCAAAATGTTTGGGAATGACCCGGCGCAGATGCCTAGGGGCTACATATATTTATTTTTTTATTTCAAAGTATTTTATTAATTTTATAAACAGATACATTAGCATTTCTGTTACGAGGTTAGCCAAACGTAGTTTGTAGTGCAGTGGTTACAGGTACTTTGAAATATATGTTTAGCTCTTCAGTAGTACTACAGTGGTTACTGCCAAAGCACTCCGCTTTGAACTACTGTAAATATCACACAATAGCTTTATTGCACCCGACTGTAAAGCATGAGACTTACAGAACCCCTCAAGACTGAACTTGTGAACTTCCGGCTTCACACAGACTTCCACACAAGCAACATGCTATTCTGACTCTTCTGAGTGGCGATTCGTTACTGAACATGTCATGTCAACCAGAAGGTATTCAAGTAGTCAATCAGACTGCTGCAGTGGTCCTCTAAGCCCCTTGCTGTTGGGTATTTTAAGTTGTATTCGATGGTGCAGAGATCACTTTATTTCATTATCCAGGCTACTCCTTGCCTATGGATGGAGAGGTACAAATCTTGTGCATGCAATCCAAATTAGCTTTCACATTTCAGTGGCTTATCAAACCTTTGTCCTCTTTGTTTTATATGTTGCACCTGTCAGTGAAATATACTCGGCAAGGATTAGATGCTCTATAAACTCTGCCAATAAAAATATCCCGAGAAACAGTCGGGGACAAATGAAACTTAATATGAATGACTGTGCTGCCTGGCTCGTGCTGGCCTTTTGTCCCTTAAAGCTTTGTTTTGACGTTTCCTTTATGTCAGGCGCTCATGATAACACACCCTGTGGTGTTCCCAATGAGAGGACAGTATTAGCTGACCATCCATCTGTGTTGTGTCCTCCTCTGGGTCAGGAAGAGTAACTGGAGAGATTAAAGCAGTGACATCATTGGGTTACTGAATTCAGTGAGGTTTGGACTCCCTAAAATCGTTCACACTTTAATGCCGTTTGTAATTTACCTCAATATGCAGGACATGCAACAAGCATGGATCATGCAGGACAGTGACACAAAATGCACAGACATGTAGAGATAAAATTAAGACTCTTTGAATTCCAGTTGTTTAGGATATAAAAAAAAAAAGCCAGCAAAGTGGAAAAAACACTACTTTGAAGTTATTTTATTTATCATATGAAGATGTAGTAAGTCTCTGAAGGACTATTAAGGTTAACCAGATGAAACTGGGCAGCACGGAATTATTGTGGTGCTAGCATTTGAAAGGAGAACAGATTACAATGCCAACATACAAACGCGGTCCAATTAAACCAGTCTACGCGGTTTTTCATAAACCTGCAATTTATATGCATGAAGGCCGTAGCACATCGTGGCATAACATTAAAGAGACTGAGATGAGAGCGCTATTAGCTGGAATAAGTGTGACATAGAGGCATGAGGTTAAGTGATAAAAATAGGATGTACAATTTAGAATTTTCAAAAGTAATCCTGCCTGTGGACAAGGCTTCCAGAAGGGAATGGGGAAAAAAAGCCACAGGACAACTTGGGAGCTATGAATAGTAGCCAGGAGTACCTGCTAAGATATATGGGGGTATTATGAGGTAAATGAGTTATATGGGAGTAGTTTTTACATCATTCAAAAATCTCAGCTCTCTTGTATTTATCATCACAAACAGATCCCCTTAGAAAGACAGGCAGATTTGTGACTGTTCCACTTTTGTCAGCGACAATTCTGTATTTTAAATCTCATGCACGCATTTTGTGTCGCTATGTACTGATTTATTAAAAGGTGTGAGGTACCTGGCCCCCCAATCGTCATTTTTTCACGCCAGTAGCTTGTATGTGGGTGCTCGTGTAATTTTTACTGTTCTGCACACCACCTATGTGAGTGCGTGGTTTTACTCTACATTTTTGTAAAAATAATATCTAAGAAAACATTGTATGAAAAAATACTACATTTAGTTTTTCTGCAATTTAGTGTATATTTTTATTATTGTTTTACGTGATAAAATGTTGATCACAATTTAGGATTTCATTGTCATTCGTAGGCGTTTTTACATTCTGCCTACAGCAGTTCCAAGCACTTATTTTATTTGTATTGTATTGTTATTATATTTATATAGAGCTTACTACCCCTGACGAGGCGTCAAAGTGCTTTTTCGGCGAGTAGCACGCTACTCGGGGACCCATAGAGGATTAGTGTTGAATTAGTATAGTGAAACATGCAAGTACATTTTAAGTGGTCGATAGGTTAGTCCGTTATTTGGATTTGGAATGATAGCAGAAGGATAGAGGAGGACAAAGGTTTGTATTTGTATAGCGCGTGTTGACGCACGCTATTCAGGAAGCCTATAAAGGATTAGTGGTGAATTAATATGGTGAAATATGAAGTAATTTCAGTGGTGTATATTAGTCAGTTACTTGGAGTGAGAAGAATAACAGAGGGATAAAAGGGGAAGAAAGATTTGCATTCATATAGCACTTGTTGCCCTGATGGGTGTTGAAGCGCCTTTCTGGTGAGTAGCACGCCGCTCCGGAACCCATAAAGGATTAGTGTGGAAAATTAGTATAGTATAAATATGAAGTAATTTGAGTAGTGGATATCTTATTCAGTTATTTGAGTAGTATATTAGTATAGTTGAATATGAAATTTGAGAAGTTAACATGTTAGTCTGTTAATTTTGATTGAAAAGGATAGTGGAGGAATAAAAGAGTGAAGGATTTTAAAAATATATATTTCTTTAGGTCTTAACAGTAGGAGGAGGCTTTTGGATGAGTAAAAATGAGTTTTGGGGGGAGGAGTCAGAGGGAAGAGTTTAGAAAGGTTTGTTTTAGGGGATCGGTATTGTAAAAAGAAGTGTCAGATGATGCAAGGAGGGGTAGAGTAGGAGAGAGTTTAGAAAGGGTTATTTTGGCGATCATAGTAGTGGTATGGGGTTTGGGATAAATGACAGAGTGGATGTAGAGGATGTATTGATAGATGTATACGATGAGAGATAGGGTAGTGCATTGGAAGGAGTAGTAGAAAGAAGTTTGAGATGAGTCAGAAGGTTGGGCTAGAAGATATATTGAGCGAAGTATAGGCTGAGAAATAGGGTAGTGCATTGGAAATGGCAAATTAGAAGAAAGTGATAAATATATAGATCCATTTTTTTTTTTAACATAATTTTTATTGCATCACCAATATAAATGTACAGACAAGATAATCAGCAATATACATTCACGGTGTACAAGAGTGGCGTTATCCAGTCCTCCATTATCCGGGGGGCCCGCCTTTTCTTCTGGTGCGGGTGGCCTTGTCCATAAATGTCTCTCGTAACACCTTACAATGTCTGACAGCAGTAGTAGTCAAGTTTTGCTGGGTTGCTTTTGTGATTTTCACCCCTCCCCCTCCCCTGATTTCGGTGCCCCAACAGCCCGCCAATTCCGACTTCCATCCCACCCCCCCGTGGTCGCTCTGCGTTAAATCAGCAATGTAAGAGTGTCTGGCGCATTGTAGGAGGAACAAACATTCGCTAAGGTGTGCTCTCCTGCAGAGTGGCAGGGCCTGCCCCATCTAGCTCATCCTCACCCTCTAGCTCCTCAGCATCCATGTCCCGGAGCGCCTGCACCATCATTTCCCATGCAGTAGCCCTCTCCAGAGCCTTCTCGTCATTCATCCTCCAGGCCACCTGGTACCTCAGGGTGCTTTCACATGCGGCCCACCTCAGGCATTCCCCATACCATCTTTTATACGTGGGCCCCACTCTCGACTTCCAGTTCCTCGTTATCTCCCGCTTGGCCAGAATAAGTCCCAAGTCTATAAATTTGCTAGTGGTCTTGTTTCTAGGCGTGTGTGGGAACCAGTGGAGGATGCCAACCGCTTTCGTGTACTGAATGTCTCTGTCCGTCGCGCTGTTAAGGGCCCGCCCCACTTCCTGCCAATAGTCTCCCAGAGCGGGGCAATCCCATAGCATGTGACCCAGATCCGCCCCGACCGTATTACATCTAGGGCAAGCAGCGTTGTCTACCCCAAAATACTGTTGTATTTTCCCCGGTGTGAGGTATGCTCTGTGGATGACATAGAAGTGGATTAGTTGAAACCTGGCGTTTCTCGAGCTCTTCCTTGCCCGCCTCAGTAATTGGCCCCAGGTCGCATCAGGTATTTCCACTTGAAGGTCCAGCTCCCACTTGGCCTTTAGGGCCGTCAATGGTTGCAAGGCCTCCCGCTGCATCCTGGAGTACAAGCAAGTGACAGCCTTAAAGGACCCCGCAGCCATCATCGTGTACTGACAGGCCATGGAGGTGCCCGGCTCCTGCAAGCCTTCCCCCCAGTGGGCCTGCATTGCACCCGTGACCGCTGCATGCAACAAGTAGTCGCCTCTCGGCAGGTCGAAACGCTCTTGCAAAGCCTGAAATGGCAGCAGTATTCCATCCTCGTATAAATCACCCAGCATTTGTATCCCCACCTCCTCCCAACCTAGCAAGCGCGACCAGTCACCTCCATGTGGGAGGGCCGTGACCATACCCAGCGGGATTTCAGGAGCATACATAAGGCGGACTCCTGCCCGCTTGCGGGCCCGGTCCCAGCAGAGCCGGAACGTCTGCTCCTCAACCGTCAAATCTCCCACCCGGAGCTTCTGGTTCAGCGAGATGTACGCCAGAACATGCCGCGGGGTACCTTCTACTCTCGCGTCTTCAGGGCCTCTATATACTCTCGCAACCTCCTGAGTAAAAATCTGCAGCTGCGCAGCCAGGTAATACCCTTCAAAATCCGGCACCGCCATTCCTCCTTCATCCTTGGGGCGCAGCAAAGTATCGAGCGCTATGCGCCTCCTGCCCGTGCCCCATAAGAACGCTATGACCAGAGACCTCAGGCGTTTAAAAATAGAGCTCGGGACCCACACCGGGAGTGTCCTAAAATAATACAGAAGCCTGGGTAGGGCCACCATTTTGAGCAGGGAAATCCTACCCGCCAGGGATAACGGCAGGGTCGACCAGAAGTCCATGGACCCCCGTAGGGCAGTAATACAGCGGGTGATGTTGCCTTCCAGCAAATCAGCCGGGGTGTGATAAATATAGACCCCCAAATAATGCAGGCAGCGCGGCTCCCACCGAAGTTCTTGCGCGGTCAGTGGACACGGTTCTCCCGATCTCAGGGGGAACAGGCAGGATTTAGGCCAATTGACCCTCAGGCCCGACAACCGGCCGAACCGCCCCAGTAACCGCCGTGCCCCCTCGAGCTCGGGGCCCGCGTCGGCCAGAAACATCAGCAGGTCATCTGCGTACAAGGAAATGAGGTGCGGCCTGCCCCTGAATGTTAAACCGGCATAGTGGCGGCCCAGCCTGGCCTCCATTGCGAAGGGTTCCATAGCCAAAGCGAACAGGAGCGGAGAAAGGGAACATCCCTGTCTGGTACCACGCCTGACCGGGTATTGCCTCGAGACCAGAGTACCTGCTCGGACTCTCGCTACCGCATCAGTATAAAGGACCTTGGTCCAGTTTACGTATCCGTCCCCCAATCCGAAGCGTCGCATCACCTCATACAGGTATCCCCATTCAAGGCTGTCAAAGGCCTTCTCTATGTCAATGGAAAGGACAAATGGGGAAACAGCGCTCGGCCAGTCCGCACCCATCAGTCTCGTAAGCCTACGGATATTATGGGTAGTGTTGCGTGTCGGAATAAAACCGCACTGGTCCTTGTGAACAAGGCCCGTCATGTGCACCAGCAGTCTGTTGGCAAGAATTTTACTCAGGATCTTGTAGTCCGTCGTCAACATGGACAACGGACGGTACGAGGACAAAGCCGCACCCTCTCTGCCCGGTTTTAAGAGCGGTATCATGAGGGCCTCACTCATGGAGCCCGGGAGCCGGCCCTTCGTTTGTGCTTCATTATACACCTCACACAGCCGAGGAGCAAGGTACTCCAGATATTTACTGTAGAATTCGATCGGAAGTCCGTCAAGTCCCGGGGTCTTGTTTCTGGCCATTTGCTTTACCGCACACCCTATCTCTCCAAGAGTGATGGGCCGACCCAGCTCCTCTGCCTCCGATTCCTCCACTCTCGGCAGCTGGAGGCCGTCCAAGAACTCCCCTAGCTCATCCGCCCCTCCTGTTTCACCACTCTCATAGAGCCCCTCGTAATAAGTACGAAACTTATTCAGGATCCCGGGTTGAGTATGGCAGGGCTCCTCCCCTACCTCTTGGATCATCATGATCGGCATGCCCCTCCTGACAGGGTTAGCGAGCCATGCCAGCATAGACCCCGCCTTATCGCCCTCCGCATGCGCCCTAGTCATGTACGCCTTATGGTCAAAGCTGCGCAGCCGTTCCAACTCTACAGCCAGCCCCTCCCGTGCCCCACTAAGCCCCTCCTGCAACTCAGGGTGATTCGGGCGCCTTTTCTCCAGTTCCCTCAGCCGCGTTTCAGCCTTATCCAAGTCGTCCAGCAAAGTCTTGCGGGCCCCAGCTGTGTGCCCAATACAGTGTCCCCGCACCACCACCTTAAACGCATCCCACTCTACCGCCCTCGTGGAGGCCGTGCCACTGTTCTCCTCAAAGTAACTCTCAATACGTTCCCCCAGAGCCTCCCTGAACAACAGGTCATCCAGGGTGTCGGGTTGTAGGCGCCATGTTGGCACGCTGTTAGCAGCCACCATCCAGTTCAGGGATATCAACAACGGGTTGTGGTCCGATATCGTCTTGGCCAAGTATTCCGCCCCTCCCACCGCAGGGAGCACGCATGTCGAACAAAGAAACGCATCCAGCCGCACATGTAGGTCATGCAAGTGTGAGTGAAAGGAGTAGTCCCTAGTAGTTGGGTGTAACGCCCTCCATGCATCTGTGAGGGCCCAGCTCTCCTGCCATTCCAACCTGCGCTTGGTGACTCTATGCACTGGGGACGCGCGCAGTGGGGGATGGGATCTATCCAATAACACATCCTCGACCGAATTGAAATCCCCCCCCAGAAGGACCGGCCCTGCCAAATAACCCGCCAGTTTGCCCGAGATTGTAGATAAAAATGCGGGCAGATCTACATTAGGAGCGTACACATTGCAAAGAGATATCACCCTGCCTCTCAGCCTCCCCTCCACCGCCACATACCTGCCCTCCGGGTCCACCAACGTTTTTGTTACCTGGAAGGGGACCCCCGCCCGCACCCAAATCAGTGTCCCCCTCGCAAAGGCCGAGAACGTCGTGTGAAACAGCTGCCCCCTCCAGCGTCTCTGCAGAGCAGCCCCCTCTTGCTTATTAAGATGCGTTTCCTGCAGGATCGCTATATGGACCCCCCTACGCTTGAGGTATGCCTGAACTTTATGCCTGCGTGTCATGGACTGCATACCCCGCACATTCCAGGAAACACATTTCAACGCCCCGGTACTAGCCATCCCCCCCCACACAACTGGACCAGACAATAAAGAACAGTGTCCTCATGTGCTCCGCGACCACGGGCCATCCCACCCTCCCTCTCCCAACAGGAAGCCAAACCCCTCCAACAACAACTGCCCCCCGAGCAACCCCAACTGCTCGCAACTCCCACCCCCCCAGGACAGGCCCCCCCGCAACTGGAAGTACCCCCATCCAAACTAACACTCCCAACCATCCCTCAAAGAAAGGCAGAAAATGCCGCAGTCTCCACTGCGGTGACCTTAGGGGCCAGTAAGGCGTGGCTCGATGCAATAGATCCTCAAAGCAAATCCACCCCGCGCACTCCACCCCACAATCCCCACATTATAGCGCCCCAAAACCTCAAATCACAGCGTTCCACTGCTACGGGCCCAGTGCCCCGGTGTCCAACCAGCGAGCCCATTCCACTAGTCCAGGTCAGCACGTCTCGAGTATCTCCCCCGAAGTCTGCGGGGTCACAATAGGGCCCCGGGCCCCACCAAATTCCGATTGTCCCGTCTCCGAGCCCGTGTCCGGGCCCTCTGAGTCCGTGCCCTTCCCGGACTGACTTCTGGTGGTCCTGGATAAGTCCGCTACCGCCTGTAGAGCCGCCTGCCTCTCCGCCTCCGTCTGCGACACCGAAGGTTTGCCGGTTCTCCTGCGGTTCCTCCTGATCCGTTGGGATTTCCTGACCGGTTGTGCCACCTTAGCCTCCTCCTCCCTGGCCTTAGCACCGTCCGTTCCCGCTTTATAAGTGTCCCACCAGGTCCAAGCGTCCGCAGAGGACGTGAAGAAAAGTGATTGTTCATCCACCACCACTCTCAACTTCGCCGGGAACAACAGGGAGTACTTGATGCCTTCAGCACGGAGCTCCCGCTTAAGGGACAGAAAGTTCGCTTTGAGCCGCTGCGTTTCAAATGTATAATCCGGGAACATAGTGACCCTGCTGTTGTCCACTTGAAAGGGCCCTGCCTCTCTCGCCTTCTGCAAAAGCCAGTCTCTGTCCCGGTAATGGAGCAATTTGAACACCACTGGGCGAGGAGGGAGACCTGAGGCCGGCGGGCGCGCCGGAACCCTATGTGCTCGCTCCAGGGAGAAGAAGGGGGACAGTCCCTCCGGCGCCACCTCCGTTCGCAACCAGTTATCGAGGTAGCCCACCATATCGTCGCCTTCAATTTTTTCCGGCAGGCCTACAAGGCGTACGTTGTTGCGCCTATTCCGGTTTTCCGCATCTTCGGCCCTCCGTTCCAGCACCTTCAAGCGGTCCATCACCTCCGACATCTGCGCCTTCACCGCTGCATGGCCCGGGGCTAATTCCTTAACCGTGATTTCCACGGATTTCACTCGGTCCTTAAGTTTATCATGATCGGCCTTCAGGAGGCCCAAGCCTGTCGCCACCTGAGCTATATCTTGTTGCAAAGCGTCCTTTGTGGTGGCGATGGCCTCCAGGATACGATCCTGCATCCGCTGCAGTGCCGATTGATCTCGATCCGCTCCTTCCGCGGCCTCTGTATCAGTCGCACCATCTCCCTTCCCTTTTGGCTTCCCCATCTGGGCCGGCACGAGCGATGCCCTCCAACTCTGTCCTTGCTCTCTCTCCGCACGTCGCCGGACTTCGTCCTCAGGGAGGTCCCCTGCAGCTGCAGCGGGAAAACCTGTCCCTTCCGCGCCTGGGGCGCCGCTCAGGGCTCCGGATCCAAGGTTGTCTCTAGGGAGCAGAGTCTCCGATCAGCCGCTAGTCCGGATGGCGCCAGTCGTGCTCAGAGGCCCAGGGCCATCGTCACAGGGCCATAGCCATGCTGTCGCCGCCACTACCAAGGGGCGGATCCCAACCACCGCCGGAGGTGCGCCCGAGGTCCACTCCACCACCCAGAGAGGGGTGCGATGCAGCCGCGAACACCTCCTAACTGTAGAGGCAGCAGCTCTTGGTGGGGTTCCGGTCCGGCGACTCCGTCGTCTCCGTGTCTCATGCCACCGCCGCCATCTTAGGTCGAAGACTTCGCGCCTGAGTCCAACTTTCGAAGTCGAAGAACGGGTCAGGAATGGCCCGACGTCGTCCTCCGTGGGCACCGGACCCTCCGTGGTATCTTCCAGTGTCGGATGATATCAATTACGTCGGGGTCCGATCAGATTTTCAGGATATTTTCCGGGATCGGGCGCGGAGCTCCGAGCTCACGCTGCCTACCTCCTCGGCATCCAAGCCACGCCCTAAATATATAGATCCATAAGTACATTCAAAGTATATAGATACATAAAGGAGGTAAACATATGTAGATTGAAGATATTGATAGAGGCACAGGATGAAAAATAGGGTAGTGCATTGGATATGCTTTTTCAGGAGAAAAGTAACAGACACACAGATCCAAATAAATGGAAGGTACATAGATGCACAATGGAAGTATGTACATGTAGACCAAAGTTGATTTTTATTTATTTATTATTATTTTTCTCTTAACATAATATTATTTTACATGTTTATACAAATTAATAAACAAAGATAGGTACATATCTAGAGTGAAAACAAATGCTTTTTTACTGAGTGATATGCTGTAAATTTCTGTTTGCGTATGGTGCTTATGTGGTGGAAGAGACAAATCTGGAGTAGTTTTCTGAAGATAAGTGGTTGTCGATGAACCTTATGTTGGAGGGTAAAGAGTTCCATAGTTTGGCTGCTTGAACAGAGAAGGATGTGCCACACATGTTTTTTTTCTTGTATGGTGGGATTTTGAGGCGAGATGCTCCTTTAGAGCGGAGGTTCCTTTGTTGAATGTGTTTGGGGATTTTATTCCTGATGAAGAGTGGTCCTATTACATGTATTCCTTTGTGGGTGATACAAAGCAGCTTGAACGTGGATCTTCTGGCAACCGGTAACCAATGCAGGGCTTTCAAGGCAGGGGAGATGTGGTCTCGCGGTTTGATATGCAAGAGTAGTCTGGCAGTCGAGGTCTGAATCCTCTGTAGTCTTTTCATGGTTGTTAAAGGTGATCCATGGTAGAGGCTATTGGCGTAATCAAGTTTGGACAGAACAAGGGCGATGGTAGCTTGGACCTTGTGTTGAAATCCCAAAGGAGGGAAAATTTGTCGCAGAGTTTTTATAGTAGCAAAGCTTGATCTTGCTAGTTTATCCACTTGGGCATTCATCGACAGCTTGGAGTCCATGGTCATTCCGAGGTTTCTTAATTCCTTTGATACTTTAGGCAGTGATCCCAGTTCATCAGGCCATTGCGATTGCGGGTTGTAATGTTTCCAATTGCCACACATGAGTATTTCAGTTTTTGAAGCATTCAATTTGAGATGGCTCCAAGTCATCCGCTGATCCACGGCTCTGAGACAGCTGAAAATTGGTGATTTTCCAATGTCTTTGTGGCATTCCAGTTGAAGGAGTATTTTCGTGTCATCTGCATTGTTATAGCACATGAGGTGAAATTTATTGATCAGTACTGGTAATGACTTTATGTAGATGTTGAAAAGCATGGGCGAGATGATAGAACGTTGAGGACCCCTGCTTTTGTGGAGTACGGTTTGGACGAGAAAGGTGGGGTATAGATGACATTAGTTCTGTTTCGAAGGTAGGACGCGATCCAGTCTAGAGCAGTTCCTTCTATGCCGGCTTCATAAAGTCTTTGTTTCAGAGTGTCATGGTCAACCGTGTCAAAGGCAACTGATAGGTCCAAGAGAAGTAGCGCAGCAACCAAGTTGCTATCACCTGTATTCTTTAGGTCATTCTAGATGGCAAGGAGGGTAGATTCAGTGACTCTTCCCGGACGGA
Organism: Lissotriton vulgaris; assembly: GCF_964263255.1. Taxonomy (NCBI): domain Eukaryota; kingdom Metazoa; phylum Chordata; class Amphibia; order Caudata; family Salamandridae; genus Lissotriton; species Lissotriton vulgaris. Next base: position 436,052,513 of record NC_141691.1, on the reverse strand, counting down.
ATCCTGTTTGGAAGTCTGAAAGTATGTCATTCTCCTCAATGAATTGTGACATGTAGGTGAACACTGCTCGTTCTATCAGTTTACCCAGGAAAGGACCTTAAAGGTAGTTATCAGGGTTCAGCGGGTCCAAGTTTGTTTTCTTCAGTAAAGGGCGTATGTATGACTTTTTGAGTTCTTCTGTAAATACTCCGGTAGTTAAGGAATCATTGATGATTCTTCTTACTGGAGTGGCAGCAGAGGTTGTTAAAAGAATTGTCTTTAAAGTTTGTGGCGGACAGGGGTTGCTTTGACAAGGTCCATAAATTCATCGTGTGAGATGTGCTGGAAGGAACGGAGAGGCTTGATTAGAACATTCTTGGATTGTTGTTTTGTACAAGGGTTAGTGCTGGTGCTTTGTTTCTGTTTTAAGTACGAGTCCAACATGTCTTCTTTATCCTTGTAATGATTTGACAGTTTGTCTGTGAAATCTTGAGTAACAGGATGAGTTCAACCAGGCAATTTGGTTTGCGAAATTCATTGAGTATTTTATAGAATTCTTTGTTTACACATTTAGGGTTTTGAATTCTGTCTGAATAGTACCTTTTCTTAGCTTTGTTTGATAGCCGACTTATATGATCTGTAGGTGAAGTTTGTCTTGTTTGGCGTTTGTTTTGAGCCAGGTACGTTGCAGCTTTCTAATTTGTTGTTTTATATCTTTTATTTCTGTGTTTCTCCAAGTCGATTTTTTTCTTTTGTTCTGTTGTGTGGTATCAGGATGTTAAAAGTTTCCTGTAGCCACTCACTGAACAGAATTTATGGTTTCCAGATTTGTACTGGATGTTAGTTGTGTTTCCAAGTGTTCCAAATTGAGTTTGTTCCACGGCCGATAGGTGGATGGATTTAAGGTAGTTTTAGGTGAGTCGCGTAGCGTTGTTTTATGTTGGAAAGCAATCAAGTGGTGGTCCGACCATGTGACTGGAGTTATAGTTTGGGTTTAAAGCGTTTTATTAAGACAAAAAATAGGAGGCAAGGGAACATGAGGGGTAGGGTTACATACAGTCAGGTGAGAAAAGCTGAGCATAAGTGTATGAGTGTGATGGTGGACAAAGCTATTGCAAAAAAGCAAAACAATGGCGAATGATAAAAGCTGAGTACAGTCGACACCCTCAAGCAGACCAGAAAAGGAAAAGCAATAATGCAGGAGACCAACCCCACCACCCCCAGAACCCAACTCACCCCAACACCCCCCCGCCTCCCCCCGTCCAATACTAGGCTGATAACACAACCTGCCTTCCCGCCACGCCCCCCGTGAGCCCCGATCTTGTGTCTCCTTAGTCGGTTGGAATCACCGGCGGTGTTAATCTCAGGAGTCTGAGGTATCTCGGGCAAGTGAGTTCCCTGAATTCTGTAGTCAGAAGCGCGTGGAAGGGTTGCCAAAGCTCATCAAATTAGTCCACGTCCCCGCCACCATAAGCGATAATTTCTCCATACCTAGCACGTGCCAAAGCCTGTGCAGCCAGCCTGTGATGGAGGGGACCGTGGTGGTACGCCAGTGGATCAAGATGTTCTGAATCGCTGAACCCAGCGCTATCGCAATTTGCCTGCCCCTTGTCCGCTATCGGTGTGAAGGGTGAGGGGAACGTAGTGAGTTCACGAACCTCGCTGACTGTGTCCCATACCCTTAGGGGAACTCGCGTAACGAAGGAAGCGTAGAGATTACGGGGGCGGTGAGCCCGGCGCATGAATGGAACCTCCTGGAGGGTGCGCCCCGCCACTGCCTGGTCCTGAAAAAGCCAATGCTTGTCGGATTCCCACCTGCTCCACTCCACTAGGTAGCGCAACTGCGCCGCCTGGAAGTATTTCCGGAGGTCCGGGATGCCAAGGCCCCCTGCCTCCGGAGCCAGCGTGGAGAGAACCCTCTTCATCCTCGGTTTGCGGCCTTGCCAGACGAAGCGCGCAATGTCAGCTTGTGTCTGTCTAATCCAGCCCACAGGAGGCTGGAGCGGCAAGGCTCGGAAGAGGTATAGAATCTGGGGCAGAACCGTCATCTTGACCGCAGCAATTCTGCCGAGCCAAGACAATAGGCTCTTACTCCAGCGGCCCAGTTCCTCCCTGATTTTCCTGCTGAGAGTGGCGTAGTTGGCCGTTACCATCGCTGGCAACGTTGGCGCTAGCAGAATCCCCAGGTATGGCACCAGAGATGACGACCACTGCATGGGAAAAAGCCGCTGCAGATCTCGTCTAGTATCTGCGGCCAGGGACACATCTAAAGCCACCGACTTGCCCATGTTCATCTTAAAGCCAGCCACTTTCGAAAAAGCGTCTAGTGCATGAATACAAGCCGGGAGGGCCCGTCTAGGATCGTCCAGAGTTAACAGGACGTCGTCTGCATAAAGACTGATCGTGTGGATATACTGCCCCATCTTGATCCCGACCGCATCTGGGTTCTGACGAATTTTCTGGGCAAACGGCTCCATGTAAAGAGCAAAGAGGAGTGGGGAAAGCGGGCACCCCTGCCTAGTGCCCCGTTCGATCGCAAAGCTACGGGAGCTGCACCCATTGACTCTTACTGTCGCCGACAGGTGCTTGTAGCAGTTGAAGACCATTGAGCAGAATTTGTCTCCAATACCCAGTTTCCGGAGCACCTGCTCGAGATAAGGCCAGTGAACCCAGTCGAATGCCTGCTCAGCATCCACCGCCAGCAGCATCCGCTCGCCCGGGATCCGCGAGGCCTTCTCCAGAATGTGAGCCACTCTCTTGGTGTTATCGACCGTCTGTCTGCCAGGCACAAAGCCAGCTTGATCAGCCTCAACCAGGCCCGGCAGATGCAGGGCCAGCCTAGACGCTAAAATCCCCGTGTACAATTTTACGTCGACATTCAGGAGTGAGATAGGCCTGTACGAGCCGCATAGGGCCCGGTCCTTCCCAGGTTTCGGGATCACTGACACCGTTGCTCTTAACAGGTCTGGTGGGATGGCTACAGGCTCCTAAAAGGAGTCAAACAGGCGGGTGAGAATAGGGGCCACGGCCGGGCAAAAGGTTTTATAGAACAAGGACGTGTAACCGTCCGGGCCTGGAGCTTTCCCGTGTTTGAGCCTCGCTATCGCCGATACCACCTCCTCTACGTGGATGCTACGCTCGAGGTGTTCCGCCTGAGCAGAGTCCAGCGCCGGAAGGGTCACCGACTCCAAATAGTCCGAGGCATCCTGTGTCGAGGGGGGTACCCCCACGTATAACGCTTCATAGAAACTACAGAACGTTTCTGCCACCGCGGCGTCATCAGAGACCGCCACCCCGTCAGCACCGAGTAGCTCCTTCACCACGTTACGTTGGTGCGCGATACGAAGCCTATTTGCCAAGAGTTTGCCACACCTATCCCCTCCTGTATAAAACGCATGTTTTAGACGCAGCGCAGCGTATTCCGCTCTATCCATGTCCAACGCCGACAGGAGCTTCCTAGCAGCCTTCAGCTGCCTCCAAACCCTCGGAGCTCCGGTACGGCGATGGACCTGTTCCAATTCCCAGACCTGGGCAGTCAACTCATCCCTCTTGCGCTGTCTCTCCCTATTCTCTGCGGAGGAGATGGATATGAATTCCCCCCTAAGAACCGCCTTCAGTGCTGCCCACTGTGTCGCTGGCGAGGTGTCCGAGTTATCATTGTGTGCCTGGTATTCCCGAATCGCTTCCTCAATATGCTTCACCACCGTTTTTTCATGTAGGAGGGTGTCCCTAAGGCGCCACACCCCCCGGGAGGGGGAGGCCGTCGGCAATGCAAATGAGCCCACGACCGGCGCATGGTCAGATAGCGAAAGGACCCCAATGTCCGCCGCCGTAGCAGCGGCACGCATCGGCCCACTAACCAATAAGTAGTCCAGCCGTGCGTAGGTCCGGTGTGCATGGGAATAGTAGGAGTAGTCCCTGTCTGTGGGGTGGAGGGTGCGCCAAAGATCATGCAAATCCATGTCAGTGATTCGGGCCTTCCCAGCCTGTGAAAGTTCCCCAGTCTGCGGGTATCGCTGCGCTGATATGTCTAGTGTAGAATCAAAGACAATATTCAAATCACCCCCCAGTATGATATGGCGATCGGGGGAGGCAGTCACATCTACCAGCACGGAGTCCAGAAAGCGCTCTTGGTGGTCATTTGGGCTATATAAGGAGCCAATAGTGAACGTCGTGTCCCCCAGGCGGAGGCGGTATGCCAATAGCCTCCCCTTCTGTTCCGCAAATTTGCACAATACCTCCCCCCTGAAGGAACTCGCTAGCAGGATGGCTACACCCGCGGTCTTAGATGCAGCAGAGGAAAAAAACTGAGTTGGGAACTCAGCAGAGCGCATCCTATGACAATCCTGTGATAGTAAATGGGTTTCCTGCAGAAGGCATATATCGGCCTGTGTCCCCTCCAGCAGAGATAAGATCGCCCTTCGCTTCACAGGATTATTCAGACCCTTAACATTAAGGGTCACTACCTTCAGTGACGACATATCCCTGGGAAACCGGAAACGCCAAGCCACGGGCAGACTATAAGCGAAAGGGGGGGCACGGGTCAGCAGTGCAGGACAAGCAAAATAGAGCCAAGCAATAACATTTGAGACATTGGACGGTACCCCCTCAACCCCTGAACAATTCCCACCCCCCCCCCAAAACAGACCTATGGCAACTAGCCAACTCCCCACCCATGCACAAACAACCCATTGTCCCAGTCAAGTCCCAAAACGGACAAGTCCGTGGAAAGTAGCAAAAGTGGACGTCCAGACACTCGTTCTCCCCGCCTCCCCCCCGACCCTCCCTCCAGCCCCCAAACCTGGCACTGAAGAGGCTATGTCCATCTCCCCCCGGAGTGAGTTTACGCCGTCAAGGCGACACCGTTCGTGGCGACCGAGTCCCTGGCCGCTTCCCTCAGTGCGCTGGCCATGTCTGCCCTGATAGTGGGCGAGTCCGGCCATCCAGCACTCGCCGCCGACCTCCTCCTCGCTGATCGCCGCCGTCCTCCTCTATCCGAACGCCTCCAGCTCGGTGTTGCTTATCCTTCTTCCGCGGCCGTGAGGCCCAGGACACCGCAGACATCTTGCAGGGAACGCAGTGGTGGAGCACTCCGTCCCAGCGGAATATCAGGCGAAAGGGATGCCCCCAAGAGTACGGCGTCTCATGCTCCCGCAGGAAATCTGTTGCAATTTTGAAGGAACTGCGCTTCTGTAGCGTGATAGCGGACAGGTCCTGATACAGTGCCACAGGGCGATCGCGGAAGGTCAATGGTTGCTTTCTGCGGGCTTCGGCCATGATGCGCTCCTTCACCGGGAAATCCGGGAGGTAGGCCAAGATGTCCGGTGTAGGTGCCGTCGACTGTCGCTGTCGGCCGACTCTGTGGGCTCTGTCGATTCGGATCGGGAAATCCGCGGGTTCTCCCAGAATCTCTCGAAACAAGTCCTTCAGGTAGCCCATCAGATCTGTCCCCTAATCCGCGGACGGCACACCCCGAACTCGGATGTTGTTCCTTCTCGACCTGTTCTCCAGGTCCTCATTGTGCGCTTGGAGTTCGACATGTTGCTCCCTGAGGCGGAGAACGTCTTGCTGCAAATGGACAATCTCTTCGTCCCTTCGTTGAGCCGCCGCCTCCGCCGACTCCATCCGTTCACTCAGGCCCTCCACCTCTCTACAGACCTCGCGCACTTCGCTGGCCACCTCCTGCTTCAGCGTCTGGAAGTCGGCCTTAACTCCTTAAGTGCTGCACACGTTCACCGGCCGACGGCACCACTACCTCCGTAGTGCTGCTGTCGGCCGTTGAACGTTCGAACTGCACCAGCACAATGGAACGTCCAGCACTGGAGCTGGACGTTCCATAGCAGTTATGAGGTTAAGCGAGCTGAACAGATCTTCCATGAAGGACCTCGTGACGGGGGGCTCGCCTCCAGTCGGGTCTGCAGCAGCCCTCGAAGAGCTCGGGGACGGTTGCGCCCTGTCCCGCTGCTGCTGGGCCCTGCCAAGCATGTCCGGCAGGGTGCGGTCCCCTTTCCTTGATCCTCGGTTCCCCGACATCCGAGCCCCGTAAGCCGCCACACTCCACTCAGTCGGGAAATGCGAGCTCAGGTCACTAGCAGCAGGCCTCCGTTCCGATGAGTCACCAACAGCCAGCAGAGCGCCGCCAGGGGGAATACCCGTGATTGTAGGGACACCAAGGGATCTGCGCCACAGAGGACAAAATGGCGGGCCAGTCCAGTCGTAGAAGGCAACTCACAGCCCAGCCTAGAGCCAGACGCTGGCCCCTACCAGGGGGACCCAGGCTGCAACGTCCCTCAGGAAGGAAAAGCTTTGCTGGGCCCGGGGTGCAGGAGTCGTCCCCGGGCGACACTATAGGAGGGCCTCGTCACCGTCACCTGGAAGACAAGATGGCGGGTGGGCGTAGCCGGGCAGATCGTCCGAGCCCGACGGCGCCACCAAAGTCGCACCGGGAAACAGTGTCACTGATAGGAGTCCCAGCCAAGGCCGACCGGCCAATGAAGAGAAACAATAAACCTGGCCTCAGACTCTGAGCAGTGTCCCAAACTTGCGACGGGCCGGGGTTCGTTCAATGTCGTAAGCCACCGCTGCAGACCCAGGGGCCACCACAATCACACAACAGGGTCCACTCTTTGCGGCAGCCCGTGGCAGCTAGCCTCAGTCGTTCCCAATCGGGCACCGTCTGATGCGGGCACCCAAGCGAAGTCCATGCCAGGCCACCAGTTATCAGCACCAGGATCTGTCCAAGCCACCAGGCCAGCGCTCCGCTCCGCTCCGCCCCCGAAGCGCTCCGCAGTTCGTTTATCGTCTCTAAGCGGGCCTCCGCCGGATCGTTCGGGGCCAAAGTTGCATCAATATGTGCCCCAGGGTCTCCGCCACTCGTCCCTCGGTCGCTGAGCTTCAGCGGGGGGAGAGAAGCTGACGAAAAAGGGCTCGGGCCTAGTCGGGCCGGAGGAGCTGCGGGAAGAAGCGTCTGCTCACCCCGCCATCTTGGCCACGCCCCCTGGAGTTATAGTTTGAAAGGTAACTAGTTCAGTATTATCAAAAATGACATCTAGGATATAGGATATGTCCAGCGGTGTGTGTTTCATTGTGTTTCATTGTGGAGAATCTGGTGCAGGTTCAATGCGTCTAGTTCGGTGATTTTTGTTTTTGGATGGGTCATATTGGGTTTATCAAACCAAATGTTAAGGTCACCCAGAACCCATAGTTTGGAGTGTATTGTTATCAGGTTTGAGACTGTGTCTAGAAGTGCTTCTGGGAATGTTGCCTTGCTAGGTGGAGGTCTGTAAAGGAGCAGGACGTTACAGGAGGAAGACGATGTAGGATTGCATCTTGTTAGAAGAGCCTCACAATTCTTTATGGAGATGTTGTCAATTTTAGTGATATGTATTGTTTGCCTGAATACAACATCTAGAACACCACCTTTTTTGGCTATACGATTTTGGGTGATTATTTGATAGCCTAGAGGAATGGCTTCATGCAGGACTGGAGCCATATCCTCTCCCAACCTTGATTCGGTTATGAATAGTATGTCTGGTTTTGCATCGGTGAGAAGGTCGTAGATGTGATGCTTGTTTTTAGAGAGGGATCGAGCATTTATTAGTAGACAGTTTAGTGAGTGGCCTTTGGTGATATTGGGACTTTGTTTTGTAGAAGAGTGATCAGTATTGTGTGGGTTTGTAGCAGGTGTGTTTTTAGTGCTGGTATTGGCTGTATTAGGATAGCAATCGTGTAGCTGTTCTGTATCGTGTTCCTCATCCAGCATGAAGGTATTTTGATTGGTCTGCGTGTGTATGATTTGGAGATGGTGTTTGAGAGTGAGTTGGAGTGCTGTGTTGCTTTTGTGGTGTACCATTTTTGTGAAGTAGACATTGGGAAGCAAAGTTGTGAGGTGTGGAATGTTGCTTATATTTTTTTTGTGTGTTTATGGCGGAAGGTGTATGAGTCAGGGGAGGTGGTGCAGCATATGGGTCATGTAGTAGAGTAGTGTTCTAAATTGTCAAATCGATGAGAGGCGGTTAGAAGAGAGGTGCTGTATTGCTGTATCTGTGTTAGGTGTGGTGGAAGAGTGAAAGCGTGGCATTGGAGTTTGTTCCTTTGTGTGGTTTGAAAGGTGGGTATATGTTTGTATTTTATGATGGTAAGTATTATGAGGTGTTCCGCTTTGGAGATCTTGTTGTGCTAGTGTGTGTGAGATATGTTTTGCTTTTGAGGAGTAGTGGAAAGGGGTGCTGATGTATATGTTTCATGCAATGGATTTGGTTGTATAGTATTGTTTGTGAGAGCAGGTTTTGGTGTAGAGGGGGTGGTGATGTGTTTGTGTGGAGTGTATGATGTGTGTAGGAGGGAATGAAGTAGAGGTGAGAGTGTTTATCTTAGATTGGCTTTTTGCAAGAGTTACAAAGTGTGGTTGTGTGCAGTGTGTGTGTTGTGCATTAGTGTTTTTATGGTAGACGGGAGAGGAGGGTGTTTGTTGGACAACTGATGGAAGGAGGATTATATGTTTGTTAGTGATAGAAGGTGGTCTGTTAGGTGTAATTACAGCAGGGAGAGTGTGTGTGAATGGGATGTAGTTATGTATGGTGTTGATTGGTGTTGTGTTAGTGATGAGTGTATTGGATAGTGGTATAGGGTAGAGTTGTGTACTGTTTGTAGATGATGGTGGATATTTGTGGTTGGTGGGATAGTAGGGTGTGTAGGTGTGGTTTGGTTGGGTTTGTGGTGCATGCTGTTCCATAAATCTGTGCATAGTGTTGTGCGTGGTGTACATTTGGTTTGGATTTGGATGGTGTGGCGTGGGTATTGCTAAATGAGAAAAAGGGCAGCATTTCTGGCCCTAGTCCCGACCAGTCTCGAACAAGATCAAACAGGCAACTGCCCTTGTCCTCTCCACCCTTAACAGGATCAAACAGCCAACTGCCCTTGTCCTCTCCGCCCTTAGCCTCGACTCCTGCTGAGACGCCCTAAACCTGGCCTCTTATAGCCCTAGTAAAAATCTAGAACCAACAGGAGACCAGGACCATACAGCCAATGTTAGCTCTAGTCCAAGCACCCAATAAGTTCAAAAACCCTGATCTCTACCTCCAATAAAGGTCTTAGTCCTACCAGTAGTCCCAATCCAAGTCTCTAGTCTCTATCATTTAAAGAGAATCTCTAGTCTCTATCATTTAAAACAAAATAAAACATTCCCAAAGAGATCTTGTTTACTCATTCAGCAATGGTTTAGCGAAGGATCACCTAAGCAGTTCTCAACCGACCTGTCTTTATAATATTGTCTAAGTATTATTAGTGCACAAGTGATTGAAGAATCTCGGAACAGAACCCCTTCCTCCCCTTCATGATTGCACTCTAATCCCACGTTTTGTACTTCGCCTAGCACTCTAATGTACCTGGAAGGAGACCTGTAGTGCTATATAAAAACTCTGATTAATTAATTTACATTATGTGGTTGTGATATGAGCTTTTTAATGCATGCATTTAATTGAAATGGGCCACCTATGTTATTAAGTTTCTCACCAACCCTTTTTGTGTTTGAGAAATTGTACTTCAAAGAAAAACCCATCACATAACCAGTGGTTAGAGGTTGACCCAGGTTCATGATAATATAGTTGCTAAATAACGTATTGCACATAATGTAACATAGTGTTGTGTTTTCAATATTTACAGTAGTCATGTATGAAACCTCCAATATTATTAGGAAAGAAACTGAGGAAACCTCAGAAGCCTTGGATCTATAGTAACTTGATATTCATATGCACTTAATCATCAATGCCTGTTGGTAAACACTTTCATTTTGTATGTATGTGTATGTAGGTGTACTTATAGAGCGCGGACCTGTCACCCAAAGGGCATCCTGGCGCTTGCACTTATCAAACAATGTGTATGCAAAAAATGGACAGTTAATTTATATGTGAATGATACATCTCTGAGTTGAAAGAAAATCAGATACTTGAGATACAGAAATACAAGTAGATCTGGTTATCCACAGACTCTATGTAACATGAAAGCATTGCCCAGTTTCAGTTATCACATGAGAAATTTTGTACGTATTTTTTACTATTATTATGCCTTTCTAGGGGTAAGTATGTTTTCTTTTGCACATCTGCTGCTCCGCTCCCTGCCAGGTTTGCACCTGCAGAAATGAGCGAGCTGCTTCCCCCACTGCCAGACGGACAAGGGCTATGTCGTTGACGGCTCTTCCCTGGTATGAGCGTGCTCTTCGCATTGTTCTCCGGCCGCTGCTGATATGTAGAAGCCGGCTGCGACACTGCTGTGGCCTGGGCGGTGGTGCCCTGGTCCGCCATCTTGTGCACATTGCTCCGCTGCTGGGATCACACACGCAGAGACGAGCGAGCTGCTTCCCCCCACTACCAGATAGACGGGAGCTGTATCAGGGAAGGCTCATCCCTGTGGTGAGCGTACCTTTCGCCCTGTTTGTACTTCTCGTCCTGCCACCGCAACAGCACCGCTACTGTGACCTTGAGCAGAAATTACCTCATCCGCCATGTTATTTTAATTACTGCTCTTTCATTTCATTCTTCAGCTGGAGTGCACCTACCTGCACTCCCCTAGGCAGTGAGGCATAGGCAAGGAGGCAGCAACAGGCATGGAGCAGATTTCGAATCCTGCGGCGCACCTGATCATAAAATAGTGGTTGCAGCACCAAATTGGGCATACCTCAGTAGCAGAGGCCCAGGATTTTCCAGATAAGAGGGAAGTCACAAGCGGGAAGCCTCTGGGACCGCAGAGGAACAGTGTGAATTCCAGACGTGAGAAGTGTACTGAGCTGTACCCAATGCCTGAATCCAAGATGTCCGCCACTGGGGACATCTAACACACCAATTTTCTAATAATGGCCACCATGAGTGGGCCCCTTTCCAAGGCACTCCTTCTCCCCTTGTTGGGGAGGGATCCAGCTTTTATACCCTGGAGTCTAGGAGACCCATCTGAGAGAGTCCACAGTGACAAGGGAGTCCCACACTGCAGAGGCCTGGGTTTTTATCCCATTACCGCCAAGAGCACAGCACCGTACACCGTGACCGGTGCGCTCGATGGAACTTTTTGGACTATGCCCCCCTAGGTGGAAACTATAAGCTTTCTGTATGTACTGCGGTCCCTGAGCAACCTTTGACTGATGACCAGTGGAACTGTCCCACGCAGCTATAGAGTTTGGCTCTGGTTCACCCCTCGGCCGTCACCTACCCAGCTGGATGTCGGATGCTGTTTTTCCTTGTCTCCTTGTTGTGCCTCCTACAACCTCCCCCTCCTCTTCTCGCCATTATTCTCGTCAATCTCCCTTATTCCTTTCCTCTGTCCCCTATTCTTCTCTCCCCTTGCCTATTTTTTAGCAAATGTGTATGCAATGCTTTTGTACTCATGTAATTTCTGTAACTACGCTCCAGTACCTGATGTAACTTTATAACCTTGTTCTGAAACAATGTTTCTTCCTCATGTAAAGCGCTCTGATACCTCCGGGTCTAGCCAGGGCTGTATAAAACTCAATAAATAAATAAACAGTGAGTGGCCACGCATACCTAGGGATGCTTTAGTGGACATCCCTTGGTGCTATCAATGACGAAAAAAGGGAGAAACCATTGACCTTCATTTTCACATATATCAAACCTAGACTGGTTGACATGAGAGCACTATACATTGTAGCAGAGGTTTGCAAGTTAGGATTATATTGTGATGCGGTAAGGGTTAAAGCAACTTTGAAAACTTAGATTTAATCAAAATTCATGCTCCCAAATAGTGCCCTTTGAATCGTAGACGTTCATCAGAGATTTTGAATAGATCATATAAGTATGTTGTTTTTGTGTATGGCTCTATCCATGAAGCAGTTTAAGAAAAAACAGTGGTCCTCGACTATCGATCAAGAAACAGACATTACATGAAACACATTTTTGATTTTGAAAATGCAAATTAAATCAGCATACTTTGACTCAAGCTGGATAAGGGAGATATATGTCTTATCTCAATTGGTTCTATATACATTAAATGAAAAAGAAATAGTACCCTAGCATATCAATACGATCAATAAATTGTCACCACACTCTGAAAATGTACTTCGAGAGAATTTACATATTTATTTACAGTTGCTTATAAAACAATAATTATCAAAAAAACGGCGCAAGGACTATTAAGTATAGTCAGTGAGAAGATAAAGGGTGCTCAAGTGTTTAGAAAAAGAAAGGAAAAAGTTAGGTAGATAATTCAGGTATTTACAATAGAACAAAGCGGGCAACCTTCCGCTGTTGCTGTGTGCCTGTCCGCACAATTTGTTTTGGGGGGTAAGAACAGGAAGGGGACGTTATGGGTACAGGCACATTGGTAATAAAAGCGTCGACGTTTCGACCCTGATGCTCATGGGATATTTGGGCCTCGGCGGCGGGTCTTCCTCAGGACGGGGGAGGGGGGTGGGGAGGGGTAGAAAGCTGGCTTGGCCATTGTCCAATGAATGGTCAGGATCGGGCACCTAAAGTGTAAAAGGGGAGGTTGCTATTAGGAAGATCAATGATTGATATTTACAGAGGTGTGGTCTCAATACATGCTGAAGGGTACATTACCAATAGGACTGGTCAACTGGGAATTCAATTCAAGCTTCCAGGGTATGAGTCACCTGTGGAGTATAGAAGATATGGAACATTATCAGTTCCCATCTCCCAAGGGCAACTGACATCCAGTATCATGTCTATGGAGAAGCAAGGTGCTAGACTCACCTATTATCTTGGGGATTGATTCACCGAGTGGGTCAATCTGTGCTTTGTTATAATACCTGTAAGGGAGGAGCACATGTTCAAACCCCAATCCATGAAGCACCACATTTTAAATGATGATGGGGCAGCCAGTTGAGGTTTGGAGTATGGGTGTGATGTAGTCTTGTCAACCTGCTGAGTCAACTAGTGTAGCAGCCATGATGAATTTTGGTTCTTCAGCAGCATCAATTAAATTCCAAAGGTTTCCTGGCATGTGCCCAACGAGTGACCACCCCACAAGCTTTCTTTCATCTGCATGCAACCATAGGCATGGCTGTCACTGACCTGACACCGGACATATACTTAAACAGCTTCAATCTCTCTGTTAGAAATGGGGTCTCTAATTGGCAGTTGGTATGCACCCTTTCCAGGTAGGGGCCCTCACTCTAGTCAGGGTAATTGAGTCACACAACTAAAATAACTCCTGTTCACCCCCTTGGTAGCTTGGCACGAGCATTCAGGCTTATCTCAGAGGCAATGTGTAAAGTATTTGTACATACACACACAGTCACACAGTGAAATCACTACAGAATGAGTCCACATCAGTGTAGAAAAATAACAAGTACTCTTCTGAATTGAAAAAGACCAAAATGACAAAAATCCAACATACACAAATAAAGATATCACTTTCAAAAGGGTTCAATAAGCTTTAATCCACAAAAATCAATGGATATGGGTTTTTTAGCACAAAGTACCTGACATGATTCAAAGATAAAGACGGCCGCAGGGGAGGTGAGGTGTGGCTCCGGTAAACACAGTGATGCATCGGTTAATTACCACTCAGTGGAGGTGATTCATCAATTCCTTACTGACTGAGGAGGTGATGTGTTGGTTCCTTACTGTTAGGCAGGGAAGGTGTTGTGTCGGTTGCTTGCTGACAGGGGAGGTGGTGCAAAGATTCCTTGCTGGTAGGGGAGCTGGTGCATTGTTTCCAGACACTCAGCCTCCGTTCCTTACTGCAGTGCGGTGTCGATGGAGGATCGGCGCCAATGGATGATGCATCGAAAATCCAGACACGATGTGACAGCAGCAAATCAGTCGCTGCATCGATTTCCACAGCAACGAAGCAGATGATGCATTGATTCTTTAGCTGCAAGCAGGGACTGTGTCGGAGTCGGAGTGGGTGCCACGGACGTTGGTGATGCAGGGCTTGCATACTCATTCTGCAGTGATTTTCCAGCCACCCTGCAGGTGCTGTGTCAAATTCTTCAGCCATAGTGGTGATCCGTCAGTTTTTCAGCTGCATTGTGGGGTTGTCGAGAAAACGGTCTCTGAGAAACAATGCATGGATTTTCTGCCTAAAAATCCCCAGATTCCACTTCCAAGGGCCCAGGAACTGGGTTTGGCACCACTTGGCAAGTCAGATTGTCATTTCCTCCTACAGAATCCAACTCTTCTTCTTTGCAGAATGTCCTTTAGCCCAGAGCTGTTCTGATGTTATGGTATCACAGCTCCAGTACTTCTATTAGTTTCTGCCTTTGAAGTAGATAAACTTCAAAGGAAAGTGTTTATAGTGCACGAGACCCTGCCTTTCCCTGTCCTGGCTCCAGACACACTACAGTGGAGTGAAGACATCTTTGTATGAGGACAGGCACAGTCCCCCTATTCAGGTGTCAGTGACAACTCCTGCCACTACTCTAGTTCAGGAAGGCACAACAGCTTTGTGATGGGCTATGAGGATATGCAAGCCACCCCTCCGCTCCCTTTCAGTGACTGTCTAGAGTTAATGTACAAGAGCCCAACTTTCAACTAACCCAGACGTGGATTCTACATATAAGCAGAGGCACAGAATGGTTGAGCAAGAACATGCTAATTTCTAAAAGTGGCATTTTCAAACACACAATTTAAAAAGCAACTCCATACAAATTTGTATTTTTTAATTGTGAGATCACAGACCCCCAAACTCCTAATGTCTATCTGCTCCTGATGGGAAATTACACTTAAAAGATTTTTTAAAGCAATCCCAATGTTATCCTATGTTAGCCTTGGTGTGATGAAAAACAAAATTAACAGTATTTCACTATTAGGACATGTAAAACACAGCTGTACATGTCCTACCTTTTAAATGCATTGCACCCTGCCCATAGGGCTAACTTGGGCTTACTTTAGGTGTGACTGAAATGTAATAAAAGGGAAGGTTTGGGCCTGGCTAAAAGGTTCACTTACCAGGTTGAAACAGCAGTTTAAAACTGCACACTGACACTGTAGTGGCTGGTCTGAGATATGTTTAAAGGGCTACTTGTGTAAGTGGCACAATCAGAGATGCAGGCCCACTAATAGCATTTAATTTACAGGCCATGTACATGCATAGTTCACTTTTCTAGGTACTTACCAGTAAATGAAATCTGCCAGTCTTGGCAAACCAATTACCATTACCTTTTACATAGGGATCATTTGCACTTTAGCACTGGACAGCTGTTTTAAAGTGCCCAGTCATAAAAGCAGCAAAAACGAAGTCCAGCATTGAGTTAAAAAAGAGTAGGCAGAAGCAAAAAGACAGGGGAAATAATGTCAAAAGGTTTCAGGGCTAACACCCTCCATTATGTATTTCTGATCTCTGTTATAGTTTGTCATGTTGGTTACAGTGAGTCCCTTAAACTCAGCTGATGGAGACTGGGAGACTTTTGCAGCTTTGTCATTGTGGAGTCAATGAGTTCCTGAGGTTCCAGTCTGTGGGTGACTTAAAGTATCTATTCTAAACCTGTTATAGTCAGACTCTGTCATATGAAGAGTAACCAGCATAAAACAAGTTGCAGTGGTCAATCTTTTTGTCTGATTGTGATTTAAACAAAAGAAGTGCAAAAACCGGATATTCAGAAGCGGAAGAATTGCACTTATCAGCTTTAATTAAAATTGGACATCTAACAACTTTGTGGAACGGTTTGAAAAACAGCAGGTCCTGGGCCTAGCACACCATTCAGGTTTAAACCTGATTTCATGGGTTCCAAGTCTCTGTAAGTGGCCAGAAAACCCCTTTGCCTACCAGAATTACCCACCAGAATTACCTCCACTTTTAACCTATTCCGTGTTCTATCCATCTCTCTACTTTCACTAAGCAGATTGATATTTGACTGTAAGCACCACTCATTATCCAAACTGCTGGGATAGCATGAATAACATACATCTACATATAAACTTGATTTTACCTCAGCTTCACTATTTGCGGTGTCCCATATTTATAATAGTGATCCCAAAGGATTAAAAAAAAAAGATACTCACTCCTAGAAAAGACTGTAACCTCCTGTCTAAATCACCTGTCATCTAAATCCCTGCCATCTAAATCCCTGCCATCTATCAGTGTGGAAAGAGGTAAAACATGTTATCCTGTTATTTGCAATACCTATTCCTTTCTCAAGTGTCTCACTGAGCAAGGCATAATCCACATCATCAAAGGCAGACTACAATTCCTGAAACATCAGGAATGCCATTCTTCCTTGAATTGAGATGCTCTTCATTGTTGACTAATGCAAATATTCCTGATTTCGTACTCAAATTACTTCCAACATTGGTTACTCCAGTTGATCCAGCGGCTGCTTGCAAATCACAACTTTCAACATCTTGCTGATCAGTGGAGATTTTAGATAGCTGATAGATGCTGCGGTGATACTAAATTAGAATTTATTTAATTGGGATTGGAGTTACTACTGCCAGATGCAAAATATGAGGACTCTTCCTCAAGTTTGATATCTTGTTAACGATTTTGGTCTGAGTAGGCATCACTTTGAGTGGGAATTACTGCTATCATCAAATTTTTCATCATGGTGGACAGACATGGATACAAGGTAAATAAGAAATAACATTTTCACAATTATCGGCTTTATCTGTTCCTCTTCAACTCACTCCAGCTCAGTAGAACAACTCTAAGGACCACCCTTTCAATTTTTGGGAGACTCTTTCCCCAGTTACCCATCCAGATCTCTGACACTGGTCGAAACATTCCTTTCTTCTCCTGTAACTTCATGAAAGATGCCCAGTGGATAATTTTGTGAAGTTCCCTTTTTGTTCGCTTGCTATAATTCCTTGCCTAACGTCTCTGTGAACCAGTTAGATCTTTTACCAGCCTGTGCCTGTTCCAAAATTAAGAAAGTTGATAAAATGCTGACACAAGGAAGGAATTACAATGAGATACACAGTCTCTTGTCACTCATTACTGATATTCTGCTGGCCTGGCTTTACCCATCTTGGTAGGAAGTTGTCACTAGAGATATTCTCTCAATCAACTGTGGCTTGTCTATTTCAATCTACAAATTTGTTTGAAGGGGGAGGTTAGCCCATTGTAGAGACTGACCAATCTAATAATGATCAGACCAAGAGGGCACCCGGGATTTTTCCTTCATCAGCCATTTAGTCGATGGCAAGACTACTGTTTATGCATGTGCACATGCTGAATGATGTTCAGATCTTTAATCCGGGAGTCTCCTGAGGCGGAAGCCGGGAGTGAATCTGCTTATTTTAAAAATTGTGTTGTGTGATACCTTGTATTTTAAGACCACCTACCTGTGCACTAAAACAGCGCTCCTAGCGCTGCAACGAACGCCACCTTTCGCCATTACTGAGGGCGAGGCGCCACGGCGGACACGCCCACCTCAGCTGGCCACGCCCCCTCTTGACACTATAAAGTGCGCGCAGCTGGAAAGCGCGTCACTTTAATCCGGGAGTCTCCTGAGGCGGAAGCCGGGAGTGAATCTGCTTATTTTAAAAATTGTGTTGTGTGATACCTTGTATTTTAAGACCACCTACCTGTGCACTAAAACAGCGCTCCTAGCGCTGCAACGAACGCCACCTTTCGCCATTACTGAGGGCGAGGCGCCACGGCGGACACGCCCACCTCAGCTGGCCACGCCCCCATGATTCCTCTCACACGGACATAAAAAGATGTGTCTTGCTAGGAAGCGCAGCGGACGGGCGCAGCGGGCGCGCCGTCAGCGCGCCGAAGGCGCGCCAAAGGCAAGCCCGTCTGGGCCCGTCCGGGCCTGTACGGGCCCAGGGCCAGTCCCCCTGCCTCTTCCACTAGCCCCGGCCGCACCTGCTGGACCCATGCCCAACTTCACCTACTTAATACGCGCCACTGCTTGACCAGCTCTCGCTGCATCCCAAACCACCTGGAGACCGCTCATTACTACTGCTCGCAATGCAACTTCTCTCTTCCGCCCTACCAACCTTGTCTCTCCCCATGCCCCCCACCACAGCTACCCTCCTCTAATCAGCGCACCCTGAAAGCAGGTTTGATTAACTGCCGCTCTCTTCCCCGGCATGCCAATGACATCTGGATGTCCATCTCGTCTGATGAATGGGATATTCTCTTTCTCACCGAGTCTTGGATCACAGACTCCTCCTCTCCGGATATCTATCTGGCTATCCCCCCAGGTTATGATATAAAATGCTTGAACCGGGCTGATGGTAAGTCTGGAGGCGGTCTAGCCGTCATTTTTAAATCCCTCTTCCAGCTGACTTTTACCAAACTCATTAACATTGGTACAATTGAAGCCATGTACTTCTCCATTTCCGACTCCGCGGCAGTTATCCTGGCTGGCACGCTAGTCTATAATCCCCCCCCCCGTCACCTCCCCCTCCCTCACTGCCCTCATCCACCAACTGGCTGACTTATCTCTTAAACACCAATACTTCATTGTCCTGGGCGATTTTAACCTCCACATAGACAACCCGCTCTGTGTGAAGGCAACCAACCTGTTGGAAACTATGGATAGCTTCAATCTCAAGCAATTAGTTGTAGGTCCCACTCATGTGGCTGGCCACACTCTGGACCTCATATTCGCCAATTTTCCACTTATCTCTGTCCTCCCGCCCCTCCCTCTTACTTGGACTGATCATTACCTCATTCCATTCTCTCTCACCCTAGGACGAAAATCTGCCCCTATGGCCCCCAGGAAGGAGCTGGGAAGAAAATGGCACAAGGTTACATGCGCCACCTTGGACCCGATATTCCATTTTCAGTCGGAGTACCTCTCCTCGGACATTGATGAAAATGTCTCTAGGTTGAATGCTACCCTCGCTGAAGCGATTGAGTCTATCGCCCCCCAGAAAATCATCACCTCCTCAAGGTCGCGACCCGCGGCTCCCTGGTTTTCCACCTCCCTCCGGGAGGAGAAAAGCAGATGCAAGGCTCTTGAACGCAAGTGGAGATTAAACTACGACCTCGAAGCCAAACTTCTATATAGAACGGCCCTAAAAAAATTCCTTAAACAAAAAAAAAGCGCGATGAAAGACCACTTTGCCTCTCAAATTAATAAAGCTAAAAATTCATCTAAAACGCTCTTTAGCATTGTTAAAGACTTTATTAACCCTCCGGCCAGGGCCCCCCAGAATACAGCGAGCCAGGCTCTTTGCGAGGGACTCTCAGACTACTTTCTTGAAAAGATCAATAAACTCTGTGTCTCCTTCCCCACAGGGCCTGTCACCTTGCCTTCCCCCACTTGTCCCCCAGAGTCACCGTCCTTTCTTTCATTTAACAAACTTAACCAGGACGAGGCTATCAGACTACTTATTCACTGCAAATCCGGTGCCCCCTCTGATCCTGTCCCCGCAAAAATCATGGGAGAACTGGCGCCTTCACTCGCCTGCCCCTTCCTCTCCATCTGGAATGCCTCCCTTCACCATGGCTTCTTCCCCACCACCTGGAAGGAGGCCTTGGTGATCCCTATTTTAAAGAAAACAGATGCAGATCCCACTGTTTTTGCTAATTATCGTCCCATTTCCCTTCTTCCTAAACCCGCCAAAGTTCTGGAAAAAGCCGTGCAGCTACAACTCACGGAATACCTAGAAAACCATTCTCTGCTGCATGGATCACAATCCGGATTCAGAGCCGGATTCAGCACTGAGACGGCCCTGCTGGAAGTATCCGAAACAATTCGAGAATGCGTGGACAGGGGCGAGGAGGCCATGCTGGTTCTCCTCGACCTGTCCGCAGCATTCGATACGGTCTCTCACCCCATCCTCCTTGACCGACTTAAGCAGATAGGCATTGGTGGCACTGCCTTCAGCTGGATCGAGTCCTTCCTCTCATCCAGAAGTCAAAGGGTACTGCTGCGTCCCTTCAAGTCTGAGAAAAAGCCTCTGTCATGTGGGGTGCCGCAAGGCTCCGCCCTCAGCCCCCTGTTCTTCAACGTCTATCTTGCCCCCTTGGCCGACGTTGTGGAGTCCTACGGAGTCAGGGTGGTCTCTTACGCTGACGACACACAGTTGGTGTTCTCCTTCAGGGACCACTCGGACTCCGCATTCGTCAATTTTCGCCAATGCCTTAACAACATCAGTGTCTGGATGACCGCGAACCACCTCAGATTGAATGCAGATAAAACGTAGGTTCTGTTTTTTAATCAGAAAACCTCCATCCCCTCCTCTTGGTGGTGGCCCACGGCGCTCGATCCCGCCCCGTCCCCCGTTCACTCGGCTCGGAATCTTGGTTTCCAATTTGACGATTCCCTGTCATGCAAAACCCAGGTAAATAAAGTCACCTCCGCCTGCTTTATGAAACTGCGCATGATAAGAAAAATCCTTCCCTATCTCCCCCTGGATTCCCGCCGTACAGTCACCCAAGCCCTCATCACGTCCCACTTGGACTATGCCAATAGCCTCTATGCTGGTGCCCCCCAGTACCTGATAGGCCGGCTGCAGATTGTCCAGAATGCTGCAGGCAGACTGATCGGTAATATCCCGTACCGTCAATCTGTTTCTGCTTATCGGAGGAAACTCCATTGGCTTCCAGTGGCTAGCCGCATTCAGTTCAAGGTCCTCACCCTCACCTATCGAGCCGTCAACGACTGTGGACCTACTTATCTGAAAAAACGGGTCTCGATTTCCCGCTCCACCAGATCCCTGAGATCTAATGACCTCCGCCTCCTGATCTCGCCCCGTTTTAGATTATCTAGAACTGGTGGCAGAGTGTTCAGTGTCATTGCTGCCAAATTGTGGAACTCCCTTCCAATTGAGCTGAGATTTTGCCCCTCTGAATCCATCTTCCGAGCCAAACTTAAAACCTGGCTCTTTTCCGGACTTTAGTCTCTCCACTGCTCCCCCTGTTTCACTCCCCCTTTCCCTTGGTAACTCTGGATTTTAGCGCCGGGACACCCCTTCGGGGGTAGCTGCGCGCTCTACAAACTACATAAAATAAATAAATAAATAAAATCTTCCATCGCCTGTTTCACTGTCTCTTCTGTAGGACATGATAGTTTGGGCTGGACTCTTCTTATTGGAGCTAATGGAATGGATTTGCACATGGCTGGTCTTTTTATGGAGTGACATAGTGGAAAAAAAGATAACCTAGAATGCGTCCTGACTAATTACCAGTAACAGAGATTAATTAAAGCATACCATCAATCTCCTTTTCGGTTGTCTTAGTGCGACACAGTAGGTGCTATAGGTATTCCCAGACATCGGTTCCCTGCTCACTGTGCCATTAGAATCAGCTATCTCTCATTGATAAGGGCTAAATAATCTGAAACTAGTCGGACTGGCCTGGCAGCTTGGGCTTTACTTTTCCTGTTGAAGTAGGACTAAGTATGAGTTGGATATGGCTGGTCTTTGCAGTGACATGTTGGGCAAAATAAATCAAAGAACTGGAAAGCAGCTAAGAGTAATTACCAGTTGCTGTGATGAAGCATACCACCCATCAGCTTTTTGTTTTCCTTATAGATAATTAACAGCAAACCTCCTCCTTTTCTCTTATACAATTTCTTCAGAATTACTTGAAGGCGGGATCTCATCCAGAAGGCTTCTTCTACCTTCATTAAACCAAGGTCCTTTCTGGCAGAGCATCGTGGTCCCTGATCGTTCGGACCTACTTTATCAAATATGCCTTGTTGCTGGCCCAAAAGTCACAGAAAAACGATTGCTTTCAATCCTGAGTGGTATGCATAATGCCGCTGTGGCATGCTTGTTTATGTATGTATGTGTATATGTGTATATATATATATATATATATATATATATGTATATATATATATATATATATATATATCTATATATATATATATATATATCTATATCTCTCAAAGAGTAGTACACCACATTTAGGAGTGATGTCAATTGAATTAATGATCAGCAAATCATATACTAGGAACAATAAATGTAAACAAAAAAAGGTAGTCTAGCATGCTTAGTTCAAAAATCATTATATGAAGGCATATATGTTTTTCATTATGTAAAAGAGGTGAGAAAGCTCCTACTATTGAAAAAATATTTGGCACCTTAGGGAAAGAAAAAGTAACAACGTACTCTGTGTCTTCAGTGCTCAAACAAAAGAGAAAGTAAGAATTCATAGTGCACATATTAGATGTGCATTCACAACAAACAAAGCTCGAGTTCACCAGTATAAGATAAATAAAATGAATAAATATATCTATATATATATACTTTTTTAAACTTTAATTTTAGTTTTTCAGATATGTAAACACTTATACAAACCCAATGGAAGGACATTCCATACACATACATCACAATGTTATTGTGTCATGTGGAGATAATTCACAACTTCTCATCCATATAGTTCTATACTGCTAGTATTATTACAACAATCCTGTAGCAGTGCAAAATCATATCATACTTGATGCATAACATATTCTCAGATTTCAAAACATCATTGCTGTTATCAAAAAAAGAAAAATCTTTAGGAACATACTTGAAATTGGAAGATCCTTGGCACACAGTAGTTTATCTAGTGTTTGCTTAACCCACACCCATGCGAGTGTCAGCGGGGGTGTCGCCATTAGCCGCCAAATCTATACAGTATGCTCGATAAGGGCCCCATATATCCTTCGTATATATATATATATATATATATATGTGTGTGCAAAAAAGGAGAGAACTATGGGTAGTTCTCAAATTTAGGTGGAAAGCAGCTCCTGTTAGAGCACTCTCAACACCAGTGACACTCTAGATCTGCTCACCTCAAATGTCTGTTTTTCTATCAAAGTCTTTAAGCGGAGGATTAGCAAAGTGCCAGCCACGCCAAGATCGAAAAGGACAGTCTTTTGCCATTTCTACAGCAAAGTCTATATATTTTTGTTTTTTTTAAAGCGAAGACTTAGGGGCCCATTATGATGTCGGGCGGATTGCCTCCGCCAGGCTGGCGGTGGCCACCGCCGGCCTGGCGAAGGCAATCCGCCCGACATCCATGTCCTGATTCCCCCCCGCCAGATTAGGAGGGCGGAGGGGACAGCAGCGGACGGAAAGACCGTCCACCGCTTTACCGCCGCGGTCGCCTTGCGACCGCGGTAGTAATAGATCAATATGGTGGCGGTGTCCAATGGACACCGCCAGCCATATTACAATGGCTATATGCAGAGGCCTTTTGCGCGGCGGCAATGCCGCCACGGAAAGGCAGGCAGCAATTGCTGTGGGGGTCCCCTGCGGGCCCCCCAGGTGATGACAGAGGTGGAGGGGGACATGGGGGGGTACCTATGGTACCCCCCCATATTTGCATATGCAAATGCGCAAAAGCATTTTTAGCATTGTGGCGGCCGGTGCAGAGTGCACCGCCCGCCACAATGCTTAAACTACAGGATGTACCCGCTACAGTGGCGGGCACATCCTAATTCCCCCCACGGGACCCCCGCCCTTATGGCGGGCGGTCCCGTTCTCCGATAGGGTGACGGGCGGACGATGTCCGCCCGTCATCCTAATGGGGCCCTTAATTGTGTCAACCCTAAAGCAAAAGTGTAAACTGTGTTCCCAACACCCACAGATGTTAAACAGATGGTTGGAGATCTATTGGGGCTCAAGTGCAGGTATGCCGCAATACTGGGGTTTGAAACTTCAGTGTTTAGCCTACTCGGTTGTGCATCGGTGAGTAATAACCCATGAATACGTTTTTTGCTCAGGTTACCACACGTGGTTGTATTGGTGAAAACGTTGGTTAAGCCAAACTCTTGGAAGAATTTCTTTACATAGGCTATCCATGGGATAGAGAGACCATTATCACAGGTGAGGCAGTCCCTAATAATGTCTCGATAGAGACTCCTCGTCTGTTTTCCAAACAGATAATCATAGCAGTGGTGGGCGTGTTCTTATTTGGTCACTCAAATAATACAAACTCAGCTCCCTGTGACAGATAACGTGAGAAGAGGATGGAGGAACAGACAGCACAGTCTGCAATGCCCCAGATCTCCTCTCCATAGGATGCCACAGGGGCACATTGAATGGTATAAATCTGTGTAGAAAGTGCCCCACCCCCTGATCTAGATGGGAAACAGACTAAGAAGCGAACCTACTGCTTGGATAATTTTGTTAAACTATAGACAATTGTTAGTACCCATGACCCTGCAGCGTCAAATGTGATACTCAAATAAGAAAAAGTGCTAGTGCTTAACAACTGGTTTGTACTAACTGCAAACCTCGAAAGCTGAGTGGACTTAGGACCACATGCCATAATAAATTATTTAGTGAAATGTATTTGTAACTCAAAAGCCGCCATACATTGCACAAGAGAGTGAACGAGCAGATGCAGTGCTCTAGGGGTGTGGGATAATATCACTGCATCGTCAGCATATAACAATACTGGAAGGGGAGATTTATCTTAGGACCGTCAGGAGTGCAAGAAATTAAATGAGAGATAAACTTATCTATATTTAGAATAAACAACAAAGGGGCAAGCACACACTGTTGACGCATCTCACGGTCAATGCTGATTTCTTTAGAAACTGCACCATTTTGTACAAATCTAATCCTTGCCTATGTATTCTCATGCACAGAAGCTAAGAATTGGACCAGCATCACGTCCATCCCCATTGCCACAAGAAGTTGCCATAAATAAAAAATTAACTTACTACCACTTCACCCCTATAAACCTAAAACCCACACACAAACACATAATTAAACAATTACACTAATTATCAATTAATTAATATTAATTATCAACTAATCATTAATTCAATAAAAATACATTATTTCCCATCCATTACCCCTAACAACCCTGCATCTAAAATTAATAACACAATTTCCATATTTAATTGTCAATGAATTCATATTAATTAACAACTAATTATTAATTAATGAAAGAAAATTACTTACCACCTTTTACCCGTATAACCCTCACAACCCGCACCTAAAATTAATTACACAATTACCTTAATTAATTGTCAATTAATTAATATTAAGTAACAACTAATTATTAATTAATAAGAAATAACTTACTACCCACCCTTCACTCCTTTAAACTCCACAACCTGCTCCTAAAATTTACCCTAAAAAATTTCAAACACATTTAACATTATAAAATCTCAATTCATTCGTTTATTCTAATAAAATTACTTCCCAACCTATTCCCCTATAAGCCCACAGCCTGCTACGGAACTAAAACATGCTAACTTTAATTAAAATCAAATTAATAACTACTAAAAACATAACACATATATTAAAAAACATAAACAATACTTATACAAAAAAATACATCAAAAACATTTAAAATGTATTCTAAAATACATAACACTAATTAAAAAATCGATATTTTAAACAATATTTTTGCAAACGATATTAATGACTTCTATATTTTTTAAATCAATATTTTTTACCTTAAAGTCGATATTCTTGACCACGATATTCTTACTGACGATATTTTTGTGTCAAGATATTTAAAACTTGATATTAGTGTAAGTCGACATTTCTAACTCGATATTTTAACTGAATACCATCCATGTTCTGTTACTATAATCTCATTTGTGATGGCCCCCTCAGCCCTCTCAAGCATGGTAGCTATGCTTGTCAATCTGCAGGGTGCTATGTCACATCTAATAGCCTTGCATTTGCCCATAGTACATAGGGGATAATGGGCTCACTAAGGCAGTCAAGATGTAATAACAGGAAGAATCCTGGAAAGGGTATGGGCCCAGCTCAGCCTTGACTGGCCGTAGACGGGTGATCTTGGCCCTAATTTGCCCATGCACAAGCCAACATCCATCCTTGTGGTCGTAACCCATCGCTTTGAAGCACGTCACCTGCTAATGGGCCCCTACTTGAAACAAGGGAGGCTGGGGTATGTAGTCTCACCCAAGCAAGAACCTCTATTGATCAATGTGGAAATGCAGGCAGGGAAAACCGCTTCCAAAATGAGCCTGCACTACGGGCATAGTCCAGCCCTTTAAAGTGTGTCACCTGCTGCTGGGCCCCTCATTGGAGCTAGGGAGGCTGGGGGACGTAGTCCCACCCCACCCAGGCCCTCCGTTGATTGTTGCAGCAATTGCGGGCAAGGAAAACCGCCTCCAAAATGAACCCAGTATTCTACTGCTATGTATAGTGGTTATTAGCCCAGATCTGTGTGGTCTATGTACAGATGATTTGGTTCCTCGTAGTTGTTGTTGTTGTCACTATGGCTTGATTTCATTGGCACCAGTTTTAGTCTGGAGCCATTACCTTCAAAAATTGTGTTCGCTGATTTGTCACAGGAAGAAATTCCAACAAAACATCATGAAATGTGAAAAAATTACATTGTTACCTTGGCCTGTAGAAATTACCTAAGAGCTAAACAGTGGTTCCTAACGTGGTCTATAGACCCGTTGAGGGCGGGAGGTGCATCCCTCCGCACAAGGGGTCCATGTCTGTTTCGAAACTCAAAACACTATTAGCAGATTCATAATGTGCATATTCATTAAAAAACTGAAGTAAAAATGAAAACATTTCAAGCCCTCTGTAATGGTGAAGGAATTAGAATCGTGAAGTTAAAAATTAGGTTGGTATCCTTATTTTGATTCATGGAAACAGCTCAAGTAAAGCAAATAGCATCTAGTATGGATGACTGGTGTCTTTAATTGAAGCAGCACTGCTATGTACTGACAATAAAGAGAGAATGCTTTTGGAGCAAAACCCTAGAGTTTAGCATATCTTTGCATCGTTTAGAAGTAAAACTACTTTTAAAAAGCTCCAAACTTCCTATTACATTTTCGATTTCTACAATTTTTTTGCTTGAGAATTAAATAAAATATTTAATGATTAGTAAATTGGTTCGATGTATACTCGTTTCTGTGTATAGTTTTGAGATTCAAATTTTAGAAACTTTATAGGCGGGGTTCAAGGCTTCCAGTAGTGAGTCCGTGTGGGTCCACTGCAGTCCATTATTGGACCTGTATCAAAAGTTAGAATTTTATGCGCTCAATTAGAACATTGGAATGTTGGGGGCTCCCTTGAAGACAATGGCGTGCTCCCTGCTTCTACCTGCTGGTAAAGGCCCGCAGAGCAACATTCCAATGTTTTACAAAGGCTTCTCGAAGCTCGAGGGGATTTAAATCCCCTCAAGCTTCGAGAAGCCTTTGTTTTATTTGTTAGAACATTTTGCCCTTTAGTGGCAGAATGTTCTAATAGCCTTAAAGCCCTTGGTGGCAGGGCTATACCGGCTAT
Source organism: Lissotriton vulgaris (assembly GCF_964263255.1). Taxonomy (NCBI): domain Eukaryota; kingdom Metazoa; phylum Chordata; class Amphibia; order Caudata; family Salamandridae; genus Lissotriton; species Lissotriton vulgaris. Next base: position 436,025,439 of record NC_141691.1, on the reverse strand, counting down.
TAAAGTCCTGTACCTTGTTAAAGGCCCTCGCCTTCGGCTCGGGCCTTTAACGCAGGAGCGGGGCTTTAATAGCCTGTATAGCCTGCTACGGTGGGCGGTAAGACTATAATATAAATAACAGCGTAAGAACAAGCGTGGAGAAGTGTGGCCCAATGATTAGAGCGGCAGACCCTGATGCAGAGGTCTAGCCCGGGACCAGGGTTCAATTCCCCGCCTCAGTGGGTCTTGGGCTCAAAATTCTACGGACCTGATAATTCTCGCCTTGGTGCCTATTCCAATCATGGAGTCCCACTCTGCAACTCTGGGAAATAGCTTGCTTAATCTCCACAACGGCCCCCACAACGCTAAGGATGCCTGGCCTCCACCTTGGGGGTGCCCAGGAGTGGACGCCTCACAGGGAAAGCCAGGGTGGGTTCCACAGCGGTATTCGTACAAGCGCTTTGAGACCCTTGCGGGTGAGTAGTGCGCTATACAAGTATCAATTTATTACAACAATGAAAATATGACAATTACTTCACTGTTTGTTTGGGATAGTTAATGTCAAGCACAGAAAACATTAGGAGCTCTATTCAAAAAGCAGTCCTGAGAAAATCTGGAGTTCCACTTCTGTTGGTCTGCGTCTGCATTTCAAGTAACTTTCTGAAATTCTGGTTATTCTCAAAGTACCTGAAATGTGATTCACTTGTTTGATGTCCCGAAGTATTACTATAATGGTCAAAATCTAGACGCAGATTTTTCCCCATTGGTTGCAAAATCTGCAGAGGTAAACCATGCATAAAAGTGCTTCTTCATTTGCAAATTGTATTGTTTCTTGATGCAGGATGTGAAATTTCGAAGCCCAAATTGATTTTTTAACACCTTAGTTACACCACAAAGGGGGGAGCAAAATCTTAATCAGACCCTGAGGTCCTTGGGAAGGGCTACAGTCAGAAGGACTGCTTTCAATAATTCCAAGCCGCTCGGTACACCGTACCTCATGGTATTTGCATTCAGGCTAGTCACTCACTCAGCATAGATTTTGAAAACGTAAAGGATTTTTCTATTAAAGTCTATTACCATGCAATGGATACCAAGAAAAATGTTTGCTAATATTTCGAATTATATTGAACTGGAACCTTATCATAACAAAATGCCTCACCACATGCAGATCTGTTTTTGTAAAAGGTATTTTCTAATCTTTGTTAATTTGCATGTTTCATCTAGGTGGAAAGGAGATAATAAATGTGAATTTCAGTTGGATCTTGAGAGTCCTCATATTAATGGAAACATGTGTTTGAGGTATATGCTGTATTGCAGCCAGATGTGCACAGATCTGTGTTAAGAAATTTGCGTTCATTGTCTAAGAGCTCTATGGTCACCAGCTTCACATTAATAAATATTTTGATACATTTGGAAATGTACCTATCATTGGCTCCCACCTTGCATGGTTGATTGATTTTTTCATTCTGGCTAAGGGCTCACCGACCTGAGTATTTTAAAAATCAGAGCCTAGGCTGTGCACCTGTCCGATTTACCTTTTCTTCGTATTCATTTATTATTATTATTATTCATTTTACTTTTAAGCCTATCGCTTAGAGCCATTTAAATTACTGTCTAGAGTTCCAGAGCTTATCATATCCAAATCAATTGAGACTATTTCTCTTTAAGGAGAGGTAGGGAAATGTACATAAGGTATCAGCATTGCATTAAGATATGGGTTAGTTTATAGTGATATTGTAGTTTAATTGCTGATAAGTCTAATTAAACTTTGGCAACAGATATTATAGCACCTGCTGGATCTAATGCCAAAACAAATAAACCTCTCTTATGTTTCTTAAGATAATTTTTGTATTTACGTGCTCTGTGCTACCTGCTACCGGAGGGCTCATTCCGAGTGCATAGAACATCCTCCTGTTTGGTTAAAAGTCTCCAAAATACCCCAAAAATATTTTTTTGCTTATTGCAAAGCATACTGTTGTTTTCTACTTCTGCCAAACTCGTATGCAAAGCATGCCAACCTTGAGGTCCTTCTGGTGGCAAGGGATTGTTTTATCTCTTTGTTACACAAAACTGATTATTTTCATGAATAAAAAATGTGCTTAAATATTTTATTCCAAACATGTGAAAACATTGCAATTCCTCGTTATGCTAGTTCAGAACTTCGTTCTAAACATCACAATGTGCTATACAATAAATGTGCTTCTTTCACTAAATAGTTTAAATCCAGTTTGCTCAACGGATAGAATGTTAGACACAGAAGACAGTGGAAAAATAAGACCCACCATGCTAAAATGTATTTTGCTGAGAGGGAGTTTTCACTCCCACAAACATGAAGCAAAGAGTTTTTGAATGTGAGGCGAAAGAGACAATTATTTGCCATTCTATGAAATTTTAAGGTGAGAGATTTTTTATGTCATCATAAGCCTATTGCTGTTCTCAAACCCAAAGCTGAGATTCTATAGCAGGACTGATATGCTCAGTTCTCAAGAGATTGAAGTCATTTGAATCACATGGTTCTTGCTCCTTGTAGGAATTCAGTACCTTAGCTGGTAGACTTGAATGAGATGAGTTGCAACGGTCTGAGACATTATCACAGGGCACATCAAGACTCTTCTCTTAATAATGCACCGGTTACTTACCGGTAATCTTCATTACTCAGAGTCCTAGTCTTCCTCGCCACAGTAATTACTAATGAGCATCCTGCTCCCACAGAAACTCCAAGCAAACATTAACATACTAGTCTCCCTATCCCTCCAACATGGCCCCCAGTGGCAACCACCAATCACATAAAAGGATACAAGATCCACATCACGACCTGTAAACCAAAGCCGTATACATGAAGCCACAACAAAGGGCCGGGAGGGAAGGGAAACTATACTGTGGAGAGGAAGACTAGGACTCGGAGTAATGAAGATTACCGGTAAGTAACCAGGGCATTACCTCCTCGTCCGTCTTCCTCGCCACAGTAATTACTAATGAGCAGATACCAAAGCAATATCAGCTTCATGGATAGGAAACACAGCCACACAGGGAAGGCAGTACAACAAAAAAAGTCAGTGACAATAACGGAGAGAGACACACCCCAAAAAACCACTGAGTACAGAACCAAAGAGGCAAAGGCAACAGAAGCACCAACCTCAAGACGGTAACAAGAAAAGGAGGCATGAGGGGAAGACCAACTGGCCGTCCAGCAAAGCACCTATGGAAACAACCTGTATGGCAGTTCAAGAAACCGCAACAAAACGAGTAGAACGCCCCTGAATCGGTTGAGAGGGAACCACTGACTAAAACAGACACCAAAAGGAGAGCTGCCCAAAGCCACCGATAGAGAGAGCGGAAGAGACGGCAGCAATCCTCAACAGAGCAGCCAGAACGACAAGCAACAGGCCACCACAGAAAAAGCAGCCGTGCAAGACAAATAACACACCAAGACATGCTACACAACCAAAAACGTGCAAAGGAGTCAACAGGCAGCATCACCACCGCTGACCGACTAAACAAGAGCACAAGCAGGCACAAACGAAGGAAGAGCACGCAAGAGCACCCAAACCCTCATAACGGCAAAACCAGCAAGACCCACAACCCCAAATGACCAAAGGGAACCCTGCTCAATGCACACAACACCAACAGAAGGTGCCACAGGGAGGACAGAACTCAGGACAAGGGCATAGAAGTGCCAGAGACCTGATAAGATGAGTGATCAAAAGTCCAACAGACACAGAAGGTAGACCAAGAAAAAACCCCAAAGGAAGCCCCTCTTGAACAAGGAGGGAAGAAAGGGCCAAGCCCAAACAACACGACCCCCCAAAAACCATCCAGGAGCCAAACCATAGTGCAGACCCCAAATAGCAGAGGAGACGCAATGCGTAGTGAAAGACATCAAAAGCAGAGGGGCGCCCGCTCAGCGGGAAAAGATCCGCAACTCTAAATGAACAATCATTCAGGAACAGGGAACACTGCAGAAGAGCCAACCCAGAAGGAACAAGGACCGGAACACCGGAAGAGGAATCAGAGGGCCCAACAAATGGAAATGAAAGGAACAGCAACATCCAACCCAGATGCAATGCTGCCACCAACAACAACAGAGGAAACCACGGGGAGGCGTAGCCAACCCGGGACCACCAGAGGTACCAATGCCCCATCACACCCAAACCACAGCACAGTCACCCCAATCAGGGGAACAAGAGGCACGCATACAACAGGCCCCTCGGCTACCGGAAGGACATCGCATCTGTCCGCCAAGCCCATTGTTGGCCACCCAAAATACCACTGCAACGGCTGGAATATCATCCAGAACAGAGAAAAAGACACCAAGGAGGGAAAGAGCCCGTACAGACAGTCCGCCATCACAATCCCCCGGCGCGGGAGAGAAACTGCAGACAGGTAGTCCAACAACGACCCAGTCCAGGAACAACGGAGTCGACAGAGGAAACTGAGGGAATGAACATCGTAACCCCCCCCCCAAACAGAGAAGCAGAACAGTACAACATCAGAGTTCGTCCGGACACCAACACGCTGAACCACCAACAAGGCAGTAAACGTCAAGCGACTCAACTGAACAGCCTTCAGCTCCCTGCAAATGGAAAAACAAGAAAGCAGAGCCACCAACCACCAGCCTTGCATCCAAGAGTCATCCAAAGTAGCCCCCCCTCCCCAGAAACAGACAGGCACTCGCAGTGACCATCCGAGAGGGATCAAACAGAAACAGACGACACCCGAATAGATGACCGACGCCCAGCCATCAACCAAGAACCACCCTCACCAGGGCAGGCATAGGAACCCCTAAATCGAAACCCCGACCATAGGGGTTCCAATGAGAAAAACAGTATAACTCACCATAAGAGACAAAGGGAAAGGACCCCAAGGCACCACCAACAAGTAGACGGACAGTATACCCGGACCCCCAACCAAAGGCACATTGGAGGGCAAGTTCCCAACACCAGGGACTAAAAACAGACGTCCGAGGCAATGACAATGCAAGATGCCGAAACACCAAACCCAACAGCACCCCAAGGGAGCCCCAACCTACATCCGATCTATAGAAGGAACAAGGAAGCAAGAGAATCCATGACCCACGAGGACCAGGCAACTCACATGGACACGGAGCAGTGCCCTATTTCGTCTAGGGAAATGGGGCATTCTATTATCGGCACGCAGGTGGTTTCATCTACCCTAAGTGGGTGTATGCTTTATGCAGAGTTTCTGTTGCATGCTGATAACTGGAGTTCCTTTGAAGGGAGACTGGAGTTCCTTAGAGAGCCAAAACAATATTCCCCAAGTGGGTGGATTACGTTTCAGAGGTTGGTTTATGGGTTTTTACATACTGACTTCAGTAGATTCTATCACTTGCAGAACACACTGATGTACTCCTGTGAAAAGCAAGAGGAAGTGAATTTCCTAAGTGCCAAAGCAAAGGGAACACCAACATATCTAATAACGTTCTTAGCAAGGGTTTTTCCATAGATTATAATAATTGTGCTGTGGACAAAATTACAAAAAAGGCAATTGTTCTAATTTGTACAAGGTTTCATCATTTACTCATGCATGCTTTCCATTATTGGAAATCAACATACCCGAATTAGTGATTTGGAGTAATACAGCTATTGTAAATTTTCATGAGTTCCTCTAGAATTATTTGTTACTCCCTTAAAGGAGGAAAAGTATCTTAAACATTCAGATTGATCCTATAAATGTAGATTACTGTCTTCTGTAACATTTGTCAATCGTGTATTCTGTTTACAAACTCCAGTAAATGGCACAGCCATGCAGACAGAAAACTGTAACGTATCTATTTGCATATGATATGCCCCTCCCTCTTCTACTTTCTCACAGAACTGGAACCAAACCTTCAGACGAAGTTGTGGCTAAAATCAATGAAGTGCAAGATTTCACTGACCAAATTTAAATCTGGGTCCCATCTGTGTCCAAAAGTAAAACATAGTGCCGACGACCACTTTCTGCAAAGACCTGTTTTCGATTAACAGGGATACTGAGAGTCGGTATCCACATAGGACATAGTTCAAATGGGTAGCAGGGTACCAGTCAGGCGCGCAACACCCATTGCACTCACCGGGCATCAGCCCCCCCGTCGTGTGTGGCAGCCCGGGATGAGACAGATCCCGGGCACACACAGAGCTGCACCCGAACGTTTCACAGGTCTTTAAAAGACCATTTGAATGTTAATTAGGCCTTGCATTTGTTTCACCCCTTCTAAGAGCCCCTGCAGCTCCACTCTGCCTACTGATTGAAGGTTCAGCCCCCCCGAAATTTTTTCTTAGCCCCACCCGAAATTTAGCTCTAGTTGCGCCTCTGGTACCAGTTATGGACTGAAGGGGTCTTGGATCCGTGTATGTGAATTTAGTGCTGAAATAAACATCCCATGGGGGTAGCAATCTTCAGTGGATAGGATTTCAGCCTTTTGCTGAGAGAGGTCAAGATTTTCAGTTTGCTATTTCGTCTAGGGAAATGGGGCATTAAGAAACAGTGGGCCGGTACTGTCCGGTACGGAGTACCGGCACTTTTTTATTTTGAGTGGGAGAGTACCGGCACTTCTCAAGAGAAATGCTATACTTTTAATTGGAGAGTACCAGCACTTCTCAGAAACAAGCAGGTACTGTGGTACAGAGTACCTGCACTTCTATTGTTCCATTTCGAGCACTGAGTAGGGGTCAATCTGTAACAACTTGCATCTGGATTCAAGAGTTATGAGGCAACTGAGGATTTGAGCAGTAATAACTCCAGAATGGTAAGGACTGTGAAGATCATTGAAACAGTTCTTCAGTCAGAGTGGATGGTTGCAGGTAGTGGGTAGCTCCCCATGTTATTATATGAAGAATAGAAGCTCAGCACACGCACAGTCCTTGAATGTGTCGCTGCTGGTCTCTCCTGTCATATCATACATCAGTAGATAAGGATCACACACCTGAAGAACTTCGGACAGGGAACAAGTGCATACTGAAACATGATCGGGCTAGGGAGTTCTCCTGTTATTGCCTATAGGGTAGTTTCGAAATAGTCTGTAGAGTAGTTGCCCAATTAACAGTATTCATAATGTGATGAAACACATACATTACTGTATCCTACGAAAGTAACATAGAGGTCTATCTGGGCAGCACCAGAGAGAAATCTAGTTGACTTGATGACATTACACTGGACGGCTGGGCAGTTCAATAGGTTGCCTTCCGTTCAAAAACCGCCTTTGCATTGGTCACTATAGTTGCCTCGTCCGCGATCAGTATGACGGACAACAATCCCTTATCAACATCCTTTTCTGTAGAGAAAATCATTAGAGGTGGACTTAGTGGTTTAAACATGTTTTGGCACTTACACTTGTCAGTAACCTCAGTTAAAATATAGCAACAAAAACCATCAATAGGAGTATTTCTACTTCGCCGCAGCTTCCGGTGCTGCAGAGCTTCACGGTGAGGTCTGTTAGCACACAGATAACTGCAAAAGGGCGGGCTCCAAAGTGAACACAGAGTTAACCATAAAATCCAAAATGGAGGCCGGCACAATTCTGGACTATGTCCCAATCCATGCCAGGACCGAGTATAGAACTTAGCTGGCGCGTTCACTTTAAGGCGCTACAAAAAGCAATATCGGAGAGGCATGCTAGCCTCACACGAACGTCTGTGGCTCGAATATTAAAAGTAAAGAATTAATCTGTAAGTGCCGCAGCTGAGAGCGCTTTGTAAGTGCTGTTCATCACGATCACAGATGTTTCGGTGATTGATTGACTATACGTTTGGCATGCTGTCCATTAAGTGTTTACGACTTGAAATTGTGCAAAGCTTATCTGTCCCGAACATGAAACACAACATGTATGCAAATAACCATCACCGTAATTTGACAGCACAAAATAAAACTCTTAATCACATCTGGAGGCAGTTGGACCATCCGTGTTTAGGGGCGAGCAGACAATCGCTGCGCACTAAAAAGGCAAATTGCAAAGGCTTCATTAAGCAGATTTGCATAATTAACCAACAAATGCTCAGAATGCATTATTGTCAGTTATTGTTACTTGTAAATTAAATTCAGTGTGCTCTTAAGAAGTTACTGAGTTATACCTTATTACCCATTTGTGCGTGATATGCATTCACTAGCGTTTTTGTTCTGCAAACACAATTAATGTGTTTATTATGAATTGAACGTGCAGACCTCGTTATTGTTTGCAAGGCGAAGTGGTGTTGTCCAGAATTTTCATTGGATTTACCGTTCATGCACTGTTAAAATATGCACCTGTTGTTCACATATAAAAACGTTTTGAAGCAGTGTGTGCCAGAAGCATTAGTTGGAACTCTTAAAAAGTCTGGCGTGTAAAATGGAGCCAGCACTCTGATAGAGCTTGAATTATTGGGAAAAAATCTTTAACATTTTTAGGTGAATATTGGAAAGTAAAGCAATGGAATATGTGTAGCATCCTGTGCTCCTCAAAGCCGAAAATAAACACTTTGTTAATGTCAATTCCCAATCATGATTTTACGGAATCGGAATTTATGAAATGTTTCTCGTGGTAAGTGCAGGTATGTGAGTAAAGTGCCACTATGATGGAATTCCTGCATTCACACTTTGAGTGTTATTAGCTGGTTCGTGGCCGGTTCTCGGTTGCCTTCCTGCAGTGATTTTCCGGCGTTGGAATTGCACACGACTTTATTGTTGTTAGGGGTAGGAGTCACCATATTGCCAGGGCTCGAGTGGCAAATGAGCACATCCTTAGTTACTAGGTATTTAGGGTAAGAAGGTTCCTTCATTGGGAAATAATTTACCCGTAGAGCTCCAGGAACAATCTAATACGTAATTGCCTATTTGCTTCAGATTTATTTACACATGAAGCCTTTTCGACCACATGAATAATCTGTTCTATAACTTCTACAACTTTCAAGGCTCAAGGAAATGTATGACTGTTGTAGATTTCTGCCAGTAAACCTCAGGCCTGATTACGATGTCCCTGGACATACCGACCTTTGGTTGGTGGTCCCAACACTGCTATTAAAATGCGACTGCACATGGTGGGGTCGCATACTTCCATTTCTTTATGGGAGCCTATGCTGCTTCCATAAACTGTCCACTGCACAAACTCCCATAGAGAAATGGGAGTTTCTGTTAATCCCTACACCGCGTAGCAGGGATTAACAGCAGGGCACCATAGGTGGTCCCACGGCCTCCAACCAGAGTCCGTGGAGGTAATCCCGACATGGATAGCCTTTCGGACACCGATATCGTAATCCCGGCGGTGGAAACGCCGTCCTTAGAGATTATGGTGAGGCCTCTGACCGGTCTACGGGCTTCGAGCAAATCGGAATCCATCCAGAATGACTGTCCGGTTTCACTTTTGACCGCCCGTATTGTAATGCAGCAGGACAAAGTGAAACCTATGAGGTCGGTCGGAAAGAGTCCGACCGACCTCATAATAGGGCCCTTGGTGTCCATTGTGAAACCTATGCATCATACATGAGGCATTACGTTGACAATTCTCAAATCAAAGACATTGTATATCCAGTCCCAAGAGTCCTGCATTTAACTGCAGAAAAATGTGTTGGAGTTAAAGAGGAGGGAAATGGTGGTGGTTCCATGACGCTTTCAAATCTTAATTTGCCATGCTGTCTTTATATCAGTAATAATTTGGCGCCCTACTATTGCCAGTTTTATATAGAGAATATTAGCAGATTAGGTAGCTGTTGGGAGCTCTGAGGTTAACTACCTTGCTTCTTGTGCATTTTATCACACAATATACAAACAAGCATTAGCAAAACCAATAGGTCTATCTCATAAGAGGACTATTAGTTTTACAAGTGTTTTCAACAGTGTTGCACAGCAGTGCGACAGCTGTGCAACACGGCTGAAAGTAAAGAAAATTAAACTGCTATCGGATAGTGCTTTTATTATTTTAACTTTAAGCCATGTTGTATGAAGAGGTGAAACTCTATTCACAAGACATCACGCAGAATAATAGGGGTGGGGAGGGGCTAAAGCTAGGCACTCGGGACAGTGTAGATTTAATCGTTTTGCAGACCGTGATGTTGTTTGACAGACCACTGCAGTCTCTTTTAAACCTGAATTATTTTCTCTAACGATTTTGTTAAACAACGAAATCGAAATAAATATGTGGCATTTGAATGAAAAATAAAGCCTTAATGTTATGGAGCCAGACAAAATACCCCAAAATGCTTAGACAAAATAAGCATTACTTACTTTTAGCCTCATGAAACGTCCCATGGATGTGGATACCCTTGCTTCTTTTGACCAGCATAGCAAAACCAAAACTACAGCCAAACTGACAGCAAGCCACCCATTTAAATGTAACTGGGAGTCCATAGATGAGATACATTAAGACCAGCCATTTGTGAATTGGTTCATTGTGGAGTGGTGTGGCTCACTGGTTAGAGGCGGCAGACCCGGAAGCAGAGGACGAATCTGGACCAGGGTTCAATTCCCGACGCGGCAGGGTCGTGGACCAAGGTCCGCAGACTCGATAATTCTCGCGTCAGTGCCTACTCTAACCAGGGATCACACTCGGCAACTCTGGGCATTAGCTTGCCTCATCTCCACAACGGCCCCCCACCGACGCCGGGGATGCCTGGTTTCACCTTGGAGATCCCAGGAGAGACCATCTCACAGGGAAAGCCAGGACTGGTTCCCCAGCGGTCTATAGCGCCAGGACGCCTCCGGGCAACAGTGCGCTTTACAAGACACACACATTTACATTCAGGCTGTTTATCACATGAACCCAGGACTGCTATATTAACTCAGAGTGGAGTTCAACCTAGGAGATGTCTGCGAATTTGGGCAGCTGGAGCATTGTCTCCATCCCGTCTGCAGCTATCTGCACTGTCGGTCTACTCGCTCCGGTATGTGACACATTCTGAGATGTCAAGCTTCAAAGTCATGTCTTCCTGAACTCAGGAAAAATAGAAAAAGATACTAGAATTTTTTTACCCAGTCAGAGGCACCGCTATCAATGGTGCTTACCATACCACCCAAGTTTAGACCAAGCCATGTGCAAATCAGTATTGACCCTGTGCCTCATGGGAACAGTCCAGACCGAACTGCCAAGCAAGGTCCTGACCGGTAACGCGCATCATGGGGTGGGTTTTGGGGCATCATCCCTCGTCAGCCAGACTAGCTTAAATCTAGTGGCACAGTGAGCCAGGGACCCTTGTCTGGGCATACCCTGCGCACTTAGGGCGAGAAAGCAAAAGACGCACAGAAAATTGATGGAATGTGCAGCAGATCAAACATTCTCCCCCAGTCAATAGATCTGGGTGAAATCCATTGTTCTTTTGCTCACCATGCCACCCCAGTTTCGGCCCAGACATATGTAGATCAGTCTTTACCCTGAGCCTCATGGGAACAGTCCAGACCGTACTGCTAAACTGGCGTGGCATGGGGCACGCAGAGCTTACTGGGCACAACCATTGTGGTTTAGGCCATTTACCCGTGATGTCCCAAAGCCCAACCTGCTATGGATCCTGCTCAGCTGGGGCAAGCACCCCTTCTGCACTAGACTCTCAGCTGTAGTTGTGATCGAGCAATCGTGACTCACTCGGGGGAGGGTGGATGTACATAGAAGTCAGTTAACAGGTGCACCGTCATAAGTACCAGAGCCAAGCACCCAAAACCATTGGCTCAAATTAAGCACTGTGTTTAGCTTAATAGATAACTTTGTGTGGAAATGTCGAACGCTACCTCTAACACTGCCTTATAATTGTTATGTTATAGTTTATCTTTTTTACCCTAATAATATACACATTGGGTCCTATATATGTTTATAATCCATTGTCTTATATGCAAAAGGTGCCTTTGAAATATACCATGTTGCTTTATGGAAATAAAAACAAATGAAAGGTGGAAAAATCTCCTCTTTGTCCGAAAACAAATAACTCAATTTATCATTAAAATCAGTGGTGATTTTCATGGACTATGGGAAAACAAAACTATCAGGCTGCAGAGAAAATTGGTTCTGTCTACCAGGTAAATGCCTGAATGGAAACCCTCCCTAGGCCCACCTACCAGAGAAAGCATGAACAACAAAAGTTACTGATTACAATGAAAGAAGAAGGGGGTCTCAGTATGACAATTAACCATATAAATTGCATCCCCAAATTAACTATGAGAAAAAGCCACACAATGAAACATAGGGCTTCAAAGAGGTTGGCTAGACCACACTGATCAACCTTGGTAATTGATTTATTTGGGTTTTTAAAAAGCACTGTGTTCATCTAATGATAACTTCTGGGCACTTTATAATCCCGAGGCAGTGCAGCAACATTCTACTCCCATTCCTCAGTATCCCTGGAATAGCTTTCCACCCATTCTCTCTGAGACTGCAACAGAACTGGAATGACACCATGGCTGAGTTATGATGCTGAGGGTCTGCATTCTTCACTAAATTTGTGGGTGGGCAGCAAATCATCCCTTACGGGATGCCTTCTGTAAGCATGATCTAAATATCATCCAAGTTCTCCCACTGGTCGTTTCCTGGATCCGATAAGAAGATAGATAGGTGTTATCACGTTCGGTGTAGCAGACGGTGCTTGGAATGACATAAAGTACAACATTTTTATATATGTCATTTTAAATCGTCTTCTTCCTGTGGGGTATTAAGTGATATTTTGGCAATTAATTATGCTGTATTTTTGATCTCCGTTTGATTTTTAAGTCAATGTTTAATACATTGAAACATCAGTTAGAACCTCTAGGGGACGAACTGTGCACCACTATGTTAACCCTTCCTTCGGTCAAAAACTGGATAATATCTGCAAGTCAACTTCTTTTTTTTTTTTAAGTTTGATTTTATTGAGAGAATGAAAGATCAGAGATGCAGAAAAGAAGAAACAGGAAAAAAGGGTACGGCAATGATATACAGCATAAAAAGAAACAATTGTAAAAGCAAAATGTATAGGGAGGCAAAATTAAACATTGCAAGTAAAATCACATACAGGAAAAATGTAGCAAGCATAATAAATTTCAAAGCTGATTAAATAACCAAAATATGACAAAAACATAATAGAATAATCATTAAAGCATGAATATTAGGGACAAAGGCAATGGGAAGAAATCAAGGTGGTTTATGTACTTCAACTGAGTCAGGATCTGGGGAGGTGGCGGAGGGAGCAGATAATGAAAGATAATCCACCAAAGGGAGCCAAAGCAGGTCTTGTTTAATTGCCAGGGATATGAGAGAAACAAAATTGGTATCTAGTCTATGATGAAAGCAAACTGCATTCCACCAAGAGCGGTATGAAACCTTTGCAGCTTGTTTCCAGTTAGAGGTAATAGTGTGAAATGCAACAGCTAACAGGAGGTCAATTAATAAATAGTGACAATGAGATTGGGGAAGCTCGGGAAAGAGAGAACCTAGGAAAACATGAGTAGGGGAGAAGGGGACCTGTAAATGAAAGATCCTTTGGATTTGAGTCCACATTAAAGTCCAGAATTTGAAAATAGGAGGGCATTCAAATAACATGTGTTTGAAGTCTACAGAGGGACAGAGGCACGACCAACAAATAGGGGAAGTGTCAGAGGAGAATTTTGGTAGGGCAAGTGACATAAATAAAATTCTATTGTAAATAAAAAAAAGAGTTTGGGGTATTATGAGCAGCTTTAGAGGCCCTATGAAGTTTAGTCCAGATTTTATCCCAAAGAAGAGTCGGCCAATCCTGAGAGAAATCGGATTCCCAAGTGAGCTCAAGTTTAGTTTTTGGCCTATTAGTGATAGAACGAAAGGAATTATAAAGGGAGGACGCAGAAGGAGAGACTCTAATATTAAAGAAGTGGGTCTATGAATTAGAGGGATGACATTAGAAAGTGGTAGCGATTGAAGATAACTTCTTTTGAGATTTTCGTTTGAGATTTTCTTGTATTGTAGCAGTTTCAATGAATACAAACTTTCTGAAGTAGCTGTACTTTAAGCATTTCTGTTGCGTACATTACTTTTTTAGCATTTCTGTTGCAATGTCAAATGAATGGAGTAATGTACGCAGCATGTTTTTTGCCTGGTGGCTGTCCACACGGCCCGGTGAACAATTGTGCCAAAGTTGGTGGAGGTCCATGGCACCATTTGGGACCTTACTCAGAGCATACTGTGGTGTAATTAGGCAATGGTGAACAGGCCCTTCCAGGGAAGTTCACCAGGTAGCGATTTCTCCTCAGTGAATATTTAGACATGCTTATCTATTCAATAACTGTCCTTCATTGGAATTCTTGCCTCTTAAACACTTCTGTATCTATCGGTCATGCAACATCAGTTATTTCTCTTGCTTATGTCATGCCAGGTTAATTGTTTTTTCTATTGTCCTAAAGTGGGAGTGTGCTTTAGTAGACCAGTAGATGTTTCAGGTGTCGCACAAATGAAATTTTAGAAGTGCTCAGGGTATATGAAGAATCATGTAGAAAGTTAAACAAGTTCATTGCTGGCTGCTGACAACTTGTGTGTTCTGCTTGTATGCCAGCCATGTCAACTCAGCCTTTCATTAATTTGAAATTGATTATTGTTTATTAGAACATTGGAATATTGGGAGCTCCATTGCAGACAATGGAGTGCTCCCTGCTTCCACGGGCCGGTAAAGGCCCGCAGAGCAACATTCCAATGTTCTACAAAGGCTTCTTGAAGCTCGAGGGGATTTGTAACCCCTCGAACTTCGAGAACCTTTTCTTTAATTTGTTAGAACATTCTGCCCTCTAGTGGAAGAATGTTCTAATAGCCTTATAGCCCTTCGTAGCAGGGCTTTACTGGCTATTAAAGTCCTGCTGTCTCGTTAAAGTCCCTCGCCTTTGGCTCGGGCCTTTACGATTCAGCGGGCCTTTAATAGCCGGTATAGCCCGCTACGGCGGGCTATAAGGCTATAGTATTATTTGGAAACTAGTAACAGCAGTGCTTGAAAGAGCATTGAAATATTGTAGTTGGGATGTATCATGAATATTTTTAAATAACATAATATAATCATTAGGAGCAGAAAAAATAGAACTGTGACATATCAAAAATCATGTCCTATGCTTTTTGTGGGTGAGCCACAGACAGCAAGAAAACCCCATGGACCAAATCACAGCAAAGTAAACTTCTTAGCCACAATGTAAGGAAATAGGTAGTCTATAATGAGTACTCCTCATTGTGCTCCATGATTCCTATCCCTGATTTGCCTTTACTCCTTATCTAACAGGCACCCCAAATTATCCATCTTTTCTACTTATTTCCTTTCTCCCCTGCTGTTAACTGGGGGTGATGATGTAGCATCATCCCCAGTCCCTGAATCATGCAAAGGAATATGCCAAACACCGAGCTCTGAATAGTACATCTTAATTTCTCAGCATACAGTCACACACTGCCCTCTCATTACGCCATAACGATTATAAAGCACAACTTGACACATCCGATAAAGTTGCGTAATTTCTTGTCGAGTCTGCCCAAAACTTCAAGGGTCCTAGCACACATAGGGGCATATATACATGTAAATGGCACAGCATGGTGCCACAAGCTATTTTGCTTCGCTGAGCTACGTCATTTTCACAACGCAGGGATGCACCGCGTTAACAAGAATACAGCGCATCCTTGCTCTCACCCCTGTGCGGGCAGCTAAAAAAATTAGCACCAACCCAAGCACCCTTGCACCTATGATGCAAGGGTGTCCACATTGCAAGGATGATTGTTTGTGCAGGAAGGGGCACCTTCCAGCACAAAACAAATCATTAATGGTGCAGCAGAAATAGAAAGAGCAAAAAACAAGGAGAAATAAAAGTAATTCCCCTCATTGTGCCACATTAATGCGTCCTTTTGAAAGGTGTTCTTTTTTGGCGCTGCCTCAGATTTACAGATATTTGCAAATCTGGAGCAGTGTCAAAAAGCCATGGGTGTTGCTTGGAATGCTCACATTGCATGCCCCTTTCCCACGCAAAACTGCTTTGCAGAGGGCTTTATTTACAAGGCTGTGTTAAGCCATGCAAAGTGGTTAAGCGTGGCCTTGTAAATAAAAGCTAGCATAGAGCGCCACCAGAGCGGCAAACAAAAAGTGATGCTTCGGTGGCGCAAGGGGCTTGAAAATATGCCCCATAGTCTCATGTCACTACATCTACCCCCTTGTTAAATAAATAGTCACATCATATCTCTTCAATAAAGCATTGAGGTGCTCTCACTAGTCGGCCAAATCGAGTGGTATGAGATGCTAAGAAGCATTATGGTTGTGCACCAATGGCACAGGTTCTGATGCTTGATCTGGACTGTCAGGAACTGACGATCTTCGAGCTAGGTGCTTAAAGGCTGACAATTCCTGTGTGATGGACTTATCGGGACGCTGCCGATCACCATATGTCCTTTGCACCTCCTAACCCTCAAAGGATCGACCTCAAACAGAGTGTCTGTTTTCACATTCTTTTCTGCTTGGCCAGGACTGAGCACGTCCACGACGATCAGCATATGTTTTCACCTGGCACTTTCAGAGAAGTTTCCATGATGCAAACTATATCCGCTTTTAAGGATCGGTCTACTGTCCACCGGGGTAGTTTAGTTCTGATGGCTCTCCCAAATAGCAAGGTGACAGGATTCTCACGAGTTGTGAAGGGAGGAGTTGAACAATAGGCATAGAGGGCTTAACACATGGCCTGGTTTTACTTGATTCCCTCCATTGACGCTCGTTTAATTACCTCCTTGAGAGAACCCATGTATCATTCCACAACACCATTAGCTTGAGGTCACAGAATTGTGCTCTTTTGATGCTTTACATTTGCAGTGACTTGAAATTCCTCGAATTGTTTGCTATTAAACCGCGGACCATTTTCAGAGTTGAATATTTTGGGGATACCCTTTGCTACAAAAATGTAATCAGCCGCTTAATGACCTCAGCATGGGCAGTTGACGATAACTCCTATACCAAAGGAAAACGTGTATACACAGTAAAAATTACCATGAGATGATGTCTGTTTTCTAAAGTCCAAAGCAATCAACTGCAATTATTTCCCATGAATGTGCAGGGAGGTCAGACATTGCCAAAGAGTGCTGCATCACTTTGGGAGGTAGGCAGTTGCACAGAGGACTCTTTTACTTCCCTCGCCTCTCACTCATCTAGGTGCGGGAATCACACAAAGCGTTTTAGGGCTCTTTTGGTGACTCCAATGGCACAATGCCCTTGATGGGCTAGTTCAGTGACTTGCTGTTTTAGGCTCTCAGGTAAGCTGATTTTTGAGTCTCTCAATACAACACCTTCCTTGGTAACAGGCAGTTCATCCTGTACATTTTAGAATTCGTAGAATTCAACTTCATCATCAAAAGGTCAAGCATGATTCTTTCACGATTGAGTTGAAATTGTCTTTGAGGTTAGGCAAGTTCTTATCAGCATTAGTAGCAGCAATGGTCTGTTCAATGGATTGGGTTGCATGCCTGCTGGACCTTACAAAGAAGTTAATGTACTCTTCAGCCGTTTTGAATGTCGAACTGAGCCATATCAATGGTACTTGTGAAAAAAGTAATCCGCAGGTTTCTGATCTTTACCCGCTTAATTGTACTCTTACAGTTACAATCCCCATCTCCCAATGCGAAAGGGGATCTTGGCTTTTGGGTTTCCAAAAATAGTGAGCAGTGCTTGGTGATCTGTAATGATAGTGAACCGCTTTACATATAGAAACACATGACAATGTTCACAGGCCCACACTACAGCCAGATTTTCCTTCTACGACTGACAATAGGCACATACTTCATTTATCTCTGAGCATTCGGATGACCATTATGTTGATCAAGGATTGCCCCCACCCCAACCGGGCTCCCATAGACTGTGATCTCAGTGTGCAACTTGGGGTCAAAATAGGCCATCTCTGTTGCATTTTCGATCCCTTATTTTATTCTTTGAAAGCTTTGATCACATTTTGCAGACCACTGGAAAGGGACATCTCATTTTGTCAAGTCTCTCAATGGAGCACTCAAAGTAGTTAAGTCATGAGTGTACCTTGAGCAATAACTGGCAATACATAAGAAGGATCGCAGCATGGTGACATCTTGTAGGGGGCAGGTAGCTGATAGTGCTTGCACTTTATCTGGATCATGAGTTATTCTCCCATCAGAGTATAGTTGCTCAAAATTATTTGAGTTTTGTCTTGTGAAACTCACACTTTGCTATATTTAGAGTGAGACCTACATCAGCAAGTAACAGGCACACTTGCATAAGAGCCTTGTCTTGCTCCTTTTTTGTTGCACCAAATACAAGTATGTCATCCCTATAATTAAAAGCATGCATGACAGGTTGAATTATTTGCCATATAACATCTTGAAATATTTCTGCAGCTGACGACACGCCAAAATTATACCTTTTATATCTGAACCAAAAACATTAGTCAAAAAAGTTGTGTAACTGCAGTTCTCTTCTCTTTCAACTTGCGTTGCTGGTATATCTTGTTCAGGTCAAGAGGGGAGAAGGCTTTGGCAATGTTAAGTTGCATGATAGTCTCCACTATGTGTAGACCAGGATGTCTTTCTCTCTCAAGTGCTTTGTTGGCCTGGTGCATATCAACACAGATGCGCACTGCACCTCCACTGTCTTTTTTGTCAGGACCGGTGAATCGCTTGATGATGTCATGCTTCAATATCTTATCTAGTTCTTTCTCATTAGCTTCTTGCAAATGGAAAGCGACTCAGGGATGCTGCTGGGCAACAGGGCGATTGTACTCATTGATGCAAAGTCACAGTTTCATTGTCTTGAGCCATCCTAGGGCATGAAATAACCACTAAAACTAACTCACAACTTCAAATTGAATGTTGAGGTTGTAATTAAGAGAAACCAGTCCCATATCAGCAGCGGTGTCAAAACTGAGCAGGCTTGCACTGGATCAGGCTCCTTGAAGAACGTGAATTGGAGCTCGCACTGATAATTATTTGTCTTTCACTTTTGTCATGGATGATCTTTGACTCTACAATGGTTTAGAAGCAACCCACGTGTATACTTTTGTGTTTGACGGATTAAAATATGGCACAGGAGATAGGCTGTTGAGCACACCTTTGACCTTTGTTGTAATCTTGGGACAATGTCCAAATAAATTCCTATTGTTTCGTGTGGTGGTTCTCCTTTGTGCTTTGTTCTTCTTCGCAAGCAACTGAACCTACACTTGCCTATCGTTTGTTTAACTATGTCTGGAAGACCTTACTCCGTGTAAGGGTAAATTCGACAGCACACCTGGAGGCGATGAATCGCCAACTAAGTAATATTATTTTTAAGATCCAATCAGTAAAGTTATTTAGATTGATGTCATCTTAATTTGAATGTTGATCAAATCATATTTCGTCATATGATAAAATATCTAATAGTAGGTACAAAATGAGACATCCAAATTGTTCAATTGTTCATCAGTATGGCAGTATGCTGAGACATCTGTCCCCGATGCATTTCGAGCCAATGGCTCTTCTTCAGGGGGAATGTTCTCAACACCGCGTACGAGAATTTAAAAGTGCTGGCATACGTGCAGTAAGTTTGGCGTCTTCTCGGTTCGTTTAACTATGCCATAATTTCACATCCATCTTCTTCACTGGCACTGGATAATGACGTTGATGACCCTTTGTTTGGGTCTACTTGTTGTAACTGATGATTCTTTTAAGGTCTTGCCTGACCCAGCGCTTGCGCTGGTCTGGCGAGACTTTAAGTAAGGGCGCTTCAAAGAATGCTACCGCCGGGCTACAGCTTGCAGTACATGTGCGCGGGCGCGCGCTTATGAGCAGAGACGCCATGGCATTCCTCATCCTCATTAAGCGCATCGCTCGCCGCGCGCTTGATCGCGATCACTTTCACTTTCGCGGCTGCGTGACGGCCGCACGCGCACTACTCCCTTCATACTTTCCCTTGTTTTGCTTGTGTCCAGTAGCTTGCGGACAAAGCCGTGTTTTGAAGGATCCCATTTGAAATGTTATCATTTCTGTTTCATTTGTTAAGGTGTTCCCCAGAGGTGGTCCAATGTGTTAGCAATGGAAACGGACCTACGCATGACTGTGTGTGAGTTTGTGAATGCATACATCTGTGTGTGCATACATCTATGTGCAAGTGTATGTATGCGTGCAGGTACATATACGCATGATTATGACTGTATAAAGCATGTTATGCATGTGTGTGTGTTTGCATGCAGGCATCGAGATGTATACATCTATATGCATTGTGTATATGTATGTTTGTTCATGTATATGTGTATGCTAAAAGGAGGGGTCATGGAGATGTCATTAGACCGACTGTCGAGTCCCTTCGGCCTGTGTGCGAGCTGGGAGGTCAGATTCGGACGAACCTCCGGGTCACAGAAAAGTGATGGAATGGGCCCTGTCCATCTAGCATGAAACGGCTTCCCCACTCCACACCTCAGCTACCATAGCGGGCCGTAGGTGCGCGTGGCATCCCTTTAATGACACCTGCATTATATTACCTCTACAGGAGGACAGGAAAGGCACCTTAAGGTAGGGCCAATCTGCAATCTTGCCCCCCCCCCCCATTTCGCGGCCGCGCTCACCCCACTCCCTTTATACTCTCTCTTGTTTTGCTCGTATCCAGTAGCTTGCAGACAAAGCCGTGTTTTGAAGGTTCCCATTTGAAATGTTATCGTTTTGTGCTTCATTTGTTAAGGTGTTCCCCAGATGTGGTCCAATGTGTTAGCAATGGAAACGGACCTACGTATGACTGTGTGTGAGTTTATGTGAATGCATACATCTGTCTGTGCATACATCTATGTGCAAGTGTGTGTATGCGTGCAGGTACATATACGCGTGATTATGACTGTATAAAGCGTGTTATGCATGTCTGTGTGTTTGCCTGCAGGCATCGAGATGTATACATATATATATACATATATATATATATATCTATATTCACTGAAAAAACCATAGGTTTCACACCAGTTATAGTTAGGAATTAGCATTTAAAAAACCTATTAAATTCACTGACAAAACCAGTTATAGTTAGCTGGAAATTTTACTGATATAAAACCAATGAAATTCCACGTTATAGTTAGTTGGACTCACTATAACTTGCGCGTGCAATGCACTGCTGATGACGTCACATATTACATCACTCATGACATGGTCAGTGACATCACTCATGACATCACTGATGACACCATCCAGTGAATATGTGTCTTTCTGAAAAATAAATATTAGTGAGTAATGTTTAAATATTTAAATATATATATTATTGTTTCACTTTGTGTATAAGTGGCTACATGTGTTGGTAAGTAGCTACATGCGTATGTATATGGGTTATTAGATGTTTCTCTTAGTATCAGTATGAGTGTCTATATGGTTTGGTGGGGGTATTACTTAGCACATAGATGCATGAGTGACTGACTCGCTGTTTGTATGTGTTTTGAAGACAGCATATGTGCAGGACTGTATGGATGGATGAGTGTGTATATGTGTTTGTTAGTGAGTGAATGACTGTCTCACTAGTGTCTTTATCAGTAACTACATATGTTTTAATCTAGTATATGTGAATATTGATGTATATAAGTGAGTATATGTGAGAGTAAGAGATTGTAAGAGTTCCTGTTTAAATAAGTATGTGTTTCTATAAGTGATTGTTTAAGAGAATAAATATGTGTAATTTTCAATACAAGTAAGGTGGAAGTGTGTGTATAACTCTATATTCAAATAAATGGATGTTCAATAGTTTATTTGCACGTGTGAGTATGTGTGTGAGTAACTTTTGGATGACTGTCGGTGTGTAACAGGATGTATAGGTGTATCACTTCATATGATAAGTGAGTATATGTATGAGTGACTATATAGAACTGTTGGTGAATGACTGGATGTGCATATAGATGGTGGAATTACTGAATTGCTTGTTGTAACTGATATGGGTATCTCCATTTTTTTTTAAATTTCAGTTTCTATTTTTGAATATGTGTTTCAATGGTTACATTACAGTGAAAGGAGGTCTGTCACTATGTCACAAGGATGGTGTCATCAGTGATGTCATGAGTGATGTCACTGACCATGTCATGAGTGATGTAATATGTGACGTCATCAGCAGTGCATTGCACGCGCAAGTTATAGTGAGTCCAACTAACTATAACGTGGAATTTCATTGGTTTTATATCAGTAAAATTTCCAGCTAACTATAACTGGTTTTGTCAGTGAATTTAATAGGTTTTTTAAATGCTAATTCCTAACTATAACTGGTGTGAAACCTATGGTTTTTTCAGTGAATTTCAAAGGTTTTTTAAATGCTAATTCCTAACTATAACTGGTGTGAAACCTGTGGTTTTTTCAGTGAATTTCAAAGGTTTTTTTAATGCTAATTCCTAACTATATAAGACCTGAAAGCCCACCAGGAATCTCCAGTATGCGCCAGGGGACTGCATTGCAGAGAGGTGTAATGAAGCCACAACCCTTTTTACACCTCTCTGCAACGCAGCCCCCGTGCATGTTTGAAGAGGGGAAACTAATTCCCCTTGCATACTGGGGGCCCCTGGGGGCCTATTAGCCCACCTGGAACCTCCAGTATGCGCCTGGGGCTGCATTGCAGAGGTGTAATGAGACTATGCCCCTTGTTACACCTCTCTGCAACGCAGCCCACTGCCGCGTTTGCAGAGGGGGAACTAATTCCCCTTGCATACTGGGGGTCCCTGGGGTCAACTAGTCCACCAGGAGCCTCCAGTATGCACGAGGGAGCTGCATTGCAGAGAAGTGTAATGAGGCCACACCCTTGTTACACCTCTCTGCAATGCAGGCCACTGGCGCCTTTGCAGAGGGGGGACTAATTCCCCTTGCATACTGGGGGTCCCTGGATCATATCTGCCCAAACACCGATATTCCGAACGATTGTAAATGACTTTTCTTGAGAAACATTTGGATTTGGATTATCATGTCCTATACTTTGGAATTTTTGAAAGACTGACTTTGAGGATGCTATAAATTACTCAAGTCTGCCCGAATTGTGTGGGTAAAATTGATACCTAGTCACTTTTAATAAGAATATACTTATGTCTCGTCTAACATTTGGAAGAAATATCTAGTTATATGACAACGGGATACCGACATAACTTGAAGGAAATAAGAACGCCCTGAAGAAGTTCTGTTGTACAGAACGAAACGTTTCGGCTGGCTGTGGTACATAAACTTAAGGAAAATAAAAGCATTTGAATATACACCAAGATTCAGCGCTTCAATAAGTACTCTAAGTGATATGATTTGATTGGACTCATTGTGAAAGTGGTGCTGTGCCAAACTTTGGAATATTCTCCACTACTCTCTACTACTTACTCTCTCCCACTCTCTACTACTCACTCTCTACTGCTCTCTACTACTCACTCTACTACTTACTCTCTACTACTCTCTACTACTCAGTCTCTACTACTCACTCTCTACTACTCTCTACTACTCACTCTACTATTCACTCTACTACTCTCTACTACTCACTCTGCTACTCTCTCTACTGCTCTCTACTACTCTCTACTACTCACTCTCTACTCTCTATTACTCACTCTCTACTCTCTACCTCTCTTCCTCTCTACCTCTACACCTCTACCTCTCTACCTCTCTCTACACGCACACATATAGACATATATGCATATATATATGTGCATATGCATTTATATATATGTATGTGTATATATAAAAAAACAACTAAACATTTTTTTTTCTAATCAGCTACTTTTAAAACTGTCATTCTTTTTCCCCATGGTACACTCCCCGGTACGCTTACCGGTGCGCGTACCGGGCGCTCACCCCGCGAAAATAAAAAAAATTTTTTTTTTTTTTTTTGCCCCGTGGGGCCCTTTTATGGCCCCCACATCAAACCTAGGGGGTCAAGGGGGGTCTACTCTGCCCCCTTATGGTCATTTCCCCCTTTGTTTTGGCCACCTCTTGTGTCTCGATCCTACCGAGACACAAGATGGCGGCCGCTCCGGACTGTTTAGAATGTTTACAGACACCCCAGAGCCAATCAGCTTTCTCCGCGCAAGTCGCGTGACGCGCCCGGTGCGCGTACCGGTGCGCTTACCGGAGCGCTGCTATAGATATATATATTTTTTTGAACCTTAATTACTCAAAATCCACTGGAGCACATATCTTGAGACATAGCAAAGGCACATCGGGCTACCAGTCCCTACAATTTTGCCAAGTTTGGTGGAAATCCATTCAGCCGTTCGGGCTAAAAGTGAAATCGACCGCCCTATGGAAATTAACATGGGGAAAACGCGTTTTGGGACCCCCCTTTTATCTCGGCCCCCGCTTGACGAATCCCCCCCAAACTTTCAGGGAAGGACCGGACCGCCATGAGACCATTTTCCTGAAAATTTCAGGCAGATTCGTCAACCGGCGCCAAAGTTATTCAAAATAGAATGTTGAGATTTAACATTGAAAATTATCCTAACTATAACTACCTACTGGCGACCGCCAGTAGGTAATATATATATATAGATATATATATATGCATTGTATATATGTATGTATGTTCATGTATATGTGTATGCTAAAAGAAGGGGTCGCAGAGATGTTATTAGACCTACTGGCGAGTCCCTTCGGCCTGTGTGCGAGCTGGGAGGTCAGATTCGGATGAACTTCCGGGTCACATGGATGTGATGGAATGAGCGCTTTCCAGCTAGCATCAAACGGCTCCCCCACTCCACACCTCAGCTACCATAGCAGGCCGTAGGTGCGAGTGGCATCCCTTTATTGACACCTGCATTATATTACCTCTACAGGAAGACAGGAAAGGCCCCTTAAGGTTGGGCCACTCTGCAATCTTGCCCCCCGTAGTATACGCCCCATCCCACGGATTGCTGCTGGAAAGAAAGTGTCCATTCGAGAAGCTTACCTTCTCAAGAGGGGAACAGATTCATGGCTGGCATGTTAGGTAGGCCCTATAAACTGGTACTTCCGCTTCCTGGGTTTACTGCATCTGTCAAAATGGGCTTTATTAGGAACATCGGCGAATGCGACGCAGAGGTTCTCTTGTGACGTTTCAGGGCACATATTCACATAAGAACCCCTTTTTAAATCACCCCCTGGGCAATTGACTTGTACTGAGAACCGTATAATTGTACAATGACCTCTGATAATCAAGGGAAGTGAGAAAATGGCACCTCCCCTCTTGTCAAAGTTCTGATACACGTGGCCTGAAATTTGCCGGGGGCGATCTCTCCGTCGAGGCCAGTCATTGAATGGTCATGACGCACCAAACACTCACCTAAGCTGGTTTTGTTGGCATCGTTGGGCAGGGGTGGAAGCTCGCCCTGCTGTGGGGGTGCCTGAGACTCACACCTCACCTTAAAAACTCATTATAAAATAACCCATGTGCCTAGAGTCACCCAGACAAATCTAACAGGCTTCCCAGTTTTCCCGGTAAGAGGTTCACAGGACTCTCTGTCTGCATTTTAAAGTCAAAATTTGTTAGTTTAAGGTGGTTCTTCGTTCTGCAAGATACAACAGTTCTGTTGTTTGCCTGCGAAGGGTTTCGCCGGAAGGATAGAGATGGAAACAGGGCCGGGGAAAGGGGTTAACTGGGAGGGGTATGTCGCATGGCACCAGTAAATATACACACTGCGGATCCACTGCCGCTCTGTGTGTATGGTTTAAATGTCCGCCAGAGGAACACACATTTAGGGAGGGTGGATGTGCGCTCTCCACACACCCCTGGCCCCAGACTCCCGAGCCCCCATGTGTCACAAAGGGCTCGCGAGTTTCGCCCGGTGTACTACCACAAACCCTCTGAGCCTCACTCTCACCTTGTCCTCTGGGGTACACCATATATTCCACAGACCCACCACCGTACAGCGTGTCACCACATACCTGAGGAACCCCACTGATTCACTATTATTACTACATTGCACCATCACATACCTCCTGGGCCTCTTTTCAATGCACCACAGCAGACTTCCTTAGCCTCTGTTTAGTGCATCAGCACAGACCTCATGAGACCAATACAGACCCCCAGTTGCATCCCAATATACTCTTTCAAACGCATGAGTCTCTGTTCAATGTATCACCACAAACCTCCTTAGCCCCTGGGTCTTTATATCCAGCTGTAGGCGGGAGGAGGGAAAGGCAGGGGTAGGAAGCAAACAAAACAGCCCCCTCCCCAGCCTTTCATCCCACACCTAATCAGGCGACGCGTATTGGAGTCACTCAGAGAACAAGCATTGGCATAGCCAATAGGTCTCTCTTTTGGGACCTTATACGTGTTTTGCCATGCAGCAGTTGATGTTGTTGCACCAAGGATAATATGCTGGATAACTGAACACTTATAAGCTCCCAAAAGCGAGACCTATTGGATATGCCAATGCTTGTTGGCTCTGTGGGTGTGGTGAGAAAGCTTCTGGAACCTTTTGGCGTCCATTTTCTCTTCTTGCTGTGATGTAGTTAGGTTCTCTTTCACCTTGCTAACCATTATTAGGTGGTTTTATTTACTGCAACCTTTGTATGTTGATCCTATGACTTGACATTTGTCTTAATCGGGAAATGAAAACCCACATCGAAAACAACGCTTATTATACTTTGAGGTGTCTACTTGCATGCATCTACCCTGTGCTTATGCTTTATTTTCATGAGCAACACTGATTCATTTTTTGCTGTTCCAGCTTCCATATCAGTAGCTTGTCGATCTGCTCTTTCTCTAGCTCTTGTAGGCATTAGTACTTTCTCTAAGCTGAGCGTCTCTCTCAACATATGTGTTTGGAAGGAGTCTGAAAGACAAGCATCGGAGACGTGTGGCTTCCTGATCATTACATTCACTAAACTGGCAGTGTTTGATGAGCACATTAAGTCTTTCAATAAACCCATCCATCGCTTTATCAGCTTCTTGACTCGCTTGATTGAAAATTGACCTTTCATAGTCGACATTCGGCATCGGATTGAACTTGGCTCTCAGTGCTTTTTTTTAACTGATGGTATGGTATTGCATCAGTCTGCAAGACTTTCTTCAGCATTTCTTTCACTCCATCGCCGACAATGTTTTTTAAATATTGAATGATTTTCTTATCAGCTACTTCTCCTAAAGTCATTGAAGTTCTCAATCCATGTAGTCTAACTGGCACCAATATTCTACTTCTTAGTGGTGTTGAATGGCGATGGTGGTTTCAAAGAGCATATGCCGTTCAGATGACAGCAGTTGTTCTTTTGGGATGGTACCTTCTGCAAGCACTAGCAGTGTGCTTGTACGTGTGTGGTCAAACTCGATCAGAGATCGTAAGGCGCCATCTTCGTTCTTGATGGTAAGGGGCGGTTTTGTCTCTTGTGTTTGTTTGGCACTGTCTTTAGCTTTCTGCATTGTACCTGATTGTGGCTGCTTCTAGTATTTTGCTGGTATTGGTGATTACTCTGTGTTATGATGTGGTGCAATATCCCTTATTTTGACCTTACCAGGGTTTTTTTGGTGAGCTTTCCGAATGTGTTTCTCTGCTGGGTCTTCAACTTCTTTGAGGGCCATATGTGCTGGAGCAGGGCACTGACTCCACACACGCCAACATCGAACTGCTTCTAATCAACTTGAGTGCCTGTGGCATGTATGAGCAGTTTGCTGTAACATTGCAAACTCGCAGGGAGAGCAGTCTTGTTTCTTCGGGGCACAAAGGCCATCCTTATCTCCAGTTGTAGGGTCTTCCCCACCCCCGGGAGCAGGCAAAGGAATTGCCAAACCCAGAGCTTTGGATAGCACTTTTTTATTCCTCAGCATACAATCACACACTGCCCTCTCATTACATTATAACGATTAATAACTACACCGTAACACCTCCTAGCAAGTTTCGTAATTCCTTGTTAAGTCCGCCTAGACTGCAAGGGTCCTACCGCACATAGTCTCACGGCACTACAAATGTTTTTTTTTTAACTCTGACTACTAGGAAAGGAAAATTATCACAGCAACTTCAAAGAAGTTTAAAAGAAAGAAAACATTATATAAATCCAAAGTCAGTCACTGCTCAGATGGAGATAACATCTGACAGAACACAGATTTCCAAACTAAGAAGGTAGCAGGGGTGGCATCAGTTAAGCCCCTTTCCACCTCTAATTTGCTTTTCTGGGACACGCTTGATGTAGCTGCAGATTGGGGGCAAGGCAGGGTTGCATTGAATTCTTCTCCTTCACCTTAGTGTCTTCTTTCAACTTCCATAATGTGGCTCTGTTCACATCCCAAGTCAGATTACATGCACTTTCAAAGGATATTAATGAGCTGCGGGTGCATTAGCGTTCAATTCTGAGCTTATGCTTTCTGTCTGCTGCTCAACTCTCTTAATAATGTATTGGTATTTTCAGTAGCATTGATAATTAATCTTGTAGAGCTACCTTATTTATGTAAGGCAAATAAAATGGAAAACACCAGCCTGATGACCCCAGGCTGGTAAAACTAAATTTTAGTGAATTTCCGAAATGAGGAAAACACTTTTCCTCTTAACATTTTAGGAGATTTAACAAAAAAGATGAGGAAATGTGATAAAAAAAATATTTTTAAGCGTATTGGGAAAAGGGTAGAAGGCAAGGTGGGGTCAGAAGGAAGAGGTACTAGGGTATATGTGGGTATAGATGTACTGGATAAGAGGTCATGATGAGGGTGCACAGGTTTAGTCAAGTGTCGATTGAGTAGTGTATAGCTGGGGTAACAGTGCTGTGGCAGATGAATAGGAAATTCTAGGTTCCAGACCGGGGTGCTGTGGTAATTCAAGCAGGGCTAAGGACACAAAGTAAGGGTAGGAGTAGAATTCTAGTGTAGTGATAGTGATACTAAAGGATCGTAAAATGGTGGTGGTACTATGGCAAAGGAAATGGAAGGTATACCAGGGTAAAAGGATGGTAGACATTTATACCAGGCACATTGGCAAAGGCAACATGTATAGGTATTAGGGTACAGGCAGGGGTAAAGGTACTACAATAAAGTTAAAAGTAGGTGCTGGTATAGGTAACAGTAGAAAATGTACTGTATTAGAAATAGAGATACAAATATGTTGCAGCAGCTGTAGAAGTGTATAGAGGCGGGAGAGAGCACTGGTATAAAAGAAAAGAATTCTTGAGAGAAGGCAATGACTGCTTGCTCATTAGGGCACTGGGGCTCAGTCTCACCAGTTTTGAAGAGCCACCACTTCCATCCCAACTAAGTAGCATTCTCTGTTGCCTCTGTTGCAAACTGCTAAAGAGACAGAGCTCTATACAGTGCTATTTAGCTCACAAGACTTTT
The DNA here is from genome assembly GCF_964263255.1 of Lissotriton vulgaris. Classification (NCBI taxonomy): domain Eukaryota; kingdom Metazoa; phylum Chordata; class Amphibia; order Caudata; family Salamandridae; genus Lissotriton; species Lissotriton vulgaris. The sequence continues at coordinate 435,996,346 of NC_141691.1, read as the reverse complement.
AGGCAAATTAACTATCTTTACATTGTTTGCTTAAGTGTACAGTGGGTAACACATTTTTCTTTTAGATGCACAAGGCAGCATCAAATCAGTCAGGCAGTCAGGTAATGTTAGGAAAGGAACAGGAAAAGGGGAAGCCTCTGGGGCTTCATTGAGATCCCTGGGCACTTTGTCACACATCTTAGTAGGAGTGTGAGACACCATTCCTCTCTTCAGACTGATTGATGAAGCAGGTATCGATGTGAAGAACTAGGTAGGCCCTCATCCTAGCCTCACTTGCCATATAATTGCTTGTGGACCTAATTTTACTTTTTTTTCTGCACGACCGAGCACTTGAAATGCAGGGGCCATGAAGACTTCCTTATCATAATATGAGCACTTCAGCCCCAATAACAAATAAGGAGAGCAGTAAAAAAAGGGCAGCTTAGGACTTTCTTTTTTCGCTGTCTTTGCTGCAGAATCAAAATATTATTCATGTTGTGGTGCCTGCCAAGCAATTTATGGAATTTGCTTTTTGCAGGACATGGCTAATTTTGTTTCGGAATCAATCAATCAATCAATCATAGCATTTGTAAAGTGCACTACATACCCGTGAGGGTCTCAAGGCGCTGTGGGTGGGGGCTGCTACTTTTCGAAGAGCCAGGTCTCGAGAAGACTTCTGAAGGTCAGAAGGTCTTCGGTCTGCCGAAGGCGAATAGGGAGGGTGTTCCATGTCTTGGCGGTGAGGTGGGAGAATGATCTGCTGCCGGCGGTCACTCTTTGGATATGGGGGGATGGTGGCGAGGGCGCGGTCTGTGGAGCGGAGCTGGCGGGTCGGGGTGTAGAGGCTGAGTCGGCTGTTGAGGTACGCTGGTCCGGTGTTGTGGAGTGCCTTGTGTCCGTGGGTTAGGAGTTTGAAGGGTATCCTCTTGTTGACAGGGAGCCAGTGCAGGTCTCTCAGGTGGGGTGTGATGTGACTGTGGCGAGGGATGTCGAGGATCAGGCGCGCGGAGTCGTTTGGACGGGGCTCCTGCATAGAGGGCGTTCTACTGCTGACGAGGGCCTGGGTGACTGTCCTTCTCGTTTCGGTGGGGAACCACCTGAAGATCCTGCGAAGCATGCAGAGGGTGTTGAAGCAGGAGGAGGAGACGGCGTTGACCTGCTTCGTCATGGAGAGGGTAGAGTCGAGGATGGCCCCTAGATTGCGTGCTTGGTCGGTGGGTGTTGGGGGTGTTCCTAGTGCAGTTGGCCACCAGGAGTTGTCCCAGGCCGAGGGGGTGGATCCGAGGATGAGGACCTCCATCTTGTCCGAGTTCAGCCTGCTATTCCTCAACCAGTCGGCGACGGCCTTCATTCCTTCATGGAGAATGGTTTTGGAGGTGTAGGGGTCCTTGGTGAGGGAGAGGATCAGCTGGGTGTCATCGGAGTAGACGATGATTTTGAGGTTGTGCCGTCGTGTGACATGGGCGAGCGGTGCCATGTAGACGTTGAACAACGTTTGGCTGAGGGATGAGCCTTGGGGTACTCTGCAGATGATCCCTGGTGGCTCCGGAGCGGAAGAGGGGGAGGCGGACGCTCTGTGTTCTGCTGAAGTGGAAGGAGGATGTCCAGTCTAGGGCCTTCTCCTGGATTCCAGCGACGTAGTGGCATGTTCGTAGTGTGCGGTGGCAGACCGTGTCGAATGCAGCTGATAGGTCCAGGAGGATGAGGGCCGCGGTTTCTCGGTTGTCTAGCAGGAATGTGATCCTAAAACTTTGCTAAAAGGGGCTATCCACTGTGTGGCTAAAAAAATGTTCTCTCTGCCCAGCCTTACATCAATTGGCACCAATAGGCATTCTGTTTAATTTGTTTAATGATATCAGCTGTTGTTTTGAGATTGATAGTGAGATTTTGAGATTGATTGATATCTTTAAACTGTTATTCGGTTACTAGTACTAGGAATCACCCAACTCCTTAATTTGGGCCATGCATAAATGTGTTTCTCCTGTAGGTGTCTGGGCACCAGAAGAATGTTTGGAAACTTTCAAATACTTTTCCTCCAAAACACAGGGACTTAAAAAAAAAACAATTCTAACTTTTTGTCTTCTGGACTTTCATCTGGACCAATCCACTTGCTGTGTCTGACCTGGGCTCCATCACTGTTAACTTGAAATTGCACTTTGGCCTAGTCTACCTTGACCATTGACTATCATTGGTGCTTTACCTTTTCTTGGTGCTATTTCTACTTAAACTTCAAAAACTCATATTGCACTTTGGTGTCATATTGATTATTGCGTTTTGCTGTAGTTTTTCTAAATCGATTGGACTTTTTATAAAAGATTTTTTAGGGTTCACTCTGACAAGAGATGTGATTAGTCCTTGAGGTGGGCAGCCACCCATTCCAAATAAGAATCCAATTTCTTACACCTATGTCCGCAAACATTTTATTAATGAAGCCGAAACCTGTATGTTAACTTTAGTATTCAACATTAGTATTTAACATTCTTAATCTCAGGTCACAATAAAAGTGACACGTTAACAGTCAACCTCTGTAGTTTAAACTACCTATTTTAAATCAATCAGGATATTCATTACATATCTGTAAGTGTCACAGGAGAGCAGTATTCTAACCATTTGAGAGCCACACAATCCTAATGACTAAACATTGATAATCCTAGATAGTACTTGTAGAACAGAGGAAACCTGATCACATACTGAGATGCTCAAACTAATCTACACTTCAATCTGTTTGATGCCCGGAGGAAGACAAAATCATCACCAGAATAGCCAAGTAAGCATTGAGATATGACTGCAGCCCAGTAATGGATACAGTTTTTTCAGGCTGCACAAGAAAGATTGTTCTCAGTTGTTTACATCATATTTTAAATCTGATGATACTAGGACACTGGTGTCTCGGAAACATTTTTACAGATGCCAAAATTGATTTGAAGTTGACGAATGTTCTTTTAACACTCAGTAACTTATCTCACAGCTTTGTGAATGGATGAGAGATGCTTTTTGTGACTCGCCGTAAAGGTCCTGTGTTTTTCCACATGATAACCACTGTTTCTTCAATTGCATGTCTAAAATGAAATTCTGATATTACTGGAGTGCACAGAGTCTGCTTCCAGTCATCCTTCATCTGTAGATTTATAGGATCACAGCAGTGAACAATGCATCGCAAAGCACAGCGGGTACGGAAAAAGCACGTCTATATTTCCAGACAGAATTCTGTGAAGAGGAATCATTTTATTATCCAGATGAATCATATGTAGTTGAGTAATTCCTGAGTGTCAGGACATTAAACTGAGTATTGCTGGGTGTCATTTGAAAATGGTGGGATTTAGATTTATGAATTATGCAAAATGTAAGGTACACTCCTAGGCCGTGATTACGAGTTGAGAAGAGCAGTCTCCCTATGTGGAATTCTGCTCTGCCCTGTCACGACTAGTCTGGTGTTCCTGTACCCAGTTTTCACAGATGTGGCCAGAACTTTTGGCTGGAAAAATCGCATGAGGTTTCAGTTGTAACCGCATTCAAGCCTTGAAACCTAGCCTGCCCAGCCTTTTTATCTGGCACGTGGGGGTCATGCAATGTTGTTTGTTCTTTGTCAGAACTCTCCTACCCACACTTTCCCTCACTCTATACCACAGAAGCCCCTGCACAGAACTACCACCTGCTCACGACATGTGCTAAATATGAGCATTAAACCCCTCAGAATAGGGAATACTATACCGCATACTGCACAGAAATTCTCTGTTAACAAGGTTATTCCTAATTTCACAGTGTCTAATTTGTAATTCCATAGGAAATTACCCGGATGTTACTCTGTGATCATTTACACCCCACCTATACCACTTCTGTGCAATGCATGCGTACAGTAGACACCATAATGTACGTGCATATGCCAGGTGTACCCATAAGGTGGTTACATTGGACTGACTGCCCTTGTGTTTGTATTTTTATTTGTTTGCAATGCATGCAATACCCATTTTATGATTGTGCAAACATTGGTAACCATATACTTTGGCCTTATAGGAAAGTTAAATATGCCAATTTGGAGTAAGTCAATTTCGACATGGCAATGCACACGCAATTGGGCCAGGTTAGCAATGTCCTAGTGTTCAGAGTCCAAAATCCGGCAATCCTTGCCACTTTGGAGCACAAATAACCTTAGCAGCCTCCATGAATGTTTTGGGAATTGCTTACTGTGGTTCCACATTAACTCCCCTACAAATAACTGATTTTCTACACATTTGTTATTACTATTGAAAGGTAATGTATTAAGCTGAGAGATAGTTTATTTTTCAGGATAAGTATACAAAGAGCAGCCAACAGACATCTCGGTGGGTGACTTGTGTTATCGTGGTTGTTGTACATTCATCTCCCTGATAGCATGTAGTCTTTGTTACCATTTCTTTATTACTAGTATCAGGGAAGTCAATGTTTCGCAAAAATCCTTACAACTTTGCCTTTAACCTTGTCTTAAGGAACCATCTCCTAGCTCATCTGCAATTAGTACTGAATTGTTATGCTTCTTTGGTGCCATCCAATAATTCATCTTGTTGTGATGTATGTTCCAAAACTGGAACATCCTGTATGTAACACTGTTCTTGGTTTGAACACCTATTGGTCATGAGTAAATACTGCACTCTCACATATATTTTGACTTTATAATGTCCTTCCAATACAACCTGTATTGGATGAACACATTCTTGACTGGTTATCCACTGGTAGTCACAAAAGTTAGCTCTGTGTTAAAGCTAGTTTCCCAGATGTTGGAAAGATTTACACATCTACCTATAAACCTTGCAGAGAATTAGCTGTGCAAATGGAAGCATGTATTTGTGGACAATCCTGTTTCGGGAATCAGAAATGGTGCACTTCTACATTTATTTATGAGATTTCCTCACACATTCATTCTGCCATTATGCTAGAAGCCTCTAGCAAAGTCGCTTCTCTGCTTGGTCCACCCGAATTTTTTTGCCATTTACTGCAACTATTTTTTTATGTTTTTTTGCTATTAGGTCTCTGCACTGCAACACTGTCTGTCAGTACCACAGTGCATGTGCTCTGCCCCAAAAGTGGGCTGTAAAGGTCGTATCACCCAGTTGGTGTATTTAAATCTTCATTAAGGCCATTGTAAGTTGGAGCATGTATTTGTACGTTTAAATATATGTATATATGGTTGGTCTTTCAATGGTAAATTGTCATTGTGGAACCATGTCTAGAGCAGGATATGGTGTATATAACGCTGCAGCTGTCCCTGAGGGCTACTGGACTGACCAAAAGCAATGTTAACAGCATTTGGATTAAAATAAGACTTAGCAATGTATTTACACATTGGGGACTGGGACAAGGTGCTGAGGCTTAACCAGACAGGGCACAACCTCAGTGGGCAAGATACCAGGTTCCTCCTCCTCAAAGTGTTTTACATCGCTAAAAAATGGCTCAGCGGGACCTCAGGGTAAAAGTATTAGGCCTTGTGGAGCTCAGACCAGCTACATCATCCAGCCTTGCCCCGCTGATGGATTTTAAGAACCAAAAAGATGCTTTGTTTGAAGGTAATACTTAGACCATGGCAAGGTGGATACTCTATCTAAGCAGCAAAACAACCTTTGCGGCTCTCAAATCTGGCTTTGCCCTACTCATAGCTTTTGGTGCCAAAATCAATGGCTTCAACAGAAGCTTGACGGTGATGTATTCAACTTTGAGGGACCACTTTGAAGGGACCATTGCTTCCTTGACAATAGACCTTGTCACCTACAAGACTTTGAGTTCCAAGAAGTAGAGTAAGTCTCTAAGTAAAAACTTTAACCAGAGTACCCTGTTTGGTATAGTTGGCCAACACTACTACAGCTTGGACTGCTTGAAATCAGACCTCAATCAATCAAGGAATGTTTATTTAGACTGATGGCCTTTAAACAACATAATATTAAAATGTGATAGCAAATACATATATAATGATACATTTAAGAAATAAAACCATAAAAATGACCCATATAAAATATCTTTTCCAATAAAGTCTGCAGGTAATCCTATAAAATACATTTGCACCCCTACTAAATCTCCATAAACACTGCACTGGCTGCCCTAATGAATCTTCCAATAGCAAATGCTATGCTTAAAAAGGCCATATCGGTTAGGAATTCTACAGAGTGCCCATGAGTCCATATTCAATATTTCAGGAATATTGGGCGTAACCATTGTCTCCCGGGTTGTTTGATTTTTGGCAATCCAACAAAATATGCAACATATCACATTTAGGGCATCATTAGAGCTTTGTCCACCTTCCATCCTGATGGAAAATGGGACCGCCCGCCAAATGTGCGGTGGTCCCGCGGGGGAGATTAGGATGCGCCTGCCACACTGGTGGGTACATCACGCATTTTTAACATTGCAACGGGCAGTGCTATCAGCAGCACCCGCCACAATAATTAAAATGCATGTTGTGCAATTGCATGCACAAAGTGGCAGGCACTGCGCAGTGTCTGCCACATTGTGCATGCAAATGCAGGGATGTACCATAGGTACCCCTCATGTGCACCCCCTACAACATGGGGGACCGCTATGAGCCCCCAACAGTAAAAACCGCAAGCCTTTCCATGGAGGCAACGCTGCCATGGAACAGCTCATTACCGCACTCATCACAATATGATATGCGGTGTCTCACAGACACCGCCACCATATTGTGATCTTTTTCCGCCCCGTCGACAAGTCGACTGACGGAAATCCGGCGGACGGTCTTTCCGTCCGCCGGGGTTCTCCCGCCATACTAATATGGCAGGGGAAATGGATGGCGGGCGGAGGGAAATTTAAGATGGATCGCCACCGCCATGCGGGCGGTGGCGATCCGCCCTACATCGTAATCTGCCCCTTAGTATTCAACCCACAAGAACTGTTCCCTCCAATACCAATCACTTTTGCTTTTACCATATTACTTATCTTGCAAGGGTTGAGTCCTGTTCCTACTCTCAACACTTCAGTTCTTAGTACGCTTCAGTTCACATACGGATAACTCACTTTATTTCACCATGCATTTAACATAAAATGCACCAATTTATTTCTCTCTCTTAGATATTGATATGTCACTTTTGTTGGACAGTTCTTTGCCCAGCGTTTTTACCTCACTCTTGGAGATTTCTATTTGTAAGGTCTGTGGGAGCAGCATTACTTTCATATCTGTGCAAATGGCAACCGGGTTGGTCCTAACCTTTTTGCCCATTTAACTCACTTTGCACAATTTCATTCTTGCGCCACTGAGAAACTTTCTGTCCATCCTCCACACTCAATTTGCCCCATAATCTTATTAGGGCTTTTGCAGCCAGAATAGTCCATGAAATCATGCCTGTTTCTAATCTTATTGCGTAGATCATGGCTGAATTGGGAAGAGACAATAAATACTTCAGGCATTTAGCCTCCTCGGCGTCCCACCTTTTCCAGTAATATATATTAGTTAAGCTCCTTATTGGAGTGACGGGGGAATAATTGCTTCGTAGGCTTTTAGGACTGGTCTACATGACATTTCTCCAAAGGCCTTATTAAGGGCCACATGCATCAAAAGAAAAACAGGTCACAAACGGGCAGGTTCTCAGAATCTGCCCCTTTGCGACCAGTATTTTTGCATTTGGGATGCATCATCCCAAATGCAAAAATCGCAATTTAAGTAATCTCTACATTGCGATTACTTAATTTGCAATTGCATTTAAGGAATCGCAAATTGAGATTCCTTAAATGCAATGCATTAAAGTATAACATTTAGCAATTTCGCTAATAGGAATCGCAAACTACCATCAATTTGTACTTGATGGTAATTCGCAAAAGCTTTGAAAAATACACTAAAGTGCGTTTTTCAAAGTTCCATTTTACACACACACATGCCCTTGGGGCATGTGTGTGTGCAACATGTCTTTAGGGGGATAGTGAGTGTGTTAGCAACAGTTCTTTATATCATTAGGCTGAATCCTTGCTCATATAGATTGAGTCAAAAGTCCATTTTTGTGTAGAAAAAGGCTGTTTATTGATTTTAGTGTGCAACTTGTACTCATATGTCGATTTCAAGGGTACAACAGGGTGTCCTTTTGACACCCTGGAACCCTTGAAATTGCATTCTCAATTTGAGTTTCTCAAATTGAGAATCGCAAATTGAGAATATCTTCTCATTCATTCCTATGTGCCTCTAGGCCCATAGGAATAAATGGGAAGGTATTCCTTAATTGTGACTCGCAATTTGCGAGTCGCAATTAAGGAATGATAAGAAATCACAATTTGTTTGCGATTTCTACATGCATAGGCATTTGCGATTCCTTAATTGCGATTCCTCAATAATCGCAAATAAGGTATCGCAGAAGACTACCATGATGCTTGTTCCCCAAAATATTTTCAGCCCACTTACCGAGGCAATAGTCCTGGTCTTTAAAGCCTCTAGCTGGAATTTCCATTTCATGGACCACTCAAACCAGACTCTGAAATACTTATATTCATTTACTAATTCAAGTCTCTCCGAGCCTAGGTGCCTATTCAATTTGCTTTAAGTTTTTCCACAGCAAAGGACCCTAGTTTTATCCATATTTACCACAAGTTTTTTCCAGCTACAATAATTCTCAAATGAAATCAGACCTAAGTCCTTGGTCTCCCAGGAGCTACTTTGAACTATTTTACATCGGTACCCTACTTTTTCTTGGTGCTTTGTGCCTTAAAACCTAACCTTAAAACATTCATACATTGAGTTCCCTTTGTCTGATCCAATGTCTTTTGTAAAGTTTACTTTATTTTTCAAAACTGGTTTGGGATTTTTATTGTGTTTTTTTTAATTATTCTTGGTACTCCTAGAACTTAACTCTTATTTTTCTGAGGAATGACCTGCTGTTTAAGCCACTGCATCCAGGGGTTGATTGAGCACAGTTTTACAGAGCAATTATTTGAGATCTAACCAGAGTGTGTTTATTCATTTGGTAAAAGTACTCCCTTTCTAAATTAATAACACATCTTCTGATAAATCCTGATAAATCCTATGTGAGGAAATTGGCTTGCTTAGTATTCAAGGTGGGTCAAATTGCAGTTACAAAAGTGAGTGCTTACACGCTTTGAATTAATTCAGTCAGTGACAGGATGGCTTTGGTTTTCAAGCTGAAAATGTATGCAAGTATGTATTTGATTTATAAAATGCAATCTTTGGTACAAAACAACATATCTCTAAAAAGGAGTGGAAATGTTTTAGAGAGCGATAGCATTTTGAGGAAAAGCTTTCTTCACTAGTAAAACGTTTCTCTTTTGCAATAGCAAAACACATTTGATGGAACTAATGCACTTGAGAGTCAAATTTGCACAGATCTGTATTTCTATGTGCAAAATGCATATTTATGTGAGCATCAATGGGAATATGCTGTAGGTGGAGATATCCAGAAGTGCTTATGGGTTCTTTTGTGAATACTATCAAACTTTTTATTCTAGAATCAAACAGCTAAACTGATTTGGTATTTCAAATTGAAAATGTACATTGTGATAATCATAGCCCTATGTGCAGGCCAATGTTGAGTGATTTCACTGCAGATTCATAGCATCAGCTAAGATACCATCTAGAGAACCGTTTTGTCTCTTTTAAACTTTAGCTTTATTTCTTGTTTTTTTATCTACATGACTGCTTCTTCTCAGACTTTTCAAGAAATTTGCTTTGTGCTTGATAACATACTATAGATATTTGTTATAACAAAGATGATATCTGTTACAAGTTGTGGCCCCTGTGACCACTGTGGAACCCAAGTCACACAAGTTGGTCCCTTATGTAGATTGAAGATGGTAAATATCTACCAGAAAAATTTAAGCAGTGTTTGGGCCATCTCCAGCCTGAAAGATCACTTAACCAGACCATTTCTCAGCTTGTTACATTACTTGTACTTCGCATTGTGAAATTGTAGCTGGGACGAGAGTTGGCCATTAGGGACTCTGCTACTATAAAAGATGACAAGCCAATTTTTATTTTGGGCGACCCAAGGACCACCTCCACATATACTCCACATGTCCTCTGAAAGTCTACAAGAGCTGTTGCCTCAACCAGTTGTTTTAAGAGGTGGAGCTCCAGGGAATTTTCAATGATCACGGTGCTCGTTAGCACAATTCCAGCAAAAAAACTCCTTTGGAAAGGCCTCTATTATGCAAGAGAAACCATGAAAATGAGGCAGACTTGGAAAAGAGGAGCTGAACTGATTTTGTCTTGTATGTAAACCATGTCTTAACAACTGATAGATAATTGATGCATCTCTATTCAAAGGAAATGCTATAATTGTACTTGCATTACAAATAAGTATAAACCAAGTAATTGAATAATACAAAATTGTTTTTATTTTTCACTAAGGCTTTATCAATGTGGCCTATTTAATATTTTATGCATGAAATTGTATTTTGGCAGTTCGTTTCCCGTTAATGTCCCAGTTATAGAAGATATTTTTTGTACACATGCATTGGTAGAAACCGTTTATTTTTTTAATTTGGGAAAGTGAGGATACTATTTTGCAAGCAGACGGTAGCCAGACCATCAGTTAATTGTAACTTTTTGATGGTCGTTTAGGATTATCTAAACACTTCTGGGACTTAGCATACAGTATGAAATAACTATTTACATACTGTACTCCATATAATGCCTTCCATAGTATAAACATACATTTTCAGTAATTCTCCAACCAGGCAAATTCACTCCATCTCTTAAACCTAAAACCAGTTTTATTATCTCATATTATCAAACATGCATCAAACGGTTGAACCATGTCTTCTATGTTTTTTTTGTTTTTTTTCTTATTGTACATATTTTTAATTCGGTTTTAAATGTGTCTAAAATGGTACTGTGCACATTAATGCTAACTCTCGCGTGTTTGTCTTTGCCTGAATAGGAGGACATGAACCTGAGTGAAGAACGCAAGGCTCCGCTGAGGCAGAAGGACTTGGCCACCAAACGTGAAATGGTTGTCCAGTACATTTCTGCAACTGCCAAATCTGTAAGTAATGATAAAGAGCATTCCGAGACAGACCCAAGTAATGAGCTTAGCGTCTCCTACTTCCTTCTTTTTGAGGTTGGATACATCACGTCTCTGACACAATTTATTCTCCTCGAGTGCGCAGAAAGCATTTCCCTCCTAATGTACTTTAACATGCCGTCAAGGATGGATAAACGCTTTATTAGAAATGAGTACACATCTCACGACGGCTCAGGGATTTGAAACATGGCACTTTTCTTCCTATAAACCTATAAGACGTCACACACGACAGCGCTAGGCTAATCTTACGGATTTTAGATTTTTTTTGTGTAGTGTGCATGTCGCCATTGACACAATGATAGCACCTTAGTAAATCATTCTGAAACAAAATGGCTGCTGAAGTAATCTTTCTGATGGCTTCCTTTCGAGTGTGCAGTAGCCTAGCAGCTTGCAGATGAGGATTTTTTAAATCGTGAAAGCTGGTGAACACAATCCAATGCATTTAAATGTACAACCTGTTTTGACTGAATTGTGAATTGAATACTGCTCGTTTTAAGTTGCATCCCCTGCAGGTGTTATTAGGTTTCATGCACTCTCGAAAGAGTGGGGCAGTTGGCTAGCCCATGTCAATTGCCCCATGCAGTATAGTGATATGTACTTCACATATGCACCCAAACATGATTACTAGCCTTTTCCTGTTTGAGGGTCCACATTTTGTTTTATATAAAATCAAGAGAAAAGTTAATATTAATAGTGCATTCAGCACGGCATCTTGTAGTTTTCATTTTGCATCTTATTTGGAAATGTGTTGACAACCACTTTCAAAAATTTTGGAAATGTAGTTGAGTGGTATTACATTTTCAGAAGACAGGTTGTTTTGGACCAAATTCAAGAAAAATAAGATAAATACGCTTAGTCTCCGATTATTTCTCTTCCTAAGAGGGGGAGTGGAAATATGAATGCTTCCAAGTCAAATTAATTGCGACACATAGATATGCGAGGGATTCATATTTCGAAAGGCTGCTTTGCAGTATTAACTGAGTGTGTTGAAAGACACTCTGTGTTAAAGCTATACGCGAAACCAAATGGCTCAATATCTGTTTTTTACATTGTACTTTTTGGCAAGTGAGAATAAAGCCATCTTTGTGTTGACTATACCCTTAAATGTTTAGCAAGTGCACCTACTAAAGAGACCCGGTGAATCAGAGTATCATTAACCCCTTCGCTGCTGGCCAGTTTCCGCCGCTGTGCGGTAAACAAACGAACAGGGGCGGGCCATGACGAACCCCAGCCGTCATCAGCACACGAGCACCGTAGTGCATGACGGCTGGGGTTCGTCATCAGCATACAAGGGGTTAAAGGCTCACTGTGGTGTAGACCGAGTTGGCAGAAGCATACTTGTAAGTTAACCTTAGATTATTCTGCACGTACCCCAAGTACTGTCTTTTGAATTGCCGGCATTACTCCTTAGTTCAATGATTAACGGATGCATACCAAAGTGAAGGCGAAAAAAGATGTTTCTCAGTGATGGGATAGAATATCTCTGGTATCAATAAAACATCAACAAATTTAAAATTTGAAGAAATGTAAAACAAACAAATAAAATAACTATCTAGAATCCTTTCAGCTTAGTGTTAATTATACAAAGCACATACTTAAATGTAAGAGCACCCTTCTATGCTAACCGTTCTACTGAGATCATGTATACTGTATAGCCTCCTGCTTGATTTTAATTTAAATGCCACACACAACTATTTGTTGCACACAATAGGGCAACCGAATAGTCCCTCAGGAGACTGGGTACAAATATATGAACATATAGCTACTCCTGTAATAGAAAATGTACACTTAGTTTCTTAATTCAAGGATTTGGAATAAATAATATCCAATCCCACCAACAGATTAATAAAACATAGATAATTATACAAACTATGCAGTTACAAACAAATGATAATAGGCGTACCTCTTTATCATGAACAAACATTTATATTTATTAGACAATAATCCATCTAGGTTTAGTGTCAGGAAACAAGCACTGGCCCACTAACAAAAATGATTTCCACGACAGTCCAGGTAGTGACCTTTGTTGAAATTGGCCCTTTCTAAGGTGCTTTACCCCGACTTTTTGCTTTTGTCCCTCCTGGATTTCCAATGATCTATGTGATTCCTTGGGATTTTGAGTGCTTTGACACTTCCATTCTGTGCCAAAGCGCTGTGCTTGTCATTTACATACTGGTGATTGGTGTATATATGGGTGATTTGAGTTAGCTTGTCCAGTGGTAAGACATATACCTAGGGAAAATGCTACTCTGTGGGCCTGCAATGCTGGTTGTGCCACCCATAGGGGTAGCTTTCAAACATACCACAGGTATGCCATGGCGAGCCTGTGGGAGCAGGTTACTGTTACTCAGCATGGCATTTTAAAGCTACTTGCCAAAGTTCTGCATGTCTTTCACTACCTCTGAGTACTACTTGGGGGACAGGGTGCGATGCAGGTAAGAGGTAGGACATGTGCACAAGCTGTCATAGTGAATTACATCGGATGGTGTGTACTGTACTGGTGAGGCCTGCTTCTCACATTGTTTAACATGGGGGATCTGTGGCTATTGAGCTGTATTTTCTACTTGCAGAAGAGTAGTGGTATGGAGGTTGGTATTTATAGATTAGTAATGTCAAACCCACTCTGGTAGTGAGAGTAGTTTGATATTACTAATGTGGAAATGTCTATGCTTGTGGCTCTGTTTGCCTTTCAGCCTGTCACCAATCTGCCTCTGGGTGCTGGGGGGACAGCTACATTCCTGATAGACATCCACAAACTAGGGATACTGCTGACCTCTGACTCTGAGGGACTTTCCTGGAACATATAAGAGAGGATGAATTGGCACCTGCATTCCAAGGGGCAGGGTACTGGCCCCACTAAAGATATTGACCAAGCCTCCCAGGGTAGGATGGCAAAAAGAACTACATTTAGAGGGGGCCTGTGTATTTCAAAGGTGGCCTTTTGAACTGACCTATTGTTCAAATACCATTGTGTGTGTGTAAATACTGGAGCTATGTCTTCAGGAGTTTCGAGATGCTTTAAGGATTGGAACCATACTATGCTGGTTCAACGCTGGAACATCAACAAGAGGAACCATTGGGGCAATGGGACAGCAACTTGGATTATCCGCAGACTTTTGGTGGCCTGGGGCTTGTTGTGCTTCAGGAAGGGGTCTATCACTTGGTGTATTTTGCCTGGATGTTGCTGGCCTGCAGCTAATTGCCAACTGTCATGGCCTGGATCCCTTAGCACTCTCCAAGTGCCGGTTGGCTGGCCTCTTTGCCACAAAATCCCAGGGACAGAAAGGATCTCCCCATTTCCACAATATTGTAAGGACTGCGCAGGGTGCAGCGGAAACGGATGGAAGTTTTCTTCAGATGGGACAAGGGCAATCTTGACGGATTCAGTGATCACACTGTGCAGAGGAGTGTGTTTGAAAAGATCAATGAGCTGCCCACATGGGGTGCCATAATGTGAGGAGTTTGAGGAGTGCTGGGGAAGCTTGCTGAGTCCGAGGGACCCTAGCTTGCAACCAGAAACCTGTGCTAGCTTGCAATTCGTAGTGTGTGGTGTCTGAGAGATGTTTGGGGACATTTGCTGAGTCCATGGGACCTGAGCTGGAAGCTTGGATTGTCTCTGACCTCCAGTTCAGGCGGATGACAGTGCCTGACATCTCGGCCTCAGTCTGAGGTCGCTTTATCTCTCTCCCCAAACCTACTCCACAAGCGACCCTGTTGTTGGTAACAAAGTGACTGGACCCGAGGGGACTTGCTGTGCTTTGTGTGCACCCAATGCTAGCTGCCTGGAGCAACTGCAGTAGCACCGCCACCTGGGAGGAAACATTTCTCCAACTAGGAAGGGTACCAGCTTCTGGTTTCAGTCTCTTACCCATGGGGGGATAGTGAGCCCAAACTTGTGAAAATGTTGCTGGGTTCCTTGATGGCCTAAACTGGATGGACGAAACCAAGTAACTGGTTTCTTCTGCTTTAGGTGGTCCCAACAATCTAATGGAAGTGGCATCAGCGTGTGCAATGTGTATCATTGGCTGATGAAATTAGAGTGGGTGTGGAGCTGGGTCACGAGGCATAGTCAAAAACTGTGATTTCTTGACCATTACAACTGTATGGGGTATGCAATGTTGGGAATGTCACATGTTATACTAATGTGATGGCAGGAAAATGGAATACCTCTGACCAGCAAACATATATTTTAAAGTTGTTTTGCCCGAGGAAGTGCGCACATGGGTTTACGGAACATACTATGCTGAGGGGATAATGGGGCAAGTGAATACCTATGACTGGTACATATATGTTCATGCCATTCTGCTGCTAATGGGAAAGGTCGACAATTGCATATAACAGTAAAGCATATATAAGATATGTATGTCTATTTGATTTCAATGTGTGTGTAATACAAAAACCAGAGCTTTATACATACGGTGTGAAGTCTTTGTGTATTGTAATCAATGTGTTGCAGGTTGGTGCTTTGCCAATACTTAACACTATTACCCTCAGATTAACCTGTCTGCTCTGTGCAAAGCTACCTAAGGGTGAACACAGGTTATCGTACTCATACTATCTAGGACAGTGGATTATGTCTGGCTTCAGGGCGTCTGAGCCAGCCAGAAACAGCTGAGTCTAACACCAGTCTAGGCAACCATCCACCAAAACTATCAATCTTTGTGCAATCCTCTCAGAATCTTTTCCTTGTAGAAGGGGTGTAAGGTCCAGTCAATAGCATTTGTATTGAGCTGTACGTCAACACTTTGGTCTCCAGGTGTCTGAGTACTCGAGGCCACCCTCAGGACATAGCGTCGGATCTAACATGTATACCATCACCCAGACAAGAACTTCATGGAAGTCAGAAATGTCCTTATTTAACGCAAGGTGTTAATCCAGACGTTTCAAAAGATTCATAACCTCCGATGTATACGTCATCTTCAAAATCAAAAAACACCAAGAGCCCGGGTGCATAATATAAAGCAAGAAAGAACCACCCAAAAATAATTCAAACGTACAACTCAAAGACCTCTGCTTAAATGATCGCAAATGATACTTTCAGTAAAAGCAACCACAGCCGCAGTATCCTCTGCCTGAGCATATAGACAAATCATACAACATCTGATCATTTTTATGTTCTAAGGAGAACCATTTAGGCATGTCTACATTTAGCTTTAGCTTATAAAGGACAGCCTGACACGAATTCTACGAAAAATTACAAAACGGAGTACAAAGCAGAGACAGAATGTGCTTTGGAAGCACCTTTTGCAATATTTTGCTGTGTATGCCCTTTGAAACCACCGCTTGCAGTGAAAACATCATCTTCTGAATCTTTTTCATAACACACTCTTAGATGGTATTGCTCATCAGCTGATGTAGCCTGTACAGCAAAGGAGTCCTACTCCCAGCTTCCACATTGTTGTACCCAAGATGTTGCTTCATTATGAGATCCTCTCTGTAGGGCAGTAGGAGCAACAATTGCCCAGCTATTACCAAACACTTCCAGTATTAACAAAATCGCAGACATTGGCTTTACGAATGCTTGTTCTGAAGTGGTCTCTCTTACAATTTTTTTGAAGTTTTATATTACAGCAGTTCTGTGTTGTCTTTATATATTTTTTTCACTACTTTGCTCTCCCTATTTCCTAGCTATTTTCCTATATTAGCATTTTCAATATTCTTTTGTCATTGAGTCACTGTCCTGTTGGTTTCTTTTTGGTATTCTTTAACGGAACAGAACCTCTACGTGCTCGATCATAGGGTGCTCCTACAGCGAAGCACTATTTCCCCGTTTTAGTCAGTGAGAGGAGACATCCACAACCTCTGGGATGAGGCTTTCTAGGGTGGATTGTAACTAGACGTATGTAAAAAAAGAAAATGAGTGCAGTGGAGCCCTGACGTCATTCCATGGTTACATTTGCCTTAAAAGGAATGGGCATGCACAAGTATATACTTGTGTTGCAGTACTCTTTGCATTATAAAGTTAGACCATATTTAAAGAAGCAGGCCACCTACACTTTGTTATAAGCACCAAAATATTCACATAAAGACTGCTATTTGGCAATTATTTATATTTCTATTGAAAATATCCCAGGAGTGACTCTGTATTCCTGTTGGTGTTTTCATGTATTCTGTGCTGTTCTGAAAACCAGAGCTGAATGACAAACAATTTAAAACTAGCGCATTGCAGTAGTGGCAGAGCAGAGCACCAGCCTGTTTTGTTAATTTGCTTCTGGTATCCAAGGGCAGAAATATGTTTCAAGTGATAAGTGAGAATTGCCACAAGCATTTACACTCATTAGGTTGAATGGAATTGGGTGATTCACATGGCTTTACTTTGAAATTCTGATGAATCTCTTCCCATTTTTGCATTCCTGTTATTGTTCATACTTACACGCCTGAGGTAATGCTGGCTGTACTTTTCTGAATAAATTTACAAAACCTAAGGCAGGAGTAAATAATTGCATAAAACTAAATTGGAGTCCAAAATAAAGATTGTCATGCACAAACAAATTTGTGGTACCAATAAAATGATGTTGGTTTTTAGCCTCCTTATTTTAGACAAGCTTGATTATTTGACCTGATAGGCATGTTGTTACTTTCTTCTTGCCTCTGTTCATATGAACTTGCTTCTCTGTATCATAAATTTGGTGTCCCTGCATGCTAAGCTTTGCAAATCTAAGGGAAAGAATTCATTAGAATGCAATTGCTCATCTGAGAGAAACATGTTGCTCTTTGCGATGGCATTTCTTTTTCAAGCTGGTCTTGACGCTGGAGGAGGGCGAGGATAGCAATGCAAGTGCTAAGTGCTTCGCTGCCTTTCGTATCCCAGCCCTCCAATAAAAGTTAACCAGCAGGTGTTTGCTCGCTGCTTTAATGTTCATTAACCTGTGCTCGCCACTTGCTTAAGTGTTGGTGCCTTGGCATGCCCCCTACCAGCATCACATTTTCCATTATGCATCGTGCATTAAGAAAGCACTCCTGCAAGAAAAAAAAGGAAAACGTGATAGTCACGCATCTGTGTACATTCCTCTTTCCATTTAGAATACGGACTGGCCTGCTACACCTCCAAATCCACCCCTCCTGCAAATTTTACACATAGCACAGGTATATGTGCAAACATTTGTGACCATGAAACTTGTGTGAGGAATTGGGTTTTTGGTGTGAGCCTGGTCTAGTAACAGCCGAATAAAGTCACTAAATTATCCTGTGCTTAATCCTTGGTAGCTTGGCACAGAAAGCAGTCAGGCTTAACTCGTAGGCAATGGGTAAAGTATTTATCCAGCACACAAAAAGTAATAAAGTGAAAAACAACACAAAAAAGATCCTGCAACAATTTAGAAAAATGTTAAAACACAATTTGACACTAAACAGCAAAAATACAATCAGCGGACCCTGTATTTTGAATTTTTTCAAAAGATTTTAGGGAAACTAAGAGCCAAAAAGCATGCTCACCAACTATGGATATCTGGTCATGCTGGCCCGGATCAAAGTCACACGTTCAGGCCAACTGCGATGAAGTAAAGGTTGGCTACCAGATAAGTTCAGCTGAAATGTTTACCTTCTCAAACCGGGCCAAGAGTCTTGTTCTTGGTGGAGGGAGCCTTGGGGAGCAGGGAGAGCACCATGGGTGGCAGTTGGAGCAGTGCGAAAAGCATGCTAATCGCCACGGATGGGCGTTGCTGAAGTTTCACATTCGTGGCCGCCACGAGTGGTACATGCTATATTGCGAAAAGGCTGGTGGTGGAGATTCAAGCTGAATCACAGCATGGGTAGTGAGGTATCGGTGCAAACGGGCCCGTTTACGATCACGAAGAGCCCAAAAACCTAAATACAGCTCTTTGAGGCCACACTAAGGGTTAGAGATCTGAGGGGCGCCAATTTAGGGTCAGGAACTCATTTCGGCTGGGTCCAGGTGCTGATGCAGGATGTTGGGGAGAATTTTATAACAGAGGCTCAGATCAGGAGGCTGGAAGACTAGCCCTTGGAGTCACTTTGGTAGATTTGAGTTCAGGATGAAGTTGCACTTCCAATTTTGCTCTCCCAGGCAAGAGGACAGCCTGACAGCAGGACAGAGTCACGACAAAGCAGCAGTCCAGCAGGGCAGCAGTCCAGCAGAGTAACAATCCTTCTAGAAGCACAGCGTTCTTCTGGAAGGTGGCATATGTTTCTAGACAGTGTCTTTGAAGTGCATGGAATTTCCTGATTCCCATGCCCTGGCTCTAAGTTAGCTACAGTAACACAATGGAGGTGATAGGTCCTTTTTGTGAGAGCAGACTACTCCCTATTCAGTGGCAAGTGGGGCTGTGCTCAGTTCCGCCCCTTCATCCTGCCAGCAGCCGTCCCATTATGGCACACCTAATCCCTCTATTGCGTGACTGTCTGGGAGGAATTAACAAAGTCTAACTATCAGTTACACTCACTCATGTGACCCACGACAGCTACAGGCACAAAAAAGCAAACAGCATAAAAATGCCAACTCTCTAAAAGAAAAATGAAGAAAGCAAAAGAACAGTTGATGGACAGGATGTTTAACAATGTCAAACATTCACCCCAGTACAGAGATCTGGGCCTAAATCCATCCTTTTTTTGTTCCCCATGCCATTCCAGTTTTAACCCAGCCATATGCAAATCAGTCTTGACCCTGTTCCCCATGAGAACAGTCCATCCCAGATCTTTTGACTGGGAATGAATGTTTGATTTGCTCAGCATTCCACCCATCACCTGTGTGTCTTTAACTCTCAAAAAGCGACATTTTTAAAATTGTAATCAAAAACCTGACTTTACCATTAAATAGGGTACTGCGATCCCATTCACCTGTAAGCCAGGAGCCGTAGATACGGAGATAGTCCTACCTCTCACCTCCCGACCAACCTCTCACGCTGAATAAGCAGTATGAGTGGTTTATCTCGACGGAAAAAGAGGATAACAAAATGTAGGGAGAAGGTCTTGGACCTTGTTTAGACAACAGAGCTTCCTCTGTGAAAACCATGAGTGTTCTGTTTTGGAATACTTAATAGGACTTGGGTAAACACCATTCTCTATAAAAACATATTCACAAGAAAAATAGATAAGTAATGGGATAATCCTAACACTAAAGAAAAGTCTTTTAAACTTTTATGCAAATCAGAACCCCCCAACCCCCTCCCTACCCACCCTTAGGGAGACACTCACCAGTTTCAAAAGCGTGTAAGGCACCGATCCCCAAGGAAAGTTCAGGCTAGGAAAAATGGAGTTCACATATAAACCCCAAAAATAAATTCGTTGAAGAATGGATTCTTATGGAAGGGAGTCAAATCAGCATCATTTAAGAGAACGGAGCAATTGAAGTCCCAAAATTTGCAACAAAAAATATCTAGATAAGGGGAATAGGACGTGACAAAAACTAGGTCTATATAGCTATAGTACAGTGCACTGACCAAAATACTTGAAGAGTTGAAGCCCAATGGGACATACAAATGTTGCTGGCCTCTCCAGCCAGGAAGCATTGGGGAGACCAAAGTTCGCCATGAAAGAAATATCCATTGATCCAGATGACAGCAATCAGCTGACCAGGATTTCCTGAGCACCAGGAAGGAAGGGCGATGAAAATGCGGCAAGGACATCATACACAAGAGCACACCAGGAAGTGTGTCGAGCAAGAAAGAATCCTTCTCTCAAAGGGAAAATAAAACATAAAGCCAAGCACTGAGCTAACTCAGGACGTGCTATTTAAACACCGCACCTCCGTGTCATGTGATAGGAATCAGGAAATGCTAGGCTGGGATCTCGCGAGATCTCACGCATAGCAAAAATGCAGGAAACTGAAAGTAGGACTCAGTCTGTAATCAAGCTGAGCATACCAATCATTCCCTCATTCATTCCGATTGTAGATATACACACTACTGGATTGGCTAGTCTGCTTCTGAAGGGGAGGGGGCCGAGTTCATTGATACATGGATCTATCTAGGGAACAGACCGTGCATACAGCCCGGGTGGTAACATAGGATTCTTCATTATAAATCCAAAAACACCAAACATGGTAGAGCTACCTGCTCCCAATTAGAAATTGTAGCATATTAAATGTAATCAGTATTTCCCAATGTTCTCCTATAGGAAGGGTATACCTCACTGCTGTGAAAAAGAAAGTTTTATACTATCAGGACATATAAAACTTTAAAGTACATGTCTAACCTTTCAATTACAAGGCACCCTCCCCTAAGTGCTACCTAGCGCCTACTTTATGGGTGATTTGTATGTAAAAAAAGGAGAGTTTTAGGCTTGGCAAAAGATTTCTTAGCAAACGCAAGATGATGGACGTAGTGCTGAATCCTTTCAACCGCTCACCCCATCAGGAGATTTGGGTTGAACCCATCGTTCTTTTGCTAGGGAGAGGTGTGCTGCAGGGGCCAGAGCGGCTGACTCTAGAGCGCAGAGCTCACAGTTCTATTCCTCGCACTGGCAGCCGCTCAACTCACCGCCATGTGACTCTGGGCAATAGTTAACTTAATCTCCCGACAGCCCCAGCACCTTGAGACTATTGGGGGTGAGTAGATCGAACTGTACAAAAAACGGATTTGGATTAGAATTTTGCTCACTATTCCACTTCAGTTTGTACCCAGCCATATGCAAATCAGTCTTGACCCTTCTCCTTATGGGAAGATTTCAGCCCGAACTGCCATTCCAGCTCTTCTCTGGATGGGAAACAAGCATCCTGGAGCCGGTTTCGGGTATCACCCCTCATCAGTCATACTAGTTGGAATCCAGTGACAGTGAGAAAAGGACCCATTTCTGGGTATACAAATTGGCCCTGGGTCCATATACCACTGCTACCAACATCACAAATAAATATGTAAAATTAAAGCAAAAATTATGAATTTCTCATTGGCAGAGACCCCATCTCTCTATGGCAAATTTGCGCAATTGTGCATTACAGTACTGACTGGTACACTGCTAATTACATTTTTAAGATTTATCGGACAAAAGCACCAAAAACCACAAATCACTGGTCACTGACCTGGTACATTCCACTCAAAGAATTTACCTTCTGTCTTAGTCTTTTAAGTCCCAACATTTCGGGGTTTCTGGAGCAGCTCCACTGGGTCACTTATAAGGCTTCCTGGAACTCAGGGGCAGCATTTTGGGACCTGGACTCATTCTAACAGAGACCACTAACCAGGTTAATTCCAGATTCAGTTGCTATAGCACACAGGAGATCAGCCAAATTACTCTTGAAGTCCACTTCTTTGTCATGGGCTCCAGAGGGAGACATGCGGTCCTTCTGGGTTCCTCTCAAGTCACAGACAGCAGGTCAATTCCTCTTCTCTTCTGCAGGTCCTGAAGAATTCTGAAGCTGTAACCCTAGTAAACAGCTAGTGGATGGAGAGGGCTCCTGGCTCCTCCCTATCCAATGCAGTAAAGGTTCCCAGCTGTAACCCTAACCCCTTTTTTTTTAATTTGACCCTACTGTAAACAATGTCACAGTGCCTCTCACTCTCAAAATCCAAGATGATGAAACCCTCTTCCCTTGTGCAGAGCCTGTGTGGCCAAGGTAATGAGCAGTCACCTCATCTGTGGTCACACAAAACCAGTTCTGAGAAGGCAGCTTTCCCCACCTCTTTGTTTTGTGCCATTCCGAGTGGGAGGACTAAACCTGGGGTCTTTACAGATGTCACCTAACATTTACTTGTGACAAGGAATGCCACATTTGTGGGAATTAACCTCCTGGACCCACCCCAACTGGTTTCCATGCCAGGGGGATTAAAACATCTCCCCAAATCTAGGCCATTGTCTCTACTCTGGAGACAGATTCTACATCTCATTGGGACTAATCCTGGCTGGGCTACTGCTGGACAGATAATGCTAATTAGCCTTTACGAGCTGCAGTCTTGTCACTATAGGGACATGATAATATTAATTTTCTACATGTCCTACTTTTAAATGCCATGCACCCTCCCTTTAAAGATAGGGTTTTACCTGCCAAAAAGTGTTAATTTGACAGATCGCACTTCAGGTGTTGTACTGAGCAGTCAGGCTACACAGGATAGGCCTAACGCCATAGTTATACTGCTTGCCCATGTTCTTCGCCCTATCCATGTTGGTCTCTCACTCACTGCTTCTCCGCCACCCACCCATGCCTCCAGGCTGCTTGTGCCCAACCCAGGGGTTGCTTCCGCCCACCCTTGAAAAAAGAAAAAAAAACACTTTAACTATTTTATTTTATAGTTACCAATGCAACTGGGATCAGTACCTGAACATGCATGGTGCACACACCTACAAAATGATGCAGGTGGCCGCTTCATAGGCTTTTTTTTATACTCTCACCATACTGCATAGCATCACAGATGTGCTGCCTATATCAAACACTACTTGATGATCATTTATAAGGTTTTTTCTCATTTTCATGTAAATAATTGTAATTATTGATCAAAGGCGAACCAATGGCCTTTCAATGACGTCAAGTATATACAAATTTACTAAAAATTAGCAACACTGAATCTTCCATCTAAACTAATGCAGCAACACTTGATACCAGGGTGCATTCATACTGTGTTTGTCGGATAGCTTTTAGTAGTGTAGAAACATTCAGCTAGCTTGATGCATCACAAATATTTAGACAACCATAGTGGGATGACTAGGTTATTGAAAGGAGGTTTTACCTGCAGCTGCTTTGATTACTGTGGCAGTATAAAGGTGCACAAGAAGCGAAACGTATAAGAACATTTCAACTTATTCACAGTTTACAGTCATCCAGTGTGTGCTTTAACAATGGTAAATCCCAAGTATATGAGTTGATTTCTCATATTTCCATGGAACAGCTTTAAGCTTAGAAAAGCCCTGCTGACTTGCATCCGTGTAATCATTATCGCATTCATCCAGCATTATTATGTTGTTCCCTTCGAATTACTCAAATGTCGGTAAGGGCAACCAAACATTTAATCAAGGCCTGACAAAGCCAGTGGTTCTGGCTTCTTGAGCGTATCTGTTATGTACTGTATAGATGGTTGAATGGGTAAACATGCAGGTGCTCTATGCTGACTTCCTATTATTTCAGTGCCCAGGTGCAGCTTTGGTGGTGAATGAACACATATAGAAGTGTATGGATTTGCAGATTTAAGAACATGTCCGCATCTTCTTTGACAAGGTGTGCAAAATATTTGCAAATGCTGCTGAGGTCTTTTCTAACCAAAGTGAAATTAAAATGTTTATGTTGAGAGATGCAAGTCCCATTTTGAAGTTTAGTAGAGCAAGCCTGCCAACATGAATAGGAGGTAGATTGTTATCACATATACTCGACCCTGAAAAAAATGAACAAATGTTTCCATTCTGTTGATTTTCAGTTGATGGCTACTACAGTATTTTTCACTCTATGGACTCTTCATGGTAGCTTGAATCACAGGGCTTGGACCAGACTGCAAAAATGCTCTAAGTGAGAAAATGTTGTGTTATCACTGTTGAGCATGTACTCATCAGAAGTATTTCTACTTTAGGTGAGGCAAGCCAGAGTGTAGTTAACCTGTCAAGATTCATGTTGTCTTACTGACTTGTTACATAGTTATGAAATTAGTGGAAGCAATCTGAATGTTATGAGCAAAAAACTAGAACATCAATTAAGAACATTTGCTAAATTAGTAGAGCGTAACTAGAAACAACCTAATAAAAGGATTTTTTATAGCAGATTACAGTCTTATGTTGAATCAAAGCTAAACTATAGCTCTGAAGAAGCTGAAAAGACTAAACTCTTCAAAACACATTTCGATCATATAAAATAGGACTAAATCGAAGAGGTATTTTTAAGATATCGGTGCAAATTCTACTATGTTTGATAGAATTAGTTTTAGCACATTCTAAAATAAAAATTGTATTTTGTTGCATTGTGAAGTGAAGATATGTTCTTTTAACTCCTCTCCAATATTAAACTCTGGTCTGGAGTGTTATAGTAGACATATGGCACTCAATGTTGTTTAAGATTACTGTTAGGCGAATAGAAATGACATTAGTTATTCCAAAGCAAATAATAGGATCATCATTATGACAGGCCCAGTAAATTGACACCCTATGAAAACACCTGCTTGTGCTGTCATAGTTTACAGCATCCAGTAATTACTGGGTACAATAAAGTCCAACTCTGGTTAAATATGCTGAAATGTACATGCCAAAATGCATGGTAATCTCTGGAACATACACTTTTTATGTGGAAAGCAACAAAATATGATTGTTATTTACTATTTGAATGGCTCAATAAATACATTTCAATAAATTTCAAGAAAGGCCATACTTTCAGGAACATGTAAATACCCCAATGACATGGAAAGTTAAATGTCACCTTTATACTGCAGCACATATTATTCCATTCTACTAGTCTGACAAGGAAAAATATGGTTACAGGCCTATTTGTGTAGCCGGACAACACCAGCTTTTAGAACTGCAGGCGAAATCACCATTTTTGACAGGAGGGACCCCAAATTTCAAATATTGAGTATGTCACCCCTAAGCAGGCCACAAGGTAGTGTGCCTAGTATTGAAAAGAGCTACATGCAAGAATTTAGTATTGCTATATTCCTACAGTGAATAGAACCCCAAAATAATTTTCATTGCATGTCCATGGACCGTGTGCCATGTACCATGTGGTGCATGGCACACGGAGGTGCATGGAGGTCTGGTCAGGGGGGCCCTGTTTGGGGTCCCCAAATCCCGTTTCCAGCAGCCTTTTCATGGTGGTCTTTCCACCATGAAAAGACTGTCAGAAAAGACTGTCATAATCCAAATGGTGGTGCCTGTTTCAGCACCACTGCCATTAGGGATTATGAATCCGACCGTCGCCCCGTCGGATCACTGATCCAGATGGAGCTGGCAGTCTTTCCCCCGACCGCTGTGGGTCCGACAACTGGTATTGCAATCCGTCAGTCAAACTGCGGGACTTTCGGGAGCTGTCGGCTGCCATCATATTCAGGCCCAGTGTCCAGAGTCCTGTAATGGCATCCATTTTTAAAATGTTATCTGATCCTTTGGTATGGTTTTTGGAAGCTACGTTCCTATGGGCCTGCATGAGAAAAAAGAAGAGGGGGCTGCTAGAACCCTTGAGGAACCGCGCCCGGCGGCGCAGGGTACGCCTAAAATCCCCGGGATTCACCTGCCTTGTCAAAACAGAGACACAGACTCTTCGTCTGGTGTAGAGGATGGTGTTTATTAGCTGCAGCTAGTACAGTGGTCTTAGAAGTCGTCAGTACAACGATGTTCAAAAGAGACTGCCACTTGACTCCGTGGCGCACAGGTTTATATATGATACAATACAATACAGAAATGCAATCACACAAGAGCATAAGCTACAGGCAAACGTTAGAAACAATGTTGTAAGACTAAGGCAACTCAAGTTCCCAGTTCCGTTTGTCACTCGACCCCTTAAGTAAATTACAAATGAATCCACACAATTCGATTTACAAGTAGAGAAAACACAGCTGCGTGTCGTAGAAGGACAATCATGAAACAGGAGAATGCATGAGACATATAGCGAAGGACAGCAGATAAGATAACTTAAAGGAAACAATAGTGTGAACCAACATGTAGTCCGGACGGGGATTAATCAGCTCAGACAGAAATTAGTGTGCTCAGCCAGACCCTGACACTCGTTAGTAAACATAGCAAGAAGCCACCTGACACGCAAAGGCAGAAACGACAAAAACATCGCATTCGCCGAGCTGCCTGAGTGAGGGCAACATAAAATGGCGGCGATCACAAAATGGAGGCCGAGTACGAATGAATTTGTAATTTACAGAACCTCACCCTTGGGCTGGTTGCTTTCTAAATTGTTTGCACTTTAAATGGGGCTGTTTAGGAAACGAGAAGGTGGAAATAGTACAATGTAGTACGGGTTCCAATTTACCCTTATTTTTAGATGATACATGAGTTGCCTATTGTTTTTATTGATTATGAATTTTTAGCATGTATTTATTCTGTGATTTTATGATCGTTTTTTAACTGATCGAATAAAGAATTGAATTGAATTGGCGGGCAGCAGCATTTTTCTCATGTTGCTGGCAGCCACTCGGAGCACTCGCTCACATTGAAGCAAGATGCCCTCAGGGAAATAAAGGTCCGTGGCCCAATCAGAATGCTCTAATTTTAAGTTGACCCTCCAGCGAAAGTTTCTTGCAGACCCTAACTTCCTGATATACAATTAGTTTTGAACCTTCATTTCTCAAAAACTACTGAATTGATTTACACAAAATCATGCAACGCTCACTCTGCAGACCAAGATCTAACTTTCTTCCAATCTTGGTGTAATACCGTTTAGCAGTTTTTGCTGTATCCTTGTCTATAGACGTCTTAGGAAAATGCAAGGAGATTTTGAGTTTCGGGACTGCCGTTTTTTATTCGTTCCCACTTACGGATCACCCTGAAACTTTTAATGCACACATTAATCAAAAGGTAGCCCTTTTTGGAAAGTTTTGTGGCGATTCGTCAAACAGTGCCAAAGTTATTACCAATACAAAAAATGCTTTTCCTATGGAACTGCTGACCTAACTATAACTACCTAGTGGTCCGATGTCATGAGCGATGTCATAAGCGATGTCATAAATGATGTCATAAAACATGTCATGAGTAATGTAATATGTGAGGTCATAAGCAGTGCTAACTATAATTAGTGAATTTCTGTGGTGTTCTTTAGTTCAAAACGTTAATGTTGTCACTGATATAGTACCTAACTATAACGTTACTTTAACCTTTGTTTTTTTCAGTAAATTTCAAAGTTTTTGTTTTTTTTAACAAAAACTGATCTTTTTACCACACCTCGCTATAACTTTGCCTTAACCTTCAGCTTTTTCATTGAATATATATACACACTCAAACACTCACAGAAAGAAGCAGAGAGCTCTGTAACACCAGTGGTGACACTCTAAATCTGGTCACCTCAAAATGTCAGTTTTCTAGCAAAGTCTTTAAGCATAGGATTAGACAGTGCCATCTAAGCCGCTCTGAAGAGCTGTTATGACAGTGAAATGTGACAGGGATTGCTTTTATTCATTCCAGGGTGGCTTGGGTGGAATTTTATAAATACAAAGCTGTAATACTGTGCATGGAGAGGTAAAAGGCTTTTGTTATTTTTTCAGCTCAGGACAGATGGCACTAGCTAATCGTATGCTTAAAGATTTTGCTGTATAAATGGCTAAAGACAAAAAACAGATAATTGAGGTGAGCAGATTAGAGTGTCACTGGTGTTTTAGGGCTTTCTATGTAGGAGCTGCTCTCCACCTAAACTTGGGAACTACCCAAAGCTCTCTGCTTCCTTTTGTGCAATGTATGTGGCGCTCCAAGCTTGAAAGGTTTGTGTGTGTCTATATGTATATATCTTCACAAAATAAAAAAGTACGCTGCACTCTCCTTGACTCTTTCAGCTCTTTATTTTGACAAAACTCTCCTCCTCCTCTGCGTTTCGAACTTCTCGTTCTTGGTCACGGTAGTATACAAAGTCCCTTGTCTATTTCTGCTATTTATACTATACACCCACTGTTGCCCATAATGAGGCATTGTGGTACTAGTAGTTAATATTTCATACAAGTGTTGCAAACCAATTCATAATGCATATAGCATACCTCTAGTATCAGCCTTACTGATTGTGAAGCTTAGAAATGATGAAAATGAGAATATGAGCAGGGATCCATATTCACATTCGCCAGACGTTTTGACGTATTAAGACAACAATTAGATACAAAAAAACAACTGTACTCAAATCTCCCAATACCACCCAAAGTGAGTCTGAGTCGGATCTCAGTGAAGGTGAAGTAAGACCAACACCATCTCACAACTGTCTTTTTAAGATAAAATTAAGATGCTATATCAGGACCAACAAAATCAAAAGAGCAAGTGCAAGAGGAAGAGGGACACAGGCCCACAGAGAAAACGACGGAAGACAAGAAGAGGCCTCAGAAAGAACAAGAGGATATTATCACCGCAACCGCACTGTAATGAAAAAGTAACTGAAAGTGCTTAGAGGGCCAGAGGCCGTGATCTAATCATTAATTTGTCAAAACCCACGTTAACTGAAACTGAACGCAGCCTCTTGAAAAAGGTCTAACATTTTGTCCAGAAAGACACCAGGACCTGGTGGAAACTAAAATAGATATGTAAAAGTACATCTGAAAGTAAAAAAAAAAAAAGAAATCCAAATTGCCCTCAACCTCGGCTGGAGCTACCACAACAGTGATAGTCATTCTTCTGTTATTATTCATGTGGCTCATTTAAAGACCATTAACAAGGTAGATCATACCACTTATCTTGAATGCCATGAGTTAATAGGTTATGTCTCATATGCCACTGTGGGACGGTATCATTATTTCATTTGGTACCGAGCTATGATGTATTTATTTGAGACACATTCATGTATTTATTCATTTATTACCGCTGGTATTGTTATCTCAACAAAGATTTACTTGTGGCGCGTTCTTAACCCTAACTGAAGCCCTAGATTACATTTCATTCTTGCTTTAGCTGCTGTGTTATTAACCAAATCTATCTTAATTACGAAGAAATGTGTGAAAATGTATATATACAGAACGACTGTCCAGTGTGGCTACAATTAGAGATGTATACATACTAGCTAGCTATGTTCACCCGTTTAATATCATATATTCTGTCTTGTGCCTCTCTGGCACATTTTCACGGAAGGGCTGAGTGGCTGAATGCACACAATCAGGCAGAGGTCAGTGCACATGGGGCTTTACTCAGCCTTCATCTTCTGCGATCTGAAAAAATCTACACTATGTCTAATTATTTTGGGGAAGAAGACTCAAATCTATTAACATACATTACTGTACTTTTGTCATTGTTTTTCACTTGCATAGAAAGATCCTCTAACATACTAGTATCTTCTCATTTAAATACATTTTTCCTTCGTGATGCATGTATCTGTTGTTTTAATCCAGAATCTCATTGAACATCTCACGCCATTAAAGGGAATTCATTTTATTGTTAGTCCCACACAACGACCATCACTCCTGCAATGCCCTTTAGTATGATCTTGGACGCAGCATGCTCTTTACTGGGGTGGGGTTGCAGCTAACCGTAGCATGCTTTAGACCTTGTGAAAAATTAGTGCCTGTTTTGCCGTCATCTTCTGTCTCATGCAAATCATCATACTGTAGTATCCATCAAATAGAAATCTTTACCTGAGTTAGAATTCTGACATTTAGATTGTTTCTAATTAATATAATGTAACAATGGTTTTAAACTAATAACTCAATTGCATTTGCTTTCTGAATAACGTTAGCATGCTAATAATGTTGCCATGTTTGTTTTTTTACACCATAACTGCTCTGCGTTGACCACTGCATGCAGATAACTGGGAGTAAAGTTTTGGTGAGTACTAATTTTCTTTAGACTATTCGAATCGAACAGTGTTTGTTATGTTTGTGAATGTTGCCTGCTTTTATGCTTCGTTGCTCA
The DNA here is from genome assembly GCF_964263255.1 of Lissotriton vulgaris. Classification (NCBI taxonomy): domain Eukaryota; kingdom Metazoa; phylum Chordata; class Amphibia; order Caudata; family Salamandridae; genus Lissotriton; species Lissotriton vulgaris. The sequence continues at coordinate 435,965,960 of NC_141691.1, read as the reverse complement.
TATTTGTATGACAAAAACGTAGTCCAGCTTCACTCCACCAAATTAAATCGTTTATATGGAGCATTGCTTTTCTGTTAAATATCTTTACAACTATCCTATGTAGCAAACTGTGCACGTTTACTGGGGTAATAAATAGAACCTCGGAACAAATCCGTGGAAATCTACAGGAGAGAAGTGACGCATTAGCTGAAGCCAGCATGAAAAGCTCAATGCATGCAAAATATAGGCAAATTTCCAGATAGTTATTGAAAACACTTTTACTAATGACAGACCTCTTCAAAGCAACATGCAGAAAGCTGGAAGCTAAGCAAAATATTAATGCTGAAATGCGACTGTACTGCACGCTTTTCCTATTTGTTGAAACACAACTATCTCTAGCTTCAGGACATGTGCACGTCAGTGAGCTTTGGCCTCTGTCACGGGTTCTGCGTTTACCATACTGTAACATTAATTTGCGTTAAATTCTTCTCAACTTTTTCTTTTGATATTTGTAATTCTTAAGTTGTATCATTTTTCATGCTGACACTGAGAAATAGGTACATAATGGTGGCAATGCTAGTGTTTACATAGCTGCTGGATTACTTACCAGTATTCTGTATTACTAGTCTTCCTCATCACAATCCTTACTCGTGAGGCGTTTGCCTAAGGTGTAGATCATATTAACTAAGAACTTTAAAAAAATGCTGGTCTAGACTCTGGTTGTACAAAATAAGCCCTGCCCCGGTACGTTGATCGCAGTGAGGCACTTAGCCTCCTTGAACTCCTCTGATAACAAAGCTAGCAGACTTGATTATACTCCCTTGTAAAACAACCAGAAGGTAGAAAGTTCTGTTCCTGAACTAAATCATGTGGGACTGAGCCTTTTAATTCATAAGCTCAACAGAAAGTCTGTTTTATCGGTCTGCATAATGGGCCAGAAAATGGGCGTATCACTTTTTCTGGAATACCGAAATGTCTGGAGAGAAATTGCGCCTTTATTAAATTCCTGTGAAAAATAGATAAACCTCTAGAGCATCTAATAAATGTAATAAATGTTATTCCTGAGAATAGGGAGAGGAGACATGGCAAAACAATATCTTCATCTGAAATAAATGAAGTTGCTAATGGTAAAAAAGATGCAGCAGTTCTCAACACTACCCTATGCGGAAAAAATTAAGGTATGGTGCATCAACTAAAAAAGCTCCAGTTTATCACAAATGTCTTCCAGATGCGATAGCGACTAAGAAAAAATACTTTCAAATTGAGAAATTCAATAGAAATTGATTCCAGTGTTTTTTCAAAGGAGAACTTTATACAGCTTTGAGAACCAATGGTAAATCCCAGAATGGATGGGAGAAATGATCACAGGTCTCCTGTTAGAAAATATTATTCGGTAGCCTTCTTACAAGACCTTTTACTTGCAAGACATTAACTCTGAAAAGCCTTGATTGGTGCCCACTGCCTATGTAACATAAAAACAGACAATCCTTTTAAGAAATTGTCACCAAGGAAGTCTAAAACTATTGTAGAGAGACAAGAGGAGGCATTTAACCCCTTTAGTTCCCCACCAATTCTCACAATTCTTCCAGTTTCCAGAGTATTTTTTAATGTGGAAGGCCTTCTAGACTCTGAAATTGAACAGGTTACCTTTTCCGCACAACCTAGATCAAGCAACTCCTACTTTAAACTTCCAGAACCCCAACTTGAGCTGCGATGGGGACGATTCTGGAAGAAGAGGCACTCGCAGAAGAGAGGGATGGATTGGAAGGTTCCCTGGATCTGTTATTGCTAACCTGAGAATTGCTGGAAACCAGAGGCCAGTAAGAGGCTTACAATATAACCTGTGCCTTCTCCTGTATGACTATCCTCAACACTCTGGAGAGCAACTGGATTGGAGGAAAAGCATAAATCAGAACTTGTGGCCAGGGAATAGGGAGAGCGTTCAGAGCCCAGGCTTTTTGTGACTGAACCAGAGCAGGAATCTGAGAAGCTAAATACTCTGCTATATTGTCAACATATCTATCCAGGGAAGACCAAATGGCTGTAGGAACTGATTAAATATTACAGGTATGAGAGTCATTCAGGTTGAAGATGGAAAACTTCTGCTTAACTGGTCTGTAAGCCCATTCCCCTCCCCGGATGATGAATTCATTCCATAGAAGGGAGAATGGACTTTGACTATCCTAACAAAAGTGAGGGGGAATTGGACAAAGCCCAGACTCGTATGTCAGCCACGGTTGATGAATGTGTTCCAGAGAGAGATGATTAGACTTTGCCCAATTCCCCATTGCTTTTGCTAGGGTAGCCAGGGCAGACTCTTGTTTCACCCCAATTGCTAAATAAGCCCAAGCCACTTGATTGTCTATTCTTATTTTTTTCTTAATCAATGTCAGGAAAGCATAACAAGCATTGAAAATGGCTGCTAGTTCCCTCTCATTATAGGCTATTTGGTCATTCATTCGGACCAGAGACATTGGACAGAAAGATCCTCCATTGCAGCTCGCCAGCCCCTGAGACTGGCATCCGTTGTAATGATTTTGAGATTTTTCACCATGAAGGAAACACATTGAATTCAACTACCAATTCTGATCATGTCGCATTGAGCCGGTTACATGAATGATGCTGTCATTTTCTGCCACTAAGGATTCCAGTGTTGCAACAGGTGCTAGACTAGTTGATACAAGTGAAGACTTGACCATGGAATGACGGCCAAAAGGAAGCATCCCTCCCTTAACTCCCAGCCACTCTCTTGCTATTGTTAAAGTCTTCTGTAGAAGATTCAAGAGGGACTATTCAACTTCTCTTTCCTCGGACATGGAAGGAATACCTTGGCATCTTCTTTTTGAAAAATTGCTCCAATGTACTGCAGTGTCTGGTATTTCTCTAAGTTCAAAAGCCACTGGTGTTTCTTAAAATTCTTTTGTGTAATTTTCTCTCATTATTGCAAGCACCCAAGCATTCGAGGTAGATTCTTTCCAGTTGTTGAAGAAAAGAAGAAGCCAAATCCTCTTCCCCCCTTTTTCTACCTTCTTCCGGTTTGGAATAGTCAGGATTTCTGGGAAGCAGGCTGAGAGGATTGTGAAGGCTGGACCTGGAACTTGTCTGAGGGAGGGGCACCCCTGCCCACCCTCTTGCTCAAGAGCCCTAAAAGGATCCACCTAAATGTTCTTTGGGATAGAATGATTATTTTGTTTTCTAAACCAATGACCTCTACCAGGTGAGAGTGCTAGATTCCACAACTTCCTAACTGCAGCTGATCTTGATTATGAAATCATCTAGCTGGGCTCTGAAGAATGTACCTACAGTAAAAGGAAGATGACTCTGAGCTGCATTCAGTTTCCACAAACGCTTCCATATATATCTTCTCACAGATATAGCAGAGGCTGAAATAGAAGCTGAAGCACTTAAAAAATCCAAAGAAATGTCCCCAAGTTAACTGAACTGTTGTCCATTGCAGAAAGTTGTTAAAGTCTGTACGGTGACTGTCCTAAATGTTTATGCTAGGGACTGTAAATCTCAAACTAGAAACTAGACAGTGTACAGAGCATAAGCAGAGGCTCTTAATGCAGCATTTTGAGCTACATAGATTATTTTTACTGCTGCATCCTTTTTTAGCTGCAATCATCCTCACACATCCTGAAACAGGCTGGAGCCCTGTAATGGGTCAGTGTACTTTAACTGAAGAAGAGAACCATTCCTGAGAATTGTCCAAGATAGAAACCTTGGTAATAACCGCTTCTCAATATCCTTCCATTCTTGGAGCAGAACCTGTCTGATAGCAGCATGTACCAACAAGGAATGCGGTTCTTTCCGCTGATAATGGGGAAAAATCTTCTTCTTGAGTTGTCGAAAGTTCCAGCCATCTTAAGTTCTGTCTAACGTGGGTAAGCAGTTCACTGAAGTCTGAGCCTTGTATATAACAACCCCTCTGTTCAGCATCATCAGGTACCTCCACTGCACCCAATCTGAACTCGTTACCTGGTGATTCATTTGTTTATCATAGCCTCTAGGTCATGTGCAGAAGAATACTGCTCTCTGACGGCTTCCTCTTATCTCACAACCTCCACATCCGGTCCGCTTCCAAAAGCCTCTTCATGGCAAGTGCATTGATTGCATTTCGCCCTTCCTCCACAAATTAGCTGAAGAGTTGCCAACCCTCTTTTTTTATCTGAACCAAATGTCACGTGTGAAATCACATGAGATTTTGTGGATTTAAATGCACCCATGATGTTTTATGAGGAATTAACTTATCCCAGGAGGAGAAATGTGTAAGTTAACTGTAAAGCAGCAAAATATATCTTCATTGTAGCATAATAGAAATACAAAACAACAAATGTCAACGTAGTGAAGTAAGCAAGCTGCCTATTACACTTCTCAAAAAACTTGAAGAAGACACTCTGCTTCGCAGTATTAGCCCTTTTTTACTGGTGTTGTATAAAGGCACCCTTCAGCTTATTAAAAAAAAAAAATGAGAGCTTCAACTAATTGATTTAAAAAAGACTCTCCTTCATTTGCTGCATAAGGAAGATGCATAAATAATTACAATGGGGAAGAAGTTCTGGCTTAGCAATGCTGGGTCTTTCCACTTTAATTTTCTCTTGGAAGACTCTCTTGCTGTGTACGGCTGTGTCTTCCTGCTTCTCTTTGCCTCAACAAAGGCGTGCTAGCCCAGCACAGCCACGCCCTTCTGACACTGACTCGGATGGAAGAAGTGTTCTCACGTCCCCCTGACTCCAAACCCTTTGTGAAGGCAATGCGCGGGCCCAGCCAAACTGTGGCTTGATTAAAACATTACAAGACGCACTCTGAAAATAACCAGGAAGGCGAGCAGGTTTAAGGCTCGTACTTCAAACCTGACGTCGTACTGAATGTGGTCTTCCATACACCTTTTTAAATATTTAAGTAAATGGAATAGAAAAGAATCGAAATCCAAAGAACATAAAAAAAGACTTACCATTTGTAGTAGTATAGGCCCCATCAGAGACAAATAAAACACGAGTTGCAAGAGGTTTAGCACCTTATTTCTATCAATGTGTTGGGAGCATGGTTTTGTAGAGCCAGAGCCTAGACCTGCAGTGTTTTTAGGAAGTCAGCCTGGTCTGCATCTGAGGCAAAAGCAAATACAAGGAATGAGATGAGGAAGACGGATGAGAACTAAAGCATTGTCAGCAACCCCTCCACATGAATGCGTTGTGAACGCTACAGGAAAGTTGATTAATTTCAGCACACGGCATTGCATTGAAGCACAATGTGAATATTGATATATGCCTGTATATTACGAAAAGGTTGGCTGGTATAATTATTAGGGTGGTTGTAGATTGCTGATGGCTGCCAAATGATTTTTTATAAGGCAACTGGAGACCTATGAGTATTTTCACATTGCATATTTTGTATGAAAGAGACCCTCTTCCATCAAGGCACTCTTTTAGTTGCTTTAATTAAAGTTGAACAACATGTTATTTCCTCCAATACTAAAGTGTAATTTAGCAAATGTTATATGTGCCTGCAGATTTTATACTGCTCACTGTGCTTCCAAGTATAGGCACAAGTAGAACAAGTTGTTTGATAATACACTACATGCTACATTTTCTTCTCCATAGGTCTTCCAAACAGTCATCAATATCACTTATAAAAAAAGCATATTGTGCATGGTATTTATTGTAGCACCATGAGGTTTGATGCCTACTGTAGAAATGTTAGGCTAGTAAAATAATTGAGGACCATCAAAGAAATAGGATTCACCAAGCCTTCAAATTTGGCAATGCACGTGAAATTCAACGTTGTCTTCTTTTGATGTGAAATAAATGGACTAGCCTTTATATTTCCTTACAGGTGTCATTTAATTTGAAACATAATTAAACCAACACTTTCCAACTAAAAAGCAGATATTTTACTGCATATATATTTGTAATCATTGTACTCTTTCACCCTAGACATTTCTGTTGTAAAATCATCCTCAATTCATTCTCTCTCTGCTTTTTATAGGTGGAATAATGGTAACTGAGTTAAAAAAAACAAGTTTAGCTTAATTTCACAAGAACACTTGTGAACAAGCATGTGCAAAGAACACTATCCGCTAGATTCATCATAGTGCCGTTTTGCGATTCCTTAATAGCGATTATTAGGGAATCGCTATTAAGGACTTGCAAAACGGGATTCATGTAGGAATCGCTAAATAAATTGCTATTCCTACACATTCCTTATTTGCAATTAGCAAATTGCTAATCGCAAATAATAGGAATGAATGGGGAGTTATTCCTTTTTTGCGATTAGCAATTTGCTAATCGCAAATAAGGATGCGATTTCAAGGGTGCCAGGGGTGTCCAAAGGACCCCTGAAATGTAATCTACATTGGTGTTGCACACACACATGTCCAAAGGACATGTGTGTGTGTAACATGCAACTTAGAAAAATGCATTTAAATGCATTTTTCTAAGTTTTCGCTATTTACCACGAGGTTTGACCTCGCGGTAAATAGCGGCCAGAAATAGCGAATTCGCAAATGAAAAATGTTTAATGAATTGCATTTAAGGAATCTCAAATAGAGATTCCTTAAATGCAATTCCTCGCAAATATGCAATTTCGCAATTACCGATTTTTGCATTTGGGATGATGAATCCCAAATGCAAAAATTGCGCTCGCAAAGGCTTTGCGAGCCGATTTTTCTTTCATGAATCTACCTGTATGTGCTAATATTCCTTGCTAGGCAAAAACCTGCAATTTATTGGGTTTCTGCTTCACCCTTTCCTGCTCCTTTTATAAACAGCTAACCCAGCAGCTCAATTCTGCCTGACTTTGATAGTTAAATGAACCTGAAAAAATAATTATATGTGAGACGTGCTGTTTGCAATATACTGTAACTACCTCAAAAACATTAGCCAGGTCAACATTTATTGGCATGATTAAAATTAAATTGTACATTCTGTCCTCTCCGTTACTATATAATGCTATGTTGGCACTAATGGCACTAACAGTCGTCATAAAAGAAATGCATAATGTGTGACTCCCCAATAAACATAAAAAAAATACCATTGTAAATAAAACATTTTACAGTCCATTGCAGTTACCTCATCTCATCCATTTGCCCGTACTAAATGAATTAATAAATCAGTTATCATCACACAACATACTTTTTTAAACATCAGTTAAAAGTAACCAGTTTGACTTAAAACTTCACCACTACCATGAGCATCGTATTGACAGAAGATTCCTGACGTTGCCAGTGTTTTGCAATTCAAATTCACATGGAGAAAATTTGTCCTAAAGACTCAATCATAGACTGACATAGACTTGAGGCACCAGCAGTGTTAATAATCAATTTACTAATGTTCAGAGGGTAACCTGTTGCGCATGAATCCTAGACACAGCCCATTTACTCAAATAGTGTTAATTAAATATGATTGCATTTCTCTATGTGCACTATACAGATACAAAGTTTATAATGTGAGAGTTCAGGATGAAAATACCGAGCGCAGTGAAATTTATATTCTGGAGGTGTATATGATGACTTCTAATTGAAGAGGCATTTTTCCTTATTGCTCCTTATCTCTAAAAGTGTTTCTGTCACTGAATCCAAGCTTGGTTCTTATAAGGCATATGCACAAATGCCAAGAAACGTTCCCTTTGGAGAGAGAATATGAAGGGTGTGAGTAATGTGATAATTTCTTGCCCGGACCTCTTACAGAGGCACTGGCTTCTGAGCATTGTGAAGTGATGTGCATAAAAAATATCCTGTGGTTATTTATATTTCTAACACTGACGTGGTCTCTGCAAATATAGATAGCAACCCATAAAATAGAACTCATGCAGTGTTTAAACTGTCGGTTGCTAGTTTGTATGAAACCACTCAAATAGGAGATTGTGCTGCTCCAAATTCCCCCTATCAACGTTGAATGGATATCGTCAATTATAACGTGAATTTATTTCCTTTGTGCTTGACAGTGCTGAAACGTCAGTAGGTTGTGTTTATTTGGAGAAAGCTTGAGTTGAATGCTGTGTATAGAAGCATGAGGTGTTAGTGGTATAGAAGTGCGAGGAGTCCCCCTTTGTTGAAAATAAATATCCTGCAACCAATTTACCTGTAGTTCCTTAGAGATTTGTATTGGAATTTATATAGCACAGAAATAGGCCTGAAGGGACACGAAGATATCACGAGAGATATAAATGTCACTTGTATCGGTAATGCAAACGTCACAAGGACAGGTGCAGCCCCTGCAGGTAAGAGCGGTGGGTCATGTTGTTCTTTATTTTTCGTGATTGGTCTGAGCTGCCCGATTCGTCGCTCAGACAGGGAGTGGGAACCTGCGCATGTTCTCCACCCAGCTGTTCAATGCAGCCGAGTGGAGAACATGCTAAGTGTGCATGACGGTTTGGCTGGCGTAAATATCATGCACACTTAAGTGCACATTATTCTACTCCTTCTCCCCCTCCCTGTGAAACCGTCCAACCCCGCCCTGCCCTAACATGGCTCGGGCTCCTTACAGAATAAAAAACTGATAATAACGTAACGTAACGTTAAACGTTGCGTTATTATCATTTTATGTTTCCTTTACATTCAGTGGAGCGACACTCCACCTTAATGAAGGATACGACGCTGCCCATACACAATGTTTGTAACACTTACGAGGGTAGTTATTTCTGCTCATTAACCCCTTCACTGCGGCGGCTATTCCGCCGCAGTGCTAAGGGGGCGGGCGGAAGAGTGGCGCGCGCATGCTGGTGACGGAACTGCTCCGTCACCAGCGTCGGTTGCGCTGTGCTTATGACGGAGCGGTTCCGTCATGGCCCCGCCCGCTCAATAGAACGCTCAGCGCAGGCGCGGAATTCGCGCCGCGCATGAGCGCCGGGCGGGCCATGACGGAACCGCTCCGTCATCAGCACAGTGCCACCGCAGCTGATTACGGAGCGGTTCCGTCATCAGCACACAAGGGGTTAAACAAGGTGTGTTCAACCAGTTTTCATTGTGTATTTTTTTTTGTTTATTTTTTTCATACGGAAATTAAAAAGAAGCGTTGGCACGCGAGACCGCATTTTAGCTGAAGACGAATTACCATTGCAAGCTCTTTTTATACTTCCTAACAAGTTTTTGTTTTAGCTCATTATTCACTAAAAGAAGAAGTTCTTAAAGCAGTATCAAGATTTTTTTAATCACAACGTTTCACTTATCGGGCGAGGAATCTAACACAGCTACTGTTACCGCTGTTGTGTTTATGCTAGCTCATTTAGTATAGCCTAGAGGGAGGGATGTCAGTTAAGAGGTAAATATTGGGGAAACAATTCGGAGCTGGCAGTTTGTGATCGCACTGAAATGGAGGTGTTTGTTATGACACTTAATGCTAGTGCTGGATGTTACAGGACAAAATGCAAATAAACTATAAAGTGATGATTGCTTTGACAGCTCGGTCATGGGTGCATGTCACATCTCTGCATCCTTTTTGAATAGGTACCCTTCACATCCACGAGAGGGAGACAAAACCTCTGTTATAGCACACTGTAATTGTCCTTTGCCCCTTGTATGTTTGTTTGAAATGAGCCCTTGTTCTGCTAAAGCATGTTTTAAAGTTGATTTTCGATGAAAATGAAATTAAACTAGACGTGATTGAAAATGAGGATCTAATCAAATCCTGTTATTATGTCAATGAATACAATATATTGACTAATATCGGTATATAAATCTTAAACATGTTTATAAACTCTACTCATGTGTATGCCAACTGAATAACATTATAGTCGAGATGCAGCAAACTTTCATATCATCCTCCTTAAAACCTTTACATAAAATAGTGTTTTAAGTGGTATGAACATGGCGGGGCGTGCTCCAAGCGACGTAACTCCCGTATTTCCAAAACTTTAAAGAGCCCTCTTAGTGCCAGGAAAGACAGACTCGCTTCTTGCTCTCAAGTCTCAACCCACCCTGCCCGCTGGCCGTACAAGTGACCACTCTGTCCCTGCAGAGAATACAAGAGCTAATTTGTTTCAGTGATCTCAAAAAGTAGGGAAACTAGTGCAGGGCAGAGTTCTGCATGTCTTCGACTTGAAATAATATGCGTTGATGCCAGCTTCATATGCCTGAGGCACACGTGAGCATTGCGTGCTGAGCAGAGACTTGTTTCAGTGACCTTAAGAAGATGCCATCAATTGCACTGTCCGTTTCTCCGTGCTGAAATCAGAAAGGGGGTTGTGCACTCTGTCCTGAAACTTTTAATGGTTTGTTGAATAGTAACATTTCACCATCGAGTCACTCTGATTCAGGAAAATATATATATATTTTTTTCCATTTCAAAAGATTTTATTATTTTGAAGGAGCACTTAAGGAAATAATGTACAGACATTAGTGATAACATTGGAATCAGATTACTACAATCAAAATATGAGGCTCAAAAGTAATTAGCACGAGACATATTTCTAATACATCTAGGTCTACTGAAGTCAGATAAATAAGTCAATTGAAGGAGAAAAATTACTATACAGCAGACGTAACTATCAAAAGTAACACTTCAGATAATAAAATTAGGGGAAAAAGGGAAGGAGAAAAGAAGATAGAAAAGAGGAAAAAAGTAGAAAAGAAAGGAAGAGGGAACAGGAAAGCAAAGAGAAAAGAGGACGATTCGGGAAAATATTTAATCAAAGATGGAAATGAGCTAAATAGCCATAATGCCAGAGTCAGCCATTTCCAATCTTTAGCCATTCACACACGAATTACAGCTCATTAGCAGGCACAATCTAACAGGTCATTATTTTATGTATGATGCAATGTGTCCAGCGCCTTGCGCGCTTAATTAGGAGTGGGCTAGTGTAAGAGTGTAGTTTTAAAATCGTGTTGTCGTGTCCGATATCTGTACTGCCGGCCCTTGGCTCACTAAGTTTTTCGTCTCTGATGCTGCCGAATCAATGATTGTTAGCATTATGAAGGCAAAACGGTAATGCTGACATTTCATCTTTCGTGCTTAGATTTAGCAGATCAATAGGGAATTTTCTACTTGTTAAAAAATGGGGTTTGTATATTAAATATTGATTAATGTACCTTTTTAATAACCTGAAAAGGTCAGGTTTCAACTCAAGAGCGTTTTCCTCCTCTCTTAATTGAGACATCTTACCAGAACCCTGTGGTTATCAAACTGCAAGTCTATGATGGGCTAAAAGAAAGACTGGTTTAGTCCTTGAATGTTTTGCCATAAAATAAAGTTTATAGTACTTAATTTGCTAAGCTCAAATGAAGGACTGTTGAGTTTGGATTATCCTGTTTCGAAGAAATTTGTGATGGGAAGATTACCATGTTTATCAGCAGCCGGCTTCTAACCCTAAGGAGTAATCGTGCGAGCTGCAGGGGTTATAACACTAGTTGGACTGCGAGAATCTTGCGACTGACTATCATGGGCCTGATTAACAAAGAATTTAGAGGTGTCTTACTCTGCATAGTTTTCTGACTTTTAGTAGATTCACAACATTATTACTATCCCAGACTTTTGCGGGAATTCCAAAAAGCAGGTTGTCTGCAGGAAATATATTGTGGACATTAGCAAACATATATTTTTTCCCTTTTGTATACCTTCATTGTTTTTCAAGGTAGGGCGGCCCCTTTCGTCGGCAACCTCATACAATACGGTGGTGTTGGATGTTTACCACACACGCTTTGGATACTTCCTCTAGTCATTTTTGGCACGAAACATAGGTCTCCAAATTGGGAGTAAAAATCGCTAGAACAGCTTGTTATTACTATAAAGGTATGTCTTAATGGTGAGTTTCAATACACATCATAGTTCTATCATAGAGACAGCCAACATGTTTCATTCACAGAACTTTGTCGAGGCTGTGACTAAAGATACAACTATTATACAATCAAAGCGTCATAAAATTGAAATATAGTGTAACAAACAACGAGGCATAGGAGGGCGCTCTAAAGCAAATCCAAGTGTGATGATGATAGCATCCTGTTGAAACAAAGAGTAGAGGTAGAAACATCTCATCAGTGTGAACAATAAATGAGAGCTGAAACAGTGTTCCCTTAATTGAATGTCCAATTTCAAACTCCCTTCTGTGTACCACAGCCCAGTAACAGCCTTTTCCTAATAGGATCAGAAATTGCATTCAGTTAATAATAAAGGGCTGCTTGGAAAGTTCTGAGAGCATTATGTTTAAGACCTTTTCGGCAAGAAAATGATTTGGGATTGGTACAAGATATAGGTGAAATGTGATAATTTAAAAGAATGAAAGTGGCGCTCTGTTAAAGGTATGACAAATGGTTGCTTAGGGATCTCCTATAAACCTAAAAGTGTACAGGCCACTGAATTGTTGGAGAAAGATTTAGAAAATAAGGAAGCATTGTCATATACTCATAAAATACGAGAAAGGATACCCAAGGGGCTGGTAGGCATCATGAGGTATGTGTACCACAGGGATGGCCTGCTTATCAAAAAGGAGAACAATCCCTATAAATGTCATCAGTAAGTAGCAAACAAATGTTCATTATGGTAGTGTCCAGTATATGATAAAAGCAACAAAAGCAGGCAGTAACATGAAACGAGTGAGTTATAGTTGACACACAAATAAGTGTATAAATGCTGGTGTATGTGGCACTCATTGTCCCTTACGCGAGAATAGCAGAAATCATGGCATATGTATTATGCAACACAGAAAAAGTTACCAGCTTGTTATGACTAGGAGTGAATTAACAGGAAGTGAAAAACTGAGCTGCATGGGATCTTGATTGAGAGGAATGTAATGGCACGTTCTAAATGAATTGTTTTTAAAAGTTAAAAATGAGTTAAGAGATGAGCTACAAATTCTGAATAAACTCGAAAAATGGTAGTGTGAAAAACGGTAACGAGAACATTTTTTTATACCAATAAATGTGTAGGGTGACCCATAATTACTATTAGATGAGTGTTCAAACATTAAAGGGATGGAGATGAATAGAGAACAGAACACGCAGAATTTGTGTGGCATAGATTACATATATCCACATTGCTAAAATCCGCTAGATGTAAAATAAAGAGGATTTATGTATATAAAGGAACTATAAAGTGATAAATAGCTCTCACCAATGAATAGCTACAAATTATTAGAAAACAATTTCTGAAAAAGTGGTAAAAATATTTTGGAATGTTAGTTAATGAGGAAGGATACTAAGAAAAAAACAACTGACATACCGAATATAGAGATCATTTCTCAAATGAGTGAGCTAGAGTGAGATTAGTAACTAGTGTAGAAAGTATACAAGCTGGGAGTGTTATCGTGCAGGATTGTAAATGTACTTCCCATTTTAAACAGTAATATCAAGAGTGCATTTATTAATTATAATCCTTAGAATAACTAATTGATTAATTTTTCAAGCTATACGAGTATAGTGCATATGCGCTTGTTCCAGTTTTAGGTATTTTGTTCGAACACACTCATGAGAGGAGCATCAAGAGTAATCCATGCCTAGTATGAAACATATTATTTTTATGTTTGCATTCTTTAATCCATAAGAAAATGGCACAATTCTCTATCTTGATTGGTGCCCTATCTTCGTATCTAAGTTCGATTATCCCTGTAGCCTCTGTTTTTTCATGCTTACTTGATAATTGAGTGTCACTTTCATTTGTGATTAGATGACACTACACCAGATGCCCGAAGAATCTATGAGTTCCTTATCGGGGAAACTCCATTGCAACTGCCAGCAACTGCATTTGAGACATTTACAAGCTTTCCTAAATAATCATTGCAAAGTTTGTGCTGCACTGTGAAAAATATGCAAGCAAAGCTGTGGAGTCACAAATAGAGATCTAATAAACATATGTTGCAACATTTGGAATTTGCAAACCTGCATTCAGCAAGGTTAGAGAAAAGTTGCAAAATTACCAGTAAATCTATAGATATTTAAACCTTTGAAACCAACCAGAACCTGTTTTGTAGACACTGTTTTTATATACATTAGTGAATATATTTTGTTTGAACCTTATGATCACTTTCGAAGAGTGACACAAAAGCAGTATACGTTAATGTTACTGTAGCAGCGGCAGTCATGGTGTCTAGATGTTACAAACCTTGCAGCTTTGTCCCCTATTCCTGTGGGTCATCCTATGTCGCTGTGCAGTTTCCCTCCTCACTTCACTCACGTTTTTTTCAACCTGATTCTTAAAGTTTGTTTTCATCATTTTTCTCTTCTTTGGACAGTGTTGGAGGAAATACCTTTCAGTTTCTCATTTTTTTGTTGCTTCACTGATGCTCCGATTTACTGCCGGTCTACTCCATATGTAGGAAGGACATCAACCCAGCTGTATGCATTTATGTGAATAAGTTGACCTATGACCTTGAGCTTAGCATAGCTCTGTTCTTCAGTATACCTGCCTTATTAATTCAAAATGTGGAAGACCATCTCGTCCATTCCTTAACTGTGAATTACTTCAAATATTTATCAGTGATATATTTGTGTCTCTGAATCCCTATAATTCGCTGCACATTCATCCTTTCGTGTACACTTAATTTTGGATTTCTTAAATAGTGAGGCACAAAGGGTATTTTGCAAAATAGGTGAATCAATTGCATTTAGAAAAGTAAATGCGTTGGAGTTATCTTTTGAGGATGTCTTTATAAAATAATTAAATGCGCATCACATACTGACATTCATCTGAAAGGACCTCATTGTCATACAAGTGTATCATTTATTTGCTCTCATAAGTATTGAACTAAACATCAGTGGGTCTCCACAGTGAACACACCACATAGTTTTGCTATGTATGCAATCAATGTTGTGCTGGGGAGTGTGCTAGTTTTTTTTTGTCTGGTTTCACTTATCTTTTAGGACGCTAACGGAACAGTGGCTGAAGTTGAATGATGTGTGTGCTTGTCTGCTGATTTATACAAAAATAGACATCTTAGTAAAGCAAGCTCTGCTTTTTACCTGCAGCAAGCAACCATGTGAAGTGCAGAAAATGGCTCACGGTGTAGGTTATAGTTCTTTGTTAACACTACTCATCGGCAATTAGGATTTAAAACCGTTCCCAAACATGTGTGATGGCAAAGGGGTGATCATTTTATGAAGTTAGTTCTCACCTCCATGAGTGATGATTAAAATTTAATTTTATCAAGTAGAATTCAGTGTAGAGTGGACTCTCCTATATACTTGGGTTAGTGTTTCTTAAAAGATGCTCAGTATGACAGGTTTCCCTCCCACTTACTAGCATGTCCACCATTATGGTGTAGCCTGCAAAACAGCTGACCCTTCTCCCTTTTGCATTTAAAGACAGAGCTGTTTTCGATGGGTCTATTGGCCTTGCTGCTTTGCCTAATTGGGTGTTCTTTTGAGAAGATGTGGTGTCCTAGCTTTATACTAAGCCAAAGCAAGCACAGATGACATAAATAATTAAACTAGTAAATTATCCATACAATACGAAAGGAACAGCTAAAGACTCTGGTGTAACATCTTGCTGCCGGACTGCACTAGAAAAGCCCTTCTTTCCACAGCCCTGTTGTTTCCATCGTCTACTGAACTCTCTCTGTAGCTCACAAACCGCCCTCAGAGGATTATTATATTAAGGATATATATTGGCTTGGTGGCCCTGTGCAGGTGCACAGCTTGCACATGCCTAAGGCCGCCCCTGGCAAACCGTTACTTATTAAAGAGGAATGTGTCAGTGACCACTGCCTATGTTAAACACAACACAAATGATGAAGTATTGCATGTAATCAAACGTTAGTCACGTGGTGAGCATATTTAGTATTTTTATCAACACTCACGACAACATGTTGGTTCTTTAACCATCAGAAGCAGTTACTTTGTACAGAACGGTCAAGGCAACTTTTGCCACTGTATGTGGCGGGTGAAATAAGTTGCAGCAATCATTCACCACTGTATAAGGTGGTAATATGTCACTTCTGCAGCTCTTAAACTATTTAAGACACCTGCCCAAAACTGTGGCAGAGGCCATAGGTCGGATCACAAAACATTTTGACTGCCACTACTTCAGGTCCTGGTTGGTAATTTAAGGCAATGCTTAGTGCAACCACCTTTAACACCTTTTGCTACTGTATTATGAAAGCCGGTTCTGTAGGTGGTAATGTGTGAGAAGAATATTTCTGCCTATTCGTTGTAGGAGTAATGTGTTTTTTTGTGCTGCTGTTTTTTGTACTGTATTATTTGAATGTGATGCTATTGTTTTGCATTTTGGCTGCTATTGTGTATTCAGTTTTGATTTTTTTTGTCGGGATGTGCCCTATGTTTTATGTGTGTTATGTTGCTTTGTTTGTTATTGTGTTATGTTATGTTGTTTACTGAAAATTCGGCTATTAATGCTGCTACATTGTGCAGCTGAAAGCAGCACATGCTTTTAAAGTTCATGTGTTATAGAAGCATTTACCATCATCCAGTGTGGAAAAATAGCTCTGCTGCAGTCTTCCACTATTTAAAACACCAGCCAGCTCAAAATTGTGGGATAGACTGTGTCTTAACGTAGCGCTTTCTGTGCCCCGGGACACTGCTAAGAGTATCTGTGCGCTCTATACATTCTTATTCATCATCATGTATGTGATACAGCACCAAGCTTTGAATTAGCTCTACCAGGGCCAGATTCCTTAAATATTTTTCTGTGATGTGGCACCATTCCAGGTCCTTCTTGTTCATTAAATTAGTGCTTGCTTAGTGATTTGTGAACACAGCTTTGTGGTGTAGTGTAGTTCCTAGTTTCCCACTAGGCCCTGCGCATTGGAATAACATAAACAGTAGTATCGACGTGGAACTGCAGATATTCCAGGCCTCCACTGACTATGCTAAACTTAATTGGGTTGTGTTACCAACTAACTCAGAGGTCACTGGAAACTTTCTTCTCTGCATAGGAAGTGATCAGCTTCCTTGGCACAGACAAGAAGGGATTCAGTTTTCCAACAACCGTGCAACATGACAACTTTGCTCCTCAGATCAAGAGTCAATCTCTAGGGTCGTGTGAAACAATAGACATGTATTTCACTCAGTCAGTCTAGTGCAGTTTACTTTCACGAGATGTAGAGAATAGAGAGATGGGCGTTTGTCAATAAAGGGTTAACATTTATTGAACAGTCTTTCTTCTCGTACAAGAGAAATGTATTGCCACAATTGCAATAATTGTTATTATAAAAAGTACGTACAGTAAGATAAGTATTGCGAAATAGAACTGTAAAAGCATTGATATGTTTTCTTAGCCATACTATGGTTAAAAGTAATAAAACATATATACAGTCATATATACATTAGGCTAACATACTCAACTGGTGCTTCTAACTAAGCCTACCCCAGTGTGCCTGACCTAAGCCTAACACGTGAAAAGGGGAGTAAGTAAGTAGCTTAAGTTAAGTTGGTTTTGCCAAGGTTTGTTTCAAGAATTCTCGTCTAAGGGTTTAGTCAACACCATACCTCTGAATAGAATGATGGAGGATTGGTATCTCCTTCAGGGGTCTCTCTCGATATCCCAGTCCACCCGCGAGGGTAAACCGGAAGCGCCGGGACTGGATTTCTCTGCACGAGAAAGGCAGCGGCTTCTCTTCAGCGCGTCGAGGAAGGAGGGGGGACAGCGTCCGCGGGCAGCTGGAATCTGCTGGATGTCTTCGCAGAGGGACGGCTGTTCAGCTCCTTAAGCGTACTGCACCATAGTTCGCGCTTTAGCGGCGATAATGGTATCAGCAGCTTCACCACCACAGGATAGCAGGCTGCAGCGACAGAGTGCTAGATTTACCAACACGGGGTCGTGCAGGCAGCTCACAGCTTACAGCTCTCAACAGCAATTGCTTAAGGCAACGTTGGTAATATTTATACCTGACAGGTGCCGGGTTTGACGCAAGTTTGCTGGACATAAGACGTCAATTAAAGATGTCACTAGGAAGTGATAGTTATCAGTTGCTCATTAGAGTTCCATTACTAATCAAAACACAGCAAGCGGGGATTTCCAGGTTTGCGGAGTTTTTATCTTGTTGAAGAACTCGGAGTGTTATCTAGGAATATCAGATAGTGACTACTGCTCTGTCATTGCACTAATTGGTCGCAAAGGAAGTGGCAGAGGGAACTATGCTGGAATGTGGCTCTGTTCGTGTGAGGCCAGAGATGACTTTTCAGAAAATCGCACTTGAACGGTTATGCCAATATAGGGAATAAATGGCTTTATAGCCGAATAGGGGCATAAGGTCACAGTATCGATCAGGAACCTAGATAAACACGCAACACCCACTCCACGGGTTAATGTCCATCAAAATTACTAAAACTAAAGCAATTAGATGCATGTGTAACATTGCCCACCCCAAAATACATAAATGCATTCGAAATAGGCGTACTTGTAATACATGGAATTTAGGTACTGTACGTTTTTTAAAAGCATAGAAATCATTCAAATAATTATTGCATATGAAATCAATGAACGATTATGCAAAAAGAATTACACATGAAGTATCTCTGACAGAAGAAATGCGAGATAAATCATCACATAAAAATGCATTGTAATAACATGTGTGCTAGAGGCTGGTTTAGTATTGTTATGTCTCTAGATGTGTTTAGAAATAGAAGTGTGAAGCTTCTGTTCTCTAAGAATAGTTTTTACGTTAACCCCTTCCATGCTGATGACGGAACCGCTCCGTCATCAGCTACAGTTGAGCTGTGCTGATGACGGAGCGGTTCCGTCATGGCCCGGCCGCCGCGCCTGCGCGGCGCTGATTTCGCGCCTGCGCGGGCGTTCTAATGAGCGGGGCGGGTCATGACGGAACCGCTCCGTCACCAGCATAGCTCAACCGCGGCTGGTGACGGAGCGGCTCCGTCACCAGCATGCGGCCGCCGCGCGGCCGCCCCGCCCCTTTAGCGCTGCGGCGGAATAGCCGCCGCAGCGAAGGGGTTAAGCAAAGAATTGTTCGTGCCAAAAAAAAAAGGTCAATGTTAGAAAAATTGTCCAATTCAAAAAATAGATTTCCAAAGCTCTTGGCAGTTATTGTTGATCAAAACTGAAGGCCGAATTCAGAGTTCATGGGAACGCTGTGTGTCGGAAAGCTTCTCAAAAAGTTATTGTTTCTCTACGGGTGAGAACATCGTATCAGACAGGCTCTCAAAGAATTGGTCTACAAATTCAGGTGATAGTTCAACCAAATTAGATAGTGCTGTAACTTGGCAGGTGTGAGAATGATTGCGGTCATCGTATTCAGGACCAGCAATGCTCACAGATGGCTGTACCTGGGTGATGCTGCTTTTGTCGCTTGCTCCACTGTTACCACTTGGCTGTAGTACAGGAGTCTCCACAAATGCCGTCATCAGGATTGGTAGCCGCTGGGGACAACACAATGCGTGAGCCGTTATTGGACTGAGCAAAGTATCGACGTCCATTGGTACTGCTGATGGAAGTGAAAGACAGATGTCCAACACGCATTCATCGCCGCAAAGCATACATCTCAGCACAGGTAAAATGCAATTTTGCCATATTGGTCTGAATGAAAGGAACCAGGTCATGTTTAGATCTCTCAGCCTGGCCAATCCAAGGATGTTAGTTATCCTGTCCCGGTAGCGCATTGCTAGGATTGTCTCTTCCATTCTCATGGGAGCTATGTCTGAGTCGAGGCTTGCCGTAACGAAGCAGGAGGGTCAAAAATAAAATCCCTGCGACGAGTCCCAAAAATAACGGTATGCCGCCAAAAATGGAGTGCACAAAATTAGGAAAGATTCCCAAAATTGCCTGGAAGGGTGTTAGCAGTCCCGTAAAGACTGTCTTAAATATGCCTGGGATGCTTGTTGCACTAGACATGTTAAGGAGTTGGCTGAACATTTCTACGAAATGCACGGGGCAATTTGTTGATAAAAGGTCATGAACTTCAGTAGCTGTCCTTGCAACTAGAAGATCATACGTCTCTTTTGATGACGTTATAGGCACTGTTGTCTGTAAAAGTACAGATTTAACTTTGCTTAATGTATCAATTCGTATAGAATAGAGATTCAGACGAGGCCAGATGGGAGTCACTATGTCTGGAGGCCCACTCGGGAACAATGCTTGCATACAGCATTTGACCATGGATGTTACTTCTACTAGATAACTTTTCCCTGGCGCGAGCCCACAACATCTGTGATCCGTTCTAAGAATGTAACTCCCGTTCGAAAGTTGCATAAAGAAGGGCTCTATCTGAGTTGCAGGTGTGACTAGCTGGTGGCATGAAAGGTTGTTTGAATTTCCATCACATGCTCCGTGTAAATTAATACCCTGACACAAAAGTATACCGCTTAGTGAATGTTTACAGTTGTCACCACTAAGAAATACATTTTTGTCACTGTCACTATAGCAAGAATGAGTGTATGGTAATTTCCATTCGGATTTTACATATCCTTTACCCAATTGTTCATACTGGCCAGCAGGTATGTACTCAAGGCACATTTTAAATCGGAAAGTTGTTATCGGAATTGTGATAATTCCGTGTATTATCCATTCAATGACAGGACTCTCTGACATTGTCAATGGTAATCTCTCGAGTTTTTCGATGCTCAGGATTGTATAGTCTGCTCCTTTCTGTGCCAAACTGATCTGTTTATCAGTAAGGTTAAAACTGGAAAATAATGACGTTGTGTTGATTAAACGCCAAGGCACATAGCCTGAACGAAGATTTTGCAGCGTCCAGCCTAGTCCTATAATAGAGCGTAATTGAGACTGGCCATGTTGTAACATAAGCAAATCTCTGTCTATCACATCAAAGGCAGAGGATACAATATTGTCCAACGAATATATTCTGGAAGACAGAGTCGTTAACCCATTGTCTACCACAGAAAGTGATTTCTCCAAATTAATACGATCAATTTCTCGTATTTTTTCAGCAGTTTCAATTTGCTTTACTTTCCAAGCCTCGTTGTAAGCAGCATAGATACTGGTCGCTATGAAACGCTTTTGACGCTGTTTGCGTGGTCCAAGAATGAAATCGCGCAAATCAGCACCATCTTTTAGTAAAGACAAGTGTTGCTTAATTTCAGCCAGTGTGGATGTTGTTAACCATTCGAGGCAGAGTTTCCCTACACTGTATGTTGTTATAATCCCTGGATGTAGTCTCTGGGAATATCTCGAGTCTAATCTGGTCATTTTTAACCCCTGTGTTTTATTCAGGAATCTATCTTGACAACTATTTGTGTCTGTAGGCCAGATTAACCATTTTTTCCAATCAGGATGTGTTCTGTTGAAATGTAAAATTTGTGACACGCCTAACTCAATATCTGCGGTTACATTTTCAGGTATTGGCTTTGGTATAGACGGTGTTTTAAGGTCTTTGTTCTTAGCTAAGCCAAGACAAGATGTTTGGTGTATTGTGTCATTTAAAAACAACATTTGTTCTGGTATCATGCAGGTTCTAAATAGTGCTTCAATGCCTTGCACCTGCCAATCTTTTGTACCCCAAATTGTTTTCGTTTCAATATTATTTTTCCAATAATCAAAACCAAATGTCATCATTTTGTCATAAAATGCTTCTGAATATATCAATTTAGAATTTGTCAGCATTGTTTTCATTCCTGTTTTATCTAACAGTTTATAATAAAACGTTTCTGCATCACTGGTGTTAAACCCTGAGAAGTATTTGAATTTCTCAAAAAATGCTTTAGAACTGCTTTTAGGTGGTGTAGAACAATGCTCCCATTGATTATACATAAAAACATTTCTAGGCTGTGCAGATTTATGCAAGTAATGATCCCCATAGTGGGTGTAACAGAATAATTGCTCATAACTAGATGAACCTTGTAAATAATCATGATCTGTGAATCTAGCTGACATTACTAAATCAGACATCATGTCATTAATACTGTTAAAGTCCCAATCATCAGAGAATGTACTTGGTGTCACAAAGTCACTTAAGGAAACCTTTAGTTGATGAGGATACTTCAGGATTTCGACCGGACCATATATCTGATAGTCTGTTTTCTCCCATACTACCCCACCAGGTATTGGAATTGCTGTGACATTTACTGTTGACAGTTCTCTTTTCTTCACGTGGGATGATCTGTGTGGTTTCAAGACTAGGTTGATGTTCTGACTTGCTGTGTCCATTGTAATATATTTTCCCTCAATGAATTTTCCCAAACACAGTACCATGATGAGCCAAAGCAGGAGGAAAAATACACCTAGACCGAACCAGAACTCTAGCCAAGGGGAAACAAGGTAGATTTCCTTCAGTTGATGAAAGAGTTCTGTTGCTTTTTCTTTAAAAGAATTTTTTGTTTCTGGCATCACTTCGGGGTCATTTAAATCTTCAGAGAAGTTGTCGAAGTTGATGAAATAACCAGAGGCAGTTCTGTCAATTGATTGGATTGTTCTTTCAATCTGTCTCTCGGTAGCACTTTCTGATGCCACATCATTGTAGACTGGTGTTGTTTCTTGACGAACTGTTTCAATCTGTGTTTCAAGAGGCACGAGTTCCATGGCATTATTGCATAGTCCTTCATTGTGCACTGCAGGCTGATCGAATGTGATTAGTCTTTCAGTTTGAACCTCTTGGATTGTTGCAAGTTTGGGTATTCTGTTGTTTCTTGGGAGTCCACTGGGCCTACTGTTGATTATAGGCCACATGCTTGTGGTTTTACCAGATCGATAGACACGACTCTGTTCTCCTTTTTACCAGCAAGGGGCGGTAGCACAACTGATCTTGTTCCGGTGACTGCCAAGACAGGTACTGCTTTTCTGTAAGAAGGCCCAAATTCCTTCTTAACCGCAATCTTTTCTCTGACTAGATCCCCAATCTTTGGAATCCAGACAGGCCTTGCTGGGGCTGTTGCGGGTGGTGCCTCGTCAGTGGTACTTGGCTGTTGCTTTAACTTTATGTTGCTTAATGATTTTCTTGTTTCATTCAGTTCCTGTAAAACAGCCAAATGATCCTTTACATCAAAGTGCGTTGTTTCTTCTTGTACCACTGACATTTGACTATCGAGGTCCTGAACTCGCATTCTAATTCCGAACAATAGTTCGTATGGGCTGAAACCTTTTAGAGAATTTCTTGGCATGTTGTTAAGACTAGTCTGGACACTTATTAAATGTTTGACCCACCCAGCGCCTGAACCTAATACCTTCGCTGTTATAGATTGCTTTATGTCACGGTTTTTTCTTTCTACCACACTATTCCCTTCGGGGTGCGACGGACAAGAATACCGCAACCCAATTCCCATGCTAGCCATGGCCTCCCTATAAGCTCGAGAGCTGAAAGCAGGACCCTGGTCAGAATGGAACGTGGTAATTGCGTATGTGCCGATAAAGACTCGCAAATCTTTTATAACCGTTCTAGCGTCAGCCGAGCGCTGGAGGCCTCATTTTTTTAAGTGCTTTTCGTCTTAATGGTGTACACTGGGACGCGCTTCTCTTCTTTGATTGCGCAGATAGACCGTCTTATGCTGTCTAGAAGGGATCCTGAAACTACACTGGCCTGTTCATTTCTGCGATCACGGTTGCAGTTTTCACAATTTTGAGCAAAACATTGAATATCTATACTCATTCCTGGCCACCAGTACTCTGATTGTAATTCTTTCAGAGAGGCTTTGATTGTTTGGTGTCTCAGACCCAACCCCATGTGTGCTTCCAGTACGAGGAAGCCCCTCCTGCTCCTGTTTGGAATTACTCTGTCCCCCACTCCAGGGATTCGAGCAAAAGGAACGGAGTTTGCATCGATTATGTATGCATAATTGAGTGGATAGTTTACGGGTAGTGCTGCACAGTCGCCTTTTACGGTCATTTTTACTGCCAGCATGGTTTCCCCGTCTATGTATTTATCTGTGCGCTTTTTTGTGGCTACGGAAGCCGGGTTAGTTGCTTCCGCGGTGGCTGTATTAGCCAATGAATTCCCTGCAACGTGAACGCCATCACGTTGAAGACTCTGTGCGTGAATCACGTGAGTCTTTTGTAGTTCTTTACTTAAAAGAGCTACCTCGTTCCAGAGCAATTTATGCTTTATTGTGGCACCTGTGTCATCTTTGTAGTCGTTTTCAATCCAACTCTGCAGTTTGTTATTGTAAGAGTTGACGCAAAAATGAGAATCGCACACTATAAGTGTCGGGAATTCGCGTTCTGCATTTTCAAGCGCCATCTTTAAAGATCTGATTTCAGTTCTCTGAATCGAACAGTTTCTTACAGATTCAGTTTTTGTTACTTTCGGTCTGATTTTACCGCACAGCCAACGACATTTAATGATCGCACATGCTGCGTCGTAGGATTTTCTCTCTACGTTGAAATGCTGTACAGAGCTAACTGTATAGATTATACAGGCATATTGTGGGAGAGGCAGAATTTCGATTGGCAGGGGATATTCTTCTTCATACTCTAAATCATTCAGTTCTTCGTATTGCGGGGCGAAATAGTATTTCACGTCTTCCGCTCCTAGAGAATCTATGCACTGTATCCATTTCGGATCCAGTGACACTGTAGGCAGGTTTACTGGGCTGAATAGCGCCTCGAAGGCGGATTCCGCTGTAAGGATATTAATCCGTTTTCCGTGTGCTAGTTCTCTTTCATTTGCTAATGCGATTTGCACTGCGTTCACAGTTCTTTCTGTGTGACTGAATGTTTTTTCTGCTTGTGTGTACAAGTGAGATTTAATTGAAATTGGTACCTTTTCTCCCTCATTAGAGGTTAGGTATGTGAATCCGCATCTTCCTGGGATGACTCGGATTACAAGATCGCGTGTGTTGTCACGTGTGTCTAATTTTGTTTTTGCTAACATGTCTGTTTGCAGTGATCTCAAAATTTCTGTGTGTTTTTGAGTCCAATTGATTTGTTTAAAATCAGGTTTTATTAGTTCGTAGAGAGGTTTAACCCTCTCTGCGTAATTTAGGATGTAAGTTCTTCCGAAATTCAGAAAACCTAGAATGGATTGTAAATTCTTCAGCGTTTTTGGAGCTTGGAGTACAGCGCACTTCTCTAAGAAGTTGTCCGCTAGGCTTTTCCCTTCACTTGATAATTCGTACCCTAAAAACAGTACTGTCAGATGGGCAATTCGGGACTTTTTAAAGTTGAATTTGTAACCCTCTGCTGCGAACCCAAGTATAATGGTGTTCACTCTCTTCAAGTGAGTATCCAAGTCGTCGTCTGTGAGATAGATATCATCTACGTAAGACAATGCTTCATCATCATAGATTTGTAGTAACTCTGTTACCCTAGCTGAGAATAGTCCTGGGCTGTTCTTGAACCCCTGTGGGAGTCGACAGAATTTTTTCTGCGACCCAAATGCGGAGAAAGCGGTCAAATATCTGCTTTCTGGTGCAATATTTTGACAAAAGAAGCCATTAGATATGTCTAATGTCGTTTTATATTTTTTCCTAACTATGTTATTCATTAGGGCTGCACTATGCGAGTTTTGTACTGCAAAAGTTTTGCAACATGTATTAAGATGTCTGTAGTCCAAAACTAGACGATATGAATTGTCTGGCTTGGAGACAGGAAACAAAGGATTGTTCATTTGAGAGGTGCATGTTTCAATCACCCCCTGATATTCAAGTTGATCTAAGATCTCCCTGACCTGTTTTTTAGCTTCTTGCTTTATGGGATACTGCCGTTGGGCAGTTGGTTCACTTTTTAGTTGGATTTTGTGAGGAGGTGAATCCTCATCCCATCCTACATGATTTTTATACAATGCAGGTGCCTGTGCTACTGCCCATTTCCTTGCATATGTATATTTTTTGTGAATCGGTATGTGATTCGAGAAGGCTGGCATAATCACTTCTTCGCCACGAGGGCACTCCCTGACAAGCTCTGGGGGCCAATCTTTTTCAGCTAACAGAATATCATAGCCTTTTGAGAGCTTATCCCAAAATAGACCCTTAATTTTCCTAGTCTTATCACCCTCCATACGCAATGTTATTTCGTATATTTTATGGGGCTCGCTAAGTCTGGCGTCGGCAGTTTCAACCTGAATGTATTCATTCGTGTCCACTGTCTCCAGATGACTCATCAAGTTCTTGCACGCTATACTGATTTCTGCTGCACTGTCCAACATTGTCAATGCCCACTCCCCGTTTTTCAACTGTGTCCTCAGTATTCTCGGCATGGTTGATTACTCTAATACTGGCTACCTTCTTTTTAGGAAATTGAGATTTTTTACTCTGAGCAGGTTCCTGGTCTTTGGACTTGGTGTGCTCTCCTGGGTCTGACCGTCCTCTTCTTTCCGAATTCTGTGGAGAAGATCGAGAGGGACGAGTATCAATACTTTGATATCTATCAGGTTTTTTCAGATTATCCCTATTTCTAAGGTTATATCTTTTCTCAGAGGGCTCCCTCTGGGGAGACTGGCGTTCTCGAGTCGGAGTTCTTTCCCTCCGTCGAGGAGACCTTCCTCTGGACTGGAAAACTTTTTCCTTGGGAGTGGATTGTTTATTTCCATCCCAGCTCTTTTTAGGAGTGTTTAAATTATTTTTAATAAATAATTTTTCCGGACTTTCGAGCAGTTGGGGCTTTACTGGTTTCCCACCCAAGCTGTCTCTACCTAATTCTTCATAGCACTTTTCTATGATTTTTGCAAGTTCAACAGGATCTTTTATATCTGTTTCCCTCACCTTCTGGCGAATCGCCACAGATGCTGCTTCTCCTTTTATGTTGGCTAATAATATAGCCGAGACCTGCTTGAAGTCTTTCAGTAATTTCATACCTAGATTTAAAGCGGGCTCTGGACCAAATTCATTTTGAATCTGTTTTAGCACTTCTGGTATTACCGCCATAGACGGGACACCGTGTGTTTTTGTATAAATGGAAGCAAAGACTGTACCCCAAGTATCACAGTCCTCCACGTGTGGTGCGATTCCCATAGGAAGGCAGATGGTCAAGATTCTGTGTTTCTCAATAGGGGTAGTATCAGGAAATACTGCCTCTATTTGAGTGATTTTCTGTGCTAACCAGAAAGGAATTTGTTCCCGTTTTACGGGTGTTTTACCAAGACATGACTGTATGTTCTGTGGTGTAATTTTATTTGTGTTCCCCTGGTGAGGGGTCAGCTGGTGTGAATTAACAGCTGGCTGGACTGTTGCAGTCCGCATTACATACTGGACTAATTGCCTATGTATTTTTATTAATGTGTTTAGCTGTACTAACAGCTCTTCTCTAGACATTTTTGCAATGTCAGGATGTGGTGTGTAGCTGGCTAGAACCGGCCACGTTGCTCCTGGTCTACCTAGAGGACCGAGCCTAGTTATGTGATCATTGTGTTTTAGGGCGCCATTAGACCAAAGCAGGTGCTCTTGAAATTTAAGTGGGATTTCAATCTCCTCGAAAGGAGCGTACTCTCCCGGAGGTTCCTCTATTTTGTAATAGTGAAACTCTTTTGTTCTAGCGTTTACCGCTGGAAAGTTTATCCATGAATAGAATACCTCTGTCTGCCGATACTCGTGAGCCTCTATCACGAAAATTACTGTACCACCTTGAGGTGTCAGTCCGTTTTCTATAAGTTTTAACGTTATAGATCTTCTTAAGTGGACCGGGATGATTATAGCATCCGGGTCTGCCTGTAGGAGACTCGAGTCCTCCTCTATTAGTATGGAAGCCAGCCTAGCTGCTTCCCTTTCTTCTTCACTGTCTGACATTTAAAAAATGCAGGCTTTGCAGAGTAGGTCTCCAAGGAGACAAAGATTAGGTGCACAATATTTTGGAACACTGTATCCTTCAACGTTGAATAAACCGGAGCTTTACATAGGAATCTCTTCCTACTAAGGTCGGGCGGATTTGAACCTTTCACCCACTCCAGACGTCTATTGGAGTATTTACGGGAGAAAGGGGTCTGTGAAATATGCACAACTGAGTTACTCTACTGTCTTGCGTTAGTTTATCGCCTTACCAAACGTTGGGCGCCATGTAGTGTAGTTCCTAGTTTCCCACTAGGCCCTGCGCATTGGAATAACATAAACAGTAGTATCGACGTGGAACTGCAGCTATTCCAGGCCTCCACTGACTATGCTAAACTTAATTGGGTTGTGTTACCAACTAGCTCAGAGGTCACTGGAAACTTTCTTCTCTGCATAGGAAGTGATCAGCTTCCTTGGCACAGACAAGAAGGGATTCAGTTTTCCAACAACCGTGCAACATGACAACTTTGCTCCTCAGATCAAGAGTCAATCTCTAGGGTCGTGTGAAACAATAGACATGTATTTCACTCAGTCAGTCTAGTGCAGTTTACTTTCACGAGATGTAGAGAATAGAGAGACGGGCGTTTGTCAATAAAGGGTTAACATTTATTGAACAGTCTTTCTTCTCGTACAAGAGAAATGTATTGCCACAATTGCAATAATTGTTATTATAAAAAGTACGTACAGTAAGATAAGTATTGCGAAATAGAACTGTAAAAGCATTGATATGGTTTCTTAGCCATACAATGGTTAAAAGTAATAAAACATATATACAGTCATATATACATTAGGCTAACATACTCAACTGGTGCTTCTAACTAAGCCTACCCCAGTGTGCCTGACCTAAGCCTAACACGTGAAAAGGGGAGTAAGTAAGTAGCTTAAGTTAAGTTGGTTTTGCCAAGGTTTGTTTCAAGAATTCTCGTCTAAGGGTTTAGTCAACACCATACCTCTGAATAGAATGATGGAGGATTGGTATCTCCTTCAGGGGTCTCTCTCGATATCCCAGTCACCCGCGAGGGTAAACCGGAAGCGCCGGGACTGGATTTCTCTGCACGAGAAAGGCAGCGGCTTCTCTTCAGCGCGTCGAGGAAGGAGGGGGGACAGCGTCCGCGGGCAGCTGGAATCTGCTGGATGTCTTCGCAGAGGGACGGCTGTTCAGCTCCTTAAGCGTACTGCACCATAGTTCGCGCTTTAGCGGCGATAATGGTATCAGCAGCTTCACCACCACAGGATAGCAGGCTGCAGCGACAGAGTGCTAGATTTACCAACACGGGTCGTGCAGGCAGCTCACAGCTTACAGCTCTCAACAGCAATTGCTTAAGGCAACGTTGGTAATATTTATACCGGACAGGTGCCGGGTTTGACGCAAGTTTGCTGGACATAAGACGTCAATTAAAGATGTCACTAGGAAGTGATAGTTATCAGTTGCTCATTAGAGTTCCATTACTAATCAAAACACAGCAAGCGGGGATTTCCAGGTTTGCGGAGTTTTTATCTTGTTGAAGAACTCGGAGTGTTATCTAGGAATATCAGATAGTGACTACTGCTCTGTCATTGCACTAATTGGTCGCAAAGGAAGTGGCAGAGGGAACTATGCTGGAATGTGGCTCTGTTCGTGTGAGGCCAGAGATGACTTTTCAGAAAATCGCACTTGAACGGTTATGCCAATATAGGGAATAAATGGCTTTATAGCTGAATAGGGGCATAAGGTCACAGTATCGATCAGGAACCTAGATAAACACGCAACAGTGGTTTGTAATATGTGGAAAAAATATTTGTGTTAATTTGTTGTACTTTTTTTTTATTGTGATAGTGATGAGTAGTCTTGTTTTTTTATGCTGTTGTGATTGTTGCTGTTATTGTGTGTGGTGGTGTACTGTGGTTGTTGTGTTGTATTCTGTTTTGACTATTTTTCCGTATCATGTATGGTTAGGCTTTTGTTGTGTTACTGTATTCCGCTTTGTTGTGCTTTTTTATTATTTTATAGATGTCAACAAAAGCTACTACATTTCTAGCCCAGAGCATCACATTTCTTCAAATTTCCAGTGACAAACAACCATTTACACTAAGGTGGTAAAATACCGCTTTAAGGGCCAGATGTAGGAAGGCAAATACCGGTCGGTAACGGCCGATTTCGGCCGTTACCGGCCGGTATTTGAAGATGGAGATGTAGGGGCATGTTAAAATACAGATTCGGTAATTTTACTGAATCGGTAATTTTACCGATACTGTAAAATACCGAATCTGTAAAATTACCGATTCTGTATTTTGACATGTAGGTAGCACTGCAATCAGTGCTACAGGGGTTAAAGAATTCGTTATTTACTACCAACTAGAAGTTGGTGGGATATAATGAAAACCCTTTAAAAAGCATTTTTTTTGCTTTTTAAACAGTGCCATGTTGCCGACATACATGTCCTAAGGGCATGTATGTCTGCAACATGTGCACCCATGCACAATTGAGGGGTGCAACAGGGTGTCAAAGTGACACCCTGCCACCCTTCAATGTTTCCCCCAATTACCAAAACAGTATTTACTGATTCAGTAATTGACATTCAATCCAATGGGCCTCCAGGCCTATAGGAATGAATGGCAATTACCGAATCGGTAAATACCGATTCGGTAATTACTGAATCATACCGATTCGGTAGTGAAATTGGTAAAATTACCTAAATCCCGATTGCCAGTTCTTAAATACCGAATCGGTATGATTCGGTATTTAAGAATCGGTAATCTGGGATTACCTACATCTGGCCCTCACTGTTTAACACACCGATCAGCCCAAAACTGTTTCAGTGACCACGTCTTAGATTAGCACATTTAGTGCTCAGACGGCCCCCTGTGCACACTTTGTGATTCAGCCGACTGTCTGCAGGATCGTCCTCCATTTAGACTAGTTACAAAATAATGAAGCACTCACATTTCATATTGATAGTCATCTAATAACGACACTCCGCCTGCACCCTCCATTTCATGCATATTTAATTCCCAGCAGTCTGATGCATTCGAAATTACATTTAGGTGTATATTTAGCCACGTAGATTATTATAAAGCCAAAGGCAGGGACTTTAAAAATGGCAAGCGAGAGGAAAGAGCAGCTATGAATGGAGCCTGCGGGGCATTTTGATCCCACCTCAAGTGCTCAGTGTGTGTGAGTGCTGTAGCTGATTGAGCTGTTGCCCCCTGGCCTGCTTTGACAGCCAGCAAGGAGGAACAATTGGCATGTAAATCTGAGACTCCTTTTTCTGAGCCGTCACCGCAGAATGAAGACACTGAAAAAGGAGGGCCTGAAATAGTCAATATTGCCAGACCTTTCGTTTTGCTGCTAAGTTTCTCTCTCTCCTTTGTCCTCATTGACGGATCGTTCCTCACTAGACTGAAAAAGTGATCAAATCGATCCGATGGCTGGATGATCCTCCATCTTCAGCTGCGTATTGATTTACTTGCAGCCCCTGGATTTATGTTTTCAGCCCTGCTGGGCTCATTAGTGTTCCAATGTTAATATTCAGACGACTTGATTCTTGTAATTGAAGATAAAATGACAGGAGGAAAGTGAATTAATAGTTGAGATGGTTTTAGTCCAAAGTCCATTTCATGAGCGCTAATGATCTTTCTATTCTCTTGGTTAATGTGAGGAATTGTAAAGCAATTCTTTAAAGTGAACAGCCATCTATTGTTTTTTTGTTTAATTAGGGTTCACTTAGTAAATAAAATAGCTTGTTTGATGACCTTGTGGTGTAGTTATATCTGTGCAATGCTGTGTGCAACCTGTGAGCTTTTGGCTCAAGGATCTTGAGGATTTTTTAGTAAGCCATGAGCTAAGTGTTTGTTTTCTCCTTGAAGAGTGCAGAGAAACACCTCTCACTGTGTGCTAGACAAAAACTGGTAGTGTTGCATCCTCAATGAGTATTGTTGCAGAATAACCTGTCACTAGCTCACTTGCAGAATGAGCATTCCAAGTGTGTTTGCTTGCCTTTGGTTTGTGAGATGCAGGATTCGGTCAAATCAAGCAATACTTCTCTCTCGCGTTGCCCTCAGAAATTCTGCACATATTTTTTTTTTTAAACCTTTATTACAAGTAAGTAATACAAATACAGACCTACAAGCACAGGGGCCGGTCAGTACCAGTAAATATAAAAATCAAAAAAGTAGTACACAGCTCATCAGCCGACAACCCGTGGGTCCGGCAGCGATATTATATGCCAATGTGATAATCTTGTGATGGTAAAAGGATAAATGAAAGGTTTCACATTTTACATTTTTAAAGAAAAAACAAACATACCAACAAAAATCCGAGGTAATGACTATAGTATAAGTGGCTGTCTCAGATAGCAGGGGGAGCGACCCAGCTAAAGAAGCTGATGTGAGAAAGGATGAAGAATCTCGAGGAGGGGAAGGGGGAGGTGAGAGTAAGCAAGCAAGCCATGTACAATCGGATATGGATATGTGGAATGCACGGTCCCGGGGACAGAGGAATATCAATGGTTTCTATGAAGGGGGGGTGCAGATCTCTCCACGATACGAATTCCATTGACCCCATATCCTCCCCCATTTCTTGGGCCTACCACGGGCAATGTATACAGTTTTTCTCTGAACATGCACCAGTCCATGTTTTCCTTCCATGCTGAAACCAGAGGTGCCCTTTGAGACCCCCACAACTGGGCTTTGTCCCTTTTAGCTATCATGTTGCCGAGGGTGACCCATTGAGTCTGTGCAACGCTGTAATCATTCGGCACCCAAACATTCAACAGGCATCTTCTGGCCTCAGGCAATAATGAAACACCCGTCACCTCTTCCATAACAGCATGCACACGTCTTCAGTATACCACAACATCCGGACATTCCCATAAAATATGGAGAAAAGTAGCAAGCATACCGCAGCCATGTCTACACAACCCATCCATAGAGTAACCCATACTCATCAGGCGTGGACCCGTGACATATACGCCATGTAAAATCTTCAATTGCACCAGCCGGAGACACGCCGGAATCGCGACTTCCTTGGGGGATGATATCGCGGCCTGCCAATCTTCGTCATCCAACTCCAGCCCATCACCGGTCCAGGCCCCCGAAGCTGTACAAGAAGATCCGAACGGTCATTGATAAGCTTTTTATAGATGAGAGAGATGGTACTATCAGGGACATACCCGTCAAGCACTCTGTCCTCCAGGGGGGAGGACTCTGGAATATCGGTTCCGGCCGGGAAGACCGATTCAAGTGCGTGACGGATCTGAATATAACGGAAGTGTTCCCTATCGCTCAGATTATATTCTCGTTGGAGTTCAGCAAATGTTTTGATCCTATCCTTGACCCAGAGGTCTCCAACCCGACTGATGCCGATTAGATCCCATTTGTCCAATCCCTTCGTCGTCCAAAGACTGCCCAGTCTCTCCGCCGCGTAAAGTGGGGTGGCTCTAGTCAGCTTGTCCGTCCATCCCGTGGCAGCAGTCGCACTACTCCACACTCGTACCGCAACCCCAGTGGGTCCGGTAAGATTTTTCTTCGCCGATCTAGAGTAGAGCACCCTATTATAGTCGCCTCCCGGTAGCTGCCACTTATCCATCCCGAATTCCGGATTCAGGACCGGACCATACATCACATGGTTGACTGCACTCAGTTGGGATGCCAAGTAGTACCGCTTTATATCGGGTAGCGCTATGCCGCCATCGTACAAGGGCAGAGTCAATTTCGCCAGTGCAATGCGAGGCCGCCCGCACCCACCAGCCTCCGCTGGAGGCCCTCGATCTCGCTGAAATAACTGGCAGGCACCAAGTCAAGCGTATTTTGGAGAGCATACAGGAATCGAGGGAGAGTCATCATCTTAAACAAGGCCGCACTCCCTACCGGGACAGCGGCAAACCACACCACGCCGTGACGTCCGCTCAAAGCCGGCGGAGCGGCGGAAGCAAATTCCTCTCATACCGTACGGCTGAGTCCAATGAAATGGAAATCCCCAAATACTTAAAGCCATCGCGCGATACCGGTATTTGGCAGACACGGAGCAACAGGGGCAGTTCTCCAGTAAGCGGGTAGATGCATGACTTGGCCCAATTGATAGTCAAGCCAGAGTTCCTCCCGAAGGAGCTTAACACGTCGAACAACACTCCTAATGACTTACGAGGGGAGGTGAGGTATAACAGAATATCATCAGCGTACAACGATATCCGGTCCTCAAAGTCAGAGGACCAACTGATGCCTTTAAGTGATGGCTCTCACCGAAGCCACGCGGCAAGGGGTTCAAGAGCGAGCGCGAAAAGGAGCGGTGACAACGGGCAGCCCTGTCGTGTGCCTCTTCCGAGGAGAAAAGGCTCCGAGGCCCTACCATTGACCACCACTTGAGCCAGTGGTTGTTCATAAAGGAGTCTGACCCACCCGATAAATTTAGGGCCAAAACCAAATTTTGCGTTGGCCTCCCACAAATACGGCCATTCTATTGTGTTGAAGGCCATCGAAGCATCCAAAGAAACCAAGATGGCTGGCTCACGAAGTGACCCCGCCCTTGCCAGTATGCCATGAAGGCGGCGAAGGTTGAGAGCCGTATTGCAATGAGGAATGAATCCGGACTGATCTGGGTGTATCAAATCGCTGATCACTGTAATCAGACAATTTGCCAAAATTTTGGGCTCAACATTCAAAAGCGAGATCGGCCTGTATGACGAACATTGGTCACGGGGTTTCCCGTCTTTGTGGATGACTACAATGGACGCCAGTCTCTGATCCCGGGGAAGGGTTCCAAAATCTTGCGATTCCAGAAACATTTGGCAGAGGTGCGGCGCCATCTTATCTGGACATAATTTGTACAGTTCTATCGGGATACCATTCGGGCCGGAGGCCTTCCCCGAGCGGAGGGAGCGGATAGCGAGCGCTATTTCATCTGTGAAAAAATCCACCTCCATAAGCTCCCCGTCTGACTCCGAGAGGCTAGGCAACACGATATCTCTAGGTAGCAAATGTGAGTCCTCCTCCGGCCTGTCCGAGACCGGCGCGTAGACCTTCTGAAAATGCTGAGCAAAGACCGCAACTATCTCAACTGGGTCCACAACCCGCGCACCGTCCTCTCTCTCTCCACAACAGGCACCACCCGATTCAACCTTTCTCTCTTATCCAACCATCCAATCAACTTTCCTGCCTTATCACCAACGTCATAAAAATGCCCCTGTTGCTCACGACTCATCATCCTGGCCGCATCCGTAACCAGAGCTCTGTAGTCGGCCTGTTTAAGGGCCAGAACGTGCAACCCCTCAGATGTCACACCAGCATCCAACTCTTCTTCCAGGGCTGTGATTTCATTCTCCAAACATACCACTTCCTCGTTCTTGCTTTTCTTCGCGCTAGCAATCAGGGACAGGGTTTGACCCCGGATAACTGTATTACAGGCCTCCCACATGGAGATGGAAGAGGACACAGACCCCACATTCTCGGCAAAGTAATGATCCGTACATTTGACCACCTCAGCCCTAGTTTTCGGATTACGTAGGTGCCAGGGGTTAATAGGAGCAACCCGACCCTCAGTTCCCAGCTGCACATCAATTGTAAGCCAAAGAGGGGGAGTGATCCGAAATCCCCCTAGCCAGATGTCGAATTTCCCTCACAGAGACCATCTGCACCACTGGCACTAGGATATAATCAAGCCTCGAGAGACTTCCATGTGCTCCCGAATAAAAAGTATATTGTGCCTGTCCAGGGTGCAGTTGCCTCCAGCAGTCCACTAAACCCAGCGTATCCAGGAAGTTGCCCAACCATAACTGTGATCTCTAAAGAGTCCTGGGGGGACTACGATCCTCGCTGCCACAAACAACCGAGTTAAAGTCCCCACCCACAACCAGCATACCCTCAGGGAAGTTCAAAACCACCCTTCCCAAATCAGAAAACGTGGTGGACTGTAAACCCGGCAGGACATATACAGAGAGTATGGAGATCGTCTTCCCCTCCCAGCGGCCCGTGTAGGCCGCGTATCATCCAGCACAGTATCATCTATCTCCAAGGGGAGGGAACTCCTAACTAGGACACCCGCCCCCCTCGACCCTGTAGTAAATCCTGAATGTGCCGCCAGACGGTATCCCCTTCTGTTCAATGCATGGCAAGTATTCCCTATCAGATGTGTCTCCTGCAGCAACACTATATCCAGTGAAAGACGCTTCAAATATTGTAAAACTATCCCCCGCTTAATCCCATCACCCAGACCATTAACATTCCAACTAAGCACCCTCAGCCCCCTACCCCCCATTCCAGAAACGTGGACTGGACTCCCCCCACAAAGAAACAGGCACAATGGACAAAATATGCAGCAAAATAAAGCCTCGGAATAAACAAGGAAACAAAGTCCCCCCCCCACCCCCAGGAAAGTCCCTAGAACACACCCCCCACCCTGCACCCCTGCGTTAGACCCGAAAGCCACTCTAACTTGCAGTGTGCCTGTCGCCCCATTAAACTAATCTACGAAAAGAGAGAAAGAACCCCCTAGAGGAGGAAAAATCCCGAGCCCTCCCACCCCCGGGTAATCACCGATGTATGTACATAGGAATAGTCAAACCACTGCTGTAAGTCCATATAGCTGGCACACCGGTAGGGACTCACTCCCCCTGGTCCTCCAGGCCACCTTCAGCGCCTTTTGATTGTTCCGGACGATTACGGTGTGCAGGCAGAGTATCAAGCCAGTCACTGACAACCTCCGGGCGGTCAAAGAAGAGTGCACGCTCCTCGTATTCAATCCTCAGACGAGCCGGAAAAAGTATGGCATACTTTAGTTCCATGTCCCTAAGGCGCCGTTTCACCCCCGAGAAGCTCATGTGCTGTTTTTCCACTGCTTGCGTAAAGTCTGGATAAAAACTGACCGACGCATTGTCAAATTTTGTCGGTCCGTTGGTGCGTGATGCTTGGAGGATAGCGTCTCTGTCCCGAAAGTTAAAAATCCTGGCTATGATAGGTCTTGGTGCGGCGCCCAGTTTAGGCCCACCGCCTGGGACTCTGTGGGCATGCTCCACGGTGAAAAAGTTGCTGAGGCCCTTAGGCGCTAGATGACGCAGCACAAGGTCCTCCACCAAAAGATCAGTAGATAATTCCGTGCAGTTTTCCAGGACACCTATAATGCCAACGTTGTTTCGCCTGGCCCGGCTCTCGAAGTAATCCAGCCGACGGGCAAACAAGTCATTTGATGTCCAGAGATTACGGACTTCAGCCTGAAGGTCCGAGACATCGGTAGTGAGACTCGCAGTCTTAATGTTCAGCGACTTAACTTGTTCGTTGGTCTTTGCGAGATCCGTCCTGATGAGGTTGACTTCAATCGCCACAGTGTTTATCTTTGAAGCCAGGGTCTCATACTGCTGACCCATCAAGGTCTTCACACTGGCAATGGCGCCCATGACATCTCGCAGTGTCAATTCTTCCGTTGCAGGAGAGCCATCTCCAGTCTCGTCCGAGATGTTATCCACTCCACCAGGGGATCCCTTCGGGCGGGCGAAGCGATCAACAGTATTGGTTTGGGCGACACCCCCTCGGAATGTGCCCCTGGTGGCCCGCTTCTCACTCTCCGGCCTGCCCGCCATGTTAGGCAGCGAGCCCAGCCGGGCCGTTTGAGATCTGGTGAGAAGGGCTCTACGCAGAACCAACTTGTGAAGTCAGGGATGAGGGCGAGAGGCATGTCCTCGCTTGGACTTGAACAATTGGTTACAACCCCAACACATTCTGCTGGACATATTCTAGATGGCATCTTCTTGAACAATTCCTCTCTATGAAACCTTAAAACCCTTCCTGGAATTTGGGCTGACCATCAAGCGATTTTCTTCGACACTTTCTCCCCCTTCAGCTAAACCGTTCTGGCCATTCTCTCGTGTATGGCATAAAGTAGAACTGCTGGTGCTTGCACAGCTTTTAGATTCCACCATTCCAAGACATTCTTCCAATGTCTATGTAGACGTTTCAAATCATACCTCCTGGTTAGACTTGGCCTCTACACCCTTGGCCCCGCTTAAAAGAACCAGGATCAAGCGCAATCACACTACGCCTCCTGGTTCTCAGAAGACCATAGGTCTTTAAAGCAGATGTGTAGAAGGCAGGAACAGCAATGGAGGGCCCACAATGACAACCATAAAAAAAGTCAAATGTAAGTGCTGTCTGGCAAACTACAAATTCTCACTTTATAAGGCAAAAAATGCCTTTTTATACCTTTAAAATTGAAGCAGCATCTAACTCAACCAAGGAATTGTTTGCCACAATCACACTGCTCACCTCTTCCTGTTCTTCTACTCCCAACGTCTCATCTCAATCTTTCGGTAATGTGCTGGAAGAAACCTTTCTTAGGAAGGTTGAGGATGTTTTTAATAATTTTGCCACTGCTACCTCCTCAACTCCTTCTTCCCATTCCTTTAGTTCTCCTCCTGTACTATCCTCTATTCTCAGTAACTTCATACCACGCTCTACTGAAGAGGTTATTAGGCTATTATATCTTGCTTAATCAGAGTCACCACTATACTCATGTCCCCCAGAGTGGCCAGTCTTGTCGATCCATCAATAGGTCCATTTGTTGCCGCTCTTTATCGTGAGATGTGCATATCTATTGTTTTTCCTTCCCAATGAATTTTTTTTTCTCCAATTCTCCTCTTTTGCTGGACCCACCGGAACCAAGCAACTATCGACCTATAGCTGGGCTGCCTCTCCCAGCAAAAATCATTGACAAGATCCTGAATTCACAGTTAGTGAAACATATCCAAAGCAGCAATCTTCTAGATAGCATCATGTCACAGTACTGAAACCACTCTCATCAAGGCCACTGAGGGGATCAGGGCAATGCTCGACAAAGACAATGCTCGACTGAAAAGATTGAGGCAATCCTGTTGCAAGCAGGAAAGGATCTGACATTCAGACCTTAACCCTGCGGGAAGAGAGTTACATAAACATCACCTGAGGGAATATAAAGCCCTCCCAACCCCTCCCACCCCCAATTTAATAAGCCCATTACCATGGCAGAGGTACCTAAGTTACTCACCCCCCCCATCTCCTGAGCGTACGGACCTCCTGTTAGGGGGAATTACTTCAGGCTCCCCAATGAAGGCATGCCCTTTAAAGTCTGGAAAATAGGAAGGGGGCTATTGTTCCACATCTCACTTCAGCACTTAATGTAGCTACATCAGTGGGACAGTACCCCATCCCCTGGAAGACTGCGGTGGTCAAGCCTCTTCTAAGAAATGCACTCGCTGGATCCTGCTGAATTAAAGAACTATTGCCCTATTTCCTTGTTGCCAGTTCCAGCTAAAATGCTGGAGAAACATCTGAATTTTCACCTCAGCTCGGATTTGGGGGAGCACCAGATACTTGACGGTTCTCAGCATGGTTTTAGAAGTAATCACATCACAGAGACAGCACTAACCTCCTTAATCAATAATATCCGTGTTCCGGTTGATGCAGGGCACACCACGCCTTTGATTCTTCTTGGTCTTACCACAGCCTTTGATACTCTGTCTCCCATTAGACTGGTGGTACGGCTCAGGGAGATAGGGGTTGGAGGTACGGCCCTCAAGCTACTTATTTCCTTCCTTAGGGAGAAGTGTGGTTCACTGGTTAGAAGCGGCAGACCCTGAAGCAGAGGTCAGGCCCGGGACCAGGGTTCAATTCCCGACGCGGCAGAGTCTTGGGCTCAATGTCCTCGGACTTGATCATTCTCGCCTCGGTGCCTACTCTAATCATGGGTCCCACTCTGCAACTCTGGGCAATAGCTTGCTTAATCTCCACAACAGCCCCAACAGCGCTGGGATGCCTGGCTTCACCTTGGGGGTGCCCAGGAGGGGGCATCTCACAGGGAAAGCCAGGAAGGGTTCCACAGCGGTATACAGCACCAGGATGCCCCGAGATGGGGCAGCAGTGCGCTTTACAAGTATACACACATTTACATTTACATTTTTACATTTAGTGATCGGGCACACATTGTAAAAATGGGTCCATATTACTCAGCTCCCTACTGTCTGTTATGTGGAGTCCCACAGGGCTCCTCCTTGAGCCCATCCCTTTTCAACATTTATGCTGTCCCAATGGCCCGGGTTGTCAGATCCTTTGGATTGGAGGTATTGTCCTATGTCGACGACATGCAAATCATGGTGTATTTCACCCACAGCATCTGGGAATCTGCTACTAACATCAAAAGCTGTATGCAGCCAGTCTTCTCTTGGATGGTTGAGAACTACCTTAAACTCAACAGGGTTGATGCCTATTCAGAAAATGACCATTACAATAGTCGAGTCTCGACAAAACCAAGGATGTAACCACAGATTTTTGCAGGCAAGATGGAATGAAGAGTAGAATCCTCCTGATCACTTTGAGGGTGAGGAAAGCAGCAGATGTGACAGAATGTGCCTGATGGTGTATGATAGGTCAGTATTGATTCTAACTCAGAGATTTCTAACTGATTTGACTGGCAATGGAAGAGAACGTAGTTCAGGTGGACATCAATCACAGGGCCAGAAGGATGGCTGAGCTCCAAACACCTCCATTTTTGTGGAATTCAATTTAAGGCAGTTGGATGACATCCACATACTGACTGCTCTCATGCAATCACAGAAGTTGGAAGCCACTCCTTGTTGCTCCTGGGAAAGTGAGATGGCAATTTGTGTGCCGTCTGCGTATGATGTCAAGGCAAAACCAAAGGAATAAATCAGATCTGATAAGGGAGTGACCTCGAGATTAAAGAGTGCAGGGCTGAGCGAGGACCCCTGTGGTACCCTGTATGGGAGAGAAAAGGAGGGAGAGACAAGATCACCGAGACCCAGCAGTTGCTCTTGATCAGTAAGTAAAGAGTTAAGCAGCTTTCAGGCAGTTCCAGATACCCAAAGTGTGTTCACATGGTTCAGCAGAAGTCCATGATGGACCTTATCAAAGGGAGCCAAGAGATCAAGTAAAACCAGGCAGCTCTGTTCCCTTGTATGAATGAATATTAGTCTTCTAAAGCGCAAACATAGCCCGAGGCGTCAAGGCACTGTGGGAGGGGCTGTCAGACAGAAGTAAAAGTAGGGTTCAGACTGGAGTACCTGTAAAGAGCCAGGTCTTCAGAGCTTTGCGTAACAGAGAGTGAGACCCTTGTCCAGAAATATCAGCAGGGAGGAAATTCCAGAGCCTAGCAGCAGCAATGGAGAAGGCTCTGCCTCCCCATCGAACTCTCTTAAACCTAGGAACTACCAGCTGTTTTTTACTGGCTGATCTAAGCTGTTTATATGGAATATAGCACCAAAAAAGTACTTTCATACCATCTGAGCCTAGGTCATAAAAAGCCTTGTGAGTAAGACAAAGAGCCTTGAACAAAATTCTTCGATTTGAAGGGAGCCAGTGCAGCTCACTGAGAGAGACTGAGACTGAGTGGTATTTAGGAAGATTCATCACCAGTCTGGCTGCTGCATTCTGCACAAGCTGGAGACGACGCACAAGGCCCTTTATAATGCCCAAATAAAGGTCATTACAATAGTCCAATCTGGACAGCACTAATGTGTTGCAAACATTAGGCTATTTAGGAAAATAACTACTAATACAGAAGTTTTGGATACCTTTTTTTTTTGTTCTTGTGTTTTTCTTTCCTAAAGCGTCCATAACTGTAAAGGTGTTGAACACTCCACAAACATGGTTTGCTCTTTTGCAAACTTTTTTATTAGTCAATTATTTATAAAGCTGCTTTCCTACTGAGATGATGCAGTATAATGTACTGTTTTAGCCAGTTCCGTTAATTTTACTTTGGGACAAATCTGTGTAATTCTGGAAGGTGCTTACACTCCAACAATTTGAAATGTAACTAGCCCCTTCTGACCTCCTCCCATTTGTGAGTAATCGAGTATGAATGAGTAAATGGAGTAAAGGTAAAGAAAAATGCTGAGTGTCATTTCTCTTTTCTTTAGTCTAAGAGCTCCTTTCTGTTACCCAGACCTTTACTTTTACCCCAGTGTCTATAATGCAGTAAGTTGCACACTATTTTGAAAGTGGAGCTGCACAATACGCTTTTTTCATTATTTAGTAACCTTTGACATCACCGAGTCTTGTAGAGTTCAGCTGGCTTTCTGTGGCAAAGAACCCCTTTCTACCATTTTAGGTATGCCAATGGTACACTTTCTAATTCATATCCAGATGTGGAGGCCGCTTGCTTGCCTACAACCTAGCCAGGATCTGGAATTGTCTTCCCCTCGCAATTAGGTCAGAACCCAACCTGCTTACTTTTCAAAAACTCCTAAAAACTTGGCTCTTCAATAAAACCCTCACTTAACCTGTTCCTCTGCCTCCCGCACTCCCATCCCTATAGCACTACTCTTCAGTCTGTTCATAGCACTGGGACGCCTTCGGGTAGCCATTGCGCTCTACCAATCCTCATTCCATTCCATTCCATTCCATATTAGAGAGCTAATAAAAATATTAGTGTTTTGTACTTAATGCTGCACTTCGGTCGTTTCAAACGGTGTGGTGGAAGAAAGGCTTTATTTATTCTCTGCCTATAGGATAATGCGTTCGAACATATAACCCTACATTCTTCAAGAAATGTATGTTACTAGTACACAGTTTAATAGTTCCTAGATTACAGATCGCCGCTTATTTCAGCAGCGGGCAGAAAAGAAGTGTGAGTTTAGCAGAATTGAACCAGATATACTTGCAGCAGTCAACAAAGCCCCAGTTTGACTGACCAGCGAGAGACCAAAGTAGAATTTAAGTAGCTATTGTTTTTGATCCAGATGTGTTCAAATTGTTTTCAAGGAATAGTGGCAATAATGTCTGTATTCTTCATCTTTTAAAGTAGGCCACCTTTCATGCAGCTGCAATCATTTCAGTTTGCATGCTTTTTCAATTTCAAACTATGGCCTGTGCTTTCCTGGCAGCAGAGCAATCATCTGTCTCTCTAATACTCTGGGTTTAAAAGGGCCACAGTAGCGAGGGAAAATGCAAGTACATGTCACCAATGTGTGGAACAGACGCACAGCAAGTGCGGATGCAACGCTGGCCATTCGAACTTAAGCCAAAAAGTAGGTCTCCTGCAGTGAAACCATTATTTTTAGGTAATGTAAATCACAGTGGGAGACAAGAAACGGTGTTCGGACCGAAACATTTATGAAGCTTTTAAAGTCTGCAATTGCGGTGTGTAATTGACGCTTTCCATTTTGCCAGGCTTAACCTTTCACGGGAACGCAAAATGTTAACCTTAACTGAACAATGTAATCTTTAGGTAATTTAGACAGGGTACATTGATTCAACATTTTACAACTAAACAAAGAAAAGCTTCGGTATGGAATACTACTTTAAACGTGTAAAACGGAAAGAAATATGGAATGCCCTTTCATCCTGTCTGTGACTGTCTGGAATACACACGAAACTAAGTGTCAACATTATTTTGCACACACGCAACATTAATGGCTACCTACTAGGTTTAGCAAAGGAAACACAAGGAGATGATGGACGGAGCGCTGGCACTTTTCAGACACTCACCCCCCCCCCAGTCACAGATATGTGTTGAATCCCTCATCATTCTTTAGCTCACTTCGCCACCCCAGTTCAGACCCAGCCATATGCAAATCAGTCATGACCCTGTGCCTCATGGGAACGGTCCAGCCAGTCTCTCTGCAGGATGCACAGCACTGTCAGATGCCCAGACAATATATACAACATACCTTGACAGTGACACCCAACCATTAAACCTAATTTCAAATGATCTTTTTTTCTCTAAATAATATTCCAATCTTTTTTTTTTTATTCTGATTTCTGCTGCTCTATCCAAAGTACTGAAATCTCAACAACAAACTTTGACACCCAAGCACCAAATCTTAT
This sequence comes from Lissotriton vulgaris, assembly GCF_964263255.1. Classification (NCBI taxonomy): domain Eukaryota; kingdom Metazoa; phylum Chordata; class Amphibia; order Caudata; family Salamandridae; genus Lissotriton; species Lissotriton vulgaris. Next base: position 435,922,657 of record NC_141691.1, on the reverse strand, counting down.
TTCAAATGATAATTTTTTTCCTCAATGACATGGCAATTTTTTTTCAATTCTGTATTCTGCTTTTGTTTCCAAAGTACTGATCTCTGTCAAATAGTGTCCCTTCTCCTCCTCTGGTAACTGCGGGCATCTAGCTCTCATGATTGTCATTGGCGATTGTGCAAGTAGTGAATCTTAGTGTTAAGTTGTTGGAAAAACAGAGGCTGTAGTCCTGGTGTAACCTGTGACTGAGCTCACACATACCCAAGTGAAAGAATCTGCAACGAGATAATAACTTCTGTGAGGAGTGCCAAGTTCACTCATACTGCCTTGGCTCAAGTATTAAACTCTTCCTCAAAATACTATTTATGTGGCATATTTGCATCAACTAGCCAAAAATACCACAGTTTGAGAAATAACAATCAGATATAAGGAGGTTGTGGCCACAACAAGTGGTCGTTGTCTGTGACAAGACATTTTTCAACCATAAACCGACCTAGGTTCCAATAGGTCATGTTTGCAAAATAAGGAATCCGATGCAGTCAGAAATATACTAACCTAATTAATATTTAAGATTTTGATCAAAAATTACAACTAAATCCAATTGCCTGCAATCACAAGGCTGAGGTGTGCAAAGGTCAACAGACAACTATGCCTGTGATTGTTTTTAAATAAGGTAAAAAAAAACGTTTTAAGCAGTCTGATGTCCCTATTGGAAAATGAGGGGTTTTAAAAATGTTTTTTTAAAGTTCATTTAGAGTTGGCAGTGGTCCTTTGGACAACTACCTACTACCCCTGGAATTTGTATCCAAGTTCTCAAATGAAACGTTTTCCAATGGGGTATCTATTCCCTTCTGTGAACAGGTTACCACCTCAAATTGGAACCTTTTCAATTGTCTTCAACCGCAATTGCAGTTACAAACCTTTGATACACATATTACTAAATTGTAATTTAGAAATAATGTCCACCACGTGCCCCATTCAAATTGTGATTTGGTTATCATTCAGGGTACCTTTTTAAGCCCATAAGAGTCTATCCACTTCTAAGATTTGGGTTCATACATAAGAAAAACTATTTTGTGGTCGCAAACACTCCTATTTAGTGAATTGGAGTGTTTGAGACTGCAAAATAGGTTCTTACCTCTGTTTCAAACTGTCTTAAAAAATGTAAACCAAGTGTGGTAAAATTAATGAAATAATCCAGTTTAGACACTTGACTATTGGAATCAAATGTAATAAAACAGCTAAAACTGTAGTGTAGTAAAGCATTGGGGATGCATTCAGTTTTATCGTTATTGAAATGCAAATAAGTCAACAAAAAACAAATTGTTTTCCAAGTTATTGATTGAGAAATAAACCCTCATGTGGAAGATTTGAGAGTGAATGGAGACAGATGCAATGTGGTGTTTGATCTCTCTGAAATATTGGACTTGGATACAATATTTGCTAGCAGAACCAGAACAGTTGTGGTACACTATACTGCACTCTGTATAGTTTCATCCTAGAAAGACCCACACAATCATGGAAACAAAAAAACATATGTGGCAGAAGCACTCCTTAACAATCATTTAATGAAAGATAAATTCCAATTCAAATATGGCATTCTTAAAACCAAATAGAGAAAACACACGTTAACTCAGCAGCCTAATCTCAGTATTATATCATATAGGACAAGAAATCACAAGCTGCTTGCTTTTCTTTATATTCCAATTCTGCAAATCAAAACTGCCAATGCGTTTCATGTCAAAGACTTGAGACCTCTTCAGGGCATGGTAGGTAGGGCACCAACGTGTTCCCTATTCAGTTACAGTGGATTCCACTATAGATGTTAGCGTTGTCCGAGACTAGGAAGGTCGCATTCCCATTTAGTGAAAATTCAGACGAATTGTAGAGGTAAAATATTTACGGCATCAATGAGCCTTTCACAGATGTCCCGTGGCATGTCAGTAAACCATCTTGTACACACTTGCACCAGCAAAAATAATACAGTAATCCTTCCAGAGGTGACACTATTTAGCAAGGCAAACCTGATGTGGTTGCTGATGAGAGCTATACAATATCAAACATACATGATGAGTGGGTATTGGCATGCACTTGAACTTCTTTTCTCAATGTACACAGTGGGAAAATGCCAAATATGACCCTGTGACGTTTGTGGCTTTTTGGATAGACCTAGCAGAATACACCAATCCTTAAATGATTCCCTAATCCTTGAGTAGTTTTTAACCAAGTACAAAGTTTATCCACAGGATGTAATACTACTGCTAGCATAGAGGAAAGGCTTAGAATCTTCAGAACTTGATCATCAGGCTTGTGTCAGAGTCCTTCCTCTACCGACGTGTCTATAATTTCCTTTCTCCCTGCCCTGCCCTGCCCCAGGTTGACTGGGGGCACAAAAGACTAGTGTGAAACCCTTTGTGAGTGTGCTGAGGCAGAGTCTTTGTGATGTGCAAGTATTGTAGGTGACAGCTCCTCCCCCTCATCCTGACAGAGATGGCCATCCTGACATTACATACTTCCCCTTTTTCTCAATGTCTGGAAGCAATACACAAACACCAACTGCCAGGTACACCTAGTCATGCAACCTTGGATACAGGCTGTAGGCCCTAATGGTTGGGACAATAAAATGACAACTTTTTCAATCGGGAGTACAATCAAAAAGAGGAACCGTCAGATCTTAGAGAAAAATCAATCTTTGGTCCATCCCCAAAGAAATCATAACATTTGAACAAGTAGTGTTCTCCGCTGTAAATCAACTTGAAAACAAAAAATAATGGTGTAAAAAGAACATAATAAAGAATCACTTGAAAGCTTTGCAAGATTTCAATAATGACAATATAATAGTAATTAGAAAGCAGATAAAGGGAGAGCGGCAGTAGTGTGGGGGAAGGACAACTACCTCAGAGAAGGAAGAAGACAGATTCATGATCAAGAATATTATTGTCAAATACCTATAGACCAAACAAAGCACTTCCACTATGAAATCTCTCAAATCTTAATAGGAGTCATTCGACAATGACTACGTTGGTTTTCAAGGATTTGAATTCCTTAAAAAAGGAAATCCAAGGATTCCAGTAATGTACTTCCTACCGAAGATTCATAAAAGTGAAAACAATCCCCCGGGACGACCAATAGCTTCTGGGTGTGATTCGATCTTGGAACCTATCTCCCAACATGTTGATACATTTTTAAAATCATGAATTGATAAGGAACCATCTTATTTGAGGGACACTATGGACTTCATCAAAAAAGTCCATATTGTTTGATTGAAACACACAGTGGATGGTACCATGGGACGTAATCTCTTTATACACAAAAATCCCTTAAGTTGAAAGTTGAAGCCCTGGAAGCCATTGAGTTTTACGTGGAGTCAAGACGTAGGCCCCACAGAGTCCCAACAAATTTTATTTTAAAGTTGGCAGGAATAGCACTAAAAAATAACTATTTCAAATTTGAAGAAGACTTCAATTTTCAGATGAAGGGGACTGCCATGGGGAGTTCCTTCACAAGAGTAATGGCAGTACTGTACGTGGCTTTTTTAGTACAAATTTGTCCTCAAGAACAATCCTTACTTTAGGCATGTAACAAAGTGGCTCAGTTTTATTGAAGACATCTGGTGTATATGGAATAAAAATGAGAGAAATCTTCGTATATTCCACATGTGGCTGAATGATAGGAGCCCTGACATTAAATTTTGTATGTCTGACATTTCTTGATGCTCAAGTTAAGACAGTGGAAGGGCAATTAATCACCGCAACAACACAGACTTTGAGAACAAACAACATAAACATGTTTTCCATAAAACAGACTATGCAGACATTTGAGAAGCCAAACTCTGCAAGTAAACATGCCAGAGTACCTGGGAGAACCCAATAATGGAAAGGGAACATAGAGGAGACGTACATTTGTATAAACTGTATCCACGGATAATAAGGTTGAAGCCCCAACAAATTTTTAGGTCGAGCCTAGCTCAGGGCACATTTACTGCTCTAGGAAAATGACCTCTTGGAATCTCTCTGGACTTTTTGCCTATGGCATGCGGTTGGGAGCAGCAAGTCGCGAGCGAGCACCACTCGCGGGACGCTGCAGCTGTATTCGCGACTGCACTTATTATCAAATTAGCCGTGCGCTCGTTCTCCATATCGGCCCAGGATACCCCAACCTCCCCTCTGCTACGCACCTCTTTTCTCCTTTGCTTTACTAAAACTGATGGGACCGCATTCCAGCCAGAAGCGTGAGTAATGACAACCTATGTGCGCCACTGAGAGAAACCCTTATTTTATTAATCATCAAAATGTTACATTTGAGTGTAGGGGTTTTAACACTACGTGGCCTCATCGTCTTCTTTATAATCGAAATCCAATTACTTTATTTAAATATAGCTGTTATAATATTGTTGGCATAATACATCTGTTCCTTCCCCTCCAGAGCTTCACTAGTAGCTGTTAACCTCTTGAGTCCCACTCCCTCTCAATAAAGCGCCCAGCAGAGTATTGCTAGGAATTTTGTCTGTGACTTCCTAGACCCAGTGCAGCTGGCGGCCTGGGGCTCGAGACTCCCAATGACCATGCACATGGCCCCATACTAGGTCAATCAATACGTGGCCAATCGGTGAAGTGCTTTGGCCAGCCCTCACCACCTGTTCCCCACATGCAAATAGCCTCTGAGGCGACTGGAGGAGTCCACTAGAATCGTTTAAAAAAATAGTGCTCTGTTACTCCTCTGGGCATGGTTGGCTTCACATAAACGGAATTACTAAAAGGTATGAAAAAAATTAAACAGTACAAAATCAGAAACAGTCACATATTTTTTGGCAACCGTGTTAAAATGGCCTTCCCTTTCATTGGGCTCCACAAAAGCTACTGTACCGTTTTTTCCCCGATAACTGTAGATGGCGGCAATGCCGATCTCTGCCGCAGGGGAAGAGTTTACGAGGACAAGCACTCCGAGGTAGGCACTCAACTCATTATTAAGCGACAGCTTGCATCTCTTGAAAAGCAGCTGTCAGGTGGGAGGGATCATTACTATCTGATCCCAAGGAAGATTAATCAAATCAACATACAGGCATGCGGACACCTTTAATCTGTTAATGCCTATTAAAGGAAACCGCAACCAGATTTTTATGCCACTGGCTACAATATATGTTTTTTTTGTTAATGAAAGCCTTGAAATTATAGTGTTTATTTTAGGGACCAGGACAGTCCTCGAATCAATCCTCTTCCCTGGAGCCGGCAACCATGATTTCAAGTCCGTGTTTGGGCACAGGAGGTAAGCACAATTGTCGACAGAACCTTTGCAAATCCTATTTCTATAGAGTACATTGTCCATCAGGGGCTCCAGCAATGCACGTGACAGAAGAGCGGAGAGCCAGGCAAGAGGCAACTTGACAAGAGCAAACCTCCCCATGCATGCAGCAAAGCGTGAACCAACCTACTTCACAAGGGATGCAGAGCCTCGGAAAATTAATCTGCATGAGGTAGTAACCTCGATGCAGGTTGTAAACAGCAGTAAAGCATATGCAAAAATCACAGCCACATCCTCAGCCCTTCATTAGGAGATTTACAATTAGAATTAGGGGGATAAATTGGGTGTAGGAGGGAAGGGCAGATATAGGACTCGGAGGCTGTGTAGGTTCCGCAATTTTGATTTTTTTTATTTAACATCCAATATATGTGAATATGAATCTAGTGTTCCCTCCATGAGGTTTCTTGCGTATTTAATTATGCAGCACAATATCCTTGGTGCACCATCAACTGTTGCATTGCTAAACACTTAGAAGGTCCCCTAGGCGAGACCTATTGGCTATGCCATGCTTGTTAATGAAAGCAACACTGAGATTTTGTTGATTTTTCTACATAAATAACCTGTCAATGTTCTGAGGAGAATCAGAAAGAAAAGGGAGGTTTGAAACACTTTGACCTGACCTTATCTGGGGAGTTAGACTACAAGTCATAACCGAGTTTAGGCAACTCTTTAAAGGACATGGGGTCATAAACAAAGTGTTCATTATCAATTCCCAGAGTACTCTCAAATAGGAGTTTCAGATAAAGAGATTAAGACTAAAATAGCAACTCAAACACTTCACAGTTAGTGGACTGAATTATCAATAATAATGCATGGTATGTGTATGTTTAATTTTTGAAGTATCTTGTTTGGAAGAAAGGTATTTTCAATAAAGAAATGTGCATTATAATTCATACATGTGGGCTGAAAAAGAATGTTAAGACGTATTGGAGGTTGCCTGAAGAAGGTGTAGAGTGTAGAAATTCTGTAATTTAAATGTATTAATAATACTTAGAAAAAAATCAATGTTAAGCCAATTAAATTACATAATCTTCTTCAATAAATTGAGTTACTTTTATTTAAATGTATATCTGCTAGGACATTCTGGCGAATGACAAATATGTAGGTGTATACCCTGCCACTATAGGTGTGGCAGGGTATACTCAGACATGAGTCCCTTGCTCACTGCACCATCAGGATTCAAGCAAGCCGGGCCGGCGACGGCTGAAATGCCAGAAACCAGTCCCCGGAAGCTTGTCTCCTTTCCAGTGAAGAATTGGCTTGGTAGTTTGGTCTGCCCTGTTCCCATGATGCACTGGGCCAGGGACAGACTAATTTTCATATAGCCAGGTTCTGAGCTGGGATGGTGCAGTGAGCTAAATACCGGTGATGGATCAAGCCCTGATCTTTGGACTGGGTAAGAGTGGTCTGCTTAATTCAGACACTCTGTTCATCACCACCCCCTTTTTTGAATCGTAGCTGATAAAAAGGCCTAACCCCTTTGTATGCAAACTTTCTAAAAGTGGCATTTTCAGAATTGTGACTTAAAATCTAACTTTTCATATAAAGAGGATTTTAAATTACAGCTCTTTAGAGACCAATCTTGACTTCCTTCCTTGCTCCCAATTGACAGCTATCACTTACAAAATATACAAATATAACACACTGTTATCCTATGAGGGAAGTAGGTCTTGTAGTAATGAAAACGAATTTTGGAGTTTTCCACTACCAGGACGCGTAAAACTTAAACATACATGTCCAATGTTTTGAACCACTACACCCTGCCCTAGGGGCTGTTTAGGGCCTACCATAGAGGGGCCATATGTATTAAAAAAAGGAAGGTTTAGGCCTGGCATAAAGTTTATTTTGCCAGGTTGAAGTAGCCGTTTAAAACACACACACATACTGCAATAGCAGTCCTGAGACCTGTTTAAAGGGCTGCTTAAGTGAATGCCACAATCAGTGTTGCAGGCCAACTAGTAGCATTTAATTTACAGGCCCGGGATACATGGAGTACTACTTTACTAGGGACTTGTAAGTAAATTTAAATGTGCCAATTGGGTGGAAGCTAGTGACTCCATGTTTTAGGGAGAGCGCACAAACTTCTTAGCACTTGTTAGCAGTGGTAAAGTGTGCAAAGTCCTAAGGCCAGCAAAAGCTAAATCAGGAAAAACAGGAAGATTGAAGGGTAAAAGTTGGGGAAGATCTCATCAAGGATGTTGGGTCTAAAAGAGGTTGCATCTACAACTGACTTGTAATGTCAGTTTAAGTATGTTTTGCTTCCAGTTTATACATCATTTAATAGTAAATACATTGAGGTTCAGATATGTGCCCTGTTGTTCATGCCCTTTAAACCCCACCCTGCACAGCATATGTGTGTTATATAGCCCTTGAAATTCCACTATATTGTGTTGGTGGCCAGTTGTGAATTGATCACTTCTGTGGAAAAAGGTTATTTTGGAGTAACTTGAGATGGTTGTCTTATATGGCCATGATCGATTATTGTCACTTATTCCAGACAGGGAGAGAAAATGTAATGCATATAATATATTTATGTTCAGCATTATCAAATTCACGTCTCTCTCTCTCTCTCTCTCTCTCTCTCTCTCTCTCTCTCTCTCTCTCTCTCTCTCTCTCTCTCTCTCTCTCTCTCTCTCTCTCTCCTCTCTCTCTCTCCTCTCTCTCCTTCTCTCTCTCTCTCTCTCCTTCTCTCTCTCTCTCTCTCCTTCTCTCTCTCTCTCTCTCTCTCTCTCTCTCTCTCTCTCTCTCTCTTCTCTCACTCTCTCTCTCTCACTCTCTCTCCCCTGTTCTTGATTATATGTAAGCAGCTAGCGACCTGTGGAGCTGCTAACACATTTAGCAAATTATGCACCAAGGTGACTCCTTGTCTCAAGTGGTGTCCATGATGACAAGATGGAACAATGACTATTATAAGATGAGATAAAACTTCAACTGACTGAAGACTTTACAAATTTTTCTCCTCTTGACATGGAATACATCCTGTGCCCAATAATTTAAATCAGGGGATATTCATTTTCCTGTTTGATCCATTCTGTGTTATCCAATTACTTTGGGTTATGTGCTCACTCTCAAACGTAAAAGGTTTTTTTATCTAACACCCTCTAAACCAGACTTTACCTAAAGCCGGAATGCAAGGGTTGGTTAGCCATAATCAATAAAGTTTACTTTATGTGGCTCTAAGGTTTATTCATGTAAAAGGATGCCTCTAGTCATCCTTAAAACTCTGTTGAGTCCTACATTCTGCTTTATTCATGTTACTATTCATTTAAATGCATTTGCATAAGTTTTATTATTGATTAAATACCTTCAATATTTATTACGGAAAATGTAAGTAATGGTTTTCTTTTTTCAAAAAATGATAGGGCTTGAATAAGATTTAAGGCCTACAAGAATTGTATCTCATGGTCGTTATTATATCAGTTACTCTGCAAAAGAAAGTGTTTATTATTCGGGGAGGGCAACTGCCTACCTCAATGAATAATAAAACTCCTTGTCAGATAAACCTTCAAAGTCACTAAATTAAGCCCCTAGTAGCTATGGAACAGAGCACACAGGCTTGACACAGGGCTTGTGTAAATTATTTATGTAGTACCAAAACAAAAATAAAGTCAAAACACCAAACAACAAAAGTCCCAAACTAAATTAGAAAAATAGACTAAAATGTAAAAAACAAAGTGACACCAAAACAACAAAAATCGAATTAAAGGAACCAGAGATATGATTTTTTAAATGTTATGTAAAAATAGTGCCTAAAAGTGCAAATGAAGTGCGATGGAGCCCGGGGCACATACACCACATGGATATCTTCCGGTGAAAGACTAGAAGTCAAAAAGGTCCAAAAAAGTAAGGGATTTTGTTACTTTCTTGAAGAACAGCATTGAAATTTCTTCTGAGTCCCGATGCAAAATGTAACTTTGTCTCTTTTGAAAAGAAAAATCTTCCCCAAGTGAGAAACTGTAGCTGCCGCAGTGAAACCGAAAGCCAGATACCTCAAGCAAGCTGATCCTACTGGCACTCTGGAGCTGTGGAGATTTCTCGCTGAAAACATAGCATTGAAACATTGTCACTTTTGTAGTAGTGCAGGGATCTTTCAGTAGAATGAAGCTGAAGTCCACTCCAACACTGTTGAAGTGCCAGTTGGATACTTTTTCTGCTGGTCCTGCCAGAGTTCTGGAGGACATTTTTCTAAACTTACTTCTGGTACACAAAGAACTGCAGGATTACCCTTCTAAGGTCCCCATGAGTGCAGGGAAAGGTACTTGGAGACTCTTAGGGTGTCCTGTAGCGACCCACAGCAAAGTCCAGTTCATGTCCATTTGCTACTCGTCAGCTGGGCACTAAATGGTAAAGGCCTCTTAAAGCTTGTTTAGTCCCAGTAGCCGCACAAGTAGTCAGCCACCTGCCCCTAAGAGTTCACTTCTTTGACATGCATGCAAGAGTCCAGGTCCAGTTCTTCGGGACTGCTCTTAGGTCACATACAGCAGGACCATCCCTCTTCTGATCATCTTCAGGTCCAGAAAGTGTTCTGAGGATGGTGCCTATGGAGTGTCACATTTATGACTGGCACCAGCTAGTGGGAGGGAGTGACTCCTTGTGGTTCTCCAACCAATAGGGCGAAAGTAACCTTACCCACTTTTACATCAGTCTATGTTTGTTCTACTGCAAACAATCCTACAGTATGCGTTATTCCCAGCATCCAAGATAGGCAAACCCTTCTTCCCTTGTGCCGAGCCTGTGTGCCTATTCAGCAATGTGGTCGGGGCAATGAGCAGTCTCTGCCTCTGTGGCAACTGAAAACTGGTTCTGGGGATAGCTTTTTTCCCACAGAGTTTTGTGCCAACCTGACCATGTTGATAAAGGCTGGGTCTTTCCAGGTTTCACCTGACATTTACTTGTGTCTGAGCAGGCACATTTTAAGTTAATTATATTCCTGAGCTCATCCTAACTGGCCTTCCTCCCAGGTGACGAAAACAGCTCACCACTCCCGTGGTATTGTCCCGGCAGCAGTTTTCAAATGTCATTAAGATCAAGTGCTTGCTGGAGGGCTGATGTAAATTAGCTTCCAAGAGCTTCAAGCAAGGAAAAGGTAATTCTTTAAAGTAACATTTATGAGATATTTATTAAAAGTCCAACTTCACCATTAAATTGGGCTTTCATTAAATATTAAAAAGAGTAGTTTCTGGCTGGTTCCAAACCAGAGATACAGATTTAATATTTTAATTCATACTCTAATTTTCTGTATAGGACAGCTAGACCTGCCACAGTAAAAATAGCATTTAGGTCCTTGCCACTGTAGGGATGTGGTGACAACACGTTTCTACATGTCCCACTTTTAAATAGCAGGCACCCTACATTGGGGGCTACAATGTTTTTTATAAGGGAGGTCTTTGACTGTCCAATCTGGCTATTTTTACAGGTTGCACTGCAGCAGTCTGACTAAATTAGTAGGCCTGAAGGAAACCAGGTCTTGTAGGCCCACACTATTGGTAGCAGAATAAATGAAGCAGTCCACAACTGGAATTTAACTTCCAGACCCTGTGTGGATTTCTTACACCATATACTGGGGACTTATTGACAAATTAACTATATCAATTGGGTATACCAGTGGAACTGTGTTTAGAAGGAGAGGAGCACAGGAACTTTACTGCTGGTTGGTAAGGGTAATGTGTAGAGAAAGTGCAGCACTGCAAATAGGACCTGGCACAAAATATATGTTCATTTACGCTGTGATTATAGCAAACTATAATTCTTTGTGTGCTGCTAATGCCCAGTCTATAAGGCACTATATAGCCCAGTAAATAAAGTGTGAGAGAACGTTAAGTAACTATAAAATGTATCTTGTTGATATTTTAAATGCCATCAAAATGTTTGAGCATTAGAAATTAATATTTGTTTTTATTTTTCTGCTTATAGATATGGGACCAACTTTGGTTTATATTATAAAAAAACTATTCTTCCGGATGGATAGCATAGCTAGAGATGGGAATAGTAAGGACCGAGGGACAATGCCATTTTGCCCCTTTCTATTTTCGTTTTTCCAGCCTTTGACTGAGTTCTCTAGATTAAGGCAAGGAGTAATCAGTTGAGGGGCAGAGACAGAAACACCACCGCCCTGCTGGACAACCTCGCCAACCTTGGACTCAAGCAACTGGTGAACACCCCCACCCACTACGCCGGCCACACGCTTGACCCAGTCTTCTCATCCAGCAAGCACATCTCCTTCAGCCACGCCACCGGACTCCACTGGACCGACCACAGCTGCGTCCACTTCAGCTTCAGAAGAACCACGACCCACCACCACCCGCAACAGGTTCCCCACCGGAGCTGGAGCAAGATCACTGCCGAGCAGCTCACCGCCTACCTCAGCCAGAACACTCCCACCAGCACAACGGACCCCAACGAAGCAGCCAGCAACATCACCAAGTGGCTGACCGCCTGCGCTGATGACCTCGCACCACTAAAGAACACTCCCAGCAGACCCGGCAGCAAGAAAACCCCCTGGTTCACCGACAAACTCAAGAAATCCAAGAAGAACTGCCGCACCCTCGAGAAAGCCTGGCGGCTGGACCAGACCACAGACAACAGGACCGCCCTCAAGCACGCCACCTGCAAACACCATCAGCTGATCCGCGCCACCAGGAAGTCGACACTCAAAGAACGACTGGACAACAACGCCCACGACAGCAAGGAACTCTTCAGCATCGTCAAAGAGTTCTCCAACCCCAGCGCCGGAAACAACAACATCACTCCCTCGCAAGACCTCTGCAACTCACTCGCCTCGTTCTACCACCACAAGATCGCCGACATTCACAACAGCTTCGACGCACAGACCACGCACCCTACCACCAAACCAAAGCCCGCCACCACCACCCTCTGCAACTGGGCCCCGATCAGCACCGAAGACACCACCCGCACGATGAACTCCATCCACTCCGGATCACCAACCGACCCCTGCCCACACCACGTCTTCAACAAAGCCGACGCCATCTTTGCACCCCATCTCCGGGACATCATCAACTCCTCCTTCCACACCGCCGCCTTCCTGGAGAGCTGGAAGCACGCCGAGCTGACCGCCCTCCTGAAGAAACCAACGGCGGATCCCACCGATCTCAAGAACTACCGTCCCATCTCGCTCCTTCCTTTTCCGGCCAAAGTCATCGAGAAGACCGTCAACAGACAGCTCGCCGCCTTCCTCGAGACGAACGGATCCCTCGACCCCTCGCAGTCCGGGTTTCAGGCCAACCACAGCACCGAGACCGCCCTAATCGCAGCCACCGACGACATCAGAACCCTGATCGACAACGGGGAAACAGCGGCCCTCATCCTCCTGGACCTCTCTGCGGCGTTCAACACTGTCTGCCACCGCACCCTAGTGAAGCTCCTCAGCAAAATCGGAATCCGAGAGAAAGCACTGGAGTGGCTCATCTCGTTCCTCGCCGGAAGAACTCAGAGAGTCTGCCTCCCCCCGTTCAGATCTGAGGCCACCGAAGTCATCTGCGGCGTACCACAAGGATATTCACTCAGTCCAACCCTCTTCAACGTCTACATGAACCCCCTCGCAGCCATCGCACGCCAACACAACCTCAACATCATCTCCTACGCCGACGACACCCAGATGATCCTCTCCCTCACCAACGACCCCACCACCGCCAGAGCCAACCTACACGAAGGGATGAAAGACGTCGCCGACTGGATGAGGAACAGCCGCCTTAAACTGAACTCAGACAAGATGGAAGTCCTCATCCTGGGATCATCACCCTCCGCCTGGGACGACTCCTGGTGGCCCCCGGCCCTGGGCACCGCTCCCAAACCAACAGACCACGCACGCAACCTGGGCTTCATCCTGGACTCCTCCCTGTCGATGACCAGACAAGTCAACGCCGTCTCATCTTCATGCTTCAACACCCTGCGCATGCTCCGCAAGATCTTCAGATGGATCCCAACTGAAACCCGGAAGACCGTCACCCAGGCACTCGTCACCATCCGACTGGACTACGGGAACACCCTCTACGCCGGAACCACAGCCAAATTTCGAAAAAGACTCTAACGCATCCAGAACGCCTCCGCACGACTCATCCTGGACATCCCCCGACACAGCCACATCACCGGACACCTGAGAGACCTGCACTGGCTCCCCGTCAGCAAGAGAATCACGTTCAGACTCCTCACCCTCGCGCACAAGGCTCTTCACGACCTGGGCCCCAAGTACCTCAACGACCGCATGACCTTCTACACGCCCACCCGCCAGCTACGATCGACCAGCCATGCCCTCGCCACCGTACCACACATCCGCAGAGCCACCGCCGGAGGAAGATCCTTCTCCTACCTGGCAGCCAAGACTTGGAACTCCCTCCCCACCCACCTTCGGCGAACCCAAGACCATCTCTCCTTCAGGAAGCAGCTCAAGACCTGGCTGTTCGAGCAGCAACATACCCCTCTCCCCCAGCACCTTGAGACCCTCCAGGGTGAGTAGCGCGCTTTACAAATGCCGTGATTGATTGATTGATTGAGAGTGGGGCTTGAAGTTTCAGATACATGTGTGATTCCAATATAGTATTCTTTGTTCTTGCCTTTCTGCAAGACACTGATGCAAGGTTCTATAGGAGACACAAGTGATATTACCACATGTTAACATTGACTCCAATGGCAAGGCATGGAATGCATGAATTAACTAAGGTTGTTTGCCTGCATAACAAGTCCAGAATCTCTTCTTTCCCCCGAACCTAGGATGCAGACAAACATGTTGATGACAACGGAATTGGCCACATGCTGTCAGGTGTTAGTGTGTAAGTTCATTTTCCCCTTAATTTTGCTCGGGCTCATAATTGTGACTAGGGCATTTGGCAATTATTAACCCCTTCAGTTGTGTAACCGTTTGCTTTTCATTACAACAGCATTAATGTTGACATTGAAATGAAACTGCAGTTGGAAAATTAATTTAATGGGCAGTGGGTGGTTAGCTGCATTAGCAGACGCTAAATGTCCTTTGCTGCATCCACTGATGTCAGCAGCAGAATAACGTTATGCTGCAACGTGCGTGCACATTCACTCTAGGTCCTATATATTATGTTCTCATGGATGGGAAGGCCACTGTTGGTTGCTAAAATAATGTATTTGAAACAAATAGTGGCTAAAATTTGGAGCAGATTAAGGGTATTTTTTAGAGCTTAGTTAGTGGAATGGAATCAACAAGTAAATATTGTCAAATTAGTTAAACATTTTAAAGAGTATAATCACGTGACCATGTATGGTACAATATTTTGGAAATTTGGATCGAGGTTGGTAGAATCTCAAGTGATATAATTGCCATTATAAAAGCAGTGGGTGTGCATAAGCACCTCCACTCGTTTTCGTTTGATAGTGATAGGGAATAGTGAAATAAAGAATTAATGAAATTCACTTATTCAATATCCTGTGGTCATTGGCATGAAAATAATGAAAAGCCACACCATCGTCTATATACGCTTTTTAGTATCTGTATTCGCCATCAACTATTGAAATGAAATGAAAATGCGTTTTGTAAAGCGCAGATAGTTGCCCGGAAGCGTCCAAGCGCTGTGACTAAAAGGTGTTCTTACAGTTAGACGGACAGCACAAGAGGATGAGGAGGGCCTATTTATTAAACAAGAAGGTTTTCAGTTGTATCCTGGTTATGTCAGGATTGGACCTTGCTCAAATATCGGAAGTTGTAGCTTAAAGCCAAAAAAAAAAAAGAGTATTAGATTCAGTGTGTTTCTAAGGTCTCAGGGAATTGGGTTCCAGATATCTGGAGGAGAAAAGATGTTGTTAGTAACAAAGAGACACTGAGGGCTCAAGCCATAAATATTAAATGTATGGTGCACAAAGCATAACTACAAATAATGTTGATCGAAGCACTATGGTGCTTTAAAAGAAATTACTAAACTTTTGTCTGACATTGACTAAAAGAGGGAACCGGTGGTGCTAGGGCAAGAAGATGGAGTTGTGGTTAAGGGTCAGGCTCCTTTCGTCTTCAAACCTGCTCTGTATTCTGGTATTCCTGCAGTGTTTAATGTAAGCTAGTGGTTGATGTTGGGGCCAACCAACGCTTAATTTTCGTCAAGAGACTTTAAACCAGATCAAGAGAGAGAAAAACACAAAAGGAGAAAGAAGGAGGGAGCGAAAGAAGGAAAAGCATGGACGGGGTGAAAATCAGGGATGAAGGAGAAACATGCAGTTGTGAGATAAAAAGGCTGGGTGTGTCTGGTGGTTGATTAAAGAGGCATGAGGCGGAATCAAAACTATGCAGCCTAGCCGTGACCTTTGATAGCTCCAGCCGTGGGCTTCTGAGCAAATGTTTGGCACTAGCACTGCTTTTTTTTTAATACAAATTAAGCATTGCATTCCTATGATGACGGGTTAATGAATCCAGGTCAGTGTCGAGATGAGCGTGCACCACTCCATGCAATAGGAAACCCAACATTGCACTTTGTGATTATTATAGTGTGCATGTTTTATCTGCACTCACTGAAAGCATGCAGAGACATTCTTTAATGAAGTTCACTCCCTCTGACTCTAGCACCACCCTGAATGCTCAGCAAGATTGTTATTGCATGGGGTAGTTGTAGTGTAGTTGCGGCGGGGCCTAGCTCACCCATGCCAAAAGGAGGCCCTGGGCAGGAGGTAGGAAATGCCTAAAATACCAGATTTTCATATATTTTCTGTTTTGCAATGATATCAAACTAGCTATCCCTTCTTTATAAAGTTGCTCTGTTACTGTAGTTACCAAGCAGTAAGAAATGTAGCCGAGGACTAAACGTGAACTCTAAGCAACAAAAAGAAAACAAGAGGGAAAGTACATTTCCACAAGTTCAGACGCATAACCTGCTGGCCTCACAAAAATCAATCGAATATATCTTGGGGAGAGAATTATCGAGGACACTGGTGAAGGGCAGTCAAGGAGCCATTGGGGTTTTTCACTGAAAAACTGAGTTATGGAGGTGTGGATGCGCGCAGCAACAAATATCACAGACTTGTTCCCGTGAAGCGATTTACAGGCCCCTCAGCAGCACGAGAAAGCAGGCTCATCAATCAGACAATTCACCCAAAACCAGAGAGTAATACAGTGTAGCAGTTACTATAAAGAGAGACGGCCGTGTTCTTGAAATGCCTGCTTTGTACAGTGCATGAAACCTGCATTTAGCATAAAAATAGTGCGGCGTCCAATGAAAGCCTTTCTAATAGCTGTGCTTGGGGAGCTGTAACAGATGCATTCCTCGGCTGTTCTTTTAACCTGTTTTATTCCCTTCTTGTGTTTTTGTTCCTGTTCCACACAGCATCCCCAGAGCAAAGTATTTTTTGATAGCAAAGGGAAAAGAAGCGGCAGTATTTTATTAGAAAACATGAATCTTGTCTTAAAGCCTTAAAGAATATAAATGGCGTCAAGTTGTAGGTCAGATCATATCCAGATAAAAATGTAGTGCATGCAGAAACTTTGTAACAAGTCAAAGGACTGTAACTTGCATACATGAGGTGTACATTTTCATCTGACAGTTCCTTTCTTTAGCCCAAAACACTGTTCTAGACAGTACTGAAAATCTAGAGTTTAAGGCGTTCTGAAAAGTTTAAATGCATCTACCTGAATGAGTAATCTTCTACATCACAGATTGAAATGAAGTTCTCTGCTGGTCCCCTGCTATGCTGGCTCTTCATAAAAATCCTACAGAAGGTTGTTTGTTTGTGTTAGTGATGCATAAAACAACTTTATTGTGTAGTTAGTTAAAATCATTACAATTTTAGCATAAAATGCGCCAAATATTACAACGCACTTATTTACGCTTTACGTTGCGTGGCTTTATGTGTCTGAGTGCGTGCACTGTTTTAGTGATATGTAATTGACTAACAAGTGAGCAATTTACATTTCTTCTAATGCATAAAGCTGTTTTACTTCTCTGCATGGACAAGTAACCAGTTTCTGATACTTTGCCTAAGACAGGCAGCCCTTTTATCAAATATAAAGCACTGCATCCTACACTCTGTGTAGTTTATGCTTAAGTATGAAATCTCATCAGTATCTCATCTGCTGCATGAGTATATATACATATACATATGAGTATATATACATATGTGAGCATGAGTATATATATACATATACATATACATATGGAACATATACATATATACATTTGGAACTTGGCATGTTCTTCCAGAGTTTTCGAGAAAGTGGCTGGTGATAGTATGGCAAAGAGGATTTGATTTAGTTTTGGGTTGCCTTTGTTCTGTTTCACAGAGGAACTGGCTTTGCAGTTCGGACTGTGCTGTATCTAATTGTGCATGCCCCTTTGGTTATATGAGTTGGAAGCCGGGGCGCTGCAGGACCCCCAAATATAATTATGCTGAGGCAACATTAGAAGGTGAATCAACAATAAAAAAAATAAGTTCTTGTCTCATTTCCTGTGCATTAAAAAATAGAGGTAAAATGTCAGTCTATGTATTCCGACAAATTGCTGCTTATTTGTAACATGGAAATTGGGGTACACTCTTCTTTCTGTGACTGCCAGTTGGGACACATTTGTAAACTGAACTATATGACAGTCTTGCTGCGGTGTGGGGAGTGTAAAAGGATCGACTGTAGTATACCAATTTTTTAACACTCAACAACATTTAAATATCTTTAAATGAACTCCATACATTTATTAGCAATTAGGAAAATACAAATGAAGAATATTTTTTTGTAATTCTGAAGTACGATGGACTCTGGTTTTAATAATACCGAAACAACAAATCAAGACACTTTACTTGGTGTTGCACAAATGATAAATATTTACTGAAACCCAAATTCCATTCATTATCCTTTGCCGCTATATAGTTTTATCAGTACAGCTGCATTTTTGTGCAAATCTAGTGGCCATTTCAATAGGAAATGTGCTGCCTTTAAATGAGTGTGCTACCATACCTTGCTTTAGTAATATATTTGTGACTGTGAGCTCCAAAATGCACTGCCGGATACATACTACACCCCTACCATTCTCTTGCTGAATGGGCGCGGTTCATTTGTTAGACTTGCTTTTCATTTGCTAGACTTGTTCTTTGTGTGATGCTTGGAATTTTCACAGTCCCTATGACCTCAGGTATGTAACAAAGATGGCTGCACCCCCACTCTGAAAATTGTACCAGCACCACAGCCTGTGTTGGCATCACGCATCGTTCTTTATTTGTTTCCCTATGGGAAGTCAATGAGGGGCTATACTATCAAATGCGATCTTAGTGTCATCCACAGCTCCACGGTATTGGGATTTTGTAGCCAGTGTAGTCACATGTATGAGTTTAGCATAAACTGTTCTTAAGTTTATGGTTCATTGCTCTCTAAAAGTGTGATCCAGTACACTTGACACATGTATATGGAGCTGTGAAACATACACACATAACATTGGAGGAATACGGTCCTCTTTATCGCCATGAAATATGGAAGTTCAAATATTCTTTCTTAAATGAGACCTTCAGTGCATTGATAACTTTGGCTGTGCAAGTAATAATGCTATTGATATTGATATTGTTAAACCTCCACATTTAGGGTTTAGTAGGTTCTTAGTAACTGATGGTAAATTAATTCTTCAACACCCCCTTCCTTACTGTTTATTGACCCGCAGAGCAGCGCGATCAAGGGTTTCATGGTCAGACAAGCAATGGAGGATAGATCTATTAAAACTATGCCTTTTTAAGTGGTGCTCAGTTCCTTTTGAGTCTACCATCACCAGTCTCTAACTCCCCGTCCACGCATGGTAGCCCAGTGGCTTTTTTGAAATTAAAGCAGTGTTTATCTCAAGGTGTTTGCATTAAGTAAATCGTGTGCCAAAGTGTACGATGAATTGTGGAAGTGGAGGCACAATGATGCAGCAGGATATCATTTAATTTTTTTGTAGAATTGAATGTTAGTGCACATAGAGCCAGCCATGCCTCCCATTAGTTCCTTTCTCCTTTGTTTGTTCATAGAGTACCTTCCACTGTGCTCCTGATGCCATGTATTTATATTAAAAAATGTTGATTCTTGATGTGTAATTGGATGCCACAATGCCTCTAACTGTGGATATGTCAGGCGATTGTGCACTTCAGTTGTTACAGCTAGGTGGCACTGCGCTTCATCTCTGGGACTTCTGCCTTCTGTTTTTTAAACCAGACTAGAGTATTTGTAATTTTTTTCTTTTGGTGATTGATAAAATATAAGATCCAAAATAATCTTCAGTATACCGAATTGGCACATTCACTTTATATAGAAATGTTCATCAGTAGCTGACTTGCATGTAGACAGTGTAGTGAAAGTTTCAAAAGACAATCAAACACATTTGGCTTGTGTTCTCACAAATATATTGGTATTGTAAATTGACACTGCAAGTTACTGTGGCTTGCATAGTACCTATCCAATGGTGAATGAGGGTGTTTCTGACATGCATAATAGCCATTTATGTATTTAAATTGATTGATATAATTTAAGGGGTTGAATGTTACTCTGAGAGGCCACTATACATCTACTTCACCTTGATTAGGTGGTGGTAGTTGCAGCCTTACATTTAGTAGTGCCCTAGAGCTTTATGGATTTATGAGAGTAGAAGAGAATATTGTCCCACAGTGTATGGCTTAGCTAGTCCCTTATGAGAATTGAGCCTGCCTGGGTGATATCAAGATACATTGACGTAGCAATTCTTAAGGACGAATGGGGCACACCAAAGGACCATTCCTTGGAAATGTTATAAGTGCACAATTCATGCATTGGAATTACAGACTCACACGATTCTTTGAATGGGGTAAGATTTATTTCTATATTAAACTCACTGAGCCGTCCGTTTACTTTTTCCTATTTCTATGGAACATTAATCATTGTACTTTGCTACATAGCAGCAGAAATGTAGTTCTTAGTAACACACTGCTGCTCTTAAAGTCACAACATATCTTTACTAGGCATACACAGCAGTAGTCCCAACTTCACTGGTTCCAAAGAATGCACGCACAGCTAGTACCATGCTGAATTCAGCACGCCGCGTCTTTATAGTACACTATATGTATTTTTACAAGTTTCTTTTAACAGATTTTAACATGGAGATAGATCAATCGTGCAATTTATATTGTTGTCTTCAACTGTAGTGGTTTAACTCTGACCACTATGAAGCTTTGGCCATTGCCTAACGGAGAGAGCAGATTAATATTAAAGAAATTGATAAAGTCCTCTTGATTTGTCCAAGTGTATTCAAACTGACTGTGCTTTGCAGTGATGCCCTGCACAGCAGTCCTTGAAGGGCTTATTAAAGCTCCCACATGGTGGCTGCAGTTTGTGCCTGCACCATCCTTCATTTGGATTTGTAAGGTACTGCTTAATGGTTAGGGGTGCCTGCAGATTAACACAGAGGTACTGATAGAAAGGGAGGTGATATCATTCAAAAACGGGATTAGGCACAGGACAGGGGCTTGGGTAACAACAATCAGTATTGTAGTGAGTGTTGGGAGCAAGGAGCCCCAATTTGATGAAAAAAGGAACAATCCGATTTGTGCCACTGAAGCTAAGTATAGTTAGGTAGAAAGCGGAGTAGAGTGATCAGTAGTGTCAACCAACTCAGAGAGATCAATAGGTATTTGTGTAGATAAGAGCTGATTGTTGTGAGTAGAGGCAACGAGGCGAGTTATGGGAAAAAGCACCGTTTTCAAGGAGCGAAGAACATGGAAGACCAACTAAAGAAGATGTAACTGATTGTGTAAATTGAGAAAGAGCATGAGTGGTGAGAAAGAGAATGAGTCAATTGAAAAAAAGACATTCTGATGTTTTTGGGTAGACGGTTTGGACCACAGTGGGGAAGGTCATTTGTTTTATTGTACACCAGGACCACTGTAGATCTGATGCATTAAGGGTAGTTTGCTATTCCCAGTAGACCAGAGGTAAATACTCTGCCCATATGAGTGCAGAGTGTGCAGTGTGCCTGTGTGAGTACATTAAATAAATTCCAGATCTATTTTCATTGCCAGTGCTAGTTAAAGTAATTTTTTTCCAGTGTAACAGAAGCCTTGTCATACCACTTGCAAATAATGTATGCATAGAAGATTTGCTTTGTGAGACATGCATGCCTCGGTTAGGTTTCATCGCCTGAAATATAGCAATTTTTTTGAGCTGTTAAGTCTAAATGTTAAATGAAATCCTGCCTATTGTCATTAGAAGAGGAAGGCAGTAGAATTGGTCTGGGCATACTGACTTTCTAATATTCACAAACATATTGTCTAATAAATGTAATCTCTGCAAAACCACAAATAAAATAGTAACTCGTGTGTTGCGTTGTGTAAACGTTAGTGTGAAAACAGTCATGGAAATAATGTTAAACCACAGGGGAATCTCACATAGCATTTAAATGTAGCCTCATCCAAACGCGATCTAATGTGGCCTTTGAACTTTCACCCAGAGGAGTTCACCCAACCATTGAGATTAAAGGTTTTCCTTAGATATCCTTAAGTATATTTCAAGGGGTCTGAGATCTACGGAATTGCTGGTAAAGAAAGCATTAATTGCTAGGGATACATTTTTTATTTATCTGCATGCAACCAAAAGAATTCGCTCTGACGTATGCGTAATCATTAAAAAGATTTTGCAGCTGATAGATGAGGCAGGAAATTGCCAAATCGGAACACCAGGACAGATGAAAGCCTTTGTGACATTATTCAGTTGTCACTAGGATAGCGTGAGAGTTGTGAGCCATTGCTGGCCTGTGGAGAAAAGTGTCTGGGCAAAAGAAATATGCAAATGTTTCATGAATATTGTACAATTATTTATGTGTTGTTCCATTTCGCTTCCAATTTTGGGACAGCAGACCAGTAGCAGCTGTGAATCTCGGTGGAAAGACACTCGTACAAGCAGTAAATTCAACACACCAACATGAAAAAACATTAAAACATGAATAATTCAAATGCACATTGGAACGATTATTTTGACTTTTGATGTGTTGAACCGTAGTCACTACGGTGGTTTCATTTTAGCTTGTAACATCTCATCTGTAATCAGAGATCGTCTCATGGAGCTCAATAAAGTCTAGCCATAAGTGTTTGTTTCCCTTACTAAACCTGGCCCAGGGAATCGTATGGGCAACACCAGAACAAGAACAAATAGTGTTTACTGCTTACTTTTTGGAATTTCTACCTCTAGCTTCTCTGAAACTAGGTTTTAAATGACTAAGTGTGGAATAATGGATCAACCGTGTAATATAATTTCTGTGTGCCCCTAGCATTTTTGTTAATCAAAGTCAATGCTCTTTCTAAACTGTCCCAGTAAATTTAGTTGTATTAATTGTGTTATATTAAAACCTGTTGATGCTGCATCAGAAATACATTTAAAAAAAGTGTCATAAAGCGCTATATAAATAGATATTAGTTATTATCTTATGTTCACCAGATGGCTTGGAAAGTACCTACAAGTTTGGTTTGATAGTAGATTTCTATGGATATATATATATATATATATATATATATATATATATATATATATATATATATATATATATATATATATATATATATGTAGTCTCCACCTTGCACTGAAAATTATTATCTTTTTATAAGAAAATTAATTATTATTAGGGATAGATGGAAATCCACAATAATTAACAACGTCATTATTAGAAATGGGGTTTCTGGTTGGATTAGATTAGCCAGACGGGACCCACCACTCTAGTCAGTGGAAGCTAGATACACAGCGAAGATAACCTGTGTTCACCCTCTGGTAGCGTGGTGCAGAGCAGGCATTCTAATCAACTAAGGCACTGTGTAAAGTATTTGTGTACCAAACACAACACAGTCACTCAATGAATACACCACAAAAAGACTCCTCACAGGTTTAGAAAAATAGGTATTATATTAGGTTCAAAACAAGACCAGAACAATAGAAATACATTGGTTACTTCTCAAATGATACACATTTCGAAGGTAATACTCTGTACACTGAGGGTAACGAGATCAAAATAATAGTGATTAATTCAGTTATTAATTTTTAACCTTTCAGAAATATGTAGGGAAAATCACAGTGCCAGAAACAAATTTGCTTCCTTTAGGAAGATTACAGTAATGTTCACGGGGAATGCTGAGAAGAAGCACTCGCGCTAGCTGCATTTGTTGCTGTCTTACCAGACCAAAGTGATTAAACAGGGATCCCAGCAGGCTCCATACCGTGTGAATGCTGACACCTCCAATGAGGAATTGGCCACGGATCACTCAGGACAGGTATGCAACAAAATAGTTATGCGGAAACAGAAAAGGATGAGCAACTATGATCTACCATGTGGACTGTATGATCTCAGAGGACCTTGTGGGTCCTGACCCAGGGCACAGTACCTTTTTCAGTCAAAGCTGTCCTTGCATCACGGAGGACCCTCTGTGTCAACCAAGTGGTGTAGCGCAAGGCCGGTCTGGATTGCCCTAGGTGGTTTGGAGCAGCTGGCGAGGTCACAATGATGCCTCCCTGTAGGCGTGCAATGCAGTCGCATTGTATAGTAGAAGTTGGATTGCTACAGCAATGTGTCAGGAGGGCTTCCCTCAATTCTGCGGCATTGGTTTAGGAGCAGTGGTTGCAGCCAGTGCTGGCAAAGTCTAGCGCTCTATCTCGGGACACAAAGTCCTTCCCTTATGTAGAGCGGAGCACTGGGGTCTTGCTGACTCTTCCGTGACAGCTCTTGCAGCAGGGGAATTCACTAAGCACAGAAATGAAGTCTTTGATGTCCCTGAGACTTCGAGAACAGGGGGCAAGCCAACAAGCCTTTGCAGAACACTTAAAGTATCAGAGGTAGAGAGCAGCAGGCCAGTACAGCAAGGTAGATAGCAAAGTGGCAGTCCCTCTTGCAGCTCTGCAAGCAGCAGGCCAACACAGCAAAACAGTGAGGAAAGGGGCAGTCCTTCTGGCAATGTGCAGATGTAGAGCCAGCAATGTCTGGTTACAGCTCCAAAAGTGTCTTTGAGGTGTGGGTGACTTCTAAGGAACCGTCTTATGTGCAAAAAGATCACTTTTAGCCCAGCCCTGTCTGCCCGGCTAACAGTGGGAGGGTATTTCAGTGCTATATGTGAAGACAGGACACATCCTATTCAGATGTATGTGTGAGCCACCTCTCCCCCTTCCTGCCTCCCCTTCCTGCCAAGGAAGGCTATCAGAATGCAGATGAGTGCTCAGTCATACCCAGCCCTACCTGTGTTTGTGACTGTCTAGAGTGAACGCACAAAGTGTAGATGTCACCCAGACGTGTATTGGAGACAGGCTGTCTGGCACAAAGAGCAGTAAGTACAAAGAGATTGTCCACTTTCTAAAAGTGCCATTTCTAGACCAATCATATTAAATCCAACTTCACCAGTAAAGAGGATTTGCCATTACTTTGCCAACCATATCAAACAAGAAAAAGCTACTTGTGTATTGATTACAGTACCCATGTTGCAAGAACTGTAAGGGGTAGGTGCAAGGGAATGCACGATTATAATAAACTAAGAAAACTTTTGATTAAAAATACAGCACTCCTCCACTTTGATCAGAAATCACAGCTTAAAAGTATATTAAGGAATTCCTTATGTTGGCCTATGAGAGGGGTAGACCCCACAGTGCTGAAACATGAAATTGGCTGTCACTACTAGGACATGCATGACATTAAGGTACATGTCTTACCTTTTACCTATATAGCACCCTGTACCTTAAGGTTACCTAGTGCCTACCTTAGGGACGACTTATGTGTAATAAAAGGGGAGTTTCAAGCTTGGCAAGTAGTTTTAAAAGCCATGTCGAAGTGGGAGTAAACTGTACCCATGCGCACTGCATTGGCAGGCCTGAGACAGGTTTGAAAGGTTGCTTCTGTGAGTGGCACAATGTGGTGATGCTGGCTTAGTGTCTCTGTGTGAAGTCATTTGGAGTGTTTACTAGAGCCTTGTGGCACGAGTGTTCCTTATATGGCAGTTACTCCTGGTGCCTTGTGACGCTGCTGACCAGGATGGCTCTCTGTACCTGTTTATCCTTTTAATAAATATACTCTTTTGTACCTGTGACTCATCGTCTTCCCTTCAGTGGTGACAGAAGACGTGATAGATTAAACGTTCATCAGTGCAATATTTTTACTAGATGTCAGAAGACGGAACTAAATTCTGAGCAGCCCTATGAGGTACCGGTTTCAGCCTTTTCAGCTTGCACTCTTTGTGTAAACTGTAAGTACTATTTTGGTTGTCACCGAGGCACACATGTTTGCGGGGGTACAGAGTGCGCCCTGAGTTTTTTTAATTACTTCATTTCGATGTGACGCGGTGCTTTCGAGTTTCGGTGTGGTGATGCTGGCTTAGTGTCTCTGTGTGATGTCATTTGGAGTCTTTACTAGAGTCTTGTGCCACGAGTATTCCTAATGTGGTTGTCACTTCTGGTGCCTTGGGACGCTGCTGACCCAGGACGGCTCTCTGTACCTGTTTACCATTTAAATAAATATACTCTTTTGTACCTTTGACTTATTCTCTTCCCTTCACACAATCAGCGCTGCAGCTCACTCGTAGCATTTGAAGTACAGGCCCTGGGTATATGGTATACCACTTTAGAAGAGACTTACCTGTACAACAAATATGTCAATCAGGTATGCACACATGTCATCGTGTTTAGGGGAGAAGCACATCCTCGTTAGCACTGGTAAACTGTCCTAAGGCAAAAAGAGGTGGAGGAAGGCAAAAAGTTTGGGATGAACCTTCAGAGAGGGCTATTTTCCAACAGTCACTAACTTGTTTAGTCCAAGCAAAGGTTTCACTAATATAAACCTGTGCTCAGTCTCTGGTCATTATGGCACAGAGAAGCCAGACTTACCATATAATATATAAAGAATTTAGAAATACCAAAACATTTCAAAAGTCAAAAACACACACAATACAAATCTCATCTCAATTTATAAAAAAAAATAGAGGCAAGTCTAATAAGTAAAATGACTACAAAATGATAAAGATCCAAAAGGGAACCTGGAGATATGAATTTGTAATGACTTAAGTGAAAAAGCACCAAGAATCATGAGTCTCCAATATGCGGATGAGCCACAACTCTACTTGAAATTCTCCTCTGCTTCAGAAATCCAAAGCCTCAAATGTTGCTTGCACGTCATCCAGAGCCGGATGTCTAATGCCCTCCTGAAGCTCAACCCAACCAAGAAATAATTCCTGTTATTTTCCGATAACAATAAAGAAGATACAGTGCAAAGCTGGATCAATGGCATGGACCATGATTGCTTCAACCCCCAACATTCACCAAATGGCAAGTCACTTGCATTCACCCTGAACACCAACCTTACGCTCAAGGAACATATTGCCAAAAACAGACTGCCTTGTAACAGCTCTCTCTTCTAAAGAAAGTCATGCAATTTTTTCCAGAAATCAACTGCAGAACTACTGTCCAAGCCTCTGTAATCATGCATCTGAATGAAGGTAATTCCCTACTTCATGGCCTACCAGACTCCACACTGTCACCCCTTAGAGGCATCCCATATGCTGAGACATGTCTTATCCAGAGCCTGAAGAAATGTGATCACATCACCCTTGTCCTGCTGGAACTTCATTGCCTCTCTTCGCCATGCTGCACATTTTTTCAAACAACCTGCATCATTTAAAAATATCTGACCAACACTCCAGCTCATCATGGTGACAGTCTTACTATCGCTGCTGGGTCTTGGCACATGCACAGCGAGTACGCCACTAGATTGCAGACTAATAAGTTTGAAAAAGGAAGCCCAAGGAAGCAGACATTTTCCATCCATGTACCTAGGATCTGGAACAACATCACCATATCCATCAGGACCTTTCCAATGCTACTCCAATTTAAGAAAGAGTGATAGACTCACCTCTTAAACACTATGTTACAATGTACCAACAGTCAACAAACCAGCTTCCTTTCCTTCTACTCATTGAATTTATACTTTTCTTTGACCATGTACAGTGCTCAGGGGTGGCTCCTCCGTTTGAGTAACGGAGCATTGCCCCACAGGCAGAACTGAAAAATAAAATGGAAATAACGTTTATTTATTACCATTTTAGTTTTGAGCTGCTGATCCATCCTGAACTGAGTGACAGGATGGGGTAGGTCCCGTGGTGCTGAGTGGTAGCAGCAGGGAGCTGTGACAGTGTGCTTTAAAATGTGCATGTCTCTTTTGTCGGTCGTCTTGGGACTGCAAGCCAGACATGCACATTTTAATGTTCTCTAACCCAGCGGTCTTGGAGAGTTGGGTTAGAGAAAGCACAGGCCTCCAGTGCTCTTAGGAGCGCAGCAAGAGACCACTCCCTCTAATCCTGACCCGTCTCTCTTGCTGAGAGATGTGCCAGGATTGGTGAGTTCAGTTTTGTGGTCCAGCGTTGGGGCCTGCCTGGAAGGGAGACGACCGGTGGAGCAGGATGTTGCGTCGTGCCTCAAGGTAAGTGTTTTATTTTTTTTATTTTTTTCTGCGTCTCCATTCCCCCAGCCTCACCACCCTCAGTACGTGGCAGCCGCCACTAACAGCGCTACACTACCTTTTGGCTAGTTTTGCACTACGGAAATACCATATACATGCAAACATTACTACCTTCATACCTCTATAATCCGTCTCACTTATACTTCTGCTCAGTCTCTCCATTTATTTGAATCACTTCCATGCCTCGTTTTCTCTCCTTCATTCATAACCTTACCTTCTTTCATCCGCCTCCTTCCTTTCTCTCAGCTCCCTTTCACCTTCCATTCTTTTTCTTAGCCCTCCTTTCTTTTTCTTCTCTTCCTCCTCCCCCTCGCTTCTAATTTTCTGCTACAATTTTTACTTTGTTGAAAAGTTCCTCCCTGTAATTTCAAAGAATGGCTTTTGCTAACAAGTTTGAGTCTAATTAGTGCGGGAAGCTTTTTTTCTGTGCAACTTCAGAAACTATGGTTTGATCATTTAAATTGCTTAGTGGTTCTATTTTTCTCTGTTTTAATGTTCTAATCATTGCTATTTAGCAGAATATGAAATACTTCAAGAGTGTTCTGTTTTGATGCATTTCTTTTTGCAGTGCCAACTGCTGTTCTTCAGCAACTAAATTAAACATATATTTGTGTGTTGCAGACACGACAACACTGGCCTGTGCTCCGAAATGGAGCATAGTGGCACACCCTTACAAAAAGCCATTTGGCAATGATCAAACAAGCATTTACAATGCAATGGTCTCGGCATTATTAAAGGTAGAGCTATTGGCATTGCTCATGACATTTTTTTTTAAACATAAATAAATGGTATTGTCATTTACAATGGCAATAGGTGAGCATTAGAGAGTAGTAGAGAGTACTCGCAGACAAAGAGCCACATACACACACACACACACACAGACAAAGCCGTGCACACACATACACAGACAGAGCCGTGCACACACACAGACAGAGCCGCGCACACACACACACAGAGCCACGCACACAGAGCCACGCACACACACAGACAGAGCCACGCACACACACAGACAGAGCCACGCACGCACACAGACAGTGCCACAAACACACACACAGAGCCACGCACAGACACACATAGCCATGCACACACACAGACAGAGCCACGCACACACACAGACAGAGCCACGCACACACACAGACAGAGCCACGCACACACACAGACAGAGCCACGCACACACGCAGACAGAGCCACGCACACACACAGACAGAGCCACGCACACACACAGACAGAGCCACGCACACACACAGACAGAGCCACGCACACACACAGACAGGGCCATGCACACACAGACAGAGCCATGCACACAGAGGCACAGAAAAACCGGGATGACAAGCAGGGAACAGAGGCACAGAAAACCGGGGGAACAGAGGCACAGAAAAACCGGAGGAACAGAGGCACAGAAAAAACGCGATGACAAGCATGGAACAGAGGCACAGAAAAAACGTGATGACAAGCAGGGAATAGAGGCACGGAAAAACCGGGGGAACAGAGGCACAGAAAAACCGGGATGAGAAGCAGGGAACAGAGGCACAGAAAAACTGAGATGACAAGCAGGGAACAGAGGCTCTGTCTTGATGGCATCAGCAAAAAAAATTGGCAAAGGAAAGAGATCCCCATTGGCAAAGTCAAAGAGGCGAGCCGCGAGACCCATTGGCTTATTTTCATTCCTTGTCGCAAATCTGTTCTGTCACAACCTTAGGACATTTACTGGTACAATGTCAAGTTTACCTGTATGCAGAAGGGTTATTATCCATCTGTACTCTTGCAGGCAGGCTTTGCCCGTTCACTTTTGCAAGCATTGTGAGGAGTGTTTATAAAATGTTGACGTTGAATATCACACTAAACTCTCAAATGGCTTCTGTTTAGGATGATTCTGGTGTAGGTTACTGATAGAGCATCCCGGATTACACACACTTCGTGTCAATTATTGCTTGCAGAACCTACTGCAAAAGTTGTTGAGTTTAATTAATTAATCATTTAATTTTATAATCGCCCTGCCTGCCCATAACTTTCCATTTCCTCGTCCCCAACAGGTTTGGGAGCCAGTGACTATTCCCAGATCATTAACTGACTCACCTCAGCATTAACACCCCCTCGGTGAAGGTTGCCCAGGAAACAAAGCTTCCTGTGCGTAATCCAAGATTATCGAGCTTTTTATCCCGCATGTGACCTCTTAATTACTTGCTAAATTAGAATGATTTTCTGAAAATCACAAGCAGAGGTTAATGTGAGCTTCCAGAGCTGGTCATGCTAAGATGACACTAAATTCACAAGGAATTCACGCGACATGATCCACGCAGGCGCCCCTTTCAGAGGGAAGACGGCCTGTCCCAGTGGGCGCGGCGTGTCCTGATAATGCCTCTGTCACTCACTTTCCTCGTCCAGACGAAGACTGATCTGCACAGAATAATTTGCTAGGCCGCTAAAGGGTATTAATTATGGTGCACGGCCCTGCAGCCATTTATTGTCTTTTTGTCTTTTGTCTTTATTGTACACATCCGAACACAGCCCAGAAATCACCCAGTGCGCTCTGTCACTAGAGCGCATGACGTTTCTGAGTGCGGCAGGCTCCGACGAGGTGAGGGGGAGGGAGGAAGGAAGTGGGAGGCACCAGAGGGAAAGAGAAGTGGTGGGAAGAGACGGGCAAGAGGAGGACACCAGGGGAGGGATCGTGAAAGAGCCCCGTTATTTCAGACTGGGGGACGTGTTTTTTCATGATGACGTCACAGTGAGAAAGAAACTAAAAAACACGCCCCCAATCCGAAAAAGACGGGGATTAAACGGAGTGACGCCCCCCCATCTCCAATGGCTGGCCAGCATTTATGAGGCCAGCCAATGGAGAAGAAGGGCGGGGTAATGCCCCATACTAAAAAACATTAAATCTTCGGCCCAAAATGAGCAAGCGCAGCCTACGGTCCTCGACCTGAAAAGAGTATTGTCCGGGCAGTTCATGTAATCAGGCACCATCTATCAATATATGGGCGCAGGCATATATGCTAGAGAGGTCTCATGGAGCTAATTGCGAAATAGGTGATGTGTACCTAAAATACTGAGGTTCAAGGCAGATTTTAATCAAACAGCAATGTTTTAAAATTTCTTATGAATGTAAGAAGATTATCAGCCCTGAGCACCTGGGAAAGTTTATTCCATTGGGTGGACCTAAGTCTCTAAAGATCTTGTCACCAGAAGATGCTTGGTGAAGCTGCGTAAAACTATGCACCTATGAGAGGCAGAGTGGAGAAAACAATTATGCCTAAAGGGGGTAAGGCTAAGCAGTAGGGAGTCCAAGAATAAAGACAAAACGTCGTGTTTTGAAAAGCAGCCCTTTTTTTGTTGTTAACCAATGAACAGAGCAAAGTTGTTTCAAGACCTGATCACTTTTACGTTGATGGAAAGTTGCCCAGGTCAGAGTGTTCTGGATATGCTGTAATTTAGTTGTCTGGATGTTTTACTGTCTAAAACTGTTTTGGGGAAGGGTCCTATTGAGAAAAGCTAATGGAAATTGTCCCAAGTGTCAAGGGAAATATAGGTTAACATAATTTCTCATTAACAAATGTTTAATTTAAGACTATTATGTGTCATACAGTTTCAAATATTTCCAGGACCAGGCTTCTCCAAACAGGAGCCCCCAGCTACCTGTAAGTAGCTCTGCTTTGTTGCAGTCCAGCCTAGTAATTCGGAAAATGTTGCTTGGATCAAATAATATATGCCTACTAAGAGTGCGTTTGAGACAAAAATTTATTTTCAGAACTCGTAAACTGGTGTTTGGTGAGAAAAATAATCCAAAATACATATAATCTGGTATTGATTAATAAATCATGGAACACTTGGCTGACCAGTTATTAACAGTATTACCTTGGTGCCATGGGCACTGCAGATATGGCTGTTATGTATTGCCCATGACAAGGTTTTCCAAATTGGCAAAGCCTTTTTTACATTACTACTGGCAATCCTGCCTGAAGCATGGATGTTTACTGTTGGTAAATTTACATAGGGTAGTCACTAATGTATTCTAGTTTGATGTGGGCACTGTACTAAATATTAGTATTGCTGGATGATTTGCATTGAACATAAGTAGCTCTTATTGCTGATACATTTGGAGTCCCCTGTCCCGGACATTTCTGATATTTAAAATACGTTGGGTATCATTACAAATTGATATACCAATATGATGCAGCAAGTGAGGCAATGGTTAAAGTTAAATGAAAGAGGAGCAAAGGACAAACGTTGAGGATCTTCCCTAGGGGCAGGTCTGACTTTGGAGGTGAACAAGCCCATCTGAATTACTTGATACTTAACAGTAAGAAAGATAGACTCCACTTCAGGGCAGTTCCAACAGGAATAGATTCAACAACACAGCAAAGAAGAACCTGGTGGCCAAAGGTGTTGAAAGGCAGTAATAAGCCTAGTAATATCAGGCTACTAACACGACCATTGTCCACCTCCATTTTAGGATCTGACTAGCAATGCAACAAACTGAGTTTGAGTTTAAAAATATTTCTTAAGCGCGCGTACACCAGGCGGTTTCATGGTGCTGTAAAGTACTAAAACCCTGAGGGGCAGAAGAACAGGAACATAAACAGAAATTTATGGGGAAAAGGCTTGTGTGAAGAGAAATGTTTTTAGTGCCTTACGGAAAGGTGTGTACTGGGGGCAAGATCTAAGGTGAGCTGGGAGGGAGTTCCAAAATGCAGGGGCGAGTGTGGAAAATTTGGAACCTCCCCATTTTTTTCGTTTAAAACGAGGAACAACGAGCAGTTGTTGGGCGGATGAGCGAAGCTCCCTGGCAGGGACATATGGTTGAGTTTCAGAAGTGATAAAAGCCGGGGCTGAGCCAGACCTGGCGTTGAAGATGATGAAGCCCAGCTTAAACTGAGCTCGTTGTCGGATGGGGAGCCAGTGTAGGGACTTGAGGAGGGGGGTGACGTGGTGTGATTTAGACAAGTTGAATACCAGGCGGGCCGCCTGGTTCTGGACCAGCTGGTGGCGGCGCACACTGTAAGCGGGCAGGCCGCAATACAGGGCATTGCCGTAATCCAGACGGGAGATAACCATTGCCAGGACTATGAGTTTGAGGGCAGAGAGGGAGAAAAACCGGGAGACTTTGCGGATAGTACGGAGAGAGAGAAAAGACGAAGACACCACAGAGCTGACTTGGGAATGAAGGGAAAGTTGATCGTCCAATTTGAAGCCGAGAGTTTTTACAGAACAAGACGGAGTCGGGGGGAACCTAGGGAGGGGGGCCAGAGGAGAGAAGACCAGGGAGTTGTAGTTCATCCAGTCTCGGATGAAAATCATGACAGACTGGAAATTGGACATGGACTCGGGGGAAGAGGATAAAGAAAAGATAAGCTGGAGGTCATCCGCGTAATTCTACACAGAGACCTCCAGCTGTTGAAGGGCAAAAATAAGGGGGGCAATATACAAATTAAATAAGAGGGGAAAGGGAGGAGCCCTGGGGAACCCTGCATTGAACCACGCAGAAGTCCGCCGAAAAGTCGCCCAGGCGCACTGCTTGGGTGCGGTCTCTCAAGAAGGAGGACAGCCAGACCAAGGCCGATCCTCCGATTCCCGCCGCTCTGACACGGGAGAGTAAGATGGCATGATCAACCGTGTCAATGGCGGCGGAGAGATCGAGAAGGACCAGGGCCTGGGGATGGTTAGTGTCCATACCCTCTTTGAGGTTGTCAAGGACTGATAACACAACGGATTCTGTGGAGTGTCCGGGCGGAAACCAGGCTGACGGGGGGCTAATACCCTATTCTCCTCCACGAAGGTGCTGAGCGATCTGGTCACATGGCGCTCCAGCACCTTCGCCAAAAAGGGCAGGAGTGAAATAGGGCGATAGTTGATGAGTACTGAGGGGTCAGCGCCAGTTTTTTTTAGGATGGGCAAGATGATAGCCGATTTAAGAGGTGGAATGACGATGCCCTGTGAAAGTGAGCTATTAAGAAAGGTGAGGGGGGGCAATACACAGGCCGAATAGATCTGTTTCAGGATGTGTGCTGGGCAAGGGTCAAGAGGGGAACCAGACTTAACCAAAGGCAGAAGAGAGAGGAAAGATTCTTCTGTAAGAGGGGGGATGGAATCAAGGGATGCTGCAACTGGGCGACAATAAGGGTCAACAAAGGAGGGGGAGGGAGGGGTATGTTTGCTTTAATTGTAGACATTTTTTCTAAGAAAAAGGAATTGAGGGAATCACATAAGTCCTGGGAAGGGGAGGGTTTAAGAGTGGCCCTATCGGAGTATGCGAGAATGATGCCTCAGGGCTACAGCCAGGATGGAAACGAGTATGGTATGACTTTAAAACAGATTGGTTAAAAAAAATACTGGTGTTGAAGAGGACAGCTTTTTCAATGAGCTTCTCAATAAAGGGCAGTAAGTGGTAGGATGGGAAGCTAAATGGTTCTGGAGGGACAAAGCGATGTTTCTTGAGTAAAGATCTTACTACTGTTGGCTGTGCATAGAGACAGAGGTCCCTAAGGAGGTAGGTAGGTCATAAAATTATGTGTGTCTTTGTTTATAATGATACTGGTGCTCATGTAAAGCGCTCTGATACCCAATATCTTCTGGTCTAGTTTGCGCTATATAAAACACTACAATAAAAAGAAATAGGTAAAGGAGGAATTAATGATGGCCTGATTCATCGCACACAGTATCTATTACCATGTTGGTTATCTTTCCAGTCCAAATATAATTAAGAGTGCTTAAAAGTTTATTAAAAAACAAAAACTGTGAATTTCAGATAAAATGAGATCCCAGAACAAATATGAGGTTTGAAGGTGTAGGTATCATCTATAGAAACAGTGTTTGGTGAAATGTCTACTCTTAGAAGTCTGAATTTTGAAAAAGTAAAGAAAGTCAACAAGTTCTTGACAAAGGATGATCTATATACTTGAGCACAGTCCCGGGCACACGTAGTGAGGATATCACAATGTTAATGGAGTCACTATAGCTTTGGTCGACACCAGTTCAGAGTTACAAAGTTTATTTGGTGACGCTTCTACTGAATGGTACACAAAAAGCCAGCTTATATCCTTATTTTAGGAAAATGGGCTATTAATTGGGGAGGATGTGAGCCCTTCCAAAGTAATAATTCAAATCCTTGTCAGGTCCAACACACGAGTTTGATGCATAAACACGGTCTCTACCCATTGTAGCTATTGCACGGAGCACACAGGCTTAACCTAATGAAAATTTTGTAAGTAATTAGCAGGGCCACAAAAGTTAAAAAGTCAAAACACAACACAATAAAAATCCTACTACCAATTAGCAATCGGACTAAATTATTTAGAAAAGTGACATGAAAATGATTATGATCCAAAAAAGTAATCAGGGCAAAACCTGCCAGGAAAACGTTAAGTGCTAATCAGGTGTCACTGTTTGCATTTGACTGGATCCTAGGTACATTATCAGAGTAGCATTTAATGCACAAAGCGGGTCATCTCGGCCAAACATTTTACCTTCTAACTTAATGGGAATCCAAATATTCTATCCAGGCAAGGCTGCAGACAGTATATAGCAAGTTCTCGTGGAGTCGAATAGCCTTTGGACAAGGTCTCGCTGAAGCTGTTCATTTTGGCAGTGAAAACTCTGGGCAAGAAAATTCAAATTTTGTGCCCACCAAAATTCTCTTGTTGCTTGGATGCTTTTCATGCCTTCACCTGGTCAAGAGTACTACCTTTGAACTTAGCCACCTTGTTGGAGCAAAAGATCTGCCAGCAGGGAAAGTCTGAAAGCTGTATCCAATGAAGATCTCTTAAAATCGGATACTGTTGCCACAAGGTCCCATTGAAGCTTCAGAGGGGTTGGAAGTCCAAACATTCTTTAAGTCCCAGCATTTCAGACTTTCTGACCTCCGGGACAAAAGTTCGACTCTAGGTCATACTCCAGCAGAGTTCACATGCAGGGTGCAGTTCAGGTCCTGTTGTTTGTAGTCAACTAGTCACTTAAGAAAAAAGTCTCTTGCAGCTTTTTGTATTAATGTAGCCACACCGGAGTTCAGCCAAATGACCCTTGGAGTTCACTGCCCAGTCCTGGTTTCAAGTGGGAACAAGCCCAAACCTACAGATCACAGACGGCAGGTCCTGTCCT
The DNA here is from genome assembly GCF_964263255.1 of Lissotriton vulgaris. Taxonomy (NCBI): domain Eukaryota; kingdom Metazoa; phylum Chordata; class Amphibia; order Caudata; family Salamandridae; genus Lissotriton; species Lissotriton vulgaris. The sequence goes on along the minus strand of NC_141691.1, from coordinate 435,886,862 downwards.
CTTCTATTGTTCCACAGGTCCAGAAAGTGTTCTGATGAGCTATGTGGCTACTGGACACTATCTAACCAATGAGAAAAAGTCCCCAATGGCAAGCCTTCCCACTTTGTTTACCTTTTTGCAAACCATCGCATAGTGCACTATTCAATACCACATGGTGAGACCCTTCTACCCTTAGAGGTGAATCTTCTCCCTGCAATTGATGTGGCTAGGGAAATGAGCAGTTGCTTCCTACTCAACCACACCAAACTGGTTCTTGGACCAGCTCTCCCTCCCACTGACCTGGTGCCAAGTTGGCTCCAGTTGGGCCAAGTAACAATGGCCTCTACTTCCACAGGTCCCCCTTTAAACATAACTATGAATGGGCATAGTTCCAATGTCTTTCAAGTTACTGAAGACCCCAGCCCATATGCCCTTCCTGAGCTCAGAGTAGTCACATACCTCCCACCCAGGTCTTCCTGTCCAAGGCGTATACATTTGTTTCTGCTCTGGGAGCCTAATGCCAAATATCCAACTAGAGCTTCAGGCAGGCAAAGTCTAACGTTTTTATATTCAAATCTGTTTTATTTTCATATGAAGAACAAAGAAAGGGTCTATGTATACACTGCATAGAATCCACAACCGTATGTAGGGCCGGCCACGCAATTTAGGAGAGTTACGGGTTACGTTACAAAAGCACACCGAGGTAGCTTTTTACACAACATGTCGCCTACACCCCTTGTTGAGCCGGCCGCGTGTTGCCTCTGTTATAGCATTGTATTGTGATCATGGGGAAAGTTCAAGACCCATGGTTAACATATAAAGTTTCATAATGAGGAAAAAGTAGGAAGAGATAGGCAAGAGGCCTATAAAAAGGGGGAAAATAAAGAATAGACAGATAGAAAGCGGCAAGGGGGTTGAGGGCCTGTCTAACGTTTTTAAAAGGTACTTTTTCTGTACCATTATCAAACATCTGACTTCACCTTTGATTATTTAATAAATATTAAACACATTTATGGAATTATTTCTATGGCTTATCTCAAACCAAGGTTAGCAAAAATAGTATTTTTTAATTTATCTTTAGTTTTCCTAATAGGATCAGCCTTATACAGTACAAAGATCTTTTCTGAGCTAGTCACTTTATGAACATGTCAACATGAAATTCTTACATGTTTCACTTTTAAATGTGTCACCTACATTGTGGGCTGCAAGGGATGATTATGAGTGAATTATGTAGCATTTAAATGTTGGATTTCTTCAGGTTTAAAAGCTGAAACATCAGGCTACACATTCAGACCTGAAACAATGTTTGTCCTTGACGGCTAGTATATAGCACAAAATGTGCTTTGGTCCCCAGGTGACATTTAACACTCCATGGCATCGGTATATTTTCCCGCACATATACTGTTGCCTTACTAGAAAGTTAAATATGTTACTGGAAAGTTAAAAATGTAATTTGGGGATTAGCCAATTTTACCAGCAATACCCCAGAGTGCAGAGTCCAAAGACAATCGTAATTCCAGAATAGGCTTTGTGGTTTATGATGTCATTAGAACCCCTTCATAGCAGTATTGGACTGTATTTCATTGCTACCAGTTATGTCTAATTAGTGTGTGTATCTATTGATCTATATATCTAGATATCTAGATAGATAGATAGGTAGATAGATTTTTGTGTGTGTCTACATTTCCATAGGAAGAGTGTTTTTGGGGTTTGCTTTTAACTTTGGCGTTGGTAGTCTTTGGCCCTGAGTTTGTTGAAAGAAAAATTATATATGGGGGCAATAGCCCTTGTGTGTGAGTCCCAGAAGGACACTTGGGGATATGGTGTGAGTGAGGACTCCCCCTCCATAAGCCGTTGACCCTATTCCCGGGCGAGAACAAGTTAAAGGTGAAGGCAACCAGGGACCCCATATCTTGGGGTTGAATACTGAATAATGGGGAGGGGGCATTCAGCTTCAATCCCTAAGCCACTATTGGGCCCCAGGGGCCCTAGAGAACCCATCGCCCAGGGCTGAGTTCCTCAAAAAGGGGGGGGGGGCACATGGCCCCCTCCCCAAACCTCTATTTGGCCCCAGGGACCCCTTGCCCTGTGTACACATGTCTTTAAAAAAAAGAAAAGAGGGAGCGGGCTTGGGTTTGGCCAAAAACCTTCCGTCTGGAACGATCTCTGGTGGCCCCCAGAAGCCGGTGTATGTCCCACCCCGGCAAACAAGGTCAGAAACCTTGGTTTCATAATGGACAAGGACCTCTCTTGTACAGCCCAAATCAACCAGGTCACTTCGTCCTGTTTCCTCACACTGAAGGTCCTTCGAAAAATCTTGCCGTACATCCCCTTCGCCCTGAGGAAAACAGTTGTGGGTGCTCTGATTATGTCTAGGGTAGACTACTGTAATGCCCTATACATAGGTGCCGGCGAAAAACAAGTTAACGGACTCCAGTCCATCCAAAACGCGGCGGCCAGAGTTCTGCCTAATCTTCCTAAACGACACCCCACCTCAAAAGCAATAAGCAAACTACACTGGCTCCCTGTTAGGAAAATAATCCAATTCAAGGTCTTGTGCCTAGCCCACAAATCCCTATATGGATAGACCTCTAAACAGCTCTCCAACCTTCTCTCCTCATATGTTCCGGAGCGCTCACTTAGATCCAGCTCCCAAAATCTACTTCACATCCCTAGGATCAAGAGAGTCCATTGGGGCGGCAGATCCTTTTCCCATCAAGTCCCAAAGCTCTGGAACAGTCTACCATCCTCACTACGTTCCGAAAAGAGCATAGCCAAGTTTAGGAAAGAGCCGAAGACCTGGCTCTTTGTGCTGCCCTAACTCTGCCACCTCTATCTCTCCGTCTTACAGCTCCAAGACACCTCGGCATAAGAGCGCTCTAAAAATAATTCAGTCAGTCAGTCACCTAATTAGAAAAATGGCTTCCTTCCCCATAGCCCCCAAAATATTAAATTGAAAAATGAGCGATGGGTGCTTCAGGTGGGGAATGGGGCACCCAGGTAATAAAAAGAAAAATACACCTCCCTCCGGCACTCACTACGGATGTCTGCTGGTTCAATAAAGGATGTTGTGTCCCGGGTGGGCCTATAAAAATGCTATATTTTAAAAATAAAATTGGAAAAATGTATAATAAATGAGCGGCAGGAGACTCATATATTTATTCAGTAAGAGTGCAGCATAATGGCCAGCGAGGGCTATTTAACTTTTTTTATTTTTTTTATTTACCTTTGGGATGTCCCTACAAAGGGGAAGAGACACTACCAAGCATTTTTTTTAAATGTTGTTTGGTGGCTGTCATTTTTTATTAGCAATATTTAAAAAATAAAAAAGAAACTGTAAATCTCCTAGGTCATTAAATCAATGACCTGAGGAGAACTTACCACATTTTCTTAAACCACTCTCTGCTCCTGTTCCTGTCCAAAATCACAGAATTACATGTTAATTCTATACTGACTCATTACTTAGAAGCAAACTCAATACTAGACATATCTCAAAACGTGTTCTGACCTCGGCACAGCACCACTGGCGGTCATAGAACAGCTACGGACCTCCTTGGATGAAGGCAGAACTACAGCATTAATTCTGCTGGACCTGACCATGGCCTTTGACACGGTCTCCTATAAGATCCTGCTCCAACGTCTTGATGAGCCCTCTCCTGGTTTTCGTCCTTCCTAGACAGTCAGACTTTCCAAGTTACTGCACCATCTTTTTTCTCCTGCACTCACCCATTACACTGTGGGGTGCCCCAGGGGTCAGCATTGAGCCCTACCTGACTCACATCTATGTGAGACCGATGGCTGTGCTGGCCAAAGCCCCGGGCATCTCCCTGGTGTCATAAGCAGATGACACCCAGCTGGTGATCGCCCTTTCCAACAATCCCAGCCAGGAGGCAACAAAATATAACCAGGATCTAACAGCCATCTCGGAATGGCAGCTAACTACTTGCAGCTAAATTCAGCCAAATCCGAGATCCTCCTGGTAGGCAGGGATCGCCATATCTGGGGGAATGAGTGGTGGCCTTTTGCTCTTGGAGTGCTCACCATACCCAAACTGTGGTGAAGAACCTAAGTATTATGATGGACAATGATCTCACCTTTGAGGCCCACGCCAAACCGGTGGCAGGGAAATGTTTCGGACTATTGCATGGCCTAAAGCCAATACTATGTCTCTTTGAATCTCAAACTCTGCAGCTGATCATCCAATAATCAATCCTGGCCAGATTGGACTACTGTAATGCACTACTCCTGGGTGCCAACAAATCTGTGATCAAAAGGCTGCAGCGCAGTCAGAATGCTGCTGCTTGTGCTATCTTCGCCCTTCCTAAACACTGTCATGTCTCCAAACTCCTCTGCCGCCTACATTGGATACTTCTAGAACAGAGAGTGCGCTTAAAAACACTGTGTATTACCCATAAGATCCTTCTGGACATCGGCCCAAGAATCCTGAGTGATCTATGTTCCTACTATGCACCCACATGAGTGCTGCGCTTGGCAGATTTGCTCCTGGCCAGACTCCCTCAGATACGGAGGGCCAGAACGAGTAGCCGATCCTGCAAGCTGTTGGCTCCCACCCTTTGGAACTCCCTCCCTCTTCACATCTGCAGCTGCCCTGCCCTGATCACCAGATCTTCAGAAGGAGGGTTAAGACCTGGCTTTTCTCCCACTCTTAATCTTCTCTCTCTTGTCTCCTCACTCTGTGTTCAACTTTAGCGCTGGGACGCCCCGATGATGGGGCAGCCATGGGCTTTATACTGTAACATAACACTCCTAGCTGGTGCTTCATGCTCTTGAGCTGGAGTGCAGAGCCCCTTTCTGGTTGTTTTTATGATTGTATTTTGTGGGCTGAAAAATGTTAAAAGAAAAGCTCAGGGACATGTTGGTTTTATTTACCTAAGGTAACTATAACTCGCATTCTCTTCATGCACAGCTAATTACCCCAGGTATTACATCAGTCATGACATGTTGTATAGCATCATTGATGACATCACTGCCACATATGAAATGACATAATTGATGACAAAACTACATATGGCCGGTGGGTGAGTTATAGTTATCTTAGGTTACCAGTTATATTTATTGAGATAACAATAACTCGTGAACGTCAGTATTTTTTTTTGTTTAAAACGTCACCTTGTCACGGAAATTTCACCTAACTATAACGTCACTTTAACCTATGTTTTTTTTCAGTAGATATATATATACAAATATATATATTACAAAAATATTCTAAATAAAAATCACATTTGCTTCATGCAGGATTTAATATCTGTGCACCTGGTAAAAGTTCTTCACAGCTCTGTTTGCACAGGAGGAACTATTTTTTTTTTATTTATACAGCCTAATGTTGAGAGTACATTTTCCATCTCTTAGTTAACGTTTTATGAAGTTGTCCCTAATTAATAAGATTGCGGTATAAAAAAGAACAAATATATTATTGCCATATTCTCAGTTAGGAGCAAATGCATAAAATGTGCACTAACGGTGAACTATGCAAAATAAAAATATACAAAATGAAAAATTTAGCGAATCACAAGTGACCAGCAAAAATGATTAGCCACATGCATCACATAAACATGGCAGTAACTTTGCATCTGGAGATGCACAAAGCAAATGGTACACAAGCCAAAAAAATATTCAAGATACAACCCATGCCAAGCATTATGTAATGTGTGAAATACTTTTTTTAAAAAAGATCTGAATTAACGTCCCCAAAATAGAGCTAGCACTATTCACATGCATATTACGTTCTTGAGTAAGTCTGCCTGCTTTAGTTTCCAGAAAAATAATGAGTTTGTCGTTGACTCTTCCTGCTGCTGGCTAATCCACGTTGACAACAGTTTAGATACACCTAAGTTGACTCAAAGCTGAATTTAACACCCCTTTGGCTACTGATTGAAAGTTCTGCAAAAGGCTTACATCGTAACAAAAAAGTCAGTTTACTTGCTATGTTACTATAAAGTAAGCGAAAGTAGAAAACCCCAAACATAGAGGCCTATTAAGATGGCGGACGGACCTGCGTCCATCCGCCACCCCCGAGGTCGAGGGACCATCTGCAGGGGCAGGGGCAGCGGCGGTCCCTCCATACCAATTAGGATGTGACCTCCACCCTGGCGGTCACATCCCGTATCTTTAACCTTGCGGCGGGTGCTGCTTGAAGCAGCACCCTCCGCAAGGTTAAAAATGCATGCTTTGCATTTACATGCACAAAGCGGCAGGCACCGCGCGGTGCCTGCCGCTTTGTGCATGTAAATGCAGGGGGGTACCATAGGTACCCACCATGTGCACCCCCACCCCCGACACCCTGGGGGCCTGCAACGGGCCCCCAAACACAAAAGACCACATGCTTTTCCACAGCGGGAAAGCCACCGTGGAAAAGCATGTTTACGCCTGCAACCTAATATGGCTGGCGGTGTCTTGCGTGCATTCACCGCAGATCAGCGGCGGACGGACTTGCCGTCCGCCGCTGATCCCACCGGCATCCTAATGTCACGGTGGGTGTTTGCAGTGTCCGCGGCGGTGAATCCGCATCCTCCGGGCTGGCGGTGGCTTCCACCGGCCCGGAGGATGCGGATTCACCGCCAACATAATCAACCCCATAATGGGGTTTTGGTTGCGTTAATTTCACACTCCATACATATAAACCTAACAATAATTGGGGGGAAGCCCTCCGATTTAAGCACTTTGAGTAGATATTTCTGTACTTGAAGAGAAGCTTATACTGGTAAATTACATTGAGATGAAAGGAAATTGGAACTCAGTAATCCTGTTCAGAAGCCCCACGACTCCGGGCGGGAAAACGAGGACGATTGGCAGGAAAGGGGTGAGCGTTTCTTACAGTAGGTTTTGTAAAAGCCGCCGCGATGAATCGTAATGAGTTTGGGAAAGTCAACCAATATGAGAAATCAAGTTGATTTAGCTCTGCATATTTCACAGATAAACTGAGCTGGGGAGTTCCAAGGACACTATATTCTTTGCACGCGGAGAATGAGCAGAGGGCTGAATGCTGTATATATTCCACCGAGCCACACTTTTTAATCTTATTTGGATGACCGCAAAGTGTAACCTATTTTTCTTTGCAAGCACTTCGGTCTATGCAGTGTCATTATATCTGATGCCACATTGCTCCTGCACTTTCATCAATCACCATCCCTTTCTTACCTTTGCATGCATTCGGGAATACTACTGTGCGCCTATGCGGCCATTTGAGCTTCCCTCAACCCGGCAGATTAGGGAAGAAATTTACTGGTGCCAAGGAACAATATTACAAATTATACATAATATCATGCAGTCAATAATGACATTCTAAATCAAACGCAAAAACATATCCTCTAGTCACATTTAGCCCTGCCTTTCGCTATAACCAGCATACAAATGCTGGATGAGTTCTGTTGCAAATGTGTCTCCTGCAGCACTGCTCGTATTTATAGACCATGAAATATGTCAGACGTATTCTTAATAACGTCCACATGTAAACCATGGGTATCTAGAATTGTAAAGCCATTTGCTCCCCACTTTTTAAACCTGTTTTGCAGGAAAGCAATATTCCGTGGTCCTTCTTTTAGATTCTTGACAGTGACTATTTGTTGTGCAACAATTTACTTTTCTGTAAATACTACTGTAAAGTAGCTAATATGTACTCTATTTATTAAATAGTGCGTGCTTTTTACTGTAACTGCGTAGAAATTCATAAAGTAACTAACAGCATGCTGATATAATTATCTTTCAAAACAGATGTTAACTAGTGCAGATGCAAATAAGGTCATGTTTAACATGCAGCTTAATATTGAATAGTTGGTCTGTATTATTCCGTACAATTATTTTGTTTGCTAGCCAGAGTTTGAAACCATAGGAACACACTTTATGTAAGCAATCCTATTATTTTTTTGTTTCCACGTTAATTTTTATTCATCTCAATTTTATAAGAAATATTTGTAAGCACTAATTTCAGAAATGAACAAATCATTATCAAACAACGATTTCATTAAGCCTTATAAAATGCAAATTTCTAAGTAAAAACATATATATTTCACAATGTATCTATTCCATTATATGCGGAATACAGCTTTAATCATTCTTCTTCAAGTAAGGATGATAATGAGGTATTGGGTATCTTAGTTTTTTTTCCAGGGGTTGAATATTTTTAATTGTAAAAGTTATATGGACTGATAGAAATTGGTGTAGTGCCATTACATTGCAGTTGTTAAATCACAGGCAAGTACATCAATGTCATTACATCAGAATTAAGTATTTTGAGGGTTGGTTTTAATTACCATTACTTTCTGGTTCTTTACTTCTTAGATACGTGTTGGGTTTAAGTGATATACCATTATATTACTTAAATAGAGGTAGTAACAGGCTTTTAGTTTAAAGGATGGAAAGGATTAATGGGTTTTTAGGGTTTGGGGGGGCAACGTTAAGGGGTTAAAATATTTTTTTAAGGAGTGGGTAATGTAGGGTCATACTTTACAAAGAAAAACATATTTTTCAAAAACGTATCTATATTAGCTACGTACTGGATCCAATAGGTAGTTATAGTCCCAAAAGTGTCAAGTTAGACCTTATTGTGCATGGAATGTTTTGCAGTGAACCGTCAAGTGAGGGTTGAGAAAAAGGGGGATCAAAAAGTGTGTTTTCCCATGTTAAATCATATATCATCTTTGAACACGACTACAGTCTCACTGCTGGATTGAATGACACCAAATTTGGCAGAAAGGTAGATTTGGTTACACAGACCACACTTTCAGTTCTTTGGTGTAAATCCATTCAGTAGTTTTCAAGATATTAAAGGAAATTCAAATTTGTATATCTACAATCACGTCTTAATTCGCAAATAATTATGAGCTTGCGCAGAGCTCTGCAAAGCTCTGACTGGTTGCCAACACTTCAACCAGGAAGTGCTGGCAGCCATCTTGGGACTCTGCTTCAGCCAAGTCCCCAAAAAAACGTAAAGCAAAAGAAAAGGGGGCAGAGTTCATATACCCTGACCCCAAGCCTTGATCTATGGTCCAGCGGAGGCCCCACCATGGCTAAAACGCATTTTTTTATTCACATCTCTTTTCACAAATATTGCCATGACTTTAAAAAAACAAACACAATTTTCCATACAGTTTTTAATTAAGACCCTGAGGAGGCCGGATCCCAGGGGCATGAGGCTATGTTAAGTCAGGAGGAGGGGGTGCGCAGGGCCACCCTTCAAGGGCTTTGACAATGCGCCAGGGAACTGCACCTCTTCGGGATATTGCCATTGTTAATCGGGGGGCTGTGTGGACCCCCTGGGGCACCCACCACCTCCCCGGGACTACAATGAAAAAATTACATAGGAGGGGCTGCGCAGACTGAGGCCCACCACAGACTCCATCAGATCCTAGGGACCACCACCCCGGGGGGCAGTTATACATTTTTAAAACGGGAATAGGGCTGTGTGGCTCCCCTCCCAGGTGAAATACAGCCCTTGGGACCAACACCTCACCAGGGCAGGCCTGTGCACAAAAAAGGAAGGGGGCCACTAATGGTCCTGTGAACGGCCACTCTCCAGGCTGGCTCTTGCTATGTCCGGGGTGCCCTCCCTCGGGAGACAACTGTTTGCATTCGCTTGGCGGAAGATAACAGCGCAGCTTCCCATATTCCATAATAGTATGCCAAGATCTTTCCTTTTTCTCCATGTAATGGGAAGCACTTACAAATTTAAACATAGCAGGTGCCCCAGCTGAAGCTCCACTTCAGTAAAGCACAAACGCTCATAACTTCTTGGGCTTGGAGAAAGGAAAGCAAATGTTTTTCCTATCATATTCCACATTAAACACAATCTGAAATCCTTAATGGAGGCAATTGCATTGTTGATTATTAGAGGGCGATCTGATATGGGGTGACTGTGTTGAGTGATTTCTTTATCAACATCTCATCGAGAGCAGAGTCCATGATTCTCCCTTTTAAATACCCTAAGTATGCAAATGTCCAAAATGCATAGCACCACTCACACACCAACTCACAGACATACACAGGGTCTCACACACCCACTCACAGACCCACACAGGCACTCACCAACCCATTCACTGAGCTACACAGGCACTCACATACCCACGCAGTCACTGACACAGGCACTCATAGACCCACTCACAGAACCACACAAGCACGTGCACACCCACACCCACTCAGAGAGCCACACAGGCACTCACAGACCCAGACAGGCACTCACTGACACACACGGGCACTCATACACTCACTCACACAGGTACTCACACACCCACTCAGAGACTCGCACACACACACACAGGCACTCACAGCCCTTCACACACCCACTCTCAGCCCTTCACACACCCACTCTCAAAGGTGACAGTTTACAGTGTGGATTAAAGATTAAAAAAGATATATATAAATTCCCTTAAAAAAACAAAGGTTACAGAAACGTTATAGTTAGGAAATGGAATTTAAAAAAGTTAGAAATTGACTGTAAAAACGAAGGTTACAGGCACGTTATAGTTAGGCTCAGATTTCACTCATGCAAACCCATGGAAATTAAGCAGCTATAATTATCTGAGCTAACTATAAGTTACACCCCTGCAATATGCAGCTTATGACCTCACATATTACATCACTCATGGCAAGGTCAGTGACGTCACTGATGACATTACTCATGACATCTTCCACATAACCACTCACATACCCACAAACCACTCACATACCCATACAGGTACTCACACAACCACTCACTCATACGTCGAGCCCCACACACTTTGAATCAAACAGCCACTCAATCAACCACTCACTCACCCATACAGATACTCACACTCCCATTGACTCATACATATACTAACACATGTACTCAGTCAAAGATTATACTAAATTGGGGGTGGACATCTCACAAAGTCCAGGAAGCCAAAGTATATGAAAAACGTCACTTCTTTATTAGTAAATTATTTCACGTTTAAGACCATTTCGATCAAGTTATCAGCCTGTGGCTGATAGGAATGGTGCACTTCTGCTCTCCCCATATCATGCTGTAGTGTAGTTTCTATATTCCCAATAGACTCTGCGCATTGTAATAATATATCCTATAGATTAGACGTAGGACTGAGGTCGACTAGGTCTCTATCAAATATACTAGACTTAATTGTGTGTGCCAGCTAGCTCAGAGGTCACAAGAAACTTTCTCGAATTCAGAAGAAGGGATTAGTCTCTGACAACTGCATAAACATGACAACTTTGTTTCCCCTAGATAAAATGTATCTTCTGAGTCGTGGAAACAATAGATAGATATTTCACTCAGTCAATCGTGCATGGTTCGTTTCACTAGAGGTGCAGAGAAAGTAGAAAGACGGGCGTTTTCAATAAAAGGTTTTATTGAACAGTCTTCTTTCTCAAGCATAAGAAATGAACTGCTACAATAATAAAACTGTTTGAAAATATAATGCATACAGAATAAATAGTAGAATACAATAATACTGTAAGAGCATTGTATGGTTCCTAAACCATATATAAATACATACATGAATAACAGAGGCTAAAAGTACTCAACTGGTGCTTCTAAAATACGCCTACCCCGGTGTACCTAACCTAAGCTTAGTACGAGGAAGGAAGTAAGTGAGGTGTAGTATTCTTTTGCCAAGAATCTGCTCAAGATTTCTCTAAGGGTCTAATCAGCTTCGTACCTTAGTTTAGAATGGAGAAGGCTGGTCTCTGGACTCACTTTCCCAACAACCCACAAGGGTAGCTTACTAGCTTGGAAACACTAGGGCTGGATTTCTCAGCAGGAGAAAAGACAGTGTCTCTCTTAGTGCATCTGCTGGAGGGCCGGCTTCCTTTGGCACTTGATGTAGCAGGGCGCGTCGGGCAAGTGGATAGTGGAACTGCTCCAAACCACCGTGTGTTTGCTTGGGCGAGTGTGGGCATATTTATACCTTGAAGGTGCCGACTTTGACATACAGTTGGACATAATAACTTCATCAAACAGTCTCAGTTCTTTGAAAACTCCATGAGTTCTTAGATAAATCAATACTCAAGCAAGGGGAAGTCCCTGACTGCTGAAGGCGGGTTTTTCCAAGAAATCGTTGTGGATTTTTGGAACTAGTGGAAGTAGCCCTGCCGTATTTGGACTGCATGATCTATGCCTAATATGGTTAGGATTTCTATGCCTATATAATGATATGGTGATTTATACCTATATAAAGGCATGAATCGGGAAACTTACAATAGGGACCTAAAATGATACATAACAATGCAATGCACAAACCTTCCCTGCATTGCATGAAACCTTAGTAAATATGCCCCTAAATTTGCTTCTTAGCTCACTCCATCAGGAGTTTTGGGGCAGTCTCACCCACGGTGCCACTGACTCTCCTGTACTAATGATTGCTATGCACCTGTATTCGTAAATAAGTGACATTACTTTTTCAACCTGAAAACACAAAGGCATATACTCCAGCAAAAGGCCTGGTTATGTGTATTTCTTTCTGGGAGACTGTACAGAAACATGAACATATTTCAGGACTGTGCACAAAAGTCAGTGGCTAATTTGAATGGGTGGTTGCCAGTGGGCTTTACTTGCACTTTTTTATAAAGAATGTCAGCTTCTCTGCCAGCCCCTTCCTCTGGCTCCACTTCACTGGTCCAGTTCTTGAAAAACCTTATCATATAGGAGAGTGACTAGTCTATGGAAGAAGGGCTCAAACGCTGTTTTCTTCAACACTACCTCCAAGACTGGCAATGCCTTCTCAAAGTCTCAAAGTGGGAGCGGTGAGTTGGTGTTCCTAGGCTGGAGCCAGTTAGACCCTGCGGATACATCACATCACATCATCCTAAACAATGCTAACAGTCCCAGGGAGGGTCAGTGGTAGCCTGCACATCCTTTGCAAGTCCCTAGTTTGTCCTGTGATGAGGGGCCGCTGGTTAAGACTCCACATCAAATCCGTGAGAGTGGAGATATAGGTGCCAAGGTACTTAAAAAATAGATGATGTATCAGGATTTAAGGGACATCACCACCAGCAAAGATTTAGATGCAGTCATTGGAAGCACTAAGGCTTCCTTCTAAATGCGGAGAATCTCCAGACATCTAGTGCCAGATGATATTGGATCCTCAAGGACCATAAAAGGTTGTTGGCATATAGGGTCTCCTCTGGCGCCCCGTTATAGGACCCCCCTTTTATTCTAGCGTCACATATAACGAAATGTACTAGTGGCTCAATTGCCAACATGAATAAAATGGGGAAAGGGGCATTCCCTGCCGGGTGCCTCTGCAGATCAGGAATGGTGGCAAAAGGACAATGTTCACCTGGACCTTTGCAGTGGGCCTATCAAGTAGGAGGGTGACCAGTCTACAAAAGAAATCCCAAACCCTGTCCTCTGAAACACTGCCTCCAAGTGGGGCCACACCACTTTATCAAACGCCTTCTCAAAGTCAATGAAAAGCAAGGCTATGGGTGCGGTGACGTGATGTGCCTAGGCTTGCAGAAAAACGACCCTGCAGATACAGTGGTGTGTGCTCCTATGTGGCATAAACCCACATTAGTCAGGGTGGATTGGGTGTGGGAGGGTCCGACTCAGGCGGGTGTCCAAGGCCTGAGCGAATACCTTAATGTCTGCTTCAATTGGATAAATAAGCCTGTATGAGGACCCCTTGTCAGGAGGATGGCCCACTTTGGGTATCATGACCACAGTGGCTGTGCCCAAGTCAGGAGGAAAGTATCCTTGACCCACTGTATACATTCCTCGAAGGTGTGGAAGAAGGAGGGACAAGTAATTGTTAAGGAACTCAAGCGGAAACCATCCAGGCCGGTATCTGGCCCGAGGTCAGTTCCGACAGGGCCCGTCAATCTCCTCGCCTGTAAGAGGTTGATTGAGGTTGTTAGGTAAAGACAAAGTGATTGTGGGCATTGGGATCTCTGCCAATAGCGGTGATTCAAGTTCCTGTAATGAGGTGGGGTGCGCCACATAAATCATGCAGTCATAGTCCGCAAAGACCTACACCACATCTTTGGTCCATTCATGGTTGCAGCCTGAGGCATCCTCAATGGAGGGCACTACTCTAAACATCGCTTCCCTGGTTGCGAGCCAGTAGAGACATTTACTGAATTTATCTCTGTGTTCATACACACCTTGAGACAACGCCCTCCAGCACTGTCTGGCCTCCTCCAAGGATAATTGCTTCAGCCGCGATCTAGCCAGCAACAATTGATTGGACAGATTAACAGATGGTTGTAGGAGTATCTGCCATTCTATGGAGAGGATCTGAGCCTCTAGGTCAGTTAGCTGGGCCAGCTTCTGAGTTTATTTGATCAGGCTCCAGAGGATGGGTTCGCTAGACACCAAAGGGTCCCTGTGGAAGTCACTGTGGCAGAGTTTAATGTGAAGAAGGCCTTGACCTCCTCTCCAATACATTCTCCACTTTTCTGATCCACTAGATACTAGGCGTTAAGATGTCAAATGGGTCGCAGGTGCCCCTGGAGAGTACCCAGTTTGGGGGCATGATCCGAGATGCCGCGAGGAAGGATGTGGCCATATGTCAGGTGAGGAGCGTCAGATGTCCGAAGCAAAATCTGGTCAATCCGTAACAGCTTTTTGTGTGCAGCAGACATATAGGTATACATGAGCATAATGGGGTGCCAGGTTCTCCACTTATCACAGACACCCATCGATCCAGAGAGAAAGTTGGGAGGAACTGGTGCATAGTCACAGCCGTGGAGGAACGGAAGTATCCAAGGCTGAGTCAGGGACACTGTTGTAGTCACCTCCTGTCAGAATAGCACCATGGGAAAGGCTATTAAGAGGTCACAAAGCAACTTCAATGCGGATTGAAGCCTTTGCTGGGGGACATAGGTGGTGAGAAGATTATAGGGTCAGCCATCAAGGTAGCCTTCATTCCCCACATAACCCCTTGGGGTGAACATTAGTTGCGGATACCCGTGGGAATCCCCTGTGCAGTAGAATAGCTACTCTCCAGGAACCTATGGAGAAGCTGAAGTGAAACACCTGATCATAGCCAAAGTGAGTGGGTCTCTTGAAGCATAACCAGGTCCAGGTGGATGCACTTCACATACCGCAGGATGGTGGATCGTTTATTGTAGGCTAAAAGGCCGTTAAAATTCCACAATAGGACTTAAACCATCGGAGCTCATAGGGGTCCTGTTCCAGGTAGTCACCCTACAAGAGAGAATCTTGAGTATCAGGAGTGAGGTAGCCATCACGGGACCAGAATTGGCTGTAGAGTGCAGTGAGCATGTATCATGTGGTAGACCTGGGATGACTGTGTATGCAACTAAAACAAACAACTCAACTGTAACTTTCTATCCCACTTCCAACCCTAAAGTACCTTTCACATGAAGAGGTGTGGCGCCACAGCTAGGGCAACTGACTCCGGAATCTGGGGATCACGGTTCGATCCCGGGCACCGGCAGCAGATTAGCCTAGTACCATGTGACTCTGGGCAATAGCTTGCTTAATCTTCCCGATGGCCCCCAGCGCCTAGAGACCCTTACGGGTGATTGTGCGCTTTACAAATGTGTGATTATTATTATTATTATTTCACCTCAAACTAGAACACATCAACACATCAACATTCGATTAGGGCCCGAGTAGTTCGAACATCCCAGTGACCCCATCAGGAGGATACTAGTGCCCGACAGTAATTCAAT
Source organism: Lissotriton vulgaris (assembly GCF_964263255.1). Taxonomy (NCBI): domain Eukaryota; kingdom Metazoa; phylum Chordata; class Amphibia; order Caudata; family Salamandridae; genus Lissotriton; species Lissotriton vulgaris. The sequence continues at coordinate 435,871,256 of NC_141691.1, read as the reverse complement.
ATAACATGTGCACCTGAAGGCAAAAGTATTAGTTATAGCACAGAGCAAAGAGTACCCCAGAATCAGTGAGTAGCACACAAGGCTGCAGACATCACAGAGGTGGCTCACAGTCATCATCTCAGATAATGAAAACATCTGGCTTAGCAGACTGTAAGGTCTCGGGATCAGGAGTATTGATCATTCCTGCATCCCTGGAAGCACTTGGGATTTCAAGTCCCCTCCGTGGCCCGGGATGAGCTTTCCACGAGTGGGGTCTCTTCCTCTGAGGGATTCCAGGAACAAGGTTGTTGGTGACCCCCCCGCCCCCTCTGTAGTCATTGTTGTCCCCAAGTCACGTGTGTGTTGTAAGTCCAGATGCTCTGTCACCTATTCCTATCTCTGTTCAAGGGTGATGAAGAAGTGGCTCCTAGGGTTACAAATTACTTTCAGACGGGTCGGGAAGATGAGCATGTATTGGAGGTTAAGTGCCTGGAGCTTCTGTTTAAAATCCTCAAAGCAGAGTCTGCATTATTGGACTGTGTGTGCGTGGGCCGGAAACATCATGATATTAGCATTCTGAAAGCACAAGTCTTGGTGTTGACGAGCTTCGTGTAGCATCTTGGTCTCATCGAGGGAACTTGTCGGCTAGAACCCAGGAGTGGAGCCAAGTCTACAACAATTCGCCCACACCAGATGTTTCAATCCCCATGGGGAAGCCTATAAATCCAAAGGTATTTCTCCTCAAGCGGTTTTGTGCATCTTCAGCCCATTCCTCCAAGGACGTCATCATTAAGAGTAGCTTAAAAACTTGATGTTCTTAGGGTTGCCACCTCGTCTTCCTTCGTGGAGACTCTAGTTTTCGCCTCTGTGACCCGACCAGCCATGTGGCAGAAATCTTTTCGCTACAGAGAGATATCCACCTGAACTTCACCTAATCTTGCCTCATCCGCTGCTCTGTATTCTTGGAATACTTGAAGGATGACATCTCAGCCTGCCTACACCGAGGGCTCTGCCACTGAGGGGAGCGCTTCCACCACCCCACACACACACTCTAAGTGGACCTGGTATACTGATCCATTTTAGTTTGAGTTGGGCCTTGCTTATCACTACAGGGCGTCAGGAGAGAACAGATAAAGGTGGTTCTCAAGATCTGGTGGCCTGCTTGCCCTACATGGACAGCCTGAGCAGCCACCACTGCCAGGAGGATATCCAGATCCCAATCCGAGACTGCTGGCAGATGCTGTGAAGAGCCAGAAGGTGTTTTAGAGGCTCCCCCACACAAACACTGCACTCCCTAGGAAGCATGGTCCAGTCTGTTCTATGCTATTAGACAATGTGGTGAGGATGTGCATAGGGCTAGGAGGTCCTGTAGGAAAAATTAAGCGAAGAACGAGTGAGGTTCGCCTACGAAGTGAGTCCAGATGCGATGTTGGGAGAAGGCCCCCCTCTTCCATGTGTGTTCTAGAGGGCTAGTGTCAACAGTACAGGCCACAGCACCAGCAGGCGCTGCCACCATCCATTCAGCTGATGAGGGAGTCTCCTCTCACGTCCAGAGGACAGCACCACAAGTCTGGATCAGCATGGAGGAAAGAGGAAGCGGGGGTCCCCAAAGAGGACCCCCCCCCAATGTCCAGGTCCACTAGCAAGAACGCCCCCTGGGTCCGAAGTTAAGCAACACCAGGGCGATCCGGTCAGAACAGAATACACAGAAATGCAGCCCCCGTCTGCCAGCCCTAGGAGCTCACCTCAGTGCAGATGCCAGGGCAAGGGGACCCACCGAGGCCCCATGCCGGTGCACTGTCTTTATCGCCCATAGCACCAAGTCAAAGGGCTAGGGGGCACAGACCCACATCAGTTTCCATCTCCTTATCCGCGTCCATTCCCCCAACAGGTCGGCCCATCCTCCAGTTGCTGTCACTGAGGGCCACAGGATGTTGTGGGCCTCATCGTATGAAGATTGATGTGCTATGCCTGCACTAGATCGAGGCCACAGCCACCATCTTGGGAGCTGTGAATGAGAAGACGCCGTTCGGCGGTGGGAGTGTCCCTACGATGGTTGCATGGCCAATTAAGGCTCCTCTCGGTACTCGGGGTACATTGGGGGAGCGGTTAAAAGCTGCTGTTGAGCCAGAATGGTCAAAGATCAGCATGGCCCATGGGAGCCAGGCTAAGGTGGAATATAAGATAGTTTTGGATGCCATCTTGGTTAGCGTTGTAGTGCTGCAGTCCGGTCTGGCTATAAAATATTCACTGGGGAATGTACTCCCACAGAGGACACTACAAAGGCAAGCCCATTGAAGGACTGGGTTTTCCTAAGACCCAGCGGTGCCAGGGATAACACCTGAAACCTTCGTGGGTTACCTGTTTCGGCGTACAAATGACAGAGACACGGGACACTTCCTTCGGCGTCAAAGATTCGAGGTTTATTTACTGCAGGGAACACAGAAGTCACGAGAAGTACATAGCATGTAGGTTCAAGGAGACCTCTTCAAATTGTATCTGTGAATCGCTCCTTTTATACAGTTTTTCGTCATAAGACAACATGGCAAACAAAAGGTTACAACCCGGTTCCCACAGTAAATTTCATAGGGGGTCGCATTCATGTATTCAGGGCCCGGAACATAATTACAGTAGCATTGCCGCTTCCCAACTGTAAAAGTACATCTTCTCACCATTAGTGCATTCCGTTCGGCTGTAAACGAATAAAGGAAGAGTCAGAAACAGGTGCAGAGGAAGACAAGGATAGCGAACAGATTGAAAAGGGTGTAAGGGGGTGCTATCAGAAAACACGATTGCAGGGATCAAAGGAGACGTGCCTAATGAATGCACAGCTAAGACAATAGACCGGCACGGCAAGATGAGCCTCGAAACCGGTCCGGTCCTCGGATGCTTGATTCCGTTCTGGGAAGGACATGGCTTTTGTAGTTCGGACTGGACTGTTCCCATGGGGCACAGGGTCAGAGCTGATTTGCATATCGCCATTGTCTAACCCAGGGTGGTGTGGAGTGCAAAAAAACGATGGATTAGGACCCAGATCTTTTGACTGGGTTGAATGTGTGACATTGATCCTCATTCGGTCCATCACCTGTTGTTTTTGCAAACTCGCTATAAGTGTACTGGGGATGCCCAGACGTGGGTCCCAGGCACTCCACACCACTGGAGTCAAGCTAGCCGGGCTGATGAGAGGTGTTACCTCGAAACCGGTCCGGTCCTCGGATGCTTGATTCCGTTCTGGGAAGGACATGGCTTTTGTAGTTCGGACTGGACTGTTCCCATGGGGCACAGGGTCAGAGCTGATTTGCATATCGCCATTGTCTAACCCAGGGTGGTGTGGAGTGCAAAAAAACGATGGATTAGGACCCAGATCTTTTGACTGGGTTGAATGTGTGACATTGATCCTCATTCGGTCCATCACCTGTTGTTTTTGCAAACTCGCTATAAGTGTACTGGGGATGCCCAGACGTGGGTCCCAGGCACTCCACACCACTGGAGTCAAGCTAGCCGGGCTGATGAGAGGTGTTACCTCGAAACCGGTCCGGTCCTCGGATGCTTGATTCCGTTCTGGGAAGGACATGGCTTTTGTAGTTCGGACTGGACTGTTCCCATGGGGCACAGGGTCAGAGCTGATTTGCATATCGCCATTGTCTAACCCAGGGTGGTGTGGAGTGCAAAAAAACGATGGATTAGGACCCAGATCTTTTGACTGGGTTGAATGTGTGACATTGATCCTCATTCGGTCCATCACCTGTTGTTTTTGCAAACTCGCTATAAGTGTACTGGGGATGCCCAGACGTGGGTCCCAGGCACTCCACACCACTGGAGTCAAGCTAGCCGGGCTGATGAGAGGTGTTACCTCGAAACCGGTCCGGTCCTCGGATGCTTGATTCCGTTCTGGGAAGGACATGGCTTTTGTAGTTCGGACTGGACTGTTCCCATGGGGCACAGGGTCAGAGCTGATTTGCATATCGCCATTGTCTAACCCAGGGTGGTGTGGAGTGCAAAAAAACGATGGATTAGGACCCAGATCTTTTGACTGGGTTGAATGTGTGACATTGATCCTCATTCGGTCCATCACCTGTTGTTTTTGCAAACTCGCTATAAGTGTACTGGGGATGCCCAGACGTGGGTCCCAGGCACTCCACACCACTGGAGTCAAGCTAGCCGGGCTGATGAGAGGTGTTACCTCGAAACCGGTCCGGTCCTCGGATGCTTGATTCCGTTCTGGGAAGGACATGGCTTTTGTAGTTCGGACTGGACTGTTCCCATGGGGCACAGGGTCAGAGCTGATTTGCATATCGCCATTGTCTAACCCAGGGTGGTGTGGAGTGCAAAAAAACGATGGATTAGGACCCAGATCTTTTGACTGGGTTGAATGTGTGACATTGATCCTCATTCGGTCCATCACCTGTTGTTTTTGCAAACTCGCTATAAGTGTACTGGGGATGCCCAGACGTGGGTCCCAGGCACTCCACACCACTGGAGTCAAGCTAGCCGGGCTGATGAGAGGTGTTACCTCGAAACCGGTCCGGTCCTCGGATGCTTGATTCCGTTCTGGGAAGGACATGGCTTTTGTAGTTCGGACTGGACTGTTCCCATGGGGCACAGGGTCAGAGCTGATTTGCATATCGCCATTGTCTAACCCAGGGTGGTGTGGAGTGCAAAAAAACGATGGATTAGGACCCAGATCTTTTGACTGGGTTGAATGTGTGACATTGATCCTCATTCGGTCCATCACCTGTTGTTTTTGCAAAGGGGCCATCTGCCTTGCAGTGTCATTCCCCTTGTCATAAAGACGTCCTCAAAGGAACACGTGTCTTCCGCAAGAGTTTGGGAATCCCAGGGTCATGAAGCGGACAGTGTCTGTTCGCTGGCTACTTGAGGGCAAGAAACAAAATGGATGCCGTATCTAAAATGGAACCCGTGGGTTCAGATGAAGAAACCCACGAAACAGAAAAACGGTTTAGGTTAGCACAGCGAAAACGCGTACACCCACTAAACTTGTCATTTGCGGTTCATAGATACCAGACTCGACCATATTCGGGCGAGTCGAAAACACCACTTACAATTGTCACGGAACCTCAGACGCTCCTTTTGCCCTCATGTAGGCAAGCACTAGTCGTAATCGGAATCGATCTCGATATTCATCAGACCATCCAGATGCTGCTGCAACATTCTCCTATCCATCAATGCTTCCTTGGTAACAGGTGGCCGTCTTATACACGTCGTAGCACATAGGCCACATAAGGCAGGACCACACTGCACACAAAGACAACACGTGAACAGAAATGCTGCAACAACCCCAATGATCATCAGAATTTTCCAACCCCACGTCGACATCAGGCCCCAAAACCATCCGAGTAGCGTCCAATCACCTACGTCCACGTGTATGGACTCGGAAATCTTATGCAACTTCGAGATGGCTTGATAGACAGTTGGAGCGTTGTCAGGAATGGAAATGCAGCAACTCGAATGGATCACCTTACATACTCCACCTCTATCTGCAAGGACAACGTCTAAAACCATACAATTTTGTAACGTCATAAGCCTGTCAGCCTGAAGCTCTGCTGTGATGTTACCAAGGGCACTTGCAGTGATATTAGCTGTCGATTCCACCACTCGAGTCAACTGTCTCAGGTTCCTACTATTGATCATAGGTCCCCAAAACGGCAAGAAACCCTTAAAGAAGTCTCCTGCTTCTTGACCGGCAGTGTCTTCTTCGCTTATCATGCCTCTCACAACTCTGGTCTTGTGATAATCCGACCCAACAGTAAAGGTCGGCGGCAATAGGTTCGCAATATAACAGGTGCCTGAGAAGTCACGAGGCAACCATGTATATGCGCGGTCATAACAAACAAAGTAAGTACCCTTGGCAGTCAAAAGAACAGGGGAAGAGGCCATCAGCAACACATGCGTTTCGGTACAGGCACTCCTCCCGAGCTGAGCTCGCGGGCTTCGGCCAAGAGCTTTCAGACAGAAATAACCGAGATGGGGTACGATCCAGATCGGAGACGAGCTTTTAAGCTGCCGATCACCCACTGACATGCTGTGCTCAGCCTCACTCAGATCTCTGTATGCTCGCACCTCTTCCTCTGGGATAAGCGATGCGTCAAAGATATCCCTATCTAAATCGGCAATCGCTCTTGCCAAAGGCTTGTGGTACGGGCCAGGACCATGATCTGCAGTGCGTGGCTCTCGATGGGGGTAAGAATCTTGTGCGCTACGAAACATTGTTTGGAATGCTCGAGCTGAACCCTGGGAACTGTAAGGAAGGACCAAGTACGGAATTCCCCTATCCGTGGTATGTGGCATTAACCCACACACCCAACAGTTGGTAGTGTTCATCACCAACTGATGTTGGTGAAGGAGCTGAACGAAGGAATTGTTCATGAATTCCGCACGTCTAACCTGCTCGTGTTGGGGTAAGATGTGAAAAGAATGAGGAGAAACAGTGGAAGACCGAGCACCCGACTGGTGCTCGGTCTGCCTCGAAGATCTTCCACTAAACATGCGCTTGCCAAGCTTCACTGGCTCCCTATCAAAGAGAGAATTATATTCAAGACTCTTTGCTATGCACACCGCATTGCTCAAAACAAAGGCCCTGGCTATCTGAGAGATCTTATTACCATCCATCGGCCGATCAGAGACCTAAGATCGTCGGGCAGGATGCTATTTAAAATCCCCCGCATCACAAAAGCTAAGATGTGCGGAAAATCCTTCCGCTACCTAGCCAGCAAATTCTGGAATGCTCTGCCTATCCACCTGCGGATGGAGCCATCTGAAATGAGGTTCAGAGCTAAACTTAAAACTCACTTATTTCCCAGATACTAAACCTTAGCTCCCAGGGTTCTTGCTCTTTTTGATGGGTTTGCATTTGCAGTCAGCGCGGGGACACACAGTCTTGTGCAGCCAGGCGCTTAATAAATGCTTATTATTATTTATTTATTATTTAAGTAGGTTTTGGTTCAAAGGAAGAGGTAGGTGAAGCAGCAGGCAATAATGATTGTATCGCATAGTATACTCCACCCACCAGTAACGAGGAAGCAGTTAGGAACAGTAGGAACACCTGAAACATAAAGCATTTGGTACGTACAACCCTATGCAGTTCGGACCTTTGCGCTTGAGTCTTCTCCACTTCCAACAACTTTGAGAATGCCATCCTCTAAAACCGTCCGCAACGTTCTTGACGCACTTCGTTCTGTGAAGCAATGGTCAATCCCCAGGAGTTCCTAGGAATCGACGGCCTCCGACCTAGTGTCAGGACCTACTAAACAGAAGGAAGTACCCGCACGGCCCTACGGTCAACCCGGATGTAAGGTTCTTTTAATCAAACAATATATATACAAAATCTCCTAGCTGTGGAAAAAAACACATATGTGGAAAAGAACTCAGAATACAAACAGAAACCACGATTATTCAAAATGTTCAGGGTGATAATGGGGGTAACGTGAATTTCAAAAAGGAAAAAAGCAAAAATCATTTATTTGTCTCTGGTATTGGAACGAAGAAAATATCTGCTTCTTCCAGGACGAGTCTGCTCTTCAAACAATTGGTCGGATGGTGGAACAGAGTCCTGTCTGTCAGACGATAGTTCAGATCTTGAATTCTCCAATGACAAAGGTTCAACAGAGTTATCTGGCTGCACTGAAGTATCTCCCACAGGCTGAGCGTCACTGAACGGCACAAAGTTCGGCAAAGCTTCAGTTTCAGATGAGGCGATGCCAGTCCTCACCCATGAGTCCGCTGGTAAAGGTATTGGTACCTTTTTGGTGTGGGTGGCGTGCACACAATGCTTGCGGCCCTCCAAACGAACAGCAGTTCTCGTGGCGAGTAGCACTTGGAAGGGTCCAATAAACCTCGGCTCAAGGTTTCGCTTTCGGCCAAAATTCCTGGAAACCACCCAGTCTCCGGGTTGGCCTGGACCCTCCGTCTGCGCCGGCAGTGCTTCAAAGACCTGTTGATGAATTAACCTCAGTTTAGCAGTCAGATCATGAAGGTAATCAATTAGCATTGGATATTCAAGATTTGTGAATGCATTGGGTCTAGGAACCCCCCAAACATTTGCAGGACGGCCGAACACAATCTCATATGGGCTGAGCCCTACTCGAGAGTGTACAGTCGCCCTAGTTGACAGAAGGGCCAGAGGCAAAGCATCGGGCCACGACAGACCAGTCGTAGCCTGAATCTTTGCGAGTTTTAATTTTAGAGTACCATTATACCCCTCAACCAAACCTGCTGACTGAGGATGATTGGCGCTGTGGAATTTTTGTGTAATTCCAAGGCCCTTACACACACTCTTCATCACACTCCCCACAAACTCACTTCCGTTATCAGACCATACGATCCGTGGCATTCCGTACCGAGGAAAGTATTCCTTCAGTAGGACGTTCGCTGTGGACAGGGCAGTATTGTCTTTGAGAGGGTAAGCTTCGATCCATCGGGAGAATGCGCAAACCACAACTAAAACGTATTTCAGGTTATTACATCGCTCCATATGGATGAAGTCCAACTGAATTACCTCAAAGGGACATGTAGGAGGAGCAAAGTGGCCAGGGGGTGTAGGAGTGCCCTTGCCCGGATTGTACATCATACATATCATGCAATTCTTGACCAATCTCTCACCACACTTGGCGATACCATCATTCTTCCATACAGGGGACAACAACTTGCAGATACCTTTCGCGCTAATATGAGATAAACCGTGTGCCGTGGTCACAACAGCTAGCACATATGCATCCGGCAACAACCACCTTTTATTCTCTGACAAATCAATCCAACATCCATTCGCATCCAACTTTCCTGTGCTCTCCTTCCACTTGGTCTTTTCAGTTTCGGTGGCCTCATTCTGAATCGCTTTCACACTCTCAACAGTATCCTCACACATGCCAGTTTCTGCAGGCCACCTTACCGAACTCGTCATTTACATTCTAGTTGCAAGATTTCTCGCAGTCTCCTTAGCGATCTCATCAGCAAACGCATTGCCACGACCAACATCATCCGTCACCTTACAGTGCGCACTACATTTAATAATCGCCACCTGCTTGGGCAATGTAAGTGCGTCTAAAAGTTCATTCACAAGTTGTCCGTGCTGGATTTTCGTACCATGCGATGTCATAAAACCTCTCTCTCGCCACAATCGTCCAAAACTATGGGCAACACCAAAGGCATACTGGCTGTCGGTAAACACATTCACCCGCTTTCCTTTCGACAAAACACATGCTCTCATTAAGGCAATTAATTCTGCCGCCTGTGCAGAATTCTGATTCAGTCTCGCAGTTTCCACAACCGTACTCAACGTTACCACAGCATATGCGGTCGTCACATCACCATTCGGCAACTTAAAACACGAACCGTCCACATACAAAGTGCCATCGGGTTCTTCCAATGGAGTGTTTTTTAGGTCAACACGACCCTTCGTTTCTTCCTCAGTTCGCAAATAACAATCGTGTGGTGGTACCTCGTCTGATTCCATATTGGTTGGCAACAAAGTCGCCGGATTTAGGACATTGCAGCGCTTTATTTGAATGTGACTTGCCAAAAGCGTCAACTCATAACCAGACAACCTTGCGCTTGTCAAGTGTTGGGTTTTCGTACGATTCAAGAGAGTGTCAACTGCATGCGGAACCATCACCGTAAGCATATTATCCATGACCAATCCTGCAGATTGTCGGATGGACACCGCAGCTGCCGCTGTCGCTCTTAGACAACTCGTCAACGCTCTAGCTACTGGGTCCAAGGTCGAAGAAAAATATGCACATGGACGTTGCTTACCGCCAAATTGTTGCGTCAAAACACCCAACGCACAACCTTCCCTCTCGTGAACGTATAGTGTAAACGGCTTACTGTAGTCAGGAGTACCTAACACAGGGGCCGAACACAACGCATCACGCAATTCAGAAAAACGTTTCTGACATTCGTCCGTCCATGGCAAAGGAGTTGGAACATCCTTGCACGTGAGGGCTACCAATGGCTTCGCTAGCAATGAAAAATTCGGAATCCATTGCCTGCAGTATGACGTGATACCTAGAAAGGCACGCACATCTCTCTGAGTTGTTGGCACAGTCATCCGAGCGATCGCTGCAATTCTCTCTGGGGTCAACCTTCTTACCTCCTTTGACAATAAGTAGGCTGTTCGGAATTCGGTTAAAACCGATTGTCAACGACAGTACACTACCGGCTGAAAATCAGCTGACTCGGTTTAAACCGAGTATCGCTGATTTTTTACATTAGTTGCATTTACAGTTATTGCACTGTTTGGCCACTTGAGGGCGCTAAAGCAGTACGAAAAAACAATCTAAGCTACCGTCGGTAATTGCAATAAACTGTCCGCCCTCCTCCCGCTGTTCATGGTGTTGTTTGGTCCCTTCCTCTTGCTTTCTGTGGCCTTGCTTTCCTGTCCTGCCCTCTTCTCAGTGTCCATGGCTTTGCTGCTCACCATCCCGCTACCCTGCTGTGCTGACTGTTGACCTATGGAAAATGAAGTTATGCTTTCCCTGCCGAGATCGGACCCGCCGGCTGGACACTGATCACTGCAGCAGGCGCCTTGATCACAATTCAGCTGAGCTCTGCTATCAGGTAGGGTAATTAGAGTGCTCCTAGCTGTGCAGTTGTCTCCACACCTCCTCTGCCCCCAGTTTCTTTTGTTGTCGATTGCTCGCCGTCAGTTGTTATGAAAGGCACCATACACAGCCCACTGGCTTTGGTTCAGTTGATCACCCTGGACAGAGGCACAACTAAAGTCAAATTCGTGGGGGGGGGTGCTAAGAAAAAAATTCGTTGGGGGGCTGATTGTTCCAACAAAAGGCAGAGTGGAGCTGCAAGGGCTCTAAGCAGGGGGATATTAATGCCACCTTAACAAACAAAAGGTCTTTAAAAAACCTGTTAAGTGCTCGGGTGCGGCTGTGTGTGTGCCCAGGAGCCGTCTGAGCCAGGCCTGCCACACACGATGGACGGGGGGGGGCGCTGGAGGGGGGGGATTGCAGAAGGCTGAAGCCCTTTGAATTCCATGGGCGTTGTGCGCCTGACTCTGGACATTTATTCGAATCGAGGCTCATGTTACACCAACAGAGCTAATTTTTAGGAGCGCAACCTTATGTGCACGTGACAAGGCCATTAAGTTAATCAGATAAGTCCCTGAGGAAGCCAGAAAGCAAGACTGGTGATTGCTTTCAATATAAAAGTTACACGAAAATGTGAAACTTGAAGAATTTTTTTTTTTTATCTACAGGGCAATGTTACCACTTGGTCAAGGTCCCATTTAGCAAAATGTGTTTATGAATGCCAATATTAAAAAATATAAACAATGGAGAATCTGTGAGGAGCCATACACGGAACAAAAAAATAAATCATGGGCTGAATTCCTAAAGTAAGTTACGTTTTACCTGCTGGCATACGCCCTTGCATATGGTGCAGGTTTACACCTTTCGTGCATTCTCAGGGTTTTACAGAAGTAGACCTGGAACCCTAACTCCAACTAAACATGTGTGAATTAGATATTTGCATGAGGAGATATACATGCGTACATTTGCATATGAAAACTTTTGCTCGCTGATTTCAAATTCCCTTTCCCTACACCCCCTTTTCCCCACCATGGAAAAACATTTACTGCCGCCCTTGTACATTTCCTGTCTTTTCCACTGTGGAAAGAGATTTCAGACGAGTTGCAAAATAGCCTTAAAGATGTATGTTTGAGGGTGTGCATCCCGGGCTGACACACACGACGGGGGGGGGAGGGGGTTAAGGGAGGGGGCTGAAGCCCTGGAGTCCAATGGGCGTTGTGCGCCTGACTCTGGACATTTATTGAAATTGGGGCTCATGTTACACCAACACAGCGAGCAACCTTATGTGCACGTGACCAGGCCATTAAGTTAATCAGATCACTTAAGGAAGCCCTTGCCTCACACACCAGGATACTTCTTTTGGACGTTGGCTCGAGGCAAAGACAGCTGTTGCACGAATGACCATTGTGGGAGGTGCAATGTGATTAAATGGTGCAAACTGACGCAGCATTTCAGCTGCTTATGCTTGTCTTGCATGAAGGATGGGGCCTTTTAGTTGTTCTACATCTTCCAGGAAGGCAAGCATGTTTTAGTTGGTAATGGTTAGCAGCATTTCATGAATTCAATGTACGTATTACAGGAAGGAGGGCTTAATGTGTTTCAGTTAGTACTGGCGCTCATCATTTCAACTTTCTTTGCATGTCTTTTCCCCCTTCCACTCATAAAAATGAATTTCACTATAAACCTCGCCTGTTAATGCCGCGTGAATAAGAACAGAGATTAGGAAATATTATTAACATGCGCAGACAGGATTTTGGGTGCATTTAAGGTGACAGCAGTGCATTCTATAGCAACTGGAGGCCGCCTCAGGCCAAATCAAACACCATACAGGTAACCACATTGTCCTTAGAGTATACACGCAAACCGGGGACATATTAGAAAGTGCAAACACAGCAGAGAAGCGAACCTCTATTTAAAAAAAGAATATAAAAGAAAGTCAAAAGCTAGGGGTCCAATACAATATATTAACTAGTCACTAAGGGAGCATTGCAGCATCGAGGTGGAGTTCTGGACTTTTTGGTTCTGTCCAGAGGTGTCAGGGAACAACACCCAAAGACCCCGGAGTTCCACCTGCCTTGGTGCGCAAATGAACAGAAACACGGGCTTCTCGATGGTGGCGTCAAAGACCAAAGGTTTATTACTGCAGGGACACAGAAGTCACAGAAACCACACATGGGCAGATTCTAGGAGCCTGTTCCAATTGTACAAAGAGGGTTGCTCCTTATATACTAAATTGTAAGCTGGGGGCGAATTCTTTACATGTAATACATTCTCAAAACCTTTGTGTCTAAAACAATAAATATTTGGTGTTACACAAGAACCGTTGATAATATCTGATGCCAAACATTACGAAGAGGGGTTCCCACTAGTTCATCACAATCCCTTGTCAATATTGCATTCAAGAGCCGGACCGCCTCATCGTAAATTTCGTTACCTTCCCCTAATAAAGATTCAGAAAGAAAGGAACGGAGCCAGGTGTGGAAGATAGGAAAGCGGGATAAGAGATGTTTGTGGGTTGTAAATGGGCAAGGCTACCGGCTTTGGCCACCTAATCGTGATCAGGACAATGGACACGAAGACCAGTTTAGCAGGACTGGCCTCGGGCAGAGGAGGCAGTCTTTGTCGAGTCATGCAGCTACAGCGTGATCTGGTTTAAGGTGCACGTGTCATGAAAAAGGTGAATCTCCGGCTAAGGCTACGTGTCCTTAATCGAAATGAAGTGATCAGAGGTTATTGCGTATGTGAGGGCAAGAAAGACAAAATGGCTGCCATGGTCTAAGATGGATGCCGTGGGTAGATCAGAAATGTGTTCATAGCAGGAGTGCTCTTGCTCGTAGCATAGCGAAAACACCAGGATATGCTAAATGGATCATTTGCGGTTCGCTGATACCAATATTATGTATTTCCGACAATATTGAAAACACGGGTTCAAATCGTCACGGAACCTCAGACCCCCCTTTTGCCCTTACATAGGCATTACTCAGTCTATGTCAGAGTCTAATTCTATGCTCATCAGGTCAGTGACATGCTGTTGTATCATCATCCTTTCTCGTGCCTTTTCTCCAAACGCAGGTGGTTTCCTAAAACAGGTTGCAGCACAAAGACTACACAGAGCAGGACCACACTGGATAATCAGGCAGCATGAGAATAGGAATACTAAGATGACACCAATGACCATTAGAACCTTCCATCCCCATGCTGATATCAGAGTCCAAAACCACTCCATGAAGGACCAGTTTCCCTTGTCTAAATGAATAGAGTCGGAAATCTTGTGTAGCTTAGAGATCGCTTCGTAGACTGTTGGGGCATTATTAGGAATAAAGACACAGCAGCTCGATTGGATCATTCTGCATACCCCACCTCGATCTGCAAGTATAACGTCTAGAACCATACGGTTCTGCAACGTCATGAGTCTATCCGCCTGAAGCTCAGCTGTCAAATTGCTAAGGGCACCAGCAGTTTCGGTAATAGTAGATTCAACTACCCGTGTTAGCTGACGTATGTTTCTACTATTGGCCATAGGCCCCCAGAACGGAAGGAAGCCTTTAAAGAAGTCTCCAGCTTCCTGACCAGCAGTATCTTCCTTGCTGAAGACACCTCTCGCTACTCTGGTCCTGTGATAATCAGATGAAGCAGTATATGTTGGAGGCAACAATCGAGCAATATAACATGAACCTGAAAAGTCGGCAGGCAACCATGTATAAGCTCGGTCTTGACAGATGAAGTAGGTACCCCTAGCAGTAAGAAAGGCAGGGGAAGAGTTAGCCGGAAACACATAAGTCTCTACGCACTCACTCCTCCCTAGCTGAGCTCTCGGATTTCTCCCATTACCTTGCAAACAGACCTGACCTCGGTGAGGTACGACCCAGATTGGAGTTGAGCTTTTACGCTTGCTTTCTCCCAAACTAAGGCGATACTCTGAAGAATTCCAACTCAAATATACTCGCAATTCGTCTCTAGGGTAAGATGGAGTATTATTGACGTCCTTGATCATGTCAATAATTCCCTGGACTAAAGCTTTGTTGGCAGAGTTATATTTAGTGGAACGTGGTGGACGTGGAGGATAGGTTTCAAGGGCATAAGCAAAGATGGTTTGGAGGGCCTGAAATGATCCATTGTAGCTGAAAGGTAAAACCAGATAGGGAATACCTTTATCCATAGTGTGGTGTATCAAGCCACACACCCAGCAGTCTGTAGTGTTAACTACCAGTTGGTGTTGATGCAAGAGCTGTACAAAAGTGTTATTAATGAATTCTGAGCGTCGAGCTTGCTCGTGTTCAGGAAACGAGTGAAAAGAGTGTATAGAGGAAACAGTGGAAGTAACAGGATCAAGGGGAGGTACTGTAGTTACTGGCACAAAAATCAAACTTATACCAAAAACGATTCCACCCACCAACGTTATCAAAACAATCAAGAATGTAATGGCACATTGTATCAAAAAGCATTTGCTGTGAAGAATTCTGTAAAGTCTGTTTCTGCGAACATAAATCACATTTTCTCGTTGCAGCGCAGGAAGCTCCATCTTCTACAATCCGCTCGCGACCACTGATGATGTGTACGTAGATGAAAATGCCTCTATCAGCCCTGGGAGTTCCCAGAACCAACAGAAAGGTCGACCTTGTGTCAGACCCCCGCAGATTCAACTAGGCACACAGCCACGACCCTACGGCTACCCAGACGGCAAGGCAATTTTAAAAACAATAAACAATAGCAAACTTCCTGGCTGAAGGCAAAAGTTCAAAATTTCAAAATATCACAATGGGCAGTTGCCTGCTTTATTTGTCCATATTACGAGGTCGTAAATTGTATCTTTGCTTCGCAGGTACTGTTTGATCGGCAAATAGTGTATCACTGGTAGCTGTTGCAGTGTTCAGGTTCGCAGATGACAGAGTTTTTTCTGGTGCGGGGGACAAATGTTCAGAGTTCAAAGGAGTCTTTTCAGGAGGAGAGTCAGAGTTTGGAGTGTCAGTGATCAATTCGGCATCGCTAAAAGGGATGAACCTTGGCGTGCGTTCAAATTCGGAGGCACCAATTCCCTTCTTCACCCAGTCGTCGTAAGGAAGTGGCAAAGGTACACGCTTAACATGAGATGCGTGCACCCAATGCTTGCGACCAGCTACACGAACTGCTGTTCTCGTTGCAAGCAGGACCTGGAAGGGGCCGACGTATCTGGGCTGAAGGTTCTTCGTCCTCGCGAAGTTTCTGATCACGATTTGATCGCCGGGTTTCAGCTGATGCCCTGGACTCTCCGGAGGCTTTGGCAATGCATCGAAAACCTGTTGGTGAATAAGACTCAATTTAGCAGTCAAGTCGTAAAGGTAGTCTATCAACATAGGGTATTCCAGAGAACAAAATTCCTTAGGCCTCGGCACTCCCCAAATATTTGCCGGGCGGCCAAAAACTATTTCATAGGGGCTAAGCCCCACTCTAGAATGTACAGTTGCTCTCGTTGATAGCAAAGCCAAAGGAAGTGCGTCTGGCCAGGGTAAACCTGTGGATGCTTGTATTTTAGCTAGTTTCAGCTTGAGGGTGCCATTGTAACCCTCTACTAAACCAGCAGACTGGGGATGGTTCGCACTGTGGAACTTCTGTTTCAGACCTAGGCCGGCACACACACTCTGCATAACTTTCCCTATAAACTCACTTCCGTTATCTGACCATACAATCCGTGGCATTCCAAATCTAGGGAAATATTCTTTGAGAAGAATTTTGGCAGTTGATAGGGCAGTATTGTCCTTTAGTGGATATGCTTCGATCCACCTGGAAAAAGCACAGACTACCACCAGGACGTATTTCAGATTATCACAGCGATCCATGTGAATGAAGTCTAACTGAATCACTTCAAAGGGGCAGGAAGGAGGAGCGAAGTGACCAGCAGGAGTTGGAGTTCCCTTGCCAGGATTATGCATCAGGCATACCATACAATTTTTCACCACTCTCTCTGCACACTTACTGATCCCATCATTCTTCCAGACTGGAGCCAACATCTTACAGATTCCTTTAGAACTTATATGCGCTACTCCATGCGCCATTGTCACCACTGCAAGCACATACGCATCAGGCAACATCCAACGCTGCTGTTCCGTCAAATCAATCCAACACCCATTCGAATCCAATTTGCCCGTACTTTCTCTCCATACACGTTTTTCCTCCTCAGTTGCCTCTTTCTGAATCTCTTTCACACTTTCCATTGTATCCTCACACATTCCAGACTCAGCAATCCATCTTGCAGACGTAGCAACATACATTCTGCTCATCATGTTTCTAGCTGTCTGTTTAGCGGTTTCATCAGCAAAAGCATTCCCACGACCAACATCATCTGTGATTGCTTTATGAGCACTGCGCTTTACAATCGCAACTTCAGTTGGCAAGGTTAGAGATTCCAACAAGTCGTTAACTAGCTGACCATGTTGAATCTTAGTCCCATGGGACGTAATGAAACCTCTTTCTTTCCACAAACGGCCAAAACTATGGGCCACGCCGAACGCGTACTGACTATCTGTAAACACATTCACTCTCTTTCCCTTAGCTAAAACACACGCTCTTGTTAAAGCTATTAATTTTGCAGCTTGGGCAGAATTCTGACTCACTCTTGCAGTCTCCACAATCGTCTTCAAAGTCGTTACTGCGTAAGCAGCAGTCACATCACCATTCTCCAATTTAAAGCATGACCCATCCACATACAGCGTGCCATCTGGATCTGATAATGGAGTATCCTTTAAGTCAATACGTCCTTTTGTCTCTTCCTCCGTTCTAAAACAACAATCATGTGGCTCGGAATCACTCGACTCTTGATTAGCCGGCAACAGCGTTGCTGGATTCAATACATTACATCTTTTAATCTGAATATGACTCGCTAGTAATGTCAGCTCGTAACCAGATAGTCTCGCACTGGTAAGGTGTTGTGTCTTGGTTCGATTCATGAGTGTATCCACCGCATGAGGAACCATGACCACTAGCATGTTGTTCATTACCAAACCAGCAGATTGTCGAATGGAAGCCGCAGCTGCCGCTGTAGCTCTCAAACAACTAGGTAACGCTCTAGCTACCGGATCTAATGTTGATGAAAAATACGCACAAGGGCGTTGTTTATCACCAAATGTCTGTGTCAGAACACTCAACGCGCAACCTTCTCTCTCGTGAACGTAGAGCGTGAATGGCTTACTGTAATCAGGTGTACCCAATACAGGAGCTGAACACAATGCTTTTCGTAATTCAGTAAAACTCTCCTGACATTCATCAGACCATGGCACCGGACTCGGAACATTTTTCCCAGTCAAAGCTACCAACGGTTTTGCTAAAAGAGAAAAATTTGGGATCCACTGCCTACAGTAAGAGGTAATACCTAAAAAGGCACGTACTTCTCTCTGCGTGCGAGGAACACTCATTTGCGTAATTGCTTTTATTCTCTCTGGGGTCAACTTCCTTCCCTCCTTTGACAAGAGATGACCTAGGTAGGTCACTTCTTGGCAGCAGTATTGCATTTTCGAAGGTGACACCTTGTGGTTTAAATTAGACAAATGATGTAACAACGAGATCGTAGCTGCTTTGCAAGTTTCCTTATTATCAGCAGCCACTAGAAGATCA
The DNA here is from genome assembly GCF_964263255.1 of Lissotriton vulgaris. NCBI lineage: Eukaryota > Metazoa > Chordata > Amphibia > Caudata > Salamandridae > Lissotriton > Lissotriton vulgaris. The sequence continues at coordinate 435,853,134 of NC_141691.1, read as the reverse complement.
TCTACATACTGTACTAGAGCAGAACCTGGAGGAAGGACAAAGGTATCTAACTGACTTTTTAATGCTTGACTGTAAATAGATGGGCTTTCACAATAGCCTTGTGGAGCGCGTTTAAATCTGAAACTTCGACCTCCTAGACAGAAGCCGAAAATATCTCTGCTTTCCTCGGCTATCGGAATGCTGAAAAAGGCATTCTTCAAGTCAATGACTGAAAACCAAGTAGCTGTAGCAGGAATCAATGTTAACAAGGCAGTAATGTCTGGAACCACAGGAAACTGCGGAACCACAATTTTATTAACTTCTCTGAGGTCGATGACAAACCTATACACTGGAGGCTTTGTAGGATCAGTTCGTTTCAAAATCGGTAATACAGGACTGTTACAAACATTTCCTCTAGTTTCTTCAATCACATCTTTCTTAATCAAATCTTGTACAATCAATAAAAGTGCACGCTCACCTTCAGTAGAGATTTTGTATTGAGGAATTCTTGGAAATTTTACATTCGCTTTCAAAGTGACTACATATGGTGGTATTTCTAAAAGGCCTACATCGTTAGGACCAGTCGCCCAAAGAGAATCAGGGAGTGAACGCAGCTCTGGTGGGAGTGCATCCATTGACAAGTACATCGGAGAGGTGATTCTTTTACCCAATGTAAGCTGTACTCCTTCCGGAGAACAGTACAATGTCGCATATAGTCGTTTTAACAAGTCTAAACCAAGCAGATTTTCATTACAACCTGTCGTCAAAATCAGGGGTGCTTTCAATTGACACGGTCCAACAGAAATAGACAAAGGACCAGATATGGGGTTGTAAACAGGGGCGCCTGAAAAACCTACAGAAACATTTGTTAAGCCGGACAAAGGTGCGCCAGGGAGTTTCGCATGAATGATAGAACTTTTTGCGGCACCAGTATCCAACAGAAACGGTTCGACTACACCTGATGTTGCTACTGCGACATAAGGCCCACTACTCCCTCTCTCTGTCCATGGCTGTCCTAGTACCCATTTTGCTGAAATCCCTCATCCACTTCACAATAGTCTTCAACAAGATATTGTTGAGATCTATTTTGCTGAGTCGACTGGCCATTTCGTTGATCAAAGTGATTGGAAGGACGATCATTCGTTTGTGGAGGCATAGCACCTCGCCCTCGACCTCTAGAATTTTGCACAAAACCACCACGACCTCTCTGAGCTGCTGCTGCATTATTTTGCGCTAAGATCGGACATTCATTCTTGTAGTGACCCTCTTTCTTACTGTACGCACACTGGTTCCACTGATATTGAGGTCTCGATGAACTATAATCTGTTCTTTGATACGAGTTCTGTTGCGTATTATTCTGATTCATGCGAGGCGGATACGCCTGTTGCAAAAGAACTTTAGTTTTTAAATCTTTCGTTTTCTTATCTGATTTCTCTTTTTCCTCTTTATCTCTATTTTCATAGTACTGTGCAGTCGCAAGTATTTGCGCAGTTGTAGAAACAGCCCACGCACTCTCGGAATCTTTTAATTTATTGCATAACTCAGGTAACAAATTATGCACAAATTTATCGACAAACAGTCTCTGTCCTCCTTCTGTGCTCATATCCTGACCACTATGATCTACAAAAGTCTCTTCGAACCTGGTGAAAAAGTCGGAGACACTTTCGTCTTTCTTCTGCCTGCATGCTGATAACTTGTCCCAATTAACACGCAATGCGGGCATCAGAGTCTTCATTAAGTCGATTATCCTACCTGGAAGATTAGCAATTAGGGGTTCGGGTTTTGCACCACCGGTTTGCTGACCATCCGCTGCAGTGATAGCTGCCCAATCACCACCTAAGGCAACTTGATGATCCTCTCTACGAATTTTAGCCCAAATTGGTTGCGGAACTACATTGCCAAATAACATATCGATGTCCGCTAAGTTCATTATACAAGCCTCAACTGTCTGTGTTAATTCCTTATAGTACCCAGCAGGATTCTTACGCGGATCTGGCAAGGCCTGCTTTACTGCTAGCACTTCGGCTCGCTTCCACGGAATGTGTATCCACACCCTTTGGAATTGCGCCGGAGCGGCTACAATACCCCGAACATTGTCAGCTTGCACAGCTTCGCGCCAAATTGGAGGAACCTCCCTCATTGGATATTGGCGACTTAACTTCATCTTGCTTTTCTCTAAATCTCTCGGTGAACGAAGTGATGGATCATTTCTATAACTTAAAATCAGTTCCATCGCTTCTTTTATATGTTGGCCTACTATCATTCCTGCAGCGAACTCTTTCTGAACTTTAATTAGGTCTTCTAAATTCGATTCAACATCATCTTCTTCTATCTCCTCACGTAACAGCGAGCACATCTCATCAAAGACATACCGTTGTGTTGGTTCATTCCACTGCATAAATGTATCTAGCACATCTCTCGTACTATATCTCCTACTCTTCGAAATCCATCTGAGAGCCGTGGAATCTAAAATTCCCCGTTCCTCAGTACTCGGAAGCTGACTACGTCTCTGAACAGAGTCAGAAGTAGGAGTCTTGATTAAGGTTTTATATAAAGGAGACAGAATGTTAGATACAGAATCAGTGATTCTTCGACGAACAGAAAGTGGAGTCAACATACTAGCAGACGTAGAGAACACAGTAGAGGTAGGAATAGATAGCGGAACAGTAGGAGTATCGAGGAAAATAGTCTGTGGAGTAGTAGGTGTAAGCGACACAGATACTGGTATAGAAGTCGGCAACCCAGGAAGAGGAGGAGCCGTAGGAACATTCACATTAACCACAGGAGTTACAGGAACTTGATTCTGAGGGGCAGGAGCAGGAATACCAGGTTGTCCAGCAACCGGCAATTGAACATTTGGAAAAGGTGGAGCCGTAGCACCTTGTGCATACGGTGGAGGTGACCGTAACAAATAAGACAACAGAGGATCGTTTTCAGAATCCTCTAGTATCTTAACTGTTTTCGATGGCAAGGCAGGGTAGCACTTGTCAATCGCTAAATTATGCTCTCTGATGGCCACCTCTATGGCCTTCTCTGACTCGTTAACTTGCAGCTGCTTAGCCGCTTGCTCCAGAGTCAACTCTTCTTGCTCTTTCTGTTCTTTCTTTAACCTCTTCATTTCTCTCTGTTTGGATTCTTTTCGCCAGTAACGGAAAGAATCAAACATTGCCGGCCGGGCTTTCTTCCTAAACAATTTCGCTTCTAAATTGTCAAGGATTTCGGGTTCAAAACTACCATGCAGTGGCCAACTAAGGACACCATCTTTCTCAGTGTATCGGACCCACACCTCATTATAAGATATAGGACCCACACCATGTTTACAGTACAAGTCATATAGGGGAGTCCCAATCGGAGGAACCAGACATGAGTCCTCCAATCGTGAGTCACTGTTGCAACCAAAACAAGACAACATACAGTTTCTCCGACTTACCATTTTGCAATCCGGAACACAGAACAAACAAAACAATAAACAAATATGTGCACCTGAACCAAGGACTTAGGCCTACCAAAACGAACTGATGTATCGATACCCAAACTAAACCAAATAGATTATCGTAACCAGAACAACCAGTGATAATCTTACGAAACCAAACCAAACCAAGAACCAAAAAAGGATTTTAACAACCCTCACGAAGTAACCAGCTAGCAACCACTAAATACTTAACTGAGGCACTGAAGACGTCACCAAGGAGAGACCCGTCACGTTTCGCCGTACTAAGGACTGCACCTCGGGTCCAAGACAGGGCGACGGTCAAGGCAACGGCCCACTGCAGCCGTCCTGAACGGGAACCCTCGTGGAAGAGAACTTCGGGCCACTTTTGCGATATGCAGGGATCGATGAAGTGGGGCGCCTCCCTCAGGAATCTTCACACGAAGCTTCTCGAACTCTTCAGGCTTTTGGACCGGTACCGAATGACGTCGCCCCACGTGGGGCGCCAATTGGAGTTCTGGACTTTTTGGTTCCGTCCAGAGGTGTCAGGGAACAACACCCAAAGACCCCGGAGTTCCACCTGCCTTGGTGCGCAAATGAACAGAAACACGGGCTTCTCGATGGTGGCGTCAAAGACCAAAGGTTTATTATTGCAGGGACACAGAAGTCACAGAAACCACACATGGGCAGATTCTAGGATTGTACAAAGAGGGTTGCTCCTTATATACTAAATTTTAAGCTGGGGCGAATTCTTTACATGTAATACATTCTCAAAACCTTTGTGTCTAAAACAATAAATATTTGGTGTTACACAAGAACCGTTGATAATATCTGATGCCAAACATTACGAAGAGGGGTTCCCACTAGTTCATCACAATCCCTTGTCAATATTGCATTCAAGAGCCGGACCGCCTCATCGTAAATTTCGTTACCTCCCCCTAATAAAGATTCTGAAAGAAAGGAACGGAGCTAGGTGTGGAAGATAGGAAAGCGGGATAAGAGATGTTTGTGGGTTGTAAATGGGCAAGGCTACCGGCTTCGGCCGCCTAATCGTGATCAGGACAATGGACACGAAGACCAGTTTAGCAGGACTGGCCTCGGGCAGAGGAGGCAGTCTTTGTCGAGTCATGCAGCTACAGCGTGATCTGGTTTAAGGTGCACGTGTCATGAAAAAGGTGAATCTCCGGCTAAGGCTACGTGTCCTTAATCGAAATGAAGTGATCAGAGGTTATTGCGTATGTGAGGGCAAGAAAGACAAAATGGCTGCCATGATCTAAGATGGATGCCGTGGGTAGATCAGAAATGTGTTCATAGCAGGAGTGCTCTTGCTCGTAGCATAGCGAAAACACCAGGATATGCTAAATGGATCATTTGCGGTTCGCTGATACCAATATTATGTATTTCCGACAATATTGAAAACACGGGTTCAAATCGTCACGGAACCTCAGAGGCACATCACAAAAAGGGGTACCTTACAATGTACATGCAAGAAACAAGTGAAGGTTTAGTTGTGAAATATGGGCAGCTCAAAAGAGGAGTGCTGAACAAACATCTGGCTCTGAAATTACATAATTTGGCAACTTTAAAAAAAAAAAGAGTGCAGTTTTGTCATAGCAACTAAGTGAATGACGAACCTCTCAAAGTTAACCACTCCTCTTTGGGTAACAGTTCCACCTCTTGTTTACATTCGAGTGGCTTACCCACTGAAGGTCACAGCCCGCCCCCTGGGTCCGACCCCAGCTCCCAGTCCCATGGACCACCCCGACTCATGGCTCCACCTCTTTGTTCAGGCTCACTCCTTGTTCAGCTGGCTTAAATGTCCAGAGAGGCATCAGATCTGTCCTGGCTCAGACACTCCTTACCTCTCATCCAGTTACTGAGGACTCTTAGGCTAGCTGCCATAGGGCAGCATGGTTCCTACAGACACCAACCTAGAACCTACAGTCTGGTCCAAAAAGGAAAAGGAAGGCACGCGCTGCAGGGTAAGGGCTGCTCCTGGTGTGAGGGAGATGAGTCAGTGGGGATGGTATGGATGAGCATTAGGAGAGTCAGAAGAAAGAGACAAGTCCTACCCCTTCTAAATAGAATCAAAAGGGACCAGCACACAAAAGGGCGAAGACTACTCGTGAGATGGAGCTGGAAGGTAAGACAAGGACAATATCTTCGAGCACAGGATTGCAAAGAACAATGCCTTCTATTTTTGTTTTTGTTTTTAAAACATAAATAAAAGGCTTTGTCATTTACAATGACAATAGCTTAAACTCGCATAAATGCGAGAACTATTGCATTGCAAATGCTTGTTAAATCTGAGCTGCAGAATCAAAGAACAATGGAAAGTATTTAATGGCTTTATTAAGCTTCTGAAATGTAGAGCAGTATACAATTTCTGAAAAAAAATTGAAAAAGCAATCATAAAATCAAAGTGTTCCATAAACACCGGCAAAACACCGTTTCAGTTGTTTTTTACGGCTCGAAAATGAGTAAACACTGAAAAGCACTGTTTTTTTGAGGTATGGAAATAACTGGAAAAAACTGAAAAAACACCACCAGAATTTACCAGAAATAGAAACTGAAAACAGGAAAGCCTAACAATAAGTGACCTAGATAGGTTACTTCTTGGCAACAATATTGCAGTTTAGAAGGTGACACCTTGTGATGTAAGTCACAGAGATGTTGCAACAAAGACACCGTACCAGCCTTGCAAATTTCTCGTGTGTCTGCAGCCACCATAAAGTCGTCAACATATTGGATCAAGGCCGCACCAGCCGGTAACACAAACGCATCAAGTTGACTCTTCAGGGCTTGACTGTATATCGATGGACTCTCACAGTAGCCCTGAGGAGCGCGTTTAAACCTAAAGCTGCGGCCACCTAAAGAGAAACCGAATAAGTCCCTGCTCTCCTCAGCAATCGGAATGCTAAAGAAAGCATTTTTCAGGTCGATCACTGAGAACCAGGAAGCAGATGCTGGAATCAGAGTCAGTAAAGCCGTAATGTCAGGCACCACAGGGAACTGAGGAATCACAATTTTGTTCACCTCCCGTAAATCAATGACAAAACGATAAACAGGAGGCTTAGATGGATCAGTGCGTTTCAGAATGGGTAGCACAGGACTATTACACACGTTTCCCCGAGTCTCCTCGATAACATCTTTCTCAATCAAGTCATAGATGATCGCCAACAACGCTCGCTCACCATCAAGGGAGATACGATACTGGGGAATACGTGGTAATCACACATTTGATTTCAATTGGACAACATAAGGGGAGATGTCAAGCAGGCCCACGTCATTGGGACCTGTTGCCCACAAAGATGCAGGAAGAGAACTCAATTCCGGTGGGAGCTTATCAATTGACAAGTACATAGGAGAGATTACTCTCTCACCCAATGTAAGCTTGACCCCCGCAGGAGAACAATACAAAGTCATATACAAACGTTTCAGCAAATCCAGGCCCAAAAGATTTTCACCACAACCAGTAGTCAAAATCAAAGGAGCTTTCAGCTCACGAGGCCCAATTGTGAGGGAGAAAGGGCGAGAAACCGGATTGCTAACAAGGGCGCCAGAGAATCCAACGGAAACATTTGTTAAGCCAGACAAAGGTGCGCCAGGGAGTTTCGAATGCATGATGGAACTTTTCGCTGCACCAGTGTCCAACAGAAAAGGCTCAACTACGCCCGATGTGGCAACTGCGACGTAAGGCCCTCTCTGATCAACCGGAACTGATACCACTCCCTCTCCTTGTCTATGGCTGTCCTAGTAATTACCGTCATCAGTACCCTGATCGACGTAATAATCGTCCACATTGTACTGTGCAGATCTACCTAACGATGAACCACGCTGATCAAAACTATTATTGGAATCAGAGGAATTATGAGAATGCTCATTTTGATTCTGAGTAACACCACGACCTCTACCTCGTGAAGCCTGTTGAGGACCACTACGACCTCCTCTAGATGAATTGCCATTATTTCGATCGCCCAAAACCGGACAATCAAATTTCAAATGACCCTCACCTCTACAATAGGCACACTGATTGTACCCAAGCATAGATCTCTGCGAAGAAGAGTCATTGCGCGACTGTGACCTAGCTGACTGCGATTGTGATCTATTCCGTTGTTGAGAATCATTTTGATTCGAGCGCGGAGGATACGCTTGTTGCAACAAAACTTTCGTTTTGAGTTCTTTCGTCTTTTTATCTGCACGATCATTTTCCTCCTTTTCTCGATTTTCATAATATTGAGCCGTGGCCAATATCTGAGCAGAAGTGGAAACAGCCCATGCACTTTCTGAATTTCTTAATTTGTTGCTAAGTTCGGGCAACAAATTTGACACAAATTTATCCACAAACAATCTCTGGCCTCCCTCAGTGCCCATATCTTGACCACTGTGATCGATGAATGCCTCCTCAAATCTCATAAAGAAATCGGAGACACTCTCGTCCTTCTTTTGCTTACAAGCAGACAATTTATCCCAGTTAACTTTCATCGCTGGCATAAGTGTCTTCGTAAGGGTAATTATTCTCTGGGGAAGATCAGTAATAAGCTGTTCAGGCTTTGCCCCACCAACTTGTCGCACGTCAGCCACCGCAAGAGCAGCCCAATCACCACCTAACTCGGCTGCATGATTTTCCTGACGAATTTTCGCCCAAATCGGTTGCGGTACGACATTGCCAAACAACATGTCGATGTCGGCAAGATTCATGATCGTAGCATCCACTAATTGGGACAATTCTTTATAATACCCAGCAGGATTTTTGCGAGGGTCAGGCAAAGTTTGCTTAACCTGCAAAACTTCTGATCGTTTCCATGGAAGGTGTATCCACACTCTCTGGAAATGTGGCAAAATAGCAGGATTAGCAGCAGGATTACCTGGCATCCACACGGGTGGAACTTCACGCATGGGATACTGACCAGGCGTCGACATCCATTCCTCATGTTCGTCTTTAAATAGTGCACGAGGCATCACAGTGGGACGAAAAGATAGTAGATGCTCGACAGCACGTCGAACATTGCTACCCACAATCATACCACTCGAAAACTGAAGCTGAAGTTCAGTTACAGCGGCCAATACATCATCTGCCGCGTCAACTGATATCTCGTCGTGTAGGAATTTGCACATTTCTTCAAACACGAATCTCTGTGTTGGCTCATTAAATTGGGAGAAAGTATCAACGACTATGCGTGGAGGATTCTTAAGAGGATACCTAATCCAATTTTTCTCCATTGTAAATAGCGTATCACGTTCCCTACCACCAGGAAGCTGACTTCGTCTTTGGGGAGCATCAGAATCAGCAGACCCAAGAATTGGTCCAAGAGGAGAGTAAAAGTTAGCAACAATATTAGGAATACGTCGCCGAACAGACGGGGAAGAAGAGAGAAGTAAAGGGGTAACAGGAGGACCAAAAACAGGAGGAGCAGGAGCAGTAGGCGTAGCCACAAGAGTGGAAGTAGCGGGAACAGTAGCTTGAGAAGGTATAGACGGTGGAGCAGTAGGGACAGGAGCAGGTAGAGAAATAGGAACAAGAGGATTCGCAAAGACAGGACCAGCGATAGGCTGAATAACAGCTGCCAGAACAGCAGGTTGAGGAACAGGTGGAACCACAGGGGCTGTGGTATCCTCTGCATATGGATGTGGCGACTTCAGTAGATAAGACAACAAAGGGTCCTCTACTGCTTCCTCTCCCTTCTTATCAGTACCCGTCGGTAAAGCGGGATAACATTTATTCCACTGTCATACGTTGTAATCTATCAAAACTTTCCTTTTCCTTCTCTTCTTTGTCTCGCTGAAACTGCTCTGCATTTCTCATCGTTGTAACAATACCTTCTCTCTTATTACGTTTAAGCTGCTTGATTTCTTTCTGCTTGGCTTCTTTACGCCATAACCGAAAGGAATCAAACATGGCCGGCCTTGCTTTCTTTTGAAACAATTTAGCTTCAAGATTATCTAAAATCGGGGTCTCAAAACTACCATGAGGTGGCCAACTAAGGACACCGTCCTCTTTAGTGTAACGAACCCAGCAATCATTGAATGCGATAGGACCCACACCATGGCGACTATATAACTCATAAATTGGAGTTCCAACTGGAGGTATCGGACATGAGTCCTCCAATCGGGAATCCGCACCGCAACCTCTAAAGCAACTGAACAAAGTACTACGGCCAGGCATCGTGCACACTAACCGAGTTTCACAAACGTCAAGGGTTATTGGATTACAATGTCCCTGCAAAAGTGCAAAAACCCTCGGTCAAATAGAACAACTAAGAACAAAATACAAAGAACCACAAATGCAATGGAACCATGCAACAACTAAGCTCCCACAACAACTAAGGATTTAGGGAGCGACCCACAAATACTTAACTCAAAGAACAATGGCGTCACCAGGAAGGCCCGTCAATCGTCTCGCTATACCAAGGTCTACGCCAGGCGCCAAAACAGGTCTACAGTCAGGGCAGCAGTCTGTCGCAGCCGTCAGGAGGCGGGGATCTTCGCGGGAAAAGTCTTCGGGCCACTTGTTTTGACAACAGGATCGATGAAGCGGGGTGCACCTTCCCTCGGAGATTTCACACGAAGTTCCTCACAATCGTCGGGCTTTGGACCGGTACCACTGATGCAGCTCCACATGGGTGCCAACTGAAGGACTGGGTTTTCCTAAGACCCAGCGGTGCCAGGGATAACACCTGAAACTTTTGTGGGTTACCTGTTCCGGCGTACAAATGACAGAGACACGGGACACTTCCTTCGGCGTCAAAGATTCGAGGTTTATTTACTGCAGGGAACACAGAAGTCACATGAAGTACATAGCATGTAGGTTCAAGGAGACTGCTTCAAATTGTATCTGTGAATCGCTCCTTTTATACAGTTTTTTGTCATAAGACAACATGGCAAACAAAAGGTTACAACCCGGTTCCCACAGTAAATTTCATAGGGGGTCGCTTTCATGTATTCAGGGCCCGGAACATAATTACAGTAGCATTGCCGCTTCCCAACTGTAAAAGTACATCTTCTCACCATTAGTGCATTCCGTTCGGCTGTAAACGAATCAAGGAAGAGTCAGAAACAGGTGGAGAGGAAGACAAGGATAGCGAACAGATTGAAAAGAGTGTAGGGGGGTGCTATCAGAAAACACGATTGCAGGGATCAAAGGAGACGTGCCTAATGAATGCACAGCTAAGACAATAGACCGGCACGGCAAGATGAGCCTCGAGCGGGGCCATCTGCCTTGCAGTGTCATTCCCCTCGTCATAAAGACGTCCTCAAAGGAACACGTGTCTTCCGCAAGAGTTTGGGAATCCCAGGGTCATGAAGCGGACAGTGTCCGTTCGCTGGCTACTTGAGGGCAAGAAACAAAATGGATGCCGTATCTAAAATGGAACCCGTGGGTTCAGATGAAGAAACCCACGAAACAGACAAGCGGTTTAGGTTAGCACAGCGAAAACGCGTACACCCACTAAACTCGTCATTTGCGGTTCATAGATACCAGACTCGACCATATTCGGGCGAGTCGAAAACACCACTTACAATTGTCACGGAACCTCACCATCTGTGCCCTGTGTTGTTTGGTGGCAAGAACTCCTTTCCATGTGAGCAGAGCAAGGGTAAGTTAGTTGGCAGATGAGTTATGGTCGTTAAATTTCACTGCAGGATTGCCCTGCATGCATACAATTGAGCCTTATAACACCAGTCTGACTTATGGAGACTCTAAACTAAATATGTATAGCTCAAAACTATTCAATATTAACCAAAGGGCAGATAAGGAAATTAGCGACGGCAAACAATGGCAGATGCACCTGCTCAGGTGCAGGTCAGTACCAAAGCACCTCCTTGATCTGTTTACTTTTTTATGGAAACCTTTCTCAAAGAGGATTCCGTGCCTGAAATTGCAATGACCCTTCACCATGGCTATGCAGAAGGAAGCAGAAGGGGAGGGGGAGTAGCTATCATTCATAAGAATGAGCAGAAAGGGAAATTCAACACTCTCTCAATTCCGAAGTGCAAGTGCATGTAATTTTCAATCGAACTCTTCTCAATTTTCACTTTTTCCGGCCTACTAATATACCATCCGCCTGGTTCAGCCACCCATTCCATTAAGGCCCACGCTGACGTTGTGCCAGAACATAGTTTATTGAAGGCAAATTTTTCAATATTAGACGATTTAAACCTTCATCTCGAGAAACAAACTGTGAAAGTGCAAAAAATCTTATATTGAACCTAGCACCAGTACAACTGACACGACTAATCCAGGCCCCCAACCATAAGCAAGGTCATCTACTACACCCTTTATTTACTAATATACCAGAACAGACCACTAATAACCCTATAGACATCCGCTAGTCAGTTCATAGATAATACCTACACAGAATAGGTAACAAAACTACCCCACCACACCAACCCGGTGAAAGGTGATGCTGGGCAAACTTAGGAATAGCATCATGGAAGAAAATGCTTATCAATTCAACTTCTGAAAAGGGAGGGGGCATCGCTGACAGCTATACTAGATTTGAGACAAGGATATTGAACTCCCTAAACAACTTAGTTCCTCTAAGAACAAATAAGGCCAAACATTCTGGAAGCTGGGCACCATAGTTCTCACCAGAACTGCTAAAATCTAATAACAGAATATTAAAAACACTGGAAAGGGCATAGAGAAAAGATTACAACAAAATCTATAAGGACAACTATAATAATGCAGCAACAAAATAACATTGCTTTCTCAGGGAAACTACAGTTTACTATTTCTAAGCTAAGTTTGACAATGTGTCAAACTCATCCACAGAACTGTTGAATTTGATGAACAACTTGATGAAACCTGCTGAAAAACAATCTGGCCCAACTCTATTGGAACTGCGGTGTAACATTCTTGCCAGTTTTTTCCTTGGAAAGGTAAACAACATCCTCATCACACTTTTAGGGGACAGTGAGACAAGTTAGCCTCTCCAGATGTTGCATGGAATCAGTACAATAAAATAAAATTACGTGTTTTTCTGGAACTCATCGTGGAAGACCCAGAAGAAATCTTAAAATCTGTTAAATTCGGCTATCTGCAGGATCCAGTCCCCCCTGATATAATGCTTAACGCCTTAACCGCAGCGGTTTTTCCGCCGCGGTGCGGGCGTTCTATTGAGTGGGCGGGGCTACGTCGGCCGTTGGCCGACGGCAGCACCCGCGAGGTAGTGCTCCAGTCGGCCAACCGCCGTCGAGGGCATGGAACAGGTTAAAGGCGGAAGAGCAGTACTATCTACTCTGACAGGCATATTTAACCACTCACTTAAGTCTGGAACCGTCCCACTAGCATGGAAACATGCCACTGTCAAGCCTCTATTGAAAAAAAACCATTGCCCGTTCCCCTACAGTGTGGAAATTACAGATCAATCTAGCTTCTCTCAGGACCCTGTAAAGTTCTAGAGAAGTTTGTAAACAAAATTCTCTTGTTACATCTTCAGATGAACCAGATTTTACATCTTTCCCAAACGGGCTTTAGACCAGGAAGTAGCACAGAAACTGCTTTGCTTGCAGCTACGAAAGAACTTGGAACCATTTTGGATCAGGGTGGCTCAGCAGCCTTAATTTCATCAGATTTGAGCGCAGCCTTTGCTATTGTCTCCCATCCAGTTCTGGTGAGAAGGCTTGAAGAAGCAGGCATTGCTGGAACAGCTCTAAAATGGCGTGCCTCCTTCCTTTAAAATCGTACTTTTCAAGTTTGTGAAGAAATGACCTAGTCCAAATCTCCTTCCCTCAAATTCGGGGTGTCTCAGGGCTCATCATTAAGCCCCACTGTTTTCAAATTATATGTCCTTCTGCTGGTAGACATTATTAAGGCATATGGTTTCTCTACCATATCCTTTGCGTATGACACCCAAATTGTCATCTCCCTCTCTCACCAAACAGAAGAGACATCTACCGAACTCAATACCTGCTTAAAGCATGTAGTAGACTGGATTTCGGCAAGCAGTTTAAAATTAAATGAGGACAAGAGTGGAGTGTTAGTAGTGGGAAACATCCCAGCCATATGGATGGAGCTGAACTGGCCTGGTTGTCTTGGCACGCAACCTAACAACAAATTAGAGGTCAAATGTTTGAGCTTCTGGATTGATAACAAGCTTTTCTATTGAGATGGCTCCTGGAAGCCTCATGCAGAGTGGTGATACAAGATTTACTAATCTCACAACTGAACATGCAACCAAGCAATTAACTGGATTTCTAGTACAATGGTCCCCCTCAAACTGGCAAGAATAGGTAAAAATTTTAAAGCAGCGCAGGTCATCCTAAAAAAGAGTTCTCTTATGCCATAATTGCGTCTTCTCTTAGCTGAAACTTTTTTATTCATTTTATGGAAGGTATTTTAATTTACTTATATTCATTACCTTCATAATAGATATGTGAAAGGGAAGATGTAGAGTGAAAGCCTGTACACCAAGTGCCTCCTTCCTTTGGGCACAAAAGCCATTCATATTATACGGTTTTGACATGTAACTAGCATTTTATTTTGCTTCTGTACAATTATGTTTCTTTTTTTAAATCTTTTCTATTGTCATGGTTTCAAGTAATCTACACAATAAACTTTGTATTAACTTAACTTGACTCTATTTGGGGATCCCCAAATCTGTCATAAAAATCCTCCAAGAAATGCAAAATGCTGCACCCCAGATCCTACTAAAAATCCCCAAGTATCAATTGGCTGCTGCAGGCCTTGCAAACCTACACTGGCCTCCAGCGCTCAAAAGAATTCAATGTAAGTTGCTCAGGAAATCGTTGAAGACTATTCTCTTCAGCTAGTATGTTTAGCTCTAGGCTATGTTACCTGAGCACTGTCTTAGCGCTAGGAAGCCCTTCTGGTTAGCCATGCACTCTATAAGTTTATATAAATAGAATACAATAGGTGCTTACCCTGGGCTCTGGCGCAACTTCTTCTCCTATGCTATTGATAGAGCGACCCCTGAATCCCTTCTACTCCTCTCGCAGCCTCCAATCACTGGTTCTAACACACACACTCCTTCACCCACTCAATCATACTCACTTTCACTTATTCATACACTGTCAAACTCAGATTTTGACTCAATTTCACTCTCATTGACCCTGTCAAACACTCAAATACAAACACATGCCCACACATACACACACGCACGCACACGCACTCGCACACTCACACTCAAATCCATCCATTCTCAATCACTCACAAACACACATATGCATCGAGAAATACAATTTTTTTTTTACTTACCTTGCTTACTTAGCTGGCAACTCGGAGTCTCCATGGCAGCAGCAGAGCAGGAGTCTTGTGCTGGGAATTGGAAGCAACACACCAAGATTCCCAATGAGGAACCCAACAGAGCAACATGAGCAGGTCTGAAAAGGGAAAGACCTACCTGAATCTCTCCCCCTGTATCTGATCGGACTGGAGGCACAGCCCTATAGGAAGCCTTGATTGTGCTGGTGATTCTGCCCCTTCTGCCCTTGTGTGGCTTTTTATTGCTTCAGGGATGTGCTGATGTGCACCCTGACAGCCACATTTTAGGCATGCACAATATGTCTGCTAAATAAAAAGGATTGTACGTGTGTGATGGGACAGTGGTTGACCTACGTCCCTCAGACATGCGCAGTCCAGACATCCAGCTACAGAGAGTTGTGTTTTAACAGCACTCTTTAGCTGGATCATGCCTCGTCCCCTCCTACTCCTCCTATCTTTAGGAGGATGGAGATGAGGCAGAGAGGGCTGACCTGTGCACCCACAGCGTTCATGAAAACATGAAAGTTGTATTTTCATGAACTCTGCAAAATTGGAAAGTGTGCTGGGCCCTCGCAGGAGGCTGGGGAGCTGCGCCCTGAATCCCCTGCTTAGGAGCCTTGGCTGCTGCAGCATCAGTCTGCAGCCTCCAGGAGACCAGACAAACCCCGTCACCAAGAAGACCTGCTAAATGGGTTCACTGCATGAATATCGAGATGGGCTTCATCACTGCTACATTCAGTTTACTTTGTGACTACATGCCAGCCTAACACTTGGATTCAATGTGCTGTTAGTATTGCTGAACAACCACATCTTGGTAAAAGCAACTGCATGCCTAAAGTATTAGGTATTGCCTATTGTTTTTTTTTTACATCATCATAAGCCTGTGCAGAAGGTTAGGTCAGAAACAACAGCCGTCAAGAGGACATTACCACAGCATTTGGGCTTTATGCTTTTATTGCAGTAGACAATTTTGTAAGATTAGAGTGTTGTGTCACAAATGTCCTGCAGCAAAGTCCTGGGCGGTGTCCAAGCAGGCGTTGGGCTGCGGCCACAGCACAAGTGGTGGAAGTTGCCTGCGGCCTCCTATGAAAACATTTGGGCCAATTTCAACTTTTTTTTTTATTGCATCCTAAACACGGACAGGAGGTCTGGCCTAAAGTGTCTTTACTAGCTATAATACTCTTTTTAATATTATTAGTAATATTTCTAATTATACCATCACATGGTTTTCAATCTAATCAAAGTACTAAATACACATTCCGTAGGTCCAAATAAAATGTGTAGCAGATTAAATTATCCTTCTTTTTGTGTGCAACACAAGGCTTTAAAACATGCCAAAGTTTGGGCGTAGCTGAAATTAACTGGCTTAAATGGGTTCCTTCAAGGGTCGACTTTTTTCTGTTTCTGTATATTTTCCTTCCAAATGCGTAGATGTCCACAAAACGATCAATTTTAACGGCCTATATTTCACCATCAAAAATGTGAGCTGGAGAAAGGGATTATACTGTTTGGAACAGTCCCTGATATAATTAACACCAAATGCATAGAAATCCTGTTTGAGATGTATGTCTTGGGGGAGAGGAACATGAGAAATGTCTGACCTAACTTTATTAGATTCAGTTGGAGAGAGACCATACCGAGCTAAGGCGCTTTGGAAGCCGCATATCAATCATAGCCAGTCTACTGAGATAAACCTATTTGCTGTAACTTATCAAAGCTGTGAATAAGATTACACTCATTCCCTTTGGTAAAGAAATGTTTTACATATTGTTCTGGGTTTTCAACACCGCAGCTTTAAAACTGATTAACAGATATTTTAATACCGAGATATCTTATTGAATTATATAGCTTAGACAGCTATTTCCCTGTAATGCCACGACTTTGGGGAAATGGACTCTCTTTGTGAAAAACTCTGTATCGGTGTTTTGTTGTGTATTGAGTGATGTGCTCTTGGGAAGCGCATGGATGCCAGCCGAAAGCGGCCAGCAGCAGCAAGCAGCCATTTAATCATGCAGAAATCCTTCACTGCAACATTTCTATGCAGCCCCAGCGTCGTTTCGGCTCCATTTGTTATCTATCTTCCTATTACAAATCTCTTTTTTGGGGCGGGGAAAGAACAGCGTCCTCTTCAGGGGCCTGATGATTCCAAGACTCATCAGTCCCAGAGACGGAGCTGAATAGGCGGGAGTCGAGATGTATGAGGTTACACTTTGGGGGGAGGGACACTGTGATGCTTTTTCTCTGGGTTCTGCAGAAGTTAGTAGTTACTGAGAAGCATCCGCGGTGGGCACTCTCATGTAACATTGTTGCGGCAGTGACTTTGGTACCACTGCACCCAAGTGGGCCAACTTAATCAATGTTTAGGCTTCATCATGCAAGAGTAGTGAGAATGATCCGTCAAGGGAGAACTCGCAAACTGTTGGAGGAGCTTGTTGGGCAACACTCTCATTTTAGTGGGAGATCCACAATTTTTTTTTTAAACCAAGTATTACATTATTTTACCTGTCAGGCTTATTCTTTAACCTGTATGTAAATAATAGACAGATGAACATACACTTATGATTCAAGTGCATGCTGAATTTGACAAAGTATGCTGAAATCTGGGCTTGGGCGCCGTCCTGCTTTACGGTACACCCCGCTATGAAGCCACGTTCCCTTTCCTAGAGGAACAGATCGATGAGTAGAACGCTGTGCCATAATAAGGTGTTTAGTAGCAGCAGATTACAAGTTTAGATCCCGGCAAATGTCACTCAGCCGTCAGTTCTCCGAAGGTTGTAAATTGTGTGCTATAGATTGGGAAATAGTAACATCTGTTACAGTGCATCAAGAACTGTATAAAAATGAATTATTGTTATATGCAGGTTGTTAAGAGCTGTTGTTGTTTGTTATTTGACACTGCACTTCATAGATTGTTGCACCTAGTGGGTAAGACCCCAACAGGGTGGCCGGCAACCACCTAAAACAAGTGAATTGAAAGGTATGTCATGATTAACTCCAGGAGAAACTTTGAAACCTATATAGTGTATAAAAATAATAAGGTGGCCGGATGAAGCAAAACTCAATGCCTCTGTGTGTCTGCCAGGAGGATGCCCCCCCTCCAAATATGAAGTTCCTTACTGACTTGAAAAGAAGTATTTAAACAAACATGCTTCCAGTGATGCAGCAGGAGAACTCTCACCAAAATTGCAGTAGCTGCCTGTCTGCATTTTTTGTTTGTATTTCACAAACAAGCTCGTTTGGCATTTGTCTTTGAAATACCAAAATATCTAAGGATGTGGTGCTCTGGGACCTTTCTCTTTAAGCAGTGGGAAATCAGTTATTTTTCAATCCCAGGAGCATAATGTCTTAGATTGTGCTTTGTGGAAGGAAACAATTGTCAGCTAGCCCTCCTTAAATAGAGCCATTGACACAATGGGCCCATGGCGTATGGACCTCTAGGTCATAGGATTCTTACTGTAAAACCAGCTGAGGTTCTGCTGTCAGAAATATAGTGGTTCTACACCTGTAAATGCTGTGGGAGAGCCGCAGGCGTGGTGGGGCAGGACCTCCGTCAATTTACAGTTCAGCTCCCCTTCTGCCAAACCTTAAATGCCCACTTAAGATTTTATGGCATTCGCATAGTTTGACATTTAAAATGATGTGCAACACAAGAAACCAGAAAGTTCTAGCATCCTGTGGGGCTAACAAAGAATTCCAAACAGAATCAGAAAGGTGCAACAACAATACCAACAATGTTTCTGTAGGACCAATGTTATCCTATCAGGAATATTCTGGACATTCTCAGTAGACTTTCTGGAATCTCAAAATCACTACAGCAGTCAATGCGCAGGAGGTGCCAGACTAACTGCTATAATGTACCGAGATGGGTATAATTGTTTCAGTTAGAGCCCAGTTTGTCAGTGGCTCGAGGTTGAGTTCCAGGCTGCTCAGTGCCTTTGAGCCAAGGTGACAAATGATCCAACAACATGGTCCAAAAGTCAAAGTCCTAAGTAATGTGTCAGCCATAAAGAGCAAGATTCCGACTTACGTCAGTAGTGGAGTTAAGGTTTCAATGCTCTGATTCACAAAATATTGTTGTGAAGTTAATGTGGTACATTTGTAGGTATCTACAGTTTGACACAGATAAACATTTCAGCCGATACGTGCCTCAGGGTAAAAGTTCAAGAAAAGCAGGCTATGGGTGCTGAACAGTTGCGGGCGGTGCAGGTAAGCGCGGTGAGGCGGTGCAGGTAAGCGCAGTGGAGCGGAGCGGGACAGGGGAAGTGAGCAGGTGAAGCAATAGGTTTTATTAATTTATTTAATTTTACCTATTCCGTCGTCTGTCGACTTCTTGCCCTGCCCCCGCCCCACAGTGTATACCTGCGCTGGCCACCACTGGTGCTGAAGTTGTGTTGGTAGAGAAAGTACGGCTCCAGCAGTCTTATGCTCCAAGGTTCAGTTTCCAGAAACCATCCAGTCACAATCAAAATGTGTGATTGTTAGGAAGATGGCGAAAACCCTGGACCCACTGGCGTTCGAATTTGGATTGAGTAACTAGAATATGGTTATAGTTCAACTATAACTTCAAATACCAACACCTCCCTGACCAAAAGAACTAGAAATAATTTTAGTAGGATCAGAATTAGCGCATCTGGCCACAGCTAAAGTGGTGTTCTATTAAAGAGCGCCTTCTGTTGAGCTCACTGCAAACACTCTACGGAGTCCCTTTCCCCAGTGATTTAAAAGAAAGGTAATGCTTGGTCCCTCACATACAAGATATATATCTTTCATCACAGCGAAATAACATAAATGTTCTACTTGTACCCTATCGCTTCTTTCTTTTGTATTACTCACCAGTTAGAGGAAATGTGTCGGTTCCTTTGCGGTGCCACAGTCATTTCAGTGGACCTACCTCCCTCTCCTGTTTCTTTTCATGGAGAAGCACCTGGCGCTTTTTAAGGCACTCTTCCATGGTTATGGTTTCAATAATTCACAGAAGCGGTACCAGGCTTACAATAGGTAAGGAGTACTTGTGTACCTTGAACGTTATTACCTTTTGAATGTGATAAGTCATCGCTAAATACACCATCTCATTGTGGCTGTGTTCAGTTGTGTTTCTACTCTGTTTTGAACCAACTCTGGATGTAGGCTTCACACACTGAATCACCCACCAGGTGACCAGATACCGCGCATTGCAAGGCTGGCTCCTCAGAAGGATGAATGGCTCTATTCTTGGACGGAGTTGCTCAAGGGGTCCTATCCCGAGTATGGTGCAATACTTATTCAGCTGGAAACTCTTTTTGGCCAAATTAGGAATGACAAGAAATGCAAGAATACTGCAGTCCTGAACATTTATCCACTGAAAGCATCTGAAATTGCTTGGTGGATAAAGGGATTAAAATACACTATCACTGTGGGAGTCAGTTGCAACATTTCAGAGACCTGTGAGGAACCCCATTTCTTAGGTGGCCCCGTGGGTCAAAGACAGACTATGGTGATCCTGACTGCCAAAGTTTCTGATTTCCAAGTTATGGGACATTTTGGGAGCAGGACTAAATATAATGCGCCCCCCACCCACACGCCTGAAATGGGGCCATGTGTACCACGAATCCATCGAAACGTTGTGAGGGCTGTGCTCAGCTCAGCTCAGCTTGCAGCTCGTGCAGATAAACGCCTTGCGTTGTCAATAAAGATGCCATTTTTCAGACGGGGTCCGATCTCGCCTTCCTCACGTCCCGAATCGCCTTATATTCCATTGGCTATTTTAATTAATTCTTGGCGTTGTGTGTGTCAAAGCACAGTATGGTTTTAGCAGAATGGTCTAGACATCTCCTCTGGCAAGTTCAAGTAGCGAACAATAACACTACACATTTATTCCAAAACTTTCTTAAAACGACTTTTGCCATACGTTCATAAGAGATAAAACACGGTGTTTACTCGCAAATCATTAACAGTAAGGTAAGAGTGTCTAGCAGTAAAAAATTGTGTTTTCTGCTTTTTACTTTGCCTATACTCTTCATATTTTCAGTAGCTAAACATGTGCAATTTATTGTCTAGTAACCAGAGCAACAAATATGTTTTGTAATCTTTCACCACACCGCTCAACACAGGCAGCGGAAGCTATAAGCCTTGAGTCAAATATTACACAGAGATAATTGGAGCTATCTGACACCTTAAGCATCTAATCTTCCAGAACCAACATAATTTAGGTTTCATTTTCTGACATAAACATATTCAGCAACCATATTGGTTTTATATTTATTGATTTTTTGACAGATGAAATAAAGCTTGCCAGACTTTCCCTCTGCCCCTTCCAGTACCTAGGCTACAATTGCTGTATTTTGTCCGTGTGCAGGCATATTCGGAGGAAGGGTGACAATTCAAGTGCCCATAACATTGTAGTATTTATGTTTTGCAATTTGCTTTTATTTTTTATTAAACTGCTGAATAGACGTATAGGAGGCCTGCAAATCAATGAGTAGAAGGGAAATTGCAAAGCCGCTCTAGTAGGAAGCCCAGATACAACACAGTACTCAAGACTTTCCCCAAAAGGTTTTTAAAAAACATAAAATAAATCGGTAGTATGAATGACCTCGGTCCGTATATGAAAAATAACAGCACATTTACGTGGAGCATAGCTTCCATTTCACTGTAATGTAAATAGGGAGCAGAAAAAAACACGTAGATATGAAACAAAAGAAGAGAAGGAGATTATATAAAATGCAGTACAGGTGATAAGCGTTTTTTTTTCTTTTACTGGTGATACGCAAGTTGAGCATTTTTTCAGGGGAGTTTTAGACTTGCTGTAGCATTGTTGCAACAGCAGTAGAAATGTTGATGCTGTGGTGCAGTTGATGTGAAAAGGTTGGCGTGGAAGAAAGCCTATGTGCATTGGGTGGTTAGAGCTTGCAATATACTGAACAGCACAGAACAGATGATGTGGCAGATCCGTGTCAACACCATGCAGAGAGCTTTATGAACAGTGTGGCTCACTGGGTAGAGGAGGCAGACCTGGAAGCAGAGGTCAGCCTGGGACCAGGGTTCAATTCCCGGCTCGGCGGGATCTTGAGTCCTAAAATGTCCATGGACTCGACAATTCTCGCTCTGGTGCCTACTCGATTCACGGGTTCACACTCTGCAACTCTGGGCAATAGCTTGCTTAATCTCCACAACGGCCCCTCGCGGCGGGATGCCTGGCTTTCACCTTGCGGATACCCTGCCAGGGTTATTTCACAGGGGAATACCAGGACGGGTTCCCTAAGCAAGCGCTTAGGAACCGCTCGGTGATTTGCGCTATATAAATTCCTGTACATTTACATTTACATTTACATGCACAGTACTCTTGCATAATTCAATGGAACAATTCCAGGTCATTCCACAAGTGTTTTTGCCTCGTAGTACAGAAATGTACATTTTGCAGGCTGTTGCCTGTTGTGTCTTGTTGGACCCTTTGGTGCTGTTGCTGCATTGATTTTGCTAGTTGAAAAATGCTACATGAAAGTCTTTAAAGGATTTTTTATTTCTTTGGGCAAACTCAATTAGCACCCAGGTTTGCTATTCATGAATACAGTATGGCCGCTGTGCTGGTATGCTGTTTGTATGCATTCAATGATTTTACATTTTGCATGTCTTCGGTTAGGATAAGGCAGTAGGACCTTTCTACTACTCACAGAATTATTAATCCTTCATCGGTGGGAAACACCTTTTCAGCCATTACAAGTAAATTCCTGAAGGGGTCGTCCCTGTTTGTAAAAAGACTTGTGAGCCTTTTTGTTTCCCAGACTTTTCTTCATGCCAGAGGAAGAAATGCAATAAACCCATAGCAACTCCTAGAAATGCGAGCCGGTGACTACCTTGTAGAGTGAAAAGTTGTGGACCTGCTGTCTGTTCAGCTGCCCTACCAGACTTGATCAGCCATGACAGGCATGGCCAAAAATCAAGCATCTCTGAACCAGAAGTCAACAGGTGCTTTTCACATATCCTTCGACCCTGCCAGGAAGTGTTCATTGAGCACCCATATTACTCAGGTCTCATAATGTGGTTTTCACATTGGAAGGCACTACCTTCACACAATCTCCACTGGCGACACTTTCCCTTGCTTCTATCTGTAACACTTTCTCACACAATACCACCCAGTCACCATTGACCACTCTCTGGACCAAATGATACACAGAAACATGGCATCTGAAACTCCTAAACTCATAGGACAATAAGTAAAAATCAGCAAGGTGGTGGCACTGTTGCATACTATGTCATTCTTACCTCTCAGCCCTAAGCATCAAACCAGTCATGGGCTGGTCCAAATTGTTTTCCAACATTGGGCTGTACCTACAAGAGCCCACTTATAGTCTGGACAGTAATCAAGTTTTGCTGGCCTATATTAATCAAATTGCAACCCATGACAGGCAAAGTTCCATCGGTTATGAGAGCATTTCATAATAAGTCTGCCCCTGTTATAAAAGCTCTTAGCAGACCCTAATGAGCAATCAAACTATAGTCCAATCTCTCTACTGCCAGCACTGTCTAAGACACTGGAAAATGTTTGTAAATCAACAACTCTCTGTGTCTCGAAAGTAATGATTTGCTCCATCCTAGCTGGTCGAATTTTAGGGAAATCTTCTGTACTGAGATAGCACTGATTGAAGACACAAAGCTTATTAGAGGTACCTCAATGCAGAGGGAAGGCCGTTCTGATTATGTTAGACCTGTCATCAGCCTTTAGTATGGTCCCTCACTCTAGGCTCCTAGCACATCTCCAATCTATAGGTATCGGTGGATTTGCCCTGGCCTGGCTACCCTCGTTATTGAAAGATAGAGGGTAGGTAGTATGGGTGCCCCCCTATTCTTCAAGAGCATATGAACGGTTAGTAGTAGTGCAGCAGGGCTCTGCACTGATCCCATATTGTTTAATGCGTACCGCACCCCTTTAGCACAGTTGGCTGAGGCTTTGGGGGCTAAAGTGATCACGTATGCAGATGACACCCAACTGCAGTTCACATGTGGGAGGGGCGAGGAGACTATGGAAGAGTCCATTAACACCTCCCTTTCTTCTGTTTTTCACTAAATGAACGCCCATCAACTAAAATGTAATACAGACAAGACTGAAATACTATTCCTCAGTTCCAATTTCCCAGACATATTGCAGATTCTGTGGCCTAAAGAGGCCCCACCCACAGGTCCTCAGAGGGAAACAGTTAAGAACATGGGCAATACATTTGAAAACTCTCTCTCTTTTCAACCACAGATCATGTCTGTGATTGGGAAATGTGTTGGGCTTCTGTGAACATTTAAAATAGTTTTTATATTTTCTTTCTTTGTCTGCAAGTAAGGTGGTCATCCAGGCACTTACAACATCTAATCTGAATTATGGACATGCCCTTTACCTGGGACTCCTGGACTATCTGCTTAACAAGCTTCAAGTGGTCCAGAATTTGGCAGCCAGCATTTTCCTTAGTCTGCCCTCAAGAATGCATGTGAACCCCACTTGCGGGTCCTTCATTGGCTTCTGATTGAGAAGAGAATTATATTCAAAATGTTAGTCTTGGTCCACAGAGCTTTGCACCATTCTGGCGCAGGTTATCTTAGGACCAGAATTAGTTTCTTTGCCCCATCCAGCCTTCTTGCTAGAATTCCTAAAATTCCCCACATGAGAATGGGTGGACGGACCTTCTCCTTCCTCGGACCAGTGTCATGGAACAAATTCCCTTTTGAGCTACTCTCCGTAGTGTTTACTGTTCTATTCAAGAAAAGTTTGAAGTCCAGGTTCTTCCAAAAAGATTAGATGACCTGACTGTATCTTGTGGATGACAGAAAGGCTCAGTGCTCGCTGGGACACTTCATGGAGTAGCCATGTGCTTTAGAAGTGATATTTCATTCATTCATTACCAGATGACTGTCCATCATTTACTTAACACAACTGGACCAAGCCCCAATATCAGAACATCTGTGCACATAATATATTTTCCATGGCACCTTTTATTTAAACTTTCTATGTGTTCTTGCAGCTAACACTGTCGCAATGTTTACCACCCACATTCCCTATTCTATCCTAGCACATCACCTATCCCAACCTCCCTGTTTTACACACTATTACAATTTACCCATAGCAGAACCAAACCTAACCAAAGACTTTCAAATTCTTTCCTTGCAATTTAAAAAGAAGATGTAATATGAAGATGTTTATTGTTGAACAATTCGACGGCCAAATTAATTGCATTGATTTTCTTCTGCCTAACTTAAAACCATATCTGTCCAAGTGTTCAGTAATACCACTAGACCTTGCTTAAGATCAGCGTTTCTCAGGCCTCACACAAACACTGTCTATTCTAGCTGCTGAGGAGAACATCAACAACAAAACCATGCCTATCATGCTGGCCTCTATGGCTCTAAAATATTGATCTTTTCTATGGATCCACTGGTTCAAATTAGGCTTTTATTGGGCGAATTAAACATGGCTCTCAGTGACCTCCAATAAGCAACCCTCAATCAGTGTTTGTGGACATAAACATTAATCATAAATCTTTGCCCAAAATATTCAGCTCAATTGCATTCTGTCTGACTAAAACCTGGCACCCCTTAGAAAAATAATCCTCATTATGATATTTTTCTTACCAGTTTCGTCAGTTTTATTTCCTGATCTTAAGCACCTGTAAAAGTAAGAAAACAAAATGCTTGCAAACGGATCACTAAGCAGGGGGCAATTTTCTATCTTACAGTTTTTTTCTCACCGAGATTAGCTTTCATGACTTTCCCTGAAATCTAATTCTCTTACTCCTGAAAGTTGCAGCGAATATATGACACATTTGCAAACTGCCCTTTCTGGCAGAGACATTCACTACTGTTCATCTTTCCACATTTTATATAAAGAGAATGTGTCTTCAGTAAATTCTCCATAGCCAGGCCATGAGGGACCTCATTAAACAGTGCGTTTGAGAGGTTAAGTGTGTTTACACTGCTTAATAGGGCTTAAGAATCCCTTTTATTCAGTCTCTTCTCCCCTTACATTTATTAAGGTCTCCACCTTGAGTTTTCAACCTCACCATCTTCATTTCAAAAGGTACCACAATACTATTAACTACTAACGATAGAGTGAGACAAATTAATTCTACTCATCCCCTCCCAAAAGGCAGTGCTGCGTACACTATTCCCGACACCATGGACATCATGAGATGGTACCCCTTTATCAATACTCTCTGAGTCACCGAGCCTAGTAATCAGAGATGTATGCTTAGTTGTGATGAAAGTAGGCATGATATAAATATAGTTCCTTTGACAAAATTATGTCAGCTGTAATATGTAACTGATTGTGTATGAAAACGGTAGGGTGACCACATATAAATGTAGATTGTGTTTTGGCTCCTATGAATGGCACTGGAACATGCTGGTGTACTGTTTCCTGGTGTACATGTTTTTAATTATGTACACGGCAAGTATGAGCAAACAGATACATTTTTGATGATTTTTGGTATCATAAAAATAAGTCTCAGATATAATTGACTACACGAGCCATTAGGTTGTTTACAGCATAAGCTGCATTGGACCTTAAGAGACACATCACCTTCTTTCCTGCAGCTTTTACATCCCATTTATAGGAATTAAGAATTTAGAAAACAGTTACAATAAGGTCCTGAAATGAAATGAGCCATTACTGTCCTACTATTCCATTGTTAATAAAGGCCAATTTATATTTTAGTCTTCTTGTAACTTCACATTGACTGAATTTTAAGATGATATTTATCTTCTATTTTAAAGATATATGAATTACAGGTTTAAGAAGGTGTATTATATATTCTAGGATTCTGACTTGCTTATTTTATTGAATGATATGCTGCTTACTGTATACTTTTGTGGTTGTAAAAACCGAATAAAGTTTTATTGATTAATTGAGTGCATTTTTCTGTTCATATTGTGATATTTTCTTCCATGTTTTCTTGGAATACTTGACTCTTGTAGGATACCAAAGCACTCTCCACATAGGCCATTCTGCAACACTCTTCCAACCAAACACTCCCCACACTGTAGTGAGCCGCTCAACCACTAATGCACTTCGGCAGGGGTGTGAAGTGCTGTATAAGTTCAATTACAATACAATACAATGCAATAAGAATTCACACTCTATGAAAAAAACAAGACAAAGCCCTAATGTTGGTGACTAGCTGGAGAGAGGTTTTCACTTCTCTCAGAATTGTGTTTCTATTGCCTACATAACTATGGACGTAAGGTGAGCTTTTTGCATTAGCCTTTCTGGCAGGGGCATCTATCATTGTTGGCATGTCCCCATTTGCTTTCATGAAACTGTGTCTTCAGTAGATATTCCCTAGTCAGAGAAAGCAGGTGTTTTATTACAGCTCGTGCCAAAAAGGTCAGATATGGATACACCCCTTCATGGGCTCATGACTTGCCTTTCACTAGAATCCTTTTACTTGAACTATTCTCTCCTGCAATTAATTAAAGATTCTACCTCAACATCACCTTTGAATGTGGCACAGAAGACCATAGACATAAGCCAGAATGACTTCTTCAAGAGGGACTTTTTCACTTCGTAATCAATGAAGAATCTTGGCTTTCCCTGGTTGGCTAGCACTGGGACGCCCCGTTGCTGGGGCAGTTATGCACTGTATAACTTTATATATAATAATAATTTCCCTAGTATTTGACAGTTATCTCCTCCTTCTAGTAATCATCAAAACGGTGGTTATGTCTTGTTGAGCTTCTCAGCCCATAGTACCTTAGCACTGCCTTATTTGTCTTATGTTCTGTCTTCTGTAAGGCACAACCATCATCTAGTATAACCATGGTGAACACTTGCATAAGGAAATATATTTTCTTCCTCAACATTGTTTGGGAAACTTTAAAGATTATGGTGTGTTACCCAGCCTGGATTCCGTTGACATTCATCATTACATATTATTTCACATTCTGTATATCAAAAATGGATGTATGTCATTACATCGCATACTAATACCACACGTGCCATTACAACGAGGGTATTACTACGCGATGTCAATGACAACGACATGCCATTACATCGCATACTATTTTCAGGATTATGCCTTTACCACACATGCCATTACAACGTAAAGGCATGCGTGGTAAAGCTATACTAGTGGTTAAAGTTTTCAAGGTAAGCAACAACCCTACCCCTACACAACACACTACTATCACCCCTGCACTACCCCTAACCCTAAAACACTATGACACTACAGCACTACCCACACTACTCCCACCCCTACACTACCCCTAACCCTATAACACTACTACACTACAACACTACCCCCACCCCTACACTACCCTAAACCCTAAAACAATACCCTTACTACTCCCACCTCTACACTACCCTAAACCCTAAAACACTACTACACTACAACACTACCCACACTACTCCCACCCCTACTCTACCCTAAACCCTAAAACACTACTACACTACCCACACTACTCCCACCCCTACACTACCCTAACCCCTAAAACACTACTAAACTACCCACACTACTCCCACCCCTACACTACCCGAAACTCTAAAACACTACTCCCACCACTACACTACCCATTAATATTTAAATGTTAGTTTTTATCTTGTGTCAACACCTAAATATGTCACTTTTATCTTTGGAGAGGAGACACACTCCAGCAACATTTTTAGGGTTTTATTATATATATGTATATATATCCAGTGACTGTATGTTTCTGTAAAGTTAAAATATGTCTTACATATTGAAGAATGAGTGGATGTATAAGTGTCTGGATGAAGGATTTAGTAGGTGCATGACTGACTGTATGAGTGAGTGATTAAATGTGTCTCACTGAGTGCATGGGTTAGTGACTAAACTGTCTTAATTTGTGCATCATTATGTCTGTTGTTCTGTAAACTGCTGCATGTGTTGATCAGTAGCTATATGAGTAACTATATGGGTTATTGATTGGTTGCCCAAGTATTTGTATGGGAGACTGAGTGTGTGCGTGGGTGGCTGGGAGGTGTATGACTCTGTGCATAGATGTGTGAGCAGTTGATTCACTAGATGTATGAGTTCAAAAGTGCATGTGGAAACAGCTGTATGGGCGGTTGACTGTTTGCATGAGTGTATTGGTGAGTGAATGGATATCTCAGTGCTACATGTCAAAGTAAGTACATATGTAAAACACAGTACATGTGAGAGTTGACATATATAAATAACTGTGCATAAGAGCCAGGGAATGTGTGAGTGGCTGTATGGATCATTGTGAACTTGTATCAGGGATTGTATAAGAGAGTAAATATGTGTTAGTATATGTTTGAATAAGTAAGGTGTGTATAACTGTATAGTTGAGGAAATGGAGGTGTGATTGATTCTTTGCATGACTGACTAGGTGTGTGAGTAACTCCATGGATGAGTGACAGTCTGTGAGTGTCTGTTTACACTGATTGTATCTAAGGTTATATTAGAGTCTGAAGAGGTTCATCGTATTATCACATGAATGATATCATCAGTGATGTGATCAGTAATGTCAAATGAGATGTCATCAGTGATGTCATCAGTGATGTCATTTGAGATGTCATCAGTGATGTCATTTGAGATGTCATCAGTGATGTCATCAGTGATGTCACTGACCATGTCATGAATGATGTAATATGTGACATCATCAGCAGTGGATTGCGGGTGCGCGATATATAGTTAGTGCAACTAACTATATATGGAATTTCAATGGTTTTGTGTGAGTAAAATAAGGTTTTGTAAATGCGAATTCCTAACTATATATGGTCTATAACCTATGGTTTTTTCAGTGAATTTTCAAGGTTTTGTAAATGCTAATTCCTAACTATATATGGTCTATAACCTATGGTTTTTTCAGTGAATTTTCAAAGTTTTGTAAATGCTAATTCCTAACTATATATGGTCTATAGCCTATGGTTTTTTCAGTGAATATATATATATACATACATATATAAACATATATCATCTGTATATCTATATAAATACAAACATAAATGCATGCATACATATACTTATATGCATACAGATGCATGTTATTTACATGAAAGTTGAAAAAACACTAATAAAAGCAAAGCTAAAAAGCCACCTCATTACAAACAGAATGGCTTTAACTTAAACGAGGGCGAGATCTATTGCATTTTCAATGCTTGTTTACTTTGGTTCCATCAAGAAGGCATTCAGATGTGTCACACATTTGCCATAAATTCTGAATGTTAGCACTCTAGTTGCACATTAGATCACTGTAGTAAAGCTACTGCTCACCAGGGACGTCTGCTGCTGGTATTCAAAGTGCATGTTTCAGTCTGCATGTCAGAATTTTTTTAATGAAATAGAAGAGGATTTGAGAAGTCACTCAAAATGATCCCTAATTTTTCTTTCTGAAGCACTAATCATACTTTCTATGGCAAAATTAACCCCCTCATGTTGTTCCTTTTTAAATTGAGTGTTTTCAGACTTACCACTTCATTCCAATCAAGATGGCTTCTGGTGTGCCATACTTTTGTCATAAGTAAGACTGTTAGCGCTCTAGTTGTTCTTTAGAACACTCTGGGACATTCTGTCATTGGGCTATACTTGGGGTACATCTGGGTGATATTTGGGCTACATTTAGGCTCTTTTTTCTCTGGTGGCCATCTTGGGAGACTGTATGTCAGAATGTTTTAATGAAATTGAAGAGGGTTTGAGAAGTCACTCAAAATGTGCCCTAATTTTTCTTTCTGCAGCACTAATCATAATTCATATGGCAAAATATACCCCCTCATT
The DNA here is from genome assembly GCF_964263255.1 of Lissotriton vulgaris. Classification (NCBI taxonomy): domain Eukaryota; kingdom Metazoa; phylum Chordata; class Amphibia; order Caudata; family Salamandridae; genus Lissotriton; species Lissotriton vulgaris. Next base: position 435,822,791 of record NC_141691.1, on the reverse strand, counting down.
TTGTTCCTTTTTAAATTAAACGTTTTAAGAGTTACAACTTTATTCCAATCAAGATGGCTTCAGGTGTGCCATACCTTTTGTAATAAGTAGGACTGTTAGCGCTCTAGTTGTTCTTTAGAAAACTCTGGGGACATTCTGTCATTGGGCTATACTTGGGGTACATCTGGGTGATATTTGGGCTACATTTGGGCTCTTTTGTCTCTGGTGGCCTTTTTGGGAGACTGCATGTCAGAATTTTTTAATGAAATAGAAGAGGATTTGAAAAGTCACTCAAAATGTGCCCTAATTTTTCTTTCTGCAGCACTAATAATACTTTCTATGGCAAAATTAACCCCCTCATGTTGTTTCTTTTTAAATTAAATGTTTTAAGAGTTACCACTTTATTCCAATCAAGATGGCTTCAGGTGTGCCATACCTTTGTAATAAGTAGGACTGTTAGCGCTCTAGTTGTTCTTTAGAACACTCTGGGACATTCTGTCATTGGGCTATACTTGGGCTACATCTGGGTGATATTTGGGCTACATTTGGGCTCTTTTGTCTCTGGTGGCCATTTTGGGAGACTGCATGTCAGAATGTTTTAATGAAATAGAAAAGGATTTGAGAAGTCAATCAAAATGTGCCCTAATTTTTCATTCTGCAGCACTAATCATAATTTCTATGGCAAAATATACCCCCTCATGTTGTTTCTTTTTAAATTAAATGTTTTAAGAGTTACCACTTTATTCCAATCAAGATGGCTTCAGGTGTGCCATACCTTTGTAATAAGTAGGACTGTTAGCGCTCTAGTTGTTCTTTAGAACACTCTAGGAGGCTGCAGTAGAACACAAAGGAATCAACTGACAGTCTCTGTCCTTGTTGGATGTACATGTTTTACTGAGAATGTCAGACTTCATTTTCACATGACTGAGAAAGATAATGTGAATTTACAGAAAATATGCTTTCAGTTTAGCTTATAGATCCCCTTCCAAACCACTGTGGGAAAATCATGAGATATTAGTTTTCTTTCAAACAATATTCATGATATCACAGCAGAAGGTTTTTTCACATGGTAAAATCACCTTAGAACCCACCACAATTCCTAAAACGAGTATGGTACCATCAACAAATGATTTATAATGTAACTAAAGTCCTAAAACCCTCTATTAACTACAATGCTTTTTAATGAGGTGCTATCATGTATATTGGTCCCAAGATGGCTGCCAACACTTCTTGGATGAAGTGCTGACAGCCAATCAGATCAGATGTAAGGTTAGGCTCCGCCCAGATATATATCTTTTTTTGAACCTAAATTACTCAAAATCCACTGGAGCACATATATTGAGACCTAGCAAAGGCACATCGGGCTAACAGTCCCTACAATTTTGCCAAGTTTCGTGCAAATCCATTCAGCCGTTCGAGCTAAAAGTGAGGCCAACCGCCCTATGGAAATTAACATGGGAAAAACGCGTTTTGGGACCCCCCTTTTTTCTCAGCCCCCCCTTGATGAAACCCCCCCAAATTGTCAGGGGCTGCTCAGAAACAAAATGTTCCATTTTCCTGAAAATTTCAGCCAATTCCGTCCACAAACGCCAAAGTTATTAGACATAGAATTTTCAAAAATCCCATAGAGAAAAAATCCTAACTATATATACCTACTGGCGACCGCCAGTAGGTAATATATATATATATATATATATATATATATATATCTGTATGTATGGGTATATATCAGTAGGTAGTTATAATTAGAACCTAGTTTCCATTGGAAAAGTGTCTGTTGACTTGCCTATATCTTTGACGCCATTTGACCAATCTTCACAACATTTTCGAAAAAGTGCGCTGGTGATTCTCGTAGGAATGAAAATTTGGTCTGTGACTGCTTTAAAGGAGAAATAAATTACAATCTGATCTAGCGTGTGTTGCAGTAACAGTCAAGCACTAGTAATTAATACCATGTAGAAAGACAACTACGTTCCAAAGAAGCAAGATAAGAGTTTTAAAGCATACATTTCATGTAAAACAAGGAAATGCGCCAAAATTTATTTCAGTTATAGTATATTTATTTCATATACTTGAAATAAATAACAATTAATGCATTTCAAAAGATACAAAGGTTGCATGAAAGGCAACCTTTGTATCTTTTCAAATGCATAAATTGTTATTCTTTCTTCATGCTATCAATTACTAGTGTTTGACTGTTATTGCAACACACCCTAGATAGATTGTAATTTATTTCTCCTTTAAAGCAGTCACGGACCAATTTTCATTCCAGCATTGTACCCAGGTCTGGTGACGAATATTGGGTTAACCCATTATTCTGTAATGGTGATTCTTGTAGTGCAGGGAAAGTTTCTGTGTGATCCATCAAGCGTGCCAAGAACAAGTGGGGTAAAGTGTTTCCAATGTTATGTCCCATAGGAGCGTCGAACATGACTACAGCCTGAACCGCTGGACGGAATTACACAGAATTTGGCAGAAAGGTCGATTTGGTTACGCAGATCACGCTTTCACTTATTTGGTGTAAATTCATTTAGTAGTTGTTGGCAAATTTAAGGAAATTTGAATTTATTATCTGAGATCATGGCTAATTAGTGAATAATAACAAGCAGGGAACTGCAGAACTCTGATTGACTGTCTTCACTTCAACCACAGAATTGTTATTTAGGAAAAAGCCCTGGACAGGCCAGACCCTGGGGGCATGTGCACACATTTTCTACAATAAAGGAGGGGGCGCACTGAGCCCCCCTCCTAGAACATTTTTATGCCCGAGGGACCACCACTCCCTGGGCTTATTTTTATATTGTTACGAGGGGCCCGAGGACCACCACCTCCCCAGTTCTTAAATTATGAAAATGGTGCGGGTGGCAGTGATGACCCACTGCCTGCGCCCCTGGGACCACCACCTCTCCGGGGCTTTCTTGTTTTATAAGGAGGGGCCGTACTGCCCCCTCCTCCAAGACTATTCTCGGCCCCAGGGTCCACCACCTGCATGGGGTGGCCCATGCAACTATGCAAATTGAAGGAGGGGGCCTCCTGGAGCCATACATGGGTCGGCTCCTGCTAGGTCCCTAGGTGCCCACCCCTGTGACATAGCTTTTTGCCTCTTACATTCAAGATACTAGTGATTTTCTGAAAAGAAGTAAAGATGTACATTGGGAAAGTGATTATGTATTTATGACATTGGACAGAACATCATTATACACTAGCATTTCTCATAACAGAAGGAGGGTATGAACACAGTGCCTCACACCCCAATTTTTGTTGTGTATCATGGTTAATAAAGTGCATGATAACACTTACTTCAGTAGAAGTCTTTATTTTTTCACTCTTGTTGCAGCCTTTGCTGTATAACTCTAGATGCATGTTTCTGAATTCCTTCCTTCATCAGTAGAGAGCAACAGGTCATTTTGGGGGCTTTTGAAATGCAGCCCAAAGTCTTCTCAGATATCTGTACCACTCAATGTGGGCGCAGGTGCATGCTTTACTGCCTGACATCCCAGTACTCAATTTGCCCCAATGCATCATGGTAAATGCAGTGCATAATAACACAACTTGTTGCTCTCTACTGACGAAGGATCACCCTTGATATGTAATTATAAATGTTGCAAATAATGTAAGAGGAGTTACATCTGAGTGGAGAAGTGTGGCTCACTGGTTAGAGGAGGCAGACCTGGAAGCAGAGGTCAGCCCGGGACCAGGGTTCAATTCCCGGCTCGGCGGGGTCTTGAGTCCTAAAATGACCACGGACTCGACAATTCTCGCTCCGGTGCCTACTCGATTCATGGGTTCACACTCTGCGACTCTGGGCAATAGCTTGCTTAATCTCCACAACGGCCCCTCACGGTGGGATGCCTGGCTTTCACCTTGTGGATACCCTGCCGGGGTTATCTCACACGGGAATACCAGGACGGGTTCCCTAAGCAAGCGCTTAGATACCGGGTCGATGATTTGCGCTATATAAATACATGTTCATTTACATTTACATCTTATATTACCTTTACAATTAAGAAAGCGAAACTATGAATACAGTGTTTTTTGTTTTAGTATATCTTGTACTTTAATAATAGTACACTTTTCTGTGTTGCTTATTGCTATAAATATTGTGAGGTCATCAGCATTGTATTTAGAGTAAAACTTTATGGTCTGAATAACTCTTTCGTGAGTTATGGATTTCAGTTCTAACAATATTTTGCAAATTTCAGTGGCTTTTCAGATTTAATTCGTAACCATCACTGCACTTTCACTGTGATTTTAAGTACATTTCTAAGATTTCTTTAAGCATAAGTTAAGTTGGTATAACCAACACTAATGATAACTTAACTTTACTCTTTGTATGTTTTTTAGTGATTATTTTTTTATCATCTTCAACATGCACCAGTCATCTGCACCTAACTCACCAGGGGCGCCAAATGCTACCTTGCATGCAGTGGAGGTTGGCTCGAGGTGCCTGGCCAGCCACCAGGCTCTGTGCCCAACAAAGCATATGCAGCCAACCCTCTCTGTGCATAGCAATCAGCAGAAATAGATTAGCGTTTTTCCTAAAGGTTCAAACAAAATAATCCGAATATTGCTTTGTCTACTTATAGACATCAAAATATAAATCATCCACCAGTAGCTAATATTGTTTAGGCGATTCAGTGCATGCATATTCCTAGGTAGCATTACTTGTACTCTGTTTATTGTAAATACAGATATTCACACTTCTATGTCCTCCTAAACAGTTTGTCTTCAGATGAGCACCAGCAGTGGGTTTCTGGGTGAATTCTAGTGTCATCCGCGCGGGACTCGCTATACTGGGCATCTGTCGGTTCCCCGGGAGGCTGGAAGGGTGGAGGGATGGTAATTTTGCAAAGGTGGGGGTCGGTTTTGTTACTGGGGGCTTGTTATTGCAGTGGTGTTGCAATATCGGCCCCTAGTAACAAAAGCAGCAGAGCTTCACACTTGTGCCCCTCCCGCCCCATCATTCCGCGGGGGCTGGTCCGACAAAATTGCCAGGGCTGTTTTGGGTTCACAGTCCGGCCCGGAGTGTCATGAAGATGATGACTGTGTGCTAGCTACTAGGGCATTATGAAATACTCTGATGGTAACTTACTCTCCAACTGTGTGATGAAAGATATCTCAGTGTAGTTCTCAATATGAACACTCATGTATGATCATATTTGAATGCCTGCATTCCTCTCCGACCTATTGCACTTCAGCCGTTCAGTATTTTCTCATTCCACATGTGACATATGCCACAGAACACATATAGCAAACTGTGAAGCTGTGGTAATAAGCGGCACTGGCCATGATCTTAAACTTTATATCAACCCTACAGCTATAGTGTTTATGGTCACTGCTATTTCTCACTATATTATTAGAGAATTGCCTTTGTTCTACTGTATAATTTCTCGTGTAAAGCCCTGATGACTTGTAAGTAGCATAAAACCCATCCATTCAAACAATATTATTAAAATGCATTCTAAACTCCTAGCCCTTTCTGTAATGCAGAAACTTCACGCACAATGTTGTAAAACTGTAGCAGATCTGTCGTCCTTTTGTAAATTCTTCACGTTAACTGTTTTCTTGCATTTGTTGCTCTTATTTTTCAACGCCTACTAAAGCCACCAGAAATAGTTGATGTTGGTAGAAATGACTAGCGAGATAACCCATATATTGTATTTATTAATCCCTACTGGGAAAGCTCTGCATTCATAGATTTTCTTGTGGTGAACTGGTGTTCTCCTGTCATTTTCCAAGAAAATGTTTGCGAACTGCAGTGCAACTTAATGAGAATGTGTTATTGCACGTTAATGATCTCATATTCTGCCAGCAGATTATGGACATTGTTAATGTCTATAATTGTTTTTCAGAGAATATAATTTTATATCATTTTTTTCATTTAAAAGCCAATAGTTAAACTTGTTACAGTGACATTGCTCATCGTTTTTAGATCTTGTGTTAATTCTCAGTGTAGAGTTGGGTTCGGATTGTGTGGTTTTGTCAGTTTAGTAGTTTGTTTTGGTCTCCTTTCCTTCCCTGTCTGGGCGTTGTAGGATTTCTTTTGGAAAAATTGAGGAAGGTAAAACTGCACACTTTTTTGATTTCAGATAATTTTTATTTCGTGTAACATGAACAGAAAATAAACATAATACACAAAAATGCAAGAATAGAATATGTAGTACACTCCAATGATCCACAAAACATGGCAACATGAACATAAATGTTTTAGTATGGGCTGTAAAATTGAGGGAAAGAAACATAGGCATGTCAGTGCGGCCTGTGGGGTTATGTTTAAGATGTACTGTGGTTACCGAACTGTGTACATTGCCCAGGATGGATGAATCGGTAGACGGAGCAGATTGTAAATGCGACTGCCAAGAATATAAATTATAAACTTATAGGACAGAGTGAACCGCAGATACCAGTCCGCTGGTATGAAGAGGAAAGTAAAGGAAGAATGTAGAGAATAGAGCGAGAAGGTAGAAAATAGAAAGAAGGCAGAGACAAAGTGGTTACTCTGGGCAGAGGTGGACTGTTCACCTGGTATGGCAACTGGCAAGGTCCTATGTGGGAGAATAGTGGGGGAGGGGCCTATGGGGGTTTGCATAAAACTACACACTTAAAGATGGTTACAGTCATCAGATGCTTTGACACCACTCTGTTTGGGAGTGCAAAATAGATTAAAATACAGATAGACTGCAGGCTCTCACGTCTACATCACTGGCATGTACTATGTTATTCTGAACCTTGCCTGTTGCACTGACACACTAGCAGGGTGATAAACCCTGCCCTTCTGCGCTCTTTAATACTTTGGTAAAGTGCGAGAGTGAAGAATGTCGGCTCCCCAATGGATAATGATAGGCAAACTCACTGTAGGCAGGTAGAGAGAAGTCTCCATACTTCTAGAATGTGGCCTTCTATCTAAGCCAGGCTTGGCACAAAAACATCACTGTCCAAATCTGTCTTTGCTAGTTTTGAAAATTAAGCAGGTATAAACTAGTGCAATAGTGAAGTAACTGCTACTTCATGTCTTGCAATGTAGTGGTGATAGGGAGTGCATCAATGCCCCTTTGCTATATAACCATTTGTTTATTGATTTTTTAAAGTTTGATTACATTTAGTTAGTTACCATTTTTTCTCTGCTACCTCCGACTTGGGGTCATCATATTCACATTGAATATCCTTTCTTTGAAAGATTTGTTTTCTACCTCCTAGAAGATCTCTTCATCTGAAAACAGAATATTTCCTTTACTAATTGTTTTTGTTGATGAGTGTTAACCCTTTAAGTGCTGCCGTCGGCCAGCAGTCGTCGCGAGCACTACCTTGCCAGTGCTGCGCATGACCGTTGGCCGACGGGGCCGCATCCGTTATGCGAACGTTCAGCACCGGGCGCTGAACGTTTGACGCTCTAAACGGCTTAATATGGCCAGGGACTGCCGGAGGACCCCCACCCTTCCGTTAACCAACATAACATTATTAACAGGACGTGAGAGGGCTTTCTTTGGAAGGTGGGGGATCTTTCGACCCCCCGGCCGTATTTATTAAAATATGCAAAATAAATCAAAATTGAAATAAACAATATTTACACAACTACGCAGAAAATGTTACAATTGATATATATACAGGTATTCAGGTGGCTAACCTTAATATATTTCTAGTACAAGGTATTTCCTATCCAAAACTAACATATCAATTCATATTATACATAGATAATTTTCTGTGTACCTATTTGGGCCTACGGCAAGGTCAATAACTGGTTTCAGATCATTATCACTAAATCACGCCCTCCTGAAGGAGTGCGCATGCACAGGAGGGCCCGTTTACCGTGGGGGCACGTCCCCTCCCCGGTTACCCCCGTACGCCCTATTAAACCACACCCTTCTGTCGAAGTGCACGTGCGCAGAGGGCCCGCTTACCGTGAGGGTACTTTGGTCCCCCGGTTACCCCGTACGCTCCATTAACTCCATTAAAGGGAGCCCTTGCATCTCTGTGCCGTTTACTGGCGTCATTGTGCACGTGCGGGGTGGCCAAAGAGCCTAGAGAAAGCGTGACTCTCCCCCCCGCACCCATGTACCCAACAGGCTGTACCTGCTCTTGGAGTTCTATGAGAGACCACTTGTCTCTTCCTTTTGGGCGACCCTATTCGAGAATGGCGCCGCACCCTAAGGACCTTAAATTAACTGCTCACCAATCATGACCTTACCGCCACAGGCCAGCGTAGTTGACCGACTATCTGGCCCCCCCTAGCCCCCTACACTGAAAGGTCATGCCCTAACCTTAAATTTTCCACCTAGCCCTCATAAGTTTTGTCCAACTATCGAGCTTTACAGTTGTTACTAGGCATTTGCTTCCATGGGCACAATATGGCTTCACAGACTCTCTTCCTAACTTCGTGAGATCTGAAATGTCTGCGCCAAGGTGTACCCAGAGTACGGACATGCCGACCCCCTTACTGCCCTGGTGTCCCGGTGTACCTGTTCCTTCAGGCACCCCCCCAAATGCGTGTTAGTTAGCTATGGCTGACTGAACCTGGGCAATTAAAACATGCCGCCAGATGGGCTTAATTGAATGGCATTACGCTGTGCCCGATAAGACACGGGGCTCCTGACGCTGCCACCCACCGTCTGTGCAACTGAAAAGGCTACCCATCAGTGTACGTCTACCTCCTTACTATGGAAGTCCCCCAAACACGTCTACTAAAATTGGCTCCTGGGAGCTCGGGCCCCCGTAAAGGCAGAGTCCAGCTTCCCGACAAGGGGTGCTGAGCTGTTGCATAGGCCTGTTACTCCTGGGTTTGGTCAGGCACACCCCTGTGCACTGCCACATTACTATTGTTGGCCCTACCAATAGGTAACCTACGAACATACTTATGACGACCACGGTGGCCCTGCGAGCACAGGCGCAGTTACTGCAGAAATACAGATTCCTGATAAGGGACATACTGCCATCTTATGTGAAGCAAACATTCCGCTACGTTACTGTGGCCAGCCAAATCTAGGGTTAACCATCCATCCACAATCAACCCAGTATTGGCACATCCTGAGTCCTTGATCGATCACCCATCACACTTGACGTTGTCGCTTGTCATTCCTGTACCTGACGTACGCGTCCCTTTGGCAGTCCACCTGTTGCAGTTGTTGCAGTGTGGAGCACTTCCCAGATATCCGCCATGGACCCGTCCATACATAAATGGAAAATGACAAACACAAACGATTAGTGTTTCTGGCTACTTGACTATAACTGCGGTACACTTGCTTGTATTACATTGCCCTCACATGCTAAGTCTTAGCTAAGATTAGCGCCAAATGCATTCCCATTAACACTTCCAACTGTAAGTGTTTAGCATAGCATCATTCTGTGTCCCATGTGGAGTGTTTGAATTAATGTTACGGAGAGGGTGCCCAGTAATATGACCTTCATTAAAGAATAGTACACAGTGTGAAGTGCAGTGACGTGTGCAGTTTTGCCCAGTCAAACCATTGTTGGGACGTCTTGTCCAGTAAGAACATTGTTTGGTGACTGCATGGTGCTCTCAATTAATTAGCAATCTACTGGTGGACCTATGTCCCTATTTCTCTTCCCAACATCGTCCCTGAGATTAGAAATCCAAGCATCACAGTGAGGGAGCTAAACCTTATCATTGCGAAAAAGCACTCAGAGCCCCTATGAACTTACCACTGTACCATCAGTTCTGCCCTGCAATAATGGGATACATGTAAGGATTTCTCAGTGGCATAGCCCCACTTGCCTACCCCTAACTTTACTTACAATGTCTGTTTTACCATCAAAGTCTTTAGGCATAGGATCGCACCCCGTTTAAGTCTAAACAAAACCCGTTCAGAAATAGCGTGCTGCATAAACATGCAATAAAACAAAAGCAGAGGACTCTGCGTAGTTCTCAAGTTTAGGTGGAAAGCAGCTCCCGTATAGAGCACTCTCAGCATCAGCAGCACACGACATTTGCTCACCTCAGGTGCCTTGCTGAGCTTTGAGTTTTGAACTCCCCATGATACAGAGTCTTTCACCCACTACTGGTTCTCCAAATTGAATTCATTGCTAGGACCACCATGGTGTTATTTGCCTTCAAAATGAAACATTCAAGTCCCTTGTTTGGCGTTGTACTTTGAGATGCAAAGGGACGTGATTAACGTCTGTGCGTAGCATAGTGCGCCACGCAACCTGGGAAACTGGCTTTCATCCCATCGTCAAGTCCTACACTTAAATACATGTTACTCGTAAGGAGGACCCCAAGAAAGAGGGCATCAGCATAGAGAATTTACCACAATTGATTTAACTATCAACTCAGTAGATACTAATGATAGTAATTCTAAAGTATTTTTTACTTACGCCTATTATTGTGAAACAAAACATTTAACGCAGGAAAAACTCAATGAGAGATTCTTGTGGCCCAATTACAACCCTCACATTTTAAAAAGGCAATAACAAAAAGAAAGTGGGGGGATGCCCAATGTTGTGAGGCAATTCCTCAAGTGGTGAAATCAATCAGCAAGAACCCAAACGACTCAGAAATAGCATTGTCAATAATATTGATACATATATCAATTACGTACACATCTTCTCCATGTCACAGTTTTTTTAGGCATTAGCCTGGTCTGGGGGCATCAATGAGCTTTACCACTGGAACCAGATTTCACACAGTTTTTTAAGGAAAGTTGAGGGGGCGGACAATCATGATTCCCCTACTAAGTTGCATTGTGCTTAGCATAGTGTGCCTCACATTTCGTAGCTTTTTTCTGTCATTACAGCAAGTCATACATTATAAGTATCATACCCATAATTCATGACCATTTGCCTTGTCAATGACTGTTCGTTTCGCAAGATACATAAGCAGCAACCATGGCTTGTAAATAATATTGAAAAGGCTACCAAACTGGCGCCCGGGGTACACCATGACAATACTTCTGCTCTTAAGTCTTCAAAAGAAAGCTGTTCTCTGCCTATGCTAAATAATCAGCAACCATGGCTTAAACTACAAGAGCCCACTCCATCCTTCCCTTTTTCATGGATGTTTCTTGGGTCTAACACTTACATCATTAAGTGATGGCATCAAATGCCACTTGAATGTACAAAGATAGTAACACGAACAAGCTGTTCCCTTCTCCAAGCGAAGAAGAGGAATTGTTGCGCAGGAGTCAAAGAGGCCAACTCCCGCGCTGCACGGCCTCTTAAACCCCTCGCAGGCCAAGCCGGATTTAACCGCCCTGGCCTTCGTTTCCCCTGTGGCCTGGAAGTGACTCAATCACTTCCGGGTCACCAGGGAACCCAGGGCGAGTGGGGGCCGGTGTGCCCCGCCATACGTGCGGCAGGGCCGATGTCGGCCCCGCCATTCCATTCCTCACTTCATCCAGTATGGAATTGAGATATATTGTATGTTGGTCCCCAGATCAAAGGAGCGTGCTGTTGACCGCCCTGGAAGGACCCTAGATCAAATTCCTTCATTAATGCCCATTCTGTTATACTGAATACCCCTCCTGTCTAGCAGTGATCATGCATTTGTCTTTGGGGATTCTGTTATTCAAGTCAGGGCCTGGCCTTATTAACATGAGGCAATGATTGTAGTCTTTCCAAAGCATATGCACAGCAGAGAGCCCTTGAGGGGTGAGCTACGTGCGTATTACTTTAAATAATAAGATAAGGATGCCCAGGGATTGACTCTAGAAGTTGCATCCAACATTTGCCAACAGAAGGCACACAGAAATTCTAAAATAGAGACAGCAGAAATGGATTCAGCTTTACTCAACTACTCTTGAGTCCATACTCATATATTGATTTGTCAATAAGACTCATTTGTCTACCAGATACGTTTCATCTTTAATTATCGTCGTATCTCATATAGGGTGTAAAATAAATGTAAACGTCCACCTAAGTAGTGTGTAATATGGCACAATGAAGTGAATCACCCAGCCTCAATTAAGTGTCACAGAGCCTGTTAGCTAAAGTATGAGCCCCCATAAATTAACATTATTCTCTCGAGTCACTGAACCTAAAGAAGGTCAGCAAAATTCACCATACACACCTATAATATATCTACGTGAATTATGATACCATCTGGGAGGCAATATGGAGACAAATTCTGGAGATCCCACCCGGCACCCAAAGACACAGTCAATGCTACAAGAGCCATGCTGACAATGTCTGTGCAGGAGCATTATTATCATTAAGTATGTACCTGGGGGCACTTGTGGGAGTGGCTGGAAGGAACCTACCTGGTGATATCTAAAACCAGGCAAAAAAGGAGACCTACTGGTCCAAATCTACAGTTTCCTTCGCTCTGATGAACATTTTCTTACTGTGCCAGTTACTGCATGTGCAAGAGGCTGTATTTTTTGTTAATGGGGTGCCTGACCCAAATCTGAACCATGCACACTTAATTTATGTGCAAATATATGCAAGGAGGGGCCGTACGGCTAGTCTGCCCCCATATACATTTTGCGGATTATTTATAGAGTGGGGATATAGAGTCCTTTCTCTAATGACTATAGCAGCTAGTGGCACAGAGCCATTGTTACTTATCAGTAGCTTCTAAATCTGCCCAAGCAGATAGTACATAGGCATGAATAGATCATTTTTTTCATTCCATTATTACCTGTTGATGTTTAAATGGTATTTATGAATACACTTGGCTTTATTTGCCTTTTGCTATCCTGCATTTTGCCCTCCTGGAGAATCAGTGGTAACAAAATTTGAGGGGGCCCCCTGCAAAGTACATTGGTGGTGGCAGAGGCGGAACTAGAGCCAAATTTCGGGGAGGGGGGACATTTTTTTCGGGGGGTCTGGGGGTGGGCTAATCTTTCCAGCAATAAATAGGAAGAGTGGAGATGCAGGGACTCTAAGAAGGGGTGAATCACAACAGAGCATTGTTAACAAGTAAATGGTCTTTTAAAGACTTGTGAAGTACTCGAATGCGGTGGCAGTAAAGATGATCACCAGCCCGGGAAGCTGTCTCAGCCTGGGCTGACACACATGACGGGGGTGGGGGCTGAAGCCCTTTGAACCCATGGGCGTTGCGCGCCTGGGTGGGGGGCCCTCACACTCTGGACCCAGTCAGGAGCTCTCAGACCGGGGACCCGCCGCACAGTCAGGAAGGGGCCCCAGACATTCTACCCCCCCGCTCACCACGGGGGCTAATGTTACGCCACTGTGGAGAATCTGTTTAGAGTATTCACCTGCTTACTTTAGACTTAAACATCTGAATACGCTGAAATGTAAACTGTCAGAATTGTTCACTCCCTCACCAATGTATATTTCTATGCTCTTTGAGTTGCGTGATACTTGACGCGCAGACTGGAGCTTCTCTCACTGGTTTGTCTTGCATTTGTACTCACTGTCTTGAGAACACTGCGATGTCTCTTTGCTAATCTACTCCTCCATTTGTTTGTATTACAAGCATCAGAGCCTATTTGGGTTTATTTTCGTATTTATCAAAGGAAAAGGATCAATATTCAGTGTAAACCTTAAAGAGCTGTCGTTTATTGATTGTATAGTGCTTATAGGGCTAATCTTATTTGCTAAAACATGTTTGCATGCTGGCCAGCAACGCTGCAAACTATACGGAAAAACAACTCCAAAAATTGTGTTGACTCAAAAGTAGGTCCAAAAAGACCATATCCTGAAAAATAAAAGTGCACCATTCATATCCCATATAAAAAGAGTCCTATGATTTATAATGTATTCTGTGTTTCATCGATAAACATGCATATTCCAGGATTTAAAAATCGTTTCACCCTGTTCCATTCATGGTGTATGGTGACTGAATTTCTCATCAATGAAGGTTAAACAATGCAGGCATCTGGAATAGGAGACAAAACAGAATGGCCACATCCTGACATCCGGACTATTGATTTCAGGAAATGGGCAGGATTAAATTTGGGCATATCTTTAAGTATGAGGAACAGCGTTTGTGTGGCCACTCTTCAAATGTTGGCACATTCTGACAGGGACATCTTAAGGATTTTGGGGGCCCTGGGCAAAACGTATTTTGGGGCCCCCTATTCGGGACAGTTTGGGATTTCTGATTCAGTTTCAGCCCTTTCATGTCCTCCTTGTCCAGGTCAAGGGCAGTCCACAGGCACACTCCTCCAAATTCTAAATGTGTTTACATCTAGTATTCAGGGATAGTGACTTGTGTTTTCAATATTGTATGTAATACAGCAGCAGCAGCTCACTAATATTACTGCAAATAATCTCTGTGACCCCCTCTCATTTCTCATATGTGAGGTTCTTTTTTGATCTAAAAGAAATTTTTTTATGGATGTTGCCTGAAACATAATCACATGTCTCTGCAAAATGTCTGTAATAGATTCTCACACATCACACACATTAAAAATAAATGAAAGGAAAACGGAATTTAAGAAATCTGTTTAGAATTATTCAAGGCAATCAGCCCACGACTTAAAACATATCTGCATTCTGGTTGCCTGTTGATAGAAATAGCTATTTAGTGATAATGGACAACATGGACATTCATACATAGAAAGCAAACATGATATGCTGGGTTTGCCCACTCTTCTTCATCATAAACATAGATAAACTGGAAACCTCTGAAAAATACATAACGGTATCCATTTTATTTCACTCATATTTATCTATAAAGATTTGACATTCACGTGCAAATATTTAGGAATAAAAGAGAATAGGCAAAGTTTAAAAAAAAATCTACACAAATCCAGAGAACGAATGAAGGTGCAGAAAATGATTTAAGGTGAAAACCAGACAGATTCGAGTAACCTGAGAAGAATGCACTCGGAAACGCATTGATTAGATTTCTCTGTAATAAAAGACGAATTAGCGTTTGTTCTCCTTCTTGGTATTATATGATGTGGTCGTTTAATCGTAGCTGTATCAATGCAATTACAATGCAATACATTATAATATTTAAGGTGCACGTTAAAGTGTGGCCATGTCGCCTAGGCATTTTCGCAAAGTGTTGTGTGGTGTTTTTGCCCAGGTTAAGTCATCCTTTACTAGTAGAATTGTTGTTTGTAAACAATCTCAGACATAGTCATACTGTCCTAAAACGTTTTGTGTTATAATGATGTACATTTGATAAATATCAAAGTGACGATTGTTCTGGGATGAATGCTAGCTTTGCGGTGCGGCAGCCAACCATCACTAGAACATGTCGTTGGTAAAGCATGAGGTGAGTCACAGATGGCTACATTTCATTTGGTTTCGTTTGTGGTATGTGTTTTACCATCTTGGGGTAGGCGAAGGGTTTTTGATGTTTGTCAGCCTAGCAGGTATCCGGCGGCCAATTAACTTGTTGACTATGCAAGGGGCAATTTTTTATTTATGTTGCTCCATCCCAGGTAGAAAGGACTTGGACGTGCTACTTGTTGTTCCAAGCTGCTTTGCTTTTTTGGGTGTTGCACAGTGGTGTTAATTTGTAGGTTGTTCCATCCTTTGATACAGTGTTTGCAGCGCTGTGGTCCTCCGAGGCCGTCCGGCAGATTGGTGTGTGACTATGTGCATTTTTCAAAGGAGCCATAGATACCCCACAGAGTTTGGTGCGTGCTGTTTTTTACTTTTGCAACGTTTGAGTTGATGCATTGGTGAAACAACAAAATAACGGTGAGGACAGAGCACATCGAGAGCAAATGTGATGTGCCAGAAAATGGAAAGTAATGGCTGAATGTTAATCACAGGAGTGAGTCTATAAAATGCCATGGAAACATTAAAACCATATCCTGGCTGGAAGCAAAGTGCTAATCAATGTCGAGCGCGTGCATGTACTCTGCTGGCGCATTATATTCAATCACTCTAAAAAGATGTTGCCGCCTCGCTGTCATCAGCCTACCACTCTTTCTACTTAAGTAACACCAGAGAATGTCTTCCTAACGTAAATACAGAATTTTCTTCTTTACACTGGAAAAATGCATTGTCTAATGTTATTTTCCAATAATTAGCATGCTATTATGTATTTTTGCTGTGTTTTTTCAAATTGCTCCGAGTGTAAGCGTGTATCATTTAACTATATTATATATGGCTCTTATTGAGAGACATTAGCATGAAAGCTGCAGTGTTGTAGCAACAGCGGGTAACATAACTTGTTCAGGAGTGCTGTGGCTGGGCTCTCTGATAACGTGTCAGAGCCGTGCTGGAGAGCACCTAAAAAAGCTTCTGGAGGGAAGGGAAGGCACAGAGAGGTGTGGGGGTGCATGCATGGCAGAACGCCAATTATTTTTCTCGTTGTTGTTTTTTTTTACTTGTTGTAAAGGGGGAGAAGCCATTTTGTGTATGCTCTCTCTTTACTCCTCTTCACCTGCGTTTCAATTGAAAGCAAGGCTAGATGATTTTGGAGGCCATACTAGAAATAAAATTAATAGAGGGGTGAAAAGTAAATAACAGGGATCGTAGAGAACGCAAGCCTCGCTCCGATTGTCCACTTTGTCATTCTGTATCCATTGGTGAAAACATCTCCAACATTCATTGTTATACATCTATAATTTCCCACATGATGATGTACATGTTGTCACTACTATTGTTTCCATTAACAATTAATTACAGTAAGCTTTGCAAAACATAATAACATTATTTATTATTTATTTTTGAGTTTTATAGAGCGCGAACATGACCGGTGAGGGTATCAGAGCGCTTTACATTGTATACATTGTTGAGCAAGCAAAAGGTTTAAAGTGCAGAGACAAACAAGATCAACATGTATGGTTACAATCACCGTCACAGTCAGAAACAAAAACAAAGGTTCCATATGTTCTCGTTGTGGGCAGTTGGTGATATGGGAAAGCGATAGTCATAGAGTAGTCCCGCATAATGAGGTAGTTGCGGGCAGGCCTTAGGCGAGGAATTTACCCATGAGGAAGCTTTTGGTCTCATTGAAGCGTGCTAGAAGAGGGATTTTCCTAATGGAAGGTGGGAGAGAGTTCCAGATTCTTGGTGCTACTCCGGTGAACGCCCTGTTGTAGGTTCTTTTTTTTTTTTTTTAAAGGAGGCAGGTTGGAGCAGGAGGTTTCTAGCGGAACTGAAGTTCCTGCTTCCTCCGGATATCACACATTTCTGTGCCAGATAGGCAGGGGAGTTTGTGTATAGAGCTTTGTGTATAGTGCATGCCAGTTTCAGCTGAATTCTGGCCTCTAGGGGGAGCCAGTTCAGCTCTTTCAAGTATAGAGAGATGTGGTCAAACTTCCTGGTACCTGTGAGTAGTCTGGCGGCTGCGTTGAGGCAGGCTTTTAGAGGTGCTAAGGAGATCTTAGGTAATCCTGTGAGGGTGGAACAGCCGTATTGTAGTCTGGAGATGACAAGTGCTTGAACTGCTATTTTTAAGTCTGGTGCGTCGATGAAAGGTTTCAGCTTCCAACGGTAGCTCAAGTGGAATCAGGCTGCTTTGGCCATCGAGTTAATGTGGTCTCTCATATTAAGGTTACTGTCGAGGATTATACCCAGGGATTTGGCAGAGTCCACAATGGTCGGTGGGCAGTTCAGGGCTGTGATGGTCTTAATCCACATCTGAATCTCCGGGTTGGCTTTTGATGGGGAGATTAGGAGAAATTCAGTTTTCTTTGCATTCAGTTTGAGTTGGTTATTGGCTAGCCATTGGACAGTTAGTTTCAGGGTGTCGTTCAGGGAGAGGATCTCATTGAGCGAAGAGATGTTGATGTATATTTGGGTGTCGTCCGCATACATATTGTAGGAGATGTTGGCGGAATGGAGAACTTTGGTGAGTGGCTCTAGGTAAAGGTTAAAGAGGGGGGGGACAGGGTTGAACCTTGGGGGACTCCGACTGTGACCGGGTTGAGAACTGATAGTTTCCTGTTGATGAGGAATCTCTGAGAGTGGTTGTGGAAGAAGGACCTAAACCATTCTAGTACCACGCCCTCCAGACCCATCCTTAGTCTGAGGCGTTCAAATAGTTTTTCATGGTTGACCGTATCGAAGGCGAAGGATAGATCAAGGAGGATTAGAAGGCAGGTTTTGCCTTGGTCTAGGGCTTGGAGGGCATCGTCCACGATGTGGAGCATAGCAGTTTCGGTGCTGTGCCCTGGTCTGAATCCAGATTGGAAGTCATCGAGTAGGTGGAAGTTGTCGATGTGCTGGCTTAGTTGCTGTTGAACACACTTCTCCAATACTTTGGCTAGTAGCAGGATATTGGAGATTAGTCTGAAATTGTCTGGGGAGGCTGGGTCCAGTGAAGGCTTTTTCAAGATGGGGAGGACTTGGCCGGCTTTTAAAGGGTACAGGATCAAGCCCTGCTGGAGAGAGGCGTTGATAATTGTAGTCCAGCAAGCAACGATGGATTGGGAGGCAGCGGCGAGGCAGTTGGAAGGTAGCGGGTCATTGATGTGGTTGTTTGGTTTTAAGGTAGAGAGGATTTTTGAGATGGAGTCTTCATTATAGTATTCTAAGTCAGTCCAGCGGGCTTGGTTTTTTGGAGAGACCAGGATGGTAGGAGCGGAAGAGTGTGGAAGAACAGGAGGGGGTTGGGGCAGTTGGTGGTACTGAGTTCAATTCCTAATGCCGTGATTTCATCAGCGAAGAAGAAGGAGAATTCATCTGACGATATTAGCGATTTGGGGGATTCTTTTGGTGTTTTAGCGAGTTTATTAGATTGGAATTTGACCAGTTCAAAGAGCTTTTGGGGTCTATTCTTGGCGTTCCCCAATTCCGATCTGAAGTATTCTTTTTTGCAATTGATGATGTGCTTGTTGTAGGCATATCTCGCCTGGCGAGAAATGCCAGAATTATCTCTCACACAGTGTGTGCTGGAAGCTTTCACATTCAGTACTAGAATAGGTATAAATAACTCATTCTTGGTAAATCATGGCGTGAGCAGTTTATAAATGTTAATGATTATGAGTGAGGTGGAGAAGTTTGTTGTACATTGATTCTTCATGTAATATGGTTGTCTTTTGTCTTAGTCCTTTCTTTGTGTTTTCCTGTTCTCTGTCTACCACAATGCTTATGCTAGCGAGGTTGTGTTCTCAGCTGTGTCCTACATTAAATCTACATGTAATCAACTAGAAGTATCCTATCATCATTTATCATCTTATTTACAACAAAGTTGTAAATCAAGCACGGGTAAAAAGGATAACTTATCTTGGTACTAACTGAACTGAAGACACTTAAAACATTTATATACTTGTCAACGCGATGAGCAACGTAAACACAACATTTTTTGCAAACTTGTACTAGCTCATGAAGTTGATTTTTGTGACACCATTGTTGAAGCTTGCAAATACTACTACAGTATCATACATGATCAAACGGCTTGACATACCTGTATTTTATATGGGTCATGAAGGAGATTTGTGTCTGTATAGAAATAAGGCACTGCATGCTGATTGTCTTTATGAGGTCTCTGAAGTCCAAGGTATATATCCTATCTTGATTATTTATAGGCCAGGGAGATCCCACCCAATTCAAGGGATTTTCTGTTTTGTTGGATTTCGAATTGTCACATAATGTGCATGCTGCAATTTTTGAACTATAAACAACAGGTTATTTCCAAACAGTTGTAGTGGATTTTTTTATTGTATTTTCAGAAGTAATAAGGGAATTTTTACATATTTTTTTCGTCTGCAATATTTGTTACCATGTGATAAAATTAGAAAATTTTTTTTAAATGTAGAAATATTGATTTGTTTGTGATTCAGTTCATTCCTTGGGGCCCAAATCATCACAGTGTTTACATCAAGTTTAATTATTTATTCATACCATGTATAGAGCACAACTGTCACCAGACTGGTATCTAGGTGCCGAAGCATGTAGGTAGGTACAACACTGATAACCCTGTAAGCGTCAGGGAAGAAAACATGGGCAAGGATTACTTTGGGGGAAAAGCCAGTACTTCAAAGCTTTCCTGAATTGCAGCAAATCCGTTCCGGATCTAAGGGATTATGGCAGTTTGTTCGATGGTTGGGCCGCTTTGACTGAGAAAGCCCAACCCCCTTGTCTTGCCTTATGAAACAGCCGTGTAGTGCTTGAAACACAATGCACATGGCTTTAAGAGGATCCTGTGCTTCAGAGGCAGCCAGTGCAATTTAACCCTGGGCGAAGAACTACGCTCCGTTCGCGGAGTTTGCGGAGTTTCGGCAACTCTGCGCTCCGCGGAGAACGCGAAGTTGTTGAATACTCCGCAAACTGCTGCGTAGCGTAGTTCTCGCGCGCTCAATAGCATTTTCGCGTGCGCGAGGATGCTTGTCGGTAAGATCGAGTTGCCGAACATGCAGAAACTGCAATCTGGCACAGAATAACTCGCGAACACGTTAGTAGTGACCGGAAATAAGGGGACGCGAGCGGGCGGGACAAACCTCATGGGTAACTTCGCGCGCTACACATCCCGAGCATGCAGGCAATCAATCAATCAATCAATCAGGATATTTTTATAGCGCGCTACTCACCCAGAGGGTCTCAAGGCACTTGGGGGAGGGGGGTCAGCTACTGCTCGAACAGCCATGTCTTGAGTTGCTTCCTGAAGCAGAGGTGGTCTTGGGTCAGGCGGAGGTGGATGGGGAGGGAGTTCCAAGTCTTGGCTGCCAGGTAGGAGAAGGATCTTCCTCCCATGGTGGATCTTCGGATGCGTGGCACGGCGGCGAGGGCGTGGCTGGTCGATCATAGCTGGCGGGTGGGAGTGTAGAAGGTCAGGCGGTTGTTGAGGTACCTGCGGCCCAGGTCGTGGAGGGCCTTGTGTGCGTGGGTGAGGAGTTGGAACGTGATTCTCTTGCTGACGGGGAGCCAGTGAAGGTCTCTCAGGTGTCCGGAGATGTGGCTGTGTCGGGGGATGTCCAAGATGAGTCGTGCGGCGGCGTTCTGGGTGTTTTAGAGTCATTTCTGGAGTTTGGCTGTGGTTCCGGTATAGAGGGTGTTTCCGTAGTCCAGTCGGCTGGTGAAGAGTGCCTGTGTGACCGTCTTCCTGGTTTTGGTGGCGAGCCATGGGAAGATCTTTCGGAGCATGCGTAGGATGTTGAAGCATGATGATGAGATGGCGTTGACTTGTCTGGTCATAGTGAGGGAGGAGTCCAGGATGAAGCCCAGGTTGCGTGCGTGGTCCGTTGGTTTGGGTGCGCTGCCCAGGGCAGGGGGCCACCAGGAGTCGTCCCAGGCAGAGGGTGATGATCCAAGGATGAGGACTTCCGTCTTGTCTGAGTTCAGTTTCAGGCGGCTGTTCCTCATCCACTCGACTACATCTTTCATCCCTTCGTGTAGGTTGGTTCTGGCGGTTCCTGGGTCGTTGGTGAGGGAGAGGATCAGCTGGGTGTCGTCGGCGTAGGAGATGATGTTGAGGTTGTGTTGGCGTACGATGGCTGCGAGGGGGCTCATGTAGACGTTGAAGAGGGTGGGGCTGAGTGATGATCCTTGTGGTACGCCGCATATGACTTTGGTGGCCTTGTATCTGTACGGGGGGAGGCGGACTCTCTGGGTTCTTCCGGTGAGGAACGAGATGATCCACTCCAGTGCCTTCTCTTGGATTGCGATGTTGCTGAGGCGCTGCATTAGGGTGCGGTGGCAGACCGTATCGAATGCTGCGAGAGGTCCAGGAGGATGAGGGCCGCTGTTTCCCAGTTGTCGAGCAGCGCTCGGATGTCGTCAGTGGCTGCGATGAGGGCGGTCTCGGTGCTGTGGTTGGTGCGGAAGCCGGACTGCGAGTGGTCGAGGCTGGTTGGGCGAGCGCAATTGGTGATCCACTGTGTGAGGTTGTTGGCTGCTTGGTTGGGGTCCGTTGAGCTGGCGGGCGGGTTCTGGCTCAGTGAGTGGTGAGCTGGTCGGTGCTGATCTTGTTCCAGTTCCTGCGGGGAACCTGTTGCGGGTGGTGGTGAATCGTGGTCTTTCTGAAGCTGAAGTGGACGCAGCTGTGGTCTGTCCAGTGGAGCCCGGTGGAGTGGCTGAAGGAGATGTACTTGCTGGAGGAGAAGACTGGGTCAAGCGTGTGTCCGGCGTAGTGGGTGGGGGTGTTCACCAGTTGCATGAGTCTGAGGTTGGCGAGGTTGTCCAGCAGGGTGGTGGTGGTGTTGTCGTTGTTGTTCTCCAGGTGGAAGTTGAGGTCCCCTAGGAGGATGTAGTCAGCGGAGGCGAGGGCGTGCGGGCTGATGAAGTCTGCGATGTCTTCGCTGAATTGTGTGCGAGGTCCTGGGGGTCTGTAGATGAGGGTGCCTCTGAATGTGGTCTTGGGGTCGGTGTGTATCTGGAAGTGAAGATGTTAAGCGGCTGTGAGGGTGTTGTCTGAGTTGGTCGTGATGCGGATGGTGTTCTTGTGGACGATGGCGATGCCTCCTCCTGTCTCGTTGACGCGGTCTCTCCGGGTGATCTTGTATCCGTCTGGGATGGCGACGGCGATGTCGGGCACTGAGGAGGCGTTCATCCATGTTTCCGTGAGGAAGGCGACGTCTGGAGATGTGGTGTTGAGCAGGTTCCAGAGTTCCACGGCGCTCCCGAAGATGAAAAATGGCTTGCGAACGGGTCAAGCAAGCTACTACGCATGCTCGCGGAGCTATGCGTAGTTCGCGGAGTGCAAGTGCATCTTCGCGTAGCTCGCGGAGTGCGGCTACGCGAACTACGCCCAGGCTTAGATTCCCTCATGGCATTGGATGTCAATGATCTGTAAGATCTGTTCAAGGCAAGTTTGGCTGCTGCCACTTGGACTCTATTATAATCCGTTAAGCAGATAATCAGGGGCCCCAAGTAGCAAGGTGTTACAGTAGACCAGTCTACTGAGGATGATGCTACTCACTACAATCAATTTGGCTTGGTTAGGCAGTAATGGTAGTATCTTTCTGAGACTACGTATGTGTGCAAAACATGTGCTTGCTACTTTTGTGACGAGGTTCTCCAAGGAAACTTGTTATTAAATGTGACCCCCAAGTTATGGACTGTCTGATTGCAACACTTCATCTCCTGATGATAGGGGCTACATTTATAGGGGGAAGTCATGGGAATCGTACTTGCCCAGCAACACAGAAATTCTGTTTTGTCACTGTTTAGTGTTAATGAATTTGCATTCATCCAACTGACTAGATCCAGCATGACTTTCTGAAATGCCATTACTGCCTCCTCTTGATTATTATTAAGGGACTAAATCAGCTGGGTGTCATCAACATTGTTCACCGACCTAATGTCATGCTACTTTATCAAGGTAATAAGTGGCCTCACATAAATGTTGAAAAGGACAGGGCTGAGTGCTGAGCCCTGCGGTACTCCATGTCGCATATTTTTAAATTCAGAGCAGTAGGGGGGCAATGAAACAGCCTGACACCTGTCTGACAGGTAGGACTCTATCCACTTTAGTGCTGTACCTCCAACTCCAACTGAGGTTAATCTGGACAAAAGCACTTTGTGGTGCATCATGTCAAAGGCAGCCAACAAATCAAGTATGATCAAGACTATCAACTGCCCACTATCTACCTGCATCCGCAACTCATCCAAGGTGACAAGTAAGGTTTACTCCATACTATGTCCATATCAAAAACCAAATTGTTCATCCCCAAGGAGAAAGTAAAATTCCAGACACTGAGGTAATCTTCTTCTTACATATCCTCCAGACCTTTCACTGGGAAGGAAAAAAGCTAAATGGGCCTATAGTTACTCAGATCCGAGGGATCAGCTGACAATTTTTTAAAGAGTGAGTAAGTACAGCCCCTAAAAGCACAAATCGCAACTCACGATCATCTGGTCATGCTAAACCAGGTGAATGCCACAAGTTCAGGCTGACCGGGATGGAGGGTGGGCCAGAAACAGGGACAAGGTCGGTCCCTCTGAACAAGTTACCTTCTCACAGACTGCTGCAAAGAGTCCAGTTTGCAGTGGTGTAAGCATGAGTATAGCGTTGCAGAATTTCATTGCTGTAACAGGAAGAGCAGGCCTGGCATCAGGGACAGTTGTTGCCGGAGCTTCTCTAGTCACCGCAGGATGTCATTACTTTAGCAGGAAGTGCAGATCTTGCATTGCCTGTCATCACATGGCGGTCACGGTAGCATGAATAGTCAGTTTCACTGGAGTTTTGCTTTGGCCTTTGTAACTGGAGGCAAGATCTTGGTGTGAACGGGCCCTTACTCATACGGGAAGAGCCCGACTCGTCGGGATTTCTCTCTTTCTTCACAGGACGAGTTCAGCTGATGCCAACCAAGGGGCCAGGTCATTGGGAGGCACATCTTAAGGATCAGGAACTCACTCCATCTGTGGCCAGCAGGGCAGTCGCAAGTCCAGGGAAGTCCAGCTTAGCAGGTCAGCTGGAAAGTTGTTGGGAGGCATCTGGAGCTTCTTGTGTCCCTTGTAGCTCAGAACAGGAGGTCAGCGACTGGACCCTCGTAGTCACTCTGCCTGGGATGAAAGGAGTAGGTCCAGCCTTTCTCCACAGAGAGCAGTGGAGACCTCAAGGAGCATGGCAGTCTCTGGCAGTAAGGCAGTCCTTCTTCTGTGGTATCTACAGGTCCAGGAGTGTACTGGAAAGTTGGTCCAAGGGTCCAATATTTATACCTGTTGCTAGCTTTGGTAGGAGAAACTTCTTGGTTAAGGTTATGGTTCCTGATCAAAGCACCAGGATGCCCTCTGGGTGACAGGTTCGCACTCTACAAGTATACTAAATAATAAATAATACTAAATAATACACCCCCCACCCCCAAATCTGGTTCTGTAATCTTTCCTTCCCAGGCTCCAAGGGGTCTATGGTGACAATAGGCTGGTGTTGAGTTATTTGTGAGTGTGCGTGAGGCAGCCCCTTTAAAGTGAAATTAGGGCGGGGAACAGCTCTGCTCATTCCGCCTTGCCAGCACCTAGTCCCCCTTTGTCTCACTGTCTGGGAAACATACACAAAGGCCACCTTCACTTAGTCATGTGAACTAGGACACAGGCTGCAGATACCAAATGGATAGCAAAGAAAATTCCAACTTTCTACAAGTGGCATTTTCAGAATTGGGACTTAAAATTCTACTTCACAATTAAAAAGGTTTTAAAATGACAATTCTTTTAAGACCAAACTTGACTTTTCTACCTTTTTCCAATCAAATGTTAGCACTTATTAAATGTAATAAGGTAAAACCATGTTATCCAATGGGAGAGGTAGACCTCACAGTAGGGAATAATGAAACTAGAAGTTTTGTTTACTATCGGTGTTAACAACGCTACCTTTTAGATACAATTCACCCTGCTCTTTATAGCCTATGTTATGAGTGACATATATGTATTAAAAGGTGAGGTTTAGACCTGGCAAAAGGTTGATTTTGCCATGTCGAATTGGCAGTTTGAACTGCACACATAAACTGCAATTGCCTGTATTAAAAAGGTACTTAAGTGGGTGGCACAAAATGTGCTGCAGGCCCACTAGTCACATTTAATTTATAGGACATGGGTATATGTTGAACCACTCTACTAGGGTCTTATAAGTAATTTAAATGTGCCAATCAGGTGTAAGCCAATTTTTCCATGTTTTATGGAGTGAGTACAAACACATTAGCACTGGTTAGCAATGGTAAAGGGTACAGAGAAGTAAAGGCAACAAAAACAAATTTCATCAAACAGGAAGTAAGTAGGCAATAACATCTGGGAAAAGACTGGCCTAAGGCTTGTCAAGCATAATGGTGTCCTGTAAAATATACCCCAAAAATGAATTATGTTTCAAAATTAATTTAATGTTTAAACTGTGTGATTCTAGACCCTTCAAGAGTTATTGGAAATATAAAACAGGATAAGGGAACCAATGGAAACTATGGAAATTTGCGCATCCTTCATTTGAATTAGTTTTTCTTTGTAGTTGCTAAAATTCCTATGTTTAGTAATTTTCCAATTATGTATTTTTTAAATCAGACCTCAATCCTTAAGCCTAGTATAGGCTATACTACATGACTTATATACTGGTAGCCGTTTACTGACCATTAGCATGTCTTTTAGATTAAGCTACTTTCGTCCTAAAGATAAAGATGAGGTTGGCGTCCAAGAACCGGCAGATACCACAGAATCTTTTAAGCATTTGCTATAGTCGACTAACGCAGATGGTGCTTAGACGTAATGGATAACTTCTGGAATTCTTAAAAGATCCATCATTTCAAATCATGAAAATAACAAAAATAGCACGAGCCCTTTCAATTCTAACAGCCACCTATCTTGAATAATTATTCTGAATTTCGTTCTATTTCTAACATTTGATATTCAACATATCTCGATCAAAGGAGTAGTGTACCACCGATCTTCTCAAACATGATGCAACACGTGTGGTACGTAAAACAGAAGTTTACCTGGAGAGTGTTTAGACCAGATTAGGGAACCCTGTATGGTGTAGATAGGGAGTAGGGAAGGGACATGTATTTAAATATAGAGAGTGCAATGCCTTGAACCTTGATGCATTGCAAATGCCCTTTTTGCGGGCGCAAATGGGCGATTTTTGCGAATCGCACCGTTTGCGCTTGCAAAAATGTTTGATGCATGTGCCTGAAAGAGTTTTAACCAGAACATTGGGAACAACGAAGGGAAGGGGAAAATTAGGTAAGGACTTGGATCCTGTGTGCATTGTATCATTGTGGGGTTTTGACAAATAAGTGGAATTAGAGAATGGGTCCTTTTCTTATCATCAGTAGACCGATACGTGTGTGGTCCCTTTATAGGTCATGAGGTGGGGGGAAGCTTGAGCTTTGAGGATTGGGGAATTACCACTGTTTCCACATTTGTTTGGTGGGTTCTTTGGGGGATTTTGCGTGCTCACTTGGTTTTCTGAGGTACCTGGGCATCCCGAGACAGTGCACGGCTGCGGTTGTGTTGTTAGCTGAAATGTTGTTGGGATCATTGGCGCTGGGGCATGAAGCAATGGAATTCCAGTTTTTCCATGTATTCTATGAGCAGTTGCCATGTGCGTGTCAATTTTCAGTCAGAATGGGTAAGTGCATGAGTGAATTTCTTTTACCATTGCTAGCACCTGCTGCATTTTATAAAACCAGTGTGCCGTTGCCGGTGGTTCTTTCTTTTTCCAGTTGAGGGCTATGAGTTTTTGGCCCCTCCTGTCCTCTCATGTGTAGGATCAATGCTTCAGCTTAGTTTGTTACTCCTATCATGGTGGAGGGTAAGATGCTGAGGAGGGATGTGAGTTGGTGGGCGGTGATGGTGTAGCACAATGTGCCTTTTATGTGGCCTAGTATTCCCTTCCAAAACGTATGTATGTGAGCATATGCCACCCTCCCCCATGTGGATAGGAAACTGTCCTCTGCCTACACGCAGCACCAGCAAAGCGTTGCTGTTTTTAGGAACATTTTCTGAAGGCGTTGTTGTGTGACGTACCATTGATACATGATTTCGTAGGTGGATTTACTCTGCAGGGATATTTGGGTATGTCGCTCCAGAGCTGTCCCATGCCTTGGTCTATTCTGCCTCATGCAAGGCAGTTTCCCAAAGGGTCTGTTAGGGATAGGGTGTCGCTGGTTTCGAGGCATGTGTCTCCTTATGTGTTCTAGATATCAGCCCTTTTGAACCTGAGTAAGAGTGTCTTAAGTCTTCAAATGGTGGCAGGCTGCATGTTGCTGCTTCTGCATTATCTGGATGGAGTACCCAGTGCCAAAGTTGACAAAATCGCAGTCTAGCTGTTTCAGATACTTGAAAGTCCTGTTTACACTGTTTGAACAAATTATTGGAGTAAATTTGGAAGAGGTCTCTTGGCATGCAGCAGTCTCTTTCCGTCCAGCTAACAAAAGATCAGGGCCGTGGTAAACTTGGGTTTTTTGGCTCTAGGCGTATTGGTGGATGGAAAGTTGTGCAGCCCTTTTTTATGGTCAGGCGATCCCAGATATTTTCAATGGTGTGGTCGCATTGAGGTTTTTGAGGCATGCTGCTTTTGGTAGCTATGTAAGATCCCACCTGGAGTGGCAAGCAACTGCTCGGTCCATGTGGAAACAGTGTTTTTCACTTTCCCTCAACACCGAAGATGAGCAGCCCAGTAATATTCTAAGAGGTTGGGGCTAAATTGCAATTTTACAATTGTAGGCTCCCTTATTGAAAGTGATTTGCAAAGACTCGCAAGATTTGCAGAGTTTGGGATTATAAATCATGCAGAAGCGTAGCTATCATTGGTGAAGCAGGCACAGTGGTTCCGGAGCACAAAGATGTGAGGCTCACTACATTCAAGTTCTATCTTTTACTGCCAATTCCGAGTGTTGTGGGAAGTTTTCCTTGTTTTTACAGGAACCCATGCTGCTGATGCTTGCTGCTGATCCCATTTATTTAGTTGATATGCTTTTTTTAAATTACAAAAAGAACAATTGATGGACAGAATGCAGAACAATGTCATGCATTCACCCCCCCCCCTACTGGTTATTGCTAAAAAAGTATGGTGCCGGCCTTTTTGTTGTGTTCACTATACAGGAAGCAAAATGTCGTCATTTCAATTCAGTATCATAGCCAATGTGACTCAACCAAATGCCTGAAATTGTACATCAAAGTAGATACGATTTTGGTCCCTTGACTGTCCAATTTCCTGTTCCAGTAACACACTCGGGCCGGATTAGGAGTTGCATGGTACTGGGAGGGTGGTATGTCTGCACTAGCAAAAAACAGTCCTAATTGGTAACACCCCACGAGTACTGTTCAGTTATGAGGTAATCCCCACAGAATGGGGAAGAACCTAGACAGAATTGCAGACAGTATTCCCTTTTCTGTTCAGCGCATATGGTTAGTGTGGGCAAAGTGGGGGAACATGGGTGGAGTAAGGGAGTTGGACAGAAAGTGAGGAAGGAGTCTGGCACGGGGGGCTATTTAATGCTCCCCTCATGCCCGTAGAAGAGGGTCACTAAGAGCCAATGACTATGTAGGCTAAACTTTCAGTCTGAGTCACATGTGACTTTAACACATTTTTTCCCCGCAGTTAAAAAAAAATCAGGTCTGCCGTTTCCACACGCAGAAAACGTCGTTGAGGGAACAGTGGCCAACTTGTATTTGAGGGAAGTGGAATTCCACACCTGAATTCTCCTCCACTCACCTCATAATCAGTGACTCTTACCTCTTTGTAATGGGCACTATTCATTGAGTAAATGGCTCGAGGCTTAAATCTATAAATAGCACGGCGAAAGAAGATGCAGGCTACGTGCAGCCATGGCTGAATTCGACTGCAGCGCCTGGACCTGGGACAACCTTCCTATCTGAACAAACCCTCCATCGAGCTAAGGCCACGAGGTTGGCCGTATGTGTCTGCATGTTGTGCTCCTATTCCAGTCCCTTAGCTTGACTTCTGTCAAAAATAAGTGTGTTATAGACTGGGTACATTTCAACAACGCCTGGCTATTACGCACCAGCTTTAAAGCAAACATTTGCAATAGCTGTGTGTACAGCGGTCACACCATAATTTCCCGCCCCTGGTGCACAATTTCCCAGCATCATTGTATAATTGCCGTGCAATTTCTTTGATCCGGTCCAGCGTGTCAGTTAGTTAGGGTGGTTGTAAAGGTGCTCTGTGGCTTTTTGTGATATAAGCCGCCTTCCTTTGTCTCAGATAGGCACTAAGTACATCAGGCATTCCTTTATTTCAATTAGAAAGTCACTGCAGCATGTGGGAAATGATTGGCAAGCGAGGCCCAGCAGATGAGGCTTTTTATACCAATTGAGAGTTCATTATTGCGTATGACTTCCAAATGCCTTTGTTTTTCTCTCTCCCTCTTGTTGATTGTTAAGTTTTCACTTGTATCAAATTAGTGATTCGCTCGGCAATTAATGATGGTGAAAAATGGAATTGCTTCCGATTGCAGACAGCAAACTGACACGGAATGGTGGTGTGAAGTGGAGAAAGGGTCAGGTCATCCATCACTGGTAAGAAAAACAAAGCATCCCACCCCGCCCCTCCGCGATTGGACCTCATCTGTTTTGTGCTGAAGGCCGGAGCGGCGCGTGCTGTGCCTCGGAAGGTGCAGGCCTCGTCTCCGCGCGCACAGAGCATCCTAACCAGGTGCTTGGCATTCAGAGCGGACCGTCACGCTTTGCGTGGGCGAGTTCATGATCTGGTAGCTGAATTCCTTCTTCTACATGATTAAAAGTGCAGTTACAAGCCAGTGATAATGAAGAAATAAGAGATAGCCGGGCGGCGCCGACCTAAGCTGCGGCTGATGTGCACTGGGAAGCGCAGGGCTCGTGTTTGTTGTGGTTGCACCTCAAAGGCGCGTTCCTCACACCGACTGTTGTATTTGATGGGGAAACACTATGTTAAGTCTCCTAATTTTAACAAATAATATATCTCTTCAGGTCACTGAGGCCCCTGTTTATCGTCCGTATTTGTAGATGTGGTGGTAACAACCAGGGGTCGAAGTGCATCAAGTATGGGAACTGTGATGCTGTACTCAAAATGGGTGAGAGCGCGTAGGGGCGGGGTCAAAGGCATGGCTAGAAAAAGGAAAACATTCTAACTTTTTTCGGTCTTTCACCTTCAGGTAACTACATATAAAATAAGGTGCAGCTTAAATTAAAAATGAAGGCAAGTGCAGTCACTCAATGGGACATGCGCTGTTGTACATTATGAAACCCCTATTAGTAAATACACTGCAGAGGTCTGTGTTTACCACCAGAGAGAGACAGAATTGAATCCTGGTTGCTGCAGTGGAGAATAGTGACTTGTGTATGTTTAGTGCTACAAGGTCCCAGTCTGTGATAGAAAGCACTGTGAATATGTAGGTCGTGGTTGTAAACTTGCAATACACACATTATAAGAGAGGCTGCTACAAAATGCACAAAAATATGTTTTTTTCTAAAGTGCTTCTAAAACACAGATTTTAGTAATACCTAGACTGAACACAGTGCATTTTGTTTTATATTTCATTTAAAAGAACTAGTGTCACAGCTCAGCTGATAAGTCCCTTGCAATACCACTCCAAAATAATAAATCTGTGTAATCAAGAAGCTTCAGGAGATTCCATCAATTAAGCCAATACCGGCTTCCAATCACCCTTTACATTTGCAGATTAGCCAGTTGCACACATTTAAATTTCTTTCAGGCAAGGAGGCATCCCATGGCAAGAAGGGTTGTGTAGCTGTTTGCTCAGCACAGGAGACTGCCTGCCTTACACTTCAGCTGAAGCTTTCAACTCTCAGAATTAACCGTCCTGAGATGTTTGTCTTTTCACCAAACGTAGGGCAACAGTTTACTTAAAGTAAAAAAGTACAGGTACATCATCCCCTCAGGTCCCGCCCACTTCGACCACTGGTAACAACTGAACTGATATGTGGGAATAGTCCAAACAAATGCAATGTTGTTTTTTTCCTGTTTGAATTATTAGATTTTCCTGTGTCCCTGCAAAAACAAGTGTTTCTTCCCTCCAAAATGAAACCATTTGACGTTATTGTTCTGCTTCCTGAGGGTAATGATAACCACAGAATGTCTGGGATAGCTGTTAGCTCATATAATAGTGTTGGCTAGAAAACACTCTTGTGTTAGGATTGTTGAAAGACTTAAGGAGCTTGAATCTGTGTTTTCGCTGTTGCCCGGTATGTGCATGGTGCACTGTCGCTGCTCGAGCCTGTTTCAGTACACTCCTTCACATCTTCACGCCTTCGCATCTTCACTACCCCTGGACAAGGCCCTCGCTTTCACATTGCATTAGATGTTGTAATCATAAGTGGAGATCGGAATAGAGCTAAATGAATGCCATGTGTCTACAAAAAAACATTTATTGGCTAGAAATCCGTGTTACTTTCAAAAGATTTAAAAACAGCAGCAAGATTACTTGTACAGTGAAACATCAAGCATACCCACAAATTGCAACATGTCACTCATAAATTAACCCGAAATGTAGACAGTAAGATGCCCATTCCAGGGACATCTTAAGGATTTTGGGGGCTATGGGCCAAAAGTATTTTGGGGCCCCTTGTTCGGGACAGCTTTGGATTTATGATCCAGTTTCAGATCTTTCATGCCCTCCTTGGCCAGGTCACCGATAGTCCACAGGCACACTCATCCAAATTCTAAATGCGTTTACATCTAGTATTCAGGGATAGTGACTTGTGTTTTCAATATTGTAACACAGCAGCAGCTCACTAATATTACTGCAAATAATCTCGGTGACACACTCCCATTTTTCATATGTGAGGTCCTGTTTTGATCTAAAAGAAACTTTTTTGTGGCTGTTGCATAAAACATATTCACAACATTTCTCTGCAAAATATCTGTAATAGATTCTCACACATCACCCGCATTAAAAATAAATTGAAGGAAAACGGTATTTAAAACAATCCTTTAAAGATTTATTCAAGGCAATCAGGACAAGGCTCTGCAGAACAGAGTTGGCTCTATCGGGAGCACCCTGAAAGGCTTGGGGCACTGGGCCAGTGCCCACTTTCACCATTCCTTAAACGTACCTGCCCCATTTTAAGGGGGCTGGACTTAAAGGTTGCGTCCCTGCACCCTATTTTACCAGTACTTTATGTATCAATGATATCGAAATGTGGAAATACTGTGGTATTCAAAACTGTCCTCTGATAGTCTACTTAGAAGTAGGGAATTACCACGAGAATCTTAATTACCACACCTGATTCTGGTTTTAGCAATTTTCTGCCAGAGAATCTCAGTAGCTTTGAAACTATTAAATGTCCATGGGTGAGGTAGAATACAGGAGATGCATTATTACTACATTGCATATAATTCCTCGGTTTCGCGGAAACTATTCAGTGATAACTCGTCCCTAAGATTAAGGGGCTTGAAGTAGTATAAGATGTATAGTGCTATTGTTTGGGAAGCCTGAATGGGTCACGCCTGGGGGCTGCAACGAATGACCTTTCTGTGGTTGAACTATTAGACTTCATGCCAGTAGGCTACAGTGTTCTAGTGAGTTCTCATCAAATAAACAGTAAACTTCTTTCAGATTGAATTAATTGAATTAAAAACCTATTAAGGCTTAATACCGATAACGCAGCATGATTTGGCTGGGGTTACCGGAAGATGTAATGTTGCCTTTATTAGTTTTCACTACTTGTTGACTGGACATCTTATTTTTATGATGTAGGACTTTCCTCTCAAACCATTGTTTCAAGGGTTGGTGGCCCAGCTTCTTAAACTTGAGCAAAAATAGGGTGCAAGATCCACAATGTATAGGAAAGTGAGGACTGGATTTGCCAAGATTAGTTGTTGCGTTGCCATACCTGAAGACATTATGAAACCTCACATCTGGCGTTAGTAGATGCTGCTCCTCTGGATTGTTTTCTGTGTCTTTGGAACCAATCCATTGTTTGTGTTTGGATTTATCAGCTGGAATGGTTAGGGGGCTGGATATGTAAGGTTGGGAATATTCCACATTTCCTTATTCTGTTTGTTTCAGAGTTATACACACCCACGGAGACCCAGTCTATATTTTCTATTTTGCTTTGATCAGACAACTAGCTTAAGGTTTCCTGATCTAAAACCTGACTGTGAGTAGTCAGTTGCTATGTGTCACTTCTTTAGCCAGTCCTGTCTTTTCTTTCAGAAATACTTTGCTAACTAGGATTTTTCAAGCCAACTCCTAGAAAAGGAAGCATGCTACAACAAATCTGAGTATGCTATCTGCTAGAAGGACAGAACAGTCACTCTTCAGTTTGAGCCACTTGGCAGATAGTTTTGGTTTGCATAGAGCAGTAGTTTAGAGCCCGTATCTGAAAAAACACCATATCCTTCCTCCAGCTCATGCATAGCATATGAGTTTGGTTCCTTATTCTACTGTGCAGTTCTATAAGATCAGTTGGTGTTGTCTGACAACTTCGAAACCTGCCTTAACAAGGCCTCTCAAAGTTCCTAATCTCTTTATTGTTACCCCTTTGCAAATTAATTCTCGTATATCATTTTGGTAGAGTAGCATGACCTGTGAGTGTTCCGCTGCTTCATCGTGATGAGCGGTTGGAAACTACTAAGCTTAAAGTTAATTCGCCTAGTGCCGCTTCTGGTAATGAGGTGCCTGGATGAGAAAAGATACACGATTTTCTCTTTCAATAATTTCACTTGCAATGCCCTGATTTGTTCTGGTCTTTCTGCTTGACATCCTGAAATACATTTATAGTGTGAGGTTACCCAAAGACAATGTGAGTAGTAACCATGTTTTTTGATTGGACACAGTGACAAATAGTTTATCTGAAAATCAATGCAAAAAATAGCAATAAGTGTGAATGAAAGCAATCATTATAAAAAAATATTTAAAATTTAGTAAAACAATGTATGTTTTGAAGCATGTGCTACATAAAAGATTCCCCCAAGTAAAAAGTCACTTTATGCCATGGTTGTGTTATCCATTAATACTGTTTGCGCAGAATAAATGAATTTGGCAAAGTTGGCCATGTGCTTCACCGTGTCCAACGAATATAGTTGAAGAACTGCCTCTTTTACCGTCCGCACACCTCATTGAAGAAGAATAGGCCTTAGATGGATTCTACGGGCTGATAGCAGTGCAGGACAGCATAACAGAATGTGCGCTAGAGTTTCACGTTTATAATGACAAAGGCGACATTCCGCGATAGCTGCGCCTACTTTCACAGCCAGATACAGCTGTTTTAAGGGGAGCACATGCAGTCTTGCAGCCAGGATCCTTTGTAGGGCTTGCCTACCCAACGACTGTACAAGATGTGGTTTGTGGCCATTTAAAATGTGGGGAGAGCTTTGAGACTCATGAAAGCCTCTGACCGTCAGTGCTTCAATGTCCAATTTTCTTGAGCAGGTTCTTACTTGCTTTTTCATAATTGATTTGTTGGCAGTATATTTTATTGTGTTAGGGTCCCAATTTTCTATCGCTAAACTCAGGTGCTCTTTGGCTAAGTTTAGGCTGGCTGACCATGGGTTACCTGATTTTGTAAATATTTTATTTATTAGTTGCTTCATCGAGTTCTCCGGAGCTGTGGTTGTTAAGTAATAATATTTTGCCATGTTTGCCAGTTCTCCGAAGGATTGCCGGCTGAGTTTGAGTTCTAAGCAAATTAAAGTGTTCCTTGTGCATGGAGGAAGGCAAAATAGCTTTTTATAGGCTGCGCAGTTAATCTTTTCGAGATCTTCACTCATTTTGCCCGGGAAGGCCTGTATAGCGTAATTGAGGGAGGGTAATAGTTTTGCTTTCAGAACCCGTTGAATGGCCACGGTGGTTGGGCTTTCCAAGGTCGCATTAAGTTTGCAGATGGCGTAAGTTACCATTTTGGCTTTCTGCAGGAGCTTAGTTCGATGGACGTGTGTTCGACCAGTTTCGCTGAGCCATACTCCAAGATAGTTATATGCTTGTGTGCTAGATAACGTGAGTGGTCCCAGTCTCCATTTTATTAGCTTCTTTTTTGGGTAGCGGCCAAAAATTAGTATTTTAGATTTTGCTGGATTTGCAACCAGTTTGATTTTGGCGTTGTAAACTGCTAGTGCTGTTAAGCATTTCTGAAGACCAACTTTGGTGTGATCCAAAAGAACTAGGTCATCTGCATACTGAATTAATTGGAGTCTGGTTCCCTCAATCTTAGGCGTCACCAGGTTAGCTCCCTGTAGTGCCTTGCCCAGATCAGCTGTATATAAGTTGAAAAGAAGCGGTGCAAGGACACAGCCCTGCTTTAATCCCTGTTCTGTGCCGATTTTTTCCGTGGCTGAGTCATGAGAGTTTGACTCTTACCCATGTCTGAGTATACAGTGATGTGATAGCTTGTAGAAGTTTCGGACAGATGTTCCAACTCGCCAATTTCCTCCATAAGATGTTCCGGTCATTGCCATCAAATGGCGCTGTATAATCTATAAAGCAGGCAAAAAGAGGCTGGGTGCCTTGAATCGTTGTTTGGTGTACAATATACAAAAGTGCTATAATGTTGCCTATGGTTGAGCCTCCCTGACTGAACCCTTTTTGATAGAAGGGGAGCAAATTCTCCTTGGTGACCCAATGTTCTAATTCTGTGAGGAGAGAACTCGCATATGCCTGGCCCTCCACGTCCAATAAGGCTATCATACGATAGTTCTTAGGGTCTGTGCTTACTCCTTTTTTGTAGATGGGATGTAACAAGGATCCCCTCCATGAGTCTGGGGACATCCATAAGGAGTGTGCACTCTGCATACAGCTGACCCAGGTTCTCGGTCCAAAAGTCTATATCCTCTCTAAAAAGAGAGCCTGGTAGCCCGTTCAATCCCGGTGCCCTGTTGGGGCGTATTCTTTTCAGGATTCCTGTTAGTATTTTTCTTTCAGCAGGTGTGATGTTCACAGGGCAGGCCGTTGATTTAGTTGGTTTATCAATTAGATGTTTATTGGGAGATGTTCTTAAGTTTGAGTTTTGCTCTGAATCATTAGTATAGAGAGTTTTTACATGGGCTACCCAAGTTCTAGCGTCAAGTGGATTCTCTCTATTACACTGCCCATTGCTGAGCTTGTTTATATAT
The DNA here is from genome assembly GCF_964263255.1 of Lissotriton vulgaris. Taxonomy (NCBI): domain Eukaryota; kingdom Metazoa; phylum Chordata; class Amphibia; order Caudata; family Salamandridae; genus Lissotriton; species Lissotriton vulgaris. The sequence goes on along the minus strand of NC_141691.1, from coordinate 435,786,553 downwards.
TGCCAAAATTCTTGGTTCTTACTAGGAGCAAGCAGTTCAAAGATTTTCAGCCATTTTTGCTCGGTTGCTTCACGTTTCACCTGCCAAACCACTTTTGTGTGTGCCTTGGTCACCTCTTTTAGCTCATTTTTTGCAGTTATCGATCTAGTAGCCCGGTAGGCTCTGCGTTTGGAATTAAGAATTTTTAAAGATTTTTTTTATTTTTGGCTGGAATCCCAGTTTGTATTTAGAGTGGTCATAAACTCTTTGATTGTTATTCTCACGAAGTTGGTATGCCAAGTCATATGCAAGAGTGCCCCATTTCCCAATTCTTCCAAGGTCATTACGGTCGATCTGCCAGCCTTTCCAAGACTATTTCCATGCAGCAAACTTGTGGGTTGGGAGAGGACCCCATTTGATTCTTTTGAGGAGTCTATGTTGTTCATCTCCATTTGTAGCTCCAATGTGTTGAAGGGTATGTCTTGTTTTCGCACTCAAGGAAAGTTCTAATATGAGAGCGGCATGATCGCTGTCAGACCTAGGTTGAACAGTATAACTTAACATGTGGCTTTGTAGGTGTTCGCTTAGTATTATGTAGTCTACTGTTGTCTGGTTGTTAAAGGTCGGCAGTATTGATGCTGTTCTGTTGTTTTTTATGGTAATATAATGTGTTGTTGCCAGTTTATAGGCTGGCATTAGGGCGTTGAATCTTTTAGTGCTCGAATTGTGGTGGCTTTCATCAGTTAAGTGCCCTAAATCGTGCAAATTTAAATCGTCCAATATAATTGAGTCCAATCCTGCATGTCGTAGCAGTAGAGCTTCAATCTCTTTTGATAGGTCGAACAGTTTATCTTTTGAGTTTAACCCATGATGATTATAGTAGATGTTAATAAGGAGAATTGAAGTTGGGCCCTTAGTCGTTATAATGCCTTTTAAAATTCCAGCTAATAGCATTCCTGAAGTGTTCTGTAATATTGTGAAGTTTACCTTTAATGCATGCTTTATATAAGTTGAGATGCCGCCCGATGGTCTCCCAAAGATAGTAACCTTTTTTGCAGGAATAAAATATTCAGCAAAATTCCGTAATGGTGTGGAGGTAGTGGCCCATGTTTCCTGTACACAAATTATGTCCGCTCCTGCCATAAGTGCTACTGCACTCGGACTTTGCAAGGCTTTATGTATTCCTGCAACATTCCAAGACAGTATGGTGATAACTGGAATAATCGTGGGATTCATATGGGGAGCACAGCCACTTTTAGGAATTGATTGTGGTAAATGGTTTCCAGAATCTTAGTAGGAGCCAATGATGCATGAAAGATGCTCTTTGCACCTGATGTTACCCAAGGTATTATTGTTATTTATTGTTAGCAGCGAGTTGTTTAATGAGGTGGTGCTATTGATGTTAGGGAGTGGAATTTAAAGCCTGATTGGACACAGTGGCGGTTGGTGAAGTTTGAGAGTGGTGGCCTAAGTGGAGGCACAACTTTTTTATGGAGGTATGTGCCAATTTACTTTGCATTTTTTATGGTGTCAAATTAGTTCTCAGGCTGATTGATATAACCGAGTTACATATGTAGGGACCAGGCAAAGATGTTGTCATTTTAACAGCAGAGTACACTGTATACAACATATATTTTGTGAATGGAGGAGATCAACTCAGGCTCCTTCATAGGCACCACATGCAAAGCAAGTCTGCAGCGTTTAAAAAGCAGACTCCCTTGGCCTTTCCATAAATAAAGTCCAAATCTGTGGGAGTCTGAGACTTTTTACACATCAGCACTCTCCTATCGCCCTCAAGATAAGTCCCTGCACTTAACCCAGTTGAAGAGCATATGTAAAGGTATAATAAAGAACTAAAGAGAGTTGACCATACCCCATAACTGCAGGGGCTTGAAAACACTGGAGTTTACACTACCCTTTGATTAACGGCGAGACAAGATTCGCAGCTCTTCATGGGGGCAAACAAAGCACACTTTTTTACTGTTCAATCCCTTTAAAAAATAAAAATACTTTCAGGCGCACTTCATCCAAGTGAAAGGCCAGACATACATTGTAATCAAAATTGTTTTTACAGTGTGCCTGAGTCACTGCCAGCACTGCATGCCCTGTTAGCAAGAAAAACAGGCCCTTTTCATGCCAGGTGTAAGAAGATATTGGAGTGTTTTACATGAGCACTAGTTACGTTACACAAAGACATATTCCTTTATTTTTAGGCATGGGGAGATTTAGAATAGGTGATTTGCCCAGGAACTCAGGAGGTTGAGCCGACGCTGAGGCTCAAACCTGGTTCCCCTGCTTATAATTTATATTTAGTCGCACACTTAATTTATATATAACCACCCGTAAACACTAACAGCGTTAGCCAACAGCTACATAGTTGAACACTGACGACATACTATAGAAACACTTAAACATAGAAAATCAACATAATGGATTTTGCCTTTTATTTTTCTCTGCGGCCCGCCCCTTCTCTGACTTAGAGTCTGCTTTTAATTTTGGCCGGGCTCAGGAAATTTCCAGTTGGCGAGAGGTCTCACGAGCTGATAGGAGGAGGGGTCTTGCCTGCAGCTCTCCCTCATGTGCGATGCAGTTAATGGTGGCAATATGCACGAAGAGGGTGCAAGAGCAGAAATGCCCAATCACTGCATGGCTTCATGATAAAGCCATACCGTGATTGGTCATGCTCCCCCTTGCGCTACATAGTGCACCAGAGCCAATACAGACGCTGATCCATGAGAGAAGCACCTGGATTGGCTTAGGCAGGTCCACTCAGTGCTCATTTGGAAGCTGAGGGGCTACAGCTAAGCTGTGATTCCCCTCGGCTCCCTAATTGCGCTGTTGGAGAGAGTTCTCTAATGAGCCTGTCAGGTTGGCCACAGAAAAGCAGCCACCCAACTTGACATGCGCAGAGTGTGGACTTAAGTAGAGACCCAGGTACGCCAGAGAGGGCATGTCTAGTTTCTACTGCTGTCTATTACTCTGAAGCTCCACCTCCACAGGCTCGCATTCACTGCCGTGCCCACTGAAGATTCATGAATTGTAAGTGACTGGGCGCAGGCACGCCTAAAAAAAGCTGATGCCACAGTCAATTTGTATTCAAATTTGTTAATCATATACTTATGTTTAATATGGGGGACTAGGGGCATAAATATGGTGCAGCAATGCCCCCACACCCTATTAAAGGAACCACCCCTGATTGGACATCCCTCCTTTGAGAGCAACTCATGGTTGTTCCAGGAAGTGGGGAAGTGTTTGACAGCTTTCTTCCAGGACCCTTGAATTTATTGACAATGTAACAGTGCTCTCCAGTTTCCCGTATGCATATGTAAGTAACTTATCTGATACAATATTTTCCAGCCATTCTGGTACTTGCAGTCCTGTATATTTATTTGTATGATTTTGAGTTCTGAACAGCAAGTCTCACAGTATAGTGAGCTTTGAGTAGAAAAGCTAACATTGCAGGGAGAAGGGGCAGGCAGTTCTGATGATGGTCATGGGTGATGTGATTTGCTGGTAAATGTGTGAACTTTTAGGAGATTCAAGTAGTCAAAGGTAGACATGTCTTGTCAAACTGTTGATACTATTGTCAGCAGGTTTAACATAGTATGGTGATTTCTCATAATGTTCAGTCTCATGCCTCATGGGATTTTGACTCTTGCTTAGGTATGATATAACAGATGCCAGTATTCTCCATAGTGAATGCTTCTTAGGATTCAGAATAGACTGGTATATATACGTAATGATCTTGCATTTATGCTAGTAAACATCTTGTTTATTTGGATGTCTGGCAAGAAATTATAAGTTACAACACATTTAAAGAGGGACAGTTTGAATTACATGAAAATGAATTTGTAGGCGCTGAAGAGAAGGGTGGTAAAAGCAATTAATCGAAAGGCATGTATATATATATATATATATATATCACAAAAGTGATCCTCAATTTCCGACGTATGCTGACAGCGGGTGCTCAGCGTAGGGGTCGGATCCAGACCCTTTAATTTTACTTCTCCACATCAATGACGCGGCACTCAAAAGGGATATGCTTCAAAGAGTAGTTTAATTGGGAAAGCTCAATATATATATATATATATATATATATATATATATATATATATATATATATTCACTGAAAATACCATAGGTTTCATACATGTTCTAGTTAGCTGGACATTTCTCTCATACAAAACCATTGAAATTCCCCCGTTATAGTTAGTTCAGCTAACTATAACTCGCGCGCCCGCAATGCACTGCTGATGACGTCACATATTACATCACTCATGACATGGTCAGTCACATCACTCATCACATCACTGATGACATCTCAAATGACCTCACTGATGACATCATCCAGTGAATGTGTGTCTTTCTGAAAAATAAATATTTTTTATATATGTATATCTAAAGGTTGATGGAAGCATAAATGGGTAAATAAGTGTCTAAATTGATTTTTTTTGTAGAATTGATTGTATAACTGACTTATTAAGTATATCTTAGTGAATACATGTATTAGCGAGTAATGTTTAAATATGTAAATATCTGTATCAGTGTCTCACTTTGTGTATAAGTGGCTGCATGGGTTGGTGAGTTGCTACATGATTGTCTATATGGGTTATTAGTTGGTTTTTTGAGTATCCGTTTGAGTGTCTGTATGGTTTGGTGGGGGGTATTACTTAGCGCATAGATGCATGAATGAGTGACTCACTGTATGTGTTTTGAAGACAGCATGTGTGCAGGACTGTATGGGTGGATGAGTGTGTGTATGGGTGTGTTAGTGAGTGAATGACTGTCTCAGTAGTATCTTTATGAGTAACTACATATGTTTTAAACTAGTATATGTGAGTATTGATGTATATAAGTGAGTATATGTGAGAGTGAGAGATCTGAAGAGTTCCTGTATAAATAAGTATGTGTTTCTATAAGAGATTTTTTAAGAGAGTAAGTATGTGTAGTGGTGTGTGTATAGCTGTATATGCTAGTAAATGGATGTTTGATAGTTTATTTGCATGTGTGAGTATGTGTGTGGGTAAATCTATGGATGAGTGTTGGTGTGTAACAGGATGTATAGGTGTATGAGTACATATGGTGAGTGAGTACATGTATGAGTTACTATATAGAACTATTGGTAAATGAGTGGATGTGTATGTAGATGGAATTACTGAATAGGTTGTTGTAACTGGTATTGGTATCTCCATTTTTTGAAAATGTTAGTGTCTATTTTAGAATGTGTGTATCAAAAGGTTATATTACGGTGAGAGGTCTGCCACTCTTTCACAAGGATGATGTCATCAGTGATGTCATTTGAGATGTCATCAGTGATGTCATGAGTGATGTCACTGACCATGTCATGAGTGATGTAATATGTGACGTCATCAGCAGTACATTGCGGGTGCGTGAGTTATAGTTAGCTGAACTAACTATAACGGGGGAATTTCAATGGTTTTGTATGAGTGAAATGTCCAACTAACTATAAAATGTCTGAAACCTATGTTTTTTTTCAGTGAATTTCTAAGGTTTTTTAAATTCTAATTCCTAACTATAACGTGGCTGAAACCTATGGTTTTTTCAGTGAATTTAAATGTATTAATTGTTATATTTTTTTATACGGATTTACTACATTTTTTTAAACTATTTATTTTTAGATATTTTATTTTTTAAATGACATAACATATTTTTAATATAAATTGAAAAAAGTTTAAAAAATATTGAAATTGTAATATATATCTTTTTAATTTTATATATTTTTCAATTTATATACATTTTATATAGCAGGCAATGATATCCTATGGAAGGAAATTCAAGTTACTGGTAAGTACGCTTAAAATTACTTTTCAGGATCAGTACTGGGCTGAAATATGCAGCACTGAGGTCTCTCCTGATAAGTTCCAAAACTCCACACGTAGAAGAATTTCCAAGTGAAACCAGTCAATGTTAGCCTATGGAAGGAAATTCAATTTACTGTAAGGATGGTTAGAATTACTTTTCAGGATCAGTAGTGGCATGAAAGATGCAGCACTGAGGTCTCTCCTGATAACAGGTGACTAAATCGGAATTCGTAGTTCGGCTGATTTTAGAGGAATTTTTAAGTTCCAAAACTCCACACTTAGAAGAATTTCCAAGTGAAACCAGTCAATTTTATCCTATGTAAGGAAATTCAAGTTACTGTAAGTACTGTTAGAATTACTTTTCAGGATCAGTACTGGGCTATATGGCCCTCAGGGACCATCAGTATTGATAGAAAATTAATTCCCCAACTTAAAACACACCACAGGGCGCGTTTGCACAGTGGTGAAGGAAAGGGGCGTGGCGTGAGGACATGTCTGCAGACAAGCCCTGTGGCGAGTTTTAAGTTGGGGAATGAATTCCTTCTCAATCCTAAGGGTCCCTGGGGGCCAACTAGCCCACCAGGTATCTCCAGTATGCGCCAGAGGGCTGCGTTGCAGATAGGTGTTCAGAGGTCCCGCCCCTTTTTACAACACTCTGCAACACAGCTCCTTGGCGCTTACTGGAGGTACCTGGTGGGCTAGTTGGCCCCCAGGGAACCTCAGGATTGACAAGAAATTAATTCCCCAACTTAAACCACGCCACAGGGTGTGTTTGCACACATGTGAACTCAGGCCCGCCCCCTCCCTTCACCACTGTGCAAACACGCCCCGTGGCGCGTTTAACTCCCCTTGAATTCTGAGGGAGCCTGGGGCGCAACTAGTCCACCAGCTACCTCTAGTAAGCGCCACAGAGCTGTGTTGCGGAGAGCTGTAAAAAGGTGCGTGGCCTCAGAACACCACTCTGCAACGCAGCCCCCTGGCGCATACTGGAGGTTCCTGGTGGGCTAGTTGCCCCCCAGGGACCTCCAGTATTCAAGGGGAATTCATTCTCCCTAAGCAAACGCACCAGGGGGCGCGTTTGCAGAGTGCTGCATGAAGGCGGCTTGGCCTCCGGCGCGATGCCGGTGTTTTTCTTTTTTTTTAAGAAGGGGGGCTGGGTAGCCCCCCTTCTTTTTCTATTTTTTTGCCCTGGGGACCCCATCCCCCAGGGCTTTCCCCCTAATTCATTTATTTTTTATAAAAAATGGGGAGGGGGTTGTGTGGCCCCCTCCTGAGGCTTCTTTACGCCCGGGGACCTGCCTCGTTTTTTTTCTAAACATTTGTTGTGGAGGGGGGCTGCATGGCCCCCCCTCCTGGGCCACTCCTGGCCCGGGGGACCCCATGCCCCGGGGCCTGGCCTCATGTTGGGGACCGTGGGGGGTCCCCAATCCCCTCACGGTCCCTGCCGGCTCCCCGCGTTCTGTGGGAGCCGACATTGCTTTTCTACATGGGGAGCGGCTACATGCTACATGGTTTTTGGAAGAGAGAGCAGGTATCCTGCTCTCTCTTCGAAAAACCAAAGCATTTTGCTATGGTAGGGTAGGAGCCGCGAGGCTCCCACCCTACCATAGCAAACTACAGTATCCATTGGGTGGGCACCCAGGGACACTGCAGGAGCCGGCCCTGGAGGGTGGCAGTCCCCAGGGCCCTTGTGAGCTCCAGGAGGGGGGCCGCGTGGCCCCCCTCCCAACATTTAAAAGCCCCAGGGGTGGTGGTTCCCGGGGCTGGGGAGGGTTCATCACAGACCCCCCAATTTAAAAATGTAGTGCCCCAAGGCGGTGGCAGTCCCCGGCGCGGTGGGGGGGCTTGAGCCCCCCACACTGGTTTCTTTATTTATTTTTTAAAGAAGCTCGGGGGTGGCGGTCCCTGGGGCTGCAGGGGGGCCGTGAGCCCCCCTGCATACATAATATTAAAGCGGTCCCTGGGGCTGGGGGGCCCAGATTATAAAAAAAAGAAGTCCTGGGTGTGGCGGTCCCAGGGGCTGCGGGGTGGCCGTGAGCCCCCCGCCCGCATATGTAACGTTAAAGCCCCGGGGGTGGTGGTCCCCGGTTCTGGGGGTCCTCTCTGGGCCCCCATTATAATTAACTACATTGCCCCCGGGATTTGGCCCTCCCGGGGGCTAATTACAAATAAAGCAGGCTTCGGTTTGTTTTTTTCCCACAGGAAACCCGTATCCTATGCGGATCCCACAATTTATTTATTTATTTATTTTATTTTGGCCTTGGGGATCCTTGTGGGACCCTCTGCGCAGGCCTAGGGGTCAGGGTTTTTCTACTCTGCCCCGTTTGCGTCTTTTGCGCACTTGTTTTCAGTTTTCTTGTGCCCCGATTCTACCGAGACACAGGATGGCTGCCAACACTTCCTGGTTTGGAGTGTTGACAGACAGTTGACAGCCAATTAGCATGCAGCTCGTAAACATACGTGCATGATCCTCGTAGGATACACGTACCCTATTTCATCCATAGATATATCTATGATTTTACTTTTGATTTTCTCAGGAACTACTGCACGGATTTATACCATTTAACAAAAAGCGTGAACCAAACTCTACCTTTTTGCTAAATTTGGTGCAATTCCATTCAGCAGTTCGGGCTGTATCCGTGTCTAAAGGTCCCTATGGAAAATCGCATGGGGAAAACACGTTTTGGGACGCCCCTTTGTTCTCGGCCCCTGCTTGATGAATCACCCCAAAAATTTAAGGATAGGAGCGGAGCGGAGCGCCCCATCTTCTTGGAGAATTTCATGAAGATTCGTCGACCGGCGCCAAAGTTACTCCAAATAGAATGATGCGGATTTCCTATGGAAACTAGGCACTAAATATAAACTACCTACTGGCAACCGCCAGTAGGTAATATATATTCATTTACTGAAAAAAACAAAGGTTACAGGGATGTCATAGTTAGGCTCGGATTTCACACATACAAAACAGGTGAAATTCAGCAGTTAGTTAGCTGAGCTAGCTATAATTTATACCCCCACAATGCACTGCTTATGACCTCATATATTACATCACTCATCACCAGCTTAGTGACATCACTGATGACCTCACAAATGCCATCACTGATGGCATTATTCTGTGACTGTGTTTCGTAAATGTTTTCTGAGACTTAAAGATGTATAATAAGCTATAGCTTAAGTTAAGTTACTATTCTTTTGTATCAGTAATTAGTCATACTGAGTAGCATGTGTGAGTGGCTCTATGGATGTTTTGGGCATGTTAGTAGCTGTATGGGTGAGTGAGTGGGTGTTTTGAAGAGTGAGCGAGTGGGTGTGTGAGTGGCTGTACGGATGAGTTAGTTGCTAAGTGAGTGGCTACATAGATGTGAAAGTGGGTGTGTGCATAGCTGCATGGGTGAATGAGTAGCTGTGTAGTTGTATGGGTGAGTGAGTAGGTGTGTGAATGGCTGTATGGATGAGTGAGAAGCTGGTTAAGTGTGTTTAAGCGAGTGGGTGTGAGTGGTTGTATTGGAGAGTGAATGTGTGAGAGACTGTAAGGGCGAGTGAGTGGGTGTGTGAGTGGTTGTATAGATATGTGAATGGATATGTAAGTGGTTCTGTGGGTGTGTGAGTGGTTGTATGTGTGAGTGAGGGGCTGTGTCAGTGGTTATATGGGTGAGTGGGTGTGTGAGTAGCTGTGTTAGTGAGTGAGTAGGAGTGTGCTTGGCTGTATGGGTGTGTGAGTAGCTGTAATGGTGAGTGAATGGGTGCATGAGTGGCTGTATGGATGAGTTAGTGGCTATGTGAGTGGCTGTATGAGTGAGTGGCAGATATGAGTCAGTGAATGGGTATGTGAGGTGTTATGTGGTTGATGTCATCAGTGATGTCATCAGTTATGTCAGTGGCCATGTAATGTGTGATGTAATATGTGAGGTCAAAAGCAGTGCATTGCGGAGGCGTAAGTTATAGTTAGCTCAGGTAACTTTAACTGCTGAATTTCACCTGTTTTGTATGAGTGAAATCTGAGCCTAACTATAATATCCCTGTAAGTTGTGGGTTTTTCAAGTGAATTTCTACTTTTTTTTAAATTCTATTTCCTAATTATAACGCCTCTATAAACTTTGGTTTTTTTAAGTGAATTTCTAAGGTTATTTAATTTGATTTCCTACGTGTAACATATCACCTTTGAGAGTGTGTGAGTGAGTGCATGAGTATCTTAGTGGGTCTGTGAGTGGGTGCTTTAGTGCATGAGTATCTAAGTGAGTCTGAGAGTGGGTGTGTGAGTATCTCAGTGGGTCTGTGAGTAGGTGCATGAGTCTCTAATTGTGCCTGTGAGTGAGTGCATGAGTTTCTCAGTGAGTTTGTGAGTGGGTGCATGAATCTCTGAGTGGGTCTGTGAGTGAGTGGGTGCATGACTGTGTGGGTGCATGAGAGTATCTGAGTGGGTTTGCGAGTGCCTCCATAAGTGTATGAGTCAGTCTGTGAGTCTGAGTGGTCGTTAAATGTGTGAATGAGATTCTAAGGGAGTCTGTGAGTAGGTGTGTGAGTCTGAGTGGGTCTGTAAGTGAGTACATGAGTCTCTGAATAGGTCTTTTAGTGAGTGCATGAGTGTACGAGTGGGTCTGTGAGTAAGTGCATGAGAGTTTGAGTGGGTCTGTGAGAGGGTGCATGAGTGTGAGTGGGTCTGTAAGTGGACATGAGAGTGTGTGAGTAGGTTTGTGAGTGCCTCCATGTGTATGAATCAGTCTATCAGTGAGTGCATGAGTGCCTGAGTTGGGCTGTGAGTGGATCTGAGTGTGTGCATGAGTGTCTGAGTGAGTGTCTTAGTGGGTCTGTGAGTGAGTGCATGAGTCTCTGATCGGGTGCGTTAGTCTGAGTGGGTACATGGGTGTCTGAGTGAGTTTGTATGTGGGTGCCTGAGTCTCTGAGTGGGTTTGTGAGTGGGTGTATGAGTCTCTCATTGTGTCTGCGAGTGGGTGTGTGAGTCTCTGACTGCTCTGTTTTGCCCTCTTCTGCTCTTTTTTGTCTTTTCTGCCCCCTGTTTTGCCTTTCCTGATAGTTTTTCTTCGATTTGTTATGCCTTTTTTGCTATTTTTTGGACTCTGTTTTGCCTTGTCTGCTGGTTTCTTGCCCTCTGTTTTTACCTTTCCTGCTCATTTTTCTCCACTCTGCTTTCACACTTAAAAGCCCCGGGGACCACTATCTCCCCTGGGTTTACTAATATTACAGAGGGGGGCCTTGGAGACCCCACTCCATTTAGCTTCAAGAGCCTCAGGGACCACCACCACGCCAGGGCTAACTTAAAAAATTATGCGGGGGCACTCTGACCCACCGGGCCCTGTGGACCAGCACCTCCCCGGGCCAAATACTGCCTTTAAAGTGGGAGGAGGGCCTCACAGCTCCCTGGGCTGATTTCAGCCCTGGGGACCCCATCTCCCAGGGCCCGACCTTAATTGAAAGAGGGTCTTGGTGTCATCCCTCTTCTGTATGTTTGATTCTCCTTATGGTGGCTTACTGCATGAGGCAATGATTAACCAATTTCTCACATTGGCTTAATTGCCCTCTGAGTAACATAATTTCCCTGACAATGAATGCTGTTCAGTGCTTTGGCTGATGAATAGTCCTTTAATTTTCCATTTTTCCTTCCTTCATAGATCCCCATTCATTTCTTTACTACTCCATTTTGTTGGATTTTGTTTGCAACTCCCTGCCCTGACTGCCCAATTTAGGCATTTGCTTGCCTCTTATTCGATCTGTAGTGTGCTGCATCTGGTGCAGTCACTATTTCTAAATAGGCATCTATGTTGGAATTGCATTGTTCATAGTGCATTCAAATCGTATTAACATTAAACCAGAAATATAGGCTGGGCTCTCTCTCGCCCTTGTTCAAACATGTATTTTTCTAGGGTGGAAGTTAATGCCAATGCTGGTGCAGTAGATGCAGTCTGGGCAGACAATAACGTCTAAGAAAGGAACAAATAAATGCTGCAGCAACCGATTACACACCCATGACCATTCCTAAATGAAGTAATTGGCAATGCATTAATCAACATGTACACGGAAATTGTTTACTTGTTTACACGAGATCAATGCTGCTCTTGTTAGTGATCATTTCTCAGGAGACAATGAAAAAACAAACCTATTTTAATACTATAATTAAGACTCATTTTCTCAACGCTTAAATTCTTAGACAAAGAATCCCTTCATTAAAGTCTGAAACTCATTTACTATTTTCTCACAAGTCTCAGAGGACCGCACATGAAGGAATTATGGACTACAGATAAAAATAAGACACGATTAGAATACTTTCATAAGTAAGTGATTGATGGGAAGCCCAATACAGAGAATCTCAGAAGGAAACGGCTACTCAATGTAATGTTTTCCAGCTAGTAAGGTACCGATTTCAGAAAGTGCAGAGACTGGTCTATTTTAAAGTGCATTGAAAAATGTACAGAATTGCACAATCACCGGCCATTTGAACTGGCTTATAACGCGCGGCAGGTTTCTGGACCAGGGTCAGCGGACTCGATAATTCTCTCGCCTTGGTGCCCACTCTGATCAGCGATCACACTCGGCAACTCTGGGCATTAGCTTGCCTCATCTTCACTAACGGCCCCACCAGACCGCCGGGGATGCCTGGTCTCACCCTGGAGATACCCATTAAGGGACCATCTCTCAGGGAAGCCAGGAAGGGTTTTGCAGCAGTCGAAGCACCTTGGGACCCTACGGGTAAGTAGTGCGCTATATAAATGCCAATACATACATACATACATACACTATACACTTAAAGCATAAATAGATGTCTGCCCAATGCCATGTGTACTGAGCGGACATCTTGGAATGGTATAGGCATAGTGCATCATTGTTTATAATGCTCCATGATGGCCAGCAAGTTGCTTCTACAGGTGGCAACTATGTTGTATTTTTAAAATGATGATACACTCTGTGAAATACCATTGCAAGGCAGCCACCAGCTGTTATATTTAATTTTACTTTATATTGCAAATATATGCAGGGTCAGTGTGTCTGCCTGTGTAATTGTGGATGGGTAAGTGGTTGAATGCTAGAACGTATCAATGGGCGGATATATGCGCACAGGGATAAGCATGCATGATGGCTTATTGAGTTTCTAAACTCACCATAGACTGAAGAGGCACTTCCAGTTCCAGTTATAAGCCAGTTCAACTGGCCGATGATTGTGCAATTCTGTACATTTATCAATGCACTTTAAAATAGACCAGTCTCTGCACTTTCTGAAATCGGTACCTTACTAGCTGGAAAACATTACATTGAGTAGCCGTTTCCTTCTGAGATTCTCTGTATTGGGCTACCCATCAATCACTTACTTATGAAAGTATTCTAATCGTGTCTTATTTTTATCTGTAGTCCATAATTCCTTCATGTGCGGTCCTCTGAGAATTGTGAGAAAATAGTAAATGAGTTTCAGACTTTAATGAAGGGATTCTTTGTCTAAGAATTTAAGCGTTGAGAAAATGAGTCTTAATTATAGTATTAAAATAGGTTTGTTTTTTCATTGTCTCCTGAGAAATGATCACTAACAAGAGCAGCATTGATCTCGTGTAAACAAGTAAACAATTTCCGTGTACATGTTGATTAATGCATTGCCAATTACTTCATTTAGGAATGGTCATGGGTGTGTAATCGGTTGCTGCAGCATTTATTTGTTCCTTGCTTAGACGTTATTGTCTGCCCAGACTGCATCTACTGCACCAGCATTGGCATTAGAGGCGAACTTCCACCCTAGAAAAATACATGTTTGAACAAGGGTGAGAGAGAGCCCAGCCTATATTTCTGGTTTAATGTTAACACGATTTGAAACATATGACACACAGTCTGCGTACATGTAAATGGCAACCGTATAGTTCAGTTTCTTTTGGAATTACTTCTATATTCTTATTGCACCTGATGACACTTTTTCTCCCACGTACTCTTGATACTGCTTCCTGTTATGCTGCCTACTGAATGCGGGATAAAAAACGTGTTTCTCTAATATAAAACAACATTTATTGCTTGAACACACCCACACCAGAGGTTGGTAAACAGTTCAGCACAAATGAGTAGATGCAAGGATCTTCCTGTGGCGTTGTACGGCGTGGTGTGTTGGGATGCAGCGAATAAACATTCTCATGTAGTTCTGTTATTTGTTTCCTACACACATATACTTTTTTTACTTTTCGACCAGATAAAAAGGGGGAGACGAGGGGGTAGGGTGATGTTTCCTGAGGCTGAATATACTTAAGGATACCCACAGTTTCTCTGGCTTTTGCCTTGGCTGGAATACCAAATCTAAGATGGTGAAGAAAAGAGTAGTGACCTAAGACAGGGCTTTAAGCGGGATGAAAAAAGCCAGAAGGTTTCTCAATGGGGCATGGCAATGTAATTATGGCGTGGCTTAAAACATGTAAGCTAAAAAACTGTGTTTATCATAGTGTGCCATCTGACTGGTGATTTGCTGCTTCTGCCATTGCATCCAGATATATAATACAACAAGTAACATTACATCTACAACAAGCCAGGAGTATTGGCTTTGTCAGTGGTTGTTATTTGCATAAGATAAATAAGCAACAACTATGACTTCATTGTATAGAATACTTAACATGCCTTAATCCTGAAATGATGAGTCCATGAAATAACTACAATAAGTCTCTTTGAAGGTACATAAAACTCAGTGAAGGATGGTACTGCTGCAGAGTTAAGATTCTCTTTTTCATTGGGTGAGGGCAAAAATGGAGAGGCCAATAGGGATCCTTCTCAGCACCTGCTTTTTTAAAACTGGTGATGCTGAGCACCGGCAGGACCTGGCCCACTTAAAACCCTGACCCAAGGACAGGTTCTGCAGAAGAATGTATACCTATAGAACCCAAGACTAGTGAATCCTAGTTGTGATCAAGTGTAGTGCAGCTCACAACTACTGCATTAGGGTCAGTTAGTTATTTCATTTAAAACTTGGTGCATCTTCTGAATATTTCAAGAGAGGCTCTGCTTTGTGACTCGTGTGAGCCATTGATATTAAACATCAAGCTTAATAATCAAAATTCCTTTGTTTTATTCTGTTCTTTTATATATATATTTAGTATCCAGCCTGATGACGACATTCTCTCCCTACTTCTATCTTACAATCGCTCTTGCAGTGTCTCATCACCCTCACCATTCAATATCCAAACCATTCCTCCCAACCCGTTTAGAGAATCCAGTATTAACCTGAGAATTGTGATAAAGGATAATTTATCACCTGTCGCCACATCACACCTAGAAGCAGTAGCAACTAATATGCACATCAAATCAATGCTTCCTAACTGCAAGTCAGCAGTTAAACACGCAGAGGATATTTCTAACCTCATCCTTAAGCAAGAACTGGACCACCTGATCTTAACTGAAACCTAGCTTAATGAGATCTCCTCTCCAATTTTGGACATCTTAGTCCCTCCCGAATGTGACTTCTTAAGACTTGATAGACTTCTTAAAGTTGGGGGCGGCATTGCATACCTCTATCGCTCCATTCTCAACTTGAGATATGTACAAACACCTCCAATGTTCCCTGTGAACACCTAGGCATTGAAATCTGGAACAAGGGTAAGATAGTTTGACCTCACAAGACCAAACAGTGGTCTCAAAATCTGAAAGACATTAATGATCTAACCTCCATTACTAATAATCTACTTCCTCTACCCCCTAAAATAGCTAATCTGGATGTACTCGCTGATTATTACATCCACTCCATGACAAATATATTCAACACAATTGTATCAAAGCAACTCAGATAGATGACGATCAAACAGTACAAACCCGGGTTCAATTGCTCCCTTAACGAGGATTGATGCAAATTAAGGCTTGCGGAGAGATCATGGAGAAATGCACCTTCCATAACAAACCTCAAACAGCTGAGGATGACTAGAAGCTTATCTAACAAACATATCCATAGTGCGAGAACTGATCACTTTAGGGTACAGCTTGATGACGCCAAAAACAGACCCAAAAAACTATTTGAAATCATCAATCAACAAGCTAGCCACCAATACTCTGCACACAATATCTCCCTCCCTAGTTATGAGGATTTCTCTGCACACTTCATAGAAAAGACAAGAACAATTGAACTAGAACTGTAACTCGCATCACTAAATGCTCAGTATCAGACCTAGCCCTCACCATCATCTTGGCTAACCTAAGCGAGTACCCCTACTGCCTGCTCTAAAGATTATACTCCAAAAAACAATGCATCATGGAACGCCTTTTTACGACCAGATATTGACGAGCTGCTCAAATTTATAACTTCATTAAAACCCTCTAATCATTTCAAAAATCCGCTACCTGCCAAGTTCTTCAAAGAGCTCAAATCTGTCATTCTTGAATGAATGAGGGGTTTCTTGTAACGCGCACACTTAGCCCAGTGGGCGTCAAGGCGCCTAGATCAAATACAGAAGCTTACATCCTACCTGGTCCTATTTTATCATAAGTAGGCCTTCTTAAAGAAGTAGGTTTTTAGAGCCTTTTTGAAAGACTCGATGGAGGGGAGAGTTTTTATTTCCGTGGGGATGGAGTTCCACAGCTGCGGAGCGACGACGGAAAAGGCTCTGGCTCCCCATCTGACAAGTTTAACACGGGGGACAACTAGTTGACAAAGTCCCGCAGAGCGAAGGCTTCTTGTGGGGACATAGCGCAAAAGAAGGGAACCAATGGCACTAGCAGGACCATCCATCAATGCTCTGTGGGTAAGACAGAGAATTTTGAAGGCGATTCTGTGCTGTACCGGAAGCCAATGAAGCTCCTTCCTGGCTGAGGTGGCAGAGGAGGCTTTAGGAAGATCCAATACAAAACGCGCTGCAGAGTTCTGAAGAATCTGCAGACGGTGGATCAGCCCTTTGTTGGCTTCCATATACAGGGAGTTGCAGTAATCCAGTCTCGAGCCTACCAGGGCGACTGCAACCTGTTTACGCGCCTGGGGGGAGAGGTACCCACGGATTTTATTGAGTACCCGGATCACACCACAGCAAGTGGCCACGGTCCTGTTAACTTGCAGGGACATAGAGAGCGAGGTGTCAAATACCACTCCAAGATTTCTGGCAGATAGGGAGGGAGTGGGGCAGGTGCCAAGGGAAGTGGGCCACCACTCGCTTGACCACAGATTTTGGTTCTTCCCAAAGATCAACACCTCGGTTTTTTCACCATTTAGTTTCAGGGAGTTTATAGTCATCCAGTCTGCCACACACTGCATGCATACCCTCAAACTAGCGGCAGATGTACTAACCGAGGTGTGAGCAAGAGAGACCATAATCTGTGTATCATCTGCGTAGGATACCACCTCCATCCCCTGAGATTTAATTAGTCTTGCAAGGGGGGCCACATAGATGTTAAAAAGGGTCGGGCTTAGGGCCGACCCTTGTGGCACCCCACATTGCAAAGACTTGGCAGGGGAGAGGTGGTTCCCAAGCATCACTCTCTGTTCCCTTTCGGTCAAAAAGGAGTTTAGGAGGCTCAGGGCCGGTCCAGTGACACCAGCTTCCCTCAGCCGAGATGACAAAATGGCGGGGGAGAGGGTGTCGAACGCGGCCGTGAGGTCCAACAGAACCAGAACGGTCCATGATTATCCATAAATCTCTCATGCAGGGTAGGATTCCGAATTGCCTCAAGATGGGACAAGTCACCCACATCCTAAAAAAGGCAAATGCAGACTTAGTGGATCCTATCAGCATCTGTCGAATTACTAATATCATGACTTTGGCCAAACTCCTTGAGAAATGTGTACACGCACAGCTTCCTGCAGTGTTTTATTGATAAATCAACATGTTAGCATTTTGTATTTATGAAAATATGTGGCACATCTACAGCCCTCTTGACGGATTGAAAGCCATAAAACAAAATAAGGGGGTTTGTGTTGTCATAGACATTTTGGTTAGTACTCTCGAAAGCTAAAATGAGTATACATCTCAAATATCTTCTTCATTCAGAACTGGTGAGTTTCAGTGTTGTGTATTTTTGGCTTTTAAAGTTTATTTCAATACCGAACTATATGTATATTTTGTAGTGTCACAGAAGGAGGTCCTGAGGGTCACATGGGAAATGTTTTATTCCCTCCCTGTAGGAGTGGATGTGTTGCTCCTATGAGTAATCCTGCTTGTCAACAAATGTCCCACTACCAACGTTCAGTATGGTCTGTCACTTTAGAGGTTAGCTATCACAGGTTGCAAAGTATTCAATAATATTATAGTACGCCCAGAAACCACAGTATTTCTTGCATAAGGATATATCTATTTACATATTCTCTTCTACCTCCAATAGTTTCGTTCATGCATTCTCTTTTTTTATAACTGTTTATTGAGCAGCATTCGCCGGTTATAATTAATTTAAAAATACGATTCCTCTTCACCAAAGATATTGACATTTGTCACTTATCAACATCAGTTTCTAGTATTCTTTAATCCACTACTGATTAAAGTGACTTTTTGCAATAATACAAAACAATTCATAATAAACTAATAATAAAACATTTGGCCATATGACTAGTAAAATAAAAATTAAAGTGCCTTCGATTTTCTCTCTAATATCCAACCTCCCTATTAGGTACCATTTTAAAACATGCCTTATTAAAGAGTGATAGGCTCATAACAATAGAAATTATTGCCTAAAAAAATCATGTTTATAATAAACATTTTTTATAAAAAAAAAAAAATCATTAACCTCCCCCTATTATTGTTAACTTTTTATAGAGGATAGGGATCTTAAAGAGGTATCATACCAAAACAATTCATCAATTATAACTTAACACCTTCAGAGTGGCGCAAATTCTAGCGATGTGCTGAAGGTTCTAATGAGCCAACGGGCTCATGACGGAACCGTTCCGTCATGAGCACAGGCCAACCGACGCTCATGACGGAACCGTTCCGTCATGAGCATCGAAGGGGTTAAAGTGCACAGCATTCGTCATGGTCAAAAACTCTCGAAATCGAAAGAAATCTAGTTAAGCTCTTATTACGTGAGGCATACTGATATTCAAACTTTTTACTCCTACACATTTTATTGACCCAATGGTCTACAGTAGGAGATACAGTTGACTTCTAGCCTTGCAGTACTAGAGACCATTTTCTCAATACTAAAGAATCTTTGGTCTGATAAACTTTCAGCATCAAAGGAGCTAATGCAGCTAGCCATTGAGAATTGGAACCAGAGTATAACTGACTATGCTGCCATCAAATACCAATAAAAAAGCAGCTGCATCTCTGCTCCCGCAAACTAGACATAGAACCCCTTGCTGCAAGGGACCCCTTCCACGAAACCCTGTGCCTTCCACAAATGCTACAAACAACTAAGCACCATCTTACGCAGGCCTTGGGGAGCCAGTCATTACATCAGATTTTAACTTCAAGACTACACCTGCTCCCATAAAAGAACGATACCCAACCTGGAAAGCGCTTAGAGATATTACTGTGTGCCAATTATACAACTATAGAAGGGAGTCCCTGGCACACATACTCCTATGCTGGCTGGCACTGCAGCAAGCCCGCCGAATATATCTCCGCCTATACTTCTCTCACTGGGAACACGTACCGCAAAGGATGCCATTTGTCAGCTTTACACCATGGACACAGCGAAGAACATGGCCAATTTCAGCAAATTCATCTACCAAGCATGTTCACTCTTGAAAGAAAAAATGGCACATGGATGGAATGACTTACAGTTTGATGTGGTTTACGACAGCAAAACCCCACTCCCCAAGGACTACTTTTCTCAGGGACTCAAAAAATTAACCATGGTGATATCTTATCTTTATTTGTTAAGCAAGAACTCATCACCGGCTGCGCATACACCCTCTCGCTGCTAGGATTTTATAAAGTTTGATTACTTTTTAATTGATGCCATATGCTTTTAACTTTATATTGTAATGATTTTAAGTAATCAAACAATAAATCTATTTATTCATTCATACTAGAGAGCGTGCTATAGCCATGGCTATAAAAATAAAATTGACCTGCCCTAGATAATATTTTGGCCCTTCCTTGCATTCTCCAAAATGTGGAGGTTATTCCTTTTACAGTCGGCCTTAACGCAGAAAGCAGGTCATGACATGTCCACTGTATTATGCATGTGTGGCTAGATATATCTCTGTCAGTCTTTACTTCAGCTTTTCCTTTCCCAATGTGCTTCAGCCTTGAATGACTCTTGTCCTGTCCGACACCAGCACACTAGGGTGACCAACCGTCGGTAAATTTCACGGACCGTATGTAATTTGGATCTCACGTCCGTTGTCTGTTGTCCGTAATAATACCTTTTACGGACACCATTTGTCTGTAATTTTGGGCTTTGGGGAACATCACTGTTCCCCTGCCAGAAGCCTCTGCTCCCTGATGGGGGCACCTCGCACTCCTCTGAGCATAAGAGCAGCCCCACCCCGCCCATTATCATTCTGTCTGCGGCTGATTGCCACATACGGAATGACAATGGGCAGTTTAGGCTCTCACAGCATGTGGTGGGCCCCCCTCCTGTCTCGGTCTAGGGCAGGACATTCAGTCAGGTGGAAGAAATGAGCAAAAACGCTCATGTTGCTGGGTGACAATCCAGTTCATGAAAAGGTGGCGAAACAAGTTTGAAAAAAAGGGTTATGGGTCTTGCACTGTCTCATAATTTTAAAACAGATGCATTTTCAATGTTATATTCAACAAAGCCATGGTTGCTGCCTTTTTTATGCAACGAGCAACCATTTACAAAGCCACTAGTTCTGGCTTGTAGGTGTAACACTACTTTTTCTGTTATATATCTGGATGCAATGACAGAAGCTGCAAATTACCAGTCGGGTGGCAAACTATGCTAAGCACAGATTTTCCGATAAGGTGTTTTAAGGTATGCCCCTAATTACATCGAACGGCCCCTTTGAAGAGACCCCCAGTTTTTTTATCCCACTTAAAGCCCTGGAAACAACACCATGTCACAGTAGCACTGTGCGTCATGCAAGACTCATGACTTCCACGTTTTTGGATTGCCGATGTACACAGGTATAGTGAGCCCTCCCCTGCCCCACCCCTTGCTTTAGGAACTACAGCAGGGGTGAAGTCCTTGATGGGCCTCATCTGTCTGCAACTCAGCAGACAAAGACTTGGCTCATAATTAATGTGAAAAGGTGTGTAAGTGAAGGGATAGGTGGTTGGCTGGATGGATTAGTGAAAAGGTGAATGGATGAAAGAAAGCGTGAATGGATAGATAAATAGAGAAAGAATGGACGGATGAGTGAGTGGAAGGATGGATGAGAGAAAAGGTAAATAGATGGATGTATGGGTGGAAGTGTAGATGGACGGGTAAAAGGATGGATGGATGAGTGGATGGATGAGTGAAAGGGTGGATGACAGCCAAGTGAATGGGTGGATGGATGAGTGAACTGATGTGAGGATTGATAAATTGATAAGTGAAAGGGTGAATGGATGAATGGATAAGTGAAATGGTGGATGTAAGGCTGGATCAGTGAGTGAAAGGGTGGATAGATGAGAGAAAGGATGGATGAGTGAAAGAGTGAAAGGATGAGAGAAAGGTTGGATGGATGAGAGAAAGGATGGATGGATGAGTGAAAAGATGGATGAATGATGGGGTGAATGGATGGATTCATGAATGGGTGAGTAGGTGGATGGATGGATGGATGGATGGAAGGATGGATGGCTAAATGAGAGGGATGGAGAGAGAAAGGGAGGATGGATAGATCACTGAAAGAGTGGAACGATGAGTGACTGTATGGATGAATAAGTAAAAGGATGGCTCAATGGGTGAAAGAGTAGATGGCTGGCTGGATGGATGGATGAGAGGAAAAGTGGATGGATGAGTGTATGGATGGATAAGGTGAAAGGATGAATGAAGGGATGGATGAGTGAAAGGGTGGATGGAGGTATAGATGAGTGGTATGATGGGTGGATGGATGGAAGGATAGATGATGGATAGGTTTGCAAATGGTTGAATATTTATATGGATGTGTACACAGATGGAAGGATAGAATGAATGGTGAAAGACTGAATGATTGATAAAAGAATGATTACACCTTGTAACCCCCATTATCTTAAGTGCATTTCCTATAAATTGACTTTCACATTTATATGAGTCATTGTGTCTGTATAATATGTGTGTGATGTAACGCACTCCGACACCCTGTCCTATATACTTGGGATGAGTAGCACTATAAAAGAAAATAAATAAACTTGAGAGAGGGTCTATCTGAAGAGGAGGGTCACCATTGGAGGGCGGTAGCAAGGCTGGACTGGCAGGACCGGGCATCAGGCGTTACCCTGGGAGGCTGGAAAGGTGGGGGGGGGTGAGGGGGCGGTTTTGTTACCACAAAAAGACCTGCATATTTGCTCAAAGCTGCATGCATACTAAAAAACCATGAGGTGCACAATTGTCTCAACCTAATATAAACTTATTTTCAGTTGTATTTAAGTGGTTGTATTCACTTACTTATATACTATTGAACGACTTCTTCTGATGTGTCTGTAAAACTTACCTTTTGTCCTATATGTTGACCTCCTGTCATGAATTTTTGTCCTGAATTTTGACTCTTTGTCCCGAATTTTTACACTCACCATCCTGAATTTGCATCCATGCCATTTGTTCACCCTATAGCACACATGGGCAAACCTCGGATGGGTTTTATAACCTAAACTCTGTTAACTCAACAGCCTGTGATTCTGGATAAATCAGTTATTCTCCCCATGACTTAAAAAACAGGAAAAGAGAAGAAATTAATATGACCTTGTGAAATGTTATCTGGTAGGCAAGGCATGTAACGCGTTTTAATGGATTTGGGCGAACTTCAAGCTATATAAAACTGCAAAAAAAACACATAAGGAAATACCTTCATAACAGTCAGCAGTTCTTAAAACATGATCGTCTGCCCCTATGTCCATCATTGTTGCTGGTTTACGTCTGATAAACAAAAACGTCAGCATTCCAGTTTATTGAACAGGATTATTCCATTACTGGCCAGCAGATGCCGCTATAGGAGCACGGTTTGTTGTCCTTCCGTGGCAGACAATGTAGTCAGCGCTTATGTCTGCAGAAAGAGCGTATTTGACTGTTGTACATCCCCGTTTCAACTATAGAAAGGGAGATTTATAATCGGACATATCGCTGGCACATACTTTATGAAACAGGAGTACAATAATCAGGCAACATACTAGATTAGTCATTGCCACCCGCACGTTTGTGCAGTCCTTCTCTGTCGACCTGAGGGGAGAGGTCTGAAGTTAAAACCTTCATAATTTGTCATCTTCTTTCTGGCAGGACATGTAAACATGCTAAGAATAATAATGCAGTGCTGGGAGGTGCTGTGCCTGGGAAAGCAGCTGAAGAGCCATGCTGGTGCCGGAGCTCAGTTTTTTTAGAAGTGTTACTGTGGTGTAGAATTCTGACGTCACCGGACTGCGCGTGAAGACGAATATAGTTATCATTGGTTAATTGAGTGCGAAGTACCTTTTAAATTATGCCCCCCCCCACCCCCCCTGCCCGGCGCAAGCCCAGGAAAAAGGGACGACTGCGATTGGTCTCCTCAGGTTAGGTCTTGTCTCTCCCCCCAAAATCAGGGGAAGAGGCCACAAGACGAGGAGGGGGTTAAGAAGGGGGCGATTTAAAAAATAAAAAAAAAAGCCAAAGTCATTTAGAGGTAGCTGTGCACAGGTTTGCCTCTGTGCATCCCGCCCGAGATCGGCTGCTCAAGAGGGTTGCACAATTTCCCACCTTTCTTTAGGCTTTACAAACTAGGCCATGGTTTTTTACATCGTGCGGCAGCAGCTGTGCGTGTCACCATTCAATTTACAGCGGTGTACATGACATCGCACCTACATATGCATGATGAAAAAAGGTATTTTCAATCTCCTGGGATGAGACGCCTTCTGAAAAGAGTGAAGTCTGGTGCCTGGCTGCTCCACCGGAAGCACGCGCAGGCTTTTATGCGCCATCGCGAGAAGCATCTCTGAAGTGCTTTTTTTGCTTTGTAAATCTCGTCGCCTCCCTGTGAAGTAGGTACTGACTGCAGAACGTGCTTGTGTGAATGGAGTTTGTGAGATGAGTGGTTTGCTGTTTGTGCCTTTTTATGGCAGACAGATTCTCAAGCATATATATCGCCTACTTTGCGGGAGGTCATTGAATGTACGTTGTAGATCATGATTGAAGTGGATGAATGATTGGACGAATGGCTGCGATTAGTCTGACTGCTCCGTGATGTTGTGCCTTTAAGGGAACACGTTTAGCAGCATGCGTATTCTAGTCCTATGATTATTATAATTAGGGGTGAGTGGAATATTCTGTTCCATCTGCGGAATTAGCAGAATTGTACCAACTCCATATCACTCTTATAACCTAGTTCCGGTCCAATTCTGCCAATCGCTGCATGGCAGAATTTTATCTCACATGTAGCTCCAGAATGGAAAGTTGGCAAGCGCAGGCAAGATTTGTTGTTTCCCAGTTAGATTTCTCGTTGCTAGGAGGAAACCCTGCAAATTTTTTTTTTTTTTTTAAGTTCAAGTTTATTGAGACCAAACAGAAAATACAAAAAGTGAAAATGCATGAAGAGAAAATAGAATACAAAGAATACTGGAATAAAACAATGCAAAGGAATAGAAAAGCGGAATCAATAAACAATACACTCTCGTTCATGAAAAAAGAAGGAGAGAAAAAAAATAAAAATGTAAATAAGACAATAAGACGAGCTATAGAAACAAGAGTTAATGAAGAAAAAGAGAGAAAAAGATATCAAAAAAATTGAGGAAGGAGATAGGGAAAGAAATGGAAGGAGAAAGAAATCGAAGGAGAAGTATTGAGAAAATGGAAAGAGTAACAGCTGATGAGGTAGTAAGAAAAAAGAAGGGAACAAGAGAGAACAGAAAGAAAAAGAGAGAAAAAGAGAATAAAACAACCAAATAATAACATGAAATCGTGACATACCTACAAGGGGAGGATTCAAAAGGTACAAGGGGGAAGGAGGAACCAGACGGAATGACGGTACAACCGGGATCAAGCAGGACGGAGGGCCGGGAGGCATCGCAGCAAGGGAAGGGATGAACTGTGGAGAAAAATAAGGAAACAATTGTCACAAACACGACAACAGAGGGAAAAACATGTGGTAGCAATAAGACTGGCAAACGCAACAAGACGAAAAGGTCAAACAGTTAGGGGAAAGGAACACAAATTCAGCCAGCAGTCGATGAGGAGGACTCCATGGGGTCAGCATGATGAGCGTTGATGAAGCTGCGAAGACGAAGGGGGTCTTCAAATGTGGTAGTCATATTATTGTAGGTGACCTTGAATAGGCACGGGTGAAAAAGACCATAACGAGCACCCATATCTCGGAGAGCAGGTCTTAAGTCCAAGAAGGCCTTCCTCCTGTTAGCAGTGGCCTTGGCGTAATCCTGAGAAAAAAATAAAGTAGATCCGGACCAGATAATGCGCTGGGAGGATTTCGCTGCTGAGAGAACCTTCAATAAGTCCGTGTATTCCAGGAAATACAGGATCACCCCTCTAGGCTTCTGAGAGGGGGAGGTCGAAGTTGGAGGACGACCTAGTCTGTGTGCTCTTTGAATGTTAAGCAGGGTGCCTTCTGGCATACGGAGGACTTTGGGGATGAAGGATTTGAAGAAACCAATGGGATCCGATCCCTCTTGTCCTTCCTCAAGGCCGTAGATACGGAGGTTGTTGCGCCTATTACGGTTTTCAAGCTCCTTCACTTGGGGCTGAAGGGTAGAGATCTGAGAATGAAGAGGAGAGATCTTCGCACAGTCATTCGCCAAGGAAGAAAGCGATTGTTCCACAGTTGTGACTCTGCCGTCGAGCTGCGACCAAGAGTCGGTGAGAACTTGGAGTTTCGCATTAGTGTCTTCCATAAAAGGGCGCAGAGCCAGAATTTCCTCAAGTAATAACTCCATCGAGACAGGAGGAGATGATTTTGGAGGTGAAGGGGGTTTTGCCTGAGGCGCTTAGTAAGAGATTTCCCAGTAGTCTCTGTAGGAGTCTCAGACGCCGCCATCTTGTCTTCCGGAGGAGAAGATATAATAGTTTGAGTCCGAGAAAACTCGGTAAATATCTTCGAGTTTTTAATGAAAATATTCTTTGTAGTAGGTGTCGCAGCTAAGGTGCCTTTAGATCTACCCATAAATAGCGGTGAAGAAATAGAAGCCAACAATTGTCGAAGGTCGCGGGAAAGACAAAATGGCCGCCGAGTGAAAGTCAGTCAGAGATGGTACATGGAATTACTCAAAAATAAGCGCAAAGTGTACTCATACCTCCAAAAGCAGAAAGGAAGATGAAGGTGAGGGGAAAATCGCCACAGAGGTCCAGGAAGATCATTGATATGATGACACCGCTCAGCCGGGGAAAAAACAAAATGGCGGTCGCAAGGCGGCGACGCAACTGCGGAGCTTACATAGTTCATAAATCCAAAATGCCGCACTCCAGCGAAGCCACAAAGATCAGGGTAGGAGGAGTAGATGTTCCGACGTCCTCACATCCCACAATTAGTGCTGAGCGAGTCAGGAAGGATGCCGTATACCAGGCAAACCGAGGAGCTTCACCCAGACGCCGCCATTCACGCCGGGCACCAAGCCACGCCCCCCTGCAAAATGTTTCTAACGCAGGTGGCCGCAAACTGTTTGCGGTCAGAAGGCTGCCGCTCGGGTAGAAAATCTACTTCAGCAGCAGCAAAATCAACTTGTGTGACCCCCAGTGGCACTGCGCATGGTGCCATTCTCGCTGATTTTTCAGCGCGTAATGCGCTACCGGCGCCAAATTACAATGCGGGCCCCGTGACATGCCTATTTATACCCTCTGGCTTAACTCCACGGAATCTTGTGGAGTTTTTATGTAACCCTGTGGAATTCCACAGAGTTAAATTCACCCATATTTATGATGTACGTTGTAAATGTTCCATGGCAATAAGGTGTTGTTTAGGAGACCCCTGTTCTAACTAAACCCCTACAGCTGATCTGTGTGTTGATCTAGAAGTCCCTGGGCTTCCTATTAGAAACGGTGTTGGGAAGGACCTGTCCGGTTCTTAGTAGACAACGACAGCTCTAGTTTCAGCAAGTTGTGTGAGAGCACTTCTCGATTTTTGTTAGCAATGTTTGTGAAAGTGATTCCTTCTCCGGTGACATTCAAGTGTATATACCTGCATTATCAAAGTGTTGTGAAACTGGGATCTAAGGCCGGTCATGGCTCCATGGTGGCAGATGTAAAGGTTGGGAATCGGGACAGGCAGGGCAAGGTAACTCCATGTGACCTAGAAGTGTGTGTGGATGTTTATACATACGCTGACAAGGCCCCCGCCGTCCGATGTCACAGTGGGCATGTGCGGAGGACGGCCGGGGGCCGTCCGAACCCCGCCCACTCATTATTTGCGCCGCGGTCAAGGGGTTAAATGATTTTAGGTTGATTCCCATAAGGATGCTGGAAACTGCCATTATTGCCAATGAGCAGTGCTCCATCAACAATGTACTGCTAAGCACAGCTGGTACTACATATTAGCAGTCTGGCTGGTCCTGCCGTATAAGAAATGGAGTGCTGGTTCACAGTTCACAGTAATCTTTGGAGGCCTCTAGTATCTATAGAGCCATTAACAGCTATATTGTACTATTAGTTTGAAAACAAGCTTTTTCCTAACCTTTACTGATCTACTTGAATATATATTTGAACCAGGGCACAAATCCTAAAAAAAAAAGTGGGGGGGACACAGACGTCACGACAGGAAGTGACGCCATGAAAGGTGGCTTACACCATCAGACTCATTGCCTCCCCTTGCTCACCCCTTAGCTGCGATTGCATCAGAGAAGCCAGCGTGTGAGCAGCATTCTGAATGAGCTCCGATCTCGCCCCAGAGAGGCCAAAGAGTGAATGTGTGGCTCCATTTGCTGCAGTTATTGAGCCCCCAGTAAAATAAGTGGGGGGACGCCGTCCACCCGCGTGGTACCCCGACTCGAGCCCTGATTTGAACAGTTGAAATGTATTTCATACTCATGGGTTTTCTTTCCCCACTTGCTTTCCGTGCGATTTCTCTTTCCTACCAGGCAACCTGGGATCAGTTCGTTTATTTCTCTTGCTTTGGATTTCAGTTCGCCAGTGCTTTCTTGCTGTTGAAAGCCTGTTTTTCCCATTAGTATATGTCTCTGTAACAACTGCTTAAACCGCTAATGACCAGACGCCTTTGACTCCAATTTTCCATGTTTAATTGCTTTTGATTACTCATTTAAGGACATGCTAAATGGCTTCCAGCATAAAACTGCTTGCTATATTTTGTTTTGGGAATCAAAGCTTTTTTGGAGGTTAAGTCTGCAAGGCATTATCTGTACTGACTTCTACCTGGCTCCTGACTTTTTCTCATGTTGCAATCTCTTGTCGCCGTTTTCGTGCAATCTAAATTTGGTGCCAGGGAATTAGAACATGAATTCACCTGAGACGATCTCGGTTGGCTGCCAGTAAGTGGTGTATTTCTGACAGTTCTCTCTATAAGCGGCGACACAAAAATGTTATTCCTACTGCCATCCAATTACAGCAGTACTTGCTGTTGCTATATTTTACATACCAATTATATGAATGTGCCAAACTTGGTGCCTGTCTGCCCGTGCGATGAACAATGGAAATCGATATGTTATTAATTCTGTCGCAATGTAATTGGCCGCCCATCACTGCTTTCTGATTGGAGGGGCTGAGGCGAGATGGTTTGCTGAAAGCAAATGTACTCAAACTGTGAGCCGTATTAACAAAGCTATTTGCACACCTACGTGTAATGTGGTGGCTAAAATAGGAGCATTTTCAAAGGCAATATCCCTTCCATGTGCCACACAATCGATAGTTGTAACATTTTGTCTTTTTAAATGGAGTTACTCGCACCTAAAAGACGAAGTGGTTGTAATTGGTAGTACATGGTGAGTTGGTCATTTCACAGTGGGGTTCATCACCAAAACCATACCACCAAACCATAAATGCAAATGCTTTGGACAATCACAAACTTTAAGCAGAGTTTCCAATCCTGCAAATGGACCAAGATTTACTAATTGAAAGTCGGGAGTAATTTGGCTTCAGGGTGGCAAAAAAGGAGTAAAGACTCGCTAAATAGCCATAAGAAGTAAGGAAGAAAGAGTTTTTCCAGGAAAGGAAATATATCATAAACGTTATATCTGCATGCAGAGAAATACTTTTGCTACATTTCTGTATACATAAGTGCATATGCATGTTAGTACTCCTGGTAAACCGTGATAGTCTCAGTTATCCAGATATAACTCTTTAGTTGTTTCTGAATTCCAGAAATATGTGGTATTTGCCCTAAGCTTGATTGTTCTGATGGTAGCAAATGCCTCACTATCGCTGCATGCTCTCCCTGAACCAGACTCAGTGTGTCGTACCTGCAGTTTATTTATTCTTTCCAGTACCCATATCTACTAGCTTTGTCAAAGTGTGTGTTGTTTTATTCATACTAACACATAGATGTTCACCAGTGCATTAAAGGCAACGATAATAAATTGCCTCCTTCGTATATTTTGTATGTAAACTACACACTTCCCTGCACAACAATGTGCAAAATCGAAGAAGGTTGTTCTACGTGAAGGCTTAATGTTTGTTACTAAATTCTAGAGTTTTATTTTTACACCCTCCTTACTAATAATGCAAAAGATTATTATTTAATGCACTCAGTCATCATTTCCAATGCTATATTCCTGCATTCACATTAAAGTGTTCCTAAGTTGTACTTTTCCCTAACAGAGATTTGGAAGCCTGATCATAAAGCTGTGGCTTGAAATCAAGTGAGCTGAAATCACATCTTCTGTGACTTTCAGATTATTTCAGCTTCAATTTTGAATATTGTGTGGAAAGTCATTTAACAACACAATATGTTGTCGAGGAGTAACACAAAAGACTTATAGCTATAACATATTCCCAGTGAGTAAGAGAAAGAAGCCGAGAGATCTGTCAGGGTAAAAGGGAAAGGCAGAGCGGGTAATCTTTTACTGGAAGTCAATGAATACCTACTGCACAAGTTTCACGAGGCTCTTCAATTTCCTTGGGTGCAGAGCATTTGTGGTTAAATTGGTAAACAATTCACCTGTAGAATTTAAACAAACATTTGCAATGCAATAGGTCTCGCATTTACACAAGTTTGAGCTATTGACATTGCAAATAACAATGCCTTTTACTTTTGTTTTATAAAATATAAATAAATGGCATTGTCATTTACAATGCCAATAGCTTAAACCCGCGTAAATGCGAGACCTATTGCATTGCAAATGCTTGTTCTAGATGTATATAGCGCGAAAACAACGCAAAGGTATTGGGAGCACTTTAAATGAGCGCCAGTTACGTTACACACGAGGGCACATTCATTTTTGCTAGGCACAGGGAGATTAAGTGATTTGCCCAGAATCGCAGGATGCTGAACCGATGCCGAGCTCAAACCTGCTTCCCCAACTTCAAAGTCGAACTTAAAAGTCTATGGCTCTCTCTGTAAGGCCACATCCTCTCTCCATGTTACCATGCTGTTCAATAGTGCACTAATGTTGGTGCTCGATGTGCAAATGGAGAAAGATGTTATTAACAATTAGTCTGGACTCTTTAATAATTGGACACTTTCTAAAACATACCAACGATAACCGCTATCTAGTTCTTGTGTAAAGCAGGCACTTTGAACTATTTAAATGACAAAGAAATGCATTTATTTACCCGTTTAACCATTTGCTGCGATCTTGTGAGACCCTGATGACGGGCCATTTGGGGTATTAAACACTAGTTGAAGGGGAAAGCAATTGGCGTTCAAATAAACATTTGAAAAATAAGCCCTGGAAACGTGCAGAGTTTTTCTAAACGTAAAGTTAGTCGCGTCTACCATGCTAAAATATAAAGCACTGTCGTTGTTTTGGTGGCGCCATGTGATCAAAGAAAAGGGCGCAGCCTCCCAAACAAAATTTAACAAAGTTAAAATCAACATTCTAACAAAGGGAAAAATTCTTCCTCCTATCCAACCATAGGAGTAAGACAGACAGAACTTTTTCAGACGGAAAGCTTGACATTCACTCTGTGTACTTGGCTATTACACTTTTGCGCCACAATGAAATGCACTGGTCTGAATTAAATTCACCGTCTTGGGATAATGCAATGATGACTAGATGAAAGTGTAAGAGATATCTTCCGATTTGAGCTGTGCCACTTCGTCGCCACATCAACCGGATACATCTTCCAACCCAGGAGTGGCTTGGGTTATCACTACAGCTACCCTCCGAGCTTTGACTTGGGTCTCACCTTCGCCATGTCGACCCGATATGTCTTCCAACCCTGGAGTGACATAAGTGATTACTACAGTTACCTCCAGACCATTGACTTCTGCGGGTGGTTCAACTTATTATGGTTGGTTCCCGGTCTTATCTTGAATTGCGGATTGGAAATTCCCTTCTATCCTAAACGGGATCAAATAGGATTATATCGTTCTTTGTGAACGGCGACCATTTGTAGACAACAAGCTCTTTTAAGTTTTGCAGATACACTCTCCGATTTGTACATCTACATATGATAATTTGTTTTCCCTGAGGAAGTTCCCTATATGGGAATGAAACGCTTTGGCTGGATTGTCTATAGTTATTGTTTAATAAAAATATATATATTTTCAAGTAAAGAAGCTACTTTTCCATCTACACTGGCCTATTGGACTTTTTGAGCTGTGCACCCCCATTTGGTATAAGAATCTCATGATTTGGAGCACAGCGACGCCACTCAACGGTTGGCATAGGGGTTGGTTGCACAGCGCCTCCACATATCGGAACTAGCACGAGGTGCAGCATAGGATGTCCGCCGTTGTTGTTTTTGGTCTTTCTAGAGTGATTAACAACTCATCTTTTCTTTGTGAACCTCCCCACAAGACCAACTACTACAGAAATACAGACAGTGGAAAATCTCAGACTCTCAGCACCCTGACCCACATCTTAACACCATCTCTCTACCAAGCAGGTTTTGTAAGTTGATCAGCTCTATAGCTGGCTCGCTGAGGACTTCCAGAAAATACTGCATCTCAACCCTTTGGCATGTCTTAGTCCCACAAATAGATGCCAATGCCCTGTAAAAAGGTCAAGAAACTGAAGACGTAATTTCTCGCTCTATAGTGGCAGTGAAAGGCATCAAATAACCAAAATGACAAATATGCACTGAACACCACAACAGAATCTACACATCATTCATGAAGACTGCAAAAGACTTGTGTTCCCAGTAAAACTCCAAAGCCAAATGCCCATCCTCTGAACAACATACGTCCAGCTCAGATTTGTGCAACCGAGAATGCACAACTAAAAATCCCTCACTTCCAAGATTTTTGCAACACCATCACATCAAAGCTTTCTCAAAAACAAATGACCAGAAACTGTTCTTCAAGAGCTAGGTGAACAACAACCGACCTCATGAGACGAGGACTAAAAATAGAAATGATGGTGTCTGACTGTCTCTGGCCACCTTCTAACAACTCTGAGTCTCAATTCTAGGAATTGGCCAAAGCAGTTAGATTCCTAACAAGCAAAACTTTACAGATATGTTACACTATCCAACTGCGCTACCTCAACAAGAAAGTTCTTAATACCTCAGTAATATCTGATACCATCACATCCTCCCTCAAAACCACTTAAATCACACCACTCATGAAGAAAACTAACATTTCAAACCACAGATCCAGCATGCTACCAACAAATCTCCAATGTACCATTCTTAGGAAAACTGATTGAAGAAATATCCCTTTAATCTGGAGTGACCAGCTACTTATCTCTTCTTTATGAACCTCTTTACAAAAATACAATATTCAAGACGACTACCCATAGACAGTGGAGAAATCTTAACTTGTTAGCACTTGTTTCCCATCTGAACACAGCCTCTCTATCAACCAGAAACTGAAAGAAACAATCCAATTTACTGATAATCATATTGGCTTCTGCCAAGATGCACTCAGAAACAATCCTGATATCAATGTGGGGTTGTCTCACACAGACTGTGGATATGAATGGAATTACAGCCCTGCAGCTGGTAGAGCTATCCACCATCTTCTAGACAGTGCAGCACAATGGGAACTTAACTTCAAGGGAGCATCCTGTACTGTGGTTGATGGTATTTAACGGCGGTGGTGAAATGACAAGTAGATTGACCTAAAACTGAAAAACTGCACGGATCTACAAAACGCAAGATCAACCTCTGCCTTCAAGCCCTTGATTACTGGATGCTGAGTAACCATTTTAAGATTAACAGTTGGACCCTGAGATCCTAACCAGTGCAAAATGGAAGTACTACAAGCCTGCAAACATCTGGCCACAGGAACCTGGCCTATCACCACTGACAGGACTGAAATAAGAACTCTAAGACAAGTTATAGAGTCTAAACTTTCTATGACACCCCCCTCAAGTGATCCATTTAATAAAAAGAACTTTCTATAACACGTGAGCTCATAAATGCATCTAACCTTATCTCAGTTTCCAGGTGAAGCTATTGCCCACCATCCCCTTTGTCATATATTATTTAGGCTGTGCAATGTTCTTAACCTAAGGACACAGTTTGTCCTACTCTGAAGATTGCAAGTATCCAAAATGTGGCAACAAGACAGCTAGTATCCCTTCACATGGGACTACATCAAACCAGTGGTCTAAGCACTTCACTGGCCCTCTAAAAACAGAATGTGCACCTTCAAAGGATTATACATTAACCAGAGTGCCATCCATGGAAGGACCCTGCCTGCCTTCAACTAAGGATTCAAAGAAAGTCACAGACCGAACACTGCCCTCTTTTGACACCTCAGTTGATCATTTACACTGCAAGAAGAAACACATTTTTGGGTCTAAATTTTTTGTTTCAGCACAAAACGACTGGGATTCTGCCCCAGCTAAGAAAACAAATATCCAAGATCACTCAGAAATCAGGAAGGAGGTAAAGACCTGGCTCTTCCTAAACAGATGAAGCAGGCTCAGACTGATGAATGAACAGATTCAGTATGCCACCGGTGACCAGTGTGGACATCCGATAAATCAGGACCACAGACATCCATGCATCAGAACACTCTTCCCCCACTTTCATGGTAACCACATATTTCTTTCACTCTAGTTCATTCCACTCCATGCCTAAGAGCAGTCAGAAATACTTAGAAGCATTTGCAATGCAATCGGTCTCGGATTTGTGACTTAAAGCTATTGAGATAGTAAACATAAAAGCGGGTGCCGTGCTGAAACAGAAAGCGCGGTGCCCGTGTTGCAAAAATAAAAGCGTACGCAGTACTGAAACATAAAGTGCGGCGTCTGTATTGAAAACATGAAAGCGGGCACCATGCTTACACATACAGTGCAGCGCCCGTCTATATAAAAGTTATGCGCATGGCGGCCCACATGAAAACGGGCACAGTGCTATAACATGAAGTGCAGCGTCTGTGTACAAAAAAGTTATGTGAGCAGCGTCCCGTGAAGTGGGCGCTCTGGTGAATGACTAGCAGGAAATAAAACAAGTAGTCTCTAAAGGAACACATAACCAATTACCGCGTAAGTAAACTGCAGTTGGCTGGTGCTCTTCAGCATAAAACGGAAATTATGTATCGGGAGCACCAACCAACAAGTCGCCACCTCGCCGATACTGCCATAGCAAGCCATGCTGTTAGTGCTGGGTTATTGATGAACAGCATCTATTAGAAGACAAATCTGGAGAGGACACACAACCACGTCCCTGATTTGAGAAACTGAGATACTTTTGGATACTCACTATATTAATTAATATTACTATTGTTCACGTTGCTGGTCATTTGAGAAGGTTTTTACAGTGAATAGCCCTGAGGAAGTCTGTGGCTTATACCACACAAGACGAAACATGTGTTGTCGGCTGAACCTTTACTTTGAAGAAAGTGCTGTGAAATAAAAAGAAGATTGAGAAGATCATCTTGTGATTGAGGACTTTAATTAATGGTAGAATGAGCTCAGGATATATTGTTTGTTTGGTTTAATGGTATGCTTCTCTATACCATCTGGTGAACGGTGGATGGCCGTTACCTTATCCTTTGAGCTATAGTCACTTGGACTGGTTTTACTGTTTCACAACTGTGCGCATTTGTCACCCAGTCATCCCTCTCTTTGTATAATGTAAACAACAAGTAGCCAGGAAAAAAGAGCAGCGCAGGAGTGAACCAATTGGCAGGCAGCAGGCGGGATTACACTCCGTATAGTGATTACAGCAGGTGTTACAGACAGCGCATGTGAGGTGCTTTAGCCTCGACCTAAAAAATGATTAGAGCAATCTGCTATTCGTCAAGCAGAAGAACAAAACACTTCCTATTTAAACCCTTCCATTCTGATGACGAACCCCAGCCGTCATGCACTACGGTGCTCGTGTGCTGATGACGGCTGGGGTTCGTCACGGCCCGCCCCTGTTCGTGTTGTTTACAGCACACCAGGGGAATCGCGGCCGCATGGAAGGGGTTAAGGCCCCAGTCATACACCACACTAGATAAAACAGATCCAGAATAATATAAAACTCATGTAGTCCACCTCTCACCACTCTTTACTTCAGTACATGCAGAAGAGAGGTGACCAATGAAAGGATAGAAGCACTATTCTGGTCATCGCACACTGCAGCAAGACACTTCCCACAAAGGGCACACTTTAGCCGAACATCATACATTATAGTGTCCTACCCGTCTGCTAAAGTTATTTGGTTCCTCGGCAGTGATATGAGGCCCTAAATAAATGCAAAAACAATCTAACGCGTAGGCAGTTGTGTTGCTGATAAAGGCAATTAATTTATAGTAGCACAAGTGAGGTTATATTAATGCTATAAATGTACTGTAATGTACTTGATTGTCAAAGTGAAGATGCATTGGTTACCAGCCCTCTGATGTACTGTTTTAACTTCATTTTGATGCATGTCTTAAACATCATTTGTTTTGCAAGATAGAATCAGGTACCTTTCACACTAAGTTAGTTATAATCCCAATGAAAGTCATTCCTTTCTCTCTGCCTCTGGGTTCCCTTTGTCTGTGGAAACCATTCAGCCATTTGAGAGATGAATAAGAACAACAATGAAGCTGTCTGACATTCTACCAGCCATTCTCTTTTAAGAGAAAAATGAATCCACTGTAATATTCTACAAAATTGAAAAAAGAAAACGGCCATAGAAAGGGGCAGGGGGGAATTACGCTGAAGCTTTTTAACTAACTGACTGTTCTTTACATCACTTGCATGTTTGCTTTAGTTACAACCCAGTTAGTGTCATGTAAAGTGCTCCCGCTTTCATAGCAAGCCTTCGGAATAGATCAGAAATTATTATATTTGGCTATTGGCTAGATAAGGCCTAATAAGGTTACTTATCATGCGATGCTTTAGCTTTAAACTGACCGGCAACAAAAATATTTAGCTTTCTGCAGTGGCGTAAAAAAACGTGAAGGGGCCTCCTGCAAAGTACATGGAGGGGGCCCCGCACTCCAGATCCAGTCAGGGGCTCTCAGGCCAGGTGCACCCCACTGTTAAGTGAAAGCAGTCTCCATGGGACAGTTTCCATCTTGTGAAGGTTTGCATGGTCTCCCAGGGCCATTTACTAAATGCTAACTAGAAAGTAACCTGTGTCCATTTAAGAAATAGGCTGCTTCAAAAACAAATGATGTACATAAATAATGGGCAACCCAGTAACCCAGGTGTCTAGGTCGGATAATTATTATCAAGAGAGTGATCCCTACGGGGAAAGTGTGGCATGGACTTCCACAGCTTTACTGTTGTAAAGAAACGTTTTCAAGTTTTCTTAGTTATACAATTTATGCATTTATTTATGCCAATTATCTTCAAATTAACCAGAAATGGTTCATGACCATCTGACACATTATGTACATTGGTTAAATGATAGGGTGCTCCTATAAAGTGATGGTGCAATGAAAGTGCACATAGTGATGAAAAAAAGTGCTCTCGCACTTAACACAAATATGTAAAACGTGACCGATTAGGATTATAGGGTGTTATACATGGCACCCATATATTGAGTGTAAAAAAAACCTCAATCAGAAAGTAAAATTATTCCACATATGTTGTTGTCAACGTTTCAACCCTTTCGCGCAATTACTTAGAGCAGGGTCATCATCAGGACAAAATTAAGAACAGAAGACACCAGGGGATTGGGATATAGGGACCAACAAACGTAGACGTGTCAGTCTTAGTTGCATGGAGGAATCCAGCAAATTGTGAGCGAGTAGCAGTGAAAAGGGGTACAGGACCCCACAACCGTAGATATGTCAGTCCTACTTGCCAGGGAAAACCTCAATAGACTGTGAGCAAGTGGCAGAGGGCAGCGGTACTGAGATCTTAGTTGTCTGGAAACCCGTACCAAACTATGAACAAGTGACTGCAATGGTCATTAGGATGGCTGGGGTGGATCCTCTGTTGCCGCTTGTCTTGCAATTGACTACAAAAGTGAAATGTTGGTTGAGACGTTCAGTCGTCCCTCAATCCTTCAAGAAAAGAATTGCTTCCTGCGTGTAGCAGAAAGTATTCACTTTTTCACCCTCTCTATGTATGTGTCGTGAGTCAAGAGGCATCTAGAAGATCGCCGCGCGTGACAATTAGGTCAGTTAAATCTTCCCTCACCCAAGTTTCTTGATAGTGGGAGGTTAGAGCCACAGCAGGCTGGCCGGATCAATCTAATCCATTCTCTGTGACACTCTATAGGGTTTCCTATCATTTGACTAATGTAAATAATCTGTCAGATTGTCATGAACCATTTCTGGTTTATTTGAAGAAAATTGCCACAAATAAACGCATAAATTGCACAAGTAGGAAAACTTGAAAAAGCTTCTTTGCGACACTGTTGTCCTGAAAGTCCAGGCCACACTTCCCCTGTAGGGACCACTTTCTTGATAGTCAAAAACAAATGTTGACATTACATGGAATACGGGGTCAGATGTCTTTTGTGGTTTGCAGAGGCCCCATCCCAGCTTTCACAGGCTAGACACGGAGGCAAAGCTTTCTCTCAGTGGTGGGGCCCACACTATGGAACAAACTCACATTAGCTCACAGACAATGTTCAGAACATCTGTTGTTTAGGAAGCAGTTTAAAACTTTTTTGTTTCAAAACTAATTTCTTTAAGGGTCCTCTATGATTGTGCTTGTGGTGTTCTTAGGGCGCAGAGATACTCCTTCGGGAGTCGATTCAAGCGCGATATAAACCTGCAAATAAATAAATAAAATAAATAAATAAACCGGGCTGCTAAAGAAATATTAATGGGGCAGCAATTTGTACAGCTCCTTGTGAATGGTGTTCAGTGGTGAATATGTGCCGTAAAGCAGCCTGCAATGCAGAATAAAGGTGGACCAGCAAACCAGTTGCAGTGGAAAACCGCAGACTCGCTTGTGCATGACCTCTGTGACCTGGGGTAAAAGAAACCATCTACTCGACCTACACAGCGTCCCCATCACCGAAGCACACAAAAGCGTAGGTTTACACGTTTGTAACTGAGATACTTGCGTTACTCAAATGAGATTACCTCAAAACCTTCCTATTGGCTTTCTCAGGCCAGGACAGACATCTCAACTCAGTCTAACAAACAAGGAGGTTGCTGACGTGTTTGAAAGGCTGATCGGCTTGATGTAGCTCACTTCCTTTGAGTTCTAGGTGATCACCGGGCAGCTTTGTTTTTCTCAAGTGGTGTCTACACAGCATGCCAGTGGTTTCCTGTAAGGCTATTGTATATTAGAAACTTAAACGTAGATCTAACGTGGTAGGTTTCTGAAAAGTAGTTCATTTTTTTCTAAATGCCTTTCCCCCTTTTCTGTATCTCGTAATTGGAAGATTACCTTTTTATACTCTAAAATTTGGGTTGATTGTGTTGGGTGGATAGATGCGGTCGCGGCCTTTTCTGTTAATTGCAGTAGAGCCCGCCGCGCATGTTCAGGGATGAAAGGAAATGGCGCAGTAATCCTGCCTTTTATATCAGGTTAAAGTCAGTCCACAATTTGCACGCCGGCTCCTTGTGCACCATCCCTGATTACACACCTTTAACGCTGGTGTCAGAGTGCACGTTTGCTGTGCAAAGGAAATGTCACACTGTCAAGTTTAATTGAACTGATATTAGAAAGACAAGTAAATGAACAGCTGCGGAAATAATAACATTTTCAGCTTGCAGTATAACAAGGAACAAAGTAGAAATGTAAAAGGGATTAAATGATATTTTCTGTAGGTCGTGGCGCTCCAAACGGATGACACTAGAAAGGCTTAGAAGCCTCGTCACCAGCACTCTAATTGTTTTGGCCTCTGCCCAGTCCATGTGATGCTGAGGCAGAATTGCTAGAGGGCGCTGCGAGATGTCTATGACCCACCAGACGGCCACGGAGG
Source organism: Lissotriton vulgaris (assembly GCF_964263255.1). NCBI lineage: Eukaryota > Metazoa > Chordata > Amphibia > Caudata > Salamandridae > Lissotriton > Lissotriton vulgaris. Next base: position 435,747,440 of record NC_141691.1, on the reverse strand, counting down.
GCAAATATTATTAGTTGGAACCCAATCAGGACAAACCACTACATCAGACAAGTATTTCTGATTGGCAACAGAAGGTGAGAGGTGTGGTGCAGCAGCTAGAACGTCTTACTCCGGTGCATAGGGATCACGATTAGATCGCCGGCGACAGCGCCCTAATGTCCTCGACGCCCCCCAGTGCCCTGAGACCCCCAGGGGTGATTAATTTGCGCTTTACAAATACCCAGGGCACAAGTCCAAAAAAAATACGTGGGGGGACGCTGACGTCACGATGGGAAGTGACATCACGAATGGTGGCTTGCACCATCAGATTCATTGCCTCCCCTCGCTCACCCCTTAATCACATCGCTGCGGCGGTTATTTTTCCGCTACGCTGCTTTTTTCTAAAAGCCGCGTGTGGGAGCGCAGGTTTGATAAACAGGCGTGGAGGCTGCAATAAGGGTTTAGAAAGGGGTTTATTGATAATAGGATGAGTTGAAACGGTTTGTTTAAGAGTTGGTTCGTCTTCTTCTTCAGATGTCTCTTGTGATGAACCGGAATCCAGGGTGGTAGAGATGGTTGTGGTTTTGCTGGGTCTTCCGGACTGGAATGGTCTCTCCGGAGGTTCATAGAAGAACGAAAGAGATATGGGAACTGTCAGTCTGATGTTTTATTATATTAGGGCTGTCTTTCCCATCACCACACCGTTTGTGACTTCCTTTACTGTACTATGGGGTTAGGGTTATAGTGGTTTCAATGCAATTGTCAGGAATATACCGTTCTTTTACGTGACTAGGAGGGGCAAGGGTCGTGAAGTAGAAACTTATTAAGCTCAATACTTTTGTGCAAAACGTGTCTACACCTCAAAAGATCCTTGATAGAAACATGCAGAACATTTTTATCACACTCGGGGTGATTATCATACAAGGAGTGCTAGGGTGCTAGGGGTACTTGGTGTAAAACCGCGCAGGGAACACTGTATCGCCCTCCCTTTCTTTTACACTTCAAACCCCCCCCCTCCCTTTACAGTACAGTCCCCGAGCCAGTTACACTCACCAGCTCCCGCCGTAACTCTCCTGAGTCACGGCCGCTTTCCAGCCTCCTCCGGACACCACCAGTCCTCCGACCAGCTTTCCTCGTCCTCCTCAGGTCTGGGTTCCTCCGAACCGGGTCCCGCGTCTTCTCTTGAACCGGGTCCCGCGTCTTCTCTTGAACCGGGTCCCGCGTCTTCACTTGAACCGGGTCCCGCGTCTTCAGGCAAAACGGGTCCCGCGTCTTCAGGCCAAACGGGTCCCGCGTCTTCTCTCCCGTCGTCCTCGATACTCCGGCGTCTTCCTCCTTCTTCCACGCTCGCCTCCTCCAAACGCTGACCCGGCGTGTTTATGATTGGTCCTTGATCAACCCTTCCGGAGCACAGGGGTGGAACTTCCGGGTCACGTAGATGCACAGCGTTTTCCTGTCCTATCTCCGTATCGGTTCCGTTCTGCGAAGACAAAGGGAGTCGTGATGATGGTATTCTCCGGGTAAGTGCTAGTCCTTTCTCACACCGCGTTAGATGACAAGCTCAGCTCGTCATCTGCACACGACCACCGTGGCTGATGACGAGCTGAGCTCGTCATCAGCATCGAAGGGGTTAAATACGCTTACCTCCCAAGGGCTTCTTTGAGCTGCAAATCATCTTTTAGTCAATCTTTTGGTCACACAACACTAGAAAAAATATGAAATGTGAATGTGTGGCTCCATTTGCTTGAGTTAGCGAGCTCCCGGTAAAATAACTGGGGGGACGCCGTCCACCCGCGTGGAACCCCGACTTGAGCCCTGCAAATACCAGATACATACAATTTGGTCCTCTTTACCAGGAATGGTGAAACAAATTTGATACTCTGCTTCTATAGTGAAAACATTACATTTTGAATGCCCTTTCAGTAAATTGCCATCACCAGAAGGAAACAAAAATGATGATTTTCTGCATGACCTATTTCCATTACAAGTGTAGTTTGGAAGTAGCTTCTCTTAGCGAATGAATAGATAAAATGACTGTGGTAGGCTGGGCTTGGGCAGGAGGGAGGGCGTGGCCTTTACAGTTTTAAGGGCATGCTAGGAGTGTTACCATAAGTAGGCTCCTCCTTTCAGGAACAGAATCGTGCTGCATGCATTGATGTGATGGCCCTTGCATTGGCACCGCTGCTCATTGAGGTGACATTGGTCTGAAGGCCAGGGCTCGAGTCAGGGTACCACGCGGGGGGACAGCGTCCCCCCACTTATTTAACCGGGTGGGCACCGTCCCCCCTGCCAAACAGCTGGACTTCACTCTTTGGCCTCTCTGGGATGAGATCGGAGCCACCTTTCATGACGTCACTTCCTGTCATGACGTCACTTCCGGTGACAGCGTCCCCCCACTTCTTTTTTTAGGACTTGTGCCCTGCTGAAGGCACAGGGTGGACAGTGAAGTGCTGTAATTTAAGGATTGCAGAGCGGGAGAGGACGCAGTGGGCTCACAGTCCCTAAATCCAAAACTGACCGTATGGATAAAGGTCACAGGGTAGTTCTGAAACCTAATGCTAAAAGCTTCTATAAAGCCATGAGAAGTCGCCAGACACACCAGGAAAGTAAGCGGAAAGGTCTTTTGGGGCTCGGAAATGGGACGCCCTTTACTATTTATCAGCATAGGAGTGTTATAAAGGCATTGGCGAGATGTGCGATTGTACATAGGTAGTACAACAGCCATTCTTTCAGAGATGGAGTGACGTCCAAGGCAACAGTGCACGGACTAGTGGTCCAAATAAACTTGTGGTACAAAATATCTGAAAAATATTTGAGTTGAGTCAAAGCCCAGACATGGTATGTCTGATTTTTTTATTGTCATGGTATTGCTATGCCAGCCGAAACATGCGGCAGATGCATGTATTGCAGACTTTCAGGTGGAAGTAGGTTAATATGTATCAGATGACTAATCTGCCACTGCCTATTTATACTTGTGTAAGAGATCGCATCAACCTTTGTTCTATGCAGAGACTTTATGGGTTATGATTGTAATTGGGTAAAAAAACTCATGGCTTGGTCATGCCTATGCATATTCATGGGCATCTCCCCTTATACAGGAGGATTGGTAAACTAAGCTTGCGCGACTTGGAAAGATTCTATGGCCTGTTTACACCTGGTTGAAAGTGGGGCTGTCCTTTTTCTTTGCCTAAAAAAAATATATATATATATATATATATAATTTGCAGGAACCAAGCAGCATGGGAGAGCACTTGACTGAACATGGTTTTGGTCCAATGAGGGATTCTCAGCCAAATATCGTGTTGACCTGGTAAATCAAGCTTTCTCCTGCATCATTTTCTCTATGGGACCTGGTAAATCAAGCTTTCTCCCGCATCATTTTCTGTATGGGTTTATGGGGTAGGGTGTTTTGTTCCTGAGAAACTGGTAAGAATAGCACTAACTTTGAGCTCTATATTATATGTTTGTATGTGCGAGTATAGCACACCTCTTATTATAACATGAACGGCTTGTATATCAAGTTAAGGTTTGTTTTTGGCTTTGCACACCTGTAACTAGGTTTAGATAAAACTACTTAGGTGTGTGAGTTCACTGTAATGATCCTGGGGATACGATTGACGGACCTGCCTTGAAGAACAGTGTGGAGGGTCAGGTTGGTGGTGGCTGAGCAGTTGATTTTGTTATGTCTGGTTGACCTTGGTTATATCACCTTGCCACCTAGGGGCACCAATACTCCCATCCTTCTCTTGGAATATCAAAAGTGGGTACAAGAGAGAAATGGTAGCTAACACCATATATTGTCTTCCGATGCAGCCTTTGGACATTAGGGTATAATAAATATACATAAATACATTATGATAAGCATAAACTTGTCCTATTCCCCAACTTGGAAAATAGGAATTTATCATTTAGTCACATCTCAAGTTGATTACAGTAATCTTGGCTTGGTTGGTCAGAGGCCACTCTCCTACAGATATTGCTGTAATAAAATCTTGGTACTCTTCCATTTCATTAATATTATGAGAAAATCTGAAGTGGTTGTTTGCAGTCTTCTAGCCACTTTGCAGTGTGGTGTCTTTTTTTTTAAATGTGTCTATAAACTATGCACTAGGTATTTGAGTTGCAAAGGATGGCACTAGGAGAAAATGGCCGCCACATGTCATCAAAGCGGTACAAAAGGAGGTGGTGATGGGCGGAGCATCTGAACCAATCAAACACTCACACCCAGTCAACAGATCTGGGTTTAATCCATCACCGTTCTTTAGCCCACTCTGCCACCCCAGTTCATACATGGCCATATGCAAATCAGTCTGACCTTGTGCCTCATGGGAACAGTCCAGCCCGAAATGCCAAGCCACGCCTTCCCTGGACCGGAAACAAGCTTCCTAGGACCGGTTTCTGGCATAAAAGCCACATGTTATCACACAGCGCCTCAGCACAATGAATATCTGCAGCCTGTAGAATTAGTGCAGTACAGGTGCATCTTTTTGAAGACTTGTAAGGTGAGCTGTTATCCAGTGACCTGATTGTTTGCTAATGTATTTAATTGCCTTCCTAGTGGTTGTGGGAAGCTCCAGAAATGATTGAATGTTAAGGCATGACAGGCCGGTGATATTAAGGTATAAATATGCTGCTTTTCTCTTACACTTAACTTTGTAATATGGGAAGAACACGCACACATTTTAATCGTGCGATTTTCTGAATGCTCTTTTGTAAAGATTCCTTAGAGCCTGATTGATTTGTATGTATTTGGTATTTCAATTGTGTGAACCTGCCCAATAGTCAGCGGGGCGCTGTATATTTAAATTATAATTTGTTTTTTTGCTAGTTCTCTCTGTTGAATACATTATGCTCCTTTAGCATCCGAAAGACAAGTAAATACAAAGCACTGTGTCAAGCTCAGTTTTATAATGGCTTATACAGCAATCAAGCAGTGCCCAACGTGGGCTCATCTGAACGGTCGGTGTGTGAGCCGGATTTTTATTTAGCTGTTTGTGGGCCTGTTTAAAGGTCTGTTGAGCTGTTTCTTACTTTTGATTTCCCTGATATTACTACAAACATTACTTGCAGCAAGCACATATTCATGTAGTGGGGCCAAATGCCTATACAGCGTGTCTTTACAAGTTAAAAACTCCCTGATTTGGAACAGTAGGCTTCTTTTTATTCATGATAGCAGGCCACTTATATTTTGGTGCCCAAGCAGTGGTGTAGCTAGGCCTAATGCCACCCATGGCGGCCGCTGCATTTGCCGCCCGCGGTGGGGGTGGTGATTCTTGAGGCGGCTGCCCTGCGACGACCACAGGTAAGAGCGGGGGGAGGCCGCCACCCACAAAACTCGTGCCGCCTGGGGTGGACCACCCCCTCCGCACCACCCTTGCTATGACACTGTGCCCGAGCCTATTTTCTGTCCCAGTCCGATACTGGTTAAGCTGGAGAGGAACAGAGGTATCACCCACATGTGTCACTGGGGACCTGTGAAAGGAGGAACCTTGGCTCAACTCCTGATTTTCTCACATAACCAAATAGTGTTGTTCCAGGTAAATTGCTTTACATTGGGTTGCCTCTCTTTCCTTGCATATCAAGCTTAGGATCACCCTGAAATAGTTGATTTCAAAGAAAGTGTTATACAAAAAGGCTCCCTGGAAGTGCGCCGTAGGACTACTCCACCAAAGACATAAGGCAAATGCCCAGAACCAGACTACACTACACCCGCACGGTAGAGTTTCCAAGCTGGCTACAAGATTTCATACGACTTTCAGTGTTATTTCTCCCTCTGCTCACTTGTCTCTTAAAAAGATAGCCTATAAAAATTATTCTGTGGTTCTTGACATCATGGTATGATTTGTGTATGTTATTCACGAACATGTATAAAATAATGTTGTGCATTTGTGTAAATATGCGGTTCTGTGCATTATGAGGTGTAATGTCACTTTTACCTATTTCCTTCTCCAACAATTTCGTGTTTCTCTAATACATTCTCAACCACAATGATGTTCTATGTACAACACACAACGTTTCAGAAGTTATTAAAATAATGCTGCCTGTAAAGTGGTTTTCTATAGCTTATAATGACAGCCCCTGTTATCGGATGGATGAAAACTTGGCTCAACCAGGAGCTTACATTAAATCATATTATCTTAAAAGATTGTTTAGCCCTGGATAGAGCCTTATATATTCCGTGGATAAAATTCGTACAAATACAGTTGACTCTTGCTGGTCGCCCGGAGCTTTTTTCCTCTCCAGACTCAATAACTCAAGACGATCTTAAAACAGTAAAAAATACCCTGACTGAGTTGTATGTTCTGGAGAGGGAAGCTATAGAGTTAAGTAAACCCACGGTAAGGAAACATTGTATGTTGAAATCTGGCCCAGGAATGGAACCATACCTTTTCCTGGTAACTAAACCATACCATCGTTTCCTTTTAACGAGATTTCGTTTTGACCTGATCCATCCTATCTTAGGCAATTATAAAACTTGGAGTAGACCTGTTGATGCTGAACCATGTGACTGCGACCACTTTTCTATTCAGGACACGACACACCTCATTATGTTTTGTGAACATTATATCGATATTAGAAAAAATATCTGCTTCCAATCCTGCGTAACCAAGGTTTTACTCAGGTTAAACCAGCCCTGATGTTTTTGCAACTCCTTCCTAATGCAAAAGTAGCCTTCCACGTGGCTAGCTTCTTAGTTGCTGCAGCACGGATAAATAAGAACCGCACTAGAGTTAGGCACCTTACTGACCATTGAATAATGTCTCCCATTTTAAATTTTAATTCTTTGTCTTTCGGAGGGTCTCTTTTTAATACCTCTTAATATTTTTAATGTATTTCGTTTATATATTGTGATTTTAAAATGTTTTTTAAAGATGTTGACTATGTAAACTCATGTATGAATTTGTGCTCCGATGAATTGCTATATATTTATGCTTGTTCTTTTATGATTTTTAATAATCGAATAAAGATAAATTGATTGACAGACAAGACGAATAAATAGCTCAGTTATGATGTGCGGCTTTGGTGATTGACCATGGCATACCGAGGTCAAAATGTACACATCTACTGAGAGAAATGTCAGGTCTTTTATTATCTACACAGTAGCTGACTTGGGAAAATGGGATATAATTCCACCAAGTGATGTTTTCTGTTAAGCAAATGCATGCTGTACTATTGACCATTGTTTACCAGGACGTCACTAATAAGCGCAATAGGACTATGCTGTTCTGACACTTGTGCACAACATTGTTATCTCAACTCTACTCTTTGTCAAAGAGGGATTTAAGATTCGTGTTTCAAGACATGGAGAAATAAGCTGTCATTGATTCATATCTGGGACCGTGTATGTTCCAGCATTCTTCAATCACTGTGGATACTTCAGAGAGCGTTTAGAGACCCTGAGACATATGTTCTTTACTATATAACTAATCCAGTCTTGTCTTAGGCTTGTAAACGTACTCTCAAGCTCATATTCAAATTCTGTAGGCCAAGAAGTCACTTGCCAGCATTTCTTCATTATCTCCTGACCTGCTGGCCGTGTTGTTGACCAAATCTTTTTCCACAACCCTTATGCGCACATGATCTCCCTGAACTCTCAAATGGGTATGCTACATCCTAACACCGTCCACATTGCAAATACCCTGCAGAAGCTCCATCACTGAAATGGCGATGGACCACAATCAACAAAAAAATGTAGTGAATTGTATGATGATGCAGCTCACAGCAGCACTCAAGCTAAGCCACTTCCTATTCCAGAGCTCCCCTAAAGAGCAGGCCAATGCCACCATTGACAGCGTTTCCGTATTGTTAAAGTCAGTGGCAAATCTAAGTAAAACTAATTATGGGTTTAGATTTTTCTCTTCTCAGATGCTCTCAAAGTACAACTTAGACATGCATATATGGAAATTTGAGCCCACAATTCTACATCAAAAACAGTGTCTTGCACAGAAAATATAACATTATCAAATAGTTCTGTGTTTGACCTATCCGCAACCACTTGCAATGTTATACTCTACTTTGTAAAAAAAAAAACACAAGCTTCACTCTGAATCATAATGTATCAACGTCTTCTAAAGAAACAGTTCTAGTTTTATCAGCATCAAGAATAATATCATGGCCTCCAACCTGCCAACTTCCTTTGAACCTGTTGTGTCACCATGCCTCATTTCTTTTACCATTCTTATGCCTTTTAATCCCCTCTAATACTCGTCATTTCCTTTTTAACAAAACATGAATGCTTATTCATTTTAATGTTACCCTCAGTGTGCATGAACTCGAGCCAGGTGCCTGATTAAGGCTACAAATACATTCTTAGACCTCTGAAGCATGCTAAACCGCAAATTAACTGTTGCCAACTACAAATAGGCTTCATCGCACCAGTGCTCAACCAATCACACATGCTAAAAATCAATCTTTGGGGAGATACAGTACTGTTTGAATCATATACTAAGAAACATGAAGGTGTGCACACAAATATACAAGACAGAAATAACTACATTTTCATCACTGTAGCATAGCATAGTTGATACTGCAAACATAACATTGTAAGACAACGTGCAAATACATAACAACGTCAAAAATATACAGCATTTTGACCATGAAGGCTCAATAATAAACAGAAAAAAACTTGATAGGCCTATGACTGACCTGCCCAAGTCTAGGACTAGATATATGGGAGGATAGAATCTCTTGCACCACTGGCAATCTATCAGGATACTTACTAAATTGACTAATTTAAACCCATCACTACAACATCACATTGAACTTGTTAAAGATCCTATTTTCTAGATTGGGCCCTTCTGCTGAGCTTCAGAAAAAAACATACTCTTTCCATGAAAGGAAACATGTTTCTCTTTACTGCAGCCCTTACAGCATTGATTGCTGAAGTGCAGACATTAATTTCACCAAAAGTGTCCTATCACCATTTTACATCTCGTATGGTCCTTTCTTGGGAAGCCTGCTTTCATTGGCCATTCCAGTATCTGAGCAGACTCACCATCGAGCACCTCAGATATCAAGAAGTCACCAACTATATCCTGCAGATCTTCATCATTAGCAAATGTCGAAACCCAAGGATGCATAGTTTTGAGGCTCTAGTTGCATCCTTCGGATGATCAACTTTCCTTTCCAATTGTACAATATATGATAAGGCACAAGTTTTAAGGTATGTTGGTGTTCCTCTTCCCTACATAAATCCCACATGAGGCTTATTTCTTCTACCATTTTTCCACCTCCTGTGTCTTCCTGTTGCAAAAGCCCAGCCAATTTCTTTGCATTCAAGCTTGCTGTCCAGGGGGGTTATTTTTGTTGCCACATTATTGGAAATAGTCTAGAAATTCTTTAGTTGCAGTGATGAGAAGTGATTCTCCTTGAGAGACACCAGATGCTGAGGGAGTGGCTTTTCTCCAGTTTTAGTGAGCACTTTAAGACTAAAATCCGTCTTTCATTCTGATTTTATTTTCTCCTTATCATATTTCCTCATTGTAGTCTGTCTTTTGGCTACCCTCAAGGCTTTGGAATGCCAGAGGACCTGAACAAAACAAAACCTCCAAACTGCCAATTCATCCAGCACCAAACACCTCAACCAAAGACTCAGGGATAATAACAGGCAAAAAATGTTAGATCAAGCTCTGCTGCATCCACAACCCGTAGAAGCGCCTTTATCCATGGAGTTCATAAAAAAACGAGTCATGTTCCAAGACTGGTTTGTGCCTCTCTAGACTTTTCTCAAGCCACCACTGTATGTGTGCTGGTTTTCTTGAGGAATCTGCCCACTTGGGAAGTGCAGATACAGATGTACAGGGTCCAACCTCATGGTTTCCACTACAGGATATCCACAGCTCTTATCCGCCGTGACTGGGCGCATTATGTTGGATCCTTTTAGCATAAGGACGGAGCCACATCTCTAATCCTGCAAGAAGAATGAAATTATTACAATAGCTGTATGAGTGACTGCATGGGCACTGCTGCTTCGCCAACTTCCAGTAAAATGTCAGCCAGAAATCAAAACCACCCTCACTCTGATAGGTTTGGGTAAGAAGAAGAGGGAGACAGTGAAAGAGCTCCAGAAAATGAGGCTATCTCTGGCCTCTACTAGCCCGACCCCACCTGGTCCCTGCTAAAGAAAATATACCTTCATCTTAAGGCAGGAGTCAGAGAGTAGATATTTGGTTTTGTCACAAGCTTACATCGCTACCCAGAGTGGAAGGCAGGCTTCATGGGCTGAAGTTGTAAAAAGGAATCATAGGAAGCCTTTTTTCTTGGAAACATGAAACCACGAGCCAGTGGACGTGAGTTGGGAGGTACTGATGTTTTTAGGCTGGAGGAAGAAATGTAATTGTGCTGAGAGCATCTCAGAAGTTCCACTAAGTTAACTAGTAGAGGTGGGATGCTACTGTCTGCCTGCCCCAGCCACTTGACTGGACTGTCAGAACAACTATGGAACTCTCCAGCATGTGAGCCTGAAAGGTAATTTGTGAGCCCTCTTATAGCTGCTGCTGCTTTGCTTGGGAAGGACTATTGCCTCACAAACTCCTGACAAACTGTGGTCATGAATATCCAGCACAGAGAAAGATCACATTGAGTCATGTGGAGGCAAGGGAAATGCACCCTGACCCAATGTGGTGACAAGGATGCTCCCCAGATCAGTATAAATTGCCCTCCCCTCTAAAGCCACACAATTGTGGTGTGTGGTTTACAAATAAAAGTTTGCAAACCACTTTATACACTTAAGAACTGATTTTTTGCCCATGGTAGTTTCAATAATGGGGATCCACAAAACATATTTTCTCCAAAAAGAGATCCTAAGTTATGTAAACAAGTACTGATAGCTGAGTGTTTGGGCACATACTTTGGCTAAAGGACCAGTAGCTCTTGGATCAGAAACTGGATATATGCCATGCACAAAGACCACACTGTGCTGTTTGTGGGCAGTGTGGCTCAGTGAAGTCCAATTGATGAGGCATACTGCCCAACCATTCACTGGCTGGGCACAGCCAAAGGGTACCTGCGAACGATCATGTCCTATTGGCTTTGGACCAAGTACATTCTTATGCCAGGGACATGACAAAACAATTATCTAAAACGATTAACTAAAAAAAGACTAGAAAGGTGAGCTATGTAATCAGAAGACAAAATATCTTGTTTTATTTTTTTTATGGAAAATTTACCTCACTCAAATAGATACTGCATTAGTGATCTAAGGCATCAAAATCATTGAATCGTGCTAGGTATGGGGAAATGTGCAAACATAACTCTCCTTGTGACCATCCATATGATGTCACCCAATGGAGTCTCTGTTGGGCGCCAACTGAAGGAAGTGACACCATTAGGGCCACCCGGGTCTCTCGCAACCACCTCTCAGCTTCCATACAAATGAGCAGTCAGTCAGACAGTAGAGAATACAAACCAAGTATATTTTATTCTGTAGCACTCGAGCGGAGTCCAGTCTGACCAGCCTCCTAGTATTGCTGCAGAGGGACTGACTTCAGCTAACATAGAGATACATTATGTACATTTCTGAACAAAGAATGTGCCACCCATAATGAAATTTTACTGGCAGGTGCAGCTAAAACAAAGAAGTACAGAAAGATGAGTTTCGACTCAGAGGCCAGGCACACATTATCTTTATGCCAAGGTCGTTCTGTTTGTGTCTACCGCTAAGCTAGTGGGAGAAAGCCTCTATCTATGGGAAAAGAATGCACTAATAAGAACAGTGTATTCATTAGCAAAGCAAAAGCCTAACCTTGGGTAAATGGAACTTTCCGCAGCCTGCTTCTTGAAAAGGGAATACTCAGCTGACGACATGATTTAAAATGCCGGCTAAACATAAAATGATGCCGCGAATGCTAACTTAACATAAAAACAAAGCACAAGCAAGGTAGCTAAACATAATCCTTTCATCACAGATGACATCACAAATGATATTGATGAAACCACTGAGGACATCAAATAGAACAGGACTAATGTGACATCACTGTTGATAAATCGGAAAATTAAAATGATTACTCTTACAGGCACGTTGATTGGCAGTGAAATACACCCTTTTATATGCATCCTTTGTAAAGAGATGTAAATGCTAAAAATACATAGTGAAAGGCCTTTTCCAAGTTGGTTAATGTGAAAGAATCACTAAAAGTAGGACCTGACAAAAGGTGAGGGCCAGCACCCACAGTCTGCCTGGCATAGCCATTTTCCAGAAGTTCTGGACGGAGGGTTGGTTAGGACAGTGCCTGCCCAAATCCATACCTCAAAGTTCATGCTTGGTCTAGTTAAAGCCATATTCTGTGAGATATTGCAGCACTGCATTGAGAGCTGGAGGCCCTGCCATGTGCCAAGAACATAAGATTTAGAGCTGAAACCCATACTCGGTATGTTAAGGATGGTGCAATGGAAGTAATAAACTGGTTTCTTCTCCAGCACTGGGCCCATACAAGTAACTATTTTACTCAGATTCTATACTTCACCTCGGAGGCGATGGATCTTTCTTCATTACAGTGAGGGGTGTGAAATCAGGATGTCCCACTGTCGGCCACCCAATGAAGAACATTAATTGGTAGCCACCTCAAAAATTGGTGATCAGGTTCAAATCTATTATTCTTAGAACTATGCCGTAAAAATTGAGTATTGCAGTTAGAAGACCCAACCTCCTAGAGAAGTTTAGTCTGACAAGAATTGTACAAACCAAGAGCTCTGCTGTGGCTATAAACACAATACTAATAAGTAACATTTTAAGACGCTAAGTTGAGAGTCTTACAGCTCGAAATAAATCTATTGCTAAATACAGGCATCCATAAGAGGATGGTTCCAATCATTGGAGATTCGTACCACCAGCAAAGGCAGGAGGATGGTTTTACAAGAGGAATGGAGCATAAAACAGTAAAGTTCAAGTTTGGCCGCTCACAAAACTGCTCCAATTCATCCAGCAGACAAGTTCATCACCAAGGGCAAAAAGGCAAAGGGTATAATAGAGACAATACGGTAGACAGGCAGGAGGCAAAGAGAGTGAAAAGGTGGTAGGCAGGCCTCCCAATCACAAATCGCAAAATGCTCAGTTGAGCAAGAGAGGAAAGTGAGTACGAAGTAGGCTCCCTCCTCCTAGGAAAGTCACTTTTTATAGCCCCACATTGTCTACGGTGACATCAGTAGTCACCATACGATGGTCTGATCATCAAGTGATCATTTCCGTTTTCCAGGTACAAATTGATACTCCAGCATTCTTTCCCATGCTCATCATGAGAAATGACTGTTGATTCCGTCCTCACAGGTTAGTTGACAAACAGCTTATTTGCTTTTTTGCTCTCCATGGATATAGTCCAAATGTCAGGTTCCCACCATTCATACACAAAGAAATGCTGCAAGAAAGTCTCTTGTCTCTTAAAGAACGCTGCATGAACAAAACATAAAAAGCAATATTTGAGGAAACGTACCAAAGTCCATTTCACAGGGCTATGAATTAATGCAGCCCAAGGAGAAAATCAATTCAAATGCATTTTCTTATTTAGTCAAATAAACTCCTAATTGAGGTCAACCACAATGAAAGAAAAACACATTTATATATGAGCATTTCATAAAGTTGTCAGTGATTGTTCCACAGAAATGTTTAACTCTAATTTTGTCCTACTACCACAGTTTCAAAAAGTAACAACATGTAAACTATTACTAAAAATCATAAAAATAAAATCATTGAAATGAATAAATGATTGTTCTGATGTTAGGCTCTGTTAGATCTGGGGGTCTCTAGTTGGCAATGCTATTGACCTTTGTCCAAATAGGGACCCTTACTTCTAAGTCAGGATAAGGGGATTACACTCCTTAATAACGCCTGCTCACCCCCTTGGTAGCTTGGCACGAACAGATAGGCTTATCTCAGAGGCAGTGTGTTAAGCATTTATGAATATACACAATAATACAGTGAAAACACTACAGATGGACACAACACAGGTTTCATAAAAATAAGTATGCTTTATATAGATTTAACACAAGACCACAAACGACAAAAATCCACAATACTACACTTAAGATTATTTAAAAGATGATTAAAGTTGCTTAGTTCAAGTTGATGGTAAATGCGACAAAGTTCTCAACAAAGTACCTGGATGCGTAACGGAAAGTAAACAAAAGTCTCGCAAAAGGGGAGATGCATTGGTTCCGTGATCCGGGGGAGAGGATGCGTCGTGCCTCAGTGCTTGCGCAGAGTAGGGGATGCGTTGTGATCCTTACCGGTGCAAAAGTAATGCATAGATTCTCAGCCTGAGGGCCCGTTGCGGTGCGCAAGATGGCACCTTGATGCGATGCGATGATCCGGTTGCGACGTGAGAAGATGGCGCCCTTGATGCGGCGATGCAATGACGCCCTGGCAGCCTTGCGACGACTTTGTACTTTGGAACCGTGACAGGCCCTGCGACACGCTTCTCCGGTGGTGCGATGGCGACTCTCACCATGGCGTCACGCTTCTCCGGTAATGCGACATCAGGCAGCTTCGATGAACACACGCTTCCAGGGAGATGCTGTGAAGGCTCGCTTCTCCGGGGATGCGACGATTTCAGCTGCGGCGGCGACACGCTTCTTCTTGATGCGTTACACTTCCAGCTCCGAGCGGCAAGCAAGTGTCTGTAGTCAGAATTCCCATCAAGGAAATTCAGTGGGGAGCTGGAGGTGAAGTTTTTTGTCCCTGAGACTTCAGCAGGAGGCAAGCACAGTTCAAGCCCTTGGAGAATATTCTGTAGATGAAAGTCCTTACAAAGTTCCTTCTCCTTTCCCTTGGTAATGAAACAACCACTGTAGGCCAACCCAGCAAACAGCACACTGGAAGAGGGGCAGTGCAACTCCTGCAGCTTCCTTGGTTCTTCTCCTTGGCAGAAAGGTTTCTTGTCTAGAAGTGATCTAATTTCTTGGGATCAGGGTCCCAATATTTATACCCCCAAATCATTTGTTCTCTGAAGGCAGAGAGGCCTCTGCCTAGTCCAAACCAGTTCCTGAGCACTTTTACATGACTGTCTTCTTCCTTTTACTGTGCAGGGCAGAGACATCAGCCGCCCCACAGGAGGTGGAGCCAGCACAGGGGAGGGAAGAAACAGCTCTGGAGCACTCTGTTGACATGATTCCTCCTCTCCTTTCACAGTGCAAGGCAGAGCCATCAGACAAGCCACAGGAGGTGGGGCCAGCATTGTAGAGGGAAGGCCCAGCCCTTTCAGGTCCCAGGTGCAACTCCTCCCTCCCATCTAGATGCAGATCTCTCTATTCACCACCGGGCTGCCCCAGCCTGTCTCCTGGAATCCCCCAGCCCTGTCACTCACAAACCCAGACAAGGAATACACAACCCAGCAGAGGCAAGCCTGGATAGTTATGCAAGAAAATACCTACTTTCTAAAATTGGTATTTTTAAACATAGAATATTAAAACCAACTTTACTAAAAGATGTATTTTATTATTCTGAGTTCAGGCATACTCAATTCGAATTTCTACCATGTTCCCTGAGTCAGTTAAGATGATAAGAATGTAATAATCTAACTGCCCATTCTGGCCTATGAGAACAGGTAGCCTTCAATAGTGAAAAACGAAAATGGCTGTAATTCACTATTAGAACATGCTACACACATCAGGGCATGTCCTACCTTATACTTACAATGCACCCTTCCCTTGGGCCTACCATAGGGGTGTATAATATGAAGCAAGGGGAAGGTTTAGGGACTGGCATGTGGGTGCACTTGGCCAAGTTGACATTGCAGTGCTAAACTGCACACAGGCCTTGCAATGGCAGGCCTGAGACACACTTTACAAGCTGCTTCTGTGGGTGGCACAACCAGTGCTGCAAGCCCACCAGCAGCATTTGATTTACAAGCCCTGGGCGCACATGGTGCACTGTACTAAAGGCTGACAGATAAATCAAATAACCCAATCATGGAATAACCAATTAGTATATACATTTAACATAGGGAGCACTTGCACTGTGGCACTGATTAGCAGTGGCACAGTGCCCAAAGCATAAATCCAGCAAAAACATATCAAAACAGAGGAGGCAATCCGTCAAAATGGAAGGAAGACAAACGCCAATGATGCCAGGTTTAACAGGCTCTTATAGTGAGAATTTCAATGCTCTAACACATTGCATGCATGAGTTGCACCACTGTCGAGTTTATGACGCTCTACAATGAAATCAATATAAATAAGTTTCATTGTTAATTTTCATGACATCTTTGTTAAGATTGTAAAGTTATCAGTTACTAAACATCTTAAATTTACTATTGGATTAATCCTACTGTTTTTACCTAGTGACGCACACTTTTACCTTGCTGCTGCTGCAACTTTTCTCAGTTTCAATGTACTTTTACTAGACGCGTGCAAAGCGCACATTTGTTTTTTCCTTGTCACGGTTGGTTTATGTGCCATGTGAAGCTTGAACAGCTTTTACACTGCATCATGGGTAGGGCAGGGGTGTAAATGCCCAACAATGAGAGAGCTGTGGCATGCAGGAGTTCTAAATGGATTCATGGTTTCATTAAATATGTCAATGGTGATATAGGTGAGGTCATCGATGTTCTGATGTCATCTGTGACAATGTGCGAGGTCATGGGGGAGTACATTAGGGAAATTATGGCTGTATGGCTCATCATAAATGAGTGGTCCTATGTTTTTATGTTTTGGTTCATACCAATACATTTATATATATGCATGTTTGTTTAATATATATATATATATATATATATATATATATATATATATATATATATATATATATATATATATATATATATATATATATATATATATATATATATTTCTAATGAGTTAATCAATCTTCTTAAACATTCATCATTCATGTCATATTTATTTAAAGAATGGTGATATATGATTGAAATGTTTGAAACGCAGCATGGACGGTTAAGCCTTTGAAACAGCCATTCTGTTGTTCTGGGACCAGCATTCTGAAAATAGTGAAACCGCACAAAGCCAAGCAGCTATTATGCAGCACACAATCGCACAGGCGCAGTGGACGCAGCTTTACAAGGAAGGCTTCTGATGAAACTTCCAGTTTGCATTCTGGTAATCACCCATTATTTGAGGCAACTAATGCGGGCGCCATTGGAATTACTCTACGTCTCTCGTCCAATCACGAAGCAGTAGACCGTTATTGTACGAGAATGAGCGCATCTCGCTGCAGGTTCAGTTCGTTCCCAGATTAGCAAGGAAACAGAAGATAGATTGCCTCTGGATGCTAAAAATAGCTGATTTCCCTGCCTATCATAATTGCTTGTTCAGAGCTGAATATCGGGACTTAACTGTTTCCCAGGCTCGCCAGTAATGAGTTTCAATTACTCCTGCGCATACAAGATGCCAGCTCATTAGGCATTCAGTTCCGGCAGCTGAGGGGTCGCACCTGTGGGAGACCCCCACGAAGGAAGCCTGCCAGCCACAGTTAGAGTGGCTTTCAAACCCGGGAACCCTTGTGAAAAGGATTCATAAAATGGCCGCTTATAAGCTTTTGTTTGTACAAAAACCGTAAGGCACTGAGCAGAGTTGCGTGTGTGCTGCTGAGGGGGTGCTATCCATGGGACTTCCTTAACCCCAAAGTGAAAGGATATTCGTCCCACAGGCAGATGGGTAAAGGGCATGGAAACTTGTATACTGTCAGCAGTGGCGCAGCAACGATGCCACGGACT